>NC_044244.1:23769219-25103594 GCF_003957555.1 Calypte anna | reverse complement strand
GTCCTGGAAGCAGAACTGGTAGTAATAGCATATTGTCCTAGAGAACAAAATGCCAGAGCACTGAGGTGGTTGAATTCTTGGCACCCAAGCAAATTAATTGAGAACTCCATCAGATTTGTATTCCTCAGGGCCACTTATTTATTCCCACAAGTTATACTGCTCCTTTGTTATACTGTTACTAACTCTCAATGTCGTAAGCATATGTCTTTTACAGAGAGCTAAGGTGCTGAATTTTACTGAGATCAGGCTTAAGATACTGTATCTTTATGTTATTTTCTTTCCTCCCTTATGCAAGTACAGACACCATAAAAAAAGGTAAAGAGAAAGAAAATAGTTACATAATGTTTACAACCCATCAAAGTGCTGTGAAACTCCAAAGCTGACTATAGGATGTCTCAATACTCACTCTTTTTGGTCACTGTGGTTTTGCAGGGATCCATCCAAATTACAAAAAACAGAAAAGATTAAAGATAAGGAGGATCTCTGTTACAAGTGGTAATTAAAAGACTTTATCTGCCATAATCTGGCAAAATAAAATTGATTGAAGATATAAATGCTTTTTGGGAGCAGTTTTGGGCAGGAAGAAAAGAACTAAATGTCAGCACAACAAAGTCTCAAAAAAGAAAAAAAAAAAGAGAAGTCAGACCAGAAGAAGATTGACATCTTAGACTAGCTTCACATTGTCACATTTAGAAGCAACAATTCCTATCTGGTTTCAAGATATGTTCTGTGAAGTTAAGGAAACACAACTATCCAACATGCTTCTTGTCAGATAGGAGGCACAACTCTAACCAAGCTGGCTTTTCATTAGATCCTGTATCTGTACACTAGTAAGGCTTTGATGGGTTGGCCCTGTCCAAGTGTCCTGGGCAAAGTTCAAGACAGTTGGCTTCTTTCTCGTTTCCCAAACTGGACTTGTAGGTTTGTTTAGGTCTCAGGAAAATATATTTCCTTCCTTACATGGTCTGATTTACACCTGTGGCTTTTTATCTTCACATTTAGAATGGCAGCTTTTCTGCTGGGCTTTCTTGCCACTCAGGCTGATTATTGTTTGCTTTAGAAGTTCAAAGAACCATGATGCACTGTTAGCTTTCACTGCCCAGAGCCCCTGGAGACCTTGAGGTTTCCAGATAAATTGGTGCTACTCGTTACTAAACACAACCTCATTGCATGCTTACCTGCCTGGCAGCTGTGGAGCACATCCTGCTGCTAGCAGGTGTTTTTGAGCTCCAAAGAGCCCTTTGATGACTATGCCAACAAAAAACCACTACTGCTTCATTCTTACTTTGCTGTTCTGATCACCAAATATGTGGATGTAGGCGGGCAGCCCAGGGTCTGGCCATTTCCTGTCCACTTGGGAGAAAACAACCAGGGCTTCATTTACTCCTGTACACCTGAGCCTTAAGTTCAAAGAGTCTATTCAATTGAAGATAAAAGCTATTCCAAGCTGTAAGAATAAACATCATTCTTTTAATAAGTGCATAAGATGGTCACCAGTAACAGTGTTAGGTGAAATTTTTCTGGATAGACCAGTTGCTTAAGCATTTTAAAACCTGTCTCTTCCTATTCGGCACTCTGCAATGTTACACTTCACAGTGTTTGTTTTCATAAGTCTGTACAGAGGCCAAAGCTACAATATACTTATGAAGAATATTCAATAAAAAAGAACTTGAATATCCTTTAGAACTAAGTTCTGTTTCACAGATGTGACCTGCAATATGGGACTGTGTTGCATCACACTTGAGGGTTAAATTAAAGTTGGCCTTCCACCTCACTATTGCCAGTTAAGGTGATTCTATCATAGGGATTTTATTGTATGTCTCATGATATTTCATATTTTTCTTAATCCCTGGCTCCTGGAGTCATATAATTCACTGGGGCTTATTTTTTTTCATTAAAAGGAAAGAAAAGTTCCTGGTCCTTACAGCGTAGAAAGCAGCATGAAGACTGAAAGCTTGAGAATTCTCTCACAGTTGGATAAGTGAAAAGTAGCCCCATTTCTAGTTATTTGTCATTTGTATCCCTCAAGTTTTAAGCCTTGCTCATGAATCTGGATCCCTGGTCAATGATTTTTAAACTTCCATTATTTTTTGCTGTTTGTGCTAATTTATAATTCACAATACATTAATTCACTCTAGTTCATCGTGACTCTTTCAGTAATGAGACTAAAAACCCTGCATAAATGTATGCAGTTTTGGTTATATATATATATATATATATATATATATAAATACAAGACCAGAGAGCTGTGGGCTTATAGAGACTGGACATTTACACAGAGAAAGAGATTGTCTGAGAAAAATTACTATTTTCCACTGAACATGATCAGGGCTTCCTGCCTTACAATCGCAGAATTTCTACAGAACATATAAGTGTCCTCAGAAGTCTGTTGAGTGAGGGAATTAACATGAAAAATCCCTGAAGACTGAAAACTAGTGTGTAGCTGAGTATCACCTGGGGAAAAAAAAAACAAACCAACCAACCAAACAACAACAACAAAAAAAAACCAAAACAACCAGCTGTTGAGATGTGACTCCCAAAAAGTCAAAATTGTCCAAATAAGGACAAAATACAGTGATATTACTAAAATTCTGTGCCTATGATGCCAGCAGGAACAGTCTACTGATGTGTTTATCATAGAAATCCCTATGATGGTCTCCACAGAAAACCTGATCCTCTTCAGGGAAATGCTGGAGAGATCAAAGACCATGGCTACATCATGTTGGCCAGAACCAGCTGCCAACTTTATCAGCTTTGGCCAGCGAGTACTTTCAGCCAGTCATGTATCAGTTTAACACTGTTATACATTACACTTATGACATCTCCTTCCCAATGGGGTTATTTAATCCAATCTAGTCCTACTGCACTCATCCCATTTACTGCTCTCTCCCCCTTCTAGGTAATGTTACCTATGCACTGCAGCTTTTTGGTGCATCTAAGTCTTCCTTCTTTGGTTAAGAACATGTTGCTCAGGCACTCTAGCTAATTTTTTCTCATATTTGCCTGCTGTAACAAAGATATTTCACCCATAAAGTACACACTAGCTGTCACTTTTATCCAGCACTCTATTCCTCTGAGGAGGACATGTCACCCATGATAGCTAAGCCAGCTGTCATTCATGCACAGCACTTCCAACCTTACATCTAGGGCATGTCACTCATACACTTCAGCTGTCCCTTGCACCAGATGTCCTTTAAATCTAGCACACCATTCCTCTATCTACTGCATGTTTGTGTTCATTACAGCTGTCCCCTTTTCCTATCACTTTCCTCTCCTGTTCAGTAAATGTCATTCAATCGTTCACTCCATCTGTCTTCTTCACTAAGTGATCCCTTTTCTGTCTATATACTAGGTCCTGTAAAAATTCTGTATTACTTGTACATTATGGTTGCCTGTTGTACTTAGCACTTTGGGGTAGATTTGCAAGAGTGATTTAGAGGCCTTAATGAGTCTCTCAGTGTGTAGTTTAATACTTAGTCATCATTAGCACTTGAAATTCCCTCAATTTCAGCAGGTGTCTATGACAGACTAAGTTTCCTCCAGTAAAGCCCTTTGGGTATCCAAGCTTCGATAGGTGTGTATGAGCAAAAATGTCTCTTGCTTAGACAGTGCTGAATGTCTTAAAGGTCCATTTTATGCTTAGGTTCACAAGAAATTAAAAAACCATGTGCTCTTCCATCTTTCTTTACATGACAGATCCATCACAATAAACATTTTCAGAGCATGCCCATCCTACAAAAGACAGTGAGATTCTCCTTTCCCTTCAATGACAGATTGGACAGTAATGATTTAAATTGGGCATCTATTTAAGTTATTCTTCCTCCTTTACCTTCTTCAAGTTATGATTTAGCATGAAATATTTCCTGGAGTGGAAGAATACCCTAAGAAAGGGATGATACTGACTGTTAAAATATTCCCTCTTATTTAATCCCCCACCTTGGTGTTTTTAATAGAACAGCAACTGCAACTGCAAGTGATAGGGTGAGATGTTAACTTCTGACTTACAAATAGCTTTGTGGTTATATCTCTCATGAAGAATGTAAGCTCAGATGAAATAAGATTTCGAGAACAGGTCTCTTGGCTGCATGCCCTCATCCTCAAGTGATACTAGACTGGGTCCTTGTATTTTATTTATGTTCTTTTATCTCTCTGTGAAAAAGAATTTAAGTACTTAACTTCAGGAGATAGTTCACAGCTAAGAAAGTTTTGAGCAAACAGGCATCTTATAAAAATGGATAATTACTTCAGCGCCACTACCCTACTCACTGTTTTCTGCTTTCCAGCTTCTGGTTGAGTTTTCTTCCATTGGCATAAAGCATAATATAGAATGGGGATTAAGGAGAGGCAACTGGATGGCAGTTTGCTTGAAAATTAGAGTGTTAACCCTTTCTGAGAATTTAACCCTTCATCTGGGGCGTGATATGAATATCACCAGGGAGGCTGGAGATAAAGAAAAGTTGTTTGAAACACCATAATTTCAAGTAACTTCAGCTTCCATGGTGATGGTCCATGAACTTCTTTGTTGTATGTGTCTATGTCCACAATTCACCACCAGACCTATGGCTGTGGTTCAGGTCTTCTGTTCACCAAACTCAAACCCCATTTGTATACTTACATGATATTATCCTGATCTTTAAGAGCCTTGATGAAGACCTCATTCCTAAAGTCTTTTGTCTAAGTTTTTCAAACATCTCCTCTCACTTCTTTTCTTCAAGTTTTTCTAACTCATTTAAATATTATTTTAAAAAATATCTTCTTTATTAGGTACTGGGCAGAAGTTGCAAAGTTTTGAGTTGGAGCTGCAGAGTAACCTGTGTAAAAGTAGGCCAAAAATTGCCTTGTGTTGTCCACAGCTGGGTCCAGCTGCCCTTAAACAAGTGTTAGCACTCCAACACATGCCAAAATTTCAGCTAGTTTCAGAAGCATATGGTGCCTCTGCTAAAACATGTTTATGAAATAGCATCTGCTGGTTTAGGGAAGAAAAAAAGGAGGAACATGAAAGGAGATGCTGATGGAAACAAAGCTCAGGATATACTCTGGGCAGGAGGAGCTCTGTACAAGGGGATGCCAACTCTGAGGGACTAAAGCACACAGAGAACTCATTCCTCACCTGAGGAACTGAAGCTATGGGTGGCTTATGCTGGGACATGGACATCCCTGATGGACTCCAGCTTTGGGCAGCCCTGTGCTGGAGCAGAGCAACATTAGAAAGAAGGATCTGCTGAAAACAACCATCTCACAATGCCCCCAACCTCCTCTGCCCATTGACAACTTACCAAAGCTACCAAGAAAGACTAAACTTAGCCCAGGGAGAAAATAAAAAGAGACGAGGTTATGAAGGGATGAGGTGGGGAGTTTGAAGATGAGACTGATGAAAGGGAAGGTGTTTACTTAAGTGTTTCTCAATTTGTTTATGTTGTCTTTTTTCTCAATATCCAATTCAGTAATGCAAAGTTTATGTTCCTTGTCAATAAATGAAATTAATTAAAGCTCCCTTATTTAAGACTGGTTGTCCTTTGCCAAATGGTAATAACAAGTTCATAGTAAAAAAAAGAGAATGAAGGTCAATCTTTTACCTTTTTAGGGTAAATGTCCCTTCAACATGAAAGTTTTCAGCAGTTTGTAAGAAGTTACCAAAACAATGGCCCCTGTGCCATTTGCAATTGCAAAAGGCTATGTTCTTAAAAGTAACTGTTAGGAATAGCATATGGACTGTCAGATAGAGGTAACATAGGTTAGTGGTCTGATAAAATACTAATGCTCTGATAAATGTAGGTGCCTATGTTCTATATGAAATGAAATATTCCTTTGATTGCTTCATGAACCTGAACCTTTCTTAGTGTTGTCTCCTAATTTTTTAGAAGTGTAACAGATATGCAGGCTATGGGCTTTCATGTTGCTGAAACTACTTTTGAGCATTTAGCTCTAGATTGCTATGTCTCAGCTCTTATTTTTCCAAGATTAGTTTTTCTGCCATCCAGAAGCCAGTGCCTGTCCTAGTAAGGCATTATTTTGACATCTGAAGCAGTGAAAAAGCTTTACACTTGCTTACCACTTGTAGTGGAATGTGTCTTCATGAGTAAACCTTCAGTTATGAGACAGAACAAAAATTCATCCTGCAAAAATTGCTTCAAGATTTTCCAGTGAAAGCACTTGCTGTGTAATCAGGTTCCAAAAAAATCTTCAGTAAACACCTAAGAACTGGGTGGTGTCATACAGCTTAACATCCTCATAAATGAATAACACCAGAATTATTTCACTGAATGTGTTTATAGAGAATAAGGTCGTCTACACCTGGGGCAGGCTCTCAGAGGTGCTGACAACACTACTGAAGCTGATTACCTTAAAAGCAAATACACATGGTTTTCGTTTATGTCTGCAAGTTACTAAATATATTTACAGGCTTGGTCTTGCAACCTGCTGGGTGAATACAATTGTATCCATGTGTGGACCATGGCAAAGTAGAGAAGACAGATGATCTTCCTTATCTGGACTTTTCCCAAATACACACTGAGCAATTAGAGATGAAAAACCATGGCCCCCGTGTTTGTCCTTTCCTCACACTGAAGGTCATTGTGCTGTCTGCTGTTGATCTGCAGAGGTTATGATCTTTGGCTGGCTGTCCCTTGCAGGGAGGAACGTGTATGTCTCACAGTGAGTTTTGCAGCATTCCCTCACATATTCCATTTGTCACCACCAGGGATGACAACTTCCTGGAGCATGCTCCTTGTTGACTGAAACCAGAAGTGAGCCCCACTTATGTCAGCAGCTGCTGAGACAGTCCTTGTCAACAAATCAAAAGGCTCAGTCACTGTCCCAGATTTTCAGCTGTGATTCTGTAAGGGATTTTTTTTTTTCCTAAGGAGAGAGTCTTTTCTGGTCTGTAAAGCTTCTCTACCTGGCATCTCAGCCAAATTGATGAATTTGACATATGCCAGCTCCTGGGATGAGCTGAAGCCTGTTGAGAAGGTCTATTTCTTCATCTGTATTGTACCAAGCACAACAAGGCCCCTGTCCTAACTGAGGCTAGATAATTTGAAAGAATAAAATCAGTCATGAGCTTTGCTAATAGTAGTATTATAGCAATAGTAATAAAAATATGCAGAATTTAATTGTAGGGGCAGTACTTGACAGCTGCATTTCACTAACTTATCCACTTCTGATAATGTTTCTTAATGTCTTGTAATAATTTCTCTGGTTCCTAAACACTCTTAGATAAAATTAAGTAAGATGCATCTAGATATTTATAAATGGTTCACCTGAATATATATAAGGAACTATCTGAAGGACTTTGTAAACTTTTGCTGATAATATCCATCAAGCTATGGATTCAGAGACTAAAAATAATGATAAATGGCAGGAAGGAAGAACTGGGAAAGTTCTTGCCAATTAATTTTCCGAAGATTCTAGCCATAATATTCAAGCATACAAGGAAAGCAATATATGAATATTTAGGGAGAGTCCAAGGAATGATTAAAAGTAAGTTTATTAAAAATACTCAATGCTTAACAAAAACATCATCACTTTCACTGTTGTAATTACTGACCCAGATCCCACCATTTATCCATGCAGACTGAGACCAGTCCATATGGAATGAATCTGGAGTCAAAGGGGCTCTCTGCATGAACAAGGGGTGCAATCAACATGGAGAAGATAATGGGAATGAAGCCTGCATAGATAGGATGGAGTACCATGGATGATGGACTGCAAAAAGACATTACACAATGTGCTACGTAGTACAGATTTACTGACTTGGAGACAAATACTCATTAAAAGTGATAGATTTCAAATAAGTTGACAAAGGGGAGAAGAAAGTAATTATTAGGGTAAGACTCCTCAGGGGAGAGCATTATGTAGTAGTGCCAGGCAGCATCACCATGGTCACTACTGGAATCCATCTTATTTCTAATGACAACTTTGTTAATTCAATCATGGAAAGTACAGAAGATTCACTAATTGTGCTTGGGCACCAAAGGCATTTTTTAAAGGGATTAAAGAGAATGGTATTGTCCATCATGCTGATTTAACAGATATTTTCAAAATTAAAGGTGACATACCAACAAATCTTTCTCCCTACTTCTCTCTATTACTGTTGCAGTACCAAAGTAGTAATAAACTCATTTCTGCCAAGAAGATTTTTGAAATATTAATTCTGTATTTCCGTGTTTAGACAAAATACCGATGCATGCTAACAATTTGCTTGAAATTCAGAAGCCCGTGAGCTGGAATTTTCAAAACATTGGAAAGAGTGCCCTTTTGGACCCAATGCTGCAGATATGCTCTATTTCTTATTACAATATGGTATCTGTCAAATTCCCAAGGAGCCAGCTAGGTACTGGAATACAGATATGTTGGGGCACTACAGCACCTATTTGAAAGCACGTTACTGGCTCGTGGCAAAAAAAAGGTAAATGCAGATAAAAGATTATGAAGCGCATAGATTAAAAAAAAAACAACAAACACAAAAAAACAAAAAACAAACAAAAAAATCCCACAAAAAAACCAAACCCAAAACCAAACCAAACCAGGTAAACACCTGAAATGGGATTGATATAGACTTTAGGCATTTACATCCAAAGTGAGAACTATTAAAAAACGCTGCTACTGAATCTGATTAGACTGCTAGGTGTTTGTCAGAAAATTCATGTTTATATCTCAAGTATTATAAGCGTCCATATGAACAACTGGTCCTATGCTGGTCCCTAATGCTGATCTAATATTAAAATTAATGAATAAATAATAGATCAAAGTCTGATGAATTCCATGTTGTCCTTAAAAATATTTGCACATAAGAAAATTCACAGTGATCATAGACATTTTCTATGAAAAATTTGGGCAGTGGAGGAGGTGAGAGCAGAAGAACATTGAATAATGGCACAAGGAAGTTTACATAAAAGGCTAGTGGCTGGACTACCATCTACAGTCCTGCTCTCACAAGGCATTGCTGTATAAATCTAACACTCAGTGGAAAACTCTGCTTTGGGGCAAGAGAAGATTTTCAGGTTGTGACTGTCCATCTCACATAAGCTCTGGAGTCAGTGCCTACTCTGAGAGGGGGGGAAGCACTACAGACACAGCCCTGTTCCCTATTAGCTGGGTTAAGTTTGGTCCCTTGTTATTTCTTGGTCCTCCTCCTCTTCCTCAGTAGTCTTGCAGTTGTGGATTTTATTTTTAGTGCCTTGCTCTGAACTCAGGCATGAAATGTGGATTTAGGAAACCAGTTCATAAAGGATATCTGTAGGATAAGTACACAATGCCAAACCCAACTGAAGGAGGATGTGACAGAAAAAGATTGAGTCGTTGAAGCTGGAATTACATCAGTCACAATTGATGCTGACATAGTTCTCACTAAAATTTAAAATATTTTTGATTACTTTGTGATATGAGCTTATTAAACTCATTGCTGAAGTTACTGTGCCTCACTTAATTAATGGAAATTTATTATTCCTGAAGAACACATTTGTGTGTAATTTTTTTGTCCATTTTTTCAGTCCCATTGTGTGTAACTGGGGTAGGTAATGCTTAACCCAAAGTCTTCAAAGTGTCAGCTGTGAACACACAAAGTGTAACTCTATAGAGGTTATGGGCCATAGGGGTATTTGGGTTTTGTAAAGCTCCATAACTCCATGTCTAAGTGCTATACAGCTGTATGAGGAGCTTGATCACCAAAATTCCATATATCCCATTGGTGCATGTGAAGGGTAGGCAAATGTATAGGATACTGAATGAACAGATAGAGGGGTCCCATGGGAATATTTCAGTAATGTTGTCACATCTATAAAGTACTCAAATCCACATTTTGGCCCTTAGTCTTTTAAGTACTCTGTTACATATATATATATATATATATGGGACTCCAAGTTAAGGATCCAGAGCTTTAATGCAAACTGGTGCTGAAATGACTGTAGGCAGCATGCTGAGTAGACAGCTCTTCTAATTTAAAAATTAAATGAAAAGGAATTGCCAGAATGCAAGTTCTTCTAAGCATATCCAGCAGCCAGTCCTTGCATCCATGAAGGAATTCTCAGGTGATAACCTCAACATCTTGAACCTTAAGTGCTAAACCTCAGCAAGCTGTCTGAGGACTCAGATTGGAGTTAGGTACCTATAGTGGCAGTCAGTGCCAGTGTTCTTTTGTAAATCTAGCTCTGAAGCCCTGGTAGGGTTGGCTTAAGCTAAAACACTTATCTTGACTTATTTTTGTTGGCCAGCCTAGCTTCAAACATGAAAATGTTCAGCAATCCTATTTGCCATGCAATGCAGAGGGTTTGGCTGTTTAACTCACAGCTGCAATTTCCATCATGCAAAAAGCACTTTCCACATCAAAGCAGGAGGGACTGTATCTACTTGCAATCACGGTTTAAATTATACCTAGCACATCCAAAGGTGGAAACGAAAGGCAGAAGGTGAGCAAGAGTCAGGATTAAAGGAGCATAAATGTCCAGCTTCTTTACAAAGAAAATAACTCTTCAATTCTAGTGAGCATTTCTGGTGCTAATTAGTGTGGAGCAATGAGCTGGGCATGAACTGGGGAGCAGGAACAGACATGATACCAAACAGGAGCAAATGGTTGAAAACTGTTCCAAATGTCAGCACAACACAGAAAATGTAGGGCAAATATGTTTGAAACAAAGTTTCATCTGAGGGGAGAGTGAATATATATTCATCAATCAAAGGTGGCAAGAAAAAAAAAAAAAAAGAGTAGATGACAGCTATCTGAAAAGTAGCAAATCTAAGAATAAGGGTGGGGAGTATATAACAAGCATGACAAGAATGGATAAAGTTGTTGCTTGCAAATGTATTTCTGTCTTGTAATTGACTGATAATTCTTCACTGAATTATACTAAGATTAGAATGTAAACTCATGCCTTATTACACCATAGAGAATCCACAGGGAAGAGGTGCCATTAAGAAAATTAGGCACTGGAAAAACTTCATTTAGGGAATCTGTGAGAGAGAAACTGCCAATGCAGACTAGATTCTCTGGTGTCTAATAAAACTGTGCTCTCTTACTGTAAAGCTCTCTTCTCCATGAAGATAGCATTATTAGTAACTCCATCTTTTCTACCCAATCTCTCATTTTCATCAACCATACTGAAATCACATACTTCTTATTATTCTACTCCTTTCTCAAATGTGGCTGAAACTGAAATTGCCAGCAGATTAGACACTTACTGGAGAGGACCCGACAGAAAAAAGAGTGCAGATGTGGAACCTGATAGGTAACATCCATTCCCAAGAAATCCAGGTACAAAAATGCTAGAATCAAGTTACCATAATGTATGGCAGATTTGCCTATTTATAACTTTTTGTAAACCATTTAAGGATTGGAAGGAGTATTATATATATAAACCCTATTTTTTTCCATCCTCTATGATCTTTCAGAGAAATATTAGCCTGAGAGATGGAGTGTGAGCTTTACTGAAATTCCTGAATTTTTAAAAGAGTTTGAAAGATGTACTGGGTTTGCATGGCAAGGTTTTGGTAGTTCTAAAGCTGACACGTGAGGAATTTATATATGTGCAAATTACTGAGCAAAGTTGTTTTGGTTTGGGTTTTTTCTTTGTTTGCAACTGAAATTTTGAATGTGTATATTTCTTTCAATGCCACTAGATATAATTTTTGCATTTGAAGTTTAACTTCACAGTTGATGTTATTAACAGGCTTTAGATGGGTTTCTACAAGCATTTGATATTTTGATTTGGATATGTTCTTTATTATTTTAAAATCTAAGATCTATTGATACTTGGGTACTCTCACAAAACCTTTACTGCTTTTCTAAAATTGGTTTGAAAGCATTATTTTGAATAACCTTTCTTTTCCAGAGCTGGCTGGACCTGAGAACATTCCTGTCCCACTTCTGACAAAGCATTTCTGACACTCACTAATGCAGATGCACTTAAACAAAAGCCATTGTCATGTATATTCTTATTTGTTGATTATCCTTTGGCAAGTATGTCTCCCGTCAAGTAATTACTAAGAACACTATAGCAATGTCACTGTCTCAAGCTTTTAGTTGATAGTAGAAACAAAAAAAGATCAGATCATGGCAGTTGGTAGCCCATAGTTTGGAAAAACTAGTTTAATTGATTCAGCTACATATCTCAGTGAATTCAGAGCTGAATGGAGATGTTCCCTCTTTGGCTGAATATTTATCAACTTATTTAGTTTTAAGCTTTTGAAGGTATAGAAGAGCAGATGAGAAGCAACTCCTGAATTAGGCACGTCCTGTATGAGTGGCCACAGGTGTTGCAAAGATGTGTGTAAGATCAACCAGTTGTACCTGTGATATCCTTACAGTTCAATCTACCTATACTAGGGACTGCTACTCCACTCTTCAGGGCCCAATCATTATATTACATTTTCCCCAGCCTTCTAAATCTCTGCTTCACACTGTTTGTTTGGAAAGAGTAAAACAAAGAAGTTTTATTGAGAATAGGCAAGAAGAAATTTTAGGGCAACCAAAGGCTTCTAAAACTATAGATAAAAAAAACGATCTGTATTTTAACATAAAAGTACCTGTGGCTTCTTTCTCTAAGAAAACTGGGTAAAAAAATACCATCCTGCTTCTTGGTTTTTTTTTTTTTTTTTAATAATATTTTTGAACATTTATTTCAGCATAGCAGTCCCACAGAACAAGTGGTAGCCTTGTGGTTAGAGCAGGGAAAGATGCCATCTGGGTTCCATTTGAAGCTGCGCTGCTGACTTGCTTTGACACCTTGAACAAGGCATTTAACATCAGTGTGGCTCAGCTGTAAATGATAATTAATTACAGTTGTGTCCAAAAGCTCCAGTCAGGATGAGGCCCAAACACGCCCACTACTGTACAAACCAAGTCTGACAGTGTCCCTACCCTAAAGAATCTAATTTAAAACAAGATGCAGAAAGCAAATATGACACAAAAAGAAATAAGGGAATAGACAAGAGGAGAGTAATGAAAATAAGATGATGAGGTTACTTAGGGAGCCATTATAGAACTTGAATGTTCCAAAGCATTAATTAATTGATTAATTAATTAAAACTAGCTTTCTCTGACTGCACCACAACCTCTCCTCCATGGATTTTTTTGTAGATGTCATTGCAGAAGAAAATCCTGAAGAAGACTTAAAGGAGAGTAGAGGTCAAGGCCTTTGAGTTAGGTCTGACAGGTCAACATATATATCAGAGTAATACAGAAGGAAGTACAGAGGTGCTAAAGAGAAATTCAAGCCTGACATCCTTAGGGAGAAGAAATAATATATAGGTAACTATGTAGAAAAGGATAACAGTTTTCATTAATTTTTTTAATTTTTAAACAAATGCATGTTACAAAAGTGCATTACTTTTTTTTAGCTTATTGGAAATGTCATAACTAAAAGGTACTAATACAGATTGTATTCATTTATTTCACTTGTTAAACTGTATGATTTTCCCTTCCTCAGGTAGCTAATTTCAAGGGAAGATGTTGAAAAAATAAGCATCAAGTCACCAATAACTTGTGCTTTTTCTTTCACATATTATTGACATCTTTTTCCTTGCAAATGAAACAAAAAGCCAAGGACTTTGCCATCACTAGCAATATTCTTTCTCTCCCCTATATCTGTGTTCTCCCTGCTATTTGAATGGCATTTCCTCTTATGGGTCAACAGATAGGCTACAGGAATAATCATGCTTTTCTCCCATTCCCATTGCCTGCTTCAAATGTAATTTTCTCCCTCTAAATTGAGCTAACTTTGCTAATTTTCTTCCCCCCTTGCTAACATTCTCCTCTTCCCCTATACCACTTTTAACTCTGTTGAATTTGAAATCAGAAGATTATCTAATTTCATTATAGTTATAGCTGCAGAGGGTACCAGCGTAACAAGCAGATGGGAAGAGCAGAGATCAAGGCATACCAGAGTGCTGATTTGTTATAGGTAAATGGAATAACAAGGAGTCCCACATACAGCTGGATAAGGAAAATCAGTAAGAAAAGGAAAGAGCTTTGTCCCATCACCAGTTGCAAAACCTTTCCTGGGCATAGCTAGAAAGCTAGATCCTTACATACAGCAAGGTAAAAATAGAGATGAAAATCTGTAGAAAGGTATATGGTAGAGCTGGCTTGAAAATAGGAATTCTCTTCTTCCTAAAAATTTATGTGTACTTTCACTTATTTGAGATTTTGAGGCAGTGACCAAAAAAAGTTTTCAAAAGTGTTCACACAGGTAGATATGGGGAGCTCTTTTGGGAAAGCCAAAGCTGAGTGCTCATCTCCTTATTGCAGGCTAGAGGCTATTCTCAGCTGCTATTATTTGGGAACTTCATCCCATATGCAGTGACATTTTCAAAAGTGAATACATTTAGTGAAACAAAATTGATTTCTAATTAAGGATTTTTTTTAAAGTGGGAAAAGATCATGTCTCAACCTATTTTAATAGCTTTTATCCCCACTCAACCAAAGTTGCAGTCAATGGCAAAATTCCGCTGAGTCCAATGTGACAAGATTTCAGCACAAGAATCTTGCTCATTTTGGAACACAGTTTTGAAAGTTCTCAGAGGATCCAGTGAGTGAAATTCATTGATTGAAAATAATTTTCTTTAATTTTCTAACAGCATTACCAGAATTTTTTACTCCCTCCCAAAATCTTTTAAGCAGGTTTGCTTTACATCTTCTCTTTTCAACTTCCTGTTCTGGTTATTGTTGTTTCTTTGAAGGTGTTTACAATTACATGGGGGAGAAGAGAATGAAAAATGAACAGACCTTGTGATTTTGGGAAATTATTTAGTTATGTAAGAAATATCTTTGCTGTTTATCCTGACAAATGCAAGCCTATGAAAATATTTTGTGGGAATTCTTTTTATTGCAGCAAATGGGAAATCATTGAAAAAGGATCAATCAAAGTGTTACAAACACAAGATATTATTCCTGTTGCAAAGAAACATTTCTTCATTATACTTAACGCATAGTTTTGCCATATTGCTTAGTTTAATTAGAGCAGAACGCTAGCTTCTGCTCATTGGTTTAGCAGGTACCATAAAATGAAGTTTATTTAATTTTCTAAAATAAGGGAAGCAGGGTAAAGTTAATTAAAAGTTAATTACAGTATAATGAATCATTCACACTCACTGTGCCAATGTTGCCTAGATGATTACTGATGTCATCCTTCCTGGCACTCCTACACTTTCCATTGTGGGTTTTTTCCTCCAACAGAGTGGGGTATCTCACATGTGTTTTTTTAGTTCCATCAATATTTTCAGTGCCTACTTCAGAATGAAGGCTGTAAGGGAAAATAAAAATAAAAATCTCTTTCTCATTTCTTTCCTGCATTCCTTTTCTTTTCTTTCTTTTTTTTTTTTTTTCTTTTTTATGCTTTCCTCAGGCATAATTTTCATTTAGACTTCTGATTGCCTTTTAAATTTGACAGAATATACCTATAAAATTTGTTAGTAATTGTTTCATTTCCCAGCCTGGCATGTGTAGTTAACCTTGAAAGACTGATTGGACTTTGCCTGCACTGAACCCAACCTTTACTGGCACCACAAAGGTCGCAGAACAACTCTCACTGAACCTCTGCCTTTAAATACAAGGTTCTGTACATACTGGAATTACAATGCTTTTACTGCTCATTAATTCATCATTAAAAAGGTGTTAGCTAATCACACTCTATAAGACTTCAGTTTAAAAATCTCTCTGGCATGAAGTGCCCTGTACCTGGCACCTAGAAACCTGAAACCTTTTTGGAGTAGCAGAGTATTTGTAAAAGAACACATGTTCAGAGTGGTTTTTAACAAAAATAATTTATGGAGAAGAATGGTGACTTTCTTGACATTTTAGTTTGGCAACACCACCAGTAATATTAGCATCCTGTACCTATATTATGGGAACATCCCAAAACACCACCTACAATAACAATTCTTATTTTTCTGGCTGTTTGCACAATGAGAGGATTTTTTATTAAAAAACTCTTTGCTCTACTGTGATTGCATGATAAAGTGCTTGCTAGGATTATTAAAATAACAAAGCTCCCATCCTGAGACACAGCATTACACACTTCTAGTGTCACAATAAACATTTGCCTGAAAAGTCCAAAATGGAAAAAAAAAAAAAAAAGTGAGAATTAAAGTATTATGAAAGCATGTAATCTGTTGATAATAATCATATTATTTTGGAAAACTGAGTTCATTACCATACACTTTAATGCTTGAAAATCAATGCACCATATATTGTTTATACTGGAGAAGGTCTGTTTCACAGTTTAGATGTTCTAAGTGTTATGAGACTGGCAGAAAACAAAACCTTAATCTGAGCAATTTGACAATGAAAAAAAGGTTGAACAAAAGGTATTTGAGATTAAGACATAGGTGAGAGATGTTCAGGCTAGCAGTGGCAGAAGTTCCTGTTAACTTCTACAGGTAAAAAAATGTGTCTTGAGTGGGAACCTCACATCCACACATATGTTATTGCCAAAACAAGATTAAAATGTCACTGAAATCAAAGATTTCAAATCAATGAGATACCAGAGCCAGAGGTACAATGAAAGCTTTGCTCTAGCTCTTTATGTGTACAAATTTATATACGGCCTAACTGCAAGTACATTTATTTCTTCTGCCTGACTTGACACTGGAATATGACGATAAGATCTTACAACTCATGGCATAGATTTTGGCCTCCAGTCTCAGAGAAGTAGCAGACACAAGCTATTATCCATCAGGCAGATGGCTCTCTAGAGGAGGAAACAATGTACATTTGTTCTGTGGTTTGCAGCTGTTCAGAAGATAGCAATGAGGTGCTGAAATTTCTGCCCCACAAGGGGAATATTGATCTAAGTCTGAAAGAGTACTTAAAGACAGCTTACTCAAGCACATGTAATTAGCAGATGTTTTTGAGAAGTGCTATGAAGTGGATTACATTTCAGTCCATCATATGAGAAATTTAGGAGTTGCTCCAAATTCTGAGACCTTCTGTGACATCTCAGTTATCTGGTTTGTTGAATCAGAGCGCTGGTCATTCATTACCTGCTTACTAGTGCAGAGGTATAAAAACTTCATTTACAGTAAGGTTATTGTTATGAAAATGTAGTAGTAGCACTTGCTGGGCCAGACAAGAAGGCATTCTTTTTTTTCCTTCTACAGACTAATTCACAGAAACCCCAGACACTTTGGCAGTATCACATTTACAAAAATTAGTGGAATGTGCCATATCCCCTTGCACTCAATGGTGACTAGCAGGAAAACAAATAATTATTTATATATTATAATATATTATATATATTATATTTATTTCTATATAATGTAGTATTCTGTGCCAGAAGAGTGCTGTGATCACTATTAAATTTAAATTTTGGAAGTGCTGTGACTACAACAGCACAGAGTTTAGGCTTGGGATCACTACTACCACCATGATGGTGGGAATGGGGAGGGGAAGAATGACTTAACAGAAACCAAGACTTCCAGAAACAAAAGTTTTGGCTATGGTGCAGCTATTCTCAGTAATGGTAACACCTTTCAGAAGAGTGTTTGAAGTGCGGTGTGGGACCCATCCAGATGCTGCTGTTGCCAGAAAAAGTCAACCAAATCCCTCTCAATCGAGCCAGTGGGAAGTAAGGCTCTCTCACAGTTCTAGTTTTCCTGTCCTAGAGTGGGAATATATAGAAGGGTAATGGACTGTAGCATGGAAGTACCCTTTTCTTTCTGCTGACAATGAATGGATGCTTGGGTAGCTAGCTCATCTGCAGAGGGATTCTGGGTAGATGTTATAGTGCTCCTGGCACATCTGCATGGACCTAGCAGGTTTTGAATGAGTCTGACAGGAGTCCTACACTTTTCTGGAAGGGTAGCAGGAGGCTTGGAAAATTGGGTTATTCTTAAATTTCCATCTAAGCAGGTCATAAATGGCCATGCTTTGAGAGACTAATCACTTAGCCAAAGTTAGAAAGAGACTCTTATCCACGCTGTCTTCCATCCAGACAAAGACTGGAGGCTATGTCTTTATTATAGTCAGGGGTCATTTGCAGAAATAACTGGTTTATCTGTTTTGTTTACTTACCTTTTCTATAATATTTGAGCCCAGTGAGAACCGGCTGAGGTCTCTGGTGAGTGAAATGCATTTGGGGCTGTTGGACTGGTGGAAAGTCTAACCTGCCATCCTTTCATATGTATTGTCCCTGGGGTGGAAAGTCTAACCTGCCATCCTTTCCTATGTATTGTCTCTGGCTATGATGAAACTCATTTGGGCTGATGTTATAAAACAAATGTTTCGTTCAAGTGACTTACGACCTCAGACAATGAGAACTTGTTTCACAGAAATGAGCAGGGTGGTATGTTTCAGAAAAACAAAAATTATGCAACATCAGGCACAAATGTATTCAACATTGCCAACTAAATGAATCTCTGCAGTGAAATGTAAATACAGAAGCCATTAAAGACTAGCCAATGGACATTTTAGGTCTCTAAACAATAACACTGAGCAGATCAGTAACAGAGCCCTTCATAATTTGCAGTCTCTGCAGAAACAAAGAACTCCTGTTGTATTTATTATCAGATAGCAGCATTCCTGTCTTGAAATCCAAATACAACAGAAACTCCACTGCCCTGTGTAGTTTATTTGGTCATGAATAAGGGCTGTGTTTAAGACCAGCAGGGTACATACACCTAGGAGGACACTATGCTTCTGAAAGTTAACTAAGAAACTGTTAACTCAGGCTCTGCTGATGAACATTTCATGGCTTCGGGCTCCAGGTCTCTCCATGTGCTTTTTTATTTTTTCTTCAGCAGAGTTCATTTAATTTGTAATATATCCAGAGGGTTACTGTGTCCTCAAGTATGACAGCACACATGTAATAAATAATACAGAATTATTGCTAATTTTTGCAAAAAATATTTTGCTTGGGAATACAAATGCATGAGCCCATTTCTTTAGGTTATGTATTTTAAATAGGTATCAGTGGTGGTTACAGGTATTCATTGCAGAACAATCCACCATTGCATTTAAATCATAGCCCTTTTTTAAAGAAGCTTCTGAACCTCTTTGCAAACAAATACATGAATAAGTAAATTGTAAATTAAACAATTAATCAAATACATTAACTAAATCAAATACATTAAGTCAGACTTCTAACTCGACTTGCAAATATATACATAGTTGTACATATATTAAAAATACCTGGTAAAATCATTCAATGTGATAAAACATCACAGAGATCAGATTGCACATCACTAAAACTAAATTATTTTGTCACTACTTTTTTTACTGTAGAGAAAATTGTGTAACAAACCCTACCCAGTCACTAAAGGTGAGTCTGAAGCACAGGGAGGTGAACAGAAAGATTCTCATGGAGTCCAGCTAGCTTTGTCCCTATGGCACTGAAACTGCAGTGAGCTTCCTGCACAGAGGAATGACCAACCTGTTAGGGTATACAGACCCTCCAACTCTCCTGCCAGAGAGAGGACAGAAGACCGGGAAAGTATGGGGCAGAGCTTCTCAGTGCTGGCTGGATGTGAGCCAGCTCAAGGCTAGATGCAGGCTACCTACAGACACACGAATCCTGACAGCCTGCATTTGGCATGAAGTTGGAAACCAGCACAACATTACACATCCTCCTATGGACCTTCCATCCAAATCCCTGTCACCTCAGGCATCCCTACATGTGATTCCATTTCATGATGAACACATGCTTGCAGTGAAGAAATTCTGCAGGGAATCACACATGGAAGCATGATCAGCTCCTTTGGTTTTAGACTTTGTGGTATGACTGATCAGCCAGTCCAAATGAAAGCTGCTCTGCCAATTTGTCTTGGCTAAGGATCTGATTCACTATACCTATAGCTTGTACTCCTGTGACTACCCAGAAGCCTAATGCCATTAAGATGACCTACACCTGTTGGTAAGACCTTATAAAACTAGAACTTCATTTACTCCTAGTGTGTTGGGTTTTTTAAACAAATTATTTAAATTTGTAAGAGAATTCTTTCATATGGCTGTTGCAGTACATAGAATCATAGAATCATGGTGTGTGGAGGGACCTGCCCAGGAATCATAGAATCATAGAATTGGCTGGGTTGGAAGGGACCTTGATCCACTACTGCTGCAGTTACCAGGCCATGGCACTCAGTGCCACATCCAGTCTCTTTTTAAATATCTCCAGGGATGGAGAATCCACTACTTCCCGGGGCAGCCCATTCCAATGCTTGATCACCCTCTCCGTAAAGAAATTCTTTCTAATATCCAACCAGGGGAGGTTTACCTCCCCTGGCACAACTTGAGACCATGCCCTCTTGTCTTGCTGAGAGTTGCCTGGGAAAAGAGACCAACCCCCACCTGGCTACAACCTCCTTTCAGGGAGTTGTAGAGAGTGATGAGGTCTCCTCTGAGCCTCCTCTTCTCCAGGCTGAACAGCCCCAGCTCCCTCAGCCTCTCCTCATAGGATCTGTGCTCGAGTCCCTTCACCAGCCTGGTTGCCCTCCTTTGGACCTGCTCCAAGACCTCAATATCCTTCCTAAACTAAGGGGCCCAGAACTGAACACAGTACTCGAGGTGTGGCCTCACCAGCACTGAGCACATGGAAGCATCAAATGAGTACAGAAATGCTCTTCTATATTTCAGAGCTATGCATCAACATGGATTTCTCTGTTAAGTCCTTCCCAGGGCTGGTCTCCTGCTTCTCCATCCTGCCTGCACAGCCCATCATTTTCTTCTTGTATCACAAGATACAGATTAATAAAAGACTTGTAGTGTCAAACTGTAAACATATGACCATTCTTTTAACCAACTGAAACAGTTGATAAGTTTACTAAATTTGGACAGAAGGTTTCCTTCATATATCTCCTCCAACATATCTTTGCAAAAACTTTCGAAGAGGAAATAAGAACAGGGAAAAGAACTAGTGAATTCATGTTTGAAAAAAATAAATCTTAGCGTGGCTTTTGAATTTTGGCTTTTACCCCCAAAAGCTATGGCTTTTGAAAACTTAAGGCCCTGAAGTCCTGACATCAATGAATAAATTAAAACTATATACAACTGAACAACTAAATTTAGGGCCAAGATTATAAAGACACTACATAGGAACAATACCAAAAAGCTGAAACTGAGAATGTAGACCATTCTGAGATTTTACCTGACAGATTTGTTAACTATAATTCTTCTTATGCTTTCATCATCTCTTGTGACAAAATGAGATCCATTTCATTCTTTGTTAGAACAACCAGGTGTGCCCACCCCTGCAGAGTGATGTTGTGGGTTCCTGTGCACAGAGGCCTGTTGATCCTCCACTCATACAGGGAGTGCCTGCATTGTATTAAGACAAAATTATCCAAAAACTACATACCAAAAAAAAAAATTTACAATATATAAACATGCAATATATAAACATTAATACCCTGATATATAAATATTATTTATTTAGCTCAAGGAACAGCCTTGGGTTTCTAAATACATGTGTTATGGATCGCTAGCTTTGACCAGTGTGAAATCTGTTGCATGACACACATATGAAAGCCAGAACAAAATGCATTCATTTATGTGAAGAAACCTTTCTCTCCATAAGGTAGCATTCATCCTTCCATTTTATGGAATAACTGTTTGACATTTGAAGTTTATAAGGTGAGTGAAGATTGACGGATCCTTTTTGCTCCTACTCACAGAGAGCTATGTAAATGTAAATGTGTAATCTGAGTTTTACTTTCTCTTTTAGTAATTTTTTTCCCCTGCAGATTATTTACTTTCAGCATTGCCACATTGTACTCTGACACTCTCAGTAACAGCGGTAGGTAAAAGCAGAGTGGGGTTTTGAAGTCGATCCTACTTGTGAATCATGGCAGATGGTGCCCCATCCAAATGGTGAGGCTGTGGGCATTCCCTAATATGCCATTGTTTTCCTGAGCCTAGATTTCAATGTCAAAGTATGGGACAATAGTTGTAGATCTATTTCAGTGTTTATTGTAGTATGCTCATTACCATGATATTGTGGGAAAACAATTCTGGTCTTCTTTCTTCGTGTAGCTGTTGCAGTACCTTTTCTTCTCTTATCATATTAAAGATACAGATTAATAAAAGACAGCAGCTTCTCATAGGAGACATCTCTGTGTCCCCCCTGCTTCCAAAACACTACTGCATTAATCTAAGACACACCAGGTTTTCCCCCTGTCTGATTTAGAAATCACTTCTGAAGTGTGCAACACGCTATTTGAGAGACTGAAAGCACTGTCCCTTAATAAACTTTATTTGGAAAACAAACTGGAGACAATCTGAGCCAAACAGAGAGAATCTGGATAAAGATACATGTATTTTCCTGTTATTTTTGTTTCTAATGTTGATTTGTATTGGAAATATGTAATAGCACAGTAATCTAGGCTATCTTGCTCTCTTAGGCAGCAAAAGACATAGCTGTAGCAGTTTCCTTTTCTTTTTATCATTTATTTTTTTATTGCCTGTAAGATAAATCAGTGCTAGTCTGGAGACTATTTCTCATAAGCATTCTTAACTTCTTATCATATACTTTTCTGTCTAAGGTTAGACTGTTTGGGGCTATCACTGGTGCCAGAGGAACCTCTAAGTACAGGCACTGCATGGAAGCCTTCATAAGTAGAATAGCAGCATTGTCAACAAGTCTTCTTTTCTTCAATTAAAAAAAAAATAAATTACCAGTGTATGACAATAGTTTAAAAAGAAAAAGAGAAAAGAAGAAAGCCTTGGCAAACACTGGCTCATTTTCACTGTTTTGTTTGTTCCCAGGATAGTCATCAGCATTCTCTCCAAAAAAAAGGAATGGAATGGATACGTGGAAGCTGATGAGTGCAAAACTTCATCAGCTATTCAGACCAAGGTATCCTGCTACTTCCATAGAACAGAATGCATGTCAAAATGGCTATCCGGCAGTTTCTCACATGGAGTTATTAAATAGGACCTTATAACAAATTCCTTACCAGAAATCAAAAGCAGTAATGACTTCCTTGATTGTTTTTCTTCTTTTCTTTTGACACTCTGAAGTTCTGAGACACTTCAATATTTTTGCACCCACCAGTTCATACATGCTGAGGGAATAGATGGGTTCTGTATGGCTCACATGACAGGTGAGAGTAGAAGAGCTCTTTGATTATTTAATATGTTGTAGTGTAGTAGATGCAGGACAGGACTCTGTGACCCATATGGTTCCTGTCATGTAATACATGCCTGTTCAGATAGGAAGAGATTTAAAATATGTGGTTTCATTTCTTTTTTGTTATCCTTAACCCGTATTTCACCCTAGATAATTGTGGTTTTGTTTTTCCCCTCATAAAGACTGAAGAGCAGTGGTCACATTCAGAAAAGGCAGAATTAGATCATCACAAGACAAAAGCCTTCACCTCCCAAATAGCAAATATTCTGTTTCTACCTCAAAAACAGACAAACAAACAAAACAAAACCACAAACCTGGAAAAAAGCTGTGTTATATTACTTCTTCACTGCCTGTTTTTAATACCACATCCATATCTAAGATACTCAAGAAGCTAGGTGTACTACCTTAACATGACATGCAAATTGTCTTTTCAGTAACTATATTATTCTGTTCTACAATCTTTATTTCAGATAGATTAAATACATTTGGATTAATGCTTGAATGGAAGATGGGAGAGTTTGTGTATACTCCTTTGGCAGTTATGCATATATTTTAGCCAGTATAACACAGCCCAGTCCACTGACAGATAGCACTAAGCTGTTGTGATGCTATTGCTTGTTTAGCAAACCCTTTTTGTTCTTCGAAACAGTTAACTTTCACATCCTGAGCAGTTTCAGTTCTTGCAATTATTTTTGGCTGACCTATATTTTAATGAATTTTCAACTGCCTGTGATACTCCACTTATTTTCTTGCCTCTAGTGATAGCACAATGCTGCTACAACCTCTTAAGTTGCTGGCCAGGACACCAACACAAAGCTTAGGGATTTAAATGGCTGATGATGTATTGCATGTTTCCATTTTTAGATGTAGCATCATGATATTACTATTTATAATTGTGGCTATTAAATAAACTATAGTTTCGTCAAAATATAGCTACAAACTTCAAATTCATCTCCTAGCCTTAATACTTGCTGAAGTAATTTGAGGTCATGATGAAGAAAATTATTCAAATCAATGTGAATGAAATAGTATAAAAATGGGCTTAGTCAATTAAAGCGTTCAGATATTTTTGATACACTTCTGCATTCTACATGGTTATTTAGACCATGGCTGAACCAAAGGGCATGTTATTCCAGAATTCACATACACATCCCACAAGAACTTTCAACAGTACTATATTTACATTTAAAAGAGACTAAGAAAGTTTGTAAGTGTTCAGCTGTCCCAAATTTTACATTTTTTTTCTGCTAGCAACTTTTGCTAAAGCCATCTAAAGTTTAAATGTAAATTTAAATTGAAATTCTCTGGTCCCTCAATTCTCTCTAGACAGATAGACAGCACTCACATGAAGAAATTACTTTTTCTCTGGAGTACTCTATTGCTATTGAAATAATGTTGCAGAAAGTAGATTGGTACAAATCAAAATGGGGGAAATATGTTAAACACAACCACAACAAGCAGGAATATTACACACATGTACTCACACACAAATATCTGTATGAATGATAACCCAAAGGTGAAGAATGTCAAACTACATACTCAAAATTTTGAGGCTTTTAAAAAATAAAAGCAAGCTGCATGAAAGACACTGACAATATCAGTTGCTTGACACTTCTTAATGCCTCAATTTTTAATTTTCAGATAAGAAATCTGCAATTAGAATGGGCAGCATTAAAAAAAAAAAAAGGCAAAAAACCCCCAAACCAAAACAACAACAAAAACCTCCTCACCTAAATAATATATGCTGTTATGGCAATTTTTCAGTTTCCCATTTTGATACTCAGACAGGGCTTTTGCAGATGCCTGGGAGAAATCGCATAAGCTCACTTCCCTTTCTTTCTTCTTCCTACTCTCTGGATACAAAATGCTTTTCTGTCTGTTCTTCTTTAGTTTCTGTTCCACAGAGACTTTCTGTTGTGCCATGAACCAAACAGCAGGAGGAAATATGTAAAGAATGAAGCAAAGAAAGCCAAGAATAGAAGGAGTATAATTCTAGAACGAAGTAATTCTATATTATTGCACTGGAACAGGCTTCCTAGAGAGGTGGTCGATATCCCAAGCCCATCAGTTTTTAAGAGACATTTGGACACTGCCCTTAATAACATGCTTTAAATGTTAGTCAGCCCTCAAGTGGTCTGGTAGCTTGATTAGAGAGGATCATTGTAACTCCCTTCCTAGTAAAATATTCTATTCTATTCTATTCTATTCTATTCTATTCTATTCTATTCTATTCTATTCTATTCTGTTCTAATTTGACAAAAGGGTTCTCTTTAGCACTCAGATAAAAAAAGAATCTCCTATAAACCTGTTTTTCAGTACAGAACTAAGATTCAACCAGATATCTAGCACTTAAAAGCTAGTTAGTCCTTGTCCTAGTCTTTCTATAGGTGGTTGCTGCCCAGCAACAGGAGCAGGATATGATCTGCAGGGTCATTGACTGTCCAAGTGGCCACACTGTGTAAAGCAGTTAAAAAGAAACTCCAAAAGCTCACTTACACTTGCTTGGAAAGTTTGCATTTTGTTCATAAAGCACTGAATTTGCTAGGCAGAGATTTAATGAAGGTCAAGGAAAGGGCCTGGAAACAGGGTTTATGAAAGTGTTGTAAGGTTCATTATTGTCATTGTGCGGAAAAGGATAATTTCCCTAAGAGAAATGGTGACATATACATAATAAAGTCCCTGTCCCTGTCATGACAGCTCAAGAGCATGCCATCGTTACCACCTATGTCACACTGCAGGTGTGCCTGCCATATGGGTGACAGCCGCTGACTTCTCTGATCAACACATAATTATCTCTGAATAAAAATGCACGTCGGAGTGGCTGGACATAATGGATTGAGGACCCAGGGCAAAATGCTCTTTGCAGCGTCCCGCAGCACCACCTGGGGGTGGGAGGGGGCTGAGGGGAACCACAGGAACCGGGGCAACCTTGAGAAACCTGCAGCAACTGGGAGGCCCCGAGGTTATCGTGTTTATCCTTCCTGTCTTCTCTTGGATAGGAGAGGTCACTTGGTTAATGGTAGGGTGCCCCTGATGGAAAAGGTCCTCCTGATCAGGGCTATTCTCCACTGATCTAACCATATATCTCTCTCACAGCATCTGGATAGTTTCCATTTGCAGAGTCCCCTTCCCCCATAAGATAATAAATATCATATCACAAGGATGGCAGTGCTCCTTCATGGAACACTGACTGTTTATTAGAGGCAAAAAGTTTAAGAGAAATGCTAACAATGTTCATTAATGGCCTGCATCCAGGTTTAATGAGGCATGTCAATATGCGGACTGGGCAACATCAGTGGCATAATAGTGGTGGTAAATGGGAGTAATTGTATCCAATTGTACGGCACAGCTTCCAGGAATGAGCCCGAACTGCCAACTGACAATGACAGAGCAATTATGGGAAGGCAAGCGAGCTGTGTCAAATTAGCACTTGGTGAGAACTCATTTTTCAGAGATGTGCTTGCTCTACAACACCACAAGTGATAGCTACTTTATTGTGAGTGATAGGAAGACCAGCACTTAGACTGATGTTCTGATTTGTCAATAGCTGTATTTGAAAGCTTAGTGTCACAAATATATAGAGATATTCAGGGAGAGAGGCACACTGCTCATGATCCGAAGGATAAGAACGTCGCTGAGAAGGTCATCTGTCAGTGTGAGCTGTCAAAGAGAGATCACACTCTATGAAAAGGGAACATTCAGCCGACTTAAGTAATTACCTTTGACTGAGATTTGAAGATGTCTTCTTTTGTTGGCCTACATTGACTGCATAATTTATAATTTACTGCAATCAGTGAAGGGCCAGGGATTGTAACTAAGAAAATCCTTATTTTATTTCTCATAATTACATTTCTTTTTTGCTCCCTAAGTGCCTCAGAATGAAAAAGTAGGATATTGATGAAATCTTTTTTCACTAACTCTCTCAAACCAGCTTTATCTTTTAACATATCATACCCAAATCAGAAGGTTTACTTCATTCTTATTTTTATTTTACCACAAATATAAGTCATAGCCTATGCCATCTTATAAAGTACACTGCATTCCTAATGTGGCTTTACATGCTTTGTAGGATTACCAGCTGAAAAGGATAAAGGAATATTTCAATTTTGCCTTCCTAGTTCAGGAAAAGGGAAAAAAAAAAGATTTGGAGTACTAAGCACTGAAATTGTAATCCACATCCTATTCAGAGATAGAGATCAGTTTGATATAGTTGTCAGAACTGCAGAGAGATAAGTATTGTAGCAAATATTTTAGAACTTTGTGGATTAATAGAATTTTCATTGCTTGGTGTCTTTTTTCCCCAGTAATCTCACTGGATCAATGTTTGAAAAGTAATTTCTCAGCCTTTAATAATCTTAAAAACAAAAGATAATATATGACCAATTATGCTCTGGGGTATAACAAGTATTACATTTTTGTTTTTTATCTTAATAGGAAAAAATATCTACTTACATTTTATTAACTAAAAATATAGCATGAATTGTTATCAAGGCAGCTTTTGAATTTTTATTTTCTCTGTAAAAAAGTCATTCTGGAAACCTCTCTTTGGTTTTTCTTATTTTACTTGGCACTCTGGCCTGTTTGGTGTATCAAACTTTCAGCTTCAAACAGTGAAGTCATTTCATTGGGAGTGGCTGAATGATTTATGAATAGTAACAAAAAGTGACCAAGGATTAGCATGCCTTCTGGCCAAAAACTGTTGTTTTATTCCAGGTGTATTGATTAGCTGTAGAGTTATTGACAAAAGAATTAATTTAAGTACTTTAAGTCAATGTTACTTTAGTTAAAAACTCTACCTTTAGGCAGAAGGAAATGCCAGTGCAAATTACTATATTGTCAAAGTACTGTCACATGAAAAAGGCTTTACATATTCATATCTTATACTTTAGGTAGGATTTTTTAATGTCATGGTAATTTAAATGATTCATCAAAGAGTCATATTTAAAACTAATAATTGTGGGTTTAGTGATGTTTGCTAATTATTTAATGCTTCCTCTGAACTTTAAAGATTCTTCTAAAATATACTTTGTTTTCTTTAGTTTGAATTTCAGTACCTGACATTATTTTAAATTATATGCCTTGCTGATTTTGAAACACATTTTTAATCATTATTTTTTTATGTTTCAGACTTCTTTAGGCCATTCAATTTCCCCCATTGTTGAAAGCTGTTTAATTCACAATGCCTGAGTACGGGCCCGTCATCTATTCTATAGTGACTATACCACTTAATAATGGAATAGTGCATCAAAGTGCCACTTAGGTCTCAAATTGTTATGTATGACTGTCAAAGCGGTGAAAAAAAAGGAAAAAGAAAAAAAAGGAAAAAAAAAAAAAGAAAAAAGGGGAAAAAAGCGCCTTGATTTGTCTTTACTATTGGAACGTGAATTTGTCAGCCAGGTTTTGAAATCACAACAGCATTGCTTGCATCCCCAGCGAGATGTCGAAAACTTGACAGGTACATATTTTTTCAACTACAAGCACTTCTATAATGAAAACTAAATACACAAATCTTATTTTTTTTGCTCTTGACAGATAGTTGTTGCCAATGGGATTTAATGTTCAGGTCTGAGTTGTCAAGAGAAATAACCAATAAGCAATCCAAGCAGTCAGTATACAGATATTCAAAAGCAAAACGCCTGGCTTGTGTGATATACTGGGAAGATTTGAGTGTATAATTAACTAACTGAGGAACCAAGGACACTTAATCTTCCCTCTAATGGCAAGTTCAACCCATCACTGTCTCTCTCTGGGGGACAAACTGTAGCTTGTTTTCTGGTCACCAGGGCCTTTGGTTGTCATTTTACTCTTTCTTATTCATCATATCCTTGAATTCTGGCACTGTTCTTTTCAGTACCATGCAGACACAGTAAAAATTAACAAGATAAACTATGGTTCATTTCTGAAACTATATTCATCATCTTATGTATTTTAAATTGGGGCTGTTTATCTGTCTGCCAACTCTGTGTCACAAAATTATCTGCTTGTTTTTCAGAGAACAGAAAAGGGATATGCATTTGTACTTTTGCTGCCTGTAAGCGCAGGCTTACACTATGTACACTGGGAAACATTAACAATATCTTAAGAAATGGTCCAAGAGCAGTCATTTCTATCCAGGCTATCAGCTCATTTACATAGCATTGCGTGTCTCTGTGTTCATGTGTGTGTATGTGCATGTGTTTGAAGGATTCATGAGTATGGGAGAGGGTGAGAAAAAGCAGCATAGTGGTAAGGGGTAGACTGAGCAACAGGGTATGGAGGAGGCCATGTGTGTTTTGCATTGAGTAGCTCCTCCTCCCACACCCTCACTGGGGCTCTCAGCACTGGGTATGAATGAGCCCAGTGCAGCAGGCAGTCCCAACAGGAAAATGACACTGAATCCAAGCTCTGCATAGAAGTGACCACATGGTCCCAAATATGAAAGTCATCTTGCACCTCTTTCATTTTCCCTGGGAATCAGGGAGACCATGACACTGCAAGTGCAAAGCATGAAAAATTTCCATTTGTGTGGGGAGCATTCTGCTCACAGAAAGGCAATGGACATGGCTACTGTCTATCATGCTCTATGAGTTAGAATTAAAAACAAACAAACAAACAAAAAAATGTAAAAGAATATAGCATGAGAGTAGTATGTCTAATCCTTTTTGGGTCACATGCCAGGCTTGTAGACAAAGAATCAGGGGCATTCAACTGCTCTCCCCGGATTGCTGGTCTCCTCTGTGCATGCACAGATATGGGATATCATGTTTAACTGATACAGAAGCCTAAGGGCACTTGTATGTCTTAAATGTACCTCTTATAAAAGGATAATAGTGATTTTGTAAGTTTGTCACTACAGTTATAATATTTACTAAACTACTGTTTGTTTGCTCAGCAAAATTACTTTCAGGGAAAGAGATCTGCAAAAGCTCCATTATACACAGAGAAACAGAAGACATCTCAACAGACAAATCCAGGACTCACAGTACATAGGTAAACACAGGGCTTAAGGTACACAATATGAGCAGGGAGAGCCAAAGTGAAGGCTGACACAGCTTCCTTACTTATTATTCTTAAACTTCTACTCTCACTTGTGTACAGTAAGTCTGTCTTAATTCATAGATCATTGACACTGTAGACCAAAACGTTGAAGGTCACTGGTACTGAAGTAACTGTTGGGCTTATGCATAATGGAGTTGATCCTGGAAGGTGCTGGGTCCCTAGCAGTCAGCTCCAGCTGGGGCTGAGCCTGCTCAGCAGATGGCAGGATTGGACCTCTAGACTGTTCTATAAAGATCTTTACAATTTTGCTTTAAAATGTATAGTAAATCTTCTTGCTGAGGAGAAAAGCTGTGTCCTTCTTCAACTTAAAATCTCAAATATGTAGAATGTTCATTTTTATCTAAAGAGTCATTAGAGTACAAAGTTTCGTTTAAAAAAAAAAGAAATTATTCAGCCAACCTAAACAGAGAAAGCAGAAAAAATACTTGAGACCACTCATTTTGATAGTCTTTTTTGATATGAACATTTGTAACTTTAAAACATCAATTTTCTCCGGTTTAGTAAAATAAAAAGAAAAGTTCATTAGCCCTATCCAAATGGATGAAAGAGGTTTATAATGTAATTACTGGCAGACCCTTAATACAGTGGTACAAGTGCATGATGCTATTATTATAACACTGGAAAATTTACTGCGGATGCTTTTGAGTAAAATTATGCATCCCTGCCTGTTTAATACAGGTACTTTCAAGCATTAATTGTACCAGATAAAAACCTCACACCCTGACTGATATACATGTGAGAGGTACTGTGTGTTGTCATCTGCAAGTCTGGATAGCTCAAGGTTATATGACTGGGTTAATAGGATGAGATTCGTGGTTTAACACTCAGACTTCTAACACACAGCCATAAAGATGCTGAATGAAATACAACTGGCTGTCTCCTCCTAAGAAGCAGTCAGCAGGCCTCGAGTGATTGTTTCAAAAGTTAGAGACTCTTAAACGTCCTACATTTCAAAGTGTCTCATTTGTACAAAGACTTATAAGTGAAATAGCATGGAAGAGACACCCACATGAAGGAAATCTGTGTTTAAATATTTATCTGATGGTTTTTATTTTAAAAAACATAATTTTTTGTACAAGAGAAAGAAGATAAGAGAATTATTTTCATGAAACAACTGATCTGTATCTAATCTGTAGAGACATATTAATATCAAAAATAGACTCTCTCAAAAATCAGGCATAGCAAAGATTTCATAATATATTTGATTAATCAAAACCCAAACGGAAAGTTCTGATCTTCCCAGATGCTGCTAAGGCTTACAACTTGCTTCAGGGCATTATAAACCATGCAGCACAAAATGCTTGCATATATTTCATAACACATCGAGCTCTCAAATATTTCCGTAAAAAGATCCGTTATTAAAATCTTACTGCTTCTTTTCCTGGGCTGTGCTGTATGAACATAGTGTCATACACTAATTTCTGGAGAAACAATTCCTATTTTTAATTCCTTAGTCTTCCAGGCCAGCATGTTTGATACAGACCAGATAGCAGGTAATTTTTTTTAATTTTTTTTTTTTTTAGCAAGTACAAATAAGAAACAGGAATAAGGATCCTCAGCCCTGCTGGCTGAATGGTTACTAAAGCTCAAGGAAAAAGATACAAATACTTTTATTGTGTGCTGCTTCACTCCTAGATCCATTTTAGTCCAGCATATTTTGCTGACTTAAATTACATATATGAATTATTTTAACTTGTGTTAGAGTTTTTTCCACTGACTGTGGGCTATTTTCTGAGCTGCACTCTGCGAGCGAAGAGAAGGTAAAAACTGAGAGAATTAATAGTTACTCTGTTGCACTCTTATCCTTTGTCTCACAAACTACTAGAAAAACAGAAGAGCAGAGGAGTAAGGATGGATGCTGATACTCAGTCAGAGCATAAGCAGTATTTTGTCACTAGGTGCAATAGCATGAAATACTGAGCATCCATAACCCTCTTCCTGGAAGCACTCACATTTCATGGGTGTTTTGTTGTCATTCTTTTTTCCCGACCCACCCCTGCATATACTGGTGGAGGATATTTTGGTGTCATACACACTTACCAACAGCAACATTTTGGATGAGGGAGGAGGAAAAAGAGGGAGTTTATGATGAGTTGACCTGAAGAGGGTAAATTTGCCATTGAATCCACCACTTAATGTCAAGAATGAAAGGAACTGTCTGATAGACCATGTTGCACATCAAAGCATTGAAGAAAAAAAAAAACAAACAAAAAACCCAAAAACCCAACATGATAACAAGTTATAGCCAGGACTGCATGCTAATCAACTGAAGTATTGAGTCAGTTCTTTCTTAAGCTTAGTAATGAATTTAACTTTGATGCTAATATATAATTTGACAGTTCTGAAGACGAGAAAGTTGTCTCAGACGCCAAGTTAACACCACAGGAAAACTAAAACCAAGGCTAACTACACAGGCACTATTGTCCTGGTATTTGGTTTACATGGTGCATATACCTTAAAACTAGATTTTCCAAGTATTTAATAGCTTAGATGCATTAGTTTGAAAGGAAGGAGGGAGAAAAAAAAAAGAGAGGGAGAATGAAAGAAAAGCTGGAATACAAGTGTAAGGAGCTCATGGAGGAGCTCAGTCTTTCACACTTTCACAGATTATCTTGTTCAAACATCATCTGAAGTTGCTCACATCATTGTCAGCAGAGATGGCATTTCAAGTTGCTGAAGTAAAAAAAATTCCACTGCACACTGGAAATAAAAAACAAGGTTAAGGTTAATTTTGGCTAAAATGTTTGCTTCGTATGTGGACAAATTAAAACAATTTTCATGAGTTCTCTCTTGCAAGCCCCTGTAATGTCTGATAGTCAAAGTACTGTTTTCCTTTTCTTAAATTTATCTTATTTAGTATTGTTCATCAGTGTCTTATTAAACCTTTCTTATGCCTCATTTTACACAATGGAACAAACTGTTAGCATTTCTCAAATATGAGAGAGACCAATAAGAGGCACAGGATATGCAGTGCTGACTTTGAGAATAGGGCTGTTGTCTGCCATGCCAAACTGTAAACAAGAAATATTGAAGGAGGCTTTGATAAAAGCTTTAGATTTTTATAAAAACATCCAAAAGACTAAGTGTATTTCCTGTCTTGTGTACTGACCTCTGTCACTTCCTCTCTCCACCTTTATGTACCTCTTCCAACTACATCTGTCTTCATCCACAGCTGAAGAATGGGACCTTGGACTCTGGTTACCCTAAATGAAGTAAATTAATGCAAGTCTAGTCACTATACTTTATTAGTAAATCTGTAAGTTAATCATTCTGTGACACCCAGAAATATTGTCATTTTTATCTCCTTGGACATACCTTTTTATCCCTTTACAGTCCCCATTCCTCTCACAGCTTTTGCTTTGTTTCCAACAACTGAGCTGTCTACCTTTGGGGATATTCCAGGTTCAGAGTGAGTTTTACATTCTAACTTCAGATCTTACACACTGGAGATGCAGAATTTCTGTAGCTTTCAGTAGAGTTTGCCTGGGAGACTGGTAAATTCATACTATGTAGACGAAGACACCAGACTCACACTTCTAAAACTATTTCATGTATAGCAAAATATTATTCTGATAACAAAGTCAGAATGATCTAGTGGAAGTCAGAATTAATGTTAAAGGTAGTGATCTGATGTTTAGCAGGAATGAAGGTAAGGAAACAAAACACAAACCTTGACTGTTGTTCCTTAAATATGCAAGGGACTTATAATCTCCATCAACTGATACATAAAATTGCCATTTACAGGAAAAAGTAAGGTGCAAAAATGTCAAAAATATATAGGACATAAGAGAGACATGAAAAATAACTGAAGCATTTCAGTGAAATTCAGACAAACCCAGGATACATGGAAAGAAAGGATTAAAATAATGGACAAAGGAGGATTTGATCAGAGAAATAGGCTAAATTCTAGAATAGGTAGAATGAAGAAAAATGCTTTCATTTTACAGGGCTAACAGAGGATATTGCTAGTTGTTTAATTTAATTTTATTGCAGGTTACTTCATCAGAGGGGAAATATTTTCTTTTCTATAACAGCTTATCTAATCTGAAAGGACTTTTGACTTTGTAAAAACCTTTGACTTATACTTCTTGTGATGTAAGGAACAGTTCTTATTTACACCCATCCCTAATCAGCCCCTACAGGAAAATTTAAGGATAAAATGCCATCAGCCCCTAGAACGCAGTCAAGTGGACAAGGGGATTCAGTTCATTAACTCAGCTTTGGTAGGAGGCTGGTGTACTCACCTGTCTCTTCACATCTGCCTTCCAGTTACTCCAACTCTTGTACTGAACTCACATGAAAGAATTATAAAGACAGGCACTGTACATTAGGCATCACCATAAGAAATGTTTTCAGGCTCCCCAACAACTGAATAGTGATGGTGGGAGTTTGCAATGTTGTGCAAACTGAAGTTGCAAATCTGCTTCTGCTGATCCTTAAGAGTCATGTTATAGTCAGTCAGGTTGATCTCTTTTAGCGTGAGTACTACAATGTTTCTTTCTTTCTTTCTTTCTTTCTTTCTTTCTTTCTTTCTTTCTTTCTTTCTTTCTTTCTTTCTTTCTTTCTTTCTTTCTTTCTTTCTTTCTTTCTTTCTTTCTTTCTTTCTTTCTTTCTTTCTTTCTTTCTTTCTTTCTTTCTTTCTTTCTTTCTTTCTTTTCTTTCTTTCTTTCTTTCTTTCTTTCTTTCTTTCTTTCTTTCCTTCTTTCTTTCTTTCTTTCTTTCTTTTCTTTCTTTTTCTTTCTCTCTTTCTCTCTTTCTCTCTTTCTCTCTTTCTTTCTTTTTCTTTCTTTCTTTCTTTCTTTCTTTCTTTCTTTCTTTCTTTCTTCTTTCTTTCTTTCTTTCTTTCTTTCTTTTTCTTTCTTTTCTTTCTTTCTCTCTTTCTCTCTTTCTTTCTCTTTCTTTCTTTCTTTCTTTCTTTCTTTCTTTCTTTCTTTCTTTCTTTCTTTCTTTCTTTCTCTCTTTCTCTCTCTCTTTCTCTCTTTCTCTCTCTCTTTCTCTCTTTCTTTTCTTTCTTTTCTTTCATTTCTTTCTTGATTTCCTTCTTCCTTTCTTCATGTCTTCATTTCTTTATTTCTACATACAGCATACATAGGGGTTGGAGAGATGAGAACACAGATTTAATTCCTATAATGTTTCTATAATCAATGCTTTGTATCTGAACAAAAGTGTAAAGAAGGGCACAAATGCACTAAGCTGCATTTCAAAAATGACATCGTAATTGCTGGGACTGCCTATCTTACCTTGGCCTCAAGCATTTACCAGGATTCAAATTTGTTTCAAACTGTTCTCCCAAGTCTGCCTAATTTTTTTTTTGTCCAAATAGCAGCAACTCACAGTTAGTGAACAAAGCTTTGAGATTTTTTTTTTACTTACAGCTAAATTTAACTTTACCCATCCAATAAAAAAGAAATAAGGGAGCCTTTATTATCTCCCTGGATTTCTGGGTATGATACCACATCATAGGGAAGTGGTTATTAGAGACAATGGCCTACCAAGGTGAAGTTTGTAATAAAGCCTATTATGTGGTTTCACCATTGACACTAATGGAATGTAACAGTGATTTAGAATGATTTAATGGTTCCCAGGTTGTGCTCTAATAGTGCTCTTTATATTATGATGTATATCACAAAACCTAATGTGGCTGTTGTGATATATTGACAGTATTCATGCTGTTTCATTTTTTTAGGGGAATTTTAAAAACTGTCAAAGAAGAAAATTAATAGGCTGCAACTGCTTTATTTTAAGGGGTCTGTTTTTTAAATGTACGTGCATAAATTTCTATTTGGTGCCATGCTTAAGCTAATAAATTCATTTGCATTTTTATTCCAAAGTCATAAAAGTGGAATGCAAGCATGCATGCATTTGTGTGTGTGTGTCTGTGTTTGAAGCCCTGCTTTGAAGATTGCTCTGTCATCTCAAAATCTGTTTACAAAATGGTACTTATGGTTTCAAATGCTCCTAAAAGGAGAATGCAAAAGACAAGTTTTCTCTTCTCATGGGCTGCAAAATTACACTAATTTAATAAGAGGGAGACAGCAGGGGGTATGACAACAGATTCACTTTAAAAACATCCATACCCTTAGGGGTCCAGGTGGCTTTTAAACTTGCACTTAAAGTCTAAAATTTAAATAAAAACACCATCATCCTGGAACAGACACAAAGAAAGATATATTAGAACTGAGATATGTGTATTTTGAAATGGTTTGTGGGAGTTTCAGCAATTCCTGACCTATTAGCTCTAAAGCATTTTTGGTTTCAAGTAGGTTAAGGAACAGCAGGAATTTTCTTGCAATTTCTAAAAGTTGTTCCCCACCCTCTTCCTGTAATTTAAAAGCATACTTCATGATATCTTGCTCATCATTCTGAGCACCTTCTAGGCCCTTGACTGACAGGGAAATGGCCAAAGAATTGAGGTCAGGATGGCAAGTGAAAAACTACAACAGATTTTGTTCCAAAAAAATAAAAAGTTTCATACCTGGCTACATTTAACCTGTGAATGTTAGAACAAAGGTCTTCAGCATTTTTTTCTTATAACTGTTTCTTTTCCCATTTGCACAACTTCACCCTTTTTAAAATGAGTTTCCCACATTTCCATGTTGAAACTCGGCACACCTCTTTTGGGGAACAGAAGGGAGGGACCATGAAAACTTGGTTACTGGTACCTGATTGCCTCCTCAAACACTACAAAGTGAGGGGATCTTCTCAGTACTCACTCAGGCTGAGAAGGTGTGGAAGATGTCAATCACCTCTCTTCCCCCAGTAGGAATGAGGAAGGGAAAATGTCACTCCTGGTGAAGATGGGAGAAGGACAAGCCCACCAGCCCTCACAGCTACGTGTGTGTCCCAAGATGCTCTCCTGCACTTGTGCCACTTGGGACTCTTCTGTTCCTGAATAATCTTTGTCTTGTACTATGTAGTACAATTGCTGCTGATAAAGCAGAAGGAAGCTGAACCTGGAAAGGCTGGGTCCCTAAGTCTCAGATCGATAAAGGTGATCATAGACTCCCTTTCCTTCTGGGGATGGGTGCTGGTTCAAATGGCTTCCAGACCAGCTGGTAGGTGCTGCTGTGGCACTGTTTGTATTGCTGAGGGAGGTACAAATCCTAGTAGGTCCATGTGAGTGCTTTATAGGAGAGTAATTATTTTAAAACACCCAGCTGAATTTACCCCAGATGAAGTATTTCTCAGGTGCCCATGCTGGTGGAAATGATATCACTTAAGGGAGACAGAGCTGCAATCTGGGAAGAAACGGTGTGAGTGTGTTCAGGGAGAACACTGATACTGATGAGCTCAGTTTTTGTGTCTGTCACTGCCATATCAAGAGCTTCCCAGACAAAAAGGGAACTAGTTCCTGAGCAACCCTGAAAAGAGCCATATGCATGTTTTGCCAAACTGTATGCTGCAGCCATTGGTGTGGCACCCACACTCACTAACTTCTCTATAGTGGGGCTATAGCACAACACTTTTGTTATATCCCACTTCAGGTTAACTTGCTTGTAAAGTCTTTTTTTTTTTCTTTTTGTTTTTTTTTTTTTTTTCCTATGGAAACACCAGCTTGTGATACAACTGACTGTGAAGACATCTGCTGGAACACAGCCAGCTGTCTCCTGATGGGATCACAGTTTGCATTGCATGTGCTTCCACCATTGTGGCTGGGGAGTGCAGTGAGCACAAAAGGACAATTTTCCTCTTTCTCCAATTCATCCCCTAAAACTTTCCACAAAACCGTAATTTTTCAAGTGTAAAGAGTATGTACAGGCTGGAAAATGGTTTTATAAATAGAACCGTACATTGAATAATGACTTTGGGGCACTGAACTGAGAGAGGACAGGCAGAATTTTGGAGAAAGTAATTTGTTTTTGACACTGAAGTTATTTCAAAGTTATAAGCAAGATATTTCTCAGGAGATGTTCTCTTTCTTTCCTTTTTTGAACAGTATCATCCCTGTGGAGAGCTTTGTGGAATCATACAGAACAAAATTAGGCAAAGTGTCTGTTATATAACCTTCTGGATCTCTAAAAATAATGGTAGCATCACTATCACCTGAGCTTCTCGCTTCCCGAAGTTTATGCTCAGCTCATGGAAAGCAGGGTCAGGAAATAGTGGAGATGGCATAATAAAATGTACAAATCCTTTTTACAGCAAAGTGCTGAAATTTGCATAATTACTATCCCATTTTGACTTTTTAACTTTAGAGAATCTATGTGGGTCAGTTTTCCCTGTTTTAATTAGCAAAATCAAAATAACAAAAAATGGCAATTTCCTTCTTTCAAGCTCAAGTGGACTACTCAGCCTGTAGCAATAATTATATTTTTCAAATGTGAGGTGCTAATTTAAAATACAAGATTCCCAGTAGCTGCAGAAGTTTTAAGGACAAGTGACAAAAGCAAGCGAGCCTTTTGTTCTTATTGCTTCCCACCCAAAAGTCCTCTCAGCATCTAAACTTCATAGGAATTGTGTAACTCATGCAAATAAATTTCTGTGTCAATATTATTTATTGTAAAATATTTTACCCACTGGGGTAAATGAAGAGTAAGGCTTTACTAATCAGATTGCTAGCATGCTTATTCTAATTTATACCTTCCATGGTTAGCCTTTAAGCCACAGTTGACCTCTTATTTTTTATATTAACTGGAAACAATTCATCAAGTGAGTTACCCCTCTCCTTTCAAACCCACTTGTATTACTAAAAGGTTGAGTAAAGACCTCTGGGGAACAAGGGCAATTTTTGACATGGATCTCAACAGATTAAACTATGCAGGGACAATATAGAATACATTGGAGCAATAACATTATCACATCATAGCCTGATTGAGAGGCATTTCCTTGCATTTTTGTCCTTTTACCATAAGCCAATAGTAGCCACAGGCATTTGACTGGAGAGCCCGGAGGATTGACAGGCCTGGCAGTCATTACACGCTGGATTGAATACTAGATTACTCCAAAGTGGCTCAGGGTCAAGGATCAGTGTGTTCCCTTTTGGCACTAAATGACTTTAATATCCTTACTGTATTAGTCAATTACTTTAAAGCTGCTGCTCTCTGAGCTCTCTCTGCCCCCCTGCAGTTTACTATGGACATTTGAATTGCTCCCATACTTAACCCACACATCTGCTTTTAGCTGTCAAAAGAATAGTGCTACCACTGGAGCTATTGACAATGCAAAATGAACAGAGATACTGGCTGTCAGTGTCAAGTGGCACTTTCTTTCCATTGTTTGTTTTAAACAACTCCTAAATAACTCCACAGTGAAACTGTTCCTAATTCAGGAAGAGCCCAATGGCCTTTTTGCAGCCTATCTTTAATCTAATCTCAGCCTGACCACAGCAAACCAGAATGAGTTGTCTTAGAAGGTAATTGTTTTAGAGAAAAAAAATAAAAAAGTCTTCCAAAGAGCTGAAGTACTGTGGTAAAATACAAAAAGAAGGGTTGCTTTAAACTTGCTTAAATTTCACAACAGTCACTGTGACTATAGAAAATTACACTGCACTTCTGAATTTATTGGTGCAACATGCTGAAGAATTTTATACCATGGCCACTGAACATTAAAAGGTCTGGCTTGGCTTGGTGTTAAACCAACATGTCTAGATTAAATATGAGCAGAACTGATCTGAATTTTAAACTGCTTGAAAGTCATGCCTTCAGTGTTTTAGTGAAAGTGATATCACTGCACATGAAAGCACATCTGTGCCGTGGGGCCCAGCTTGTGTGTGCTGATGTCATCAGGCTAGAAAAGTAGCTCAGGACTTTACAGCCAGATCCATACAGAAATAATTTTGCCTTGTGAATATACCTATTTCATTCAGGAAAAATGGGCACTGCTTTTACTGGAAGAGCTGTCAGCTCTGTAGTTTGGTGAGCCTATGTGTATATCACTTGCACATAGGCAGTCATAACTTTTTCTCTTTTCTTATTAACTTATACTGTGGGTATAAGGACTGGTTGTTTTGTTATTCTTCTAAAACTACAGCCAGTGTTTTACAAGGAATAGCACCACATGTATTCCTGCATGCATCAAATTGGTCTATTTGTGGGCAATCCAAGAAGTATCCATCATGTCAATGTCACTTTTCTTATCCTTCAGAGAAGTATTGAATGTCCTAGCGAGCAAGGGCTTCAAACTCTTCATTTTTTCCATGAAAAAAAGCAAATTTTGACAAATTTAGACATACATGGCATATGCAGCACAGGTCATTACTGTTGAAAACTCAAAATGCTCTGCTATCAAGGTTGCCCAAGACATTTACCAGGGAAGTGTCCACTCAGACCTGTTTGCTGATGACAGGGCAAAGGGAAAACAAATTCACTGTGTTTGTAAGCTTCTGGAGGGCTTAGTCAGCATCAGAGATATTCTAGCTCCAGCATCAGCAGTCTTTGCATTTAATTCAAAATTAAAAATGCTGCATTAGGAACTAGATGAAGCAATATCTTAAATTAAATACGTAGACTCTAAGTGCCTGTCAATGTTATTCAGGACCTTAGTGGATAAGGTCTCTTAGGTTAAGAGAGTACTAAGAAAATGCAGCAATATCACCAGTATTAAAATATAGGTACAGTTGTACTTCTTTCAGTAAAAAAAAAAGCTAACTTTTAAAATGTTGAATTCTATGTTTTTCCATTTCAAGTAGATATATACATGTTCTTACTCCAAGAAGACAGACATACATGTGGACAGTAATATATATTTCGTGTGCAGTGTGCCTCAGCTCAGCAGCTAAGCATAATGAATGGTGCCTTGGGGAATGCTCTGAATAATTGTGCTAATTTAAAATTTAGTCAGCAAAGGACCTTAAAAAACTTGATACCTCTTGGTAATGATGCATCATTAGCACTTTTCATTCATTTATATTTTGTTGTGTTTAGGGATTTGGGTATTCAGGAGAAGAAAGGTAGCCTGACAAGAGAGTGATTGAATCAGTCCCCTTGATACCTGGGAGTGACAGAAGGTGAAGTACTGTAGCTGCAGTTGACAACTACTTTAATATGAGCCACTTATAAATATTTACAATTCATAAGTCAATGATGAGCTTGTGTATAGCACATAAATAATACCATGAGTATTTGGCATATTTATTTGGAGCCCGATCATTAGTTAGGAGATAGCTTAGTGTTAAAGAGTTATGGAAACATTTTGAATTAAAAGAGCTTCATTTGGAGACTGCAGAGCACAGTTTTGAGGAAAACAATACACATGAAAAAGGTGAGTTCACACTTTTAGAAAACTGCCATTCCAAAGAACAATTCTCACGTTAATCATGGGAGCAAAACACCGAACTTCAGGTCCATAACAGAGTAGTAAGACTAATAGGAGCTGGCTCTTGATTTATTTGGCACAGATACCACAGCACTTAACATATGGCCTTTTGGCAGTACAACCATAAGTATATAGGAACCTAACCGTAAAGCAGGGAGTCCTATTTACTGCAGGAGACATGATTTTGTTGGGGATATAATTCTTCTTGTTAAGGAATTCTACTAATAATTTCATTTTTTAGGCTAAATGAGACACCTCAGGTGCATGATTTTGATCTGACTGCAATAAAAGATCAAGCTCTCACCAGGTTGGCAGGTTGAAAATGAAGCACCTATTGACTGACAGATTTCACTACTTTTTTTTCAAGACAGACAATTACACACAAAAGATTTTGTTTCTCATATTAAATATTGTATATTGTTCATTGCTGAGGGGACCCCATACTCCATAAAACAAAATTAAATAGAATGGAAAAGATTATAGATATTTTTTCTTTTCTTTTTTTTTTTTTTTTTTTTTTAAAAAAAAAAAAGCTAATCCAACAGTACTTCCCTGAACTACTTTAGGTAATTATCTGTAGCTTTTGTCTCTTAAATATATGTGCAAGGTGCAGTGATGAGTGCTAAATACATTAATCAGAAATGAAAAGTAAATTGGAGTGTTCTGGAGCCCATACGTGAATATGTAGAGAGATAAACTAATTCCACACATACATAAAAATTTTAATAACTTGCCAAATTTGTGTGTGGAATTTTCATTTTTTTCTGGATTTCATCGTCACTACTTTTTTAGTATAACAATGAGGTTTTAAATGACCATTCGGGATGGATACTCCTTTCTTTCTACCCTAGTGGGTAATGAGAGAGACAACACCTCCAGCCATTATCCCTTTGAGTGCTGAGTGGGAGTGTAGTTAACTTTGATAGCATAGAAGTAAGTACATTTTTTATTACGTTAAAAAAAAAAAATGTCGAGAATAACCTATTCAGTTTAACATTTTCACAGAGTAATTACACATAAAATTAGCTAACCATCAAACTTTTTAGCTACTTTTCCCCATCATATTAACTGAATACATACACATTTCATCTTTAAGCACAGAAAAATTATTTTAACCTGGCAATATCCACAGAAAAAACTGAGGCTTTTTTTTTTCACTTCTTACTTGTTGATAATTTTAGGTTTGCCTTTCAAACTATAATTAATTTTTCAGATGCTAGTGTAGAAAATCAATCTCTAATGTCTCTCCCATGTTTGTACAATACAATCGTTCATTAATGCAGTTTCAAATATCAAAAAAGTGTCTGTTTTCTGTTTAATTTGTATGCTCTTTTGTAATAGGATTGTCAGTCTTCTTGTCATGGATCATCCTCAGGTATGTAAACAACATGCGAACTTACTTGGAATGATAGACAATCTCATAATTTTCTCTCGTAAAACGACATATACAAATCAAGGAGCTAAAGCATGGAAAGTAACATATTTTGGTCTTGTGACTAATGGTAACCTGGTGCTATTGAATTACTGAACTGTGTCTGAGAACTAATGAGAAAAATTTCCCAGGGGAATCTTTATCCAATGCACTTGGAGAGCACCTTGGGGACTCATTCCGTGTCTGTCACCTTTCCCGTCTCATTGACACTCAGCTTCTTTACCACCATTACACTGTGCAACCATTTCACTTTACACCTCACGATTAGAATATTAAAAGGAGAGAATACTACACTACTTGCTCCAGATAGCAGAGTTGTTTTTGACACTTAAAATAGAAATTGTCACTGAAATATCACAAGGACATGACTGTCTCCAGCTCCAAAGCTCCAGTAGAACATTTTAAAGCTCCAAACTGTATTATTTTGCAGTGGTAGCTTTTATTTTGGTGGTAGCTTTTATTTCATAAACAGCTTGTTTCTTAATTTCTTAATTAACAGTGAAACACTTAAAGATGCCCCATGCCATGTTGATCACACACAGTATTTCTCTTAGGTAAAATTTGTTCTTGTCATAGGCGTGAGGGCAGAGTCCTTTGTATTGATTACATAATGATGAGTTTATAAATGAAAGCATAGAAATGTCATTAGCACAAATCTAGCATTTCACATGTGATAAATATTTGGTGAAGACGTGTGAAGTCTGAAAACACTAGGAAATATCTTCAGTGTCTGTAAATGACTTTATCTTCATTGGCTTAGGAAGAACACTACTGCTTTCCCTCAGTGAGAATTTGTCTCATTTACCTTACATCTATATTTAGAAGATATTTGGTATATCCCATTAAGGCCAAAACCCCCCTTTCTCTGAAAAACCTCCTCACTGAAGTGCACAGAGCTTCTCTCATGAGTAAGAGCAGGGAGGATTTGGCCTCAGGGAATAAAGCTCAACTTAAAAAAAAAAAAAAAAAAAAAAAAAAGCTTGAAAAAATCCAACTACATTTTTTAACTTAAAAAGTGTTCTAATTTCACCTGGTTGGTGATTTCAGAGAGAAGCTAATTAAAGCCAATGGAGAATTTTAAAAATGAAGGAAAAAAAAATATAAATTAGGACAGCAAGAGGAAAATAAGTTTTCTAATTATATATAATGAGGGTATCTTCTGCATAGTGCAGCAAATGTTCACCATTCTATGATATCTAGAGTATGATTTTACACATAAAGCTGTATACTTGTACAAGTATTTTATTTTATTAAAGAGATCTGGTTAGCCAGAGTCACACACTGATTTTGTGTACAGACTGAAAAGTGCTGAATCTATTTGACTGCTGATTACATTAACAGCACCTATTGTCTCCATGGGCTATTTTTGTCACTTTGTTTTGCTGGCAGACTCTCAAGCTTCAGGATATTACTTTGGTATTAGGAAAAAGTAAGGCCATATGCCAAATTTGGTTTTGCATTCTACCAAAGATATTTCCAGGGAATTGGAGAAAGTGTGTTCTCATCCTATCCTGCTTCTTTTGAAGCCAGTATGATTTCTGCCATAGCCTCCCTGAGGACATAGTGAACAGGATATTTTTTTTCAGTAGTGGGTGTGTTTCAGTCAACACTGGTGTGTTAGGGTAGATCTACTTTTTCTTGGACAGATTTCACTGTACCTGTCCCAGCTTTGCATTGCTGACAGTTCAGTCTTTCATTGTTGATTCAACAAATATACTTTTCTCTAAAAGAAATAAAGATGCACTCTTGGGGCTGTGGATTTTCTAGAGCATTCTATCCCCTGCCCATGAACCCTGAGTTTCTGAGGTGATGTAAGGGACCATTGTAAGATTGTTGTAAAAATTATAACATTACTGATAATGTTTAGGGAATGAAAAAGACCTGGAAAACCAACTCTGACAGGATTTATCAGTCCTCTGATGTTTGATGTAAGCCATTGATGGTGTGAGGAATACAGCAATGCTGATGAATAGGGAAATAAGGTTTTGATGTGCTCTTCTAGAGTAACTCTGAACCTACTGAAATTACAAAAGTTTTAAGTCTCATTTGTTTTACAGGATTGAGCTTAATTAATTAGAACCAGAAACAGTCATGCTTGTCTGCAAAGTGAGGATGAAGCATTTCTGCTCAGATGATCGCCTTCATCTCCACTCTGCATCCATTCTGCACAGGTGAAAATAAATGAGTAAGTGGCAAGGTTGTGAGGATAAGATCTATATTACCAGCTCTAGCCTGTTCACCTTCAACTTTCTTGTTTGAATTTCAAGTCACTGTACTTTATTCTAGGTTCAGACCAAAATTCCCTTATCTATGCTGTTGCTTTAGCTGGTCTGAGGTCTCCCATGCATGAACAGAATGCCAAAGAGGAAGCTAGTTTATTATTATTTTAGAAAAGTTTTTGCTTTTCACTTCAGTGAAATCTTCAAAAATAAAATTGTGAACTGGTCTATTTAGGTGTATTCTACTATTTGGATATGAGGATAATTTAAAAACTGTGTGTGTGTGGGGGGGGGGTTGTTATTTTTTTAAAGTGTTAACATCTAGCCTACACATTCCTATCTCCTTTTTTAAGTGGTAAAACAGAATTCTCTTGCAAGTATTTAGGGGAAACACTCCATATCAATACTTACAGTATGAGGACACAGTTGTGAATTGCATTTCTTTGTCTTTCTCAGAAAGATAATTAAGACTATGGCAGAGAAATAAATCCTTAGACTTGATTTTGCAGGAGCCACATGAAGCAAGTATTTGATTCAGTGTCATGCTAGTGCTGCTATGGGCAACAAGCCATTTCAGTAGAAGCTGGGATTTAATATATGTTTAAACTTTTTCTCTGTGACCTCCCTCCCACCCATTAAATTTCTTAAAACTGGCTCTTATCAGCTTCTCAGGGAGTTTTTGACTGGGCTGCATTAAATCTTCCTGGCGCTTTGGGTACCCAAAATTATGGTTTTCTCATGTAGTAGAACGCTGTAATTAAAAGGTGAGAACAAATAATGTATGCAAGCACTACTAATTTAATGACTCTGTATTATTACAACAATGTAGATTTGCAGATACAGTATGTGACAATAAATATGTTTTTTCATGTAGCATTTTATTTTGCCACCTTGGACTTATGCAGGCATCAACACTATTTAAGTTCTATACAATTGCATACATACACAGCTAAACATGCACTTCAGAATGGGTCTTTTAGGTCCAAAAAAGTTCAAATGTAATCCTCCCACTGCCAGATTTGTGTGTCATTTTCTTTGAGTTCAAATAGATATGTGAAACAGAAGTAGCAGAACATCTGACCCATCACTCATATGCAGGATGGGTTTTCTGTTTCAAATCTTTTTGCTTAACTCACTCCATTTTAAGCTCATTTCATTTTGAGAAACTATGATAGCATAAAGTTATGAAGACTTAAATTATATGAATGTGGAATTTCCTTTAATATAGGAAAAGGGATAAATATGAATGCAGAACCACTTTCAAAATCTCAGTGTCTGCCTTGCAAATATAATGCCATGGTGGACAGCTGAGACAGGGATACACACTGTATGTTGATGAGACAAAAAGCTTGCCCTGACCTTTTGCAGACTTCTGAAAGAAAAATATTTTATTTATAAACCGCATTTTAGAGAAGGGGGAATTTTGTGGTGTGGATATCATGTATCCACTTTTTCCTATCTAAGTGAAATGCTTGAATGCTGTGAAGGAATTAAATCAAATATGTCTAAAACCAGTCAGTGTCTCTCAAAATATATCTCTGTGGACCCCAAGGTTGTGTCTGTACATCTGTGCAATGAAACACTAACATAACTTTTTAGTTCCCTGAGCAGGCAGGTCATGAAAAGATGGCCAAGAGGGTAAATAGAATTACTATGGTATTGTTCAAGGGCCTGATTAGACCCATTTAGCTGTCACTTCCTTTCAGTTTTGGAGATTTCATTGCACCGAGGTTGTAGCTTAACATTTACTATTTGGATCATTTGTCCTGGTCGTTTGTGACAAACATCTAAAATTTTTGTTCCAAATGACTTTGATGGCGGGAGCTCTGTCAGTGCCAAAGCAAACGTGGGCTATATGTTTACAGTTTCCTTTTTATACATGTCTGGGACAGAAGAGCTTTTGAAGCAAATTACTTCTCACCCACACAGAGGGTATTCCTTCAGTGTCACAGGGGAGGTCATTGACAGGGCAACTCAGAGAAGACAGCTTCCGAAGAGTGTGCTTAAGTTTTCCATAATGCCCATCCAAGTTTTCTCAAGCACTCAAGAAAAATATATTTAACCCTTTTATAACTAACAAATGCAAATGCAAAAACATATCTTTAAAACTTTCAGCATCGGTGAGAGTGTATGAGGAGGAACAACCACCACATGCCATAGGAGTCCCAAAGTTATGGTAACAGCCAGAATGATACATCATTTTTCTGCATTAACAATAAATATTTGTGACTGCTAATCTATTCGGCAAAGCTATATAATTTCTTGTTGATGTTGCTATACTGACCTCTGCAGGCTTTGGAAGTTTGGAACATTGTTTATGGCAGTGACTGCTGTGACCCACTAAACCAGCCTGTAGCACCAGCACACTTGAGGGCTCATGTACCTGAGAACTTCATGTCTTTTTAGTTCTTTACAAACTGTAAAAGAATTCAAAGCAATTATTTGAAAGTAAGTGTTGATGATGTTCATAAAATGATATTTTAGGAAAAGGAATTCAAGTAAAAAAAAGTAAATTAAGTGAAAAAAATCATTATTCGAAAGAGTCCTGTACTGACTAGAGGTTTTATGATATGTCTTGATCATTAAGAAATACAGCCATTTTAGATGAAAATTTTTATTCCTATTAATAATTGTGCAAAGACTATCTGTTAGAAAAGAAATTCTGCTGTATATTTAGTCCAATTTGATACAGTCTGCTAATCTGTTCCTAGATCTAGTTAAACTATAAATTGCATATGTTCAGTGCAGGTTTTGTAAGTATAAGCCTTTCACATCTAGGACAGACACACCAGTATGAAGACTGATACCTAAATGATGCAAACTTCCCTGGCTACTGACTTTCAGTATAATGGATTAAATTAATTTCACAGATATGGTATAATATGTGACTTAATTTAATCTGGGTTATTTTCTGTTCAATACTTACTGTCTTTCTGGAGTTAAGTGTGTTCCTTATACCTATTCATGTCCAAATACAATTTTTCAATTAGAGTCTGACACTTCTTTTATACATATATATCATTTTTGTAACTTATAGTCATGTTTGGCTGACATACAGAGCTATGCCCTACACCTTGTTTATGTTAGAAACAAAGAGTCTCTGAACTGCAGCTCTGTTTATAACTATTTGTGGTTTAACAAATGACAAAATACAGAAGACTTAAAAATCTTGGTCTGGAAAAAATATCTCAGTCTGGTTTATGTTTTCATCTACTTTCCCCACATTTATTGATTTTGTTAACTGTTTCAGCTATTCACTGTACACTTCTCTGACCACATCGTATTTATGTTGTATGCAGGTAACTGACATCTGAAGAAAAACAAAGCATACAGGATGAAGTCCTGACTCCTCTGAAAGCTCCCATTGACATTGTGAGAGCCAAGAATTTTCTTGATGCATTTTTGTCTCTCTTCCTTCTTCTTCAGAAGTAAATGGTCTTCTGGAAAGTTTATCTAATTAATCTTATTCTTTAAGAGATTGGTTATGCTCTGAAATGTACAGATGTATAGACATTCCCATCTCCACTATTTGTTGAAAACACTGCATGCCAGTTTGGAATGTTACTTACACTAGATTAAATATTCTCTGTTCCAGTGCTGGTAGCTGAGAGTTGCCAAAAGTTGGCTAAATCAAAGAATGGTTGTTAGGTGAGGAAAATGCACAAAGCAATCTGGAAGATAATTTTCTGAATATTTGGCTTAACATTCACTCTCTGTTTTATTTTTTTCCAGGTTTTTGTTTTGTTGAGACAAATGATCTGAGATAACTGGAGATTTTTCTGAGAGAAGAAAAATTTTGAAATTACTATTTTATTTATCTGCTGCCATTTGCGTTACCAAAGTCTTCAAGGCATAATCTTCTAACTAGTCCAAATGCTGATCCTGAAGTATGGTGTTCAGAGTGTGGATGAAGGAATGAGTTTTTGTGCACTTACAGGCTGCCTAACATAATGGTTAGCAGTGTCAACAACGATACTAAAAATTCTACAGAGCACAATTTTGGCTAATATCACGTATGTGAGGTACCTTCAAACACTATGCAGATTTACACAGTACGCTGAGATGCATCCAGGAGCACATCTGTTGTTTTCCAGACACAAAAAAGCGACCAAACTATGTCAATCCAAGTGACCAAACTAGGGCTAATCTGAAATAAAAAATATACAAGTGTGTTTAGTGAAGAACTTAGGTCCTCAGAATCAACTGTTGTACTCTGGAGATCTGCTTCTTTTGCTCCATGCTATTTCCTTATGTTAACACAGCCCAAAATAAGTCACATAAGAAATAATGACAGAGTTTGAGACTAAACTCAAAATGTCTTAACCATCTAGCTAGCCAGTGAGAATGAGCAAAGGTAAACTCACTTTTGGTCACCAGCAGCAAGTTTGTATCATCTGGTAAATTAGGAAACAGCAACTGGGAGGGGAAAGTAATTCTCCCGTTGCCCTTCCCAAAAGGAAGCACTGGATAATTACAGGCAGACGTGACAAAACAACAGCTATGTCATATTCAACCATACTCAACCACTCTTTCTGCACTGCAAACTAAAGTGCTGAGGAACCTGAGCTGGCTTCATGGTCATGTTTATGTTGTCATATGGTGTAGCCTAGACAGGAAAGGTCCAGGCTTTAATTTAGCAAGATATGTTTTGGCTCTAGGGCCTTGCACCTGCATAATAACTTTACTGCAATGGCTGTTCAGGGCATGTGCCTGGCCCAGTGTGCCTGGTCCACACTGAGGGTGTGCAGGGAGCTGAGTGGAGGGCCACATTGCAGTGGGGCATGTTAGAGAGCTGCCACCAGGATCTTCAGTCCTCACCTGGGATTTCCCCTAGAGAGAAACTGCTAGAATCTACCAGTAGTGTCTCTTGTGCTAGTCTCCAGGTATAAAGTACAAAGTAAACTGAATCAGGAAAACTCTCCACAGCACACTAAATTAATAATCTGGATACACCCTATTATGCACAGGTACAAGAACAATTTAGCTATGGCAGAATAATTAACCAGAGGAGTTATGATGTGACTTTTTTTCCAAGGACGTTTCTGGACTGTTAAAATGTCAGTATACAACTGAGAAATTAACCTGGAATATAGGCTGCATGATCACTGAAAACTGAGACTTGAGGGTTTTTTTACTACTCGTTGCATCTAGACCGTGCAGTAAATTCCAAAGCTCTTTAGAAACATAGCTCATAGTATTTGAAATATGGCTCTTTTTGTTCTGATTCCAGGTTACAGCACCTGGACAACTGATTTGAGCAGCCACTGAAGCCTTCTCCTGACCATCAGTCATGATTGCTTTGTGCACATGTCAGGCCTATACTGTAATGTGAATAATCGTTCAGTGTTATGTTCCCACACTTTTCTGTTTTGATGGAAATTTGGGGCTGGATTGTGGCCTGATTCTGTCAATGTAAAGGTTTTGCTTTTGTCCTAGAAGTTCCTCATTTGTGCTCATTTCTCTGTTGGATCTCTGTGAAAGCGGTTAAGCAGGATGTCAGCTCCTTTTCATTTTTCTAAGGGCAAGGCTTGTTATATTTTGCTTAATCTTCCATCCGTATGGATACATGTAAAACTGAAGCTTGACCATTTAAGAGTTCAGCAATACCCAGCCTCCCAGCAGGCCCCCCCAGGGCACGGTGTCAGACAGCATTAGCAGAAGAACCAAAGCAAGTGTCCCTGCTGTACTGCTTGGACACATCTAACAGGAGAACTCGGGAATCACAGAGTACTGTGTATAAAACAAACTCTAAGCTCCCTTTAGACCGTAGCATAGCTTTCCATCCAGGCCCTTACAATCAAAATGCCCTGCTGTAGATCTAAGAAGTAGCAGAAAAGAAATAAAAAAGCAGAACAGCATCTCTGCCTATTTCTCTTATTAAAATCTATTATCTGATAACAGTACAAAGCTAAACTCACCTCGTTGTGTACTACTACTTCTCCAAAACTTAAAGGTGCTTTAAGTGACTTTACATTATCAAGGTGGCACAAAGCATATGCAATAGGGACTGTGTTCTGCTCATTTTTGAAGCATCTGTGGTGTTATTTATGCAATAGACTATATTTGGTACCTCATTACTGATATAAGCAGAAGCATCACCCATCAATTGCAAAGAGATTTTCCTTTGCATATCTCAGAGGCTTAACTTGATCCAGTACTTCTGAGACATAGGGTATAAAGTATTTTTCCACTGATGTTCTTTGATTTGCAAGAAACTCTTATATAGGATGTGTAGAGTGCAAATAGACTTTGCACTCTACAGTAACCATCAGTAATGGTATGCAGGCTACAGTTTAAGGAGAACTATTAGCTTTCTGAGATGTTAAATTACTGCGGAGCATGCAATAATATGGGAAAAGACAGCACCCTAGTGGGTTGAAACAAAGAACACTGCATCCCCATCATATGCAGCCTCTGTAACAACACTTCTTTTTCACACAGAAAGTTCCTTCCTGGGGAGCAGAGTTGTTATACAGTGACACTATTCTTCCTGCACAGTGGCCTTGATTTGGTGAAGAACCTTATTAATGAACAAGTCCCCAAGCAATTGAGCAATCTCACCTGAATTAATACAGCTGTTTATGAGCTCAAAGTTACACACATCCTTAAGACTTTATCTGAATGCAGCCTCCTCAGTTTACACAACTTTCTCATTTGCTGTCACAAGGAGTTGATACTTCAATTTCTATTATCAGTTTTGGACTATTTTATTTCTTTTTTACTGTTTTGGTTTGGTTTGTTTTTTTAATTTTTTAACTGTTCTTCCTGATGTTTTAGATCCTCTAAGTAAGTTTTTAATTCAGTGATTTCAGTGCCAGGACTTTTTTTCTTTTTTTAACATAGTTTACAAGCCAGCTGACTGCATCGAGCATCTCTTTGTTAAGTAACTGAAAAGTGGAGTATAGAGAAAATTGCATTTTGTGAAATTCTCCTGTGCTTCTTTAGACCAGGAAAAGGAACTGAGCCCAGATTGAAAAGAAGTTCAAAATTAAACATTTTAACCACAAAAGATGAGATAGACAAAAGCATAATCTGGAAAGACACTTTCAGGGTGGTCTGACCCATTGGTACATAATGACTTGAAATGTTGGCCTTACTAAACTTGTCTTTCAATTAAGTACTGCTGGGGTGTTGGCATATTTTCCTGAATTCCCTTTTTCATAATACTGTGTGGCCAAAAAAAAAAAAAAAATGGAAGGAAATTAGAAACTTATAATCGACCCAGCAACTTAGATTTCCCTTTTGTGCCTTAAGAATTATTTATGCATTTTTCAAAAAACATATTTACATGAAGTGGATGTATTATGCAGATGAGAAGTGAGAATCTGAAGTATCCTCCTTTGAGGTAAAGCTCTTTGGGTACAAGGTTAGAGAGTCGGATATTTTCTTCTGGTGACTGAATGAAAAGAAATTTGACAGCCTACTGCTGTGAAGAAAAAGGTTGTCCATGTGGTTTTATGCATTTCTACACACATAGGGCAATAGAGTTTCTGCTATAGCATCAACAGTAATAATACAGGGGGAGTTGTGTCTTTCAAATAAATGGTGTGCTTAGCAGAACAGTATCTATACATTTGTAATCTGGTTTGTACAGAAATAAATAAGGTCCAGCTTTATACATAGCAATACGTAGCCAAAAAAGTCTGGCTTTCAAGGGACTGTATTATAAGAATTGTTTTGCCCATTGCTGTTCCTTCCCTGAATATCCTGAGAGAATGGTTTGTTGGTTGTAACCTTTGAATATTGGTGAATTCTCAGCTGATGTCAGTATATGGTCAGTGCTCTTGGCTTCATTAAAAACATCCTGCTCCTATTCTGCATCAGTCAGTTGGAAGAAACTTCTGGATTTGTATTCACTGCTCTTTCTTCCAGTAGAATTACATTTTCTTAGTCAGGAAAGAGTATTGAAACCTTTAGAGACAATTTTAACTAAGCTTACCTCCCATTCCAAGTCTGAATAAAAATAGCAAAACATTTGTCATATCTTACATAAATCAGTATTGAATTATTACTAATTGCTAAAAGCTCTCTTCAGTGATAAGAAAGTTTTGATTATTTTGTCTACTTATTTGCTTTTGTTGATCTCATTTTCTCAGCAAACTAAATATTCTCTTTTTCTGAGTATTTTGCTTCAGAACCGATATAAATGTTGCCAAGGGACCTTGACCTTTACCATAGGAAATAAATGTTGCATAGATGAGAATTCTTGGGAAATATGGGACTTGCAGAACAGTATGATTAGGTGCATATTATGGGCCACACAATTGACAATACACTGTGCAGAGAAATTTCAGACTTCCATGATTTAACAAGAATTGTGCAAATATGCAGCCCTCAACACCATTTATGAATTAATCAAGTGCACAAGCACCTCTTATGAGGACTTCATATCAAGTCAGGAACTCGCCTAGGGACATAATACTAAAAGACCCCTACAAAACTCATTAATAGAAACTACATCTTCCAATTTTTAATTTAAATATATAATAGAAAAAGAAACAAGCTGTATCAACTTACCACTGGACTTGAATTAGAGATAATGTAATGTGGGAATTACAAAAGTCTAAAAAATGCTTAATAAATACATTTTTTATATTTAGACAAAACCATTCCACCAAGACATTTCAAAAAGCAATTTTGACACTGATGAAAATATTGTTTTGGCAGGTGCCTGGTTTGGGTACAAAAGGTTTCATTTTGTCATCATTAATGACACATACTTCTCTCAGGAAGCACAATGTGCTCCAATAGAAATGAGGGAATGGTTAAATAGGACAGGTCCATTGTGGCCCAGCTGCCCGCACATCCAGTTCTTATACAAGGCGGGTGCAAGGAGTTAAGCTTAACCTTTGAAACAGGAGCAAAATTAGATAAAGTTGTGTGAAGCCACTATATTTTTACCTGGCTGTTATGGAAGTACTTTTAAATGCTACCAGGCAGTTCAGATAATATAAAAATTCCAATACTGCCTTCGACTCGAGTCAAGGGTACACTTAAAGAGTTATTAGCACCCAGCAAAGTGTGTTAAGTCTGACATTCACGATGTCTCAGTTATTAAATAGATACTAGTGCACGTACTGATTTTCTTATAAAACTTAATAATGATAATGACCTTTCCATTTAGAATCAGGCTTTCAATGCTGAAAACACCAGCGGATTTATAGAATTTAATGCTAGACGCAAATTACAGATCATTGTCAGTTTTTCACATATACAGAACTTGAAATGTATTTTTCACTTTTCGTCTTGAACATTCATGTGTCATAATGACCATCAAATGTATATATTTCTATGCATAGCTAACATAATCGATGTTACACTCAATTTATCATTTGATTTAGTGCTCCTCTGCACCAATGCATTATTCCACTGAGATGATCTGTGCACTATAGTGTCTGTTAATGTTAATAAAGATTTTTTTAAATTGTGCCGTGGATTCTGCTGGTGTTGTTAAACAACAGAGGAGATGTTTTGCCACACAAAACATGTACAGCACACCATCATCCTCAAACACAGTAGTATTTGGCAAAGAGTGGAGGTAGACACTGAGGCTGTTTATAACACTTCTGCAGGGATTTTTCCTTTTTAAGTAGGCTGAATGGTGATAAGATAGACCTGTGAAAAAACTCCAGACATTGATAAATACTGAAAATAATTTGGCCCGGAGCACTTAGCTTAGTCAAAATTACTGCATTTCAATGAGCAGGTTTTCATCTACTAAAAAAATCAACACATTTCCACTGACTTCAATACAGCTACACCAGCCTATGTGAGCCCAGGATCTAGCCCATTTCAATAATGAATGAGAATAACTCCAGTGGGGATTACAGCAGCTGAGAATTTGACCCCTGACTCTCTGCTACACAGAGAAGAAAAGGAATAAATTTTAGAATACTTAATATATTTTCTTATGCAAGAACCAGAGGTTATTTCTAAAACAAACAATCAAGACTCTCTGCTTCAGCAGAGATGATTATAAGCAACAATGAATATGATGAAGGAATACTATTTTAATTTTTTTCCCCAACAAGTTCTTTTCCCCAAACCTTCCTACTTCAAATACCTTAATAACCCCTGTACTGATTTTATGTCCATTGCCAGAAGGGGTCAAATTATATGATGAACTGTTTTTGAACACTGGTACTGTTCAAAGGTGTAATTTTTATGATTTCAAGATTATTTACATGCAAAATAATAATCTTTGCAAAGTTTTCACCTCTAACAACTTCAGAAGTCACTACTTAACACTGGTGATTTTAGGGAAGAACATATAATTTTAGGGAAGACAATCCACCTGACTTCAGGTGGGATCTGAATTAGTCTGAACTTGTCCCCAGAGGCAATGGAAGGGGACAATTCGTTTCACTTACTTGAGACCTCTACCCAAGTATGTTGCTAATTGCACCCCAGAAGTGCCAGTTTCTCTTCACTGACTATAAAGAAAGCCAGAGAGGACTTGCACAGCTGTAGGTGTCAATATTTGTCAAATTCCAACCTAGCTGCTTCTTTCCCTGCGAAAAGGAAAATTCCCTCATCTCCCCCAGGATGACCCTATCTTAAAGGACCAAATCCTACAGGATACTCAGAGATATTCTTTTTAACAGCATTTATTCTCAATTGCTTTAGGATCAAGAGTCCAAGATTAAAGATGCTTGCTGTAGATTGGACAAGATTTCTGAGGAAGGGGTAAAGAGATAAAAGGAAAGGGTGAAAAAATGTTGTCTCAGGAACTGAATAATACCAGACGAGCTATTTCCTCTTGTGGAGAAGACAGAGCTTGTCATTTGGTTCCCACAGGGAGCTCACAAAGCAAATTTTACTTGTTCTGCCTGAAAATTTTCTGAACAATGAGTACCTACTCCAGGAATTAAAGCTTATACTTCATTCACATAATGTAATGTTAACACGGGAAGAAAGAAAGGCTCCAAGAAAGTGATTCTGAAAGAACTGAGCTTTTTCTTCCCAGACACAGGACCTCAAATGACTATTAAATCATCTCAGCCCAGGCAGTGAAATGAATGGCATCCTTCCCCTTTCTGCAAAACAACATGCTGGAGTGCTAGGTCTAGCTATCTTTATCTGATCCAGAAAATTTAAATCTACATGTATATGTAGATGTAGTTTCAATCCTAGTTTCAAAGCAACCAGATCAATTAAAGGCTTGCAAAATTGCATTTCTTGAACATGTTTATATAATTACACAAAAAATAACAGTTAAGGATTTTTGGAAAAAAACCCCGCAACCCGAACTTTGCACACCAACACAGTGAATGTAAAAAGAGAAGCACAGTTAATACTTTGATTTAAAGTGACTGGAGAGTGTAAAAATACTGCATGTGTTATCTTTGAGGAGCCAATTTTTCTTTGGCTTTACAAAGAAACATGTGAGTTCTCTTTTTACAGACACTGGAAACAGCTAAGCGGGAGTGGTTTATACAATGATTAATATTAGCCAATTTTACAAAATATGAGGGTATTACTTGTGCTGTAATCCACCAAATTATTTTTATTATTTTACCATGGCTGTGTTGAAATTCAGGCCCAAAATTCCAGATCGGGATTAACTGTCCCATGAAATTTACGAGAGAAACAATTTATAGTGTGATTTTGTTGGTTAGAACCAGAAATGTATTTAAAACAAAATCCCAGTTTTGAACACTGCTGGACAGGTGGGAAATCTGATTGTGGATGTCAGCTCATGGCCATGATTTTTAATACATCAGGATAACTCTGTAAAAGAACAATCTAGTTACTTTACTGCTGCATTTCAGCAGAATATATTAATTTTGAAAATATTAAATTTAAATACCAACCATCTCTGACAAACAAATATATTTATTATCAATGGTTTATAATAAATTTATAATAAATGCAGAGTCAGTCTTTAATATTAAAGAAAGAAGCTAAACTTAGAAATTCAAAGTTAAAGATGACATTCTACATTCAATTCATCCTCTGGTGCCTTGTTATTGAAGAACATATAATGCTAACATCACACACACATCTGAGGCTCCACCATTACCTAAGCACAACAGGGTAAGCTAACGACGGTGTGTCAGCCTTTTGTTGGTCCGTGTCACAACCTTAACATTACTTTGTGAGAAGAACTGCTGTCAGGGCATTTCAAGTTGCTTTTGAAATAGTGCCAAGAATGAGGAGGCCCCACTGTCCAATTGCCTTTCCAGTATTAACAAACTGTACAGGGGGAAAAAAATGAAGAAATTGCTCAGTTTGCATCTCAGTGCATGAAAAATCCTAAAGTGTTGCAGGGACAATTGATTATCCAGAGGGCACCACACCATTTCTAAATGAAAAAAGCCCTTTCTGGCATCCTACTGGTTATCTACATGAACATTTCTTTTGTGTTTTTCTTTCAACAACTGAGAAATGAAGAAGGGGTAGAAAATGAGGTTATGGGAAAATAAATCAGGAGAAAAGAGTGTTTCATAAGATTGTTAAGGTTTTCAGTCTCTTGTCTAGGGATAACCATTTTGTCTCCTTGGCAATACTCATCACATTACCTACAGCAAATATTTAAACATTTTTTCATTTGTTCTTTAAGGACCTTGTTGCAATAGACTACACTCTATATCCTAAGAGTATATTGTTTGAATGACAGCAAAATGGCCTTAAACATAGCTGGGATTTTCTTAGGGAGGTGTTATTTACCCAGCAAAAGTTCCACAATCTTTCTTTTGATTCATGAGTCTTTGTCACAATAAAGCTGTAGTACTTGCAGAGACAATAACACTGGAATAGTTTGTCCCATGATAGGACATGGTTAAAGAGCAGGTTTGGATTGGGAGGGACCTTTAAAAATCATTTAGTCCTATGCAGTTAAAAAGGCATCGGGAAGTTTTTTACAGTTTAGAAATCACTACATAACATAAATTGAAAGATTCAGAATTATCTGTTTATCACTTAAGTGATATGTTGGTCTGAATCTTCCAATGTTTCAGTATTTGGCTATTTTTTAACTATAAAAAATGTTGGCAATGACTTTTTAACAGTACAGAACAAACAGTTTACAGATGGGTGTATTTTCCATTGCTTTAGTGAGTCATAGCATATATTTAAATAAAGAAAAAAAAATAGAAATCTAACAGTCAGTCAAATAACATGCAGATTATTCTTTAATGCATGGTATGTATACAGTAAATAGTTCTATAATATATAATATATAAATATCCCCAGTCTCTTTTCAGAAGCATTGGAACCCTAACTAGGCTAGGCTGGGCAGTCTTCTGTCTCTTAATACAGACTACAGAGTTGTGGAAGAAGAATCTGGGTTATTGGGAAACTAAAAGGATCTTTAGAAATGTAGGAAACTGTTCCCACTGTTATTTTATCATATTTTAAATAATACTATTACAGATTAAAAATCTAAAAGTGAAACTGAGTCTGCAGTGTATAGAGAACTTGGTGTCTATGTAGAACCCTGTTAATGTAATGGTGTGAACTGCCAGCAGTCTTTCTAAACAAGATCAGTTTAAAATACAACCAGCATTTACGTTATATTTTTCAACTGACAGCATGCTGAAATGAATGGTTGCAACTTCCTCATTCTTGGTACTAGCACTTAGCTGTCACTCTGTATCACAACATCAAGACAATGTCAAATGTATTGCTTAGATGGGTGAAAAGGCAAGAATATATTCCTTTATAGGGATATGTATATGCAAATATAAATACATATATAAATATAAATATATACATAAATACACATGCATGAGAGGAAGGCAAAAGTACATGCCTCTGAAGTAGGCAGTACTAAATCTTATTTTCAGTGGTGTCCCATGACAAGATGATGTGTAATTCAAAACAAGTGTCACAAATCATATAATTCAATTGCACAATAACCCCTTTACTCTCAAAAATGCATTAAAAAATTGTCCCTGTTGCATCAAATAAAAGATCAATCATCATTTGTGATTGATCTGGACATTTGAAAAAGTTTCATATGATAATCCTGCAGTTTAGTTTGACAAGAGTAAAGATTAGACTGTTCTAAAATCATCACAAAGCATATTCAGTTTTCAGGGCCCAAGTATGGCAGTGAGTTGCAAGTGAGTTTAATTCTGTGCTGCAGAACAAAGGGCAATTTCTGCTGAACACTTCTCAATGGATATGTAGATGAGAGATGAGATGCAATGTTGCTGAAATATTCAGAAGCTGATACCCATACCAAGAGAAATTCTGTAATGTAAAACATATCACTGCCTTATTTTATTTTTTTTTAATTTCTTGCTCTGGGGTTTATCCCTCAATAAATTGCCTCCTTGACTGCCAGCTTGTGGAAAATCCTTGGGTCTGCTTGACTTCCCAGCTGCTTAGGCTATTCCCAGTCTCTTAGCCACAAATAAAAGAGTTGCCTGTAGCTCAGCCCAGCCTGATTGGCACATATGGCAATTGATTAACTACAAGCGACATCGGGGGACTGCCGTCGAATATGGTCTTTTTTCTAAGTACCTAATGAAATGATGGACTCTCCCCTTCAGGGCAGAATCATCCATTAGGCCCATGTGGACTGAGCTGGAGGCTTCGTAAGTTCCCATGTAGCCATGTAATAAGCTTAAATTTCTTACATAGCAATGGCAGAGGCTCCTCTGTGAGGAGAATGACTTAAAGAAATTACCTGCTTTGTTTTACTTAGAAGAGCAATTCAGAATTGATTGTGTTGGCAGCTGCCTACCTTCCTTCTGACACTTCTGTTCCTCCCTTCAAATTTCTCAGTGCACAATTTCTTCAGCAAAAGGGACACTGCAAATGGACATTTTCTGCTCCTGTGTTATCTTCTCTTAGAGTAACTTCATAAGATGCTTTACAAAATGCAGTGGACTTTAGCGCTGCAGTATGCTTGAATGCTCCACAAGGAAAGCAGCAGGGACAAAGAGAAGTTCAGTGAGTGTCTGTGCAGGCAGAAAAGCTGAATATGGTCTGGTAATTGTGAACTTCTCCATTGAAATAATTGAAAAGTGACTGCTGGAGATTTCCACGAAATCGCTGAGGTGTAATTGTCACTTCTCCAAGCATTTCTGGCTTCGTGCAAAGAGATCATGTTAACTTTGGGGGTCATTGCTTAACAGTTAGTGGACACATGACAGAAGCTTAAAGGTATGGAGGAAATTCAGGTTCCAGAGGCTTCAAACACCGCTTTATTGACTGAGAATTTCCACTGACTAAAATCCCGTGGGAGTGACAACCACATTCCTTGTAAACAACTGAAAGGGCATTTCAAAAAACATTCAGAAAGCCACATATGCATGGTAAAGCCATTTAGTCACAATGTCAACTGATGCTGTGTTTATTTTGAGGGATTTTTTTTCGAAGTCTCAGAGAAACCTTTGTGTACCTGAAACCTCTCTTTTATTTTTTTCTAACAACAAGTGTGATAAAATCTCTGTTGGCCAAGTTTGGTTATTTAAAAACACATGTGTGATTGTGGGATGTTGAGAAAAGTCTGTTCTGTACTTTTCCCTGGATGCGCTACCTGGGTGACCTTTGAATTGAGACCAGATTTCATGTCTGTATAGGGACTTCTCAAGTCTGAGAAACTTGACGAACAGAATAAGCAGAGGTTGCTGAAATCCCAGGTTTTTCTATTCTACATCACTTCAAGTACCAATGGTACATGTAGTTGCCATGATGCAGTTGCTTCCCACATGTCTGTGTACTTTGCTATAAAGACAAAAAGAAGTAAGATGAAGGGTTGTCATCATTACTATCTATGTGGAATTGTGCTTTTGTTCTTACTGTGGTACAGTGAAGACAGATTTTCAAAACTGGGTTTGAGAATCTGTGAAAACATGTGTTGGGTTGTATATTTCACTCTTGAAAATACAGATCAATATTCTCTGAGTTGAAACCTGTAACAAAGAACAGGGGAATTAATGTCTCCTGGCCCTAGCTGGCCCTGCTTTCTATAAGCTATGTTTTCTTTAAAAAAAATGAAGTTCTTACAGTACCAAAAGGACATTTGCATTAAATAAGACTCACTGTAGTCAAGGCAGTTATCCTTCCCCGTTTTGTCTTGGGGTATTCCTGTTCCTGTAAATGTAACAGCTTCTTCAATCCAGTCATCACTTTTTTCTCTTGTTTGATGACAAACCTAAATGAAATTAATCTTAACTAATCCTGGCTGTGTAAAAGTTAGGCATGTAGTCTAAGCCATTCAACAGTGACATAAATGTCTTGTGTGCTTAGATTCTTAGTGAGACATTTAACTTCCAGACTGATTTTAGTTACTTATGCACAATCAAGGGCTTCTGTCATCATTAAATTCTTAAAAATGTATCTTTTCCTTGGCATTCCTATTCTTGAATGCCAGAGGTCAAGGCCCATGAAATCAGTCCTGTCCCCGTGCACATATCCATGCGCACAAATTGGATCAAGTCTTTACCCTCTAATAGTCCAAGTTCACCTTCAAATTCAAGCTGAGCATGAAAAAAAGACTTTACTTTGAAATCCTGATGCTGAATATTGTTCTGCTCATGGGCAAGATGGAGGATGATGTCAGAAGGGGTCTAACTTTGGCAGGGATGGTTCTACTCTGCAGTTCTCCCTCTGGGTTTCCCACTAAGGTTGAGGAATATATTCCCAGAGCATTTGAGTTTGTTTTGTTTTGTTTTGTTTTTTCTTTTCTTTAGATAGGCCGTCCCTAGGTGGGTGCTGGATATGTAACTGTGCCAGCTTGAATAGTAGCTTGTGAGCACAATCTTCACTTTCCTGTTTGGTGTGTAATTTGGACAAAATCTACTTGGTGACTTTGTGGAATAAATGACAAATAGAGAAAGTCTTGGAGGACACATCACAGGAAAGAGCTGCTTTGCTGGGGCACATCTCCAGATCAACTTTCTTCTTTCTTAATTCTTGTTTACTCAAAACGGCTGTAGAAATGTTGAAGGAAACAAAAGAATGTGTGAGAGTTTCCATAGACTTCAGTGGAGTCAAGATTTCCAAGTATATACATATTGCAAAAGCCAGATTTTCACTGGTCTCGATACATTAATTTTCCTTTTAAGTAGGACACAAATATCTTTCAAGAATCTTAATTGTTCCTACTATATTGTATTATATTGAGAGTTCATCTAATTTAAATGTGAAAATTTTGTAAACATCAGCATTATATCACATTGCCTTCATTCATATGATTCTCTAGTACATTAAAAGAGGGGAATATACATGCATTGAATTTTGCAGATTTTATTTTAAGGGCTGCTTTAATGAATTCTTAATTACATTATTCAAAAGATCCATTATTCAGCATTCATCTCACTTCTAAATGAAAGTCTTTACCTGACATGTGCATGAAATGAGTCTAAATGCTTTCCATGCCACCTAGGGATTCATAATAGACTGCTTGCTGAATGGCATCAGCGGGTTTTCTTTCTGTTTTAAATTTTTGTAGAAGGTTTGTAGAGATGGACAGGTATGAAACACCCAGCTGCCCCAAGCATCAGTGAAGGCCATAAGTGCATTAAGCCACACCTGATGTACCACAGCCTTGGTGCTTCAGACAGGTGAAAGAGAAAAGATAGAGGGAAAAGCATTCATAATATTTCAAAGGTTTTCAAGTACATAATATCTACAGAAGGTAGGCATTTTATTTTGGGTAGAAAAACCTTACAACCCCTTGTAAATATTTTTTTTTCTTATAGTTCACCATGAAAAAAAAGTGGTGAACATTGTAAGAGGAATTGAGATCTGTTTTTTTAAAAGGGGTAATTTGCTACTTTTAATGATTCCCCATTCATTCTAGTAGGATTGATATCTGGTATTAAATTTGGAAACAAGAGCTCAAAAGACTGTATTGCATTTCAGCAGAGAAGTCAGTAACTTGAAATGAGTACAGTTAAGGCTGATCAGGATTCTACTGTCATTACATACATTGGGCCAAATTCCTATATCACTCTGTCTACTTCTGATCCCAGTCAGCAGCTGGATCATATGAAAGAACTATTTGCTCCAAACTGAGTTTATTTAACAGATCACTGCCCATCTTCTAGAGGGACTGAGGTGTTTTAAGAGGATAAAGTTACACAGTTACATTTTAAACACTAATAATATCTTTCTTTAAAAAAAACACTTTTGTTTGTTTGTTTCAGTGAGAGTTTTCTCTTCAAAAGTTCTTCAGAATTTTCATCACAGAAATTACCTGAAAAAAAAAATCCTAATTTTTTGAAAATAACTCCTTTTACTGTTTTGCAAAAAAATTTTAAACATCACATTAATACCAGGGAAGTGTGTGTACTGCATGCCTACAGTTAATTATTTGTCTACCTGTTTTTTCTAAATATAAAAACATTCTTATGGAAAGAACGTTGTTTAGAGTATTGAAGTTATCACTGATGAGAGACCACAGTGTAGTCTCAGTTCCTTGTGAAAGGATTAGAATACTAATCTCCTATAGATTAAGGTTGTCTGTTTCATTAGTGTTAAAATATGATGAACTGTATTCAGATTTACATGCCATAGATAAATTATTTTATACATTTTTTTCTTAGCTCTCTATGTTTTTTAGAACTGCTTTGGCAAAACAATGCATATTAAAAGACTTTTGAGTGCTTTTACAGTCCTTAGATCAATTTTTAAAGTACATTTCTTGAATTACATTTTGTTGCTTTTCATACATAGAGTTGGAGCTTTGCTAGTGTCGAGGCATTGGTGGATACATCATGAGCTTTCCCCCTACCTGATTAGGAAGACTACTGTGAAATTTAATATGGTGCTTTAATTCCAGACCATTATTTAGGGCTCAGTACTGGAAGGTGCTGAGCATGTCTCATGAAGTGCCTGGCACTCCCGGTTCCCGCTGGCTGCCTTGCTTAGCTCCGTGCGGCGCTGCGTTAATCACACAAACCCCACGGCACTTGTGTGGTGGAGCCAGGCAATGGTTAACGAAGCAGCTGCAATATCAAACAGGCTGAACCACCTACTGATAAAACAGTAACATTTTAGAATGCCCAAGAAATCTCAGATGAGTAAGTGCATTATTCACTCATTTGGTGGGCAAAATGTATGAGTGCTGCTCACTGGGACTCTCATTCACCCAGCTTAAAACTCCTCTCTCTGGGTGTAACAGAAGTGCACCCTTGAGGAGTCACATCACTGTGCATCCTGTGAAGAAGATATCCTTCAGCACAGACCAACAATGGAAAGAACCAAATATATCCAGTGGTCCTTATGATGCATTAAGTACTTCAGTCGCCTCTTCCAGATTTGTTCACACAGCCCTTTTTATTTGTCTTTTTCATTGTTTCCCCCATCTAGATTTATTTTTGTGCACATCATTAGGGAAAATGAAACCTCAATTCTCTTTAAAGGCTCTGGAAAGAGGCATATCTAATTATCAAGACATTTAAAGTATAAGTAACCTCTCCAAAGTGAAATTTATCCCCTAAAAGGCAGGCCCCAAGGAACATACTTAAAAACTTCAATGCATAACAGGTGCACTGGAAAATGAAAAGGTGTCTGCAAGGCATCAGGCCAGGCAAAAATCTCCGTAATCTCACTGAATTGTACCCTCCACTAGTTCAATGGAAATCGTCCAGAGCTACTGTCTACCCATAATACTTAGACTGCTGCTTATTATGTCTCAGAAGCTTTAATGTATTTATTACAGCAATGCTTCAGGAAAGGATGGGAAAATTGGGAGCAATGAAAGATTAAGGGGCAAAATCCACAGAGGCACCTTAAGCACTTAGGTAGGGACACAAAGAAGTCAAAAAATGCAAGATTCATAGGGCCAGTGAGAGAAAAAACAAAGCATGTCTGAAGAAGTCAGAGCATGACTTTACTGAGTCTAATTGCAAGATATTTAATAGAAATATTTAGGATCATCTTTTATACAATTACTACCAAAGCGTCTTTCAAACATGTAGTTCTGATCACATTTTTGGAGGCATAGAATAGTGCAAACACATTTTTTTCTAAACAGGAATTTAAAAACTTCATTTCACTTTCCCAGGTTTTAACGTGTATAGAAACTAAAGCATAGCTTTGAGTGCTTGAAGAAATGCAAAGATGAGTTTCTAATGACACTATGTCCTTTTTAAGTTTTATTAGGATTACTGTGTGATCACAGTTCTCAGTCAAATATCTATTAGCTTTTCACTAACACACGTCAGTAAGATAGCCAGTGCCCTGAAAGCTTATATGTACAAAGCAAACAAAAAGTCAGCATCTTTCCATTCTTTTTGATGGCTGGGAAAGGAAAGCTGGTGATATATTCCATCATATTTTTAAATATTTATATTTTTAAAAGAATACTTCTCATTTTTCAGAAGTGTTTTTCCATATTTCATATCTGTGAGATTATAAAGAAAGATGCTGATTTTGATGAAGCAGAATGCAGTTGTGCTTGAAACACAAGCAAGTTGTGCTTGCTTTTCCAAGAGAAAATATTTTTTGTTTTCAGTAATTTCTAAAAGTCATCATAGAAGATTTGATTCATTTCTCGCCCCTTCAAGTTTCCATTTGAGAAATTAAGTCCATTTGTATTATGTCTTTCTTGGTAGATAGAAGATACGGGTGGTCCTTCTATCAATCACAATTGTAATTACCTTTCCCAATTGTCTCTGACACTTTATTCAAAAATATTATGACTCCTAGGCATTACATTAATACAATGATGGTTATTTTTATTGTTAATAATAATATTAATGGGATTTTTGATACAGTGTATGCAATCCTATGTGATCTTTTCTCAACTTCTTCATTACCTCTCTTGTCTATTTAGAGGTTTTTTTAAATTGTTCTAGGGGTAGTTCTGTGAACTAATGCTAATGCTGATACAGGCAATGTAAAACTCAGAATATATTGTCAGTTGTTCTTTAAGCACTCACAGTGAGTGTAACACAAGTGTTACCCTGAGTTCTTTGCTGAAGATTTGAGGTTGAATCATATAATGCTGAAGTAATTCTTTATTAACCGGGCTTTCTGACTGCTTTAATAATGGTAAACGTGAGCAAAAAGAACTTAAGAGAAGCACTTGATATGATAAAGGATAGTTCTTTTACTATTATGATGTATAATTTCCTGTCTTCCCCTGTAAAAAGAAGAAATTTATAGCCATTTCCTGCGTGTATCCTTTTCATTTTGGTTTGACAATCCTCAGATTTTTTACTTCAGCATTACCTTTGTCACTGGAACTGAACATTTGATACTTCTTTCTAATTTGATAAAATATACATATGGCATTAGCATGCTAGAGGTAAAAGGTACTAACATCAAAGTCTGCATAGCTCACACTAGAATGATCTTAAATGGGCATTATATATTTATTTAGCAGGGAAAGAAGGGAGTCTCTTCAAAGCAGTTTAAAGCATCTTAATTTTACTAAATATTTCAGTTAAGCATTTTCATTAACCTTCTTACCAATCATTCACTTCAGTAAAGCAGTTTGCAAACCACAGCCATTTATTCAGCAGTTTGGATGCAGCTCCAAAACAGGTGCATCAGGCTGCACCCCTTAAGGAGTTAAAGGATGTGCATGCATATGATATCTTTAAAGTTTTAACTTAAAATTATTGATGGATGTAAAGCTACTCACTCAAAATCATCTAACCTTCTTAACTGGTTAAAAGAGTATAATCCTCTCAGTTATTAGGAGACCTTTGAAGTGAAACAGTGAAACTCACTCTTTCTGCCTGTTTTGAAAATTCTCATTGACTGTAGACTAAATCACAGGGAAGTTTCGGCTGCAGCACTTTGTCTGCAGAGTGAGCTGTGGATTACTTAGTTGAACTTTGCTCCAGTCAAGACTTTGTAGTGCTTATAAATCTTGAATCCATCTAAGTTCACCTTAAATTAGCCTTGCAAAAACAATCTCTAAACTTCAGCTGTCTGCTTGGTGGCTTCTGGCAAGGTGCCATGCAGCAGCTGAGATGCTGATTAATTGTCTTCATTTCTTAAAATACCTCACATTTTATTAAAAATAAAATATCATGGAATACACACTTTTGCTTTTCACTTCATAAAACAACAGTGTCAGCTGGTTCTATGCAGGACATTGGCAGTTACATTGCATTTTAGAAATTAAATGGAAGAGAAGCTTGAAAGCTTTACAAGTCCTGAAAGCCTTATTGCACAATAATGCCACTGCTGCATGAGCAGCCTGGGACAGGGCCAAACAAGCATGCCAAGATACAACAGATTTTTCAATTTTCCAGCAAATAGAAACAAATTCTGGTTTCAGAAGGTGTACTCAACAAACACTTCTCAATGTGTTTCTGATTTGTGGTAAGAATGTTTTTACTGCTGGTGCCCTGTACTTTTGAGACATTTATTTCCTAAAAGAAAGATTCCTTTCTATAAACCTCAACTGTCTTTTTCAAAGCAATTTAAAATCAAACACACAAATAAAATTTTTAACATATGGAAACCGTCATATATAGACTTACGTATTCCAAGTTAAAATTGTTTTATAAACTGTAATGCTTTGCAGATGAAAACACCAAGAAGATGACTGTTTTTAGCAGTAATGCTTTTTGACAGCGTTAAACCTTGTTTTAGTAATTGACATCAAAATGTTTGGTGGTTTTAAAATGGACCATTAATAAAAATGGCATGTTTTAAGTTTTAAAAATTTGACTTAATACTGTGAAGTTGTATAGAATTACAAATATGATACAGTATTTTTTTAAAAGTAAATAATCTTTTACGTCTCTATGTTAAAAACAGTGCAGATGCATCTTTGAAGTATTATGTTGGCTCTTTGTTGTAATAAGTATCTTAGGGTTTGGAGTTTAGGTTTCAGGTTTTTTTATCTCTGAATCACATATATCTTTTTCTTTTCTTTTCAAGTCATTACTTATCTTCTCCACTGACTGACCTCACCAGCTTTTACTTTCTTTGTTTAACAGAGTCAAGCCTAAAGATTGCTGTACACAGAAAAATTTATTATTTGAACATTAGCAGACTATTAGTTTGTACACTAAATACTTTTAAGAAGTGTACATTGACAACTAAATTATTTTTTGAGTAGTAAAAATTAATTTAGAGGAATTTTGCAGTCTTTAGAAACTATTCTTTAAGAGCGGATCCTTCAGGCTTTTTCCAGCTTGAGGAGGTTATAGAGCTTTTAATTTCCATGCTTAACAAATAGACAATATTTCTGGGGAAATTTTGATTCCTAATCTGCTGCAACTCATTAAGTTTTGAGGAAAGTTTTGATATTGCATTTTGTATAAACAACATTTGAAAGAATTAAATTTTTGATGCACTGGTGCTGAATAAACAGTGGAAATTAATGTTTTTCACTAATGTCCTGTTTACAAAGGAATTAAGTCAATGCTTACTTTGAAGCACATGTTTAAATCTCATTGACTCCTGCTCTGAGTCCTGTATATATTTTCAAGAGCTCCTCATTAATGAGTCCTAAATTATTCTACATCGTCCTACAGGCTGATGTAGGAATGTCTGTATGGACATGGAGTTGCTTTTAAAAGCCAAAGGAAACAATGCAAATGAACTGATGACTCGGTGAGCCCTTTTACATGTCTGGCAGGAGTTGATTTCATCCCTGTGTTGAAACCTTGCAATGAGCCTGCATTCCCCATGCATCAGCTGCCTTAAACACCAACTGCCTGAAGGAAAGAGATGAGAGTAAAAACCAACAACAACTAAACCCTGACATACACCAAATAGAGAGCACCAAGTGGCTCTGTTTTGGAGGAATTCCAAATGACAGTTTTTTACTGCTGCCAGAGTAGTGGTGCTGCTCAGTCACTGACCATGAGAAAAAACAGAAGCGGAAATGCAGGAAGCAAACACAGGTGCCAAGTGACTGATCTGCCTCAGTAGGTAAACAGGCAAAAGGAAAGTTTCAAAAGGAAATCATTTACAACAGAGGCATGATCTTAGAGCCACCGGAGCTGTGGTTACACATGAGGTGTCAGGGCTGCTTTAGCCTCCTTGGACTCGGTTCCTGCTGTCCACTCCCTTTTCACCCCCTCCTCTCTTTCCCTGTACTGGCACCACTGTTTGTACAGCTGCGTGGTGAACCGAGTCAGGGACCTGGACCCAGTGAAAAATGACCCACCAGAAATGGATCAGTTCCCTTTTTGATTTACTTCATAGCTTCACAACTGGCTGTGATGGCATAGCAGAGGTTATGACGTGGGAATGAGAATGTGCAGCTGAGGAGAGAAGAAGCTGTTGAAGGAGGCCCTGTTGGTGACACGTAGGGTCACACCCCAGAGCTCAGAAGGTTGTGTTTGGCCCTACATTTAGCACACTGCTCTCTCTCCCTGACAGTCTCCCCGATGTCTTTGCTGCCAGGAGACTTACTGTTTTTAAGATCAGAATTATGTAATCAACATTCAGTGCCTACAATGTGGAATAAGGTTTGTAGGTTGCCCTCATAATCAACGGAGATGAAGGACTTCTTCTAGTAACATAAATAGAGGCCTTTAGTGCTATCTGAAACTGCCTAAGATAATCAGCCTGGCCTCTACCAGCTAGATTCAGAAGGGTATAGATCCACCACATGCCATATATAAACCCTCTTTGGATGTCTCAGACACCTAAAGGATCATCAAATGGCACGAAACATCTCTGTTTATGAAACTGAACTAAGCTCCCAAGGTGGCACCAAGATACCTAAACAGAGCTATTTAATGGAGATATTTAATGGAGGTGGAAACTCACCTGAGTCAGTAGCAGAATTTCATTGCCTAAATATAGGGATAAGCTGCTTTTTGAGACATTATGTGGCTGGAAAATTAACGAGAAGACTTAGGAATACCTATGTCATTTTGAATAGAAAATCCCAGGACATCACATATGGCAGGAGGTCCAAGTCAGCTGGATGTCTTTAATTTTTTGTTGGTAGTAGCTTGGGATCAGTTTGCATTTACTACTGCCCCAAATACTGCCAGCTCTTATCAGCATCTCCTGTGGTAACTGCAGATGATCAACCATACAACTGACATCGCACGGCCTGGCTCATGGGATTTGACTAGATGGCTTCCTTCTGTTTCAACAGTGCATGAGTTTTAATAGCCTTCCTCAGTGTTTTATGCGTTTCATCAAAAGAGTGATGAAAAATTCCCCTCAGATTTGCTGAACTTTAAGGCATGAGAAAGAAATGGCTATAATCTGTTTCACCAGGTTTCTTACCATTAAATTAAGATGATCATCACTTCTTTATAATCTGAAAAAGCCTTTAAAGAAAGCAGCATATCTCCAGGAGATGATTTGTCTGCTAGTAAAAATACAAAAATAATAATAAAAAGAACAGTAGTTTTGTCTCCTGTATGACTATGTTTAGTCACCTTCCCATTACCTTAAACAAATAGTTTCATAAATCCATGGATTATGATCTTCTAATGAGACATCTGCTACCAAAAAACAAAACAAAACAAAACACTTCAGAAAAGGGTATCCACATCAAGAACCCCTTAGATGCCTTTCTGAGGACCCACGGCATGGACTGTAAAAAAACCAACTGCACTGATCCTTTTGAAAAGAGATGGGAACACCTCCTGCAGGTATCTAATTTAGGTGTCTCAAACATGGTTAACTAGTGGCTGTAAAGAGAGCCAGCATTTTCAGTCACTGGTTAATGTCTATTTTGACTAATTTTTTTTGTTTTCCTGAATTTACAAACCACTGTCATTTCAAAACCTAAATTAAATCTCCATAGTGCTCAAGGTAACCATTGGTCCCAGCATACTGAGCTTTCATCCCACCTAGTTTTCACTCCTCACCCCTTCCAATTAACCTGAATATGGGATTTATTGAAGGATCCAAGTGTTACCTTTTCATCTCAAGAAATAATTCTCCCACCATCATCAGTGCACACAGAGGAAACAATATGCAGCAGCAAAACAGGAAAATGGATGTAACATAAGATAAAGAGTATCAGCTATAGGGAATCAGGACAAAAGATGTTTTCTAATACAATTCAGGCTGCTTTTAATGAGGGTCTTCTGAAACAGCTCATTCAAAGACCAGCATGGACAAGACTACTGTAGCTTTCAGCTACTTGCAGGGTATTCAGAGGCACATTGTCTCTTTTCAACTTTTAGTAACAAAATCCAAGTGATCTAAAACTGATTAGTTTAATTCTGCATTTAAATGTAATTGTAATTTTATTTTATTTGTTTTTATCTTTTCTAAAGCACTCTAAGAGGTCTTAAAGAAAGGTGTTACACAATTGTAAGTGCTGGAGTGATTGACAGAGTATTTTACAACTGGCACTTATTATTCCTTTTATTAAGAATAAAGTGGCTTTTAGGCTAAAAACAATAGGGTGCAAAGGGGTCTTTTATGCACTCATTATAAGTAGAAAATTGGAAGGAAAAAGTTGTAATAAAAACTAAATGATTTTGGCACGATGTATGTTTCTTGCATTGTATGTTAAGTGGTATATATGTTGAAACCACTGGACATACAATAGCCCTCTAGAAGAGGAAATAAAAATGGAAAGGGTAGATTAAAATTGCCAAAGTAATGCATGTAATAAGCATCTTTTCTCATTTTTTTTACGAGTAGAAAGAAGTCTTTATGCAGCAAAAAGCAGTAACATTGTTATATTTTCCCTTTGAATTCGAGTTTAGGGGAAGTGACAGAGGGCTTGAAGCAGATTGTCTATTATATGCCCTGTTCTAAGACAACAGGTGATTGTTCCCCAAGTTGCTGTGAGGTTTTCTCTCCTGTTTTATTCACAGCAAACCTCTTTTCCTTAAAAAACTGTGTGTGGTAAGTGCCCATGCATCTTCAGTCATTTTCATAAATGGGGTGCAGATTCATAGAGACAATTCACACCTTGAGTACTGTGTTCAGTTCTGGGCCCCTCAGTTCAAGAAGGATATTGAGGTCCTCGAACAGGTCCAAAGGAGGGCAACCAAGCTGGTGAAGGGACTCGAACACAGATCCTATGAGGAGAGGCTGAGGGAGCTGGGGCTGTTCAGCCTGAAGAAGAGGAGGCTCAGGGGAGACCTCATTGCTCTCTACAACTACCTGAAAGGAAGATGGAGCCAGGCGGGGGTTGGTCTCTTTTCCCAGGCAACTCTCAGTAAGACAAGAGGGCATGGTCTTAAATTGTGCCCGGGGAAGTTCAGATTGGATATTAGAAAGAATTTTTTCACGGAAAGGGTGATCAGACATTGGAACGGGCTGCCTGGGGAGGTGGTGGACTCTTCGTCCCTGGAGACATTTAAAAAGCAACTCGATATGGCACTCAGTGCCATAGTCTAGTGACTGTGGCGGTAGCTGATCAAGGGTTGGACTCGATGACCTCTGAGGTCCCTTCCAACCCAGCCTATTCTATGATTCTATGATTCTATGAATTTCAAAATTTCAGAGCATTACTCAAGACAGTGGGTCCCACAACATCCTGGATGAAACCTGCACTGGGTGTTGGTGCTTTAATTCCATTTCACACTACATATTAGTAAAAGCAACTGAATTTTTCATCATCTGTGTGTCTTATGTGTTTGTGTGAGTATACACATCAAGTGAAGGTGAAAAAGGAGCTTTGGTGCCTGATCAATAGCCAGTTTAAACTAATTTCCTGTTTTATCTTGGAAAAGTTATTCATCATGGCAAAGAAACATACTAATCAGCCAGACCTCAAACAGGTCCAACACTGAATTTGTTCATTTCCAGAGGGGTAAGTTTGATAACAATCCCTTGGTGTTGCACTGTGCTTATGGCACAGCATCATGTAGGGCCTTGTGGTGCAGAGCTCCTCGTGGTGGGTCTGAACTTCTTTCTCAGCAATGGATCAGTTTTGTCCTCCACCAAAATCCTGGGAATAATGAGGGAAAGGCTGCTAACATATTAAGCATAACAAACAGCAGAGACCTCTGATCACTGCGTAGCATGGTTTATGTGCTCAAAAACCCAATATTTGGTGAAATAGGGATGATGATTCTTCCACCTCTGTCATGTTGTTCTTTTTATTGTATAACTTTATGAGAACATGGATCTTGTGCACAATGATCATGCATAATGACCAAGCAAAAAAGACCCAGCATTACTGGAATATAAATAACATATCATGTAAATAAGAAATTATTTCTCAAATCATAATTCAGTTTTGTTTTTCATCCTTTAATAGAACAATACAATTTTTCTGAAAATTCAAATGTGCAAATATTGTACTTAAAGAGGGCAAACTTCTCTCACATTGTCACACTAGAGCCAGAGCTGACAAGCTGCCTTATTAAAAGCGTGTATATTCTTATATACCTAAAAATCCATACCATACTACAGAGATAGACCTCATGGGAGAACAGGACCTTGTGTAGTAGATAGTTATTGTGCGGCACTAACCTGACCTAGAAGCAAAGTTAGAAGGATGGAATAACAAGGAATAATAATAATAAGTGCATGTTCAAAAGCCTTCTGATTCTTTTAATTACAAGATTTGGGCAGTATATTAAAAGGCATATATGTATATGTATATGTAGATATAAAGGCATCCAAGTAATGAGAAGTTTAAGTGCTGTTTTTATAATTTTGGAAATTGTAGTCTAGTTAAACCTTTAGATACTTAAATACCTTTAAAAAATGATCCTATCAAAAATGTAATGTCTTAACATAAATGACATCTTACCACACAATTAAATCTAGTTTTTCACACCAGCAGGAAAGCTCAGCAAGTAAAAAAGGGACTGTTAATTGAAGAAAAAAAGTATTTCTATAATTTGACATGGATCTTGTGAAATATTTCCTCCAAGAACAATGGAAGGGTCTGAAAGGGGAAAAATTACTGGGAGATGGGAAAGGTTGTAGAGGGAGATTGCTCTGTAACTTCAAGGTCTTCAAGCATAATGGAAAAAAACATCTTTCTGCACTTTCTTGAAAGTGTTCCGGGTTGTTTTTTTTTTTTAATATTTTGAATTTGGAATATAAGGACTACATTTAAACTCAAGTATACTCTCTGTGAAGAAGAAGAGAATGGAAAAAAAGAGAGCAAAAGAGTGAAATATCCAGAGAGAAGGAAAGTGAGAAAGAAAGGGAGGAAAGTGAGGAAGAAAGAAGGAGTGAAAGAACAAAGGAGTGAGAAGAAAGAGAGAAAGATAGGAAGGAAGAAAGAATAAGAAAGAACGACCAAAAGTTAAAATGTCAAGTCAATCCATCTGTCTGTTCATCTATCAGCAGTATCAGGATGCCTAATTCATGGGAAAAAAGATGACAACTGTTTATTTAAGGCCTCTCAGCTTGAATGGCTCATGTTTATATTTGTTTCTTCCAGGAAACTTAATTACCTGAATTCCAAAATTTTCCTTAACTGTAACAATCTGAGATGCTTTTCATCCTCTGACAACAAATCAATAAGCACAGTATATTCATGCAAAAGACTAACAGCCCTCGTGACCAAATTTTTTTTAAAATACTTTTAATGCACTTTTGTCAGACAAGTTGCACGGGGAAGAAATCACTCTAAAAAGAAATAGTAAAGAAAACAAATTATTTTCCACCAGAATTTACCCTTCTTCAGTTCAACATCTTCATTGTTCTAGAGTGACTTTAGTAACATAAATTTCCCTTCTTTATATCAGGTATCATATCTTAGCCATATAAACCAGAAAGTTTGCATTTCTGTGGCTGCAGACAGCCCAGTAATACCTGCCATATTACTCTCCTCTTTCAGTACATTGTATTTTTTCCCTAGGTGTTGGCAGACCAAGGGGCTGACACTGTCATTGGCTGAGTTTCTGTATCATTTCTCACCACCGTTTCAGTTACTTTTGGCCACGTTTCATTATTTAGTTCTAGGCAAATATCAGAGAATGAGAAATGTGCTGAAGGGATAAAGGGCATTCCCTCAATGTAATATGTCGCAATAAATATAAATAATTAATAGCAATTATGTAATTTTAATTTTTAAAAAAATCTCTCTAGAAGGCAGTTTGGTTTGCCTGCAACATAATGAAATATGAATTGTAATAAAAATATTACAAATTCTTAACACTGTCTTAAAATCTGAACAAGTAAAACAAATTGACATTTGATTCTCAAAAGCCTCTGGATAAAGTGCCTCATAAGAGTCAGTTAAGAAACTTGATAACCACAGGCTTAAAAGTGGATTAAAAGCTTCTTTCAAAACAGGAAGGCAAGAGTTGGAATAAATTTCAAGTTCTTATTGGAATGAGGCTATTTATTAGTGGTACTTTAAAGAGCTAGAAGCAGCATTGTTCAGTACAGCTTTGAGTAGTCTAGAGCAGAAGGCGAATGCTGAGACTTCTTCCCTGTTACCATCTTTTTTACACAGTGAAACTTTGTTTTCTTATTGTGGGAGCCTTGTTTTTTTCTCTTTTCTCCTCTCCTAAGCCCTTCTTTAGTGGGCTGAGGTTATCAGTTATGAGCAGTTGTGTATCACAACTGGGTATGTCCTTACTGAAGCCTCCTGGCACAATTTCAACACACAGCATTAATAAGCAATATTAACTGTGGGTCACTAGAAATGTAAATCTGTAACAATCTGACAGAACAATTTGCATTACTTGGTAGGAGTAAGTCTTTAGCTTCTTGATAAAAATATCACAGAACCAACTAAAGAAAAGCTTAGAGTATGAAAATATTAATATACCATACACAAATTAGTGGTAAAATATACATGACATAGAATTCCTTTAAGTACTGTCATGTCTAATTTTTTATGTCAAAACAGAATAGAGTTTCAATAGAAAAAGATTGCATTAAGGACAAAATTTTAAGAAAGTATTAGATTTGGCAAGGAAAATTTCACAGAACAGATATTCACTCCTAGGTTCACCTGGTAAGCTACTGTAAAAGGGCAGTAGTTTTAGTAACCAACCAGATGGATATATATATTCCTAGGTGTCCTGGTCTGGGCCAGGATAAAGGTAATTTTCTATCTGGTACTTTTGCTTTCAGCTAAGTCTTGTAAGTAGCTGCACTTGTTGAAATTAACAGCAAGTTTGTCAGTCAGTGTCTGTTTCTGGGACTGATAACACTCAATGTCTGTAGTTACAGCTGGAGACTGGTGTGCAGGGCCAAGGGCGCTGCTCAGCTCTGAGGAATATTTTGTCCTCCAGAAGGAGAAAATAAGTAAAGAGGTCACACCTGCAGCCCTCCTTTGGGAAGGAACAGACAAGATAAATGGCCAAAATTGACCAATCAGAGTATTCCATCCCATATATGTCATAATCAGTATAAATTTGAGGGATCAAGAGGGTAAAACCTCTTCCTGCTTCCCCCTTCTTCACCTGTCCCTGTTTGCTTCTGCATCCTGGGAGGATTCCGTCCATTCATCTGCCTGTGGTCCTGATCCCTGCCAGCCTGAATCTGTGTGTTCATAAGGCTGCTGGGAGCCTGCTGCTGCTGCTGCCCAACTTTCAGCTGAAGGGTCTTTGGTGAAGCCAATCAGCTGTTAAGGGCTGTGAAGGGCACGGCCACCACACCGGAGAGAAGGTATTTAAGAAGTTTCTGGGAGCGCCAGCGACCCGGAGCGTGGCGAACAGGAGCAGGCAAACAGGAAGGGACGCGGCAGTTTGCGAGGCAGTTCGCGCAGGCAAAGAAAGCGGGAGTAAGCACGTGGCAGCGCGGCAGCTAGCTTCCAGAGGGCAAGCACGTGGCTAGACAGGGAGCAACTAGTAGATAGATACATCATGGTCACAACGCGGACAAAAGCCACAGTGAAAAAGAATGTGGGGACTCAGACGGAGCTCCCAAGCAGGCATGCAGCAGTGCAAGTCTCTAGCTGCAGTGAATGCCTGTGCCTGGCACTGGTATCAAATGGAACCGGTGACACCGAATGTGTGCGTTGTGAGCAAGTAAATGATCTCCTCAGGCAGGTGGTTAAACTGACAGAAGAGGTTGAGAGACTGAGAACCATTAGAGAATGTGAGAGGGAAATAGACTGGTGGAATCACACCCTGAGGCAGGGGCAGATGGGAGAGGTTGAGGAGATGATGGATCCCCACCCCTCCTGCCACCAGACAGAAGGAGAGGCTTTAAGAGACATGAATGAATGGAAGGAGGTCCGGCCTCAGAAGGGCAAGAAAAAATCCTCCCGACCCCCTCCTCCCTCCCAATTGCCCTTGAAGAATAGGTATGAGGCCTTGGAAATTCAGGGACATGAAAATGTAGTTACAGAGGTAGACTCACCTAGTGAACCACCTAGGACTCGTCAGTCACCCCGTGTACTTAGGACTTCTTCAATCAAGAAGGAAAGGAGAGTAGTTGTGGTGGGTGACTCCCTTCTGAGGGGGACAGAAGGGCCCATCTGTCGACTGGACCTACCCCACAGGGAGGTCTGCTGCCTCCCTGGGGCTCGGATTAGAGATGTTAAAAGGAAACTCCCTAATCTTGTGGGTCCCTCTGATTACTATCCACTGCTGATTTTTCAGATTGGCAGTGATGAAATTATCACAAGAAATGTAAGGGCAATGAAGAGTGACTTCAGGGCCCTGGGACGGCTAGTTAGGGGGTCTGGAGCACAAGTAGTGTTTGCCTCCATCCCTCCTGTAAGAATGGGTGGGGAGGTATATAGGAAGAGTCTACAGGTCAATGAGTGGCTAAGAGACTGGTGCCAAAGACAGGGTTTTGGTTTTTTTTATCATGGGATGCTATATGAGACACCTGGCCTGGTGGTGACAGGTGGGATGCACCTGTCCCAGAGGGGGAAGAGGCTTTTGGGGCAGGACTTAGCAGGGCTCATTGAGAGAGCTTTAAACTAGATGTGAAGGGGGAAGGGGAGAAAACTGGGTCTGCTAGGGACAAACACAAAAAGAACAAACCAGGGCCCAAAGGCAGTTGGTCTAGGAAGGATTTAGTCCCACCAGTGTGCTCTGTTTGTTTCCTGAAATGTCTGTATGCTAATGCACGCAGCATGGGGAATAAGCAAGAAGAGTTAGAGGTCAGTGTACGGGCTAAGGGTTATGATCTGGTAGCGATAACAGAGACATGGTGGGATAGGTCACATGACTGGAATGTGGCCATGGATGGTTATGTACTTTTTCGGAAAGATAGGGCGGGGAAGCGAGGTGGTGGAGTTGCTCTTTATGTGAGAGAGCAACTAGAATGTGTTGAATTTGTGCAGGGGCTGATGAGGGGCAAGTTGAAAGTCTGTGGGTAAGAATTAAGGGGCAGGCTGGTGTGGGTGACAGTTGTGGGGGTCTACTACAGACCTCCTGATCAAGGCGAAGAGGTTGATGAGGCCTTCTACAGGCAGCTGAAAGCAGCCTCACAACTTCAGTCCCTAGTCCTCATGGGGGATTTTAACTACCCTGATATCTGCTGGTTGACTCACACAGCCAGCCTTTCACAGTCTAGGAGGTTCCTCCAGTGCATTGATGATAACTTCTTAATGCAGATGGTGGACAAGCCGACTAGAAGAGGAGCGCTGCTGAATCTTATACTAACCAACAAGGAGGGCCTTGTCAAAGAAGTGGTGGTCAATGGCAGCCTTGGCTGCAGTGATCATGAGATGGTAGAGTTCAGGATCCTGTGTGGAAGGAACAGAATACCCAGTAGGACCAAAACCCTGGACTTCCACAGGGCAAACTTTGGCCTCCTCAATCAACTGTTAAGAGAAATCCCATGGGACAGGGTGTTAGAAGATAAAGGGGCTCAAGATAGCTGGTCAATATTCAAGGACCACTATTTGCAAGCACAGGATCAGAGCATCCCTATGGTTAGGAAATCTAGTAAGGGAGCTAGGAGACCAGCATGGTTAAAAAAGGAACTGCTGGGAAAACTTAAGTGGAAAAGGAAAATCTACAGATCATGGAAGGGGGGGCTGGTCACTTGGGAGGAATACAGGACTGTCGTCAGAGGATGTAGGGAGGCAATTAGGAAAGCTAAGGCCTCCTTGGAACTTAACCTTGCAAGTCAGGTTAAGGATAATAGAAAGGGCTTTTTCAAATACATAGCTAGCAAAACTAACACTAGAGGCAATATTGGCCCACTAAGGGATGAGATGGGAGCCCTGGTGACAGAGGATATAAAGAAGGCAGAGGTGCTGAACGCCTTCTTTGCCTCTGTCTTTACTCCTGCAGGGTTTCCACATGAGCCCCAGATTCATTTAGCCCCAGAAGTAGTCAAGATAGATAAGGAATTTGACGTAGTAGATGAGGATTGGGTTAGGGATCAGCTGAGTAATCTGGACATCCATAAGTCGATGGGTCCAGATGGAATGCATCCAAGGGTGCTGAGGGAGCTGGCGGAGGTCATTGCTAGGCCACTCTCCATCATCTTCAGTAAGTCATGGGTAACAGGAGAGGTGCCTGAGGACTGGAGAATAGCAAATGTCACTCCAGTCTACAAGAAGGGCAAGAAGGAGGACCCGGGTAACTATAGACCGGTCAGCCTCACCTCCATCCCTGGAAAGGTGATGGAACAACTTGTTCTTGTCACTATCTCCAGGCATATCAAGGACATGGGGGTCATCAAGAGCAGTCAGCATGGTTTTATCAAGGGTAAATCATGTTTGACTAACTTCATAGCCTTCTATGAGGAAATTACTAGGTGGATAGATGATGGAAGAGCGGTAGATGTGGTTTATCTTGATTTCAGTAAAGCATTTGACACCGTCTCTCACAGCATCCTTGTAGATAAGTTGACCAAGTATGGGTTTGGTGATCAGGTAGTGAGGTGGATCAGGAACTGGTTGAAAGGAAGGAGTCAGAGAGTTGTAGTCAATGGGGCAGAATCTGGTTGGAGGTGTGTGACTAGTGGAGTCCCTCAGGGGTCGGTACTGGGACCGGTGTTGTTCAATATCTTCATCAATGACTTGGATGAGGGTATAGAGTGTACCCTCAGCAAGTTTGCTGATGACACTAAGCTGGGAGGAGTGGCTGACACACCGGAAGGCCGTGCTGCCATTCAGAGAGACTTAGACAGGCTGGAGAGTTGGGCAGAGAGAAACATGATGAAGTTCAACAAGGGGAAGTGTAGAGTTTTGCATTTGGGGAAGAACAACACAATGTCCCAGTATAGGTTGGGGGCTGACCTGCTGGAGAGCAGTGTAGGTGAAAGAGACCTGGGGGTCCTGGTAGACAAGAGGATGACCATGAGCCAGCAATGTGCCCTTGTGGCCAAGAAGGCCAATGGCATCCTGGGGTGCATTAGAAAGGGTGTGGTTAGTAGGTCAAGAGAGGTTCTCCTCCCCCTCTATTCTGCATTGGTGAGGCCGCACCTGGAGTATTGTGTCCAGTTCTGGGCCCCTCAGTTCAAGAAGGACAGGGAAGTGCTTGAAAGAGTCCAGCGCAGAGCTACTAAGATGATTAAGGGAGTGGAACATCTCCCTTATGAGGAAAGGCTGAGGGAGCTGGGTCTCTTTAGTTTGGAGAAAAGGAGACTGAGGGGTGACCTCATCAATGTTTTCAAATATGTAAGGAGTGAGTGTCAGGGAGATGGAGTTAGGCTTTTCTCAGTGATGACCAGTGATAGGACAAGGGGTAATGGGTGTAAATTGGAGCATAGGAGGTTCAAGTTGAATATTCAAAAAAATTTTTTTACTGTAAGGGTGACAGAGCCCTGGAACAGGCTGCCCAGGGGGGTCGTGGAGTCTCCTTCACTGGAGACATTCAAAACCCGCTTGGACACGTTCCTGCACAATGTACTCTAGGTGGCCCTGCCCTGGCAGGGGGGGTTGGACTAGATGATCTTTCGAGGTCCCTTCTAACCCCTAGGATTCTATGATTCTATGATTCTATGATTGTTCATCACCCATCGACGCTCATCATTCTTTCATTCATTACTCTATGCTCTATGGAAAGTCTTCTTCTATAGCTGAGTTCTAATTGGAGTATTCTTAAACTGGGCAGTGTACCCAAGTGAGAACTTCCCTTGCAAATAGACAGTGCATCTTCTCTTCCCTTTTGCATGTTGTGCCACTGACCCCATGCTTCTTCTCACAACCACACTCACATGGCTTTCTTTTACTTACATAATTTTCTCTAAAGTTGAGCCATGCTAGCAGGAAGGGTTCATCAGTTTACCTTTGTGTCTACTTTTTTGAAGAAAAACAAGGTGTTTGGAAGTCATAGTGCTGCATGGTCATCTGTTGCTGGAGAAGTGGTTTGAATTCAATTGTGAACAATGAGGGGCTTAGAGAAGACCATTTATATGATGGATGATTAACAATTAAGAATCTTAAGCTGAATGTGGAGGAGCTGGGAAGAGAAGCCAAGGTCCTTGAGAGGATAAAAGAGTGTAAGAGATTTATCAATGAAACATGTTTAGGTTTAAATGTGGAAAATGAGAAGCAGCAAGAAGGTCAGTGGGAGTGAGCTGAGAACAGCCTTGAGAGAGGAAGAAGAGGACAAGAAAAAAGGCGTAAGTAAGATATGCAAAAAGACAAAATTTAACTGAATGGCAAGCAAAATGAAATGTGCAGCATGATCAAGATTCTGCAGAGTGCGGGCTAAACCTTGGCTGATAGAGCACAACAAATCACAGAATGGAGAGAGGGCAACAGAGATGGCAGTGAGGAAAAACAGCTCAGCAAATAGAGTCACACTGGAAAAGACACTTTTTTACATGCATTTTTTCTTATCCTGACTTTTTCTGCCAGGAGCATAGTAACAGTTAACTGTGACAACAGATGCACATCTGTAGAATATATTGTAAGAAAGTATCATCTTGGTAGGCATCAGTGACATAAAAGAGGAAAGATTGTTTGCATGTTAATTCTGAGACATTTACAATGAGAAGTATAAGTTGAGAAACTTACCATGATTTTGGGGATGATTTTGGATGAGAAATTTTGTCAAGACAGCTAGGTTGGGTGTGTGTGTAACAGATAATTTGAATCTAATAAAGCAACTAGATTACTTATTACAGGAAAATGGAAGATGGTATAGCATATAGAAGAGCAGTAACTAATTAGGAGTGTGGTTGATACAGAAATAGTAAAAAGATCAACCTGCCATAAAGATTTAAATTTCCTGAAAACAGCTTTGTTTTAGTGAATTTCTATTATTTCAAGTGAAACAATTGATTTGGGAAATGTTGAGGACTAGGCAGGGGATTGTTTTGCAAAGCTTTTTCCCTGTTCTCTGAGGAATTCTTCATTACATAGCCCTTTAGCTCTCTGGGAGAATTACCACAATGCGTTCTTTACAGGATTGTATAAAGGATCATGAAGATCCTACCAGTCTAGATCAGAACATCCATCTCTCTGACTTGAGTAGTTTTCATATAGGTGTATATGGACAAGAAATGGTTTATTTAGTCGCAAAGACCCTCGGTAGATTTATATAGCAAATATATTCACATTTCTGGAGATAATCTGATTTTCTGCAGCAAAAAAATCTGTAAGATGGTAGAACATAACTATGAAGCTAATAAGAAACCACCCCATATTTGGGTCTTGCAGAAGACATCAATGCCAATACTATTGTTTTTTCAGACCATTATCTGAAATAGTATCTCAACGAGTCTGTTGAACTGCTAAGACAGCAGCAATATGCACAGTACTACACTGTTAACTGAGCAATAGCTTATTATTTGTACTGAAACTTTACAGGCATCTGAGGAGGATGTTTCAAGATCCATTTTCTTAACCTCCCATAAATATGAAAACAATACAGAGCTTATGAATGCATAAAATATTTGAGTGCCAGTCTTAGGCCATCCAGCCTCTTCTGTGTTGTAAAGAAATGCAGGTCAATGAAGGGCTTTGAAAAGAAAGGGGTTTTATATTTTAGAAAATGGCTATTACCAGAGGTGTTTTAAGCAGATTTAGACAATTTTAACTAAGAAAAACATGTCAATTAGCATTTTAATACATTCCTCTTATTTTGGGACAGTATTGTAGCATGTGTGGTTATTTAAAGCAAGATTCTTATATTTATATTCAACAAATAAGAAACATGTAAGTGTGCCACTGTGCTGTCTAAAAGATTCAGCCTCTGTCAGAGCTGACATGCACTCAGCAGAGTAAAATAAGGATGGCTGCAAGCAAGTCTAAGCTTCATAGAATCATAGAATTGGCTGGGTTGGAAGGGACCTCAGAGATCATCGAGTCCAACCCTTGAACCACCGTTGCGGTTGCTAGACCATGGCACTGAGTACCACATCCAGTCTCTTTTTAAATATCTCCAGGGACGGAGAATCCACCACTTCCCTGGGCAGCCCATTCCAATGACGGATCACAGATTAGGAGAGGGGGAAAAAATGTGCTTTTGGGAAGCACTATTGCTCTTGCTTACTAAGAGAAAGGCATTTTGAGTCAGCGCAGTGACTAAAGCCAGGAAGCCAGGTTTGAGCAAAATTATTTGTCTCTATATTTAAGGTGAACCACACCCGATAAACTGGATGGGGTGAAGAGAATACCAAGCCCTGGAAAAGTACCAGACACTTTCCCTCCTTCTCCACACCCCAAGCCCCATCCTGTCCTGAACTGCATTTCAGTCTGTGGCCTCTATAAAGGTTTAGAGGGGCATATGAGCTTTTGGTGTCATAAGTTTTTGTTCTTTTTTGGCCCTTTCTTTTCCTTGTTATACCATCTTTATAGCACCAAACTGTTTCTCCTCCTAATTATACCTGTTATACATAGAAAAGATTTTTAATCATTTTTCATTCCATTATGTAGATGAAATTAAAAATATAGCAAATTGAATTGGATTTTGAATAGTGATGCTTGAGGAATTTCCATCTAAATCAAGAGAATCAGAATTATTCTTATTTAAGAATAATTTTTACTTTGCAGGCCCTTACCTTGAGTAATTTATACAGTGCTGGCCACTATATCTTTGTAAAGGTTTAATTGCTCTTCAGGGGAGCTGTGCAGAGCAATTATACAAATGATACCAGATATCAACGACTTAAGTTATGAGGAAAGACTGAGAAAGTTGAGCATATTCTCAGTGGAAAAGAGACTTCATGTAACACAATTGAAGTTTTAGGAATTATGAAGAGGACTGATAAAATTGATCCAAGCAAGCTCTTCACACTTGCAAGACCACAGAAGATAGAAGATATGATATAAAAATTAGAAAGCTTGGAACGAGAAAAGAAATGCTAAGGCAACACTATTTTACACAGAAGGATTAGAAGTGTATGGAATAAATTACTATATAGGGCCCCTGAAGCAAGACGCATCATTGAATTCAAGAGGGAATGAGATGAATTTCTAAACAAAAGAAGCAGATAGAGGGGTGGCAGAGAAAATAGTCAAATGGAAATAAGGGAAACAATAACGAACGAGCAGGAAGTGCATGAGAGCCTTTTCTTCTTATTTCTTTGGTTACTCTTGCTGGTACTATTTCTTGGATATTGATTTACTATTACCTAAAATAATACAGCAGCCCTGTAGCACAGATCAGCCAGTCTTTTTTCATGTGTGGTTAACATTTTTGGTAGCAAGGTTAGGTAATTAAGGGGTTCCTGGATTTTGGCCCGCAGTTACCTTTGATCAAATCTTGCAAATGAATGAGTTACTGATCGAATAACAAGTTACCCTCATTCAGCAACTCTGTGTCAAGGAAACCCCTGCCAAAGAGACCTGTGGTACAAAGGGATCAGAAGGTCTTTTCCCTCCCACAACTCCAGCTACTGCTGGTGAGTGCAAGTTTTTAGAAGACTCCACACCCTGGGATATCCATCTGCTTTGGAACCGGAGTTGTCAGAGCTGGCCTTTGCTGATACACACAGAGGATGTACTTACATTAAGATTTTCTTTAGTGAGAAAGATAATTTATGAAATTCCAGCTTCCAACCACAGCTAGTCATTCCAGTCCCCACATCATAATTTATTGCCTCCTCAAGAAGAAGCACCAGAAATTTGAGGTGATTTTACAGATTCTGACTATGTGTTCTGTTTTAATTTTTCTATGACTGTGCAAACCAATAATGAACTGTAAAGACTCTGGAACGGTGCATATTCAGGAAGACAGGATTCCATTGATTTACTTTCAGACAGGTGTATTCAGAATGACAGCTTTAATTACACAGGAATGAATGGTTGAAAAGCCCACACACACTTGGGAAAGCATCTTGGGTTTCACTGTTGACTGCTACCCATGTCCAGTTTAGAAAGCCTAATTATTTCTCAATGATATTAAATATTTAAAACCTAATTATTGTTCAGTTTCTCCATTCTCTTTTAGTACCCTCACCTGTTGTAATTTTTATGTATCAGGGACACGTTAGCATGTAAAAAACCAGCATATGGACAATAACATATTAAAATCCAAGTCCTTGCCTAATTAATTGCCTTATAGCTTTCAGATATGCCCCCAAAATAACAAAAAGCTTTCTATTTATGGTAAATAGTAATAATATCTGCTTTGTTTTCTTGGGAAGTGGGGGACATTTGATAGGATTAAGCAGTTTCTTTCAACTTAAATCTTGACTTCTCTTGAAGAAAATGTATTATTTTTTCCTCTGCATTTTAAACATTAATTTCCAAGGTATCAGCGGCTAATTATTCAGCAGTTACTTTAATGTTTCAGATAGGGAATAAGTAGCCTTGGGGAGAACAGATCATGCTTTTAAAGTAAGTCTAGCTACAGTAAAGGATTATTACTAGGAGACATCCACTGCATATAGTCACTTCTATTTCTTTTTCTGTTCAAAGACAGAAGCAAAGTGGTAAAATTTAATCTAAATTTAAAAAATAACATAATGTTAAAAAATTAAAATAAAATAAAATAAAATTTAAAAAAGCAAAATATAATAAAATACCAAAATACTTTTAGATGTTGCTTAATAGCCCCATGTCCACAGTTGGGGCACTGAAAGATGAATTCCAGAAGACAGAAGAATTTCCTCCCATTGGCTGTTGTCTCCATCTCATTATGGGCACAATGGAAAGGGAAATTCATTTGCCTTTTACTTTAGAGTCTTTCTGTGATCCTATTATCTCTGGTCTTCAGTGAGACTCTGGTCCATGTGCTGGAAAACTGGAAGACAATTTAGCCTCCTGAGGGAAGGCCCTCAAAGCTCTTCAGTGAAACTCCCAATGCCAGAGCTCCTCATCCTTGTCTGCTGCAGGTTCTCCAGGAATAGAAGTACCAGAGTGGATTGCAAGTAAAGAAGAAAAGTGAAATGATATCTCAACTGAAAATTAACACATTGTGTAGTTATACCTTTGGTGACATCCTCTGGGAAGTCCAAGAGTAAGCAGGCAAGGAGGTCCAAAGCATAATATCTGCCTCTTGCAAAGCTGTTAAACTAAAAATAACATGCACTTTAACTTTGTCCAACAACAATCCTACCTGTTCTCACATAAGAAAAATTGTGTCACATGACAGAGACAGCAATCCTCACTAGGAAGTGGAATAATTTTTTGTGACCCTTGTAATGGATAGTTCATGTCCTGTCATCCCCACTGTTCTCTCAGAAAAAGAAAAGAGCATGGAACAGGGCTCAGCCTTAGGTCCTTGGGTCACATGTTGACCTCTGACTCCGCTTGCAATGCATAGCCTGTGAATCTCCTCTGGGGATACCAAATGACATAGCTATAAGATATAATGATTATTTGGGGATGTTTTCCTCTCTTCAAAGTTCATTGAAATAATAACAGAATCACAGAATTTTCATGGTTGGAAAAGACCTGTAAGATCACTACATATAATATGAGAATTCCTTTGCCCAAATTATGCTGTTTAGCCCCAGATTGGTTTGTGTGCACATCTTCATGTGTGGTATGAGAATATGTGGGAGTACGGAGGGTACAACAAGTGTTGGGATTGTGTTGGAGGAGTGTGCCATAGAGTAGAAGGTAGACATGCTATAAACATGTCCACACTATATTCTGTGAGATGGTCCCTGACCTGTCTTCTTCCCCAGATTTTGTCTGGAGATATCTGGGAAAGTCCTAAGTGACAAAGACAAAAATGTGTACATGAGACTCTGTGAGCAGTCAATGCCATGGCTGATGGTAGACTTCAACTTAAGCCTGGAACCTGGGCTTGCTAGAGGAGTTACTACTATAAAGCTGGGCATATCTTTTCTGGAATATTTCAGTGCTTTCCACTTAGATATACGGTTTCCAACTTGCCTCAGCATCCAGTGTGTAGGGTCACCACAAATCCAATTGAGGTATATTGGTTAAACACCTATAAAGGGTAGAAAGCATTATAAGTTTTACTTACCAAATATATGGGTGGTTCAGACTTCTAAAAACATCTGTAGCTTTTTGATAGTAAATGGGATCCTTTTATATAGCTTATTAGTATAGACATTGCCTCCAATTGAGGCAAAAACTCTGCTTAGTGTTCCAGTTATTTGAACCAGAAATCTATCTGAATTTGGCCAGGAGTTTTTAGGTCAGTGCTGGAGCCTGCTTTTTCCTTCTTCTAGGCTTTATGATATGCTAATACCTGAAGGGTTAGAGCTTGTGGGGCTGGTAAGGACTCTCTTCATGCCAAAGGTTTTTCATCAGAGGACAAGAGTGTAGCAGGACCTCTGTAACCCTCCTGTGATGTCCAAGGCAGCAGGAAAAACCTCCAAGGGGTTCATAGAGGTAAGCACAGGTACCAGCAGTAGCAAGAAGCATCTCACACCTAACACTAGGAAACTCCTAATGTCTGCTTCTCTGGCTGCTTCTCAGCCTAGCTTGCCCAAAGTTAGGCAGATTCATAGATCTTGCCTTAAAATCTGAATAGAAACACTTTTTTTTTTTTTTTTTTTTTTTTTTTGGTTTCTTTTACTGTTTTTCATGTTTGTTTTTTTTGTTTTGTGTGTGTGTGTGTGTCCCCTTATAACCACTTACTATATTGTAGATTTCTCCAGATCACCATAATTTAACCAGTGGAGTACCATTCTAGTCTTAAGAGTTGACATGTTCATACATATTAGTCTGTGTCTCTTTAATTACCTGAGAAATAGAAAAATAATGATACTATAAATATAGTAGATGTTGAATTTTTAGGAGTAGTGGTTCCCCAAGTCATTCTTAAGCAGCACATACAAATGTTTTTTGTATGCTGAAATTAATTTTCAGTACGCAGTTTCCCTTGGGATATTTATATTCTTCCAATCAGCATAGAACTGTCCGTCAAAAGTAACTTAAAAAAAATATATATATATATACCCACACACCACACAATCACACACACATACACAATCGGTGCTACAAACTTTTGGGGTTTTTTTCTTTAAAAAGCTCTAAATCTGATTAACAATTTCTCTGCACAGTGCCCTGTTCAGGTGGGTGGGTGGGTGTTCATTACAAAAGACAATTAGAACAGAGTACTTTTGGACTTATTTCCTGTGTTTGGTTTTTTTTTGTTTGATTTGTTTATTTTTTCCCTTCCACTTTTGAAAACAGTTAAAAATTCTATTGTCTAAGAGGTAGAAATTAATAATGCAAAGGGGTAAAAATCCTTTCATAAGAGATGCTTTGTAGTCCAGCCTATTTTGGTTTTCTTACTCAAACCATTTACTTCTAATTAGATAAGAGAACAAAAAAAAATTCCAAAGGGGAAAATACATTTTTTTTTCCTCCACAAATTGCTTCCATCATTTCTGAACTCTGCTAAGCATTTTTAATAGATATGTGCCCTTAGCTCATCTTTTGCATGCTAACAATTTAATCTGAATACCAATATAGACACAAAATAAACGATTGTTTCCTGCCAGAGGTATCTGCAGAAGAAATCTTGGAGTAAAACATTGTCTTTGCAGCTCATTGTGTCTCTAATTAGACTGGAAGGAGGCAGAAGCTTGCTGGTGTCAGTCTGTGTTTAGCATGCCCTGGAGCTTCAAGCTCCTGTGGGTATCAAAGTGCACTAATTAAATGAGGGGTCCACAATACCGCACTAAACATCAGAGTGAGAGAAAGAGTCCAGTGTCCTCAGTGCCTTTGAGAATCCATGGCCCACGCTAATTACCCATTGTTGAATTGACTTCCCATTCTACAAGGAATGAATGGTGCCTCTCTCCCCCGCTTCCCCCAGCCTCCTCCCCCCCTTAGATTTAACCATCTTTGCTTTGGCCGCCTAATTAATCTTATGGAAATCTCCCGAAGCCAGATTCCAGCAAGGTTGCCCCGATGTTTATAATTTGATTTGTGATGATAAAAGTGAAGAAACCCGGTGATGGAACAGTGTCATTTTCAACACTCTTGAGAATCGAAGAGGCTATCAATCTTTCCCACGTGCGTGGCAAACTGATATCCTAGAAAATTAACTTCAATTAATAACAGAAATCCCCAGACGCTCAGGGAAGTAGAGATGCTTTGAAAGAGAACCTTCAAAGATGTCTCTGGATTGTCTTTTATATGCAGACTCTTCTTTTTATATAGAAGAGATTCTCAATAAGGGAATGTGTGGCAATGAGGGGAGTTCCCTCTCTCCCCTTTTAATCTGAGCAAGATGAGGTAACATTTCATATTTAGTTGAGGAAGAAACTAACCAAAGGTCTGTAGGTTAAATCTGTTTTTATTTCCTCTCCATAGATAGTACTGTTTAAAGGATTATTGCTACATATTTCACTGAGGAAGAGAAATCTAAAATAAAAACATGTTTTTACCATAACCATCCCTTCCCAAAAACACTGGAAAGCTAAAGGTTGGGCTGCACGTCATTGCCAGCCTTCTTTGCCTTGACAAGATTTGTGATCTAAAGCTGAATGTTCTATCAGGGAAAAAAGACTTGTTAAGATTGTACATGTTCTAATAACTGCAATGACACAGATACTAAAGACTGTGAATCTCCTAGTATGAGAATGAGACTAAAAGCAAGTCTCATTCCTGTGAAACCTTGCAATGCTTGAATTTTACTTTACAAAAAGTCTGCCATGTCTGTGTTTGTGAGTGGGATGTCTGTGTTGCTATTGTACTGGGTAGCTGGCTAGGCAATACATTTTATTATTGGCAAAATAGAAAAAACAGCTGTAACATTTCACCACTTGTGATATAAAGAAATTCCTTGCTGAATAAAAAAAAATTAAAAGATAAACTAGTAATAATTTCTGGGTTGGGTTGTTTTTGGTTATTTACACATACCATAGATGACAAAATCAAAGTTTGGATTTACAATTTAAATGAGATGATGTTCAAACAAAACTTGGACCCAGTATCTTACTTAATATTTAGCTTCTAAGTAATTTTCAAGGTAGCCTGAAATGAACCTCAATTACAGTTTTAGCTTAGCAGCAAGAATGGGTTAAGTTTATTGCATTTCAGGTTCTTGTTATAATCGCTGTCACGTGAATGAATTCATGTTGTGCCATTTCTTGCGCTCATTACAACCTTTGTTACGAGAATGAGGTATTAGGATTTTAATGCCTCATATATTCTGTGAATTATGTTAGTGTGCTGTACTACTTTGACCTTTTAAGTATTCTGTAATTTGATTGGCTGGTAATTCTAGTCCTTTTCTTGTTGACAGCCTCAATAACCTTTCAGACAAAAGTGGAATGGCAATCCAATCAAAATACAGAATATTTAATTCAAAATATGCAGTAAAAAGGATGGCTAGAGTTCATTGGGGAAAACAAAATTTTAATTCTGCTGGTGTTTAAAAATTGGTGCATAAATTGAGACCAGGAGAAGGAACACATTTCAAAGATAAAGCTTAGGGTAGCAAACAGAAGTGACAGGATTTTTTGTTAAACTTACTTTGTGATAACTTATGACATTCTTGTGACTAACTCTACTTGATAGATACATGATTATAATTTTTTACCATCTTTTTTAGTGCTGCTATATCATAGCATAGAAATTTCATTAATTGAAAGATTGATTTTATTTCTTGAGGATCTAGACATATTTTGAAACAAAGTTATCAAATTGTAAATACAATAAGTATACAAAATGCAGCACCTGAGCACCTTTATGTAGATTATTAATAGTAATGGTAATCCATATACCATGTGCTATGTGTACAAAGTATCATGACAACACAAAAAAGTGGATGTCTTTTATTATTTGATACTACTATCTGCATAATGATGTTTAATGATTGGAAATGGATGTGTATTTATCAGAAAATTATATTTTGGGGTATTTTTTTAATAATATGTTTCGTCTAAAAATAACTCTTGGTGTTAAACCATACTAATTAGAGTTAATGCACACTTACTATATGTAAAAGGCAAAGGAAACTCATTTTACAGAACCTAGTAAACTTTAACCTAATTAGGTTCTTTTCTCCAAATGAATTCTTTCTTTGAAATCCCCGCTTATTAAAAATAATTTTGTAGTATATCTGTAATAGTATTTTTGCTTTCTTCTTACTTTTTTCCCCCTTCTTTTTAATCTCCCTTAGAATTCTAGATGGAGAACTCACACACAAAAAGAAAACCTTCAGAAACTTTTCTGATTTGATATCCTTTGAAATCTCTGGAAAATCTCCCCTAAGGATGCTGTGCCAAACCCAACTTGATATGATTTGTGTTTGAATTGCTGTAACTATACATATAGGCAGGTATAGTTTACACTTTTTTGTCTGACTTTTTTTATTTCAAGTACAGGTTTTCTTTGATTAGAAGTTGTAGCTGGCCTACAATTTTGTCTGTCTGTGGATTACATATGAGTGTTGATGTGGCATACAATCTTGAGGCCGCTTCAGGGAATTCTTTCTTTTCTAGTGAAGGAAATGAAAGAAGGAATTCTTCCTTTTTCTTGTGACCACTTACTAGCTACATTTATAAGAGAAAGATCCTTTCAGGATTCCTACTTGAATGGGGTATGAATTTCCAGCCAGCTGAATATTTAGATTCTTCTACTTGGCATAGAACATAGGTCAGATCCACACAGCAGAGGTTAAAAATTTTAGAAATCTTGAAGGGTTTGTCACTGATTTCTACAGCATACTTGTTTGAACAGAAAGACTGCAGACGTAAACCACTTTTAGCATATCCCTTTTGTGTGGTGTGGCCACATTCACACAGCATAATATGAAGCTCATCAGCATACAGAATACGATACACGCATAAGCTGTTTGATAAAGCTTCAGCCCTAACTTTGAGGAGCTGTTGGGAAGCCTATGTATCATGAGCAGAAATGTCAGTAATAGCAAGTAGATAGCAGTAATGTACCATATTCTCAGCCTGTCAATGACAATGGCTTCTAACAGCCTTTGGAATTGAAAAAGTCTAGTGAATATTTTTATGGCATGCTGGTGTGTCTGATAGATGGCAAAGAAATTATGTCTATTACCAGATGGTGCAAACATATCAGGATGAAGAATCTAAACGACCAAGTGGTTGTAGTGTCCAAAAGAGCATTTATGTAAATGACTGAGTGAAAAATATTTCAAGTTTTTCAACCGAACATGCAATTATTTGAATATAATGGTTCCTGCATAAGTCTCAAAGTCTCTACAATTGATCATAGAACCATAGAATCATAGAATTGGCTGGGTTGGAAGGGACCTCAGAGATCATCAAGTCTAACTCTTGAACCACTGTTGCAGTTGCTAGACTATGGCACTAAGTGCCACATCCAGTCTCTTTTTAAATATCTACAGGGAAGGAGAATCCACTACTTCACTGGGCAGCCCATTCCAATGCCTGATCACCCTCTCCGTAAAGAAATTCTTTCTAATATCTAACCTAAACTTCCCCTGGCACAACTTAAGACCATGCCCTCTTGTCTTGTTGAAAGTCGTCTGGGAAAAGAGACCAACCCCCACCTGGCTACAACCTCCTTTCAGGAGGATGTGGGTGTGTCTTCAGTAAGACTTATGACAGTTGCAATCATTCAGGACCCCACTGCTTTTTGAAATTCTCTGGAACACTTGTAATATTCAAGGCTACTAATTTTTTTTTTCTAGAGCTTTCTCCTACAAATGACAAGAAAAGCAGCTGCTGATGAGAAACTCCTTAACTGCACATTGCTTACAATGATGAGAGATGCCTTCTGCTTGGTCAGCTGAACTTTAAAACCAGAATTGGAATCAGTGGGGTTCATTTTCTGGGTAAAGGTACTGAAACTGTTGTCATTACAGAGAAGATGATCTTATATGAGCTTGGTGGATGTCTGATACTTCAGTGAAGGGATTCAAGAGAATGGTTCATCTCCCCAGACAAAGGTTGTAGTGTGGGTGGAGTGCCTAAGGGGCTTCACTAATTGCTTTGGCTAGGAATTTATTTCAGGTGCCAAAACACAGGTATTATTTCAGGTACTTAATTTGGGACTGACATTGGTAATAGTTTCATATTTGCACCTAGGATCAGGTTTGAGAGAATGTAAGGATTAACAGGGGAGCTGCCATCAGTTTTTCTTATCACTACTCTCATGCAGTGACTATGCCTTGACTTACTTTCATTGAAAAAATAGTTTGTTGACTAACTGTATACAAATATTCACACTCAGACAGTTTATTCTAGTCTATCTTCACATTATGACATAATTTAATAGAGAAATTTTAAATGCAATTCTAAGAAGATGGGTGTTAAATATCTTCCATCACAAAAGTATCAGACATGTTTTAAGAAGATACCTGTATCTTTAATGATTATATTGATGAAGGGGTTCTTTCTTCTAATCTAAAAACATAAACCTGAATTTTCATGTCCAAACACGGTTGTTTCACCATTTTGCTAGCAGTAGGTCACCTCCACTGGAATTAAGGCTGTTTAACACACTGAAAATCAAATAAAAAGGAAGAATATGTTGTACTAAAAGGGTTTATATTCAGTAAGATAATCACTGTATTTCATGTCCTCCTTCTTAAAGTGCTTGTCCCCTTCCTTTGGAGGTGACCTGCATGTAGCCTAGCAATAATATTTTAAATTTCATGCTTTGCCCACTGAACAACAGAGTCACTTTACTTATTTTTCTGTTCTGGTATGTGATAATATAAATCAATGCCATGAAAGTTGAGGGAGCAAGTTTTGATCAATCTTTCTTCTCACAGCAGTGTCTGCTGAAAGGACATAGAGTGGAGCCAAGCAGTTTAGAAGTCAGTGAAGGCAAAGCCTCTGAAAACAATGGGCAACAAGGCCAGGTGATTAAAATATATTTCTTGGAACAGAACTGTTGGTTTCATTGCTTTCTCATTTAAATTAGAAACCACTCTATCAGAGTATTTGAAAAGGTGAAATACTCAAAGAAGATACATGGTGGCTTTGTGCACAGCACATATCCCCCTACCCTTCAATGGTGAGTGGAAAACCTGGGCCTATGGCACTGATGACACTTGATCCAGCCTCTTCCACTGCTCTCATCTGAAGACTATCCCTGGACACAGGAACTGGTCTCATGGGAACAGTTACGTTTCACCATGCTGTGGGACTATGGACAACTCAGAACTACATGGTAAGAGTTATTTGTTGTCCCTGTATTCAGGATGAAGGAGGAAAGTGGTTCATCAAAAGCTAGCAGCTAAAACTCAGCAAAGGTGGTTAAATTTCCCTTCCATCTACCCACTCATAGCTATGTAAAGGTGCCACAATGTCAGAAGTCATGCACTCTTTTAAAAATAATGGAATACTCGAGTCATGACATCTGTGACAGGCACTTTTACTTGTACTGAGGAAGAATTAAAGGACCACAAATGTGGGTTTTTTGAGTGTTTAATTCACATCAATTTTTCTCTTTTTTCCACAGTGCTTTTTAAACTATTTAATACTCTAGAAAAAATATTGCTCAGAGAGTGTTCAGACTGGAGTACACAGCACCCACAGATGCCTCACAAATAGCTGTACATTCTTGACAGGACCCAGAAAGAAACTCTCAGAAGTAATGCCTGTGGGAGGAGAAATAAACAGAATTTTGTCAAAGAAACAATCAATCATTTTGGTTCTAAATTCTGATGTCAATCCTTGAAGTATCACTTTCAAGGAGAATATTCCAAAATCAAAGATCACAGCAGCTACAAGTTCAAGTGTTTCTGATGGTCTCCAGGCAAATTCATTCCTGCTCTCATCTGTCTATGACCCTCAAGCTTCAATGCATGCAGACAAATAAAATTGTTTTTAGGATCAGATAATTCAGTGACCTCATTTTGATTATTACTTTCATAGACTCCCGTATTTGAAACAGCTTGGCATTTTTTATTGTTGACCTGATTTCTACTTCTAGTTTGCCGACCCAAATGAATCATACTGAAGGGAAATATTCACTTTTTCTGTTGTCAGGAAAATATGTCATCTGATTGCAACTGTAAATCAGATCAAATCTGGAAACACTAAATCATTGGCAATAGCATTTTCCCTGTTACAATTAAAAAAACAAAACAAAACAAAACAAAACAAAAAACCCCCAATGAATAGTAAATTTAAAAAATCAAATTAACAAATCCTTGCTATAAGGTCATCACTAAGATTTTTTGGATAATATACAGAGACTGTAGGGACATCCTGCTGGGCTGGGTGTATATTGTACCTCGCATTCAGAACACCAAGATGATAAGCTTAAAACAATCATCTGCTTTATGCTGATTCAAAATGGACTTTAAAAAGCGATAAACTAGCACTTTTATCTTCAAGCAATCCTTGATAAGACCTTTATTGCACAAGCAAACAAAGCAGTTAAAAATCTCAGAAGAACAGCAGTCACACATGCTGGCAGGAAGAACAATGGTATGTATTTTATTCCTCTCCTTATGCAGAGTACTAAAAAGTTCCTCTTTTGTGGATAATCTGAGGTTTTAATTGGAATAAAATAAATGAAATACTTAACAAGAGACAGTGACTTTGCCTCAAGATATTCTGCAGAGCCAAAAGGGCAAATAAGGATTTTCTTCTATCGAAAACAGTTTCATTGCTACAATCTGCTTTGGAATTTTTTTCCCTGTTGTGCCACATTGTAAGTTCAACCAGTTTTCTGTACTACCTCACAATAAGTTGTTTAGACCCAGAATTTTTTTCAGTTATTATCCTCCCAGCAAATACCTCTGTTTCATATTATCTTAATCTCATAATATGTTATTTTTCATTTTTCTTCTTTGATTTTCACCTATGTGAACTTTGCTGCATATTGCCAGCCTCCATGACTCCCGTATTATTTTTCTGTCCTCTCAGTTACTTGCAAAACCTTTCAATTTTTAAATTTTCCAGACACGAATTCTTGTTAATGTCTTTTAGAAGACTTAAAGAATTAAAATCCATTTTATAGCCTATGTCTATAAAATAAAGCTCTGGATTGGTAAAATAACTCCATACTTATGCTAATGAGGTTGATGAGCAGAATTAAACAACTTGAGTCTCAAACCTCACATATAAGAGGTAACAGGTCCAGGACAAACAAAGCAAATGTAGAACCAGGAACACTTTTATTCCAGAAATGAGTTTAGAATATATACCACTACTACCACTTTAACACATCTCAGTGAAAAACAATCATTTGACTGCCCAAGAACCAACCAGCCCAGCCAAGCTGAAAAAGCCATGAGGTTTCTAAAGGCAAGTGATCAACTTCAGAGAGCTGGTCGTGCATAAATGGAGAAATCTGCTGCCATGCATGTTCTAAGTAAAGCAGCAACTGTAGAAGGATCTAAAAACGTGACTGGTTTTGAGCTTAGTTATTTTAACAGTACGTTACCAAAACAGTAATTGTCAGCATATGCTTTTAAAAAAAAGAAGAAAAACCCCAAGGTTTTTATAAACGGCTTTACAAGAAATTTGAAAAGGAAAAAAGGATGTTTCATTCTGAGACTGTAAACTGATTGCAACATATTCAGCCAATAATCAGTCTTTATATATTCTGGCTGTTTTACTTAACATACTGTGATAATAAATATCTTTAGCTCAACTTGATACAAATATGTCTTTCCTTTTGGAAATAAAAAATATCAAAGAAAATGAAAAATCTCCCACAGAAGCACAGTAGTGTTTGAGCATCAGTTTGACAGGTACTATAATTTCACTATTAAGGGATTCTGAATATCATACAGGAGTATACAGCTGAAATACTATAAGAATTTTTCACAGAAGTCATCCGCAAAAGAAAAGTTTTAGTTTAAGTCAGAGAAGACAGACTCTGGCTAATGAATTTCACTGATGCTTCAAAATCATGACCTTAACGTGTTTCTGTTTAGCACAGATCTATTATCACTAAACCAGTAAAAAGTAGAACTGAAATCAGCATGAAACAGGAGAGTCATCTCTGTAACAGATTTACTCTAAGCAGTGCTATGTCATCCACACACATTTGTATGAGAGTGACAAGAATTAAAGTATGTTCAGTTCTAGTCTATGCCTTCCTCACGATTTTATGTGTAAGGAAAAGATGACAGAGGTGTGCACTACAGCCTTTCCAGGTCCTTCTGTAATAGAAGCTATGAATGCAAAAGATGACATACATATTATTAATCTTCTTTCAACACCTTCTTTTATAATGTATTCAGAGCTTTGCTTTTTCACAAATAGGGGAAAAAAAGGTTTGGGCAGTGAGGAAAGGAAGGGGAGAAAGTTTTTCATTCTCTGCACAGAGATATTTTTCTTTTTGTTGTGACTGATAGGGTTACCAAGAGAGAAACTCATTGAAAGATACAAGTATTTGCTTTTTCTGTAGCATATCTCACTACTGAAGGAATATGCCTTTGACTCTAGTTAATCTTCATCCTCAGAATACTCACCACTGATGGCTATTGAGATTTTTATAGTATTATATAGACACATATATATATACATGTATCCCATTTATTATTACCAGAAATGTGAACCTCACGTTAAGCCTCATGTTTGAACCTACCCTAAAGTAGGACACACAATAAATTCATAGCTTTTGCTCTTCTAACCCTGAAGAGTCAGGCAGAAAATGCCAATCTCTCCAGAAGGGTACTTTGATGCAGAAGGCTGAAGCCCATCTTTTAGGCGTTTCCCTGAGAACACAAATAGTGATCCACTTTGTATGCTGACAGTTTCCATCCTAAAACAAAATTCAAAGGTAAATGCCTACCATTACAGTCACAGACTCCTCCAGGAATCTGGCAACAGTTATGTGAGAGATTCTACTTTCCACCTTCAGAAATAAAGCTCTCATCCTACAAACAGAGACTTGCAAGCCCTGTAAACTGAGGTCTAAAGGGATTGTGAGAGATCCTGTAAATTCATTCACAATAATCATAGAAGGAAAGATTTTTTTTAGAACACAGTGCACATACTTTTTCAGTTCACATGTCCCTAATGAACCCTTTATTTTACTTAAGCATGCATCCATAGCTGAATAACGCACACAGACATACACACCAACTTATCAGCTGCTTCAAGATTGAGAAAAAAGGTTAACTGACAGAAATTGGGGATCTTTGCCTCTTTTTAAATAGCTGAAAGGGATGCTCAGAGACATATGAGCTATAAATGCCTTGATAGACTGACAGAAGTTTTACAGAATATGAGGGAGACTCATCATCCTGTTACACTATATCCCTGGTGCTTTCTCTTCTTGAAAGATTGGGACAAATACACAGTTTAAAACAATGCCAAACTTTGCAGAAATGCAGCATATGATAGCATATGTAGCTGATCATGTTTTTAAAAACACTGATCTTGGAAAGAAAGAAGAAGTATTGACTCAGTTGAGAAGTAACAGTCTGGGTACTTCCCCTGTAAAAGTTCTTTCTGAAACTGGCTAAATGTGTCTGAGGATTGAGATCCTTTAAAAGTTCAATTTTTTCCATGTTCATCACATTGATTTATAAAAAAGAAGAAATGGAAAAATGGTAAGAAATGCTAAAATCATCGTGGTTCGAATGAAATCTGTCAGTGTTTATATTTCACTTTAAAGGAAAAATAAAAGGAATGAGCTTGGAAATAAAATTCTAGTGTCTCAGTCTCTTGTAAATTAAAACTAAAACATGTTTTTGGAAAACTATTAAGGAAATGTGCTCTGCATGAACTTCACCTAAGATGAAGTCTCTTCAAAGTCCAGAAGCACAGTACATGAAAAAACATATCCCTTTAAGCCACTAAAATTTTGTTCAAAGTGAAAAGTGTGTAACATCTCTACACCAGAAGTTGTTTGCGGGTTGTTCTTTTTTTTTTTTATCTTGTGTCCTCCACAGTAATGTGGATTTTTTTGACAGACAATTCCAGCAGGCAATCCACTGAATCTATTGCATCTTTCCCAGCAGATAAAGCAAAAATGTTCTGAAATGTTTTTTTCTTTCCCTCCCTCCCTCTTTTCATTCCTTCTTTCTATCCTTTTCTTCCTTCTTTCTTTCCTTCCTTCTTTACTTTGAATATACTGAAAGGTGTTTTGGTCCTGAAATAAAAGGTAGAATGACAGGGAGAATGTTGGCTCCACTTTAAAAGGCACATTTATATCAGTCTGGAATACTTTCCTCTAGCACCACTTGTATTCCCAAATAGGAGAAGAGTTGGTGACTCTGGAATGTGGTTTAAAAGTATTCCTTTGCATTTGCAAGCACCAGGAAAGACCAAAATGCAAAGCTTATCACATATCCTCCAGATATATGCAATATATATTTATATTCATCTTTCTCCTACTGTATTTTTATTTTAGGACATGGAACTTCCAAGGGGCATTCAGATGCTAGTAGTGGTTATGAGAGCACTGTCTCTCAGCCACTGTCTTTCCCAGAAGAAACCCCATGCCAAGTTTCTTGCAGAGAGTTTCCAGGTTCTGCAAGTAGTTATAGAGAAAAATTAGGCTTTAGAGTCCTGTCACATCAGCATTAGTTTTGTAATCATTTCCTTGGAATAAGAATACTACAGAAACATATCCGGATGCATTAATGAAGATTTTTGGGCCACAAAATTTAAAACTTGTATCACACCACAAGTATCTAATAACTTGGCAGTTCAGAAGCAGATCAGAGCAAGACTGTGTACCTTAGAATACTTAACAGTTGATATAAATACTACTCCACTGTGTCAAAGTTGAATCCATACAGTAGCTGAGTACACAAATGACTTTTAACGAAGTAATTTTTTTTCTCTACTGTATAAATGCAATAATATTAAACTAAAATCAGTGAAATGTTAATTCACTTTTTAATGAGCTCCTTTCCAATTTCTGACTTTTTAAGCAACTTTCAACTGGGTTGGTTAAATATAGTTAATAAGCTTAAAATAGTAGTTTTTAATTAACTCAGACAAAATATTCTAGTGTATATATGTGGGGTTTTAAGGAAGTGTGAGGTAAGATTAGAATTAAGGCTCTAATCTGTTTCAGTTTCTTGTGAGCTCTGAACTTTGAACACAGCAACATGAGGTGTGGACAAGAAGTATCATATACCCTCTTTGAGACTGAGGACAACTCTTATTTTTCCTTTTGGACAGGGCTGCAGTATTTCTGACCATGACATGTTCTTCTTTTTGATCTTTCTTTTTGATGAGAAACAAAATGATTGCAATCCTTAAGACTGGTTATCCCATAAAATATAAATGGGTCATTATGAGCTTCTGCATTGACTCTGACATTGTACAAAAGGACAGGAAATTATTTTTGAGGCCCCTTTAAGGCCTGTGTCCTAATTCAGAGATACTCTGAATAAAATTGATTTCCCCAAAGCTTAGGAAAAATAACTCATACCCTACTCACCTCCGCCTATTTGCTGTCTTCAAGCCTGACTGAAAGCTGGCCAGGATCAGTGGAAATCTTGAAGCTGATTTCAGTGGAATATGTGATCAGGGTCCTTGAATGTGTGACTATATGACTATTATCCATCTAGTAATAAAAAACCTCCATGTTCATTAATTTACCACTTTGTAGACACAAAAATGCCTTTTCTCATGTGCCATTCAGATCAGGCCTCAGAAGGGTATTTGCTTTTGACATGGTCTGGAGGTATTGAGCTCTGGACCTCCAGAAATTGTATCATGCAAGATAGCAGTGGATTGCTCTTTGTTGATAGCAGAATTCTGATGTTTCCAACCATCAGTGGGTTCATTTGAGAGAATAAAATCAGGGTATTGGAGAGATCTGTCAGTGTGCAGACTCTGACTATCCTTACCCAGCACAGCCTCACTGAAGTATTATTAAAAGTAAAATGTAAAACATTGGCGCAAAAACTTATTTTTCCACAAGCCTGATTTTCTCATGCCATTTGTGTATTAGGATTTAGAATCACCAATTCAATTAAGCTATAGCTTTTATTCATATTTTGCAGCTGTTGGACCTGAATTTGAAGTCCTCCCTGACCACCAGTTAAAGAGTTTTAATGACTGGGGGTTTGAATGAAGGTCATTATATCATATCCCACGTTACACGCAGGTAATAAAATTCCTTTCCTGCTTTGATTTTAATTGAATACAATCTTTCAAGTGAAAGACAATATCAGAAAGGCTTGCTTTGTCTGGATAGTAAAGTAAACGTGGCCTATTATTTGTCAATTTTATTGTCACTAAATGCTTCATTGTTTCAGAAATTCAACATTGTTTTATTTTCATCCTCTCCAGAAAAAGGTCAAAATGTTTTGGAAAATCTTCAAGACTTGGAACAGTTTGCCTGCAAGATGAGATTCCAGGTTTCTTTACACAGCAGCTTAAGTTTGCAAGCCAGGAAACCTCAGTATTTTCTCTGAGTCTCAGCTTCCCTACCTCCTTCAATCGTTATAAAACACTTTGGTTTAAAAACTACCTTTCAGTCCAAAATGTTAGTATTCATTTGATTTAGATTCTCACCTAATTCTGAACAGACGGCTACCTCACGACATCAGTGGCATAATGACATTAATTTTTGCTGAACCCCCAAGGAAATGGTTGTTTCTCCTGCTACAGCCAGTTGGCCCCCAGCATCTGTCCCCCCCAGCAGCACCCTGGCTGAGTGTTTGGGTGGCACTCCTGAGTAGGCAAGCAGGTGGGATAATGGATAATGTGCTCCCAGAGCATCTGCAAAGTATTTGTCAATCAGATCTTTTGTTACCTAATACTTTTAGTTTAACTTCAAGGACTGACAGCTCTGAACCTAAGCCTAAAACTTAGGTAATTCCACATCCACTTGATGAATAATGATGCTGAGCTCCTTGTTTATTTGCTTATTCTGAAATCAGATCTTGTTTATTCTGTGCCCCTTTCTAGTCCTGATATATAACTAATTGTTGGCAGATGTGGCAAGTATCTAGGGCCAAGATATATTTGTTTGCACAGTCTGATTTTTGAGTCTTAACCAGTATCAGGCAATTGCAGCTGGTTTTTATCAAGACTCTGTACACTGTAGACAGTCCACCTGGCAAAACAAGATTTGCCCATGTGACCTTCATATAAAAGCTTTAAATACGGGAGTTCTACTCAAACAATATTTAAAATTTCTGAAAATACCTAATTAAATTAACAAATTGAAGTGAAATGCTAAGCAGTGTTTATACGTGTAAAAACTGCCCTATGGCTCATACACAATAGCGTGACAGTCCTATTTGTTAATTTTGATTTTAAATCTGAACCATATAATAAGGGTGATAATTCTCTGAGACAATCTTTCCTTTTTGCAAGCTAGTCAGCATCTACATTTAATCATCTTGCTTGAAACAAAGCAGAAAGCTAACATTTGTCAAATTTTGGAAGCAAAGAAAAAAGACAGCGGGAGCAGAAAATAGCATTAATGCAGTTTATCTGACTAGTATCAACACTTCTTTCTTTTCTGATGAGGCTGTCACTCCTCAGACACACCCAGATGCCAAATTCTGCTTTGTGAGTTGTTTTCATGACCTTCTTCAATTAAAAAAAAAATAAAAATAAAACAAATAAGGGATTAACATTGGGCCTAACTTGTTTACTTTAATCTATAAATTCTCTGAGCCAGGGTAGTACTTGTATTCTCAACTTTTCATGTTTTTCTGTCAGTGGATGAATGTAGTTGACTTGTTTCATCCCTTCAACAATATTTTTTGGAAGTAACACTGTAAAAGGTTTTTTATTTGAAGTGGTAGCAAACCACCTATGAACTGTAGCTATATCGTACTCTTCCCTAATAAAGTAGAAAACCTGTAATCATTTGTTTTCAGTATGTACTCTGTGACTGTCACAAGCAAATCTGAGAAGAGGCACAGGTTGTTTAGAAATATGTCAGCTCATAGACCAGAAATCATTCAAGCTAATATGACTGAAAACTATGTAATTTCTTCTGATTTTAATAACACTTATAATTTCACTGATTATTGCCAAATTCCCAAATGAATTAAAATACCACCAATGGAGTTCCTAAATCATAGAAGTAAATAAAAATATGAAATTATAATATTTTTCCTTTTTTTATCTTTTATCTTTGTCTCAGAGAACACTCAATACCCCTAATTTCATCCTGGAAAGCTTTTCCCTTTCTTTCTCCTTTTCTACTTGGAGTGGAAAAAACATTGAATGATCATGCTAAAATCAGAAAACAGATTTTTGCCAGTATATTCCATGTCAAAATCCTGCAATGTAAAAGAAATGCTATGGAAATTTCAGAGGGTGGAGATGAGATAGAAAAGTATATTAAAAACAGGCTAAAATTTTACAGCCTTTTTCAGTTCACTGTTCTTCTTCACTGATTACAGCATGTGCATTATTTTTATCTCAACAGTAAAGCACTACATAAAATTTCTGTTACTTTAGAGTTGATTAACTTCCTACAGATCCCACTAGGTAAGCCTGGAGTGCATCAGGGAACTGTGGTTTTGGGGATGAGCTAAGTTCCCGTAGACTCATATTCACATGAGTTCCATAAAGGAAGGGAGAACTGCTTTCTCCTGAATCCAGTAGCATGCCTAACTCATGGATTGTTGCCATCTGCATGACAGGACAACCAAGACAGTCAAAATGGCACAGTCCCAAAACCCTACTGAATCTGCCTTTTGGATGTTTATATCAGATCAATCCCCAGGTTAAGGAAGTCTCTCCTCTCCAGAACACCCAGCAGGCTGCCCCAGTGGCCAACTGTAGTCAAATGGCAGCATGAACCTACCTGAGGAGACAGGGGAGACTCCATCACAGCTCCAGGAGATCTGCAGCTCCTCTGCTTGGCAAATCCATTTCTTCTATTTCTGAGCTGCTTTGCATTTCCTCTCTGCACAACATGTACTTTGTTCTCCATGTCCCTTTCCCTTGAAAAACATCTTGTTCTCCCGAAAACTGCAGGACGTGCTGTAGATCCTTTTTCTTCTATTGCACAGCTCCATCCACAAAGCCTGCCTGCCATGACTTGCCAATCCATTTCAGTGGCAAGGACATTGAGTACTGTTCCAATGTCATATACTTTTTTGGATCTGGCATACATTTTGAATGTGATATACTTTACTCTTAATTTCAGATATCTGAGGGAAAGGGGAGAAATGAGTTTCTCCTGGAGGCCTGAACACATTTGGAATGTTTATGTGCATAAGCTGTCCACCCCTAGGTGGCTTAGCATCTCTGCATAGGAGTACTTGTTATAGGACAGTATACTAGTCTCTGTTTCTAGATCATTAAGTATAATTGTAATAGCACAGTATGTATTTTCACTTTTAATAGCTATGCTCCATATATTTCAGTATGGTTTAGAGAATTTCCTCCTTCTCTGTAGCTGAAAAATGTACTTGGTTCACTCTTTTGCTAGAAGAAAATAACACAAGACCTCAGTAATTAAGTGTCTGACCTAGTGAATTCCTTTTTCTTTCGTGTTTTTGTCCACAGTCCATGAAAAATTGATGCTCTCTCAGGTAACATGCTTCTTTTTATCTACATCCAACACATTGATCCCCTTCCAATTTGGAGTTAGCTTGTTCATTCCACTATCATTCCCGAGGTAACAAATGATATTTTCATAGGCATGGTTAGTAATCAATATACACAAGCTACTGCCATTGATCTGAGTAAGACCCTTGATCTAGAAAATCACCAATTATAGCTATTTAAAACAGATTCAGCTGGATTAAGTGGAACCCACAGAAAAACATGGTTGGGGCGTTTTGCATAATGATGTTAAAGCTAAGGTGAAATAATTTAATTAGTTAGTATTTACGGATGAACTTTAGGCTTTCACCATCTTTAAAAGAGAGCTCTCTGAAATATGTATGTCTTGGATTTTACTTACGAGTATAATTACCGTAGCCAGATACAGAAACCTACACAGAATGAGGTCTAAATTTGTTGCTAACATTTTTATTTTTTACTTAATGCAAATTGGTTAATTTAAAGGTTGACATTATTTAGTATGTTACAGTCTCCTATACTGAGAAGTGGAAGCTTTTGTTTCAGGCTTGAACCTCCCACACCATTCTGCATTCTATGTATTCCATCTGCAGCAGTCCTGCAAACATATGAGTTCCTTAGTCCTGCAGAGCTCAGTTAAATAAGACTAGACAACATGTACTTCCATAACCCAAGGCAGCAACACAGGTTATGATAAATCACCTGCAAGTATTTAACCATATAATTCACACTCACTTTAAAGACCCTTTGCCCTGCCAAAGATGTTTAAAGGGGTTCTAATATAGCAGTGAATCAAGCCCAGTGACCAGCTGTAGCTTGGTATTTCCAAGCTTTTATCAGTTTTCACCACAGCTTTCATGTTATTTTTAGAAGCAAGCTGCAATCAGAACTTTAGCCTGAAGTTGTCTGGGTTTGCAGTGCCTCGTTTTGCTTCCATTCTCATCATGGCTGCAACTAAATAAATGCCTTTGATTCTGCTCAGGCATCCATCCTATCATTCTCATCACCCATGGGTTACACACATTCTCTACCCACAGAGTCACTTCCAGAAAGGTTAAGAGTCTCCATTTCATTCACCATTTACAGGAATCACCTTCTCCTGTTTAGCCAATAAATGGCTGCAAGTTTGGATGACACGTTTGTGATCTGTATAGGGTTATACAGCTGGAACATCCATATACAGTAGCCCTGACATGTGTTTCAGTACAAAAGAAAGGTACTTTTAGATTCCAGGGATATAAAGGGACCACATAAAACACACAGCACCTTGCAAGACAAAGAAGGATCTTTCTGCAAAGAGGAAGAGGGAAGTTGCAAGGGAACAGGCAAGTAGTTTTGCAGAGTTAACCACAGGAAAGGAAATGTTTTGCTTTCTTAGCATTGCAAAAAAAATTTCCTACACAAAGCCCAGCAATTGGGGCTTTTTACTAATAGAAGAATTCACATATTCTTTCCCTTGAGCACTGCAATAACTCATTACTAGGGAGTGGCCACTGCAGACCATGAGAGTAGTGGTCTGGAAGTGAAGCATGGCCAAGAGAAAAAGCAGGGTGTAAGAGTCTAAGAACTACTGTTCCCATGAGGCACTCAAAATACGAAGCAGATTTATGTTGCCCAAAACAAACATTTGTTTCTGGCTCACAGACTAGAAACAGTATTTCAGATCAAAAGCATCAAAATAGTTCAGTCAAAAGGCTGATAATTTAGGCAAATCTTCTTTGCTGAAATTAATTTCCATGGTTTATTTTGTGGGTTTTTTGTTTGGTTGTTTTTTATTTTCTTGGTTTTTGTGGGTTTTTTGTTTTTGTTTTTGTTTTTTTGAAAGAAAGTAAAAATAGCAGAAATCATTCTAGATCTGTATTCTTCAGCTGTCATACATTGTCTAATATTCTATGACTACCTTTTTCTTTGGCTCTTTTACAATCTTAGCTAGTATAGATACAACAGCCCAGTAGAGAAAGTTAAACTCAACTTCTTGACTTAGGCACAGGCACAAAATCTGAATTACTATGAGCAAGGCCTTCAAGTTTCCATGCCAAGGCACAGTATGGGGTCTGAGAGGAAAATAAGAGGTATACTTGGACTGCTTGTGGAAACAACATGCACATCATGGAGAAGATATTCAGGGTAAAATCTGCCTTGGAAAATCTGCTGGAAATTTATCTTAAGTATTTTTTATTAATTTAGTCTCACCATACTTGAATGAATTGAATGCAATCATCAATAAATTCAAAACTCATGAGTTAATTTGCCTCTAAAGACTTTTTGCAGCCTGTCATGCTTGACAATTTAGGAGCATTGCTACCTACCAGCCCATTCTCCAAGATGCTGACTTTCACTTTGTTTATTTGGAAGTGGTTGATAGGTCCATTTGTTCTTCTGCATCATGTTTGACCTGCCTATACTACTAGTGAGTTTATTAGCATTATTTAACAACATTTCTTGCTGTTTCATTGCCATCAGCTCAATTCCATCAGTAGTGTGTAGGAAGTGTCAGTGGGCAGCTGGTGGCTTTGCATCCCTCTCTATCAGGGCTGTAGCTGAGGCTACAGCACTAAAATGAAATACGCCAGTGCTCCCAATTTAAACTAGGTTGGTTGGGGTTTCACTGGTGCAAGTGGATAATTAAAAGAAATTTTAGAAGGCAATTTTAACAAAAATGCTGGTTCACAAAAGGCCTTGGCCTCTGGCTCTGAAGTAGAGTATTAGTATTACCGATCAAGATCTCTAAAGTTTTACTACAGTGCAGTCTGCTTAGGCAGAAGATCTAATCTCTGAGTTTCCTTGACCTTCTGATCCTTTACCTCAAGAGAAAGTCTGTGTTCCATTTTAAAAATGTAAACATTATTAGTGCATATATGAAAGACCACCTCTGCTCTACAATGGAAGTTAAATAAATCCAGAAGAAAAGACCAAAACTAGACCTTTCCAGCTGCATGTGGTATGAGCAACCAAGTTACCAGAAAGAAGAAAAAATTATTGAGTTACATGAAAACAAAGGATGGAGAGATAAATTAAGAACATTGGATAGTTTTTAAAATGTTTTATAAAATTTAACCTAGATATTGCTTTCAAAAACCTCAACTCTTAACTTCATATATAAATATATTACAAATTGTACAGTTTTTTATACATATATAGATACATAAAGTCATGTGTTTGGCCTGTCCTATATTAGTACGTTTATTTATATTTCTTACTGTTTCATTGCCCACAAATACATTCCCAGCCCACTAATGTGGCTGGGAAGTACTTCTATGTATATGAATCTATTTAGCTATTTAGTTGTTTTTTTACTATATTGTAAAATCGAATGGTTGATATTTTTTAAAGAGGTTTGATATCCTTAATACTAAATACTAAATCACAAAATCACAGAATCAGCCATATTGGAAGGGGCCTCTGAGATCATCAAGTCCAACCCTTAATCCATTACCACTGTGGTTACCAGACCATGGCACTGAGTGTCACATTCAGTCTCTTCTTAAAAACCTCCAGGGGCGGAGAATTCACCATTTCCTGGGGCAGCCCATTTCAATGCCTGATCACCTTCTCTCTAAGCATTTTTTCATAATGTCTAACATAAACCTCCCCTGGCAGAGCTTAAGACCATGCTCTCTTGTCTCAAAAATGCATAACAGAGTACAAATTCTGTTCTCACACCCACAAATAAATAAAAAAACCATGACGAGACATACACAAAACAAATTTTAAATGAGACTATCTAGTCCCCCAAACCAAGGGAAACCACAGTCTCTCAGAGGAGCTGCACCATCAGGGGATAGGATCCTCACACTCAGAGAGCTGCTCTCCCCAGCAACTTACACCTTGATGGAGATGTTCAAGGAGAAAACCAGAGGTGGCACATTTCCCTTCACTTTCATACAGGCAGAACGGCTCCATCCATGCAGTGCAGAGATGTCAGCATATCACTGCTACTTCTCATCCTCTCATATCTCCCATCCCCACAGGTCAGAGGGAGTTGACATACGGGGGTGAAATGGGCCCTTGTCTGGGAAACCTGTTGTGCTCTCTGTGCCCCTTCCTAGAATGGAGAGGAATCCTCACTGAGCTGCAACTCTTATGCTGCTGGGGACTAAGTCACCACTCAGCTCAGCTGTGCTGGCCAGTTGGCGCAGCTGCAGTTAAGCCAGATAAAAAACAGTGACAGAAGTATCCATGATTTTTCTTAACAAATCTTCCTAAGGATTTTTTAATCTTCATATTTCTGATACTCATCTCAAGTTACATTGCACCTATAACAGTCATTGACTTTTGACTACTGCTTTAATGATTCCCAGATACTAGGTTAAAAAATGGAAGCATCTTTTATACCATGCTTATCAGCATAACTGCACTTCAACCATATCTGTAATTGTAGTCTATTCCACCAGTTTGGCCAAGCTTCTAAGCTTGGATTTATGACACTAATTTGTAATGGAATTCTAGGATCCTTTTTTCAGTTGTGCTGGGAAACATGCAGAATACTGTAAATACTAAGGACACACTAAGGGACCTAAGGCAACTGACCCACTCCAGATAGCATATATGGTGTACAGACCTTGCTCATTGCTTCTAAATATATTTCTGAATTAATGATTCTGATGTTACCTCAATTTCTGTAAGAATTGTTTAGGTTCAAATAGCATTTGTATATTTAATTATGTCACATATCCTTGGTGCTTTTAGATTCAAAACTAATTAGACAACATATTTCACCAGGGTATCTTTCCTCCACCATTCAAAGATCTGCTAATAAAAGGCATCAGCTTGGGAACCTGAGAATGGAAAAATTGTTTTGGATTGAGTTTCTAACTTTTTTTCACTTGAGAAATGTTAAAAATTGCCAGCTGAAGAATGGATATAAGAGCAGGAAAACTGACAGACTGCCCATGCTAGCTTATTTATTAGTTTCAGATCTGTTGGGGAGGAGGAAAAAAATAGCAATGCTGCTGTGTAAATGCAAAAGATTGTGAGCCAGGTAAAGACAGAGCATTTTGGTATCCAAAAAAGATCTAATTTCATAAACTAATTTACTCTTCCAAGTATTCTCTGGTCACTGGCAAGAACCAGAAATGTTGCATCTCTTGCATGTCTTATTAATGAAGCCAAAAGCTTTGTGTGTGGAGCACTGTGTGCTCTGAAATATTTTGAAAGCTTAGCCATGATACCCCGTGGTGCCAATTGAAACTAGGAGGAGGAAAAGCAGGCCACTTTCCAGTTATAAACCCTGGAAATGTTTTCCCGAAGTAATGCATGGAATAAACTAGTTACAATAAATAGCTGTAATACTAAGGGAGTTTTCACTGATAGAGGAATGTGTGTAAGACACCCTGACATAAAAAATAAATCAGCTTTGGCTTCAATTATTAAGTGCTAAAAGTAACATTCTCAGATAGAAAAGGGTGGGCTTCCTGCTTTTTAATGATAAATATGTATGAAAAAGAGAAGTGTCACCATGGAAACTAAAGTCTTGCCATAGTTTTTCATACAGGCAAATGTTATAATAGAAACTTGTGTTCATTGCAAAAACAAACAGCTCAAGACTGAGTCTAAGGTAGTATTACAGCATTGTCAGCTTTGTCATCTTGAGTCCTTTTGCAGTTCATTTTCTTTTATCCAAGTCTTCCTGTGTTTCCCATCTGGATCACACCGTCATACTTCAACCTGCTGTCTAAGGTGAAAAGTTTAATATTTTTCCAGTCCAATAAAAGAAAAACTTTAATAAAGATGAAAGGAAGATAAGTATCAAAAAATGTTTCTCTTCACCTGTGTTTAATCATAATGACAAAAACTACTTAAATCAAATTTAAATTCTAAACAAACAACAAGAAAAGGAAATTAAATTAAGGCACTAATGCTACAGGCACAGTTTTTCATGAGTTTAAACCTGTTAATAACTTTACTGTTGTGACTAGTGCCTTTGTAATCAAGGAGATGTTTGTGTAAGTGTTCATTAGCAAGCTCAGGATTGGAATGCATGAGTACAGAAAATACATAGAAGCTTACAGATGTCATTAAATAACATAATATATCAAGAAGGATGATCAGATTTCATGAGCAAACGGCACTGTTAACATATAAAAAACACATCCCGAAATTCTGGCAAGGATTATGACCCCCTGTTTGCTATATTTGTTTGGTAAGCAGAGATGATAAAGCATGTGCAAATTTGGAACTGATGTACTGGAATGGATGCCTTTCAACATGTCCCATTCACCACAGCTACATGCCAGTTTGCCAAAACACTTTACCACAGCTGGGCAACAAAATGCTGCTACCTCTCACTTTCTTGGAGTCAAGTCAAGAACCCATTGCCCACAGGCAAGTAACATTATTCTCCCAAGGAGTCCCTTTGGTTTTAATAGGATTCGTTGTGTGAATGAATAACCACTAAGGAATGTGCGTGAGAGGCACAAAATCTGGCTGCTGAATCGCCTCTCTGCAAGCCAAGTGGGCAGCCTGGGCAAACAAGGGCCACTGCTGCACAGGGCATCATTCCCTACCCTGCGAGCCATCATGCTACAGAGTTCTCCAAGTATCTTTATGATAAGTTGGCTGACTTTCTATCACCAACTATTTTATTTCTTCTATACAGCACAGGAGTTCTTTGAATTATTATGGGCTATTATTTAAATGCATATTTAAATTCTCCTAGACAGGAGATTTTTAACCCCAATAGACTACAACTGCTCCATTAAATCTGTTTCAGCATTTCTTGTCTATTTGGCTGCTGCACATACAGAACAATCAGTGAGCAGTTATAAAATTTATTATTTTTAAAATTAGGTTGTGGGTGTATGTGTATATGAATGACCAGTTAGAAAAAATATTAGTTATCTGGCATTTTCAAAATAGCCCTCAACACTTCTCTGCCTTTTAAAGACTAACGACCTGCAAAATTTAATTTTAAAATATTTTTTTTAGGTTTCATAAGGTAAAAAAGGCATCTAATATCACACCACTCCTATATCTTTCATTTATGTGACATAACAGCAGCTAACAAAATTTGCTTCCATTTTTTTTTTTAAGATCAGCTGTATTTGAACTAAGATCCTACAATTTCATATGCCCAACCTTAATTTTATGTGCTGGGTTGTCCCATTGCAGCTAACACGGGTTCAGAAACAGAGAAAGCCACAGTAATGCATTTACAGCAGAGTTTAACTTTGCTATTAGAACTACTCTCAGCAGTTAAGCATATATACATGTGTGTTTCCAGGACCTGGGTCTAAGCCTTTTTTTACAGGACTGGACTTCTAATGGTTTCATCATAAAAATCTGAATCGAGAAGTTATAAATGAAAAATACGACATAAATGTACCCAAAGTGGCACAAATGGCATCATCATAGTAATCACACTAGAGACTTTCAGGGAGCAAAACAATATAAAATAATTCAAATCTTTCTACTGAGGAAAGAAAAAAAAAGAGTTAATTGAATAAAGTACTTCAGAGGATTGTAGCCCACTTATGTTTTCATTTAAATACACATTAAGATTTTTCTAAAACGGCCAAAGACAGTTTTTGTAACACCACATGTGGATGTCGGCAGCATATGTAAAATGGAGAGAGAACAGTTAATTCTCGTTAGGTTTAGTGCCATATTTTTCTAGGTAAGATCAGCTGTAATAGTGGTATTTCATTGTGATTTTGAACCATTAATTTGCTCAATAAAAAGTGCTGGATTTTTAATAAATGGAAACCTCAGAATACATGCATGTGCATGGTCAAGTGCCAAGCGTGATTTAAAGAAGGCTATTGTAAGTCTACTTTTATTGTTCTTCATAGACCACCAGAATCAAATAGTGTGTGGCCTACAAAGCAATTAGGCATTTCCAAAAGATTCTCTGCCGGAATAGCATGCTCAGAAACAAAAGGAAATCTGGTCTGTAAACAGCAAATACTCAAGGCAAGAATGCCCTCTTTATAATCTTTAAAAATAGGAGAAGGTTTATCATATGAAAATGACAGTCATTATAGATGGGTTTTTTTCTGGTTGCATAACAATGGAAATTGTTTGCTTGATCATATTATTTTGTATAGGGATGAATGCCTGGTCCTTGTGCCAGCTGATGACAGTGGGAAAATTTCATCTCCCTTCCTCATACTTCTCTCAACTCCAGCACCAGGCAAACCAATATGAAACCAAAATGCTGCTTTCCTCCAGTTGACCTGGGTTGCTGTACAGAGGAACACATTTACACTATCACTCCTGAACTGGATGGGGTTGACTCTCCCTGTTCAGCAGTTGATGCAGGGTCACAGCAAGTACTGTGGAGGTCTCAGAGGGGCTGCTCTACAGCCCAGATGCAGCCTCACTGCACCTCCTGGGAGAACAGCCCCTGCCTGAACTAGGGACCATATTCTTCTGGTGGGACAGGCAGCAAATAAAGCCTATGTTAAAGCCTTTAACATGGACTCTGAAGGGACATCAGAAACTACTTTGCCCCAGGCACTGCTGATAGTAGCACCCTCATTCCTGTCCCCCAGCAGTACTAAAGACATAATCTTATCTCACTGAAGTAATTTCCCTACAAAGTGTTCTCAACAGCAATGCAATGAGTATCCAGGCAAAACCACACACTCCTAATGTCCTGTCAGGGACCATGTTTAGGATGACATCTGAGCACTGTACTGAGAGGAACAAACCTTTATAAGAACCTGGGCAGCCCTTGCTTCCTTATTAGTCAGATAAATAAAGGAACTTGGCTGTTTCTTGTAAACAGAGCCTTGGAAATATAAACAGCAACACAAACCAACCATCCAGTCTACCCAGCTGAGAATCTATTCCAGTATTTAAAGGTTACAGCCACCTACAGACTGAAAGGACTGTTAGGGTCAGAATGCTTCTTATTAAGGTACCACAGTCTGATGAATGGAATGCAGCTGAAAAATGCATGTGGTTTTAAATTATTTGTTTATATTCCTCTGAATTTAACAGAAAGTAAAAATGTAACAGGCAGAATTATAGCTGGTATAACTCTGTACACCTTCAGTTCTGATTTATATCAACTGGGGATCTGGCCCACACTATTGTATATTGTCAAGGAAAACATTCTGTTCCTGCTTGATTACTAATACCAATGTATTTTTCTGTATTTGACAACAATCTGTTTTCCCTTTCCTTTCCTTTCCTTTCCTTTCCTTTCCTTTCCTTTCCTTTCCTTTCCTTTCCTTTCCTTTCCTTTCCTTTCCTTTCCTTTCCTTTCCTTTCCTTTCCTTTCCTTTCCTTTCCTTTCCTTTCCTTTCCTTTCCTTTCCTTTTCCTCTCCTCTCCTCTCCTCTCCTCTCCTCTCCTCTCCTCTCCTCTCCTCTCCTCTCCTCTCCTCTCCTCTCCTCTCCTCTCCTCTCCTCTCCTCTCCTCTCCTCTCCTCTCCTCTCTTTGTTGAAAATTTCCAGAAACACAACATGCAACTTGTAAATAATTTTTGGCTTGGCAGCTCTCCTGAGCACTAACGGTTTACATATTGTTCTGATTAGGCAAGCTAAACATGGTACTAAATATGCAGACGTGTTTCAACTCATGATGACAGCTTGTGTATGATTTACAGTACTGGCTGCTAAAGGCGATTGTTCTGGTTCAATATTCCTATTTATTTATGCCAGCATTTTGCTGTAAACAAAGCCATTTATGTATCAGATGGCTACTGAGACAGAGTTTTTTGTAAGCTCCGTCCCAACAAATGCACAGACATATATTCACCCTTTAAATAAGTATGCTGTTATTCTTTATACTTTTTTGAGTTGAAATCCAACTGAAGAGAGATGTTTCTGTGGTAATTCGGAGGCTGTTTTTGTCTGATTCTCTTTCCTCATAAACAGAAATTTAATGTCAACCCAACAGACTGGTAATATTCCAAACATGAAAACAATGCAAGTGTGATGGTTAAAAAGTCTTCATAGTACAATTTGTACAGGGAAAAAAGCCATCTCCAAATAGTTCCTTAAAGTCAGAATTAATATTGCTGTGAGGCTTTTGTTTCCTTAGAGCTGCAGAAGACCTCAGCTACAATATCATTCTCTTACTACCTATGAAGTCCTATACATAAACTGAGTGATAATTGGTATGTCCTGGTGAAGAAGGGTTACAAAATTCAAAAGCCTTCTAATCTGCTGCAAAATCTGTAACTATGTGACCAGAAGGCAATATTCTGGTTTGCATAGGCAGAATAGGTAACTTCCATTCACAACGAACAACAATGAAATAAATCCTCCTTGGTAAGAAAATTTGTGATACTTTCAATGAAAGTGATAAAAACAGACTCTCTGTCTCAAGTTCTCTATGGGTATTGGATCCTGGACCTTTGATGGTTACAGATGAACTATTACACTTAGTGTTTCCCTGGTAAAGGAGTCACTATGTATATAGAGTTTGGAGATTTTTGGTGGTTTTTTTTTTAATGTTTGGTTTTGTTTTGGTTTTTTTTCTATTTTCTTTTCTTGGCTGGAAATTATAAAAATTGATCCACATTTCAATAAAGAAGTCACTGATGGATATTTGACATGATCCTACCAATCCAGTTGCAAGAGCAGCAGCATTACCAGTCCACACCACAGCAAATAGACTACTAGCTTGGATCAGAAAGCATCAAGCCCTATTAAAGAGCAGCATATGCAAACTGGAGCCTCTGTACTTAGCTTCTCTGCATAAAAATATAACAATGTTTTCCCCTACCCAGTATTATTCTTTTTTAAGCTTTTTAATTTGCAATCTTCCCTCCCCTCTTTAATTGTACAAGATTGGAACCTGTCTCAATAGCACACATATTCTCCTCAGACTCTTGGAAGGGATCTTTCCTCCTGCTTTGGGTAAAATGATCTTCTGCTGCACGGTGACCTTCTTCTCAGAAGACATCCTTGACCACTGGGTTTTCTGAAAATTGCAGTCTTCCTCAGACTCTCCATCAAAACCATTGTGGGGTCTAGCATGCAGGGAAACATCTTGCCAAAGAAGTTACATGGGATAACAGTTTGGCTACAACTGCTGTTAAAGAGCATCACCAACCTCCCACGCTGACCATGCATATTTTGTCCTACATGAAAGTGAAAAAGGAAAAACAAAAAACACAAACCCCCCCGCAAATCACACGAGTAGGCTAATTGAAAGCTGTAGCTACCACTGACACCAGGTGAGGTTTCTGCAGAACAAGGACACTTCCAGAAAGAATGCAATCCTTTCTCATTTTCCTAATTTATAGTAATAGCCAAGCCAGACTCCAGTAAAAGATGAACTAAAAATATTGGGGTCATGGGTCTATCTAATGCAGCAGTTAGCAGCAATGGATTTACAGGAGAAACTAAGGGGCACACACTCTGGGTCATGAGCTGAAGAAAATGCTGCTCTTTCTGTATCACCATTAGAGCTGTTGTATCTATCTCTGGCTAAGGACACAGAAGACCTTCCCCATCACTTACTGGGCTGGGGTATTTCCCCAAACAGACTAGGCAAGGACTCTCAGCCTTAGCTGTCACTTTGCAGTCCCTGCTCCAAAGCAGTACTGGGGCTGCTCTGCCCCAGGAGATGTGTAGGGGCTTCACAGCCTATTGGGCAGACACTTGTACTTAATGCATTTCTTACCCCTGGCACACGCCAGAGGCAGCATCGCCCAGTGGATATGCTGTGAATCGGGAAAACTGGGTTCTGTGTATGACCACATTGTCTCTCTGGATCCATTCCTTTTCCCTTCAGTACAAATGAATAATGAATCTGGTCTTTCTTTCCCCTTCTGTAAGCCCTAGCAGTAATGACAGCCCTCAGGCTACAGTGATCCGCATGGAGCTACTGTAAAGGATGGAGAAATTAACTGCATTGAGTGTCTACCAGGATTTTGAAACAAAAATGGCCTCATGCAGGAGAGGATGAAGAAGGTTTCTTGTCCCCACCTTCCTCCTGCATAAGGAAAGACATTTGCAGCCAGTGAGCTCAGAGGATCCTGCAGCCTTCTCAGCTTCCCAGGATTTACACTCCAGGGAAGGAGGGACTTGCCTCTCCACACTAAGTCATGATGATGCTCACTGCTTTCAGGAAAGTGATCTTGCTCTCCTAAAAACTACTGGTTTTACCCTCAGCACTGTCCTCTCTAACTTCAGAAACCGACTTCTTTCTCCACTTGAACCACAGAATTTAAACGCACCCATCAGAGGTTGCACAATTTCCATTCCCCTATGCAGAAAAAAAGCAACCATGCCTCCTCAGGCTCCAGTGGCTTCATTAAAGTAGGCCAATAGTCTCAAAATACATACCTTAGCCTAGTCAGGGTGTCTGGCTCTGTATAAGCCATGTAGCAGGAGTACCACGGTCCAAATTTTGGCCTATTAAACATTTAAACAACAAAATTATATTAAGAATTAAGAATGCATGATTTTCTACTACCTGGCACATAGGTTTATGTGATCAGGTAGATGGAGTACCAAGATTCTACACTCATTCAGGAAAATTGGGAGCAGTGAGGGAGATGAAAATGGACTATCAGGCCCTGTAAAATCTTTCAGAGAAAGATTTTTTTGTAGCTGAACAAGTAATTTGGAATTGTAAAAGGACTATCTTTGATAGGTACTTTTTTAAGCTACTGAGTGTGATCTCACAGGACTGTAAATAAGCAGAAACTCCACTGAGATTTCCAGCTGGACTAGAGTGAAAATAATGTAAGGTAAATCAGAATACAGACCTACACTACTATTTCATCAATCCTAGGAAGATATTGTGGGGAGAATGCATTCACTTTGTAATTCTACTTCACAGTTGGTTATTAGGAAATAGGCTTCAGCCTGAAATCTTTCAGGACAGCCTGAATGGTCCCATAGTATTCCCTTACAGTGCCTTGCTCAATTCACAGTAATTTTTCTACAGTAACTTTTTCCACAACTTTCTGGGGTTTTTTCATCTCCTGATTCTGGCTAGGTTGTATCACCCTACAGTTACCAACTCAAACCCATTTGTTTCCCCCCACTGTTGCACAATGCCTACCTCTCTGTTTAACAGGGGAATCTCCTCCCTTTTTCTGACTTTCTCCAGACGCAGCCTGATATTGATTTGCTTTACCTCCTACATGCAACTCCCCGTGCTAAGAAGATGCTCTCCACCTGTTTTCCTCCACCAACCTTGGAAACTGAAAAATTCTTCCTGTCTCATGGGCTTTTATATTGCCTTCTATCTGGTACCAGTGAGCTCTGTTGTACTTTCTTTAAACGTGATTTGCCTTGTTTATGGGGATGGTTTTCTGTTTGCATTTCATTCACTTTTTGTCATGTCTTTTGCTTTAATTAATCAGAAAAACTTTACATAAGATAAATGATCTTGTGTTTCATCACATGCTTGCTACTTGTGTAGCAAGTATAAGGGGAGCAGCATCCAACAAGAATTTAAAACAGTGAGAACACGGTAAACAAAGAAGTTTAATGGGAGTTCTGTTCATAATAAATTTACACGAAAAAGATGACTATTATGGTTAATACCTTATCTTTTATTAAAAGAGTAATGCACAACACAATGGAAGTTATACACTAGAACTTTATTATCAGCTCCTATGGGAAAAGAAACCTTTATATATATATATATATATATTACAGAAATATAAATGGATGTAAAAAGGTTCACATTTGCAATTATGGGACCTAAGTATATACCAGCTCTTAAGTATCTTCAGAAGAGTTTGAAGAACCGTGCTGTCTGTCTCTCTATAGTAAGGCACTTTTTAACCATAGCATATTGTTTTATCTGGTCAAACTTTCGACCTTTGGGGAGCCAAGGTGAAAGCTCAAACTTCTTTGCTAAAATATATCCATTGTGTATTAAAATATCCAGGATGATTCATTCAGTCAACCCAACATCTACTCATCAGCAGGAGAACAAGCTAAGGAGGCATTATATCTTTCTCTAGCACACCACTTAAAGTGAGGCATTCCAGTCTAAAACGCAGAATTGTTCCTTTGAGTAAAATCATTACCGAGGGCGGCAGCGGGAAAGCTGGAACCAGAGAGACCTCTAGTGGCTCCACAGCTCGCGTCTCATTGTCCCAGCCCCGCACCGCGCACCGCGCCCCACCGCAGCGCTCCGCACCCCGCCGCTTGCCCATGGAGTAGGAGGGAATGAGCTGAAGGACCGGGAGTGGGGGGAAGGGGGAAAAGAGCTGCGGTTGTCTGACGGGGTGCCTGGGGACGTCTTGCTCCTGCCCAGGGACTTCTGGGGTAAATGGGCACAAACCGTGTCTCAGTTTCAGTCTTTAATTTACGGCGTTGGGAAGCAGTGCGCTGGGGGACGCGGTGTCAAAAATCAAAAAGATGATATAACTACCAGATCACTTCTAAATAAATACGTAAATAAAAAAAAAAAACATTTAAAGGTACAGCAATTTGCTTTTGTTTTACTGAGACTGCTAGCTGAAACCTCCTACACGTATGTGAATAATTTGGAACACAGGATTCCGTGATGTAATTTATGTTTTTACTACCCTCTGCTGTCACACCTGAATAATTTGATATGTTACTGTCCTCTTACTTCACTACTGGCCTTGTTTATGAGAAAGATCTTGGTTTAAAACTGTTTGTTTGTTTTTCTGTTTTGTTTTTTTGTTGGTTGTTTTTTGTTTGGTTTTTTTTTAAAATTTATTTCTATTTGATAACATAGGTGCCTATCAGCCCAAAAAACAACGATTTGTCTCAAGTCATATGCAGCTACAATCACCATTGGCAGCCTCATCTCACAAAGTCATCTTTCTTCCTGTTACTGCAAGTAGTCCCATAGGTACCACAGCTGTTAGCACAGAGCTGTGTCCATGGGACATCTCAACCATTGTCCCCAATGCAGAGTTCACACAATTTGGGTGGGAAAGTGTGTGAAACCTAGCAAAAAGAAAACTAAACAAAAAAAAAACAAAAAAAAAAAAAAAAGGCCTATAGTTTAATTTTACCAAGCAGATTGAAAATAAGCAGGGGCAGAGAGAGGGGAGACATGCAGTGTCTATTAAGTGCAGGTTATCAAAAAGAAACTGTCTCTGGATTATGTACAGTTTCACTTGACTGAAGCTTCATGGAAGATTAGGCTTCTTTTGTTCTCTGTGCTGTTTCACATAGATCAGTTGATGATGTGCAGAATAATTTTAACCACATATTAAACAGTGGTTAATCTAAGATAAGGAGATGAGCAAATATGAATAGTGAATAGTGTTTTTAGTGTTAATGCTAATTAGAGATGGAGTGAGCAGTTCGTCAGAAATCTAAACTCTTTTGGGCAGGATTCTCAAAAATATATGGATAAATAGGAGGCCTGTTTACTATCGCAATGTTTACCAGCCAGTCTCGTGTGTGGTACACATGATTTACAAAGGAGTCAATCACTCCTCTCTGATTTATGGCGAATAATAGCACTGAGGTGGCTGACTTCTGGAACTGCTGCAGACATGGAAAATAAAATAGGCAGAAAGTGTTAAAATCCAGGACACCGTGTCAAAGAGTTGCAAATATTAAGCTAGTTGGGTAGCATTTTTAACAGGAGAGGTAGGTGGAGTTGTGGGGTTCTGCAACATATAAAAATAACACATTATATTCTCCTTAAATTATGGCATTTCCAAAATATTACACTTCAGAACTTTGCTGGCCCCATAGGAGGCCTTTTCTGTGCCTTTTCTCTTGTAAAGATTTAATTGATCTCTTTTGTGGCTAGGAGAGATCTAATGTTTTGCAGATCTATTTTTATTTTCAGTTTTTGCTTTAATTCCCTTCATATGCCTTTAATTTCTTCATTTAAATTAATTAAGCTCTACTCAGATACATGAAGATGATGAGATTTCTCGACCTCATTCACCACACAGGTTATTCACAGTTCTTTCAGGAATCTTACCAACAGTTCTCAGCAATTTGCAGAGGAAACCTGTTTGTTACTTGTGTGCAAGTATTTCAGAAAGCCCATGAATAGGACAACCGGCACTTCAGAATTTGTAGTGAGAGCATTTATCTTTTTCAATAGAGTCTAATAGCATAAAATTTGTTCACGTAGCTTTGTTTTCTGGTGACAATAGGACATCACTGAGGAGAGGAATAAGTAGATAGTAGTTTAAGTGAGAAATGGCATCATTAAAAAGGAAGAAAAAGCTTGATTCTTTCTTTCTGTCTTTTTCTTTTTACTTTTTTTTTCACTTCTTGTTTTTTTTTCTTTTTTTCTATTTTTTTTAAGTCAAAAGGCAAGTTAACATGACAGTTTATATGCTGTATTATCTCCTTCCAGCCACCTGCTTTTGTGCTCTGATCACATTTACTCTTACATGGTGCATCTTCATTTTTCCTTCCTATTCTTTCAAACATTTATTGCATTAAACAAGCCTTATCAACCAGTTATTTGAATATATTGCTGGTGGCAGAACTGTGCAATCTACTTCAGTGAATAACTTCATCATCTTCACCTCATCATCCCTGATCAAACAGGTGTCTGGGCTACTTTTCCCCTGTAGGTGAACTCCTCTCTAAATATTATTTATTTTTGTATAATATATATATATAGCATACATATAATACAATACAATACAATACAATACAATATATATGATACTTACTGGAAGTCTGTTGCAGAAATGAATTTGGCATTGATATCTTTGTACATAAATATGTGCTGATCTGTGATAAATATGTGCTGACTAGTCCGATGGTAGTGGAATAGCAGGAATTATTACTGTTAGTGAAACTAACCTTTCAAGTATGAAAAGGTTACTGCTAGCCCTAAAAAAGGGTAAAAAAATAAAACTGAAGAAGTGTACTATATGGGAATGAGTAGGAAGAAAACTGTTAAACAAATGTAATTTACCAATCATTGCTATAATGAGAGATACGAATTTTCTTACTGAAATTGAAATATTGGTTTAGAACAGGCTAACAGAGTAAAGCCATTTCATATGTGGCTATTCAATACTCCTTCTCCTTCTTCTTCATCTCCAAATATATCTGGCAAGTTGAGAGATTGTTTTCTACAGTGAAGGGGTCCTAAACCAAAGGACTCTCTCTCTGTGACAATTTTTCTCACTTTTTATTTTTCATTTCCTGATTATAGGAACATATAGGACTTTGTAAACTTAAAATGTCAGGAAAGCATTTTCCTTATTTTTTGACTACCTTTCTTAAACATCTAGAGAGGCAAACACACTTGATTCCCATTTCTCTCTCAGGGTAGGAATAACTTATGTAGTATAATATTTGTTGGGAATTAAGTTAACCCCATATATCATCATTATTGGAATTATCAAGGAAAACACCTCGTAAACATTTTTATTCCATTCATCACTATTATAAAACACTAGACACAAATATTCCAGTGTAAATGTGAAAGAATACCTTGCAGTCATTAAATTTGTGTTGGTGTTATTGAGCACCTAAATTTCTCTTTAAAGATCTGGGCAACATTCTGTCAATGTTCACAAATCTCTGCTCATCTCTCTCCCAGGTCTGTACGTGCTTCACATACCTGCACCATAGCAGTGAGCCATTTGCTTGCAAGATATCCATAGCTGCTCTAAGGCTGTTGCTTTTCACCTTCATTACTGCAGCTTTAGGGCTTGACTCAAGTAAATATGTTTTTTCTTGCCCTGGAGTCCACCATCAGAGGGTCCTTCTGTGAAACCTCAGGGATGACAACTAACACTGAGTTGTGGTGTATACCACACGTTGCTGTAGCTGATTTGCAAATATGGTTATGCCTACATATGGAGTTTCTTTTCATGGACATCCACATAACTACCAAAGTCCTCGTGGTCCTCAGTCATTCAGAGCATCAGATGCTGTCAAAACCCATGCCCCCTTCCACTTAACCCACAAGTGCCAATTTAGCACCTGTTTTTAGTGCACATCAAAGGTGCACCAGGTGCACTTGGACAAGAACACTGTACACAGTAATCCAAAGAGCAGTGCTCTGGGGTTGTTGTGGGATATTTGAAATCCACACAACAGTTGACCTGAAAGAGGAGACTGATCTGGGGTCTTTTCAAAGGAGCTAGACTTATCTTGTCGCTAGGTTATCTAGTGTTGAGGGTTTTTAAATATCTCCTGCTTGAAACAGTTTCATGTCTTCTTAAATAAAAAAGCCTAAAACAAGCAAACAAACAAACAAAAAACTTCCCCAACCCCAAAACCTTGAAGTCAACTGGGAAATATTGATGTGTTATTTAAAGTGCTCATCAGTGACATGGATGGAAAAAACTGCTAAGCCTGACATTAAACAAGGCAAAAACCAAGTATTTAAAGCCAGATTTCTTACCCTTGGGTGACTGCCTGAGCCACTCTTGCTGAGGAAGTCTTGGTGGTTAAATTATGTTCTGAATTTGTATCTAAATGATAGTCCCAAGATAAAAATAATGGCTGTGAGAAGAACAAAATGAAGTACGTACCTTGGGCATAGACAAAAATGTAGAAGTTCCCTTTTTTTCCAGTGGTTTCTTCTGCTGTTGGTCAGTTGTTTCCTGGTTCCCTCCTCTGAGGTGCTTAATGCCCCCTTGTCTTTTTTTAGTGCATCTGAGCCAGAGGCTTTTCCACCCTGCTGCATGGCCCTGTGGTGGGTGCTGAGCCCAGAGGTGCCCCAGGGATTGGAGAGACTGAGAGCTGCAGGGCAGCCCATGGTGAGGGCATCTGGGGCTGTGGAGAGAAATTGGCTTCAGTTGATAGCTGTGGTTTGCAATAAATGATGTGGGGAGGCAAGCTGAAAGGTCTGAGGGAGAGAGGACATTCAGTGAGAATGAACAAATAGTGACAGCTGCTAAAGACTCCGCAGTCTGGGAAAACATCCCATCAAAGGATAAACTGTGACAAACCTATTACTGAACAGGGGTGCAGTGAGCACCATGGTTTTCATCCTTTACTGTCTTAACTTGTCACAACAAATGGCATCACAGAGCTAGTGTCTGAGCTCTAGAATCCCAAAATTGATGTTTTTTGAGAAATTAAACAAAGCAGAGCTAAGAAGAAAATAAGATCATGGCTCACAAATATTAAACCAAAGACAGGAGAGCTATTTTTCTCTAAATTGTTTTCTTTATTAACGACATTTCTTAATATCTATATGAACAGGTTTTGTTCAAAAACTAAGGAGTGACTGAATAATAACTTTCACTAATTCAATCTGGGGGCAGGAACATCATTATTTCTTGGCAGACAATCATTGCCGTGAAAGAAATGCAATACAGGTGAGGTAAAATATGTGTGAACAGACAATTGGCTGAAATATGTTTTGATAAGCCATATAAAACTCAGGAATTACAAATACCTCTACAGAAACCAGGACTGTGAAATAATTTCCCAATGAACAAAAGCTAGGAACACATTTGTGACCAATTAAGCTATGTGATTGGTTCTAATATATATTATCATTTTCCCAGGTAGCTTTAAAGTATGAAAAGATGAACAAAATGACCGTTTCATAATAACATAGCTCCTTAGCATGACGGATAACATTTATTATTTATTTCATCAAATACTTCATTAACTCAGTGAATGCTTCCAAGTTCCAAAAATGACATTTCCCAGGGTTAAAGTCTTTCAGACAAAGGAACTGAGAACAAAAGTGAGAGCAAGTACCTTGAAAGTAGGAGAGAAAATCAAAGAAGAGAGGGGTGGTGAATACAAGCCTTAATTCAGGATGCTCTCCCACAGCAGGTCCCATCAGTTCTAGGAGCTGCTGCCTTCACCCTAATGCTTTACCTGCCAGGCAGTCCCTGCAGGGGTTTCTGAGTGCAAGCAGGTATATTTAAAATTCATATTTTTTTCAAAATTAAAGAGCATGCCCTGGAGCAGCAGAAAATGAAGTTATTTGTAAATACAAATTATAGTGTAAATTTGCAGTGAAACTTAGGAACTTTGATCATGTGTGTTTTCAAAATCTTGAAGATTATATTTTCCCTAAATGCTGAAGAAGTATTTCTTATTTTAACAAAATATATTTTCTGTAGCACTTTCTAAGTTTAAATACATTTTATAATCTATTTGGATTGTGATAAGTGCTAAGTCTAGTTTGACCCCATAACAATTTGGTTTAGGTTCATAAACAGTCCTCTTCACAAAGAGGATGTTACAGACAAATAAAATGCTGTATTTGAAGCATGAGCAATTCAAAATCTGCCTTCTAAATTGAGCCACAAAAACAAAGTTCTTCTCTGAGACCCTTAGAGGGAAAATGACCACTTACCATATTGCAATTATTAGTATTTCTTATTTTCCAGACATTACTGAACGTATTTAAGATCCTCATGAGCTGTTTTGGCAGATACTTATTGATGCATTTTAAGTCTTTTGTTAGCTATAGTCTTTAGTCATTTTAGTACATTGAGAACTAATCTCCAAGTCTGTCAGTCCCGTTTTGCATTACAAATCATTTGTAGTTTTATAACTGTCATTTCCAAGGACATCTGGAAAAGATGGATTTATGAAAGGTTATCATGCATTCTAAGGAGGCCGGGAATTAGCATGACTTTGTAAAGGTTCTTGTAAATTGAGCAGCAGCCATCACTGGCAATAAGCTGTTTTCTGCTCTAGTCAAGTATCTTTATTTAAATATTAAGGAAGAGGTGTGACCTTTGGCCTCAAAGATCACTATGATACAGCAGTAGCACAATCTATTAGCTGTCAATGAAGTATTATGGCCCTGGCTCTCTCAAGACACCTATTTGTGGACAGTGTTATAATAACCCTTCCATTAGGCATCCCCAAGGCAAATAACCTTGGCTTTAACAGAGTCAGTTTAAAATTCCTTGGAGTAACATTAGGAGAATATCTGGTTTGTGTCAGTTTAGGATCAACTACCAGCATTAGTCCCATTCTGTAAATTGTAAGTAGCTGTGGATTTTTCAGAATTATTTTATACATGCCCACAGGTAAATATTAAATACAAAGGATGTGAAAACTCAAATTGCTTTCTACTTTTTACTTGGAATACGGGAAGATTAATGGGCATCTAACAGGTGTAAGCATTTTAGAACAGAATCCATATTCTACTGTATACATTTTATTTCTTTGTTGATGGAAATAATACAGTGCCATGAGAATTGAACTGCACCAAAAAAAAAAATGGTCAGAAACAAAATAAAACAGTAAATATAGTAGTCTAGATAACATTTTTATGGGTTGGTATGTTTTCATACATAAATAATTAAGCATAACTACAATAAGATAATAAATTTAGGAAGCTATATAAAAAACCCCAGAATTATTCATATACTGTGTCTTGTTTGTTTGTCTCCGTTACATTTCCTGCTTTTCAGGTAAGAGTATCTTTCACATTCAAAGTTCAGTCTAAGGTCAAGTAATTTTAAACTTGTGAGGTGTTCAGAATGAGTTTTATCTTCAGGTGTCTCCTATTATTTAAACAAAATAGATCTGATTATGCTCCCCCCACATCAACTGCATTGCTTTGAAAACTGCAAGAGTTTCCTGACATGTATAAAACCAACTAAGGTTGTTTATTGCACTTTCTTCAAGAGAACAGCTATAAAGACACCTTTCTTCACAGGTAACAATCAAAATCAGACTCAGTTTAAATATTTTGAGAAAACAGAGGTATTTGCAAGTACTAGAAATAATCTACTAAAACTACTACTGATATTTTGAATTTTTTGCCATTGTACTGGCTATAGTCTTTCCTCTGAATCCAGCTTTAGTGTCTACTAAAAATTATTTTTGTTCCTGAAACACAGCAAGCAATTGAACGTGCTTGCTCTTGTGAAATCAGCAGTTTGGCTCATTCTGCAGGTATGGCTTCTATGCAACTTTATTTTCTGTTGATTTTTAGCAGCAGCACATCATTTCTTAGGCAAGAATAAAAGCATTTGTGTGATGGGAAACTACACAAGCTGTCCCACAGCGAGGTTCAGTGCCTCCACACTGCCTCCCTGTCCCCAGAAGGGCTTTGATGGAGCCAAGGCAGTGATGGATCCCCTCCAGCCACTGCCCCCAGGACTCTTCTACTCAAGGAAGGTTTACACATTGCAGAGGAAGAAAGCACCTGAATTAAAATAACTCAGTGCTAAATTGGCCAGTTCTCTCTGCTTAGTTTTGAAGAGTTCTCTTCCCACCCCCTCACCAACTGCAGTTCTTGACCTCCTTCGAGGGTTTTATGGGAAGATGAACAAAGAGGAGGGAATAAAAAATGCCATGGAGGCAATAGTCCACTATACTGTGATACACCTCCTAATGGGTGCATTGGGATTTATCCCCTTGCCTAATGAAGGCAGAAGAGGCAAAGTCTACCTGGGCTGGGACTGGAAATATTCAAAACTACTGGTGCAGATTCACGCTACAGCAAATAGTCTTTGGCTCCTGTACAAATGCCATCATTACCCTGGGCAACATGGGCTTCAGGACCAATCTGCTGTCCCTCAGGAGGTTCTGGCATGTTGGCCAGTCCCTGACAAGGAAAAGAAGCTCCTGAGTCAGATTGGTCAATGTCAGAATTTTACAGCAGCTATTTTTGCCCTGACTTTCTCAGAGTTAGAAACTGTGGGCCCAAAACCTGCAGACACTGAAAGATTGCCTCACCTTTCTTGTGACCCTGACAAGCTTATTTCAAACCAGTGTGAGGGATCTCCACATAGTTTCAAAGCAAACAATTAAGCTGAGTATTACAGTAGTTGTTTTCAAGTGTATGGTTCTCACATATTGCACACTGTGTTGGCAATATTCGCTCTCAATAAAGGGCACTTGACTTTTGGTTCATTCTCCCTTTAGCACTTCTCTCAAAGTGATATTGGATACAAAGCCATTTTCTTTCATAGGGCAATACATGGCAAAATCTAGGATGTAATTTAAGGGGCTCTATTGATATCATAAATTACAAGAAGTCTGCTGAAGCAGTTTATGAATGGCAGTAAAAACCTGAAACTGAATTACATCATTAGAATCATGCACCACATACATGTATTATTATTTATAATACAGACCTAAGTATCTCTATATTTTATAGGCAATGAACATACCCTAGGACCTTGTGCTAAAGAGGAATAGGACTTCCAGAGCCTCTTCCAGGCATTTGTGCTCCCATAACAGAATAGAAAAGTGATGTTTATGAAATTATTTCAAAAGGAGGAAAGAATCCCAAGTCTCTAAGCTTGGGAAAGCACAACATCACTGCAATGTTCCATACAAGATCAGTTCCTTGTGCTGCTCTTTGAGTAACATCTTTGCTTCACCAGAAGTGAGTTTGGGGGTTGCTGAGGACCTGTCATTTCAGTATGCAAAATTTGGATCCATATTTCAGAGTATACACAAATCTGATTTGGGCAATAGATGGCAAATAGGTCACTGTCTCTATGCTTTTAGATTCTCTAGGTCCAGCCACACTTTGAATATACAGTTATGCAAAGACAGAAAAAGTAAGAAAACTTCAGTCTCCCAGAAACAGTCTGTGAGCTGTCTCAAATCACTTGCTCTCAGTTTCTGTATTAATGTAGTTCCCAAACAAGATAGTGTGCAGTCTGCATTGAGACTCCAGACATCTCCAGAAAATGAAGTTTGAAGGGAAAAGACCAAGTAGGCACATTTTGGTAAATCTTTTCATGTGAAATGTACTTCTCTGCCTTGCTGCACTGGCAAAATAGGCCATGAGGCAGATAATAGTAGTGATAAGCATATTTTTATTGGCCTCTCAGAGAAAAAAAAAAATGTAAGCTCAAGCATAAAACTCCTGTTCGAAAGAAAATCCCCAATAAAACCAAAAGGTCCTTGATGTAAAGTTTGCTCCCACCAGCAAGGTTATCAAGAGCAAGCCACATGCAACTCCTGGTAACACAGAAAGTTCCTGGAGCCATCAGGTTTAGGATTTCAGGGGCCTAAAGAAATAAAATCTTTCTTTATTACTGGATTTCAATACACTGATCACCAAAACTAAGTTCCTCTGACATTATGAGTCTTACAGGGTGAATAAGTTTATTTTATTCTCATGCTTGGTAATAACATATTGTTATTACCACTATAACACTATGTTATTTCTGGTCATTTAAATAATCACATAATTACTTGTCACCCCTAGTGCATTGGTATTGTTTCACAGGTACCAGCCTGTTAAACCAGTGAGTGCCAGGCTCAGTTGAAGCTGCAGCTGTTCTCTGACAAGCAGGAGGAGCTGATGCTCCTTGCATTTGCACCAGCCTCTGGAGGAGAAAGAGCAGCAAGAAAGGGAGGGAAGAATATTTGTGTTTTACCCTTTAAAATTTGGCACAGTTTGGCAGAAAAAAAGGAGCAAATTATGTGAGAGAAGTGGGTGATGAGAGCCAGCTATAAATTACCCCATTGGAAGAGGCAAATAACTTGAAATAACATCCTTTCTTTTCCAGTGGGAGAGGACAGTCTCTGCCAGAGCCCAACCCAGTATTCCCCTGCCTGCTTTTCAGGATGATATTTACTTTTGAGCAGAGATCTTCTTTCAGGTACACCAAATTAGTCTTGTGACCTTTTGGGATCAAGAAGGTACCTTCTTTTGTTTTCCATGCTCCTTAACCTCAGCTGTCTCAGGCTTTTCTTTCTCTTGCCCAGAGGATGCTATAACCCCTGTGAAAAAGCAAGTCAAATTTAGGTTGACCATGCTTACTTTACATTGAAGTAAACCTAAATTGCTTTTTGTCAGTTTGTTTTTATAACAAGCTGGCTGTGTATATTAGCTGTCCTGCAGTAGAAACTGTTTTCCAGTGGAAATGATGGAATGGTATTTCTGCAATGACTTTGGGTATTTACTTAACTTTCCTAATGATTCTTTAGCAATGTCTTTATTAGCAAATTCTAATTCTAATTCTAATTTATTAGCAAATTCTAAAGAATTAGCAAATTCTTTATTACTGATGAAAGTCCTCCCCCATAATGATGAGAGAAGATGCCCATGCCACAGATCAACTAATTGATGAAAAGATATTATATTAAGAATATTTAATGATAATGTCTTATGCTTTAAAAAGAAACATTTCCCTTAACTCATCCTACTCCTGGGAGAGTATGTAAAAATACTTCCAAACGCTTCATAGTAAACTTAAATAATTTATAATCATTTGGTAACTGAGGGCAAGTCCATTACAAGTAAATACAATGTACAAATATGTGTTCATGTAAAATGCTTTAAAAAGCAACCCAAAACTCCTCAACCACTGTTCACAAAATGAATGTTCTCAGAGGGTTTGTAGTAGGGAGAGCTCTCAGCGGTGTTGGGCTTTGCCTTCCCTCCCATTCAAAGCCCCTCCAGCTCAGTGCGAGGAAAGCCTGGGAGGTCTGCAGAGATGCTCAAGAGTATTGTCAAATTCTGGCTTGCAGGATCTGGGCAACCAGACCCTGTAGCCTCAGTTTTGTACTCATAGGTTTTGAGCATGTTAGGTGCTAGCAGGGTTGTGAGGTGACTCTGCTCTGGGATGGAGGCAGCATGATTAGGAGACCCATGACAGCTCTGAAGAAGAAATCCAGAGGGAAAGTGAGGCTGGGAGAGGTGCCTCTCCCTGGAGAGGTGGGAGGATGGGGGTCAGCACAAGCAGTTTTGTTCATTTGACTCTGCTGGTGGTGGGACTCTTTGCAGAAAGCAGCAATTGCCATCACTGCCATCTGCACTGTGCAGACACAGGGTCCTGGGACATCCCCAGACAACATCAGGAAGTGACTCATGGCATGTAAATGTGACATGCTTCAAGTCCAAAAACCTAAAAGGGAAAGCTAATTTCTAATCCAAGGACTAAGTTTTTAAAATACAAGAACTCTTTGGGAGAGCCATTACTTTTTGGGTTGGTTCCTCTTTTGCAAACACAACATCCATCTTGTTTAGAATCCAGAAACAAATATATCACTTGAATCAAGGCACTTTACAAAAAAAAGCACTGTTTATTGCCTCCTTTCACACAGAGGGAAGTTCCCAACATTAATGTATCTACTACTCGGTCAATCTCTCATGCAGCTTTCTGGATATTCTAGTACCAATATATATATATATATATATATATATATATATATAAATTTTTTTTTTTAGTAAGGGAAAATTAACATCTTAAATCCCACCTAGAAATCAAAAGGAAAAAGTCCAGGGCCTAAGTGTTGATGCAAGGACTGCTAGGGCTTTCAAGGAAGTAATATTATGAGGATAACTGGCTATCCAAATCATTTGCAATCTACCCTGCTATACCCTGATATTCTGTTGTAAAAAAGGACAGTAAGAACAAGAGTAAATAAATTCTCTGAGAAAACTACATTGCATTTTGGGATGCCAAAACACTCATTCCATGAATGAAATTAATGTATTAGCCACAGCCTTAGCACCAAGTAAGCATGCTTTGCTACAGGGATCTCATTTGGGGGAAAAATAGTTTGGAGAGTAACCAGGAGGATATATTTCAATAAGATTTGAAAAAAAGTACTCATTATTTCTCATGATTTGGGGCATTTCCCCCTCTAAGACAGTGTTGTCTCTCAAACTCATAAGCATATGAATCTCTTTGACTATACTATTGTTCAATCTGCCTGTTCATAACTCAGCCTCTTATTCCATTATAATGCTTGAATGATTCACATGCAGTGTTTCCAATCCACTTTTCCTATCTTGTGAAACTTTTTAACGAAATGTTAGCATTTGCAGGCACCAGATGTTTTGACATAAGGAGAAGCAATATGTAAATTTTAATCCATGCTAGGAACAATAGCCTGGAGGCACCTTTTTCTTATTACATGAATCATATACTTAACCACAATGTGGTGGATTATATCAAAATCATCACCACCCTGAATATAGAAAACTTGTCTTGTGCTTGCCAATTAATGAAACTGATATATATTTAACTTGATGGGTACCAGTAATTTAACCAATAAGCCTTAGCATACTTCACTGCTGCAGCCTCCTTTATAATTAGAGTTTTGGTCTGATTATTATCACAACTTCATAGGTTTTCCCCTAATCTCCTATTGGTTGTCAGTAGACATGATGCTGACACTAAATCTGTTTTTCTGTCAATTGCAAATATCACTACTTTAATCAAACAGTGTATCACAGTGCTTTTCTAATCTCTGAAATAACGTTTGATTTTATTTTCTGATACTGTTTATTTAATCGTCAAGTGTCTGAGCCCACAACAGGAGGAGCATTGCCTTTCTTCAAAGTGAACTGAGGGCTCTCAGTCCCTCACAAAGGAGCCAAGTACCTTTTATGAACAAATCCTAAGTGCATAATAAATATGTAAAAAAGCAAAGCTTCTTTTCATGGCTAATCACTGAACTTTAAATAATATTTATAATAATATTCTGGTTTAATACTGAGGGGGGTTTCTTACTCATTTGATGAAATAAAGAGCCCAGAGTACATCTTTATTACAAATAGAATGTTTATCTGATGCACAGAGCAATGAGCACTATTTTACATAAAACAATGAACTATTACAAAACTGTAGCTGAAATATATACTACTACCCAAGAACTTTTGAGTCATTTCCTGCCCTGAAAGCACCAAATATCTTTTAAAGAAAGCAGCACTTTTGGTATGAGAAATTCAAAATGCAATCTAAATCTTACTTAAGTCATTAAGTAAGAGTATCTTCTAATTTCAAATGCTACTTAATTATCAGCTTTAGAAAAATATTTTACATCTTAAAATACAATGGTCTATTTATTGTAGATTGTCTGGGGAACATCTAGTACATTAAAAGGTTTTTGTAGACCTTCCTAGTGATTTAACTGATAGCATCATGCCTGCTAGCAATTTTGCAACATTCTGAAAACACTTTCCATAAATCAAAGCCTTAGCAGCAGGAATAAGCAGATGGCAGGAGACCATATTAAAGAATGTATCAATTATTTTTATTAATGGAAGGCTACTGGATCATGATGTATCGTAATGGACTAAATGTTTAGCAGTTGTGAAGTGTTTTGTCTGCCAGGTATCTCAGGTGTTCTTAGTGGATGTTATTACACTGTTTTGTGATGGCATTCTTTGGGGGACCAAATAGTGAAGTTTCACAAGGGATATATAAAGTGATGTTTTAATTTAAGTCCTTTAGTTGTATTGTGTAATAAACAAAAATAATAGCATGTATAAATTGTAATTTAAGATCATTGCATGTACAGTGTTTAACAAAGTATATTCTGTCTGCATATATTGACTTAGAAAACAAGATACAATGTAGCTAACAATGAAAAATAGCAATTATTAAAAAAATATTCTACAGTTTCATAATAGTAATGTAAATGTCTTTCCTTATCTAAGAGACTTAACATAATTTTAAATTACAACAATTTTACATCCCCCATTCATATATACAGCCCTATTAAAGTCAAAAGGTATTATAGTAGCAATGTTCTTATTAAGATTAAATGACTGAATTATATTTAGTTATTTTACTCTATAAAGAAACTGTGCTCCTGTTTGTTAAAACTGCACTTACTGTAGTTTTTTCACACTATTCACTCTATGCACAGCAACATAATTTAGGTTTCTGTTCTTAAGTAAAGTATCTATATCCATTTCATGAGTTAAACAAGCCGTTAATATTTCAACTCCCCTCCCTTTTGTGTAACTATCATTGCCTTTTTGTGTACTCTGTAGGAGAATGTCCACCAGCTTTCAACTGCTGCTGCTGAAAACAAGCAAGAACTCTTCATTGAACTCTTCCCCTCACCTCTTGCCCCACTTGAGGTCACACTCTGTAAGTCTCTAAACTCTTTTCTAGACCCAGAGCTACAGACATTATACATCTCTTTCATGAGACTTCATTAAAGAGATCTCTGTAGGAAACAACTAAAACATGTCTTTCCCTTGCACCACGTTTTAGTCCAAAAAACCTCACATGGACAGCAAGGAAATTCTGCCTGAGGAAGGACATCAGGGTTTGTCCCTGTAGTCATGAAATCCCTTTCCTCTACACGAGCCAATAGGACCATGCTCTACTCAGCTCTAACAACACCTTTGGTTTCACAGCAGTTTTCCCAGACTTGGGGTGGCAGAGGGGCTGCTTCCTCCAGAAACTGAGGGATATGGCTACCAGCACATGCATCTCCTAATGCCTTCAGTACCATCCAGTCCATCCCTAGAATGTCCTACTTTACTGTTTCTAGCATCCTGGCCCACCACTTTATTTCACAGGTGATGCTGTAATACATATTACAGTTATTAGCAAAACAAAAAATTATGATGACATCCTATTAGAAAAAAAGCATAATGGTTATAAAACAACTTTGCCATCATACACGTCTACAGGTATGGATACATTTAGTGTTTTGGGTAATGAGGATTTTGTGTGAATGAAGAAAGCCTGAATATGTTTAATGATAGACACAATATGGTATGTTGCAAAAGCTTCTGTTGAGCTTCCCATGCAGGAAGGGAAAAAAGTAATCTGGTGCTCCAGCAATTGTCAGAAGAATGAAAATCAACTTTAAAAAAATCTAATGGATGCACTATAATGTTGGTGGGTTTTTTTAGAACAGTACTTATAAAAGTGATGAAATTCAGGATGTTATTTAAAGTCAGGATAGTTCAGAAATATGGTCTAACTTCCATGTAAAAGTTCAATGGGAAAATCATGTAATCCATTCATATTTTATTTCTTTTTCTCCATTATGAGCAATCCACACTGGTGTATTTTATTGTAATGTAGTTGAAACTGCAGTAAAAGGACAAATGGCATTTGATATCAGCCCAATATTCCCTCCTTTCATCAGATGAAATGGACAAAAAGTATCCCACACCAGACACAATGTGGGCATAAATGTTATTTTTAATTCATCATGGTTTATATTCAAATGTCAACATTATCTAGACTTTGGCAAAACTATGACACAGTAGTTCTTCTTTCAATGATCTTAATTTATAGAAGCACTCCAGCTAAAACACTGATCAGTTCTATGTTCAGTTACCTTTGGTTAATCCTCACTTGTCTTTCCATTCCTTTGTTCCATGTTAAGCAAAAAACCAAAAAGTGACCAGTGACAGTGCAGTGGAAGCATATGTTACCTTTTTCTGAGGGCCTGGGCTGTCTGGAACCCCACAAAAACACAACAGGATGATAAGGTTTGCTCTGTTCAGCTTACAGCTGGTTTGTGCTTCTTACATTCAAGTAGTTTGCACAGGCTCACAGAAACCATTTAGTTTCCTAAAAACATAAATATTCTTGTGAAATTCCATACTCCATCACCTTTCATAGCCATCCACATTCCAATTAAGAAATTATCACGACACTGCCTGGGTTGGTCAGGAGTGGTCTACAGCCCTGGAGGAGCACAACCCTCACAAGGACTGTAAGATGGACCCTGGTACCAATAACAGAGGAGGCAACAGAGGAGACATCAGGAAGAAGCAATTGCTCTGATCTTGGATAATATGTTTAAATACATGTCAAAGGCAAAGAACAATCTGGTTTAATCTCTTCTTACTATTTCCATCTGTGACACTTCTGGTACATGAGGCAGGCACAGTGACAAAAAAATTAGGACACACTTTTGAAATATATTTTGAATCATTAGAGAATTCTCTAATGTGATGCTTTGGCTCTGGTTGAGGAAAGGTTATGAAGAACCTGTGCCAACTTATTTTCCCATGTATTAATATTACAATTACAATGATTGCACTTAATGTCCTCCAGGAACATGCATCACTCTCCAGAATTTCACTAAGTATAGAAATGGTGTGTCTTCTACCTGCCCTCTAACTGCCAAGCTTTTACTGAGTCATCAAAACATTTTCTAAATGCCCCTTCCTAGCAGGATGGTGATGAGAAGCAGCACATCACATCAAGACTTCTGAATATACCCTTCCTTTTCAGCTTTTCTGTAGTGAATCCAATGCCAAATTTGTAATTAAATTCTTTTTGTTTAAGTGCATGCAACGGCAATCTTGTCATTTTCCTCTTGTTTCCAAGTGGATCAAAGGCACGCGTACGGATAAAGTCAAATCCCTTTGGAAAAACCTTGCTGTGCTGCTAAAGGACACTGGAAGCTTTGTCCAGAACCACAGTATCATAGCTCTGAGTTCTGATCTCTTATACACAAAAGAGGACACTGTTTGAATATCCCTGGATTAAGAAGCTGAAATAGCACTGTTATCAATATTGCTTTTTTTAAATTGTGCTAATTGTAACGTAGAGTATCTTTGTTGAGTGCATCCATAAAATCTTTCTGCTGAAATGTCATATCTTAGTCTGTCTGAGTTCGTTTGAGTCTCTGTCTTTGTGTTAGTTTCCATTTTTCTTCTGTGTCATTAAAACATACATTAAAAGTCTGTTCTTCTACAAAAGAATTTTTTTTAAAAAATGGAATTCCATGAAAAGCTTAATGTATTTTCTCCTTTTAAAGAGAAATCTATGCAGTTTAAACTTCATGCTCACATCACTTGTGAGAAAGCATTAATATCTGTTTTTTCTAATTTAAAACCTGTAACGTGCCTAGAGTTCCCAGCTTAAATAATTCCCTGTTGCTTCACGTTTTGCAGAAATTTTAGTTATATAAAAAAGAGAAATTAAAAAATTACTAAAACTCATGTTTGTATCAGAGAAAAGTGTATGCAGGTTGTGGAGAGAGTTTGAATAAAGTTTTGTAACATGGCTGTTCCCTTTGTGGTAAGCCTTTTCATAGTACTGTAAAAAGTCATGGAATGATAGTAAAAAAGTTCCCAGTGAAGGAAGGTTTGTGCAAATGTCAGCTGTGAGCAGAGGATGTGGATTTGGGGCAAAGTGATATGAGTTCATGTCCATTTCAGTTTCCTGTGAAGTAGGGGCTGATTTAAACCCTTGTCATGTAGTAACTTGTCTTCACAGTGACTCTCCTTATTTGTATTTAAATAAGCATGAACACCATGCTTACATTCAACTCAGTCTCTTAGCCAGTGGCTTAGAGAAGTTTGAGGCCCTTTCTGATTTTATAAATCATCTCCATCGTCTGTGCTAAAGCTGCTTCTCCTGCTGCTCTCCTTTGATGCAGCTGGGGACGTGGAGGACAAGAGTGGGTCTGTTCCAAACGGTGACACTGTGTCATCCAGTAGAATTTCCTCTAGTCGTTGTTCTTCTTTTAAAGCTGCGCTGAAGGACAAATCTGTGAAGTGTGAAAGTGGATCAGAAAAGGCTGTAGATCCATCACAAACGTCAGAATTTGGTCTGTGTGCCAGAGGCATTTGTTGGGAGTAGTCTACAGAGTTCTCCTCTGGATAAGGCTGTTGCTTGATGACCTGTGCAGCTAAATCAACTGCACTGAGTGAAGACATGACTGGAAGGCCATGTGCACGTGCCTGGATCTCTAGTTCCTAATAATTAAAAAAAAAAAATTAGATAATGACTTTAAAAGACAAAACAGTGTCTTCAGAACTACTGAAACAGGGTACAGATCCTTTTTGCAAATTAATTATAACTTTTTTTGAGTTGTGAAGCAATGAAATTTTGAAACATGAAATTATTTGGACCATGGGAGTTTGCCACTAGAGTATGTTCCTCTTTATTTAACCTCCTGTCTCAAGTCAACTGTCCTACAAGAATATAAGAGGTAGGACAGCATCTCTAAAACAATTGCGTGCTGAACCCAGTAAAGGTGTCAGAAAAATATTATTGATTATATGTCTTTCTATCTCTCTCTTCTCTTCATAGGTGTCTATATTCAAATCTTCAATTCAAGCCATGCAGGGTCATATTCTGCTGCTGTATGTCACAAGCAGAAATAACATGGCACACTCTGCCCAAGGGAGTGTAACGTAAAATTTTTACAAAGGGAAAATTAAAATACTGAAGAAAATTTAGTGTCCAGTATTGATTTTTGGCTGCAGAGATATATTTTTGCTTCCTTTTTTTTCTTTCTGTGGCTCTAATACATACCTAAGGAAGCTGTTTGCACAAATACTCAAATAACTTCCTATGTATTTTTTTATGCAAGGTCTAATTATCAAAAGAATTTCTTAGAAATCTAAAAAAAAAACCCTTTGCAATATACACAGCAATAAATAGGGAAAGCAAATTCACTTTAATAAATGCCATTGGGAGGAAAATTATCTAGATTAATAAAATTTGATGAGGGATAAGTACAGAGAAAGCTTTGTAGTTCATGGCAACACTCTTATACAAACCTGAATTCGGAGTAGAAGTCTCCTGTTAGCATGCTCTAATTTCTTCTGCCTGTGTTCTAATTCTCTAGCTCTCTGTTGTTCTTTTTGTAGCCACTTGATGTACTCCACTGATGCTTTTAAAATAGTTCCTTTGTTCCAGCGCATATCACTGCAGAATGTAGAGATAACCTTTTCACAATTGTGCATGTCAGCAGAATTCATAAGAACTTACAAAATCTTTTACATTAATATGAAATAATGATTTACATGACTATTATTCACTCTTAGATATTATTGCTTCTGAATGGAAATTTTAATAGAATAGTTAAGAAGCCCTTATATAGTAAAATTAATCCCAGAATGAAAATAAGTGTCAAAAGAAAGTAATAAAGTGAGTTTTTGTGGGAGAGCTAAATGCAATATCATGATTCTACCATTACAGTTTTTATATTTTTAGTGAAAATTGCTTTTATTATTAACTCTAAGATTAAAATCTATGTGCAGTATTTCTGCATTAATGAACTAGGAAATATACATTACTGAGGACTTAAGCCTAAATTTTTAAAGATCATTTTGAATATACTACTCCTTTTACCTGACTTACTAATGAGGTTGCTCTTATGCTTGTTGAGAAAAAAATGGTCTGTGCTGAATGCCACTCCTCATTGATGACAGACCAGACAAATCACACTTTGGTGACCATTATGTCTATGGAATGATAAAAATCCTGTTCAAAAATCTTGAAACAATATAAATGAAGTTAAAATCCACAGCTACAGGAAGCTCCCCAACTCCAAATAAAAGCCGTACAAAAGCCTAATACTATATCTGTCCCTCACTCAGGAAATCATCACTTAGCTTCCAGCTTACAAGCAGTCTTACTGACAAAAATGCACGTGTTTAAATGCATCTGTTCAAGGATTTCTATGTACCCATTTATTGGCTTTCCTTGTATTCCTTTATGTATGGTCTTGGAGGCCTTGAAACACGAATGAAATTTGTTGAAAATGTTTAATTTCTAATAAAGGTCAGTATTTTATGACGCAAGATGGGCCTGCTGCACTACATATACAGACAAAAGCTTTTATTCAAACTATCCACTTTATTGCAAAATGGCTTAGACTGAGATGAAAACTGGAAGAAGTTCTGGTCCTACATAACAACCTTGAGAAGGAAAAAACTATTTAAACCAGTAAGAATCAGACTTTGGGAGTGGAAAGTAACCACCTTATTGCGTTTTTTTGATACCTATTTCAAAAATCTGTAGTCTGGAATTTATAGAGTCAAAAAAAAAAAACAAAAAAAAAACAGTCTATAGTCCAGTCAGTCACCACTTTCCATTATTCCTTCATTTCTTTGGTTAATGAGACTTGTTCCTAATCATATGCTCACCTTTGGGAGTAAAACTGAGATCTGGAGTGGACTTACTGCAGAAGTGTCTATGCTTTATACTCAGCCTCTCAGATTAAGCACTTAAGGAATCTCATATCCTTACCCCAAGGCTAAGGACCCTTGGATACATCCACCAAGACAGTTGTCTTTCTACTGAATGGGAAGGACAAAGCGCAGGCAGGTCCAGGTTTTAGGGACCCAGTCTGCCTGGCCTTCTCTGATGCACTGAACTAGGGATAAAAGGTTTTGGAGCAGATGGCTTTAAAGATGCTCAGAGAATACACAAATTCTGATAAAGCATCATGGTTGCTAACCATATCTTAGAATTTAAATCGTTTGCTAGTACCAACTTTTTGATCAGGGAGGGTGTGCATTCACATCTCTGTCCCCTCTGGGCAGCACTGAAACAGTGGGGCTACAGAAAACTGGAACCTCCCCTTGTCTCAGTGATGTGGGTCTGGAATGAACAGCTTTTGGGATAGGAAGGTGAGGGGGTCAGAGAGAAAATAATTATTGGCTCAGACCCTACAGTCTGCAAAGCCAGAACATCAGGGACAGCTCCCCAAAGCAGGTATTTATTCTCACTGAGACCTTCCCTGGTTGAAAAACCTAACACAGAGGTGGGAGCCAAGAGCAGAACCTGTCTCCCCCATGACAGCTGAATCATTTCTCAGCATTCCCTCTGCCTCTTCTTTCATCTCCCTCTACTTGCCCAGGTGGGAGGACAGGGAATTTTCCTGCCAGCATCACATGGACTCCCTCCTAGGGGAGGACTTTCTCCTTGCATTTGAGACACTTATGATCAGACTGCTAAGGTTAAGGAAGATTTAAGTATACATGATGCTTATTTTCTGGACAAATCTTTGACTGCCATCATCACCTTATAGAGCTGTTTTCTTCAGACCCTTTGGGAAGTTAGGTAAAATACTGAGAGGTCCCTATTTACACCTGAATTGCAGTGGAGTTCAAAAGGTCTGCACACCAGAGCACTCCTGAACAAACAGGAGCAGCTCCAGTTAGTAGGGCAGCAACACTTCAGACTGGGAATCTCCACTAATATCTCAGATATAATCTGTATGTTCTATAAATAAATCAGAATTACAGGTTTTTTTTTAATTTCAGGAGATAACAACTGATTCAAGAAATATTCATGGTAACTTTGAAAAGAAAACTTTGAAAAAAGAACTACAGTAATAAGACCTATAATATAAAGTCTGAAAATACACAATCTGCCTAGGCAAGGTGGGGTCAGCTCCTCCTAGCATGTAATTAAGACAAAACCAAGCTGTTTTTTAACTTATGATCTGAACATGAAAATGTAGCACTATAAAAATAGAAATTAATCCATAGCTGGCCAAAGGGAAATAATTGAGACATGTAACTGAAAAATAAAAACTTGCATGTATCACATATTTGGCAAATATTTCATAATTATTTCACAAACAATATCATATTGTGTTACGATTTAAAGTCAAATTCAGACAAAAACAGATCAACAGGTCACATAGTCATGACTTTTTTGAGTCTTTCTGTGATAAATTTAATTCATGCTACACATAGTTGACAACCTTTGTGATATTGCATATTTTCCATTCCTGTTGCCTTGATAATTTGAAATTTTGGGGACATAGTAGCAACATCTTTTTCTCATAGGTTGAAATAAATCTTCACTGGAGGTCTAATTCCTGGATTCAGACTTCCAGAGAGATGGATCTGGTCAGCTTCTGCATGAGATACTTTTGGATAGAATGAGAATCATAGACCATAGCATGTTAGGGGTTGGAAGCGACCTCTAGAGATGATACAGCCCAACCCCCCCTGCCAAAGCAGGAAAACCTAGTGCAGGCCACCCAGGAGAGATATCACTTGTGGTAATAATTAAAAATTTGAGATGCAAAACTCTCATGGAGATATAAGATGAAAATGTGTGGTCATTATTATAATCTAAAAGACCCTGTTATTTTGTGTACGTGTTTCTGTGCGTGTGCCTGTGGGTGTGTGCGTATCCCATATATCTTCTGCATCTCATATATATATATATATATATATATATGCTAGTTGGTGTTTAATTAGTGAGGAATACTGAAGTTAAACCTTCACAATGTCTGAAGGCAACAGAGCAAAGTATCAGCTGATGACCTTAGAATTCTCTTTCACTCTGTGTCTATCTATACTAGGAGCAAAAGGAAATACTGAAGGTGTCTTTGATGGTTCTTCATCGCAGACACTCTCCATCCATTCTAGCCCAGAGCACCTAACAGCAGTCACAGGACTATGCTATGGAGAAACAGAGGCTTTACACAGATGTCTAAGATTGGAAGAGTAATAATAACTCCCACAAAATAAGTAAGGATGAAGGTAAATGGGGTGAATCTCCTGGGGGAGGTGCCTGCATGGCAATAGTCTCAAAGGCATCTAGCTCTGCTTAGCAGTTAGGGAAGCAAATTTCTCTATGATATGAAGACTCCTGAAGATGGAAAACACATGAAGATGGATTAAATCCAAGCGCAGCAAATACATCTGAAGAATTCATAAAACCTCTGATTAGTTATTGGTTTTCTGTTATTTGTCTGAAAATACTGAATTGGGTCTAAATAAAGTTATCTGGAAAATTATGAACTTGTCAGTAGGAAATTTAGGGGTTTACTTTTATGGATTTATATATTTTTGTTGCTGGGTTTATAATAGAGATAAAATCTGAAATGACAAGGTCTCTAAATCTATTTGAGGATCTTTAAAAACTGAACTGCCACTCTCAGTCATTGTACTGGAAACCACTTTGTGAAAACAGACAAGAGTTCCTTTCCTAACTGTTTTGAATCTACAAAGAAAAATGCTGTCAACTACTCTTTGGAGCCTGCATGAATTCTTTTTTCTTTTTACTCTTTCACTGTTTATTAATTGCTTTCTTTTCTTTTTCCCCTTAGTATTCCTTTTTACTGTGTGTAGGTACAGCTGCATCCCAAATGCCTCTTATGTAGGCATGTAGATGCCTACCTGCATCTCCAAAGCACAAGAAACTCTACATGTGAAACAAGTCATTTGAGAGCAGGAAGAAGTTTTGAAGGTCTCATCATCAGCAATGACCTCTGCAAAGGAAGAATGTGTCTTTGTGTGTGCACATAGTACAATAATTTGAAATTTTTTGCCTGCTACACATTTGTTGTTTAGTTTAAGTAATGGAGATCTACCATACTTTACATGATTTGTATGGAAAAGTTACAAATGAGTGAAAACACATGTTTTATAAGTCTCTGAGCCCTACTAACTCTACCAGCTCAGCCTCTCTACAAATCTCAAATGCCCAGACGAAAACATGCAACTGTCACCTAGGAAAGTTTCTCATTTAGGAGAAAAGAAACAGCCATGAGACTGATTTTCAGTTCACTTCCTGAAGGTAGCTTTATTGAAGTCAAGGGAGCTTAACCCGTTTGAACACAGGTTGAACTCCTGGGGGAAGGATGAGAGCATCAGATCATCTAAGATCCAAAGTGTTTAACTTGGGAGAGGGTGATATTCAGAGTTTGTCAGCCACAGAGCTGTTACTAACAACAAATACATTTGTGGAGTTGAAACTATGTTTGCAGACCATTTCTTTCCCTATTTCTGAGAAATCAGCTGTAAATTATGCTTGCTCAGACAAATACTTAGAAGGACTTTGTACTTGTTTTGATGACCTGCGCAAGTATATTCACCTGAAAGAGGCAGCAAGTTTCTATTTTTTTGTAGCATGAGTGTACACAAGCTTTTGCTTACAAGCAATGTGGCTGTGCTGGCTGCTAAAAGAGATGTCCACCAAAAGCAGAGAGAAGGTCAGGCACAGGGAGATGCAGAGAGCAGAGAGGAGAGGCTGAGAACAACCCATTACTCCTGCCAAACCGTCCATGCTTCTGTTGGAGTTTCAGCTCTGTAAAATTACTAGAATACTTAAATGAAATATTTTTTTTTCTTCTTAGTATTTCTGATTTCTAGACTGGCCACCATAGAACAATTATTGTGTAGGCATTTTTAGACTCCATCACAACATGAAGTCCTGTTAACCACGTAAAAGATGGATTTTGAAAGGCTGAACCCAAAAGAATGATGAATGGAAAGGTACGTACATTTAAAGGAGCAGGTTATGAGATTTTCAGCACATTCTGACTGGGTATTTGGGGCTTTTTTTTGTAATTCTATTTTTAAATTATTCTATATAACTGTTTTGAATTTCTGAATCACCTACCATTTGGATATCTAAGCACTGAAAATTAAACAAAAGACTCAAAGTTCTTTGCAACTTACCCTTATCTCCATTTTCTAATGCCAATGAAGTGAACTTAAAACACCCATTCATTTAAGCAATGTAATCCACACTTTTCATCATTAAATTAAAAAAAGTGAAAAGAATAGGGGTTTAAGCCAGTCAAAAGAAAGTCCCTGCGGAAGCTCTGCAGGCGCCAAACAAGTTCACTATATAACTAACAAAACAAAAGTGAAATAAAAACCCCACACACCACTTCTAAGAAATATAAATCATAAAAGGCTTCCAAATAGCATCAAAAATGTCCTTTTCTGTTACAGACTCTGAATGTAATCTTCTTGAAGCAAGCCATCTGGGACAGGCATGCTAACCACAATAGCTCAGTTATAGTAGTATTTGCTCTTCAATGCAAAGACTGATTTGCTTCACTGTCATTAGTCCAAGCATCAGTAAGGTTTCTCCTTTTACAGCTAAGTTCCCACTATGAGAAGAAACTTATAAAATCAATATATGAGGTGAAAATTCTATGTGCGATAAAATGTTACACATAAAGTACTGTAAGAGATGATACATCTATTTCTTTCAAAGAAGAGGGCAGATTGGGAGCACAGTAAGGTGTGATGAAGGAAAAAACAAGAAGAAAAATAGAGGGTAAGGACACTGAGTTACGATTTAGCAACACAGGACCATACCAGAAAGAAATAATACTTTTGTTATGCTCAGCTAACACACTACACGATCAAATTAATGTATTTTCATCTGCAAATGCAAGGAGAAATATATTTACATTTCTTTGGATTCATCTGACCTGTCACCAAGGTATAGCAAAGTTATGTTATAGCATAGTTTTTCCAAAGCATCCTGAACCTTTTGATGCCTCTTTTTTCTTAACAGCAACCTGGAACCTCTTCGATAGGTCTATTTTGAAAAGGAGTACTTATTATCAGCCTTTTGAAGACAGTAGTTCTCATAATGTGAGATATTTAAGTTTTCCCTGTGCTTTTGTAAACATAAGATACTTTGGGGCTGTTGCTCTGTTGAACTGAGTCATGGGTTTGCAATTAAACCAAGAAAATGCAATGTCTTTGGCATCGTTACCTGAAACTATTTCATCAGGCAACAACACAAAAATCTGTGGGTAAAATCCTCCATCCACTTACTGGAGCAAAACTACAGGGCCAGATAACTCATTTTAAGAACAGCTTAAGTCACTGTTCTAGGTATTAATATTTTGAGTAAATTAGTAAATTAAACCTTAATCCAAACTGAAACATGTAACTGAAACACATCCACAGACAATCAAAAATTGCAACTGGAATTCATACCTACTGCCCATTTCTAATTGCAGTGTAACTTGCTTCCATTATGGCTTTATAGCTGCAAACCAACAGTGCCATCCACTGTTTTTCTGAGAAATCTTTCAAGTATTTACCCATATGGTCTTGAATACTAAAAGATACTCCAGAAAAGTTAAAACTCATCTACCACTCTGTGTTTGCAGGAGATTATGTATCCCCAAAATTTTATTTAGGTACTTAAAGCCCTTCTTATTTTAACTCAGCTGTAATACCTAATTCTATATTAATAACAAGAACATGTCCATTTATCTATTCTTGGGTGGATGATGTAAAAGAAGCCGAGTCTGTGAATTGTCTAAAATGGATGTAGTATGCTAACTTCCTCTCTAGTGATTTCATTCCAAATGGTTTGATATGCCAACCTTGTATTTATGTAAGACTCACACAGTTTTATATTGTTATATAAACCCTTAATATAATCAAAAGTGTCTTAGTCCCAAGGATAAAAAAAAAAAAAGGCTGAAATATCAATAGATGTTTTCATTTGAAGTATCATGCAGGTCTGCATTGACATGCAAATGCTAGAGACAAAATCTGTATAATCAATTTTATGCAAGTCACAACTGTGGTAGTGTATGGTCTTAAGGCTTCCCTGAGTGACATGAAAAATCTAAGGCTAAAGTTCAGCATTAAATATCACACTGAATTGTTATTCCTAATCCTGCAATAGGCTTTCCTACCGAGGCAGCTTTTTCACATTGATGACAAATATAAGCTTTAAGGGAATGCAGGTAAAGTTTAAGCAATATGCATTTTGTGTTCCTGTAAGTATATGCATTAGTATAAAATGCTATTATTATAGTAACTGTAGCAATTATTATTTTTATCCTTTCTTTTTAGGACTGTTGTCTTTCTTGTACCAAGAGGAGGACTTATGAAAAATGCTGTCAACAGACTCCTGGGCTGACTATTTTTTTCTTAGAGAACGGGCAGGCAGTGACATTATGCATTTTGTTTTATCCCACTAGAGGGCCCATAGCAAGAGCTGAAAGCAACACACCTTCCTTCCCTAGAGACACCACACAATTGCTCCAAGGTACAGAGAGCTGGGCTTTCTGTTGTTGGGTTAATTTCTTTTTTTCTTCTTCTTGTTTTTGCTTGGGTTTTGGTTGGGTTTTGGTTGGCTTAGGGTTTTTCCCCTGATGTGGCAGTCTTTCTTAAACACCCTGAAATTGCTTTCGGCTTATTGTCCTTTCACATATATTTTTCCAACAGGCACAAAAATCTGTCAAATGTTTGTTACTATAACAGCCTGATCTGATCCAGTGACCCGGCATGGAAGGGTTTTTATCCCATTACTCTGTCCCATAGTCAGTATATGCAACTGCTTTTTTTTTCCCTTTGTATTTAAACCATAAACATTATTATAGGAAAGAGTGTTGAACTCACGGATCATTAGACTTGGGGATGAGTGTGCCAAGCTCCTTGATTCGATAATTAATATTATACCTTCTTCTTCTCTCAACTGTTAAAAAGAAACAGTTACAATTTTTATAGTGAAGTATTCTTAGAGAAATTCGACATAAAACATTAATTAGTTAAAAACAAGTCAGTCAATGTCTTCCTCAAATAAAATCCCAACATGATCCATGATCTGTCACTGACTTACACTCAAGGCAAATTCCATGATTAGTATAATCTCTGTATCCTACCCTACATGTAGATTTCTCCTCCATTTGCAAGTAACTGTCTAGAGGATAAAATAGCCACATATTGCCTGAACACTTCTCTTTCTTCTGATGTTTATGTAACCTTTCTACACTCTCGAGTTTTCAGCTTAGTGGAGTTTTGTTGATGACTTAAACAGGGATACAAGATAACTCATCCAGCATTTCTCATCCAGCAGAATTCCTGCTGCAGATCACACTTAACAGCTTCATTATCTCTTATTTACAGTTACAAGCACTGCAAACTAGAGAGGATGTAACTGCAATCACACCCCTTCACTGAAACTAAGAAAGATTGTGTTCCCGGAAACACTTTCTAGCACATCAGCACATTTGTTTCTTTTGATGATGGACAGTACAAGCATGTTCACAATAACTTTTAAAACACAGAGAAAATGAGGAAAAACCTAACATAAAAAAAAAAAAAAAAAAAAAAAAAAAAAAAAAAAAAAAGTTTGAATTTGTGCTTCTCCTCCTAATTTATGCTGGTTTACTTGGAGTTTAGATAGAAAAGGGAGAAGATAAGCCTCCTAAAATCTGGTTTCCCTCTATGTGCTACCAGTCCACTTTATGGGCATCGCACTGATATCCAGACTGGAGCATGTGACCCTTCTCTGCACAAAGGGTCTGTCACCTCTGCTTCTCCCATTTCACTGATTTAGAGAGAATGGTTCTCTGCTTTCTCACCATTTTTTCTCCAGATACTTTTACATGAACAAACTTCATGTTTTCTAGCAAAGAGTTGCAAGTTTCATTGCTTTTGGGGGATTTTTTTTTTATACAGTTGTGATACAGAAAGTATATACATTGAGAAGACTGTCCTGTTGTGGTAATGCTAGCTGTCAGAGTCCATCAGTAATGTTCTACTGGCATGAAATTGCACTTTTGTCCACTCCCTTGACTTTGCACTTTGACTCAATCCAACCCTCAGTGAGTGGACAGGTTTCAGATTTGGTCCATGAATAGAATTGTACTGAGATATTTATCTTATCCCTTGCTTCTTGGAAGACCTTACCTTGGGCTCAATATGCTAATGTCACTGTACTCTCTCAGATCAGACCTGTGTAGCCTAAAACATGGACACAACAGCTACATGCTCCATGGATGGAAATGTGTTCTTCAAGTGTGATGTCCTAATTTTGAATATAAGTACAAAACCCCAACATAACTAAATTAGAGGTGTGTAGCCATGGGCAGCCTGGTGAGTCTTCCTGTACTTGTAAATTGTACTTGTAAATGAGTAAACCACTTAATAAAACCTTTATTGATAATGCATTAGTATGCCTAAGCCATCAGATAGTACAACTATCTCCAGAGACACTTTGAGTTTTGAAGTATACACATGGAACCAAACCAGAAGAGCTGTTGCCTGTCTGGTGCTAAGATCCTTGCACACAGCCTTCAGCTCAGCTGCCCATGGGGAGAGAAAGGGCTCAGATATGCTTTCTGTTTTCAGGAAGGAAAATAAATGATGGAGACAATGGAAAGGTTTGAAATCCCTGATTTATATGTCTGCCTGTATTTCCCTTTTCAGTTCTAGATAACTCCTACCCACCATCTTTCCTAGTCCACTGAAAAATTCCGCATTCCTGCCCAAGATCAGCAACAGCTTCACTTGTACTTCAGAGATGTTCTAGCTACAGCCCTAAAAGCCCACATGGTCTGTCTGTAATCCACAAAAATGTTAAGAAAGAAATAAGGATGCTTTCTGGAAATTCTAAGTAGCAGAAGTTGTGCACAGTGGTTGTTAGCACATCGGACTAGTGGATGTATACTTTCAGGTACTTCATTTCATACAAGTAAAGCCATAAATATCTCTAAGACTACCAAACTGTACAGAGAACAAAAATACATATAAACAAAAATATAACTACTGGCTATTAACTAAATTCCAATTTATGTTTAAAATAATAGAATATCTTGAATTGGAAGGGATATATAAGGATCACTGAATGTCCTAGACTTGGAGACTGTTTCTGCTGGAAGAAGTGGAAAGGAGAACTGGAAAATGTAATTCTTTAGTCAACCCTTTCCAAAAAAAAATCCTTCAGTTTTTTTCTATCAAATTACTCTATAGAAGGGAAAATTTGCCTAACTTTATGTTTAATCTTATTTCAGCAATCAAAACAATTTTTTCTCTGTTCTGGATAAACCAAAATGCTGTTTATTTTTATAAATTTAATATTAGACACTTCTCTATGAATTTCACTGTGTTCCTGGCTTAAACTATAGAAAATTATTCCTCTAGAATGGAAAAGCCTAACATCTCTACATGGCCGCACTTCTCTCCATAAGGAAACAGAAGTGTAGCCCAACCTCTGAGGTTTGGGGGCTTGTGTTTCAGAGCAGAGTCTGATACACTGAGAGTTTCCTGCAGTTCTGCCCTGATCTCCTTTTGTGACACACAATTTCCCCAACTTTAAGTGCTTAACTATTGTTTAGAAGTTCTCTGATATTCTTTGTACGTTTTTTTTTTTCCTTTCCCATCATCCATAGAGAGTTCCAGCCGCTCCCTTGGGTGCTTCAGTAAGTAGGCTATGAAGACTCAGGATTTTCTGTGTTGTTATTTTCATCATCTGCCTCCTTCCTTGTCTGTTTTGCACTACAGTTCTTAGGGACAACATCAAGTAAAGTGTGCACACATACAACTGTGTGAATAGTTATTTAACATGAAAACTTAGTAGCAGATGATTTGGAAAGAAATTCATTACAACATGCAAGATATTTTGAAAGACAAAAGTCAAAGACAAAAATTGTTTTCAGGGGAGAAAGCACTGTAAGCCCAGTAAGATGCTGATCTAAAAGGAGAGCAGAGATGTGGTAGAAAGTGTATATTATTTCTGCATTTCCTATACATTCCATTTAATGAGGTGGAAGATGAACATATACTTACTGAGATTGTGATTATCCTTTTTTTGCCTCTCCTTTGCCAATGCTCTTGTATCTGCTTCTGACAGAAAGTAACATTTAGTAAAACAGTCCTTAGGTTTCAATTCCAGTACTTATTTCACCTTTTCAAAATGGCCTCTTGTCACAAAGAGCAGCCTTTATAGTATTTTTACTTCATTACTCCTTTTATTATTAAACAAATTATAAGCAAATCTATATTCTACCAGTACTAAATATTTGAGAAGTCTGGCAGGTTGCTTGAGATTTATTAAACATTTTTAATTTAAGAACACAGAAATTCTATGGAGAGGTAGTTTTCTGTATTTTCCATCAGGATACAACACACTAATATTGCTATGGATTTGTATATCCCATAATGCAAGAGTTAATCAGATTTGTAAGACATTGAACAAGCTCACTGTTTCCTCTGAATGACACTAATAAACTGTACATGGTTGTTAGCATTCTTTGGATTAATTGAATGTAACTTTTAAAATTGTTAATCCACTAATGTAGATTTACCTTGAATAGCCTTATTGTAAGGTTTTAAAAGAACCATTTGTTCTACCCTGGAACAAATTTAATGGATGATAATTTATTTATACCGTTGTTCAGGAGCCAACATGTGGAAGAATCCACTATGTTTCCTGAAAGAATAAGGTTTATTAAAAACATGATGTTCATAAAAATTAGAGAGCAACATGGCTTCTGAATTACTGAGGAGAAGAACAGGTCTTTGTTCTTTTCCTTAAATGAAACTATAAACCAAACTTTAATTATAGACATCTATTTCATTGGTAAGATTTATTCAGCTTTTAAGAGAAACACCATAACTTCTGAAATTATAAAATACTAAAATCTCAGAGTTCCTTTACCTGTAAGTTCCCTTTTTACTGGTAGATTAGCTGGGCAGGAAGCATTTGTGAGACCCATATTAGCTGCTGCCATTCCCTGGTCACTGTTATATATATCCAAAATGCTGCTGGATAGCTTGAGGAGGAGGAAAGAATAATAATAATAAAAAAATACCCAACATTAAAATAAGTTAGAGAATTAAAAAAATAAAACAAATATACATACAAAGAGCAAATGTCTTGGAGCAGAAGTTCAGTGTTCTTTAGAAGGTGCTCTGTCTATGTGTCTGAAGGGAAAGTTTGACTTCATGTATTACTGAATAAAATTGAAAGTGAAGGGTCACAGTTTGCCATAGTTCCAAAAGTGTCTTTCTAAGAGGCTTTCAGATGTAGAGTGAAGCAGGATATGGCCCTTAGTGTCTGTTTTGTAATTACTTCTACACAGTATTTTCTGATAACATTATTTCAAAACTGCACTTCAAACATGAATTAAGCTAAAAGTAGAAATAACTTTGCTGGTTTTGACCTACTTGCCAGTGATTTTTAACCACATCACTAAAGTCCAGATTGGAATTTCTACTGCGTCTTTTTTAGCAATGATCAAGTTAGATGCAATTATTAAAATTAGAGTGGACAGAGCATCAAATAATGAGTTTTAAGCAAAGCTGTGACGATAGACCAGATAACCTAATGGTTTTAACATGCATAATATATATGATCATATATACCATTTTCTTTGTTACCTTTCAAAATATGACATTATTTAAATAAACTCATCAAATGCACTTAAAGAGAAGTATCAAATAATCATAACATGATTTGGATTGGAAGCAATCCTAAAGACCATCTAGTTCCAACCTCCCTGCATGGACTGGGGCACCTTCCACTAGACCAGGCTGCTCAAAACCCCATTTAACCTGGCCTTGAATGTTTCCAGGAATGAAGCATCTACAACCTCCTTGGGCAACCTATTCCATTGTCTCACCACTCTCATAGGAAAGGATTTCTTCCTCATGTCTAACCTAAATCTAAGCTCTTTCAGGTTTAAGATATTACCACTTAAGCCTTTAAGAAAAATCCCTCCCCAGCTTTCCTGTAGGCCCCCTGCAGGTACTGGAAGGATGTTACAAGCTCTTGCCAGAGCCTTCTCTTCTCCAGGCTGAATAACCCCAACTTTCTCAGCCTGTCTTCACAGGAGAGGTGCTGCAGCTCTTGGAACATCTTTGTGACCCTCTTCTGGACTTTGTCCAGCAGCTTCATGTCCTTTCTGTGTTGGGGACTCCAGAAGTGGACACTGTACTTCAAGTGGGGTCTCATGAGAGTGAAGTAGAGGGGGAGAAGTAAGGTTAAAGTATATTTCTACAGATTCCAGGGAATTACCCAAATATTACTTTGACTTGAATAATAATAATTTACCTATCTGAAATAATTCTAAAATATGTAGAAATTTTGTAATGAACAGTGCAGGCTCCATTTCTGTGACAATATAACCAGCCTTTCAGCACTGATCATTATCTTTATTTCTGTATGTTCATCTGAAAGCAGCTGTATAAATAGAAGTATAAATAGAAGTCATGTCCTAATTCACAAAAATGATTTGCATTCTTGCTGCCTTCTAAGGCAATAAGAGCAACATATTTGGATTTGTTTCATTTTTTTCATTTTATAACAGATATAAATTTTTTAATAATTTTTTTCCCTTTTGTGCCCAACACAAACTCAGACTCAGAAACTAAGTTAGGATGCACCTGACCAAGAAAAAAAAAAAATAAAAGAAAAAGGAAAAAAAATATGGTTAAGACACACCTGAGACAGAAAATCATGAAAATAATTTAGGGGTTATTTAAGAAAATTGTTTTTCATAGAAAATAAAACATGTTTTTAGAGTTCTGCCCTGCACTCAGATCCTGAAACGCCTTGGAATTTTTGAGGCAGGTTACAGAAACAGCAATCATCAGTCTGCTGGGAACCAGTTTTTTATAGGATATGATTACTTCTTTTCTTGTAGAGGCCAAGATCTTCACCACATTTTCTTCTTGCAGAGGCTAAGAGCTTCACCACAAGTTATTTAGAATGAAGGCACTTTCTAAAAAATTTGCTCAGTGTGAAATTTTCCATGGCAGAGTTTGCTATATTTTTATATTAAATCTGAAATTCTAAATAAGTTATATTTTTAAATAATTATTTTACTAAATTATCAAGTAAGTTTACAAAATTATCTAAGAACCTATTTTTTTCTTAAATTCTCCCAGCTGCATAACTTAAAATGAAAAGAAGCAATCAGGATTCTTTTTAATAGACATAAATAACATGCTTATTTTTAAAGCAGAGGTTTATTACTTAGGAGAACTGACAGTTCTTTAATACCATTAGAAATCTCAACATCAAGTCAGTTCTGAAAATCTGCTTACCTATTTGATCTCACTATGAAAATACTTTTCAAAAGAATGTTTGGAATTTAGTTGAATGTTACTCAAGAACAAGCTATGTTTAACATGCAGGATTTGAACACTAAGCACACTCCCTCTTTAAGCACCTTTGTTTCATTCCAGGGTGGTAAACTGACAAGTATTACAGAATTCACTGCAGCTTTACCTTTCTGTTTTCTTTGTTCCAGGGATAGTATAATTATATTACAAGAGTGAACTCATATTAGCTCTAGACACATATTTGATGACTTCCTACATTCATGTAAATGAATTTGGCTTATTGAAATGATAGGAAAACAGAATGAGATAAAAACCTGAGAGTCAGCGTGACTCCTACATTTATTCTTAGTGGACTTGGGATAAGGCAGCTATGCTTAAGGCTACTGGTTGTGTGAAATGCTAGGAAAAGGTAATCTCTGAAAATAATATAGTCTAATAAATAATCTAAAAAGTGAGAAATGCATATCTATCATACTTTACTTTTTTCACATATCTGCATATATGAGTTCAATAACTTGCATTAACCTCTTTTAATTTATAAGAGTAATAATACTATTAATTAAAGAAGACCAGAAATGTAAACCCCAGTTTACACAAATGCATTACACACATCAGTCATTATTTCTAATTTTAAAGCAGTAATTCATCTTTACTCTCAAAATATAATCAAATTCCTATAGTCTATTCACAAAGATCTGAATATAAATTAAAAGATCCAAATCCAAGAGAAAAAAATCACCAAAGGCCAACATAGCTGGTAGTGAAAAAATATTATCAACAAACTTGAAAATTCACAAAACAACATGAGTAAACTCAACTTAAAACCACAGGTAAACATTTCAGCTGCATTTGATTACACAGCTGATGAAGGTACTTCCATCTACCTCAGCTACCATTGTCCTGAGCAAGAAGAGCTCTTATGCCCCCTTCCATCAGCAGGATCCACCAGGGCAGTGTCATCCCACATAGCCAGGGCTTCAAGTGAACATCTGCCTATGGTCTAAGTCTACTGCTACATGTCACACAATGTTCAGAAAGTCTTAAAGCAAATGGTATTTCCATAACTTCCAGGAATGAAAGAGAATGATTCTTAATGGGTTAATCAAAATACATGGATAAGGCTTGTCTGCTTTTAGTCTCTAGTCAGCTCTATGTCAGGATAGTGTCCACCTACCTGATGACATACTGTTTAAGTATTTTTCTGTTTTGGTTAATATTTGTAGATATGTATTACAGTAACATTGAAGATTGAAAGGTTCATGGTCCTGTCACAGTTGCACAGCTAGAAAATAACAGCTCAATGCTCTTCCAAGATCAACTACGTTTTTCTAATTAAAAAATGCAGCTGAACATGGTAGTTCCCAGTCCATAGTCAGAGATCCTGGACCAGAAGGAATTTCCTGGATATTTGGTTGGTTTTACATATCATCACATCATCCATTTACAAAGAAATGATGCTTTGTCTTAAAATCAACCAGGCTTAACATCTCCAATATTTTTATTTAGAGTATGTTCCAAAAGTTGGATTATCACAAATTATTGTTAAAAGCTTTCTTTTTATTTCCATATACAGACAAATTTTATTTTCGTTTTGTGTTCCTTTAACTTATAAAGTTCATTGTTTAACCTTAATTGGTTGTGAGTGACCATAGCTCCCTTTATCCTTTAGTTTGCTAAGTTGAACAGGTCATGCTTCTTTAGCCAGGCTTCCCATTCTGTGGTTTGTCCTAATAGAACTGTCTCTCTTTCCTGCTTTGATTTAGTTTCTCTGAAGGTGGACACCTTTATTTGTCTAACATGTTCTAAAAAGTTTTCTAGCCAGTGAATTTCACAGTGAATATTTCATTGTGTCTCTTGGAAATCTCCCTCTTGATGGATCCTAAGATCATATTTATCTCTTTTTTTTTGCAGTCCCATCATTTTGATGGCTTACAGTCATCCTCTGAGCAACTAATGTAACCAGATCTTTCTCTGTCATCTTCCCTTAATGAGCTCTCAGCTTACTGCAGACATCCCTGTTATTAGTATTTAAATGAATGACTTTGCACTCGGTACTATTACAGTCTTTCCATTTATACTCTTCTGTCATCACAGCCATATAATTCTTCCCCTATGATATCCTCACCCACCCTTGAATTGGCAATACTTTCTACTTTTGCTGCCTCAGTAAATTTCATCAACATAAACGGGGTTTTTGTACCGAGGTCATTAATGAAAATATTAAATAAACTGAAGCTTGAGACTGATTCTTGAAGCACTTCATTAATATCTTCACTTTTAACAAAATCTTTATTATCTCTTTATCTTGCCCTTCAACTTGAAAATAATCCTGTTTAGTTATTTTCTGTATAATCTGTATCAGATTTTACTAATATATATCCATAAAACAAGGTTACAATCAACAAACCCTGGATTTGCAGAACTAATTAGATTCCAGTAGCAAACAGCTCTCCATTAATCCAAAAAGATGTCACTAATCATGGAAATGATGCAGGATATGTACATTTTTAAGGAGCGGACACCTTACATGATCTAGTTGCCTATAATGACTGAATTCTAAGATAGCAAGAGCTTTTCACTAGAGGCATCTGGACTGTCCTGACAGGTCAAAAGAATTCAACAGCTAATCTACTTTCTCTTGAGAGACCTGGAAAAAGGCAGCAGGATGGGCTGTCCTGTTAGGGGATGCTTATTTCCAGCTACCATTTCTCCCAGGTCTTATTTTCTCAGTCACATTCACAAGCCCAAGAATATGATCAGAAGGGTCAAGATGCTCCCAGAAAATACAGAGGTCAGGACCAGATTTCCTCTACAGTTTTCATGCTGCCCAGAAGAATACATGAAAAAGAGACCAAGTGGGAAGCAAGCTTCAAGAATATTCCTGCTAGCAGAAACTTCCTTTACTGCCTTCTTTTCTAGGGTTAATACTTGCAGACATGCAGCTCACCAGGGGTATCTACACGCCTGTATTTTCTGCACTAACAGACACATAGCATACATGCAGAGCAGTTGATGTGCTGTACAGACAGTTCTGAGGATCATTGGACTAATTACAAAGGGTCAGATTACCTGTATTGCACCTAGAGACTTGCCAAACTCCAATAACAGGGAAGGACTAAACATGGTGCTTTACTTGGCCCAAGCAGAGACTACATAACTGCCTAACCCGAAAGGTTGAGTACTCTATCTGCAAGTGAAAATTTCTTTTGGTGCTTGTTAAAAATTAGTGCTTGCTCAGACTGCTTCTAGAACAGAATGTTCACATGTGACACATTAGTACAATACTTTATTTCCACCCCCCATCCAAATACATCCCATATAAATTATGTTCTCATGAACCTAATTGATAGCATCACTTCAAAGAACAGTTTTATAAAATGAAGCTACTTCTTCTTAGCCAGAAAAAATGTTAACATCCATCCATTTAATTGTGGTTCTTGCTTATGCATTTTAATTAAAAAAGGAAAGCAGGGATTTTACCAAGTGTTTATGCTGTTATCCCAAGAATGCTTCCCAAATGTATAAAACTAGGCTTAGAACTGCATCCAGTGTTCATTTTACACATCAAATCAAAGTTAGTTCAGTATTTGTGTTACATAATTCCTTGTCATTCCTTTTCTGTTTGTTCATGACATCTAACAAACTATTTTTCAGTCTTCAAAGTTTGAAGACAAGTGCACCAAATTTGGAAAAATAGTGAGTTGAGCAATAGCTGCATAATAACCCAGTTATTGCAAATCCAATTTCTAAACAGAAATGTCTGCTATACCAAATGTTTCCAATTTTTGACAAGGTGAAAACTGGGGTAATTCTTGTATATTCAAAGGATCATTAGTAACTTTTGACTTTTCATCTAATTCAGAGGTATTGCAGGCAGGATGAATAATCTTGTAGACTGATACAAATCCTGGACTCAGAAGGCTGGTGTTCAGTCTCTGGCTTTCTTTTGCAAATGCTGTATTGCTTGAAGGAAGTTGAATAACATAAGTTGTCATATTGTTTTTCTTTTTAAGGATGTGTTTACACTGTCAAATGTCAAAAAAAAGTTGCAGTGTACTAGTTTTAGGGTCTAGGACAAGAATATCCTGCTCACAGTTATAGTTCTTTTGTAATGGCAATACAAACATTTGTATTTTAACATAGACTGTATTCTATAATAATTTACACCCAAATTTTTTCAGTTCCTCTTTTTATTATCTAAAGAGAACAGCAGAAAAGCAATGCTTCCCTTTTCAGTCTTGTTTTCCTTTGAACAAATTGTATCTCCTTCTATATTTGTCTTTAACATGGTTCATAATTACACACTCCTCAAGTAAGGACTTAATGTTCAGATATATTACATTACATGTTATATATTATGCATGAAAACTTGTTCATTTTTTATCTTCGAATAATGATCATCAAGCTGTTCATTATTCATCAGAGAAAAATGAACTCTGTTCATAATCCTAGTTACAGTACATCCCTGCCCTATCATATGCATATCTGTCCATTGTCTAGATAAATGTCTGATCAAATATGACCAAGCAAAGGAATTTTCTGGAGAATCAACCTTTTGCAAGTCAGTTCTGTTCTTTCAGTTATCATCTCTTAATTATATGGTTTTAGCTGTTCTTGAAACTAAAATAACAAAGACCAAAATGATGTTGTGATACTGTCACCATCCAACTTGTGGCTGGAAATGAAAGGTCAGAGCAGTACTGCTCAACTAACCTCCAGGGTCTGAAACTCAAAGATTACCATTAAATGACAGCTCTGTAAGCTGTTTTACTATGATCATGTCACTAATAACACCAGCTAAAGCAACAATTCCTGGTTCCATCCAACTTCTATCTCGCTGGCTACCCCATGCAAATGCATATGTGAAATAATTCAAATTCTTCCTCTAAAAACAATGAATATCAGTACAAAAACATAAGAACAGTGACAAATTGAGGTGGAGGGTCAAAAGAAACCAAAGTTTTTTTTCAGGATTAGACTCTGGACTATTTTCTCTCAAATACAGGTGCTAACATCTCTATTACCTGTATTTATATCATATATAACATATATATTATGCTTTTCTTCCAGGAGCAATTATAACCTATATGTTAAAAACAAGGAGCTTATTGTAGCTTTATCTATTATCTGTAGTCTACTAAGGACATCAGGTCTTGCACTGCTGTATGCAGACAACAACATGAAACATCCACCAGAAGCTAACTATTAATGCTTTGAGATAAAATAGGATTTGCCTTGTGGTCCCAAACAGCAGTAATTGACCTGCAGATTATGTTGAAGAGGAGCTAAGAATTAGTGAGGAATGCATATTAGGAGAAATGGAAACTTTTTTTATTTGTCCTTTCCCCTTAGCTCTGTTAAACACATGTTAAGATCTGAGATGAAGACCACATTTGTAAGAGGTGCTTACATACAGCTGTTTATTTTAGAATAGTATTTTCATTTATGTCTATGTACCATTCTGAAAGAGAAAACCAAAAGGAAAAAAGGAAAAATTTACTGCACTTGCATGGAGCTTGAGCTCCCTTCAGCCAGATGAGTTTACCCCCAGAATGGAGAGGGATTATTAGAGATTATGCTGTTATAATGTAAGAGTGAAAAATGAGCTATTTGGGCATTCTGCAGAGATTTTTCATGCTGCAGCTATCTACAAGCCAGCTACATTTTTTTTCCTTGACCCAAAGTGTTGTTTGTATGCTCTGTTATGAAGACCTTTTCTACAGCATGAGATAAGCCGTAAACTCTCATACCCACTGTATTTGTAGTATTTGGAGTACTAAGAGCATGTAAGAGAGCTGTGCACTGCCCATTTCAACCACTACATTGCATGAAATACTGTAAACAAACCTTCATCTGGCATCTGAATGACATTCAAAAAAGCAGTGGCAGTGATAGCAAAAGACAACTCCAGCTGCAGAAAACAAGCCTGAGGAGTTCTGTGTTTCTGCATGTCATTGTTAGTTCTCTGCAATTGAAAGACACATTTTTCTGTCTAGCACCTCTATGAAGAAAAACAAATAAAATATTTGCTCACCAGTTTTATTTCTGAGGAGTCTACTATTTCCTCAATAGCTACCAACTGTTCTTTCCCCTTCATTTTTCTTTTTTCTTAGACTTGGAAATGAAACAGGGAGTGCTAGGCAGAAGTTTATATACTTAGGTGAACTTTGATTCTTCCTTGGACTTTAAGACTAATCTAGTGTAGAATGTGATAGACAAAGCATTTTCATTGATGTTATGCAGCTTTTCAAGTTACCCAACCTAAGCAAATGAAGCTGTTAATGTTTACTCTGGCCCTTTCTCTAAAATGGTTTTGAACTTTAGAAGATTTTTAAAACTTTTAAAAGTTGCTGAATGACGCCAGCATTCACTGAATAAAAAATACTAATGATTATGCAGCAGGGGGCTGCCTAGATCAGCAATGGACCTCTCATGGAAACCTGGTTTGACTTCATGACTGAATAATCACAGCAGTTATTTAATAAAATATTTTTGAGGACACCTAGTTGAATTTCTTTTTTTTCTGTATGATTTCTGGGAATGGGACAGACAAAGGTTTTTGTAATCCATCTAGATGGTAACCATCAGTGTTTGACAAATAATTAATACAAATACAAATTATTAATGCCATGATGAGAAACTGTGACCTCAAAGACCTTGTAATAGCAGTGAGATGTCACAGACAGACTGCACTGTGCTTTTATTAATAAATATCTCTATAAAATCATATGCAGAGTTACCAGATTTAATCAGAACTTGATACCAGCCTTAGTTAAGAGAATCATAAAAATTAGAGAAGGAAACCATCTATCCTGTCCTATCCTGATCTAACCTCTCATCCACACCAGTACAACATAAGATTTTTTAAAATGCTGAAGAAGCTGAACAAATACATGAGCCCCAGGGCAACTGAGGATTTTCTCCAAAAGCTGTTTTCCTGCAAGGTGACAGAAGTGGAAAAATCCCATCAGAAATGACTCCAAAGTGGACCAGGAGTAGACTGTAGTTCCCAATCTTGGCAAAATGTTGTGCTGTGAATGTATGAAACCAAGTCATGCAAGCAAAGCAGTGAAGTCTTGCTTCCCTCACAAGCTGGCCCTCTGCAAGGCAACCCCTTCGTAGGGCTCTCCCAGCCTTGCTGCAACCTCCTGCAGCCTCCTGGCCAACAAGTCTGCACTAACACCTGAGCCAGCAAAGCCCCTTCCTGCCAGCGTGCCCAGGGGCTTTGCCTTCTCCTCTCTGTCAGTGACACTTCTCCCTCCCAGTCTCTCCACCCAGCCCATTGCAGAGGCCTTTTAACAATTTCACTAGAGGTCCCTTTATCTTACAGACAGTCACTTGAGTTCTTGGAGTGGTGGCAAAGCTGATGTGAAAGGTGAGAGGAATCTGCCAACACTTTTCCTTGCTAGAGAGCCAGGAAACACAGAGTGCTTCCTCAGCACGCAGAGGGAAACAGTGGCTCTCTTGGGTTTAGGGTTGGATGAAGATGGCCCAGCAAGTGAACAAACCAAGACAGGTAGTTCATTCTCTCTTTCTGCCCTTATTCAATATCTGAAGTACCAGATGAGACAGATCTGTGATGTTCTATTTCTACCTACACCACCTAATCAGGAGATTACTAGCAATGGGTTCAGCTCCCCCTTAGCTGTTGTTTCTGATAATAACAAATAATAATAGATATTACTGAAGGTAATGTTTTAGTTTTATGTGCTTATTCACTGATGCTCTAATGGTGAAACCAAATTTCAGTTGAGGTGCAGTACCATTTCATTAAAATGACACAAGCAGACATACCTTTTTGGTTTTTTGAATTCTTCTTTTCCCAGCATATAAATACCACATATATCAAGTCAAATTCACTGAAGAAATTTGGCTAAAATCACAGATAGACAAAGTTCCAAAGAGCAGATCTGTTGCTTGTGACAGTTCTAACTCTAAGGTGATGTGAGCTTCAAAGTACCAATGACAACATAATGATTTCATTGTGCAGTTAGAGATGCAATTGTTGAAGAAATCAATGTTGTTTCAAATCTTTAAGCATTTCTTTACCTTAAAGGAAAGAATGATTTTGGAAAGCATATTGAATATTCAAAAAAAAAAAAAAAACAGAAAAACAAACAAACAAAAAAACTTGTTTTAACACCTCTTTGTTCCAGCTTTCTCCAGGACAACTAAGCCTATTCTATTCCCCGAGTAAGAAAAATTCTTCAGATCACACTTATGCCATATTTATCCATACTTAATATTATCAGTGTTTTCTATTGTTTAGAAGTCATAGCATTTAGGAAACATTCCTGCAGGTGAGCTCATTCAGAGGAATAATTAATTAAACATTTCTTAAATTTAATTAAGAAATCAAAATAGAAACATTTTTCTTGGATCTATTTGCTATAGGATATGGTAAAAATAATCAATGAAAAGGCTTTCAGAGGAGAAGCTTTCAATTTTTCCTAGGCAATCGAAAAGGAATTGAAGAAGGTTCCATTTTGTTTAATCATTAAATACCTACTATTCCATCGTCGGTGAGCTCACCTGATTTAACAGATCACCAGTGGTGCCACTGTGGGGGTGTCCAGTTTTATGGCTATGCCACCAAGGCCTTTTCTACACCACTCCTTAGCTGTCACCAGCAACTATCTAATTGCTATAGTGTCTTTCTCCCTCAGCCTATTCAAGAATACTTCTGAAAGTTCTTGTTTTCTTCTGCAGCAGACCAAAAGACAACCTAGAATCCTTGAATAGTTCACAAAACTTAGTTATTTTCCAGCATGTGTCACCCAGAATGGTTCAAGAGAAGCCTGTGCCCTCGCAGGATATTATTATCCTCTCATTTTATTCTCATTCCAAGCCAGTCAATCTCCTAATGCTTTTGATTTAAGTTTCAGTGGACTGCATGTCAAGCAGAGGACATTATCCCAGTAGCTGTGCAGTGATTAGCTGGGCTACAGCAGTTATTTCTGAAGGAAAGTACTGCAAAACACTTTCATAGAAATCACTGTTGTGCTTGCAAAATTACTGGGTTATCTCATGAGTCCTAGGGCTGTATACATATATTAGCAAAAGAAAACAGCATTTAGTAACATATACAGGTTTACTAAGTCACATTGAAAAATCCAACACTGAAAAGCACAGAGATCCTGATTTTTAATTCTGCCTTTTTCTGGCACTCTTCATGAATACTACTAATGCTCTCCACATTTGCCTTGATACAGTATGTTTCTTAAACTTCCCTTTTCCAGATAACTAAAAGGAATATAGACCACAGCTTTTTAGAACCTGCCCCAAACTTTTATTGATGGTCTCCTGTATGTTTTACACTATCAGACCTGCACATCTACAGTTGCTCTGCTCAGAGCATTTGGAAGTTAATAAACTTTAAATTCATTTCAGAATGTTGAATAGACTGTGAGGATTTTTAATAAGTATGGAAGTGTAATGAAATTAAAAATATTTACTTTTGAAATATCTGTTGCCGTATCTGGTATAGATGACATTATTTATCTCATACTCACATATGTAGTCTGTTTCACTTTTTTTAATGATTCCTGTAAGATCAGAAACAAACTTGAGGCTCCTAATACAGTACTCGAGAAGAAACTGATTTCTCACAATATAGATAAATATATCGTTGCTTGCTAGTAATAAGTTTCATATGACTAAATTATTATGAGAAGGAAAAATTACTTTAAATTGGTATAATCTTCAAGTTTTCTTTATCAAATCTTACTTTGTCATGATGAACAACCAATTTTCATCAAGTAATTGCTCATAAGAATAATTATGATTTTATTTCAGATAGTTTTGTGGGCAAAGTTTACAAAATCTTTCAGAATAATCAAGACCTCTTGCATATAGGGAGGACCTAGTCTTATGTTTTTACTCAGCTTCTAAAAGATGATTATAAAAAGTAGGTTTCTACCATTAGAGTACTCTCAACAGCAATAGAAACACAGAGAATTCCCTGCTTCTAGTAATTCTGAAATTGCCACCCAAAATCAAAGACACTTATAAAAGTATCATTCTGGGCCTAAGCACAGCAAAAGTCAGACAATCTACCCTTCAGAAGTTGTAATAATTTTAATGAGAGATGGAAGGATGCTCTTGTTTTCACTTCTCTGATTCTACTAATACATGACTGTAATTCATTAATTCAGGGTCAGACAATGAGCCTCTGAGCAATTATTCCCATGAGTGGTCTCATAGAATTCAATGTCCTCATTTAATGTGCCATTAAAAAGGTACGTGGGTGCATCTAACTAAAGCAAACATTAATTCACTGCTACACAACAGATAGTACTGTGAATTCTCTGAAATCAGACACTATCTACTGAGAAAAATAAGAGTAGAAAATTATTTCAAGAATTTCCCTTATACAAGAAAAGATTTTGCTGCAAAAAACCCCTAAACCTTATGCTATGTTCAGAAAACCAGGATAGTTAGATCTTTTCAGAATTTTATAGAGACTACTTTCTAAAGTTCAGACAAAATCAGGACAATGGCAATAAGGAAAAATTTTAATACTTAAGCATTGCACTGGAGGAATACAAGGAAGAAGCAAACACCAAATCATCCAGGCTCAAGGGCATCTCAGCGTCTGCTGTGATCTCTATTATTCTGATAGCAGCCACCATAGTCAGGTACCTTGTTTAGAAGTATATCAGGAGTAGTCTGAATCTCTGTTTAAGCACAGCATAACCCCAGTTCCTTTCTTAGAGGAATTAGTTCTTTTCTTATTCCTGATCATGTCTTCTAGTCCAATACTGTCAAAATATATAAATTTGTAACTCAATAAACAAAATGACAGAATGTTAATGTGATGATGAAAACCGAGATCCAAAGAAAATATTTTCTATCTGCCTCTCTATCTTTCTCTATTGCACACCTTATGACCAAAATTTTGCTGGTAGGTTTAGGATGTTGCCTGAAAGGTGCTATAAACCCCTAAGTAACAAGCTAATGCCCAAACCACCTCCATCTGCCCATTTCTTTTATATATATTGGAGCACACATTTCCAAAAAAGCAAACAGAAGAGACATAGACACGGCTTGATTGCTTCCACATTGGTGCATTTCACGTGCCTCGTTGAAGGAAGGCTTTATTTTGTCATTGTACTGCACAGAGAGATTTGGAAATGGACTGCATTCTCTAGCTTTATGTAGCAGCCTGGTGACTTCCTCAGCACAAACTAAAATCTAAAGGCCATTACACAGTCATTTCAGGAGTCTCAAGTCTTTGCAGCTAAGATACCAAGTAGGCCTACAGGTCACTGCCTATTTTCTTTCTAGTCAAGAATATGGTGTCCAATATATTTTAGAGAGATATGTCCTTCATGGCTGAAGATAAAGGCTAATGGGGATGAAATTAGCATAGATTAGCATCATCCAGTTTTAAAAGGTGTTGAGGGAGTGTAAGTCGAGTCCAAAACCCAGAATTTCATCACTATCTCATCATGCAACACCTGGGAAGATCCTCCCTTGCCTCATGTTAATTTGAGCCCAAATATTACTTCATTCCCAAGGGAGCATTTCTTTGCCATGTTCTTTACTGAGATATGTATAAATCAGACTGAATATATTAGTTCTGCAGCTGGCATGCATATGCCAAAGTATCAATGGAAATATTAATTTCTGGACAGTGTAGTGGGCAACACAGAGGCATAGAGATCTTATCTTCTAATGCATTTTTGTAGCCAGTGAAGCTCTGGTGTCATAAAAAGATGTTGCTCCAGTGGGTGATAAAGAGCAAGCACATGACCCTATATTCTGAAATGAACTTTGCAGACTTTCAAAACCTTGTGAAGATTCTCCTGATTTCACCAGTGAAGTTTCCCTTTAGCAGTATCCCCTTTAAGGACCTGAGGACAAAATCTTTGTAGAAATGTTCAAAAGATAAAGCAGGACTGAGAGAACAAGCATCACTTCTATGAAGAGCGTTGCATTGCAGTTATTGATAAATATTATTTTCATAAATAATGCTCTAGGAATTGTTGTCCATTCTTCCTTTTCAAATGTGTTACATACACGTAAATATAAGTAGCCTTTGTGAATCCTCTGTCATTTCTTTACCAAAAAAATATTATCAAAATACTACTTTTTTTTTTTTTTTTTACATTATTCCTATAAAGGATTTCATATGGAAAGTTACATTTCTCATCTATGTTCCTGAAATTATTCAACTGGGTGCAGCTTGCCCTCAGGAAAGACAAGCAGAGCCCACCCTTGCTTCAGTATAAGACACTGGAGAAACTACTATACTGTAGAAGCTTATATGGGGAAGCTTTGACTTTTTTAGATGAGGTAGACAAACCTTAAAGCAAAACTTTAAAAAGCCTTCTAGGGTCTAAAGAATCCTCATATCCATAGTCCTGCATGGGAATTATTACCTCCAATGAGTTAGGCACCAAACCTGGTGCTAAGCTAGAAACATAAATACTATTCATACCACTTAAAACAGCTGTGTCATACCACATTGGAGTACTTTCCTGTAATATTTCTTGACAGAAGCAACTGAAGGAAAAGGAGAATAATCCACTGATAGTATTGCTTTAGCCTCTGAAATGTGACGTGCTTGAATCACCCAATGAAATTCTCTTTTATAAACAATAAGATGAAATTCCACAAAATACTTACAGTTCTTTGCATTAGTAGAGGAGTTTCAGAGCAACCTATCCCTTCATCATTGAAACTTGATTCCATATTGATTATGTCTTCAATAACCTCCTCCATCTGAAAAAATAATAAAGACCAATCATTATAAATAATAATGGAAACTCTGTTATTATGCAAATACAGAGGAAATAATCTTAATTATTTATTACATCAATACAACAGTTTCAGAAGTTTATATCTCCAAATCCACATAATTCAAGCACTTTTAAACAATATTCATGTATTTTACTTCTCGTGAAAACAGTTTTTGTGGTTTAACAAGTTATTTCTTTCCTCCTGGGCAACAGCCCATTCCCCTTTTTTGAGCTCTTATTGCAACACCAGGATAAGATGACAGAAGTGCATTGCTAAGTTGTAACTGTGATCTGTCACCTTCATCAGATGTGTCATATCCACAGTGTATTCTTGCACTGGTGCAGGAAGTCAGAAAGAAACCTGTGGTTCTGCAAGAGCATGAGTCACTCCAGAGCTGGTGTTGCACACTGCTCCCCAAATTCAGCAGGCAGAGGTTTGTGTCAGTTTGGGCAGGACACTGGATACCTCTCCAGCTCAGCTTCTGCTCCTATGTTTGTTCTAATCTGAATCAAAAGCTACTGAAGTAGATGAAATAGTTAATTAATAACTTGGGATGACACCGAGTACTTTGATGACATATAGACACATGCAGACTTGGACAAGGTGCGGCATGAATTTTCAGTGGTGTTTTTGGTCTGTTTCTGTTCACAAAGTAAAATCAGGAAAGATCCCAAGGTGAATTTTTCACAGCTAATTGTCTGCTGGAGCAGCTGACTCATGCTCTTAGGAGCTGTCTGAAGATCTGGAGGAAATGCAGAGGGACCTGTGCAACTAAAGAAAGTATCACACAGGTCAGGGACTTTCCAATACAAATTTTAAGGCCATGTGGCACAGCACAGCACATACATACACTCCCTTCCCCCTCCAAAAAAACATACATGTGCTCTCCAAGGAGTTGTGCTGTGTTGGCCAAAAGGATGCCAGGAAAATCCCACAATTGGAGAATACGGATGAATACAGTTCAGTGCACCAACATGTCTGTTAGCTCTTTATTGTTTACTAATATACCTACAGCCTGCACTGGACCACAGGACACATCTGCAACTAGGAAATTGTGCTGTGCCAGTCATGTCCCTGAGCTTTGGGATGGGATGAATCAAATTATTGGAGTAATGTCTACAAGGACTTTGGCTTGTGTCAGCTATGAGACTCACAGGCATCATCAGATACAGTTCAGAAGAGAGGCTTACAAGCAGCAGCCTCACTCTTGAGGACAGAAAGTGGTGTTAGGGCAGGCACCACTTGTTGCTTGTCAGATACCTGAAGTGCCTGAGAATGGCTCTAGCATGCTGAACTTGCCAACACAGAGGTGACCACAGAGGCCTCCCCAAAGGCCACCTGAAACAGTCTTTGCAGACTATTGACTCTAGCAATCCATAAACCTAATGCAAAATGTCAGTCATCAATGCAAAAGAAATGGAAGGGTCCCTGATGAGCTCTCTGGCAGCTCCAGGTTGGTTTTTTTTTTTCAGTTTCCTAAAACTTAGCTGTATAACTTCCAAATGCTTAAATTCCTCTCTGCAGTTAAAACCCAAGATGTGATACGGCATCTCCATTTTATCTACATCTCACACTGACTGAGATTCTGACACTGTATAATAGCTGTACCTCTATTAAAATAGATGGTGACACTAAAGTTAGCATGTCTAAGCCAATTTACCCAAGATAACCCATACATAAATATATCAGCTAACTGAAAAATGAATGGAAGGTTATTTCAGTTACATCTTTAAGGTAATTAGTATCTAACTTTGATATGTAGCTAGGATAATACTTTTAGACTGAAATAACTCATCTGAAAAAAAAAGTTTTGCATTGCAAAGTATATATCAAAAATCTTACAGCAATATATGAGATACAGATAAAAAGATGCAACAGTACATTTTAACTCACAAGAACTTAGAAGCCTGATCATGCAATAAGCTATTCACAGACATTCAAGGGAACCACTCATGTACTTTAAAAGGATTCGGGGAGCAAGTGTTGCATCCAGAGGCCTCATGAAACGACAGAAAGCAATCTCTTGCCCACTATCAACACTGTGTGGGTAACGTAATGTTTTTAAGAAGTATGCCAAGCCCATTTCCCCATTCCTTTTGCCAACCTGGCCCTACCGCATTTTCATGTTCTCCTCCAAGGGCCAGCAGCTTGGTAACGGGGCTTTCAGCTGTGCCAATATCACTGGCAGGAGGCATGTGTCCGTTTCTGAGGATGGAAGTCACTCCTGCAGGCTGGATCGTGTGGGAGTGGGACAAGGAGACGGTTTGGCTGGACAGCTTGGTGTCGAGGGTCAGGTACTGCTTCACCTGGTGCCTCTGGTTTTGCTGTATGTGGTATCTAGACTGATTTTCCAAGTGTGTTTGTACCTGGGAAGGAATAGAAATAATTGCTAAAGTTTGAAATTAATGGTACCTATATTTGCCCATAAGCTCTTAAAAATTTCAAAACAATAAATTCCACAAAACACATCAAATCAGGGTTTTTTCAGTTTTGCATACTTACACAATTCTTACTTGGGTACTATTTTTCCCTAAAACAGCTGAATAAATCTTCTGAATAAGAATCAAAATAAAATAGATTTAGAAAATATAAACATAATCCTGACAAAAGAGCAGAAGCCTGCTACACATTTTTCTCTTCTCATTTACAGATGGTCTCTGTTGAAATCACTGATCATTGCAAGCAAACCTACATAAAACTATATATATGCATACCAAATATTATACTTTAAAATCAGTATTACAAGATATCTTTTGTACTTGCAATAAATATAATCCAACCAACCTCAAGCAATATCAACAACAGCAGATATTCACTCAAATCTAAATCCACCTTTGGCTCACCTTGTAATAAATACAGTCAGTTAAATGAGGCATTGCTGCACAAAACAAAACAAAACAAAACAAAAAAAAAGGAAACAGCTAAAATAAAATGTCCAAGCTATAGTCCTGGATGACTATCCTCAAATCACACAGTAGTCTTCTTGAAGTGCCTCTTGAGGACAGATCACTTTTTTGAGTTGGTAGCACTTTATAAACTGAGTGGTCATGCAAAAAATAGATAATTGAGTAAGACTTTGGGCCATCCTTTGATTCCAGAGATTGACAGTTGCTACTTCAAACAGCTCCCATTTCAGATCAATGTCACATTCCTGCAATTTAACCGTCAGAGGAGCACTGCATACACAAACCTCACTGTCATTTCAGCCCTGTGGCTTTCTCCACTTCCTATGGCATGACTGGTCACAGATTTCTTGTAATAGATTTTTCTCAAGTGGCCTCTGTGTAAGCATGATTAATATTTGTTAAATAATAGCAAGACTTGCTTTGCAGCTCTTTTTTCTTAAAAAAAATTTCAGTCATTTAAACAAACTTCTTTTTAATTCCCCTGACATACTTAAGGAGGGGTAAATAGCCCATAAAAGGGAGTTGCATTTAAACTAGCTGTATTTTTTAACAATGTTGCAGTACCTACTTTATTTTTAATCATATTATGGTAGCATGTCTAGAGATATTTTATTTATGTTTCTTTAAACTAATTTGCAAGTCATATAAAAAGGTTAAGCCAACCAGTAATGAATATAATATTAATTATTTTGATGTAAGTTAAAGTTATTTTTAAAGTTATTAAATAATATCCCATTAAAATATTGATATAATACCTTATATATATTTTTTAGTTTTCTATCTGTTTTATGTTAGGAAAGTATGTGTCCCATATAAGGTTTTAAAAACTACATATGTGTTTGGGATTTAATTAAATTATTATATTACTTGTCTTAACTAAGATCCTTTTTGCTATTATTAGAAAGTGTATAATGTACTGTTAATTTAAGCTCCAATTTATCATTTGCAAGGATACATGTAAACAATCCCAAATAATTCATATTCTTATGCATTTGCTTAGCCCTTCATCTTCAGTGAGAGTTAAGCTCATACTGAAAGTTAGACACTCAAGCAGTTTCTTAAATTAGAATCTGAACATGAAATCCACTGCATGCCAGTTTATTATGAGTATCGATCCTGGGCAAAATACAATATGCTGAAGGAAAGGAAATCCTGTAACATGGCCAGAGAAGGGATTTGCTGTGCAACCTTTTTTTCTGCCCCTATGTGAGAAACTCTCACAGACACTTCAGGCTTCTGCATCGTTTCAGGGTTACTGAATGAGCCCAGGCAAAGGGATGACAAGGCAGACCCTTGCAGTGCCTCAGCTGCTGAAGATGTCTTCTCAGCAGTGCAGAGCATTGCAGCCAACAGCTCTGAAGTCACAGCTGCTTTGCATGTCTTGGCTGGGAGTGGGATCAATGTATACACTACAAATGCATCTACTGTATGTCACTCCATCTACTGTTTTCTCTTAAATCTGTCTGATGATCACTCCATAATGAGCAACAAATTGCTGTCTTAGAAATTCTACAGGCCTCCCTGAGGCATGAAATCCAAATATCACATATCTTGAAATTAAATAGGAAATACAAGAAATTCACAATGTTCAGAGTGTGTAGTACCATGTTTTAAAGTTTGTTTTTTAAAAGGCATTTTAATAAGGAAGTGAGTTCTACCATAAGATGATTGGTGAAATCTCACTTTTTGATTCCCCTGGATTTCAGATTGCTAGCAGCAGAACAAAACCTCTGTACAACCCAATTTCCTAGTGAACCACCATAGGCCATCCCACCAGGCCAGAGAAGGATCTATTAAAGACAACCAGATAACTGCTGATGAATCAAAAAACTAAGTCATAAGGAGTGTTTATTTTTTATTATATTCTTTCAGTGCTTATATCCTGTCAGAACTGTCCTGAACTCCCAAACCCAGGAAAAGTATTTAAAGCCTCACTAATGGGATCTGTTGATATGATTTTGCAAACCTCCCCATCCTCTTTACTGTTGCAGCCATTACAAAGCAGAACCCTCAAGGTTAAAAAGGGATATATGGCCTGATTTTCAAAAAAATACCTAAAGCTGCAGTCTCTGATTGTCTCTATATATCTAAATAAATCTTAGAGTTCAATGTTAGTAACATGAAGTAACACACTTTTGATAGTCAAGCCACTGTGCAAAAGCAAAGAGCTGGGCTTATTTTTATAATCTTACTGATAGTGTATAATCAATGGGGTAGAAAAGTCATGATTTTCCAAAGGAATAATAAGATTGCAAAGTCAAGCTCTCAAAAATTAGAAAAGGTAGTAAAAGCTACCCAGGTAATATGACAAGCAGAAACTCTAATCTTACTAACTTTATGAAACCAAATCAAGTGTCAACTATGACCAGTTTGCTCTCCACTGGGGTGCTGGGCAAGTTTTATTGTATGGTATCTGTATTTTTAAGTTCAGTATGGGTTTTCTGAAAGTTTTAGATTAAATAAACTCTTTTAAACTATTTCCATAATTACAAGCATTAAACAATGACTTGGCTTTGAGCTTCTTCTTTATGGTGTAAAAAGAGTGGCTGAGCACTGGCACAGGTTGCCCAGAGAGGCTGTGGAATCTCCACCTCAGATTTTCATAACTTGACTGGACAAGACCATGAGCACCTGAGGAAGTAAATGATATCTAGAAAAAGCCAGGGAAATTTGACTTGGTAGTTTCAATATTAAAATTCTGGATAATTATTATTAAGTCTAGAGGGAAAATGGTATCAAGTTAGGGAGCTAGTGAAATAAATGCAAAAAAAGCAAAATAACTGGAAGATCACTCCTGCACATGAGTAATTACACAAGTAACACAGCATGGAAAAACGTTATCATATGCTTAGAGATTTTAGATCCATTAGACAAAGTCCTTCCACAGAAAATTGGAAAAAAAGTACAAAAATTCTAGAGTAGAAACATTTTTACTTCACCCATTAATCCTGATGTGGTATTTTCCAGCAGTGTTAGGAGACAAATTTTCTAATTTCTCATCTTTTAAGAAGTTCTTCTAATCTGTGAGAGTGTTTTATGAGAGAGTATGTGGAATTTTAAAGTGGGGGTATCTGTGCTTCTACAATCTAGGAATCCTCCCACCTATGAAAAACACTAAAGCTTCTTTGGACCAAGGACCCACAATGTTGATCCTGACAGACTCTTTACTGTCACAATAGTTGCATTCTTTTTTTTATTATTATTATTCTTTTCTCTGGGTCAATGAATATTTAATTGTTTGCTTAGAGTAAAACAGCTTTAAAGGAAGACACTGAAATGGTAGAGCATCCAAGATGCTGCTAGCTCTGTGGAACCTGGGTTCTTTGTGACAAAAACCAAGCATTATGATTTGATGAGTTTGTGTTTCTCCTCCTAGGTATTCTCTTGCATCATCTGGGGCCATGTACTTAAAATGCTAATTATTTAAGATTTCAGATTTATGATGAAGGACAGCATGAGGTTCACCAGCAAATAGATTATCCACACACTTTTAGACACTGCTTTTGTTATCTGGCTTTCATAACTATGGTGAAAATAGAGCTTATTCAGAAACAGAAATATCAAGAATTCGTGGAGCTGAAATCATCCAGCCCAAATTCAACTTCTACAATTCCACCAGAACAAACCTAGAACAGGAAAGAAAACTTTGAGATCAATTTTTTAATCCAGAAATACCCCAGTGTATTTGTAACTGACTGTACCTATTTGTATTTTATGTCTCACTGACAAGCCTGTTCTGAGAACAAGAACGTAATAGCCTTTCAGAATGACAGATGCATATTGGAACTTCTTCAACTGCTCTTTCTAATTTGATCACTTACCATAGTGTTGTAAAGCTGTGGTAGGGTTGTGTAACATCTTTTCCTACACTGACACTAATTTTACTTTCATTTCTAATATATTGTACAATGGCATAAGTAGGCTTTTTCTAGTTTTTTTACACAGGCTACTTTATATTTATATATATTTCTATATTAACTTTTATATTTGTTGATGAGATTTTTTTTTAGTAGTAAAAGAATATCTAGCATGTCAAAAGTAAGAAAGAAGGCATATTTAGGGGTCCTACAGGAGGTATGAACAATGTAAATGAAATTCAAATATGTAATTCCAGCTTTGCTACATCTTCTATTGGTATTCTACAAAGGGCAAGCAGGTGACACCCGAACTCACAGGCTGCTTCTCCCACCATCAATCCTGGGAGAAATAATAGAAAAATTGAAAAGAGACTCAATTATTAAATCATTAAAATGTTGGAATGTAATTAATACTAGTCAACATAGTTCTGTTCAAAATAAGCCTTGTCAAACAAATCTACTTCTGTAGATTGGTAGATGAGATTTCATGTTAGGTTGCCAAAGGTAACCATGTAGGTATAATATACTCCACGTTTGTACACCTTTTGACTTAGTATCAGTCAATATTCTAATTTAAAATGTAGCACTACACAATATTAATAAAGCATGTTTTAATTAGATTAAGAATTGGCTAACAAACACGCATAAGAAAGTAACCTGCAAACACTTGGCACCAGAAAGAGGGACTCTTTAGTCTTGTACTACTCAACATTTCCATCACTGAGTTGGGACTAATGAAAAATAAAACTAACTAAAAACAATAAATATTTTTTAGAAAAGTGATCCCATTGAAAGTAAATGTGTTCCCCGTCAGTCAAATAAACATCTACATATGTTGAAGGAAGGAATCCAGGATTCAACAAGGGAAAAAGCTGAATGGAGAAAAAATTAGAAGCAAAGAGTCTGCAAAAAATTGGGGGGTTTAATAAAGCAGCAGCTCAGCAGGGGTGATGATGAGCAGCAGCTCATCCGGGTGATGATGAGGGAAGATGGCATAAAGGAAATAGTGAATAGGAGCCTTGTTTTAGTCTGCCTTTATTTATTGGTCCAGAGAGAGATCAAGAATGGAATCCTAAAAGTATTTCTACCCTAAAAATTTTCAAAACACTTTTGAAGAAAAATTGAAATTATGAAGAAGAAAGCTATTGAAGTGGTTGCAGATCAAAATTACAGTGATTCAACAAAAGTTTAAAGAAATTCAGCTACATTCTTGTTGTCAACTTGAAATTTGTGAAAATTGTGGGAGATACTGAATGTAAGAGTCTTTCAGCTAGCACAGAAAACATGGCAAGAGCCATTGGCCACAAGCTGATGTTTGGCAAGCTTGTATCAGAAATGATGTGACTAACCCTGTAAAATACTCAAAAAGAAATCCTCTGACTGCTGTTTTCTTCAAACTAAGGGTTGATGACTTTTTGGAAGAGATGAATTAGCCAAATACAAGATGTATTTTTATCAAGCATGTTCTGGGACTCAAAGCCAAGCTCTGACATAATAACTGGAACACAAAAGCCTGTGATTGAGCTAGAATGAGTGGTCTAATAGTCCTTTCTGTGTTTAAATGTTATAGATTTTAAGATCTGAGAACTGGCTATTATAAAGCTTACTTTTTCTTTAATAAAAAATCACTCTGAATTTACATATATTTTAAATCTCTCCTGCAAAACATATATATATATATATATGACATATATATATGGCCTATATATATATATGGCATATATATGGACATAGTATAGTGGACAGAACTCAGTGAACTTCATTCCATTTTGCCATTTATGCTAGATGTTAATTTGTTCCTGTGTTTTTAATAGCTTTTGAAGTACAATTTCTCACTCTGATGGGATTGTGTCATTTATCATTAGGCCTGAACACAACACCTCTCTGAAATGGCTTGAGTTATGGGGCTTCATGTTCTTTTCAGTCACTGTACCAGAAAATAAGCATCTAATTATGAACTTTTTAATTATTAAAATGTTCTGTAAGTACTCAAAATGTCTATTTCCATTTTAAGATAAGAAACACAGTCACAACACAGACTATTTTAGCTCTTTTTCTGAGGACTTTCAAATGGATTTTAAGGGTTAGAAAAGAAAGTATTTTTAGTGATGAAATAATCCTTTGTAACTTCTATTACAAATTAACATCAGTTGTTTGTTTGTCCCGCTCTTTCTATTAAACTTTTTGAGAGAAGTGTATTTATGAAATGTATTCATAATAAAATGAAATTTCAATTTAAGTTAGCAATTATACACTTCTGTTCTGTCTTGAAAACTATCACCAAATAATGTAGCTGTTCACTTTAATGTTTAGTTTATAAAAGCATGTGTGATTATGTCAATTAATTACTTAAGCTAAACACAGTAATTAATTTTTAAATGTGAATGTTTTTCTTATTGGAACCTTGATCTGACTAGATGAGACCTTCTCCATTAATATGCATGAAGAGAGAATACAAAGCAACAAGACATCCAGTCTGGCAACTCACAGCTCTGTTTAGATGCTGTTTTACAGTAGCTTTCAAATTAAGAAAAAATTCTCATGTGACACTAATGCACTATTATTCATCTTATTTAACCTTTGACATCACATTCATCAGGAACTCGTGAAAGTCCTTTCAAGGGTGAAGAGACTAAAGAAGAAACATTTTAAAGTTCTTTGACAAAGGCCGTGACTTCAACAAAAACTACTGCTTTTGTATTTTGCTATCTCGAGGTCTAAAAATATCTGATAATTATGTGTGGGGTAGGATGGGAGCAATCGGAAATTCTCTATCACGCTGCCAAGCATTATGAAAAGCAAAAGGAATGTGGGGGCACACAAACTGCAGAATAGACTTTGCAGAAACCAGTGCTGGGTAAGGAAAATTTCTCTGCACAAGCATAGGCAGCAGAACAGAGTTTCTCTTAGGGAGAAGGTGGCAGCAGAGCTCTCAAGGCTGTGGCTATTAGAGGAATTGATCTTACAGCTAGCAGAGTCCTGTCAAATCTCCATGCAGACACAGAGGTTTTGACAGAGTTTCTCCTTGTGGCATTCTCTGACACTCACAAGCAATGAGGGAGCTCAGTCCTTTCAGGTATTCCTCCCTGCTAACCTCCTCATGCAATCAGAAATGAGGTGGGGGAAGCCAACAACCTGCACTGAGCAGCTACAGAGGCAATATCAAAGCCAGCACTTCCATTGGCACTGATATACCCGAGACACTCCTGGCTTCTTAATTGAACTCCCACAGTTAAGATACACACAGCTCTGATGGCTCCTTATCCATCACCAGATTGACTTCTGAAAAAAGGATCCCCAGGGTCTTAAGGCCACCTTGTCACATTTTAAAATAACAATGAGTCTAGTTGACTTTGTGGTCTTCACTGTCAGAAAAGACTCAAGTTTTTTCACATTGCACTATAAAAACAGCCTATAAAGTTAAGCAAAGCAAACTACAGGAAGTATTTTACAAAAATATCTCTGTGATTTAAGGTTGAATTTAAACTGAAAACCTAAACTGTGAATAAAACCAACCATTACAGTTAAAAGGCCTCACAAGCACAACAAGGCACCACAATCAAATTACAAAACCCCAGCAAATATCCTTACTTTAGCTCTGCACAGTGACACTGTCCATGCACTCACTGATTCATGATTCTGTGAATACAATAAATCTTTATTATTCCAGTTTCTCTTTATTTTTGGTGTTATTAGAGGACATGGAGTGAGACCCTTACACTTGAAGAATGGGAAGAAATTTCTTGTACAGCTAGCTGTTTTTAAAGGGCTAGGTCCTGATACCTCTACTTGTCTACTTGTCTCTCTCCAGAAGTCATTCAAATTAGGCCAGCTACAAAGGTGCTATTAATGGAGAAAAGGGTATTGTGCACATATTCAAAGAAAATCAGTATTTCAAATGGAAAGTACTATATTCTGGTTCTTAGTTTAAAATAGTCTCCTAATCAGCTTCTACCAGTGCAGTTTTTTCAATTCTTGTAGAAGAAACAAAACAGAAGCATTAAAAGCTCTGTATTTGTCAACTACAACAACTAGCACAGATGCATAAAAATTGTAGCTAAAGCAGCATGGGAAATCCATAACAAAATGATGTCTTTTATTCAGAGTCAAGATTTTCTGACAAACATAATACGTAAAAAGAAATATACTCCAAAATATGAGATTTATAGAATGCAGGCTGATGCAAGAATCAGGATTAATGAAAATGCTAGTAGACATAAAAGTTTATATGTTAATGTCAGCATTTTTAACTATTTAACTTCACACTTGGAAGAGACTAGAGATGACTATATTATCAAGATCCATACCACCTATTTTGTGATATATATAGCTGAAGTCTGAAGAGAACCGGTAGGTATGTGTACAGCCTTAATATGTAAATGAAAATGTCAGGTGGCTGAACTTCAAAATGAGTGAACCAAAAGAAAAAAGATCACTGGGTTTAATGGCTACTTTAGTAAATTCCTGAATAGTTTCTAAAGGCTCTTGATTTGTTCTTTGATTTCTAATTGTTTTCATTTTCTCACTTGTATATCACTTTCAGGGTTAAGAACTCAGAGAGAAGCATGAAGAGGGAACATGAAGTAATAGGTTCTCATTGTTTGCATCATTTGAGAGACAATGATGGCAGTAATATCCCTCCTGTTCAGTTACAGACAGCAAAGAATCCTGGTATGTGAGGATATGGACATCAAATATAACATGGAAAAAAGTAAAATTGTAAGAGGAGAAAATAGTACTTTGGCTTTTGAGAATACTGATATTCCTGAGAGAGGGTAATGTGGGGGTTTTTCCTTACTTCTTCATTCCTTTGGACAAGCAGTGTTTGCACACAAGTAACAACACTCATAATGCACTTTACAGTAACATTGTCATGTTTTGGCTGCACAAGCTAAAGAAGAAAAAGGCAAAAGAGGAACACAGTAAGCCTACTTCTAGCATGCTGCTTTTCCTCAAAGATACAGTAAATTCAAAAAGTTGAGTGATTTTTTGATAAAACCACTATGTTTGTCTATTTCTAGTATGAAAGATTCATGACTGCATGATAAGGGAGATACATCAACCTTCCCAAAAAAGTGAAACCCATTGCCTGAAAACATAATCATTTTTTTTTAAATGGTAACAATTTCACCACCAGATGACAGCACTGCTTATTACTAACCCCTTTTTTGTGTGTTTCAGTCCTCCCTCATTTTGAAACAAACTGTATTGAGTTATGCACTCTTCAGCCCATGCACTGCAAGAATGGAGGAAACAAAGCCTGTGGCACAAGGGGGTTTGGTGAGGTTGTCACATCAGGGAGGCTAATCTGTTGGACAAGCTATTTTAAGTCTGTGATGGCTTATAGCTTCTGTAAGGACACAGACAAAACCAGCTTCAGCCTACAAAATGTGCTTTCTATTGCTTTCTTCAGTCTCAGAACGAAAAAGAGAGCAAGAGGGGAAGCTTTCAAAGTAGGTATCTTGGGTTCAGCTTCAAAACACAGTTTCTGTGAAATCAAGGCAGCAACATCATTTTGAGCCAGCTTAGGACCTATCCACAAAGCAGGCTTTCATACAAGAGGGGCAGACTGGGTTAGGTGACAGCAATAGGTGTCATTTCCATCAAAACCAGAAATGGTACATCAAGGATAGCTGTGTGAGAAAAAAATAACAAAAAATTATTTCCTATCATTTGTTAAGAGCATTTTTATTTTTTTTTTTTTAATCCACCTGGCCCATTTTGTGTTCAAATATGTTTTATGACCACGAGTGGCAATGAGTCTGACCATGCTCACCCTTCAGGCTGCTGTTGCCCTGCTGTTCATGGGCTTAGCAAACATTAGCTTCAGGACCTAAACACCAGCTACAAATCAATATATTCTTTCAGCAATGTACTTCCACTTATGTTCTGAGAGTGGTAACAGTGGATTTACAGTGCAGTTATTATACGGTCCTTGAAATATTTCAATAATTTCATAGGATTTATGTTTGACACTATACTGAAAATAAAAGGCAAATAAGAATCCTAGATGTTAGTAATAAAACACCAGATATTAGAAGAAATTATAATTAATGTGAATTTTTACTTAAAATTGTATAATTTATTTTAAGGAGTCTTTTCTGAACTATAGTGTTGCGTGTTTGTGTCTGAAAAGATACTGCTGAGCCTCACACCAACAAATACCTGCTAAAGCCAAGAATTCATTCAGGGAACAATTTATAGAGTGCAGGGCTCCAAACACTTATGTTTTGCTGCACTCCACAATTGACAAGAAATCTCACAAAAACAGCATAATTGGTACTTTTAGAACTGAACTGAGCACGTCGTCTTGCCTTTTGACATGTATTTAAGCTAGTCTTAGTTCACAATATGTTCCATCCAGCAGTAAATGAATTAGGGAAAAAAAAAAAAAAAAGAAAAAAAAAGAGTAGATATTAATACCATTTCTAACATACAGCAGATCAAAATCCACTTCTACTTGCAATTAGCTGAATTCTGAAATCAGCCTTGAAGAAACATTAGAACAAGACCTGCTGAAAAAACACCATAAATAGAATCAAAAGGCATTCTAGCAGAAACAAGTACATGTCCTTCCATGCTAGAGTTCTACTTTACATCATTTACATTTCAATTCAGGTACAGCAGACATCAGTGCATTAAGTAGACACTACAGAATAGGAGCCGGAAGAGTGATATTCGGGTAAACTGAAACTAGTTAACAGTTTTCAGCCAATATCCACTAAATAAAAACATGTTAATTGACAAAAGATGATTGATTTTGCTGCAATTAATCAAGAGAAACTCACACTTTGTTTAAATGAGAGCTCTGTGGGAATATAGAATTAAAGATTACTCTGGTAAAGCATTATTAGGAGCATTAATTATAAGCAGTATTGTGCAGAATAATTCTTTCAAATGCAATGGCCCCTATGTGGAAAGAAACACACAAGTTTAAAATAAGTTGGAATTGTCTAGAAAAATTATTTTCATAGCTATGCAATTGTGTGAAATCTTTTGGCCACCAAAATTCATTTTTTAAAATTTGAAAGTAAGGATATTTAATAAAGGTAACAGTATTTTAAAGAGTCTCTGGTATGTTGCCACAGCCCTCTCTGCAGGAAAACATGTCACAGTGTTTGTACTGCAACAAAGTGGTGTGCTGTGAATATTAACACTCAGATTTAGTGAGAATATTATTATTAACAAATTAATTTAATTATCAAGTGAGTTAATTAGCATTTATCAGCATAATCTGTAGGCCATGTTATGGAAAGAAGGCAAACTGTAATCTCTTTGGTCTTCCTTAAGAAGATGGCAGATAAAACTATGATTCTGTCACACATGAAAAATAAAGTGAGAACTGATAAGCCTGATTTTCATCACACAGCTGAAGTGCAGAAGCATTGGTTTGCCAGCATAGTTTTCTACTATACTTCCACCAATTTTATCACCTATAAAAAACAGCATTGCCCCAGAGCCCAGATACCCAAACAGAGCAGGGCAAACAAGAAAAGACTAATACAATTCTATCCATGAATAATGTATGTCACTCCTTGTGTGTATTCACTTGGTTCAAGGAAGAGACAGGAGAAGTGGTTCATCAGGGTATTTCCTCAACTCTGGCTGGAATTTCAGTTAAAGAAGAATAAATGATACATGCTTTTAAGGAAAGAAACTTCCTATCTGTGTCTTAGATGCATTATTAACTGAAAAATAGATGCTGAACGAAATCAATAGTATGACAAGTAAGCAAATTTATATGTGTAGAATGTAATACTGTGTGGGCTGGTACCACTCAGTTTCTATCAGTAGGAAGACTTGAACTGGGAAGTAAACAAATCCTCAGTTTGGATAAACAAATTTTGGTAATTATTACTAAAATGGGATGGCTAAAAGCTCATGCAAAGTATTATCAACCAACCAAAAAGTCAAATCATAAATAGCTAAGCTAGTTAGATTAGGATACTCACTTTAAATTCTGACTGGTACCAATTGATAAAATGGTTACATCAAAACTGACATCACAGAGATAAATAAACACTTTATTTTGCTGCACAGTGTAAAGCCTGACCTACAAACAAACCAATGTCTGAGACCATTCTTGCAGAGTGTCCCCACTGTAGATTGAAATTACCAACAGACTGTCCTGCTAAAGCACCATCCCCACATATCAATGAAGGGAAACTCTATGGCCTACGTGGCAAAGCTATTGCATCAGACCATTCAAATCTTCTGTGGGACATTGATAGGAGTAGAAGCAGAATCTGGCTTCCTTATGGAAGCATCAGAAAGCCAACAGATAAAATACAGTGCAAGGATTAGCATTCCGGCTCTCAAATCTATCTACTCCTGATGTTGTGCAAAATGATAATGTAAGGAAATGTAAGATTGGGCAAAACAAGAGAAATCAGTGAGTATTCCACATGCCATACTGCCCTCAGTCGTATAAGATGGTATAAAGAACTAAAGAGTTATTGAAAAGGAATCTTAAACTACACAAGGTTCAATGAAATATCTGACTTCCCAAAGTACTCCATCAATTAAATAATTGGTAAGGGCCTACTGGAAGCCTCATAAAACAAGAAATCTTTGGGAAAAATGAGCTTAACATTTCATCTAGAAAGAGAATATCAGCAAGAGCAATCTGTGATGGTCAATCTAACACCCATCACTACTGTGCCTATGACCTTAGCTAAACCTCATGGTTTAAAAGAGGGCCTTTTCATTCTTCTGGTCCTTCACTCACAGCCAGCATCCTTGGAGGATTCTGTCCATTTTTCTGCCTGTGGTCCCAATCCCTGTCATCCTGAATCTGTGTGTTCCTGCCTCTAGCTTCCAACTCACTGCTCCTGACTCCAGGAGTCTAGCCTGGAACTATTCCAGAGTCTGACTTTCAGCCTTGGTGGTGATGTGAGCATTACTGGAGAGAAGGGGTAAAGAATGTGGCATTATTTTTGTGTATATTTATATATATTTAATAATTTTTCCTTTTTATCATTACTGTTTCATTTAAGCTGTGTAGTTTACTTTCCAGCCTGTAGGTCTCTCTCCCTTATTCTCCCTCCTTTCTTTATCAGGGAGGAGGATTAATAAAGAGCATCTGTCATCCATCTAATTGACAGCCCAGTGTTAAACCATGACAGATTTGATCATAGGAGCAATAAGAGAAGGTGAAGAGGGCACCTTACCCACTGAAACTGGAAAGGTAATGTGGGATAGTGGAACTTAATTTGAAAAGTAGTTTTAAATTGCGAGTCAGTTTTATTTATGACCCCATCAACAATAAGGCCACAGGCTTTTTGTGAACAATATGCAATGCTTTGGTATACGTCATGCACCCAATTAATGCATTAGGATTAAATCACAATGGAACTATACCCATTAGAACATAGAGTATGGGCCCAACAAAATAGAAACAGATGGGAAACTACTGATGTTAATGTGTGCACTGTATGGGAACAAGGATTTATTTGTGACAATAACACACATCAAAGTATCTATACATAGATGTCCAGAGTGCCTTCATATATAGATATTATTCCCTCTCTGAATGATGGCATAATTTCCAAAATATCTTTTACAGCTGAACAGTAAAATAAACAGGTATTAAAATAGAATCAGATTAGGAAAAAAAAATACCCTTCATGATTGTGACCTTCTGTACTAGTGAGTAATGGAAATTGAAGGCCATGTCTCCACCCACTCAAGGCCAAATTCAATAGCTTTAAAAATACAGGGAAGACAGAAGGTGAAAACAAAAGTCATAGTTGACTTAAGGTAGAAGGAAGTAGATGTGTTTAACAAACATTAATTCTCAAGAATGACTTTGTTCCTTCCAGTTTTATGTTTCTCTGGAACTTTTTGAGGTTGCATAGCATTTTATTCCACAGTCAAATAGTTTTTATTTTTCTTACTTATTTCCAGTTCTCAACATTTCTGTTAGTTAACTAGGACTTTACTTTGTCTGTATCTACTTCCATTTCATTGGGTTTGAGAGGTGGAGAGTGGGGCACAGAGAGAGTGAGAGAAGACAAATTGTTTAAGTACTGTTTGTTTCCACAAGAATGTCTTTGCTAATACCTTTCTAAACCCTGATCCTGTAACTACCTACTCTAGTCCAATTTTATCCTACCAAGGTCTTTCATTGATTTTGGAGGACTACAGACATGGACAACTGTTTGTAGGACTGAAACTTCAAGCAGTAATTGTCAAGGGCATCCTGCATTAGTGAGCTGTGAAACAAGTTGTTAAGAAGCACATCACTCTTCAGTTGTGTGGCAAAGTCATATTTCACATCTACGTACATTACTGAAAATTGATCATAAAAGCCCTCTAAAAGGATTTGCCATTTTCAGTTTATAGGTATAATGTATTATGAGATCTCATCTTTTCTTCTTGAAAACAGTAAAAATTTGGACTAACCAAAGGACATGTAATGTCTCAGAAGCAAGATGACAACCTGGCATTTCTTGGCTTTAGTTAACATTCTTTAATCACCAGACCATGTTGTGGCTCCACTACACTGGGTTCTTCCTGAATACAGCAAAACAGTCATGCCATTCATAGGAAAATCACTCTTTCCACAACATTTTCCAGTAATTTCAGTTATGGTGGACTGGCACTCAGGAGTTTTTTGCATTTGGTCCCCACCCTTGCTACATTTTCCATACATGGCCATGTATTTTTTTATTTCAGAAACTCTTTAGGGCAGGAATTATTTCAGTCCCATTGGGCCACCTCCTCTTCACAAGGACCCTTAGTTGAAACATTTCTTCTTCTACTCCGTCTCCTAATACTTATTCCCAGTAAAAAATAGACTAAAACATTTTACTTTTCAATATAAGGTATGTGGCTTTGAAGCTAAATAGAAAAAACTCATTATTTTCTGTTGTGTAATAACCAATAAATCCATGTTAGTAGACTGATAGACTAGGCATGCAAGTATTTTCTTACCAGTATAAGATTAACTTGCACTGAAAGAAAAATCAGAAAAATCACTGAAGCCCAAGTTGTTTTTTGGTTTCTGTTTTTTTTAACTAGAGAAATGTGTTTGCTCTTTTATATATACAATGCAAACACCCATGCAGGTTAATTTTTAACTCATAAATTCTTGACAAGAGTATATAAAAGTCTAGATATACCTTCTCATTTTCTTTTTTTATAGATATAACTTGATGTTTCTATCCTTAACTAAAAAAGTCTTGCTCATGTTTATGCAAAACAGATTTTTTGGAAGAGGAGGAAAAAAAGAGGTACTCTAACATCAGAAGGAAACATCAAAGGACTAGTGGTAACATCTTTAGGCTTTTATCAAAGTAGTGAGGGAATGCATTAAAGCAACAATATATGTAGCTTACAAATGATAGCACTATCAAATTCAACGGTATGTCTGATGAACATAGAGGACACATTTTACATGCATTCTTTGTTTTAAAAGAAAGGTTCAAACAATGGTTTTGCTTTCAAAACTGAGAGAAATTTTTTTAAACAAGTAGACTCGGGTGTCTGGGTTGTGCCAATCAATGCAGCTGTAGTGGAGTCAAAGGCAGCACAGCCCACTTACACTTAATGATGAGTTACATTTTTATATTTTTTAAAGTCAGTTTCTTCAACACAAAAAAATATATATTTGGGGGCTTTTTAATCCTATCCACTTTTGTACCCATATGAAATTTGAGGAACAGAACACTGCAATCTGTCTTAATGAATAAGAAATATAGATAGTTCAGTAACTCAGAAAAATCTCTTATGAAATGAGGACGCGTGTCCGCAAAATATCTTTCTGACAAACCTGCTTCCCAAATCTGTTTCAAATACCTCTAAATTAATTTCACTTATAAAGAAAAATTTCTTCAATGTTGCCTATTTATCCCTAAATCATGCATTTTAAATATAAGTATCATAACTGCTGCCATGCAAAAAACTCCAGAATTGGGTGAATTATATGAAGAGACATCTCTATCCCAGCCCCTGTGTGGAGCATAGCTGACTGTTCTCTTTAAATTTCTGGCTGAGATAGGAAGAAATATATATTTTTAATCTACCTTGGGAAGACATGGATCCTCTCGCACTCCAAGCAGTTGCAGTTGGCTCCGAGTCCCAGCAAACCCCAGACCCAGATACTGTGACTGCTGGTCCCAGCAAGTCAGCCAACTCTTCCTGGTATTTCAGTACTACTCACTGCTTTTAATATGCAAAAAGGCTTCATACATTAGGCCATAATATACAGTTTCACAGCTAAAATAACTGGGAATTCATATAAAGATTGTTCAGATAGAGCTGGGATTAAAACTAGTTCTGTTATATTGTACATATATAATATATACAACAAATTTCTATAATAAGAGATCTGGTCTTTTGCTTAATATAAAACAAAATGCTTTGGGTCTAGTTCTTGCGAATTGTTCCTACTGGATCATTATTATAGGAATTACATTTTCTGAAACCATTGAACTGTTCTCGAGAAGGACAATGAAGATAGAACAAATGTTCAGCATCACTATGCACCTTCTGTGTGTCTGTTTCACCCCCCAGTGATGGACTGTGTGTATGTCACTATGTGTAGGGCGATGCAGTGATGCTAAGCAGCTGTTTTGTATTGATTTGCCGCTCTTACAACATGTCCTGAGGATCTGCAGGTTGTAAGTTCACAGGCAGCTGAAAATCCATGTGGAGATAAAAAGCAAAGGATAAAAATTAGCACAGGGACATGGAAATAATGGACAGGATCCCAAATCTCAGCTGTTGGAGTTTCATTGCCAGGCATAAAATTTAGGAAAAAATCTAATGGCTTGTCTTTATCGTGTCATCTTTTTTTCTGAATAAGGACACTCTTCTTCATTATGGGTGAAGAAGAGCTAAGGTGTTTTTGAGCGTGGCAATGATGCCTATGTGGTCAGTAAACAAAAGACTCCTGGGGCAGGGGGACAGAATTGAGAAAGTTCTTATTTTTCTTGTAAGTATAACTCTTAAGCTCATAAGAAAACTAAGATATTGCTTATATGCATCAGGTGCCCACACTAGTAAGTGCTCACTACAGCAGAGATTTATGTATCTTTCTTTCTAATAACTCTACTGTGAGCCCAAGCACAAGATGACTTTTGCACATCCTGTTTCATCACAAGCTTTCAAAGCTCTCCGTCTATTTATATCACTTCAAAATGTCATCAGGCCAAAGCTGTCCATTAAACCTTATTTAATAATTGCATTAGAGCAACACAGAGAAGTGGTGGTAGAACACAAGCAAGGAATGAAATGGAGTTCTAGCTCAACATCACTACTTGTATCTCCCTCCTACCATATTCACAGCCCAACACCTACAACCTGCTTGATCTATGTAGCTGTACTACATGGATAGTAGCCATGTCCCTCCTAAGAGTCTCTGATATACCAGAAACCCCACACTCTGTATTATTTGTGAATTCAGAAAAAAATATCAGGCTCTGTGTCCTGTGACAGGTTGCTCAGGAGGCACAATCAACCAATAGTTATTATAACTGCCAGCTTTATATTGTGGAAGGTTTCCTGCTTTTTGAATATGACTGGAAGTTTTTGAGCTCCCAGAGTCAAACTGATTTTGAAATAAACTGTGAAAACCTTGTTTCTGTAAAACTGGTAAAAATCCAATGTATAAAAGCCTCTTTGTTAAAACTGTGGAAGTCAAAAGGGCTGAAAAATTTGACAAACACAGATTTCTGACCTGTCTGTTGGAGAGCTTGATTGGATCTCACAGATTTATAAGAGAATAACAAATATAGCTCTGAACTAACAAGAAAGAGAGCAGGAATGAGAGACTGGGAATACACATTCAGTGCCTATTAATTGCCTTGCTATCTGGTCCTCTGTGCTTGTGGGAAGTGATGTTTTAGAAACATTCATGCAGATATCCAGCAGAGAGCATGATAGCCTTTTCAGTAGGATTACCCATACACCTGTAACAGCAAATGAAACAATGTCAACTTTTTATGAATATTCAGAGTGCTTTTGTTAATAATAAAAAAGGAAGGCATTATAATAGCCAGCCATCGTGTAGGCTGGCACCAACTGTTCAACTTTTCTAACAGAAAAAAATAATTGTGTGTGAATTGTATTGCTCATGAAAGTGAAGCAGATGTATGAAGAAGATAGACAGAGACTGCAAACACTTGCATCTCACCTCAGGCCCCACCTGGAACACCAGATATTCAATTACCAGAGCTTACCCCTACAATTCACACAACCTTATGCAGCATTTGCACAACAGGACCATGTGGCTAAGGAATAGTTAATATACACAGACAATTTTTCATTTTTCATTTTTCAGAGTATCTTTCAGTGAAGGAATCCTGAAACAATAGCACTTGAGACCCAAACAAAATAGTGTTGTCTATGTATAGGCTACTTTAGATCCAAAATGTTATGCAAAGTTTTGCATTCCTGCAGCAAGATAACCATGAGGGATTCAGTTTCTAAATGTATTTTAGAGGTATAGAATGGCACAGTGCAAAGGCACAGTGACTCCTACTTAACTGTGGCTTCTGTTCTAGAGAAAGCAGAGCAGATAAGCTGCTGTTTATGAAAATGCTGGTTCTGCAAAGAGTGATATTTTCTTGGATGAAGGAATCTGCAATTCAGATAACTGAAGGGGTTTAGGTATCATGCTGCTAAGTAGGAAATATCTAACTTGAAGAAACTTCCCCCTCCACCCTCTCTTCCTAATGTCTCTGAGCAAAGAGCAAAGGCAGACAGACATTTGGAGCATCCAGAAGATTAAATTAATCTTTTTTCTAATTGGAACCTTCACACTTATTAGAATTCTTTGTCCTGATTAGGCAAACTGAATTAAATTGCAATGACATAATTATATAATATTCTATTAATACAAAAAGAATTAATAATTCTCTATATTTCAAAATGTCTACTATTACTTGTGGGTTTGACTTTTATTCTGACCTTTGTCACAAATATTCTTTCTGTACAGGCCTCCTTTTCAGATTCAGCCCTACTATGGCACAAGTTAGAGATCCCCTAGGATGAAATGACCAAGGTGTTTGGCAGCTCAACACTGAATCACTGAATTATCAGAGTTGGAAGGGACCTCTAGAGATCATGTAGTCCAACTCTTCACTAAAGCAGGATCACCTAGAGCACATTACAGGACTGCATTCAGGCAGGTTTTGAATACCTCAAGAGAAGGGAACTCCACAACATTCCTGGGCAGCCTGTGCCAGTGCTTGTCACCCTCCCAGCAAAGTTTTTTCTTATGTTTAAATAGAACTTCCTGTGTTCTATCTTGTGCCAGTTGCCTCTCAGTCTGTCACTGGGAACTACTGAGAAGAGTCTGGCTCCATCTTCCTTGCACCCAACCTTTGGATACTTTTAGACATTAATAAGGTTTCCTCAGCCTTCTTTTCTCCAGGTTAAAGAGTCCCAGCTTTCTCAGCTTTTCCTCATAAGAGATGCTCAAATCCCCCCAGTCATCCTTGTTACCCTCTGCTGGATTCTCTCCAGCAATTTTCTTTCTCTCTTGAGATGGGGAGCCCAAAACTGGATGGAATATTCCAGCTGTGGCCTCACCAGGGCAGAGTAGAGGGGAAGAATGACCTCCCTCAACCTGCTGGCCACACTCCTCTTTATTCAGACTAGGATTCTGTTGGCGTGGCCTTTACACAAATGTGAAAGAGAAAATCTCTTTCCTATCTTTGTGTTCAATAAATAATAAGTAACTGAATTTATAATCTTAAATGTTAATTTATAAACAGTATGTATACATAATATACAAATACACGTGTATGTATTTCTCTCCGTTTCTGATGCATGCCTTGCTATAGATGGACAAACATACAAGGAGGCTGTAAAGTAGAAAAATAGACTTGCAGTTTGTGTCAAAACTCCCCATGCACTTGAGTTTCTAGAGTTTGTATGGATTAGTATTACTGGCTTCAACAAGTATTCTTTTGTATCCTGAAACAAGCAAGCAAGTTATATTATTATTGCTGATATTGCTAAATTGGCTCTTCCCTCCATCTGAGATTAAAAATCTGCCTTCTTTCTGTGCTTCAAATTATCATCTTGGTTTCCTGCAGACTCTCATCACTTTTCCCTCAGTAGGACTCTGTAGACAACAAAATCTCTCTCAGAGTGAGGCAGGAAGAGTCAGCTCTACTAATCAGTCCATGATCACGAATAAGAAAGCTCCAAAACACAGATTTAATGAGCATAAATTGTATCTGAATAAATTGCACCTAAATATCTGAAATAAGTGCATAGACCAACTAACTCCTCATGCAGACAGAACTTTGAGTTGGGTGAAGCACTATTTAAATTTCTACCCAGTGAAAACAAGATTCAAAACCTTCAAGAGCTACTTTGATAACCTTAGTGAACAAACTAGCAGAACACAACTGGCATGAGATTTCCTTCTCCATTGTGGAGTTTCACAGGATGCAAACACACTATTAATCTCCAGCATGTGTTACACATGGAGCAGGACATTGGTCGACACAGGGATATAACAATCCTGGCATCACAACATATGATAACAGAATCAAAGGATGGTTTGGATTGAAAGTGACCTTTAATGATCATCTCATCCAAGCCCCCTGCAGTGAGCAGAGACATCTTGAAGTAGATCAAGCTCCTCAGAGCCGCATGCAATCTGACCTTGAATGTTTCCAGGGATAGGGCTTCTGTCACCTCTCTGAACAACCTGTTCCAGTGTGTCACAACCATCATTATAAAAATTTTTTTCCTTATATCTAATCTGAATCTACCCTTTTCAGTTTAAAACCACTAGTGCTTTTCCTGTTGCTGTACACCCTACTGGAAAGTTTGTCCCCTTCTTTCTTGTAATCCCCCTTTTTTTGTACAGTACTGAAATGCTGGAATAAATTTTCTCTGAAGCTTTCTCTTCTCCAAGCTCAGCAATCCCAACTCTGTTAGCCTGTCTTCAGATGGTGTCCCATCCCTCTGATCATTTTTGTGGCCCTCCTCTAGACCTGCTCCAACTGGTGTAAGTGGTTCCTGTGCTGAGGACTCCAGAGCTGGACAGAGTATCCCAGCTGGGGTTTCACTGGGAGGAGAATTACCACTCTTGACTTGCTGATCACCCTTTTGTTGCAGCCCAGGATACAGTCGGTTTTCAGGCCAGTGAGCACACATTGTCAGTGGATCAGTGTACTTCTGCTGGAAGCAAAAGATTCATACAAATGTCCTTTGAGAGCTACGTTTCATTTTTTTCTTTAGGACATTCAGTGCAAATGAGCTGTTTATAAGCATGAAAAATCACCACCATGGAGAAGTGTACGGGCTGCAAAATACCATAGACAGTGGCCATTCTCAGGAACACTTCTGTCCAGGTTTATAAATGTGAACTTAGAGGGGAAAGATGACTTAAGACAATATTAGCTCAGGCATTCAAGACCATATGGAGACAGGACACATGAAGCTAGCATTAAATACATGCTTCTGCTACCCTAGACATCTGTTCATGAACCTGGAGAGTCACTGTGCTTTCAATTTCTTGGTTAAAGTTACATAAATTAGCATGCTAACTCTCATAAATTCAAGTGACCTGTAACATGGATTGCATAATAGTAATCATTAGATTTGGATTTAGGTCTAATCCTGCTAAACTTGAAAATATTCACACTTATAAAAACATAGCACTGACATTAAAATCACAGAAAGGAGGCCATAATAGTAGAACAAAGTTAGGATCAGTCTTTGAATTTCTTTTCACTTGGATGAGGGTAGCAGCTTCACAGCCTGTACAGACACAAGTACTCCAAGGAAATGAGACTCAGCAGAACAAGGAGTTGGGTGCTGATCTTTGGCACACAAAAAGAAGAGTGACTGATGCAGACTGATGCTACCTACCACTTTGGATACTACATACCACGACTGCCTGGCTTTGTCGACCTCTTGTGCTTACTTTCAATCCCACTGTTGGTTTTTATGAGGATTGCAATGGTTCAGCAATTTGTTATTTCTTATCACATTATATTATCCTGTTCTGTGTATTTGAGTATTTGAAATATCACTTCCACCAATTGTAATTATATTTTCTGGAGGTACTAGTATAATTTGAAGAGCAGTATTTTTGTCATGTCCCAGCATCAGAACAAGAAGGCTCTGTTCCATGCCCCAATTGGATCAGTCCTTTTTAAATACCTGATTTTTATGGAATTCAGCAAAAAGTGACTATTAAATATATCCTAAGCACCACTGTGGATCTGTGTTTTATAATCCTGTTATTACATATCAATGAGGAAAAGTAATCCAATTTATTTACATGTCTCAAATGGTGTCCATTTTCAAGTATTCATGAAAAGCAAGGGAAATTATATGATCATGAGAACAGACATAGAAGCAGACTAAATAGTGATGGATTCAATGAGATGACAGTTAGTGACTAGAAACTTCCAGCTGGAAGTTACTGATAGTGAAATAGGAAGTTCCAAATAGCAGTTCTCTGAAGATGTTTTACCTTATTGTTCTATAACATTCAGGTATAAGTATTCCTGTCTTGCACAGTCAGCACATCTTTAGTGATTCATTACACAGGCATATAAATTTGTGCTCAAAAATCTCAAATAACAACAATAATTATATGATATTTTAAGTTTCCTTGACAATTTTTCTCACATTCGTTTGACAAAAAAGTGCAAAAGAACAATGATACTCCAAGATTTTTCAGCAGCTCCTGAATATCTATGTCCTTGCAGATATTTTATATAATTTCCTTTATAAAAGTTGTTAACAATTTCCAAATATGAAATAATTATTGTCCTCATTTTCGCACACTCTTGGCACTACTCCTTAACATTCAAATGTGATGTCATTTCTCCTGAGCTAAAACTTGTAATAAAATGTAATTGAAATTATATGCATTCAGAAATAGCAAAGTGGAGAAAAATAATGAAGTCAATAGAATTAACATGAAAGAAGATCTTTAAAGTCCTGTGGAAAAAAAATGATATAAAAATGTTTGTGCATAAAAATAATCAACTTTAAACATTATTCAAACAAAAGCAAATAAATTGTTTCAAAAATTTTCTGACATAAGTAATTATGGTAATTCCAAAAATTGAATTTTCAAGAATTAAGTTTATGTATGAGGTTACATTATTAAATCTAATAGCAAATCTACTGTTTGGAGCTAACCTCATAGAAAAGCTTTGCATCATTTAAATACAATTTGAAGGAGGGGGAGGACATCTTGCATGTTACTGCATCTATTTCATCTTTAATTTAACTCTGAGCATTTTGCAACATGAGCAGGACTCATGCACATACAAGAAAAAGATAAATTTTATTAATTCAGTTTGGTTAAGGAGTAGGACTATTTCAAGCTTTTATCATATTAGTAACTGTAAAGATAAACTAAAATTCCTGTTGGTGTTAATCATTGGTTGTACATCTTCTTGTAAGGACTTCACTATAAAGCACAAGAAGCTGCAGATCTAATCAAACGTGTAGTAACACATATGCTCCCTTTCCCTGAAAAAACTACAGGCACTTCCACTGATTTATTTCTCAGGGGAGGGAGCCAGTATTTAGGTTCTGTCTTTTCTCAGGTATTCTTTTAAGAAAGAGTAACTTTCTTTCCAGCTTCCAAACAGCTCGTGGATCCTCTGATTAGGAACCCCAAATCATCCACTCTAAGACGAAGCAAGAAAACACCCCAGAAGTATTTGGCACACACGTGGCAGTCAACCCAGTTGCCTGTGGGTCCTTAAATAGACTGAGAAACAGCTTCTGTTACTGTGGTACCAGTCTCACGCTTATCTCCACTCAGTTCAAGACATCCTTCCTTGAGTGGGGTCACAAGCACCCAGATACCAGCAGCAGAAATTATGTTACCCCAAAGGTCATGCAATATCTATGCAAAAAGAACTTGAAAATTTCTCACGCTGCAATGGAGAGGCTTTGTTTAATCATAATTAAATGTGTTAATGTCAATGAGCTACAGATGCTGTTAATTACACAGTTCTTCAGTTATCTAACATGCATAAGGTAAATGACCATCCTTATCTTTATATGCTGGTCACATTGGCTGAGATCATGGTTTGCTATAACTTTTTTCATTAAATCCTGAGATATGGTAGCCAAGTATCTGGATCCCTTTAATTAAAGTTTATATGGCATTATATTATATACAACAGAAATTTCAGCTATCTTTACCAAAGTTCTGCAGGAAAGATAGCCTAACACTAGCAATTAAAGCTGAAAAGAAGCCACCCTTACTTGGAGTTGACAGTGGACTAAGAAAAAACAGTCTGAGTCATGCTGTTACTACTCAAAGTCATCACATTTCATTTTCCTATTTGTAGAATTTTTTTATAATTGATGTATAGCTCAGAAAATGAAGATTGAAGAAATTTAAAATGAAAAAGAACACTGACATTTTCCGCTAGAAGTCTTATTTTAGAAGTGAAGCAAAATTTTCTTGATTGACAGATTACATTTTGTTTAAGTAAACGTGGAATGGCAACATTTTCAAATTTTATCAACAGCTTCCTGTTCATTTTGTTCTATAAATCATTCCTAGTTCTCAACCTTTCAGCCTGATATCTAATTCATGTTTCTGTTGGGTGACAAATTGCCTGGTTTTGAAAGTATTTTCTTTTTTTTATGTTTTCTCTCCTTTTTTCCCAGTTTCCCATATCTAATGTTAGACTTCTAACACTCCACTGACCTCTTTTATTTACACTGAAAACATCTATAGTGCAGCTAAAGGAATTGCATTTCTGAAAAAAAAAAAAGAAGAATATTTCATGCTTAACAAGCATATTAATTACATTTAGCCAATGGAAATTAAGAAGAGAAAAAGTGCAAAGTGATCTGAAAGGTATTTCCACTTTTCCAACAAATTACTCACATGCTACACATTGTGAACTTCCACTGTCACCATCGGTTTATATTATTATCAGAAAAAAGTAAAGTTTCCATTTATTATCTGTCTGTCTTCAAATCATGCAAATGGGAACATCTGCAGTAAAGCCTGTTGCTAAACTGGTTTGCAGTGGAACTGCATGTGGCTCTCTGCATCCATCTAACTGGCTCTGAAACTGTCTGCAAAACAGTCTGAACCTTTTTTTTTTTTTTTTTTTTTGAGTTTCTATTTACCTTGCAAAACCTTCAGCACTTCCTTTTTCAGAATAGGCTGTGAAGCATAAGAAGGCTCCTCTCACCCTTCCTTCTTCCATTGCCCACACTCAGACTTTCAGCTTTTTCTTAGGATTCTGAGTTAACAAGGAAGATTGGAGGAGCTTGGCAAAATTAATAACATATATTAGATTCAAACAGATCCAAGATATATAGTGAGGAACTTTGTCTCAGGACAGCAAGGGTGTGTTCCCATGCAATGATTGAGGGTCTAGGTCACTTTGGACAATTCCTGCCACCTCTCCTTGCTGTCTTGATACATTTTTGCCTGCCTTCCCTAATGATAAATTCTTCAAGGCAAGCCCTATTTTTGGCCATGCATTTTTACCCAGGGGAATTCATCTTGCCCAAGTTTGGACACTTCAGAGTTAACCATCTCTACCTGAGGTGATCGTCTTACTGGAGTGAAATGTCCAGGAGGTGATTTGTTTGACCAGCTGTAGACAGCTAAATGAGGACTGTACAGAGGTCTCCTGAGCTCCCATCTCACTTCATCCCCTGAAGCCTTTGCAGCACATCCAGCCACACAGAGAGGTGAAGAGGGTGATGCCACTTGTGCAAAGGCAGGCAGCTGGATTAAACACCCTCTGAAGAAGAGAGGCTTTTAAACATCATGTGAAACTGATGAAAATGACAAGTATTTCCTACAAAATGAGTAGTCTGAGACTTGAGAATCAGCTTGCCCTTAGCCTACACTTAATTTTTTTTCCTGAAGGTAACACCAAACCAACAGATTTTGAACACAGCTCTATAGTTTCTGCAAAGATGAGAGGATAATAGGTCCCAATGGGTATGGCTGCTTATCAGTAAGGTTATTTTGCACTTGGCTGTGCCTGGTTTTGCAAGCTCTCCTTTACTGAATCATGGTGTAATTATAGTCTGCAGGAAAGAGTTTGTTCAGTTCCCAGCTTTGTGCTGACAGCAGCCTGCAGCCCTCTGCTGCTTCCCCTGCTTTCATGACTCAGCAGAATTTTTCCCACTGGAACAAGTCCAGTTATAGGCAAAGGCAACCACAGCATTGCCCAGCCCAGACTGCCTGTCAACTAGATAGGCAACATAGTGGTACTGTCCCAGGGAAACTCCAAAAGTAACAGAATGACTGTGAAACAAATCCCAGGCCTCTGCCCAACTGCTCAGCACTTGCTGCTCCAAGGTGGCTTTGCGGTGACACCACACTCCTATGCTTTTGTGCTAAAAGGATCCTCACAGCAATGTTCCCTTTCTCTTTTTTTGCAGGGAAAACAACTGCTAGTGAAAATCTTGTGCACTGGCAGTCCAGCCCTAGGAAGGTGAAGCAGCTCAGAGGGATGGATTACAGCACCACACACCAGGGAAAAGTCAGCCTTGTCTTTTACTGGCCTGGTTTAGAAACTTCTAATTTGCACTTTTGTTTTCTTAAATACTTGTTCATTTACAATTCTGCATGCCCTCACACCTGCATTCATCCAACACTACCAGTTATTCTGGAGCAGAGTGCCTATGTCTCCAGTAAGCAAGTGTTACTCACCAAGACTGATGATCACCTATTTCTTATCCCACTCAGCAAAACTGTTGGGTATTCTCGAAGTTGGAGACCATGCAGTCAGTCAATATGAAGAGAAAAAAATGGTTTCTGGTTTCAAATCCAACCTTATTATCTTTTTTCACAATTGCATGTGAGTTCCAGAATACAAGTTTTTGGTTTTAAATTAGGGAGTTGTGTCCTATTTGTGTCTAAAGCAGGTGGGCTGATCACTCTGTGTTACATCTTGCTCTTCCACAATGACAACTGGCTTGGCCCAGATGTCAAACTTTCAGAATGACCATGATAAGATGAGCTAACTGGGATCATATTTATAATATGACTTGGGATAAATAAGTCTGGATTTTTAAAATTTACCTTGATTTAAAATTAAGCATCTAAATTAATACTTAGTCCTGCCAGCTGCCACAGTAGCACCAGAACACCTTAGTGTATAGCTCTCCAAAAGTCAATTGTCTGCCTTGGCATTCAAGCAGCATACTGACTTTGATGTTAAATTATACATTCAGAATATTCTTGTGAGAACCACAAAAGTTACTCAAGAATGCCAGCCCCCACTGATCTTAATGTAGACCATGGTCTTAAATCACTTTTAGGCTTTGAAATTTCATCTATATTTTGGACATCCAAATTTGAGAGATTTATCCATGACCGTGGAGGCAAAAAGACCAAGTATGATTAAATTCTTTGGATACCAAATAGTATTTATAGGTCTGAGGAACAGAGGGGCATTATTGTTGGAATTTTTTCTCTGGATCATTGTTTTTTATTTTCTTTTCCCTTGGGGATAAATTGCCTATATTTAGAATAAAGTTTTTATGGTGGAGAGTGTAGCTGTGAATGAATATAGCTGTCTAAACATCCATAGACATCTGTACACAAATCACTGTTAGAGTCCCCACAGTTCTAAAAATCCTTTCACAATTAAATAAAAAAATGAAGGAGAGGAAGGGGAAACCTGCAAAATGGAGAAGTATGATGTGATGTAAATATTATTTGAATACAGTCTTGCACTGAATTTGTCAGCAAAACTTCCACAAAAGAAGCTTTGTGTAAATAATCAATAAAGGGCATATACTGTTTTATGTAGTACAACATTTAATTTTATAAAACAGGGAAATTAAATCTTCTTGTCCCCTCAGATATTAAGTTAATGGTCTAACTTCAACCCAGTTATCTGTGTTGCAATTCAATGGCTATAGAATTACAATAGCTTAATTGTAATGCTGTCCAAATCCAGATGGCATTGAAAATATCTTTGTAAGCAACCAGTTCCTGCCACAAAAAATGCACTGCAAGTTCAATGGCAGTAAATATTCAAGCATTCAAATCGATTATGAGTGACTGCACAATTAAGCACTGTTGAGCAGTCACTGCTTCTGCACACCCCCGCCGGGAAGCTGGGAGCCACCCACTGGGATGAGGTGGATGCTCGGGCTCTCCCCTGGGCTGTCTCCACTGCTGAGAGGCCCTACACCCACTCCTGTGGGCTCTGAACCCCTGTTAGACTCTGCAGACTGCTTGTCCCCACTGCTAGAAAGCAGAACGATCCCTGGAGGCAGGTACTTGCCTGTCCCGGTACTCACCCCCGCTCCTTACCCATAGTGTGGGTGGCAGACGGGACCAGCTGGCTGGAGATCAGTAATGCTGAGGGAAGCAAGCACCCGGGGGTTTTACAGATCCTGCTTCCCTTCCCATGAAGGGTGGCGACAAGGTTTGCCTCTTAAGGAACTTCTAGAAATTTGGTTCTATATTTGACTTTCGATGGCTGCTAAAGACAATTGCTCACAGCAAAGTTTGCGTAACACCACCTTCCCCTCACAAGCAGAATGTATTTTTTTGGAAGTGAGGTGGAAATTTTAGCTGTTACTTTAACAGCTTTAAAATTCACATGAATATATAAAAAAACCTGCCCTAAAAGCTATAGCATAATAATATTCCTTGTGCTGAGACAAAATTAATATGAGATGAGATGGCTCTTTCATCACAGCAGGGAGACTCAGGAAAAGAAGCCCTGAATATGGATCAAGGTTTTTGGGCATTTAAAAGGGCAGCTCAGGTGTATGTGGTGTTGAAGACATGTTTATCTTGGATTGAGATTAAAAAATTCTGTAATTGGAATAGGCTCTTGTAATGCAGTAATTTTGTCCAAATTATGAATAACTTGAAATCACGCTAAGTCCCTTAGGTCTTTTTTTTTTTTTTTCCTTTATATACTACCTATATGCTAAAGCCTTGAGGGAGGCAATTTTGTTTCTTTTAATCCCAGTTTTTATAGCTGCTGTAACTGCTATGGAAATATTTGAATCTTCAAATTCAAATATTTTCAAAGATGGGAGTTAGATCCCTAAGTCCTGTTCAGGAAACACCCATTTTCTCTCACACCATATTAGTCTCTTTTTAACCTTAGAGTAAAGAATTCATCTAACCCTTAATGAGAAGCAAGAATTGAGATACACAGGCAATGAGACATGAGCTACATCATAGTATTTTCCTTTTTTAATTACTCTCTACTTGATAGATGCTAGAACACTTTGAAAGTCTCACACACAAAAAATTTTGGTGCACTGCTCAAAACTAAAAGCAAGGGGGCTGAAGCTCAAGTGTCAGCTCACAAGTTTTACAGAAATACTGAAAGGAGTTAATGGTGCCTCTGATCTCAGCAACCAAGAAAATTGCCTGGTATAGTAAAAAGCCATACAGGGAAGAAAACATCAGACAGTTCAGACACTGTCCACCTCAGACACTGAAACAGAGATGCTTTCCTTTCTCTCAAAGCTGCTGAAGATGCCATTGCTTTTCTCACAGCATTGCAAAACAAAAGAACTAAAATTCATTGGACCTGCTGTTTCTTTCACCTGATCTCTGCTCTAGACAGGGACAGACCCACTCCCCAGGGAAAACTTGAAAAGCTGAGATGGATTCAAAGCTTGACAAACAAGTTAGTCTTCACAGATTTTTTTTGTTGTTTTTTTTCCTTTAAATGAGAAAACTTGTTTAGAAGTCCAAACAGAGAAATTTCTGGTAAGTGTTATAAAAATACATCATAGAGGGGGTCAGGGTGGTAAAGGGGGCAGCAATGGAAAGCCTGGCCTTGGAGAAGAGAGATATATGGACTAGTCACTGTCTTCTTGGTTGGCCAATGGTACATTAGCAGATGAAATATATAAAGCATTCTCCCTTTTGTTTGTGGCTTCTACCTCACTGATTTCCATGAGAAATGGCTGGTCAGGATTCTTTGTTCGGCATCCTTTTGCCCTCTAGCATCCTGCCACCCTTTTCCCTGAGATGATTTCTTGTTCTTTTGTTTAAGGAATGCACTTTGTGAGATAGTATAAAAACTATTGATAACAGAGGTCAGCTCTATCCCCTCTCCAAGGTATGAACATTTCCTTTTTTCACTGGTAGAGAAACAAATAAATTAAAATCCTATTATTGTAATACTACCCTGCTACATAAAAATTTCGCCAAAGAATATAAAAAATCTTTGTCCTGGTAAATATTGGGGGTTTTAAGATACTTGCTAGTAAAGTACGTATACTTTTGTACACTGTTTAATAATAAAAACCAGAAGCAGAGATTTCAATCCCCAGATCTAATTATTGACATCCTTTCCTTCTCCCTTTCTGGCACCTTAATTTTTTTTTAATTACTATTTTCCCTCACATATCCATTTAGCCCAAATTTTACTAGTAGTCCTAGTAGGGCCTGGGCAATGGAAAACAGGCTGAATGAAACCATACCAAATTAAGATTATCTCTAAGAAGAGTCTGGATTTAGCTAAATTTACATCCTTTGAGATATCCAAGCACACAGTATCAGTCAAATGAAGACCTTACATTAGAAAGCATCCGTTTTTTAGTCAAAGATACATAAGATTATGCTGAAATGGCTTTTTCTTTTTTTTTCAGGGAAGCTGAATGGAAGCTCAGCACTTCCTTGACTGTAGGCCAGCATGGATCCAGCCCCTGGGTCCCTTCCTCTGGGAACGCCAGGCAGAGAGACCTCTTTTCAAAGGAGGTCATCCTTTGAAACAGGAACTGACTTTCAGCAAACAAGACTCCCCTCTCCTTTGCAGCCTTTGTGCACTTTCTATTAGGAAGCAACGCAAAGGGGTGTATTCTAATTCTCATCTGCTAAATGTCCTTAAAAGCCTGAAGTTGTTTCTGTTCTCACTAAAAGACAGGAACTGAGCACATTTGAGAGACAGGACTGTCCTTCAGCTCTTCTTCCTCTGTCTTTCCCATATATGGGTAGTTCTGCTGTCAAACTGAATCCAGTTTTACTGTAGAAGAGTAATTTTAATTACCAGGGGTAGAAAGTGTGAACCCCCTGTGTGTTCCTGGGAAATTTTCTGTGGGATAACAAGGTCTAACCAACTTCCCAGGTGCACTCAGCTTGCTGCTGTTTCTCTGGAGAGGAGAAAGTGTGGATATCAGGGCCAGAGGTGCAGCTGCCTTCAGGAGAGTGGGAAGGAGGAGTGGGGAGTAAGAGGCTACCATTGGCATTTGCAAGAGACAGGAAAAAAGCTGGGGGTGCCTGCTGGAAAGGGTGATCTCAAGGGAGTCCATATCCTAGCCTAGGGATCCAGACTTGCATCTAGCTGCTTCAGTCAGAAGGCATGCCCTGAATAAAGACAGGCTTTCTTTCCACATCAAGGGGAGCTGTTTAGATAAGCCCCACATCATACATGCATTTTGACACCCAAAGCGAGAAAAGCAGTTTTCCCTGCAAGAGCAGCTGCTCTTTTATGGAGGTTGATAGGTGAGAAAATGGAAAAGTTTTACATTGCATTTAAAATTGAGCCACAGTGTTTTCTAAATCAATATCAGTGCCCTCAAATCTCAGACCAAAAAATACCTGTCAAAGAAAGAGAATGACTGTTCTTATCATTCTAGCCATCAAAGTTATTTTGATCAAGCCTGTGTGTATTTTTAATAACGATTTTCATTCTCTTCCAAAGTCTTGTTATTCACTTGAAAGTAAAATTATACAAAAAGTGAAGCAACTTTCTGAAAAAATGAGAACCTCTGGGACAAGACCAGCCAGTATTTTATCGGCTCAGGACCTTGAGTTATATGTGATAGAAGGCACAGTGAGCATGGTTTTTCACTATGTAAATATTTTTTAGATATTTATTTTAATGATATATAACAATGACAAGACTAAAATAAATAGCAGTCTCCTAAATGTTTGCTATCTTCAACATACATTATTCTAAAGATTTATGACATCCATATCATGCGATATGGATGATGCGAACAGATGGAAAATACATCCTCAGTTCTATAAAAGCTTAAGAACTAGAGTCTTAACTCAAAAAAGTGACAACCTGAAAATTCTCTCAAAGTATTTCATATATTGCTTAAGTCATGCTGAGATTTGCCTAAGAAAACTCTACGACAACCAGATGGAATCAGGAAGGGGGAAATGCAAAAATTCTGACTAACAGCTTTGTCACACCAGGCTTGTAGCACTGTTCACAGTGCTAAGTACTGTCCTACTACAAATATTTCATTGTTTTTGAAAAATTCTAGGAATTGTGACTTGGAATTTATCAAAAACAAATATTCGGTTTAGAATATTTGGTAATAAATTTTTTCCAAACCAAGATACTTTTGGCCATAGCATGGACAATGTTATGGATAAGGCATGTATTCAGGTGGATGAATCTGCATTATGGAAGATAACAAGAACTACTACATACAGATCAGTGACAACATTATTTTAAGTAGTATGGGTGCATTTAAAGAAGGGGAAGCTACTGGTCACGCATCATATTTATACCTGTATGTATAGTTTGGTAAATCATACTGGGTTTTTTTAATATTCTGTTAATAATTGTTATTGACAAAAATTGAGCATGAGTAAAATGAAATAGCACAAGTTAAATTAGAAAATTTGAATCTAAGTTTAATATAATGCAAGATTCTATTTTACGATTTCATAATTACATTATACAGTCCTCTTAAAATGAAATTCTGCATAAGTTGCATTCAAGCTATTTCAAAAAGACAGTGACATAGTAGAGATCAGAATCTGACCTGTAATACTAAGGCAGCTAACAGTTGCACCAGCAGCTTCCGCCTAAGAGATTTGTCAGAGGTACTGGGAAGTTTTTATGTTGTTGTCTATAAAATATGGAGCACAGTTTGCTGATTTAAACGTTTACAGAATTTTGCATATTTAGTATGAGCCCAAATTCAAAATATCTCTTTTAAAAAAAAAATTTTTGCATCCATTTGTGCTCATAGACATCCTTTAAAATTTAAATTGCTTCTAATGCTAATCAAATACTACTACAAAAGGACAGTTTTTAAGTATAAATGTATTTGCATTTAATTTGACCATAATAAAATAATAAACAACATATCTTACAGCCCTTAAGCATGGAGGAACAATGATGAAAAAGTGAAACAGAAGAGCAAAAATGCACATCATTCATCATTCACTCACTGAATAAAACTGCTCTAATATTCTGCTGCTTCTTTTTTATGAAAAGTTATTCTAATTAATTAAATACATTAATTACTTAATCAACATCTTGCAACAACATTTACACTAAAAACAAAACAGAACAGTGGAGAAGCCATTTCTGATTTTGAAAAAAGCCCTCAAGCTTTCTAGTAAAATTTTGCAGATCAGAAAGATATTTTATGGATTAAAAGTAATTAAGTTTCTTTTTACTGCAATGCCTCCAAAATGGGGGGGGGGGGAAGCATCTAAACTGTTTCCATTAGTATGCAAATAATGTCATGTACATGTGACACATGATGTCAAGAAATCTATTTCATTTCTTACAGCTGAAGGAACAGAATATATATAGGTGCTACTGCTATAACAAGGTTTGAAGGGGAGTTATACATACCTGCCCATACCAACTGTATTCCAGCATTGTAACCTCAGTGAACACCAAGTGTTAGAAAACTCAGAGGAAATTCGTGAATACCAACCGTTTCATGTAAGACAAAGCCTATGACTATGCTGCTACTTTCCCTTTCAAGGGAGTGTGCTACAGTCTACAACTTTTTACTTAACCACCAGCACTGTTACAATCATAGCTTTGTTGAAGTGTTGTGCTCTTGCAGCTAAAACCTGTTGATAATGAACCTGAACCCATTATTTTGAGTCAATGAATTGAAAGAAATAGGGCAAAGAATGAAAGCCACAGGGCCAATTACCAGCATTCTTTGATGTATTACTTGCTAGCACCCACCAAATCACTTTGTGTCTTTGTCTTGATCCCCTCTGTTATTCATTAATTATTCTGGAAGGGTTAGAGTTCAGATAGCTAATTGCACAGACAGTCTTACTTGGTAGGGATTCTCCCTACACTGACACTTTCCCCAACTGTGCCCAGCCACCTTGTATTATGCCAATTAATCCAATTCTTGGCATTTTTGTACAGTTCTCCAGGTTCTTTTAAAGCTTTGCCTAAAATGTTTTCACTCAGCCTTACACAATAGAGGCCAAAGATTTATGAACTGGATAGATAATGTTTCACAATCATCTCCTTTGGTCTTTGTGGAGGTCACTGGCCTTGGCAACCCTGTTTTCTTCCCAACATGCTTGTTTCTTTATTTACAAGAATAGTGTTTAGTATTGTTATTGCACAGGTAGAAATAAGAAATATTTTAGTATGTTTCATTATACCTCTCCTTGTTCCTCTCCATGCTTTATTTTTGTCAGAAAGATTCTTTGTTAAATTGAGAGGTAGACACTGCTTTATATATCAAGGGACAAACTCTAGGAATACTCTTGTAGGTGATGAAAGGACAGTATCACATTTCTTTGTTTATATGGGGCTTAGGAATATTTCCGTGTCCAAACTAGATAACTAGTCATGAGAATACAAAAAAAAAGATAAGATAAATAAAAGCATTCTGTTCTGTGTGGTCAAGGCCCAGCCTTCTCTTCTCAAACTGCTTGTGGGCTTCCAGTTCCAGAAAATGACACTCCTTGGTTTCACCCATACTGGGGAGGATATTTGTTTCCCAGGTTTGGACACCAATTCCATGTTTTTTAGTCTGCCATCAACAATACCCACATTCCTGCTCCTATGATCCTAGAAATTTAGGGATCTGGGATAATTTTTGGGGGGGCACAAATCAGAGTTACCTTAATTAGGACCAAGCCAATTCACAACTAGATATACCCTACTTTTTAAGTAGTTCTCCTGCAGGCAGTGTCAGCAAATGTCACTAATATTAGGTCCTTACAGTCACTGCCTTGTGGCTGGGAACTGTGAAATCAATGCCTCTACCTGAAAAGCTAGAAGGGAAAGAAAAGAAGTAAAACTGGGTCCTCAGAGTGTCCTTTGAGATCCAATATGCAAAGCCAAGAGGTCCTTTACGAAAGGGGTCACTGAAATAAACAGAAAACAGCAGCCAAAGAGGACATGCTCTAGTTATTTTAAATCATACTATTAGTTACTTAAGTAATTATTCAACTCTGTAACTATTGGTTTTCAGAGATACCAGTTAGTTTATAACATTTTATTGCAGATATAAGAATGCCTAGTAAAACTTTACTCAGGGAATGTCATCCTCACATCACTCAACAGCTATTACAATGAGTTAAATGTGAATACTCAAGTCCAAGGTATGGAAAAAAATTGTTTGTAATTAATTTGTTTTTAAAAAACAGCAGTGTTTTAGCACTTGAGGTGATCTGACTGCTAATCTCCATTTACGGATAACAGAAATCCAATATCCTTCAAGCAACCAGGTCAAGAGAACAGTTCAATAATTACAGGAGTCTTATATAAGAATCTGTAAAACACCCAGGAGCATAGGAAAGCGCATGAACATTAAAGAGAGAAAGTTTGTTTATAGATTTCATTTTTCTGCCACAAGAATCTAAATAAGCTTAAGATGGGGCTTCTTTCCCTGTACAAAGTCCAAAGAGAAGGTTATTATTCATAGTTCTATGAACAAGTTGTACTTTGCATATCTATTCAGAACCACTCAAGCTCCATCTTCAGGTGAAGAGTGTGCAAAATAGTTCTGTTAGTCTAAACAAACCACTACCTCTGACCCCACTTTTTAGACTGACCTGTTGACTGGTCTAATGCAGAAACCATCATCCATTAATTCATACTTATTGAATATTCAACTTCAAACTATTTTTATAAGCTATGTTAGCATCAAAACTAAAAAAAATTTTAAAATGTGAAGTAAATTATTTTACATGATTGTATCCATGTATAAAATACAGATCTATCACACTCCATGACTCGACTTTTTCCCCATTAAATAGACCAAACATAACCAGATATTAAGTAATTTGTCTGCAAGGAACAGTAGTTTTTAATACCTAAAAATAAAAATATTTTCTAGAAACAGATGAATATTAACAATTTCTAAAGCAGAGCATAAGAGTACCTTCAGTCAAAGGTGCCAAGCTGGGTTTTTGATACTATAAAGTTGAAAATTCAAAAGACTAAAACATTCCCCAAAAATCTAGCCTCTTAAAAATGCTGAATATATCACATAAGAAGGGAGGCCACCCTCCCCTGTGTTATCAGCAGTTATCTACACCTTCATGGGGTAGAAGAGGGCAGCTGGAGCCCCTGGGATCTAACCTGAGAGATGCTCAGAAGACTGCCCACATCTCAGTGTGTGGCTGCTTTCTCCCACTGGTTTCTCCTGTCTCACTTGAAAAACACATCTGGTGTGAATACTTAGATTGCTGCTGAATCCAGGCAATATCACACAACCCTCAGCTGCACAGACATCTGCCCATGCGTGCTGACACCTTCACTCTCCTGAACCATGCCACAGAATGTAAAGCAGAGATGAAATAGTTCACTTGGAGCAAGGCAGTGGAGACTGCAGACTCTGTGCATCAGAGAATTTCTATACCTCGGTTTTATAAATTTCTAAATATTGGAGTCTTATAGTGAAGAATCCAATAAAAAGTACTTTGCAAAGAGTCCTAGCTTTTAAGATATATTTGATTATTATAGAACGATTTCAGAGCTTTTTTTTTTCAGAGCTTTTCATAACCCCCAGCTCCACTCCATGAAGTGAGCCCCAGAGCTGAGAACAGCTCTTTATTTCAGACAACAGTTCTTTATTTTGGATAGAGTTCCAACTACATTTTTAATGTAGAAAAGTAAGAAATTGCCAACAGCACTTAAACAAACACGTAACTTCTGTATCTGCATTGAATGATTACTGCTATCCCCTCCACTTTTCTCTGCAGTGCTGGATTTGACATTGACACTTTAGAATTCTAAGATGTGCTCTCTGTCAATAAAGTTCTTTCTAGCTGTAAAGCCCTTAAGGAAGTTGTTCGCTATGTGTATATAATGTTTTGCACACTGGGGCACTGATCTGGGAGAAGAAACAAGAATTATCCAATAACTTCTAACTCTGAGCTCTTTCAGTCACAGCTAAGGCTTCTGAAAGTGCTCTGTTGATCAGGTCAATAGCAATTCCTTGAAACTTCCACAGGAACAGCCCTGTGCAAGGTCTTTCAGAAGTTCCATCTCATGTGTGGTATCTAAGTTTGGAAGTCTTCTGGACTCTTTCCTCTATACATAAAGCATAAAACATAAATTATTTACCCCCTATTTACATACCTATTCAGAAAGAATAGGTATGATCAAAGATACAATATCAGTGTTTTTAATATGTAGCAAGTAGCAGTCAGAAAAGGTAGAAACAATTGTGTGCAAGGGCATGTATGGGAGAAAAAATCTGATGTCATATTTATAGCTGTATGTATAAATATGTGTTTATACGTACAGTGTTAAAGATATTGGAGGGGAAAAATGCAAAAAAAGATTCAAAAATCAGATATGAATCAATCTACACTCAAGTGGATTTTCAAGTTGGTGCATGTAAACTCAAATCTTCTTACTGTTAAGTTTCTGAAGTATTAGGATTTGTTCAAACATACCATCAGAGCTTTGTGTAATCTAGCTGCTGACTAATAATTGAATTCTAGTAGCTTTCTTACTAAAACACATTGCATTAAAGATTTATATTATTGTATTTGTTCAAGTTCTTAAGAGTACTAGTTAATAATTCACCTGGTAAAATTCCCTTTTCAGTTAGTATCTCAAAAATACTCTATGAAAGGACTGACATGCATGATGAACTTAAGAGCTGCAAAGAAGATCAGTGAACCGAATGGCTGCATACAGCCAACAATGGCAGCAAGGAGCTGCATAAGAAACTAAGAATATACTTATATTAAGAGAAAGATTCATTTTCCAGCTGTGAAAGAAATAAATGTAGGAAAAAATAGTTGACAGTGTAGTTCTGGATAACTACATGAATGTTGTTGACCCAACAGAGACAGGTAGGAAATGAAGAAAACAGGCATTTGGGGCCCTAACTGACTGCTCATAAGCCTGACAGCACCTTATACAGTGAAGTGATAATGGGCCATTTCTCAGAGCTTTGAACTTTTACCATTCACACATACCTATAAAAGATATTTTAAGCATGTATATGTATGCATGCAGGGGATGAAATATATATTTATATATACATTAATATTAATCAATAAGGAGAAAAAATATTGGCAGAAGTCCATCTCTTCAAGTAGTTTCTCTTTTTATTCTTTCATCCTTTTTGGAAACAAATCTGTGGATCACAAAGTAGTGTTTTAGTAGTTTTTTTTAATCCACAGAGGATTATCACACTTTTAGAAGCAATAGTGCTGTTATCACAAGAGTGGTCCATTAACTGCAGCACAGCAGTGAGGGAATCACTCCTGAAATGTCATCAGCACTTCTTTTTGTAGAAAGTGTGGTCAAATACTTCTGTTTACATGAAGGCATGAGTTGGTATAAAGATTTCTAGAAAGCATACAGAAAATTCTGAGGATTTGTTTGGGATTTTTTCATTTTATGTGTTCAGTTTTATTCACACAGGTAGAGGGTATCAAAGATCTGGATTCCCCTTAAGTTTTTGTTTGCTGTTTTGTTTTGTTTTTTCACTTTTGATCCACAATAATACCTTCCATAGCATATTTTTTCTAATAAGGATTTAAATACAAAACTGTAGAATGTCTGATCAGACCAAGTGTCTGGAAAGTATTACTGTAGGGAGTGGAATGCTTTGAAAATGTTTTCAGAGTTATTTGGGGGGGGGGCACAGAATAATTCTTTTTGTAACACTGAAAATGCTGCTTCTGTAGACTTGAAACTCAGTGAAGTCAAATTGTTTTCAGTGGGTTTTGGAACTGGTCTCAGGTCTTCCAGTTAGCAGATTGCAATCCTTAGCCAGGCTCCAGGGAAGATATATTTGCTTTATTGTGGAGATACTGTAGAAAAAAGTTATATTATGAATACTCCAGATAACTACCATACAGCATCTAACTTGAAATAACTTTGTGTTAGATATGGGAAAACATCACATTTACCAGTTCATCTTGTCCTACTTCTACAAGTGTTCAGAACCAGGAGAGCACAAGGCTTTAAGACAAGCAGGTCATAAAGTTGTCTGTATAGCTACCATAAAACATGAGCTCTATCCCACAGTCATTTGTATAGCAGGATTTGTTGTATCAGGTGCAAAAAGATGAAGTACATATCACTGACTCAAAGGTGAGACAAAACTTCATGCTTCACTTGGGTGTAAAAGAAGTGGACTGAGCCTTTGGAGGAAGATTATCTGGCCTGCAAGAAGAATGGTTCAGTAGTTACCTGCTACACGAAGACTTCCAGGAATCTGGTGCAATTTCCTACCTGAACACAAGTCCTGGATAATTTTGAGAATTCATCAGAAGTGACATTCATCTCTAAGGGATAGCTTTATAGTCTAAGTTAAGAAAACCTCTGTCTTTTGGAGAATAGCAGGTGAAAGGACCTCCAAAAGTTACATCACTTTAGGCACCTTTGGGAGACCTTATGCAACAGAAGGAAAATTTTTATATATATTATTATTATTCCTCTGGAGGTGCCTATCCCTTCCCATTCATCATAGACTGAGACTCGAGCAACTATCCTGCATCAGACTCCTATTATTTACAAGACAAAAAGTCTGGATCCATTTTATTTGTGGAAGCTAAGCCTTATACTATGACGACCTGTATTTGTGTCTCTGCATCTTAAATTTTCACTTGTAAAATGTGATACCTTCCTTACAATGAGACTGGGGGAGGTGAAACTTTAAAATTTATATGATGTTGTCAAAATGCCATTGGGGCCCAGAAAATTGCTTAAGATAAATAGATAGAAAAGGATGCTGGAGGAAATGAGCCCAAAATGTATGAACTGAATGTTTGTATTCTGATGTTGTTGTCCTTTTGTACTAAGTAAAAACTTCCAGAAAGAACTAAGTTTGGAGTTTGAATGAACCAAATTCTTCAAGCACTCTGTATGAGATATTTTTTAATTAATAATGCTGTCACTTAAGTCACAAAATCTGCACTTTCAGGAGCACAAAGTGGATGTCATTGCTTGCTTGTATTCGGAATTTTTCAAGGAAAAATTTTCAAGGCAGAATTCTCACTAAACCAGCTGGAGGTTGTTGTAGAAACAGACAAGTTTTTCATGCTCTATCTGCTAGATACAATAGCTTATCTCAAGACTCAGTGTAACTTATTTTTAATTATTCACACCCTTCGGACTACAACTGTAATCTACCTCTTTTGAGATAATAAAAGGTAGTGCAAAATTCAATTTTTTATGGTTTTAATGTGAAGAAAATGTAGAGTCTGATTTTCCTTCAAAATATGTCTATGTTTCATAACAGCACTAATGAAAGTTACAAGCTTATATCTAGCCTGTTGTTCCAATCCAGCTGTAGTTACAAAAACACCCCTTTGCTTTAGAAAGCAATTGAGATCTGTTCTGCAGGAGGATTTACCTATGACTCCAGTTGTATTAATGCCCCTTACAAAATTACTAGATCCGTATGGACCCCAGGTTTGGTCCAGTTTTGCAAGGCCTTCAAATGGAACAAATTCTGCAGTAAATGAATGTAAAATATTAACAGAAAAACTGGCATATAACAATATACATCTCTAATCTGTACATTGGTCTGAATTCACAGTACATAGGACAAAGGCAAGAATCAGACCTCTCACTCAGGAACCATCTTTGATGCCATAGCTGTTTATATATTTTGGGCAAATTACTTGTTGAGACTATCTGTAAAGTTCACATGATGAACAACGATTTTGGTAGAAAAAATTAGCAATAATTATCATATTTTATCACACCTAACCTAAAGTGAGTCATGACAATACAATATTTCCACCTCTATCCTTTTTGCTCTTTTGTTTTCAATGTTTCAATGTTCTCTGTCTAAATTTTCATCTCTTCTTTTCTTCCTTTCTATGTTTTGATCTCTTTACTTGTTTACTCTGACTTCCAGCATTACATCTTATCATTTTACTTCCTATCAGGCACCTTTTTAAAAATTATTTTTGGTATTCATGATACTAAAGCAAGATAGAGTTCTGAGAAATATAGTTGCTACTACTGTGCTGTTGGAATGATTCCTGTGTTGTGGTCTCTACCCAGTTTGATCTCAAACCATTGATTATAGCAGTGCCAAGGGTATAAATGTTGAATATGCACTATGGGTATGATTACAACAAAAGCCTGTAATTCCCAATTAAAAATCAGAATAATTGAGGAATAAAAAGAAAAAAAGGAAAAAGCCGAAACTACTTATAAGAATTCTTCATCAATTGGCTTCCCAAATATTGTTTAATCAAGAGGTAAAAATTCTTCCCATAGCCACCCAGACAGTAGCCACTTTTCTTTTAGTTTCCTTGACATTTCAACAAGTTAATCATTTGTACCGCTGAATGATTAATTTCAGGCAAAAAAATGTACTTGTTTAGGGAACTGAAATCAAATGGGTGGTCTTTGTCCTGGGTGGTCTTTATCCTTATTTTCAGTCATAAGCAATTAATCCACCATTGTGTGCATATCTTATGAGATGTTCTGCTTTAAAATTAGAGTAATTTAAAAAGCACTCAAATCCAAAATGTCATCCCAAACTGGTACAATTCCCAGTCATCTGCAAAAGGACAAATAGAAGATTTGAAACAAAACATCTCCTGGGTTAGGAGCTTGTACAGTTTACTATCCTTAAACAAAATTTTACAGTGCCTTAACTTAACCTACAGGCAAAAATTCATAACGGGAATACCAAGAGTCCTGTAGTTAGAACTGGTACTACTGGGCACCAGTATAATATTTCATTTCCACTTCTTACAAACTAAGAAATTTTTGCTAATCTTGCTGCATGAATGAAAAATCTCATCCCATAGTCACCAATTCAATACCTTCATGAACTCATAAAAAGGTCTTTTAACCACTGCTGTGATTTTCAAGTGGAAATAATAAAATGGCAAGAGTTAAATATTAATATTCAGTTCTTGCATTGTGTCTTTCTTTGATACCAATTACAACTTGAATTTCACCTAACTCAAAAAGACTGCCAACTTCACTCAATTAGCAGTAATAGGATTAAAACATAGCTTTGGAAGTGGAGATTTAAATAGGAAAAAGACTTGGCAAATGTACACTACATGTACCAAATTAATCTCAAAATATATATGCAGCCCTGGGTGAAATAAGTGGAATGTGGAATGCTAGAGGTGTGAGGGTTATTGTGGGTTTTTTGCTTTCCTGACAAGCGCTGCAGGTTGTATTGCTTTGAAAGCTATCGTGGCTACAGAATAACAGTATTTTTTTTCTTCCTTTAGGTTTATAGGCACTAGTAAAAGTTTCTGCCATTCACAACAGGTGTTCTCCTCTGAAGAGTCATTTCTGTCTGTTCCACTTTTCTCCATTATCACATTTGTATGGTTCTCAACTTTATGAAATTCAAGCAATCTCACTTATGAAAATTATTGTATTCAAATAGCTATCTATTGAGAAAGGATTTATGTGTGTGTTTATAGGTGAAGTGTCATGGGGACCAAAGCTGTATTTCTATACTAACAGATTTCAGCAACAGGCAATGGAATTTGGGGAAGATAATTCTTATGTTACTTTACCCATGCTGAGTCGTTTGCTGTTTATTTTCTATTTGTATCTGTATTTGTATTTGTGTTTGTATTTGTATTCGTATTTGATGGGCACTGAATCACTTCGTTTTCACTGCATTTTGAGTATCTGCCTCTCCATTGTGTGAAACAATGCCCTAAACTGGAGGTGCTTTCTGGTTGGGAGATAACATTTGACTCCTAAGATGAACAGGAATATCCTAACATTCTCTGTCATATCAGAAATTTCTTGGTCTCAGTTATAAAGAGCTGTTTGTATCATTTTCTCAGGGACAAATATGAGATATTTACATCATCTTTTACTTATGAATGTATCAGGACATTTGAAGTATAGCTAAATAGACCCAAAACTATTTGTGAGTCAAGGCAGATGGAAGCAACACATATAGGATTTTTAATTTTATTACATCTAGTGCAGAAATCAAGCCCAACGCTGATTGCAAGTTTCTGTTGACAATAACCACATGCTTCATTTGTGGGAAAATGCACTTCAGGGAACACCAGAGAATGACAAAATGCTCTGTTTCAAATGCAAGAAGATGGTACATAGATTTGGAAATTAGCATCAGTGGTTGCATACTTCGAAAGTCACTCCCTAACATTATGAGAGATAAGAACTCCACAAGAGAAAAGGAGCAGTACTTTCATGTGTAAAGCGAGTTGTTAATGACTGCCTTGAATTTAAGTTAATTAACAAAAAATTGTCATGTGAGTGCGCATAACAGCAACAGTGTAAGGAAATACGGTCTAGTCAAGATCAGAACATGCCAGAAATCAATAAGGATTTAGAAGAAACAGGGCTGGCAATAAAAGGAGCTATTAGCACCTTGAAGGAGTTACAGATACATGCTGCAACTCATATGGGCTACAAATTGGTACCAAGAAAATGTTCTGTTCATCTCCATACGTACAAAGTAAAGTGTGCTACCTCTTGAATCAGAACAACTTCAGTATCTGCTATTTTGCTGGACTGGAGGTAATCACAGATAAATCATGACACCTTGACACTCTTCTAATCATATTTTCATTTGATTTCAGCTACCTGTGGGATTATCTGGAGATTTCGTTCATCTCTATCTCTGCCTCTCACTCCAACAAAAGAAAACCTGAAATCAATTGATATATAAATCGTGAGGATTCAGTCTCATTTTGTAAGAGACATTTTTAATGTCCTGCCTCTGAAATAAAGTATTACATTCTCCAGTTTTAAAGTGCTGGCATCCAGGTCCTAGATCTTTGCTCAGAAAATGAAACATTTGTACAGAAGTTTGTGCAGAAGCTAATTCAATTGTAACATAGCTTTAAATGAACTTAACCCTGTCTGGCATTGCTCAGAAAGTAGAGGAGGCCACTTAATTAGACAGGATCATCTGCCTCACAGTAAAAATATACTGACCTTTTGGTGATGGCTGGAAATACTTTTGAATGAATGTATGAGATGCATTGCCACCACTGAAGGGCTAGTAAAAGGCAGCTGAGATAGCAAAACTCTTCCTCTACACAGCCGGATTGCGACAGCCCAGAGGTGTCTGGTATATTGAAAATAAAAATCTCACTATCTTCTTTCTAGAGTTTGATTTTAAGTTCACTCTTTATAAATCAGAGAATTACCTGATCAGTTCTTCTGCTCTGTCCAGCTACAGAAGTGACAACAGATAAAAAAGACAGGCTGTATTAAAATTAATCAGTTAATTTGGACAGATTTGAAATGGATAAACTGCACGTTGGTGAGGCAGGGGGTAAGAAGGGATGAAGGAACAACATGGAGACTCCAGAATTTAAGAGACTGTTTGTCATTCTTTATGAAGATTAAGGGACCTGTAGCTCTGCATTCCTATATTAATCCAAAGGCCAGTGACTGCACAGGCTGCCAGAGTACAGCCTTCCCGCACAGTGCACTGGTGATCAGAGCCTTGAACCTAAATGGACTCCCATTTTTTTCTGACTCTACTATATTAGCATGGTAGATAAGCAACATTGATTAGAAAGATCTTCTAAAAAACAGTTGAAAAACAAAAAGCAATAAATGATGACTGTTTAATAGAAGTCTCTCTTGCTATGGCCAGTTTATTCCTATATTGGAAGATATGATCATATGAATATTTTCAAAATAAGGAAGTTCTTTTAGTAAGAGATAAGAGTAAAATTGTTAATAACTTGCACATCTCATTTGCTTAGAGGTCTACACAAATGCAGAGTAAAGGAACTCAGATTTACAGAATAATGCAAGAGGACAAGGAGGTTTTATTTTTAACATATTAATGCACTTGAAGAGAAAATATAATCCTGATTTTTTTCTAGGGAGGTAGAGGACCCATAAAACACTAACAGGGACTTTGCCCTAGCATCCAGCATTTACATATTTTTATAAAATTCAGAGTTGGTTTGAAGTCACAAGAAGTAGACCAACCACTGTTTAAAATGATTATTTTTTCCTGCTATGCCTGAGTCCACTCTATGCCATCAGATCTCACTTTTACGAGCAATATAAATTCAGGAACAATTTCCAGTTAAAAAGGAAACTATTTCTACTGGGTCTTTCATAATATCCAGCAGCTTCTTCTTTTATTATTTTGTTTTTAATTCAGTGACAATTCTGATATCTAAAGCGGCAACTAATTGCCCTGACAATTAAAAGTATTGCCACTGCACAGCCTTTGTGCACTGGTCTTAAATAAATGTCAGATGAAGCTCAACTGCTCACTTCTGCAGATGCTAATTTAGGCTGAATACCACAAGCTATTCAGAGAGAGAATTTTTCCTTTAAATAAAATTAATCTCACAAATTAAGTGTGGGCTTCCTTCTTACAACAAGGCCATTGGTTATTCATTAAATCTGAATTACAAACACTTGCATAAGAATACTTAATATCATCTGTTATGTAATTACTCATGCAATGTGCATTACTTAATATCTTCAATAGTCAAGTCTCTTCAAATTCTATTACTACCACCCTTGTCATAGAGACTGGCAGTTCTGTTTCAAAGCTTTTTTATCCCTTGTGACCCTTCATCTTGACTGCTTCTTGCTTGGCTGCCATTTGTCAGTTCAAGAATAATAGTATGACTGTCAAGTCAAGTATAGACTTATATTGGACTTCTAGCTCCCACCATTGTTCCTACATTTTCACTGAAGTCAATAGGCATCTGGGAGTTCTGTTATGCTTTTAATTCTGGGCCAGCATTTCAAAAATTGCTGATATGCTTTACAAGTCTTCTGGAGCTGATTCATTTTCTCCACTGCTGATGACAAGAAACTGAGCCTGCTGTCATTAGCACTGGAAAAGCCTGCATATGCTCAAAGCAGGATCAACAGTGTTTGCACTGATCTTTTTGACTTTACAATTGCACAATTTTGTTAAAATTTGCCATGGAAAATAGAAATTTTAAAAGTGCTTCTCCCTTTCAAATAAGTTTAGTCCTTCTTTATACAACATATATACTTTGAAATATATACTGCAAAACATGTGGCTACCAAAAGAGATGCTTTTTGAATTCTCTCAAGCTGTATCATTCAATAAATTGATATTCTTGGGAATGCTTGTGGGCACTGAGTCCAGAGCTGCTGAGAAGACGATTGCCCAGACATGTCCTGAATATACTTAAATGTAATAGTCCAGGCAAATATCACTGCTGCTCAGGGCTCTGAGCTGCGAGTACGTGGGAAAAAATTAGGAGATTCCATGCATTAAAGCCTGACTATTTTTCTTTTTAGACCTGTCCTGCACAGTTCTTGGCCTCCTTCACACATAGAATCACAATTCACTTTGAACTGAACCATCCTGACAGTAGACAGCTTCAAGTCTTAAGAATTGTTATCTGTAATTTTAATTTGATACAAAAATCAAATTTTGATCCAGCATTAATGCTTTCTTCAGCTGATGAAGGTTATGGACCTGATGAACTTACTCTCTTAGTAGCAGCAACATCAGTGATTTCCATGCTACAAGAATTATCTCACAGAAGTAGGTCAACAGCTGTGTTCAGATGTGAAGAGGTGTGTGCAAGAATAGACATAGCAAAAAGAAAACGGTCTAAAAAAATGACAAAAAATGATGAGGTATATGGGAGGAAGAATGGAGACTGGGGACTTTACACACTGTAAAGTTAAAAAGATTAAGTCTCTGAAGTCTGAAAAGGAGAAGAAAAGAAGAGATACTATAAAATTCTACAAAATAATGAGTGAGCCTGAGGATCCTACACAAATCTATTTATTTCCTGCTTACTCATATCTTTTGGTCTCCATTCTGCTCCTCCTCTTTCCAGTTCTTCCGAAACTTATTTTGCTCTCCTTCACCTTTCCCTTTTCTGCCTTACTTCTGCACCCTTCACCTCATTTCCTCCTTTCCTCTTCTCTTTCTCATTATATAAACATCAATATCTACTATAAGGGGTTTGTTATTATTATTAGATATGTTACATATAGTACAAATAATAATAATAATAATAATAATAATAATAATAATAATAATAATACCAAGAACAACAAGAACAACAATAAGCATAACAATAACAACTATAAAATGAGTCTGTAGCACTAAAAATTAATGTATTTCAAATTATTGCAATGAATCTATGTGAATTCAGTAAACAGGCACACAACTGAACTGCTAGGAACTGTTTCAGCAAACAGTTCAGGAAGACTTAAAAACATAATAACCTCAATTACGTTACTCGTTGTAAATTGACATAAAATTAAATTTTAACCCTCAAGTATCAGCTCATAAGATAATTTTAAGTGGAATCAAGAAGTTTTGAATCTTCTATCCTTTCTCTGAAACAAAAGACATACAGAGGGAATTCATTTGATTTTGTGCGTATGAGAAAATACAGATGTCTACATCCAAGTTAATTATCAGACTTTTTGCAGTCAACAGGGAGAAAAAAGGACTTCAAGGGCATGATACATATTACTTGCAGTAAACTCCTAAGATAAGCCAGATAATTGGATCTTAAATGGACTGTTTGTTCCACTGCCAACAAAAAGCCACTAAGGCATTCAAGTTCATACTTAGATATTTGTTTCAGAGATAGGGAAGATCCTAAAAAAGTTTCTTAAACAGATTATTGAGCTATTACTATATGAAGCAATATCTCTAACTTAATATTCTTATGTGCTGCTAATATGTCATTTGCAGGGGCTGTGGTCTGGAGCAAAGCCCTGAGATGTTAATCAGAGCCCAGAGTTGATTTGATTAGTATCTTACCTCAATCTGAAAAGGATCTTCTAGGAGATATAGTAGATCCTTCATGATTGCAGATGATATATTTTATGTGGCTAGAAGTGTGTTCAGTAAAGATGCTTGCCATTCTTTCTCCCTTTCATACATGCCTATCCACCAAAAAACAAATCAGCTTTCATAAGCGTTTGCATTGTTGTATGACACATGGGAAGATGCTGCAACCAACAGGATACCAAAATGAGAACTTGAAAGATATCAGTGTAGCAGACAACCTACATAGGAAATATGAGAGAAAGCACAAGACTTTTAAATATCACAGTTATTTGTGATTTTCAAAATACATTTAAAGAGCAATGACTTCTCTTTTAGCAACATCTGAATTGGACCTGATCTGTTTTAAATACAAAATTTGTTTGCAGAAATGTTCTAAAAGCATAAGTATTAAAATTAAGCCCCAGCAGCTTAAAACAACTATTATCAAAGAAATGTTGCTGTTTATTTATACACGTCTGAGAAGTTTACCTCTTTCTCAGTGGCCCAAGTCACTGCAACAGCATGTTGTCCCCTGCCACTCATACAGAAGATCATACTGGGGTAGGGATTTTAAACTTGTTAACAGACAGATCCTTATGCAGGGCTTTTCCCAGCCTAGGCAAGCAAGCAGCACTGTGGCCTCACTGGGAGCTATGGGAAAGTATCAAACACCTATCTTGTAGGTGCCTGAAATAAAATCAAAAGATTCTTATCCAGGAACTCCAGCTTTACCTTCCAACCACTCTCCCCTGCACCCCTTTGCTGTGTATATTGGAAACTCTGTTCTCAACACTGGTAATCCCTACAGCTGCTGGTGAATTCTCTGCAGGTCATTAAACATCATTTTACACTAGTTAAATAGATGATGGTCCCCAGGTCTTTCAGGATAAATTAGATCTTTTTATGCATTAGTAATTTGCTGGACTCCTTGTCTAGTCCTTACCTCCTTCCCAGTTTTCTGCTGGATCTAGGGAGATCTGAATGGACACAGAATACACTAATGATCAAACAACCCCAAATACATAGGTAAGACAGTATTCTTAATTCTATTCAATATTTATCTATTTATATGTTTTTTAGATATACAAATTGATTATTTATTTTGCTGCAAAGCTACTCTGGCAGCTCGTTTCCAGTTGATCCAGGTTTCTGACTCCTAAGTCTCTGACAAAGTAGAGGTTGCCGGGATAAAGTCTCCAGTTATGTTATGGCCACAAAGACTTTCGTTTTCTGGTGGTAACACAACATTCTGGTTGTGTTGACAAGTTGAAAATACTTATGCTGTTCATACCAGCAGCATTTTCAGGACTTTTTCAATTTGTTAAGCAAAGAAGTCACTTATACATGTAAACTGTTTTCAATAGTTGCTAATATATTATGTAGCAACAGGGCCAAGAACTCATCTCTTGTGTTACTCCAAAGAACTATGTCAATAACCAGCAATCTCCCATTTCCAAATCCATTTTCACCTCTGTCAGTTATGAATTTTGTTAATCCAGTGTTATTGCATGGAAAGTTAATTTTCCACAGGTTCTAATCAAACATCTTGAAGAAGTATTACGTATTATATTAACAATCTTACCGTCTATCAATCAAAGTGAAATAGGATCAAACCAGATACAGCTAGTTTGACAAAATCATTTATGCATATAGCCACATTACCTTCTTTCATTCTTTGTTAATGGAGTCCCATGTCAGCCATTCTTTTGTTATTTATGATGAATAATCCTGTTATTCTTTTATGATACTGCCATAACAACAGAATTCTTCCACTCATAATACCTTCTCACCAGGGCAATACATTTGTTTGGAATGTTTGTATTTTAATTATTATTAATACTTTAGCATTATAATTATTATAATATATGTTTGTTCTTTTTGTCTAAAAGTCAACAATGGTCTTTACAGAGGATTGCACAATTCTGAACTTGTGGCCACACAGTAGTCTTATCACTGACAGCTGCAATGGCATGCCATGGAGAAGGAGAGGCTGGAGAAGGAGTATCATATTAAATAAATAATTTTAACCTCCATTCAAATGTATTCATTAAAGGATAAGAGAAGGAAAAAGGTAAGTGACAATCTGAATTTGGTATAATAGTTTGCTTTGACTAATTACCTGAAGAATGAGACCACTGAAATTTGCACCAAAACTAATATTTGATAAAAAGCCATTCCAAAGAAAGTAATCTTTTTCTTCAACAAGTGTTCTAAGTCATTATTTAAGCTGAACTTTGACTAAGATACTGGAACAGACCCCAGAGAAGGGCATCAGGTATAAACACATACAGTAGAACCTGGCCTTTGCTCACTGATTGAAGGATGGTTTTCTCACCACACATGCTTTTCACTTCACCAGGCATATTCATTTAAGACCAGAAATTGGTACTTTTCAATTATAAATGGATTCTACTTTCCTCTTGATTTTCTTTAAAAATCTCCAATCCAGATGTTTGCTAAAGCCAAAGTTCCTTAGTTTACAAGGCTAACATATACTTCAAGAGAAAATCTAGTAATCTTACTGCCTGTGGTATTTCTATAGGTTAACTCCTTCTTGGAGAGGATAGGTAATTCCTCCTTGATCAATACAGAAATAATTGAATCCAGATGTCACAAAAGGAGGTCTCAGAATAAGGCCTCAGTCTCTTGAATTCTCTTTCTTAGGCCTTTGCTACTTTTTTCTAAAATACAACCTAACCCCTTTCTTGCTACCTTTCCAAATCCCCTTGTCTCAAAGACAGTGTTCTCAAGGGCATTTTATGCAAATCTTCACTCAAGCTGGATTCCTCGTTAGTGCTCACTCTGGGGCAATGAGAAACTACTTTAGATTTTTTTTTGTCATTTGACTGCCATAGCAAACATGCTACATCTATCAACCACATAAATTCTGTGAATGAAAAGAAAATGTGGGATTTTTGGATAATGCCCTGTCCTTTATTATGGCTGTTAACCCCAAATTCCCACCATAGACTTTAGAACCCCTCAGAAATTTATAATTCCTTTCTTCTTCCCAACAAATCCCTTTACACCTTCCAGACAACCAATAAAGGAGAAATTGGCTTTGCTCTCGAAGCCTCTGATAGAAAATTTACTTCAATTCATAAGTCTTACTAACAGAGCACTGACAGTCAGTCCTTAATGGCATCGCTGGCAGCCCACAAAAGGGGTGAAAAGAAATCATGACTAGAAGTCAACTTGTCTATGGATATAGCTTAAAACACTGATACTTAATTATGGACTTGGGCATGATTTTCTTGTCTAAAAGCTGAAACCTGCCTTTGAAAAATTCCTCTGGTGACCTTATCTTCTTTAAGATTTTTGGAAGACGTTGCTTCCTGTCTTCCCTGACTTCTGCACAGGTCTATTTTTAGCTTTCTCTATTTTTTTTCTGCTTCTAGTATTTCTCACCAGTAATATACGACTTTCCATAATCTTTTTGTCATACTTCTTTATCTTTTTTCTTTCCTCTTTATTTGGATTCTTGCCAATCTTTCCTCAGTCCTTCAAGTTTCCCTCTCCCATTTTCATCACCATTTCCCTGTCTCATCAACCCCTTGTTTTTTCCTCAGCCACCTCCTTAATTTTTTCTCTCACCCTTTCCAGCTTCTCTTTTCCTTGTGATTGCAACCTTCAAAGAAGCACTAACCCCACAGGCTCTTCCGCACCCTTTGATCCCCCTGCGAGTGTCTGCAAGTGACCAAGCTCTACCTGTCCTGTGAACTCTAAGCCTCCAAAGGGATGTGACGGTCTTGCCTTACAGCCAGGAGCAAGAGGAGGGTTGTCACTGACTGAAAGTTGAAGAAGAGGGGGTCAAGTTTGCCAAAGGAGGGAGACTGCAAGAAGACATGGTGCCAGCCACCTACATTTATGTTTCCCCCAATTTAAAGCAGCCTGTAGGGAAAGTAGCATGCCACTGCATGCACTTGAGTACTGACCCCTCTGATGCTTGTTAGTGCTACCATACTCAGCATTTCATCTCCCTGATTGATAGGATGATATGTGTGTGTATGGCAGAGAGAAGATTCATTACAGCATATTAGCCCAGACAGGCAGACAAATGCCACAGGGGCAGAAAAGCTTAAGGAATAAATAAAAACTTTATTATTTTCTTAAACTTCTTTCCCCAGGCTACACTGAGGAATACTGGAGGAACAGAAGAGCAGAGGGAGCCCAGAAGAGAAGGGAGTGGCAGAACTGAGGGAAAGTTTATTAGTAGTCAAAGAAAGGTTAAAATACTCATTGTTGTATTTAGAGTTTGAGTACAGCTGAATCTCTACTTAGTTTTTCTTTTCCTTCCTACTGCTAAATAAGAAGAAAGAGTCAGTGCATCAGATACCAAGCTATCAGAGCATTCCTGATGTAACAGCTTTTGAAATGGCTACCTGTCTGCTCCACTCACTGCAATTATACATTCCTTAGTTTTAAAAAATTAAAACAAAGTAGTACCAGCCTTTATCAACAGCTGCCACCATGTGGTGTCTGAAATACCACAGTTACTTCTCATTCAGACAGAAAAGAAATATGGTGGAGCCATCTGCTCTGTTCAGTGATGGGTTTTAAGCTCTTGATCTGCAATGCACTGCTTGTAAGAGATGGGGTGGCTGATGGGTGGCTTCTCTGCACCCCGTGCAGGCTCTGCTGAGGCTGAGTGAGTGACCAGCTGTGGTATATTGCCCTCAACACAGTGGCCATGCTACCAAATCACTTTCCCACTGCTCATCCTTCAAGCTGGGAGACCACAGTCCAGGACCACCCCAGGCTGCCAACAGCATTGCATGAAAAATGTTTATTTCCAAATCTCTGATGATAACACACATCTGACAGACACAGATTTACCAGGAGCAGCATCCCCTTTCCCCATGTCATGAGGAGTTTCCTGCTCTGCCTTGGACAAGGAACAGATAGAGCTGAAGGGTCCTGGTTCCCTGCTGCCCCCACAGCTGGATCTCAGCCTCTGTGCTGCTGGAAATATGGCATGATGTGGACAGAAAACTCCACAGACAGCTGTCCAAAGAGAGAATAAGTTAAGCTGTTAGCCCTAGATCATTAGTCAGAATGGGGATGAAACCTAATTAGTTTAGAAACCCATCATTTGCTTTTCTTGAACCCTATGTATTTTTTTAGCATGGTAACTCCAACAGCTTCTTGTCTCACCTGTCTCCTGGATTGCATCTCAGTGAACTTAAAAATGAGCTCATTATGTTATAATTAAGAATAACTTTCTGCAGATAGCACAGCATTGAGAAACATGCTTTACAAATATCTGATGGTAATATAGGTACCTCTGGGATTGCTGGAGCCTTGTTTGATGAAAAGTGTGTTCCCATCGGAAAAAAACCATTGAACCCAGGATACTGTGAAACTGGGATGTGACACTGTGAATAATGTGCATGGGCTTCTTCTCGAGGGTGCTTGTCTGTCCACTCTTCATCCTGTAGCTTTCCTCTGAGCTGAAACTGTAGTCCAGTCAGTGCCTGCAGCATCTCTTTATTTCTTCCTTTCCCACTATTAGCAGAGCTGAAAAAATCACTATAAAACACACACAAAATAGAAGCAGCAATTTAATGTCTTGTATGATACACCTCTACTACTGAAAAAATAAAATAAATCCTTAAATTATAAAACCAAACACATGTTATGGTAAAAGGGCACCCATAAGGACAAAATCCCTAACATGCTACTGGGGGGCGGAGGAAGGGGGGGAAAATAGGGGGGTGGAAAATGAGCAGGAACAGTTGGCATTCAGTTAACAATCATGTTTGGAGGTTTGTGACTGACTTCGTTATTCCAAGGGAAGCCAGATACCACTCTCTTGGGATTAGGTACAAAGGCGAGAAAAAAGTGGACATGTATGAATCTCAAAGGTGACTGCTGGGTTAATAAAACAGTCTGTTTTCTGTTCACCCACTCTTCCTCTCAGTGTGCAAGTACATTAAAATATGTCAAAAGGAAAGCCGTTTGCTGGGGAAAAATAATTCAGCTAAAAGTCAAAATTTCCAGCTGGTGTATTGCCTTGGTGTTGCAAGTGCCTCTAACAAAGTGACCCACACATCTCTCTGGATGAAAGTGGTATCCTCATTAAAGTAAAAACAAACATTTGAAAATAGGAACAACTGCCAGTTTAAAAAAAGCCACCACAATTGATATGAGAAGCCTTCATTTTTCCACATTCTCTTTCCTACTTGCTCTATAGCAGGTACAATATGTTTTTAAGTAACCTGAAAAGTAATGAAGGGTAAACTGATTCTGTATGCAGTAACCATTCCGTTTGCTGCAGGAATACATTGCTAACAACGATCCACATTACCTATTCTGTGTTTAGAAGAAAATATTTCACAGCCCAGTTTCTGTACTGCCACATACAACACAAGACTGATTCCTTCCTTTCAAATGTGAATAGCTCTGAGGAAGAAACCTTTTATCAAAATTACTCACACTAGAAAGGGTTTGTGGGATCAGCCTCCAACCCTTTAAAATAAAAACACATTTATATCTGTTGCATATTGCCTTTGCCCCAGAAAACACAATGAGGCTTGAACATCGTCATTACTTCACTGCAGTGTATTTTTTGTAATATGAGCAGCATGAAACTATAGATCTCTGCTCCTTGGCCCAGGCCCTGGCAGAAGCACTATTAGATAAAGAGAAGGAAAATGACACATGTGGCACCCTGTGTGTGGGCTGCCTTTTGCTTATTGATGTCAAGATTCACAGTGGAAAAAAAATATAATAAATAACAATAATAAAGTAAAGATAGAGTAAATAAGAGTTTTCCAAAGTCTCTAATGACCACAGCGGAACATATTATGATGAACTGGGCTTGTACTATACAGTGCATCATGGGTGAGGTTTGAAAGACCTCAGGGGATCATTTAGCACAACTGTCCTGCTCAAATTAGGGCAGCCACAGCATGTTGTTTAAGACTTTTTTAGGTTTTAAGTATCTTTAAGGACAGAGCCTCCACAACCTCTCCAAGCTACCAGTTCCAGTGTTTATCCACTCATGGTAACAAAAGGCTTTATTATTAGAGAATTGAAACTTCCCCAGTGTCAGTTTGTCCCTTTTGCCTCTTGGCCTGTCACTGAGCACCACTCAGAAGAGCTTGACTCTATCTATTTTATTCTCTCCCATCATGTATTTACACACATGAAGAAAATCTCCTGAGCCTTCCCTTCTCCAGGCTGGACAATGCTAACTCTCTCACTCTCTCCATGTAACTCATATGCTCCAAGACCTCCAGCATCCCTGTGACCCTTTTCTGAGCTCACTCAATGTCCATCTGACATCAGACAGCCCAGAAGTGGACCTACCACTCCAGCTGTAGCTTCCCCAGTGCTGAGGCAGGGGAAGGACTATACCCTTAGCTTGCAGGTGATGCAGGGCTGTTTCCCATGCACCCAAAGAGAGGCTTTTTGTCTTCTTTGTTGAAAGGCTGCATTGCTGGGTTCATGGTCCACCCAGGACTCCCAAGACCTTCTCTGCAAAACTGCTTTCAGATAGGTCAGACCTATCCTGCATTAGTGCATGCAATTATTGCTCCTCAAGTGCAAGACTTGGTATTACCATTTGTTGAAGTTCTTCAGATTCCTGTCACCACATTTCTCCAGATTGCCCTTCTGGAGAGTCGCACAATCAGCTTGTATAGCAGCAATCCCTCCTGATTCTCTGTTGTATTCAAGCTTGCACTCTGCCCCATCATCTAGTTTATGAATGTATATTTTAAGCAATATTGGACCTAGTATTGATGCCTCACAGATGCCATTAGTTATTGGTCTCCAGATAGTCTTTGTGGCATTGATCACAACACTTTGACTCAGCAGGTCAGCCAGGCTTTTTACTGCCTAGTCAATAATTTATCATTTTGTCTATGATGATTCTCTAGGAGATAGCTTCAAAGACCTTACTAAAATCAAGCTAAACAATATCCACTGGTATCCTCTTGTCTACTCAGCTCATCATCTCACTCTAGAACCCCACTAAGTTGGTTAATCATGATTTTGCTTTTTCTTTAGTCTGTCTTTTGCTGTGGATCTATCTGTAAAAAAACTTCATGATGCCATTCATGTGCTTCTCCAGATACAACACAAAAAAATATCAACAACCATCTTCAGCCTTGACGTGGTCAAGGAGGTGGACTATATAACCATTATAGATCCCTTTTCTACTGCGATATTCTACTCTATTCTATTCTGTTAAAATGAATTTATTAATTTAGTAATGTTTTGATGTGTATCAACGGGATCTTCTTAAATGTCTGTGAAGTTTGCAGTGCTTAGAATTCTTTTTACTGTTATTCAAATGCCTGCTTAGTGTCTTTTAAAAAAATATATTTTATGAACCTGTTAAGCTATAATAACCATAAAATAGCTGTTATGAGCTAAGATGTCTGTACATATCCAAGAACATAACAAACATTTTAAAACACTACATAGAGCATTTTGATAGTGCCAGCAGCAGCAGTGAAGAAAGTCTTGCAGATTTTTCCTTTTGATCAAGGCTTTTTCAATGTATTTCTTTGTATTTCAGTGTAATATCCACTAAAGAAGAGATAACCTTAATTGAATGAAATCTCAAGTTTTAGCATTCCAACATTCTTCTTTTTGCTCACAAAATAAACATCACTTCTAAAACTTATTCCACTAATGTTGACCCCTGCAATTCTGCATAGAGCACTGCTTGAGTGTTCAGAATAAATGTCAAGACAAGGATCTGGCTTTGTTCTTTTAGAACATCTTCAACTAGTCTCTGATGTAAATACATCACAAAAACTACAGCACTGCTTCTCACAGCAGTCTCTTCTAATAGATACAAGCAAGAGGGAAAGCTGAGGAACAGCTTAGATAACTCACCTGTGCTGATTCAAAATAAAGAATGGACAGAAATATGCTCTATCTCCTTATCACTAATGCTGCTCCCTAGCAACATCAATCCTTTTGTACACAGATTTTGATTCATTGTGCCTGGATTAATTATCTGCTTTGCAGGCACATGCATAGTCAGCTCCATAACAAAGCTCAGCAAAAAACTGAAGTCTTCCCTTGCTCCCAGAAGGTCACCTTGCTCTTGTGGCTGAACACCAATCTGCCTCAACAAGGGGACTTGCTAGTATTTCTTCCTAGCTCTTCTGCAATTTGAGTGGTTTTTATTCCTTGCTTCCCTGGACCTCTCTCATTACTCAGATGTGAATACCTATAAAGTTCTGAAATGCAAAAGTTGAGAAGATGGCCAAAACTGCCCCTTCCTGGTCACTGCAGTCCTGTCATGCCTTTTAGCATGCTAAGAACCTAATCTTGCAGTCCTTTTGCAAGCTAAACTCCCCCTGGACTGCTATGTGTTTGTGTTTTAAAAAATTACCAAATATGCAGAGCAGAAGTTCTGGAAAAAAAGGAATTTAGTCATTTTTCTTTTAGTTTTCCCCTTCAAAAATGCCCTAAGGCAATCATCTATTTTAGTCAATGGAAGGCTGAAAATGTTCAATCAAAAAAAAATCTATTTTTGAGCAATACAAACTTTAAAGACAACGAAAACCATAAATATTATTTTTTTACACATTGAGGACCACATTTCTTCACATTTCATTGACCTTTTTGTTAACTCATTGCTTGCCAATGCTTTGCCTGGAGCACCATTTGACAGTGAAGTAGTCTATGTTTGTTAAGGAATGCAGACTTACAATCCTTTAGGTATATTAGTATGGAAAAAGTGCAGTCACATATACAAATATTTTACATAAAAATCAAGCAACAACTCTAAGTGTTTTTCCATCTGTAAAAGTTTCATTTACCTCAGCAATTTTACAATGTAAAAAGTAAAAAGTGTGTTAAATTAATATTTTTTAACTGAAATCAACCTTACATTGAATCTCAACTTACATGATCTACTCAATACCTTAGCAATAGCTAAACAAAGTTAATCCTACTGAATGTATGCAGTCATTTAAAATATGACTTGCCTCTTCCCATGTTGTTTTCTTCAGAACTGATCAAGAAGTAACTCAAAAGAACAATAAATAGTGTAATATTTTTTCTTCAGTTCTGCTGATAGTTTGAGTCTTTAAAACTTTTCAAGTCAAAGATCCACAAGTAAAAGAATTCCAATGAAAACATTATAGAATTAAATATGTGGTAAAATTAAAAGTATGTATGAGTTATTTAAGAGTAAAAAAATGTAATCAGAGTTTTGCATAAATGTTATGTTCAAATGACAAATAGATACTGGTTTGGAAAGGAGTTTACTAAAAAAACCTCATCTGTAGCAATGCCAAGCACTAAATTTATATTTACATTGATAACAATTAAATCTTTGCAGCACCAGAAAAGATTAAATTTATTTTTCAAAATTCATACAGTTTATGTCATTCAAAGTCTGGAATATTTATTTATTTTCACTTTGAGTAAAACTTGAGATTCTGGAATTTTGTAAAAAACAGGTTTTACATTTTATAAAAGGGCATAGGGAAATAAGTGGGATGACCTAAAATATTAAATTATGAAGAAATTGGAATTGGAAGGATGACTCACTAATACAGAAATTCAGCAGTGAGTAAAAGATATATTGGTGCAATAAAAGACAAGGGTGAGAACTGGTCAGAGAGCAGCATTAAGCTGTAAACAGGAACACCCAGGAAATTTGGAATTACATATCCGGATACATCACATTATGACTCAGGCAAAAGCCTGGCTATAGAACATTAACACCCAAGAATCATAGCAAGACTAATCTACTGAGCAATGCATACCTTTTTCAGCAGCCTATACCAGAAAGCGGAAGGAAATTAAATTAAGGTAAACAGCAAACATTGATAAGGGACTTATGAGTTTTGTCATCACTAGGTGAAAAATACAGCTCTTTCAACATGATAGATAATAAAAATATGCACATCAAGAAAGAAACAATTACCATGAGAAGAAAATAAATTCTCCTTACAATTATGGTGATGCTAAGAATATTGAGAAGGGTATCATAACAATCCTTCAACAGGGATATGGTGTCCTAACAAATGTGGTATAATCTCTACCATCCAGTTCATTGAAACTGAGACTTGGCAAAACATGAGTGAAGTTATTGTACAGTAGGTCATGATCCTGTATTGGCAGGGGACAGACAAAATGACCTAGCAGGTCTTTTCCCTCTCTATCTTCTTTGATTCTTAAAGACTCTAAGTCAGATGATTCCATCATTTGTCTGTGAGATCAGCAGAGCTCAGAGCTACCACATGGAGACCCATAAGGGTGAAGGTGAATATAGACTTGGCTAATAAAATATCAGAAGGCCATAACAGTCAAGGAATTCTTTCTCTTTTATTGTTATAAATATATATGTATCTTCTTTCAGCATTCAGTACAAATGACAGAAAATTTTAAGACATTGAAAGGCAAAATAAATGTAGAGGTCACTATTGCAGAGGGATCAGGCTGAAGTAGCAGCAAAAGAAAATGTACAATCCCCTGCCATCAACGCTTTGAAAATTCAGGTCTCAAAAGTAAGGCAGGAGTAGGATTTCATACATAAACTTTTTTTCCTTGGTTACAATTCACATAGAAACAGGTTTTTTAACAATATCTGCTACCAAAAGAATCATTGGTGACCATCTATATTGTTTCCAGACTTTCTTTAACAACTGACAGCATTAAAAATAATGTTTGGGAAATAACCTAGAACCAGAGAAAGCTATTTCATTTTAAGATGCTCAGGAAAACTCAATAGACTGATGTTAATTAGAGTTTCTTGCTATGAAGGCAGGAGAGGGTGAGACAGGATAGCAACTACTGTTTATAAAGGTCTGCTATGCCCAGGACTGTTGTGACCATAGGGTCTGACCATCAGTCCTGGATTTCACTGAAGTCTTCTGACCTAAATGAAGTCCAGCCTATAGCCTATAGACAGATGTAGGGCAGCAGCATCAAGACTCCGAGTGATGACCTAGAGAAATGGAAGTAGTTGGGCATTTCTCCTTAACCTGCCTCCTTCTGAAGCTGAAGAGAAATCTCTATGATTTGCTGGCAGCTTCATCTGAGGGAAAGATTAGTGTCAGTTCTTCTTTAAAGTGACTGCATGTGTAGATCCAATGTTTAAGCCAGACATAGTGTTAGAGTTATAAAAGAGAGTGTTTGGCACATAGAATACCTGTAAAATGTAAGGAGATAGAGCTGATGAGGTTTATGCTGAAAAAACCACCCCAACAGCCCCAAATTTCTTTAGGGCTATCACTGAGCTTGTAGGAAAACTAGAGGCAGCTTGCACAGTTCACTGAGACCTCCAAAAAGCTTTTAGGAAGTTCCCTCACCGAAGGTGGTGAAAGAAGACTAGAGTGCAGAATGAGACAGCTGCTCATCAGGGCTGATATCAGGCTGAAAAATAAGACATGAAAAGTAGGGATAAATGTTCAGTTTTCTTAATGAAAAAAATCCCAAGGATATCACTGGATGCTCCAATTGTTCAGAGATAGTATCTAAAAGCTCTAGAGAGGAAAGCAACAAACTGCTGGTTATTGAAGGCAGCATAACTGAAGGGTCTCATGACACCTACTGAACAGTTAAAAACTGTCTGATTAAATTTTCTGTCAGCAAAAAGTTATGTGAGGTACTTAGGGAAATACATTTCTAACTATACACTGTTGTCAGAGACTCTTACTGAACCAGTTGTCACCATGTAAGAAAAAAATTTGAAGCTAAAAAAGACAGTTCTCTAAGATGACAAATCCAATGGTCAGTCGCAACCAAACCAGAATATACAATATTAGAAAAAACTGTGCAGAAAACAAGGCAATGTCATGGATTAAATTAAGTGCAATAACTATACCTCAAGCATTGTCCTTGTCTATCTGTGTGAAAAAGAATGTGGTAGAAATGGAAAGGTGCTAACAAACACATCAAAAGTAGTTGAAGATATACCATTACTTCTTAATGATGATCAAGTAAAAAGACAAAACTCTCCACCCTGGAGAAAAGGCACTTCAGGCCAAACATAATACAGGGACGTGTAAAAACATGTGGAGAAGAAGCTGAGAAGGAAACACTACTTTTCATTAGTTAAGAAGTAGGACTATGATGTCTATGATGAAATTACCACCTAACAAGCTCAAAATAAACAAAAGGAAAGCATTTGCACTTCTGTCTAAACTGTGACACATTTTGTCACAGCATTACACAGAAAGGAAGAAGTTAAATAAGTTTAAGTAGTCACTAATGGAAAACCATCAAGGACTATAAATTACAAAGATACCATATCTCTGGCTCAGGAATCACCTGAGCCACAGACTGCTTGAGCTGAGATTGTTGCCAGTAGAAGTATGAATGCTTTCTGGAGATGTCCTTTCACTGTTATTTAGGTTTCTGCTACTAATGATTGCTGAAGACTGATGTGATTCACTATAGCTGGTTATACCATTCTTATGAGGCAACAGAAAAGAGCATCGCTGGGAAGATGGGGTTGTTTCCTGTGCAGTGTATATACATCATCAATACCTTGAACAGCCAGTTGTATAAGGCCCCACTGCACCAGAACAACACTAGTCCTACAAAAGGTACTCATATATCCTGATTGTTACATAAAACCCTTAAGGCACCCACTTGCCATAAATTTCATCAAGCTTTAATGTGACCAGTAGGAGAAGAAAATCATTTAGCTTCTCTTCCAGAATGAAATGTTTTTCGAACTTGAAGATCCGTAGCAAGGCTTGCAGCTCCCACGTACTCTGTGCCATAAAAAGAGGGGGGAATTTGCTTTCAAAGGCCAGAATAATTTTTGCACAGGAGCCACTGAAGCACAAAGGTTAAAAATAAATGTGTTTCTTGACTTGTGGCATTAGTGGTTAGCAACAAACAGCAAACACATTGGAAGACTAACATGCATTGCAGCTCAGAAGGGTATTTTAAAATTTTTCCAAAATTCTTTTTATTTTCAGGGATTCAGTTGGGGTGGCTTTTATATTGAGGATAATGTGCCCACTAGAACTTAATAACATCACTTAAAATTTTCTTTGTTCTCCTGTCATAGCTTCTACTATAGCTGTATAACCCAAATGAAATAGTTTGCAAAGTAACACTAAACAATGAAAACACCTTGTAACAAGTTTTAACATAGAATCATAGAATCATAGAATTGACTGGGTTGGAACGGACCTCAGAGATCATCAAGTCCAACCCTTGACCCACTACCATTGCCGTTACCAGACCATGGCACTGAGTGAGACATCCAGTCTCTTTTTAAATATCTCCAGGATCGGAGAATCCACTACTTCCCTGGGCAGCCCATTCCAATGCCTGATCACCCTTTAGGTAAAGAAATTCTTTCTAATATCCAACCTTAACCTCCCCCGGCACAACTTAAGACCATGTCCTCTTGTCTTGCTGAGAGTTGCCTGGGAAAAGAGACCAGCCCCCACACGTTACAATACATACCAGTTTTTTTAAAAACTAATGTTTAAAGACATTGCAAAACTCTTGTGTATTTGTAAACCTGCAGAGTAACTTTTACTATAGCTCACTCCAATCTTGCAGAGACATAAATGTGGCAGAATATGGAAAGCAGTACATAGGACACAGTCACATAGCCTTTATATGTATTTGTCCATGAGTCCTTGATACAAAGCCACTCTCTAGCCTACCAAAAAAAAAAGAAAAAACCAACCAAACAAGTCTTTTCTAGTTTTTTTAATTCAAAGACCACCCAGTCCTTCTACGTAAAAACTGTGTTAAAATGTCAATATTCTTTCTTTTTGAAATTAATTTTGATTATTTTCCCAAATTTTATATCTGCATCTGTTATGTTTTTGTGATAATTACATTAATCACTTCTTGATATCTTACACAGCAGGAACAATTCACAGTTGACAGCTGAGAAACATTGCCTTACCACACACAGTGTGGAAATGAAGACACAACATGGCCAAATAGTATATTAAAATGCTGATTACATTAGGCACTCTGTATATTATATGTATGCATCTCTTTTTAAATATTATAGCTGTTGTAAATTATTAGTCTGGTTATTGACATTGAATTTATGGTTTGATTTGAAAAGTTTCTTTCATCTTGGATAGTAATTTGCTTATATACTGAGATTTAGGTTTCCAGACAACAGTGCCAAAATCAGAAGATTTGGTAATTCCCACTACAATGGCAAATCTTTTGTGTGAGGGCTGCTGGGGGCAAAATGATCCCATTCTGCTGGGCAGTCAAGCTCTCAGGAAGAGGTTCCTCACAGGTATTTGAGGAAGCAAATTTCAGCAGCAATCTAGAATCCAGTGATGAATTATGTAACTCTTTAATTTAGAGTATTATTTTCTTCTTTGTAACTCATTAATCAATACAACCTGTTGTGTTTGAAAATACGAAAGCATGCACATCAATAATACGGTCTATAGAGATAGATGCTTAACAAACTGTATATCTCCATAAAAGAAATTAATGCTCTCCAATCACAACAACAAAGAAATAAACACACAATCCTTTGATCAATACACTTTGATATGGTCAAGACAAGAGTGTTCTGTCCAGCCCAAACGGATGGGAAAAACTTCTCCTTCCCAATTTCTAGTGCCACACCATGAAGTCCCTGATTCAGTGAAGCAGTAGGATTAGTTTACAGTAAACGTCTGGGATTATATATGGCCTACAGATGGTGAGGAAGGCTCCACACCACCCTCTCCATCCTTTTTCCCAGAGTCTACCTCAGAAAACAGCCCATCTTTGCTTACAGTCTGCATGGATCCTGATCAAACCTAGGTGCACTGCCAGAAACCCTGATTCTGGATCCCTCCAGGACTGCTTCAGTGTTCAAGCTGACCATGTATGACATTTGCCACCCTCCCACGGCCATACAGTGGACACCACCACACTGCAAGCACAGTAATGCACTAGTACAGAAGTATTTTGTTAAAATAAAAAGTCATGGCATATGGTACCCTCCAGAGATCCCACATCTACCCAGAAGCAGTCACCCTTACAGTGGTGTGGATGCCACAGCACAACAGGGACATGAACAGTCTGTTTCCTGAGCCTCCTGCAGTCCTTTGGGTGGCCCTTCAGTATGGGCCTGAGGACCCCTCAGGCATTGCATTGCAAGGCTCTCCATGGTCTTTTGGATGAATAAAGAACAAAGTTTAATGGACCTCTAATGAAAAGACACTGTATTGAGTTAAGAGTACTAATTCAGATCAAATAAGTTTGAGAGTGTCTCCTTATCTCACATATACCTAAACCAGTGTTATGAATCTATTGAGTTCAAGTACTATGATATTTCATGAAATAATTTTTAAAATTTTAGTTTGCGTTTACACTTCCTAACTCTTCTGATTTTTTTTCTGTCTCAGAAAAAGAAAAAGCTTTTTTTGGAAGAGACAATGTGAGGTACTATTGTACTCACATATCTTGAAGGAGTGAGGAATTAAGGTAAAAAAAAGAAAAGCCATGATACTAATAAAAATACCTTAGCTGCGTGTACAAACACACCAATTTTTAGGGGCTGCATCTCTGAAGAATACATCTCGTTGTAATTTTACACCAAGTATTAAACTTTTTAGAGTCAAATACTGAAGGAGGAGGGAAAGAGGAAGCAACACATTCAGTATATGGGTGTGACATGAATAGTGGTGCCATGATGTCCCAAAGCACTTTGCAGTCTAATACATTAAGAGTGATTTTTGTATGAGAAAAAAAATATCAGGTCACCATGCTCTAGACCATGGCCTTGCCTGGGAGCAGTCAATGACAGAAAGGCAGAAGTGCAAGGCAGAATCCTGTCATCTTTACATTTTTACTGAGAAATCTGTAACAAGGTGTGCAGCAGACTTGCTACCAGCACAGTTGCTATGCACTAATGTCCTGGTTTGGGCCAGGATAAAGGTGATTTTCTGTCTTGTACTTTTGCTTTTAGCTAAGTCTCTTGTAAGTAGTTGCACTTGCTGAAATTAACAGCAAGTTTCTCAGACAGTGTGTGCTTCTAGGATTGATAACACTTGATGTTTATAGTTACTGCTAGAGACTGGTATGCAGAGCCAAGGACACTGCTCAGCTCTGAGGAAAACATTTTACCATCCAGGAGGATACAGAGGTCCCACCTGAGCCCTCCTTTGGGGAGGAACAGACAAGATAGATGCCAGAATTGACCAAACAGAGTATTCCATCCCATATACGTCACACTCAGTATAAATTTGAGGCATCACGAGGGCCGAGCCAGATCTTTTCCGGATTTCCTGATTTCCCTTCTTCCCTTCCTTCACCCGGCATCCTGGAAGGATCCTGTCCGTTCATCTGCCTGTGGTCCTGATCTGTGCCAGCCCATATCTGTGTGTTCCTGCCTCCGGTTCCCGACTGCTGCCGACTCCAGGAGTCCAGCCTGGACTTTCCCAGGGCTGCCCTGCAGCCTCGGTGGTGACGTGAGAGTTATTGGGGGAGAGGGGGGAGGAATGTGGTTTCCATTTTCCTGTATATTTGTATATATTTAGTAATTTTACCTATTTATCATTACTGTTTCATTAAAGTTGTGTAGTTTAGTTTCCAACCCATAAGTCTCTCTCCCTTATTCTCTCTCCTTTCTCTATCAAGGAGAGAGAGATTAATAGAGAGCGTCTGTTATTCGGTTTAATTGCCGGGCCAGTGTTAAACCGTGACAACTAAATAGGATGAAGAGCACAAAAATTCCTCCAGCAGACATCTTAAACTACGCAGTGTGAATACCTGCTGGCCTGACATTTCTCAACTTTTCAATAACTGACTTTCCTGTTTCTGTGTTCTTCTCCATCTCTGTCTCTGTACCAAGAGTATACTGGAAATGAAGCTGAAGCATCCCTTTGATCTTCCTTTTGTGACATCCAGCAGGCAAAAGATCAGCTATGCAAAAATTCTTCCTCGGTCTCTACAACTATATGCTGGAGTAAAACTCAAAAAGATACCAGAGTTTTGTTGCTGTAGTTTAACAAACCTCAAGAAACTATATGCAATCTACAACTAAAAATAAAATAATTGGTATTTTTATATGGTTTTGGATAATTATGAGCTGTTAACATGTATCAGAGCTATCTGATTCCCAGTAGCCTGCTGGGCAAATGTAAAGTACCATCTGCACCTCATGGCAGCACAATCACTTTCCAGATAGAGACCTATAAGGAGTTTTAAGGTTGGCCTCATGTATTTTCTCATGCTCTTAGACATGATGGTGCTTTTCATATAGAAACGTGTATTTGGAAATTTGCCCAGAGCCATGGCCAGGGACTATTATATTTTCAACAGTTAGTAACAATCACATTTACCAATTTTAGGCAATCTATAAAGTAGATGTCATTCTCAGGGTCACCAGAATACACAGATATAATAAAAGACTACTAATGTGACTCAAGTATTTTCTCCTATACTCCTATACTATTTTAAGGATAGTCTTTGTTCTAATATAACGACTTCAGGCACTAAACATAATATCACTCTCTTAGTGGGTTTTGCCCTGACAAGTATATTTGTGAAGTCTTTCTTGCTTGCCTGAGATCCTTTTTCCCTCATAGTAGGTGCTGGTGTGACAAGGGAGGTGGATGGATAGATTCATTTATGAATCTATGTTATAGAGTAAATGCTGATATATGCTTCCTGCTTTCAGAACTCACCTCTCAGGACACTTTATCTCTCATAATTCTACTCCGATCTATGATGTTGTAAAAATGATAAATGTAAATGATAAATGCAAAAATGCTGTTTTGCAACTTCTTTGCTAGAAAGTTATAACAGCTGCAAAAACTGTCAAACTTCACGCTGGACAAGATTATAAATATCATTTTGTGAATACAGCAACCTGCTTTAAAGGGACAAAAGTCTGCTGTTTTTACCCTTCTCTTGTTGCACATGCTTCATTTTTGCCTTCTCAACTCTGAAGAGTCATGGCATATGAATAGAAAAGCATCTCCCCAGGTAGCTGAAAAGACTTAGGGGTTGGGAATACTATACACACTTTCTCATTACTCAGATTCAAAGCTTAGAGAGTGAAGAAGGGTTTACATGCAGGGCACACATTCCGGTTTTGAAACTGGGATATGTATCTGAAAGTCTGAGAAAAAGAGAAAAAGAAACTTTAATTTAATAGAGGTAGAACAAGTGTTCTGCAGTAGAATGTAAAGAAATATACAGTGGTGTTGATGTGGTATGTATATGGCACCAGGTAGAAATTCTCTCTCAACTCACCAGCAATCAGTCATGGAGTGATACTCAAAGTAGTAGAGAAAAAGATCAAAGTCTCTGCATACCCATGGTTATAACCATTTAAATGAGTCTAAGACTAGGATTTTAAATCTTAGTGACGAGGCTTAATAAGTGCCTCCACTGTTGCATAGTTACTATGTTTAAGCTAGAAGTCTGAGTATAAAATTGGCAAAATCAGACTAATAACATTAGTTACAAGGATCTTGTGCATTCTTCATATGTCTTACTATTTGCCTTCCCTCTTGGTCTATCTCTTCTCTTTTATTATCCTCCCCAAATAGTAATCTTCTGTGCTGGACTGACGGATAACAGGCTGATACTTTTTACTCAGAGACCTTCCTTCTTGTTCTTCTTCTGGGATACACTTTATTTTCCCATAACAGCCACAGAATGGAAGTTTGGACTCCTAAATTACTGGATCTTACGACAAACTAGAAGGGCATTTACCTTCACCTACCAGGACTCCTTCAAGCACTTGCCTCACTGCACTTTGACTGTCTATTAGGTTGCTTCTGCTGTATTTCTGAAAGATTTTTTACTCTTCTCTTTCACCTTTTAATCTTTGAGCATGAACCCGGACAGCTGCATGGAAGGAACGTGCAGAGGGTCCTGAGGACAAGCAGAATTACTCTTTAGAGAAGACTAAATGCCACCTGACTGCTCTTTACTGAAGGAAGTGGAAATCAGTGCTCCTGTCTTGGCATTCTAGAAACCTTGGACCTGATGAAGTGATTGATGGTTTATGAGGAGAAAAAAACCCAGCAAGATCTAAATATACATATAGATGTAGATTAAATGTATACAAACAAACTTAAGCAGAAGAAACACCAATTATGCAGGTCTTAATTTTTATTCTGTACTAATAGCAGCTGCTACATTTTACAGAATACTATAATTTAGAATGCCCTCCATTCACCAGTCTCAGGGTACCCATCACTAATGGGTTCTTTATGGAAACACATTTTAGAAATGGTCTTTCCCATTTATGTACAATGAACTGTCTTCTATGAGGGCTGCAACCTGTGACACATTGCAGCTTTTTACAGAGAAAAGCACCACTGTGCAGTAGGCTCTGTAGTGACAGACCCCATGGATATATTTTTTAGCAGTAGTAGAATCTAAAAAATTCATCTGGAATATCGTGAGGGTACAGGACTCAGCAATCCTACTGCTGTTAAAATTACCATGTAATCTGTCGTGGTTCAGTGAAACCCAATCTTAGGTTTGTGTTTCATCCAAACAATAACTCAGCAATGCATAATGTCTCACAGCCTCCTATGGTAACACTAGTGCTTTCTTAACGTAATGAGCTAACCAGTTGCTAAATGAACAGAACACCAAACACCTACACTGTCCTTCTGTACGTCTCATGTTCAAAAAACACCTTTTATAAGATCTGAGAAGATCATAAGGCATGCACAGCATGGTAACACAGTATGCTAGTTTAAGCAGTGCACAATATTATAAGCACATGTATACCTCTGCTTGCTAAGCACTGCTCACCTGTGGGTCACTGCAGTGGTCTGATTTCACTGAGATCAAATTTTAAGGAATGATCCAACAAGATCTGGAGTATGCTGGATTTGATCCAACAATATTAAAATATGGCTGCAGCTATTTTGACACCAACAGACATTCCCTTTAGTACTAGTAGATGTTTAGAATATCATCTACAAAGAAAATGCTGTATTTAAAACTTCATGTTTTAGAATAGAAAGTTCCCAAGAAACCTTTTCTATATTGTAGGGATTGACCTTCGTTTTTCAAGATCTGATGTAATACTTTGCCCAAAGTACAAAATACTGCACTTTTGTTTTCCAGCACAAACAAAACAAAACAAACAAATACAATTCACACTGAAAACAAAAATTGGATTAAATGAAGCTGCAAAAATAATTTTTGCACAACAATTTATTGCACAAATGATATCTGATAAAATTTCAGAAGTTATATAAAGCTATGAATTTTATAAAACGTTCCTAAAACTTTTAAACAAAATGATTGTGTAAACACATCTTAAAATGTTTGTTAAATGAAAGTGTATCAAATATTTCTAAGACACTCAGAAAATAAATATAAATTTATTTATATTTATTTTAATAAATAATAAATATTTCTCTTTTAATAAAAGACAAAGTATTGTTAAAAATTATTTAAAATAATAATAATGTTTTTTAATGATTTATGGGGTTTGTTTGTTTGTTTTCTTTACCCGAAAGAAAGATTTTGATACAAGACTGTTAGTTTAAATTCTGATTACAATAAACAAATACATATATTTTTTCTCTAGGTCATACGTACTTATTTTCTGACTGCTTATTATTGTGGAGGTTTTTTTCAGTACTTAAAATTTTATTTATCAAAGAGCAGTATTTATTTTGTTTACATCACTTGTGAAGTTATGTGAAGTTACTCAGTGGATTTAATGACATTTAGTTTAGGAAATTTCTGGATTGTCTTGACTGCTATATAAAAGTTTCCAAGAGCTGCCCACATTTAGGATCAAAGGACCCTACAACAGTTTTTTCATTAGACAGAGAATAATTGATACTCTAATTATAAAAGCATACTTACTAGTAAAACTTCTCCAGGATTTCTACATCACAGCTTATCCACTGAATCAAAGATACTTTTTTCCTGTCATGTTGATTTGCAAAACTTACACTTGTCATTACTGACTGTAGACATAGTTTGGGGTAATTGAAAGCAAAATTCAGAATTTCAGAATCTCCTTTTCCTTCCTCTCTCTTTTTTAACTTTTACTTTTCAGTGCTTTGCTTACAGTCCTGTAACAAATACTGCTACCATGCTGTCTAAAAACTCTATGCATAACAGCTAATTGGCTATCTAAGACATCTTCTTTCAGCAAGCAATGGTTATTGAATAGAATACAGTGGTATTCTTGGAAAGAAAAAAAAAAAAAAAAAAAAAAAAAAGAATAATGGGCACTAGAATGACAATACAAGAAGAGGAGAAATCTCAGATTAGCCCAAACTCCCAGGCCCTAATCACTGGCAGAAGAATCTGGTAAATCAAGAAAAAAACATCAGTCCATTCAAACAGGATTAAAGGTTTAAAGTGAAAATGAACAAACTTGTTAGCCTTTGTGGGAAAAATTTGCATTGGGGTATTTTTAGACGTGAAACAGACAAACTAAAGCATTTCCAAATGCCTATTTAGTACCTCATATGAAAAGAAGAAAACTGTATCACAGAAAATTAGTGAAAATGCTTAAGTGAACCTATTCATGGGAGCATGTTGCAGGATGCAATAACCTGCTAATCATTAATCCATAAAGTTGTGGGACTGATGTAATATAAATAAATATTTATTACTTAAAGGTACTCGGCAATGAGAGCACGCCTTTCTGAACAAATACAGATGTATTTCTTTTGTAGAGTTTCAATATTCAGGTTAGAATTGCATACTTCAGATAGCAGAGAGTTGCCAGTGCTCTTTATATCTGAAAAAAAAGCTGAGTGAAACCACTATGACTGACGTGTCCTTTCTGATCACAAAAGTCAGTTACTAAACTCATTTTCTCCTATTATGTGGTGGAAAAGGAAGAGACAGGTGGCATAGAGTATGGTTTATGTTACCATTTCTCTTCCATACATAGTGACTATAATTTTAAAGAATCTGATATGAAAGAATTACATCAAGAATTTGTATGTTATAAGCAATAGTCCATCCACATCTGCTTTGTATCGTTGTTGTTGTTGATGTGTTCCAAACATTTTATTACTATTCTAAAAATAAAGAACTTTGAGTTGTAATACAGCTCTTCCTATTTCAGTGAATGGATAAGTAAATTTTTAGCCAAAATATTAACTATAGTACCTAATTCATGAAGAGTATCTGACATACTTTTGTATTTTTTCTTAGCATTAGAAACCTTTGAAAAAGAGGTTTAGAAATCATGATTTTGATACCTATTTCTTTCATGGGAGCAAAAAGCCACAGTCATTTTCTAGTTACTGGTATTTTTATAATTATTGCCAATTCTGAAGCCATTCCAGTTGTGAGCTTTCTGCTAATAACACTCATAACTTAGAATAATTATTTGATTTGCCAGTCTATTCTCATATTTTCTCTAAATATCCCTAAGGAAGCTTTTTTCAAATAACTGCACTGTAGTATACATCTTATTTATTAAATTTACAGTGGCTTCTTCAGTAGTAGTCAGCATGTGCAGTATGCCACAAATTTAAATAATTACATTCTATGTGGGACTTGTTATTTGGCTGGGGATATTTGACCTGCAATGCCATTAGCTTAACTTATACATTTTAAAATCACGTTTGAATTGCTGCAAAAATAAGATTGTAGTGAATTTAATTTCAAAGTCATTTTGGATGTCCTTTCAAACTGTATGTGGTAATCCTTGATTTTTGCACTGATGCTAAATGTTAATGAACAGACCCACAGTGTACCATTTCACCTAGAGCAATGAAAACATTAAAATCTCTTTAGAAGACTGAATAAAACTTTATTTTATAAATATAATCCTTGTTGAAGCTCTACCATTTCACTGTACTTTTGAAATAAGGGCACATGGAAAATATGGAAGAGGTCCTTTGAGATAGCTAACTAAAGCTACAAAATGAGCACGGTACAGTATTTCCAAGGAACACGGTTCAAAAGTTGTACGATTACTACTAAGGTTGTTTTATTCTTTACCACATTTGGAACAGGAAGTCTGTGTTGTTCTTGAAGAATTCTGAAAAGCAATGTCACAGTCTGATGACCTCTTCTCCTCATTAAAACGTTCCCAAAGACAGCTCTCTGCATGATGTTTTGTAGCTTCAGCAGCCATGAACTAATTTGTACCTCTTATTTTGATCATGCAGTGGTGAAAGAACCAAACAATATTTTTCTTTAAACACAGAGAGGTCTTTCAACATCTCAGCATGCACTTCTACCCTCTTTTTAATCTTGGAGCACCTATTTATTTGCTCTTTTCACCACTAAATCTTCTTTGCTCCTTTTTGCCCCCCTGCAAAGCTGCTAGTTAAAATCTTCAATGTTTTTTCTTCATAGGCTTAAACCATTAGAAGGGTATTACCATAAAAAGGGAGACGAGGACTTAGAGACATGGTGCATCAGAATTTGCATTTCTAATTTTTAATCCAATTAAACTAAAATAATATTTATTTAGCTACAACCTTTCTATAATGGGTATAAATTCACTAAAGCTAATGGAAAATTTTCTTCCTAGAGGAAATTAGTTATAGGTGTTCACTGCAATAACTGATTGGTTCTGCATACTGAGTGGCTCCAGATTTTGCTTATAGGTAATTAGTATTCAGATAGCTGATGTGTTTATTTTGCATTCCCCCTTTATTGTGTGTATGCAATTCATTATGCAAGTCATATTTTTGCTCTGCATAGTGGATTCAGTATATGCAAATTGTTACAAGGTACTGTAAGGGCATTAGCTTTTAATACATAAGGCATACACCTGGAAAGAAAGGCTGTGTGGATTGGCATATTTGCATTACAACCAAGTGTGGGCTTTTTAGACAGCTACTGAATAAAAATTTAAGGCATTACTAGTTGGATGTCATTTTCAATCAATACATCTGTAAATCCAAACCTGTCTAAACCCACCAAGAGCCTGGTTCTGCTCCCATTGACGCTGGTCCAAATAATGAAGTCAGCAGTTCTTTTACCCTCTCTCAGGCTTTTCTAGTAAAGAGAAAAGGCAGACAGGGATGTCTGGGAGAGCAAGTACTAAATCTTGCCTCTTAAGGGCAGAAAAGCCCAGTGTTCTGCCTCATGAGCTCAGGGATGGATGTAAGATGGGAAATTCCTTGCCCAGCAGAATGATGCCCTGGGTTCCTGTGCCTTCCGTGCCTCTGCACATGTCTGGCACAGGCCACCCCACACCTGAGAGACCCTCTGCCCACAGGGACTGTCAGCATGCTGCTACCAGTAACTATGGGCACTGACTAGTAAAGATATCCACCCTTCTTGAGATAATTCTGCTGTAAATGTCTGTTCTTGCTGTCCCATCCTGGCTATCTCTGCTTCCAGAACTCTGCAGTCCAAACTATTCAGGGTAGTCATGAACCCTGGGAAGGATGAGTAAGACTGCAATGAGACAGAAACAGTATTCCCTGTATCCATAACTCCCAGAAATAGCTATTCACCTGCAGAAACAGGTGAGAGAACTCAGGCTGAGGATGTTATACCAGTCATTTGTTTAATATTGCACTGGACATTTTCCAGAAGTATGAACCACTCCATTGTCTGAGAAAAATTAAACCAGAGACAGATAACTATTCCTTATTACTGCTGAATGTTCTAAAAAGCAAGGAAGTTCCCATATCTAGATTATGACATTCTGATCTAAAAGAGTCTTGTTGAAATTTTATTCTGACTTCTTGGACTGCAGAGGCTTTCTCAAATGGACACAGTAAAGCAAAACAAAACAAAAAGTGTTACCCAACTCTTGTATTACCCTTGGTGCAAATTTTTTCAAATCAAAAAAACAGGAAAACTTTCTACTTGCATTTTAAGGGGATGAAAAATGTAAAAACCAATTATATTTTTCAGTACTCTGAATAAGTAGGCAGAATTATATTCACAACATCCCTACTTATTTTAAAATATCCTGTGTACAGCTATGGCTCAATGTATAGTCATCAAGTTCTCTCTCGTTAATATGCTTTGCTATACAAAGAACAAGGTTTTATTCAGTCCTGAATGAAGTTAATGTTCATCTACCATATTCTTCTGGACACATTTTCGTATTACAACATGACTCCTGTCTTTATATTAAAACTTAAGCTTTTTGTTAGATATACTTTATACATTTGACTTTGATTGTGCTTATGTTTTTTCATAGGAAAGAGAAAGATCATCAAACTGGCTTTTATTGTGTGGTATTTCTTTTTTATTAAATCTGAACTAAAATATACAGCCTAGATTAAAGTGAACTCTAGCAAAAAACAAAACAAAACTGTTTTATAAACACACCTCCAGCTGAAAGTGGGCTGTATATGATTACGCTTGCCACCCCATTTCACTGAAACAACTTGCTGTGGCATTTTTCTGGAGCAATGAGAGTTACCCTTGTTGGAGAAGGGTAAGATTCAGGAACATTTAAACAACTGGACAGAAATAAATACATGTGCCTTTGTAAGACACTCTTGATTGCCTATCCTGGAAGAAAGCATATATTACCTATCTTCAAGGACAAGAAGGAGAATCCAGGGGAAAATAGATCAGTCAGCCTCACCTCATCTCATCTCAACCCCTGTGAAGCTGATGGAGCAAATTCTTCTGGAAGTGGTTTACAAAGAAGCACAGAAAGGTGACTGGGAATAGTCATTGTGAATTTACAAAGAGGAAATCATACCCAACCAACCTGTCAGCATTCTAAAGTAATATGGCTAGTTCTGTGAAGAAGGGGAGAACAGTGGATGCCTATCTCGAGCAAGGATTTCAAGTGTCTGCTATAGCATGCTCATAGACAAAAGGAGGAATTTCAAACTAGAAAAGCACACAGTGGATGTGGACTAAAAGCTTTCTGAAATACTAGACTCAAAGTGACACAGAATAGCAGCAGGAGGCCAGTTGTTACCAGCATCTTCCAGGAGTCAATACTGGTTCCAAAATGGTTTAACATCTTCATTAATGACCTAGACAATGAGACAGGTTGCACCTTTAGCAAGACTGAAAAAGATACAAGACTGTGAGGGGTTGTTGATACACCAGATGACTGTGCTGCCTTTCAGAGGAACTGTGATAACCTGGAGCAATGGGCAGGCAAGAATCTCAGGAAATTCAAGTAAAGGTAAATAGCCCTGGGAAATAAAAGCACAACCACTAGTACAATGGAGAATGACTGTCAGGAAAGGAGCTTTGTAGAGAAGGCCCTGAGGGTCCTGGGAGACAATGAGGTGGCAATGAGCCCCTGCAGCAAAGAAGGTTAACAGTCTCACCTGGGCTGAATTAGGAACAAGCAACACATTTCCTGCAAGTCAAGGGTGTGATCTCCTCAGGACACAGCTGGAGTGCTGGATCCAGTCCTGAGCTCCTCAGAGTCTGAGACAGAGGCATCAGCATGCCTGGGAGGGAGTACCCACAAAGATGATGAAGGGATTGGAATATATGAAACGTGTGAAGAGTCTGAGAGGGCTGGGACTGGTGACTAGAGAAGACTGAATGCCTGATGGGAAAGAGTAAAGAAGGGAGAGACAGACTCTTCTTGGTGGTCCCCAAGAACAGGTCCAAGTAACAGTGGGCACAAAATGAAATACAGGAAATTCCAATTAAACATCAGGAAAAAAAAAATTTGTTCACCCACTGGAGTAGGTTTCCTGAAAATGCTGTGGACTCACCAACCTTGGAGATATTTGAATTTTCCACTATAAAAATGTATTTTTCATTATAAAAACATAAAAAACTCTTTGAGTGTTGAGAAGGGTGATGTCAGGGGACTGGTGTGGCTTGTTTTTAACCCAGTTAATCCAAACAGCCACTAAGTTAAAGAAGTACATAATTTTCATGAAGATTTCTGTAGCTTTACAGAAATTAGTAAATTTACTAACACATAAAGAGAGCCTGCTGTAGGAAGAGTAGGCTGGAATTTTGAAAGGCAAAAAAACAATGCTGCCCTGTTGAAAAATTACTTTGTCTCCTTCCTCTAAAGTCTGGTGTTTATATTAGAATCTCTGTTTATTACATGATCTTCTGGCCCATTTATACCAGTTAGCTCTAGATTCAAGGTGAGTATTCTCACCATGTTACGTATAGTGAAAATCATTAAAGGTATTTTGCTCAATAAAGTAATTTACCTACTTTACTAAGCCTTAAATTCATTAAAAACTATTATTCAGATGAAAAATCACAGGTAAGGATATGACAAAACTGTGGAAGTTTCTGAAGTCATCTGATTCCCCAGAACTAAGATGGTGGTTGAATGTGAGACAGGGACAGTCCCAGTTGGACTAAGTAGTTGCCTCTGTGTGCTGTGTAGTGGTCATGTTTCTGTGCTATTTTTTTTACTGCGGAGACAATAGAATAGATTTCATTTCTGAAAGACAGGCCCTGTAGAAAAAGTACAGCTGTACATAAAAAATCCAGAGCCTTGTGCCAACTGCAAGGTTAAGGTAAGATGAGAGGTGTGTTGAGCACCTTGAGGAAAAGGTTAGTAGGAAAAAAATAAAGGCAATGTAATAATAGGGACCTGCTAGAAACAACCTTATCAGTAGGATAAGGTGTTTGGTGCTCTTTTTGGATTTTTTTGTTCATTTGTTTTGGGGGTAGGGGATAATCGGTTAATAGTGCCCTCTTACCTGCAGTAATAGAAGGCTTGAATTATACTCAGGTATGTGCTGGAAAATAATGTCAGGATAAAGACAGTCCAGTAGGCTTTCAGGACATGTTGAGGACAACTTTCTTTTAGGAAGATGGAAGAAGGTACTGAGAAGCTTGCAGCTGTTTTAGAACTGATTCTGACTAATAGGGAGGGTCTGGTTGAGAAGGTGAAGGTAGAAGGTAATTTCAGTGAAAGTGATTACAAAACTATAGAGTTCACAAATCTAAAGAAAAGGACGAATGAGAGCAGCAGAATAAGGACAATGGAGTTCAGAAAATCAGACTTCATGGAACTGAGAGAACTGGAAGGTAGGGTCTCTTGGGAAGATATTCTAAGGAACAAAGGACTGCAGGAGAGTTTGCAGTTACTAAAAGGGACTATATTAAAGATACAATGGCAGACTGTCATGATGCAAAGGAAACATATAGAGCATAGTAAGAGACCAATATGGCTCCATCAAAAGCTCTTTGAGGGCCAGGAAAACTAAAAGGAAAGCAAAAAAAAAAAATAAATATAAATACAAAAGCAGAAACACAGATCTACAGGTATAGCTGTAAAAGAGATTATAAAGGAATAAGATGTGGCATAGATCAAAGTGAATATGAGTTTCATCTAAAAGGAAACATAAAATGCAACAAGAAAAACACTTTAGAAATGGGAAGATGACAAGGGAAAGAATGTCTATTGCTTAACAAGGAAGAAAATAGAACATCAGTTAGTAAAGGCTGAAAACTTATTATCATCCTCGCTTCAGCACTCACAAAGGGCAAGATTTTTTTCTATATCTATAGATATATATATTTGATATACTCTGCACTTAGTAAGGTTACTGACACTCTTTCAGATGTTCTTGCTATCAAAATACATGAATACACAGTACATATAGGTAAACATAGTAAAATATGTGTGAAACTACCCAGGAAAAAGAAAGAACTCACAAAGCAGTTATCAAAACTTATCTGTCTGACTGTCAAAAATCTAGCAAGAGGCTGTAGACACAGATTTTAGGCTGTGCTCAATATATTCCTCAACACCTTGGATGACTGATTAGAGAGAATGTCTATAAAATTTACAGATAAGTTCAACCTGGAGCAGGTTGCAAATGCTCAGCTAAATAGAGTTCAAATTTTAAGTACTGTTAATATTAATGAACAAAAGGCATGGATTGAAATCAGCATGAAATTCAATAACGGTTAAGTGAAGTGCTTAGGAAGGAACCTTCAAATGCATAAATACAATAGGGGAATAGCTGACTAGTCAGCAAAACTGAAGAAAAGGCTTTGAGCTTTCAGTAAACCAGACAAATTAAGTCAAGAATGTGATAGTATTGCAAAAGGGCATTCTAGGTAGTATTGTGAGGATCATAATCTAAAAAAAGTAAGGATTGTTCTAGTGCAGGAGAGATGTCACCTAGAGTGCAGTGTTCACTTTTGGGAACTGCAGCATAATACAAAGATTATCTTGCCTCTGGGAGACACCCCAGAAGATGGTAATATGTAAAAGATTCAGAATAAGATCTTCAAGCTATGTTAAAAGAATTGTTCTGGTTCTCAAAAATTAAAATATTTAGAGTAAACTTGGGAATACTCTTTCAATACATGAAAGGGTTTCATAACTAGTATGGGACCCACTGGCCTTTATGCCCTCTGCAGATTTTATGACAACTAGAAGTATTAATGTTTATTACCAAAAGAGAACCTTTCAAGAATAAAGATAATAAAGTATGTGAATAGGCCCTTGGAAAACAGAATGTTTCTAGAAGCAAATTTGATAAATTTTATTTGATAAATAGAATGACAGAGCTAGAAAAGTCCCAACACACTACATGGCAGATCCAGGTAGTGTGACACTACTTGGCAGATCCCAAGTATTGTCCCTGTAGTACTTAACACTACCTTTATAATGCCAGGATTTCATTAGGCTACTCTTTCATCTGTTCTTCCAAGAACCTTTCAGTATATCCAAAGCTACTTTATGACATGAGAAACATGAAGAAATTTGCAGTAACAATGGCCAGCTTTTTCAAATAAAGCAGATAAAATAAAAGAAGCGTGTATTTTAAACAGAACAGAGGGCAAAAGATTAGTGCCTAAAAAAATATTGGCAGGCTTCCAGCCTTCTAAAGAATCAAAACATTCCAGACCCTTTATTCAGCAGCTTCAAGTAACTTTCTTGGCAAGCAAGATTTTCTTATTTTCCCAAGCAGAGAACTGAAAATCTTCCTGCCACACCAGTATTCCAAATGAGCACAGTACATTGGCAGATCTATGATTGAGAAGTTTCTGGAGGTTTAGCCAACATCTGTACTTAGCAGACCTGGATTTTTATGTTGTGCTACTCTAAGCACCATGCAAAGACTTTTCACATTAATGAGTTCAGAAAATGGTGGCTTTTTTAATTCCCTAAACCAACAAGATTTGAAGAGGCTCAGAGTTAGAAAGCCTGACCTTGGTCATAACCCAGGGACAGCTTAAAATTTTACTTAAATACTGTCAGACTTTCACTAGTGATTCATCCTCTGAAGAGGCTTTTCCTTTCCCCTCACCCCTGAAAGTTGCAGGATGCAGAAGGAAGTTGTTACACCTTACGCATCTCTGTTTCTTTACAGAGGCACTAATCAATGTCCCTGTCTGTAACTGCCTTTCACCAATGAAAATGTAAATCATCACATATTGGTGGTGTCCTGTCGGCCTTGGCATAGCTCTATTTAACAACACTCCAGCATTGTGTCCCTACAGGGTGACCTTTAGAGGTCCCTTCCAACACAGATCATTCTGTGATTCTACAATTACATTGTAACATCTGCCCTCCCATGCTTTCTGGAGTCTTGCTTGGGACTACCTGATTTGCTATGGCTCCTTAGATCAATCTCAAGCTGCTCGCATAAGAAGTGATTTGGCATATTACAGTCCTGGATATACGGATCTGTGGGGGGTTGTTGGTAAGTGAATTGTGAAGTGAGTGAGATGGGAAGTGAGACAGATGAGAAGATGGTTACTGTGTGTATTAAATACTTGCTGATCCTTCTGTAACCATGACAGGTCAGTCTCAAGATATACCCTCAAGATATCTCCCTGGAGCCCTTCCCACTCAACAATTTACTTCCTGGAGATTTGAAATTATTCACTCAGAATAATTTCCTCCTCACGCAGGTTTCTGAATTTGTGTTGAGGGTAGACAAAACAAATCTATTTCTCCCTAATATGATAGTATAGCTCCAAAACCAAGGTAAGTGCATAGAATCATAGAGTCAATCATAGAATTATAGAATCATCATAGAATCATAGAACCATAGAATGTGTTGGGTTGGAAGGGACCTTTAAAGGACCTTTAAACCCCCCTGAAGTGAGCAGGGACATCTTTAACTAGATGAGATTGCTTAGAGCACCATCAAGCCTGACTTTGAATATTTCCAGGGATGGGACTTCCACCACCTCTCTGGGCAATTTGTTCCAGTGTTTCACCACCCTCATAGTGAAGAACTTCTTCCTAATATTCAATCTAAATCTACCCTGCTAAAGTTTATGTCTATTGCCTGTCATCCTAGTGCTACAGGTCCTTGTAAACAGACCCTCCCCAGATTTCCTGTAGGTGCCCTGCAGGGACTGGAATGCCACTATAAGGTCTCCCTGCCATCTTCTCCAGGCTAAAAAACCTGAACTCTCTCAGCCTAGCTTCACAGTAGAGGTGTTCCATCCCTCTGGTCATTTTCATAGCTGCTCCAGCTGGTCCATGTCCTTCTTGTGTTGAGGGCCCCAGCACTGGACACAGTAATACAAGTGAAGTCTCAACAGAAGAGGGACAGAATCATCTCTCTCAATTTGCTGGCCATGCTTCTTCTGCTGCAGTCCAGGATACAATTGGCCCTCCTGTCTTCAAGTGGGCACTGTTGTCTCATGTTCAGCTTTTCATCCAGCAGTATCTCCAAGTCTCTTATCACAAGGCTGCTCTCATCATCCCTCAGCCTGTACTAATAACAAGGATTGCCTCTATCCAGGTGCAGGACCATGCACTCAGCCTTGTTGCACCTCATGAAGTTCACATTGGCCCACTTCTCCATCTCCTCCAGGTCCCTCTGGATGACATCTTGTCCCTCTGGCATGTCAATGATCAGCATCATTAGTACACTTGCTGAGGGAGCACTTGATACCACTGTGTCATCGATGAAGATATTAAACAACACTGGTCTCAGTACTGACTCCTAAGGGACACCACTTGTCACCCATCCCCATCTGGACATTAAGTCATTGACCACTACTCCCTGGATGCAGCCATCCAGTTAAATCCTTGTCCACTGAACAGTCCACACATTAAATCCATATCTTTACAACTTAGAGGAATGATGCTGTGGGGACTGCATCAAAGCTCTTGCAGAAGTCCAGATAGAGGACATCCATTGCTTTTCCCTTGCCCACTGATATAGTTATTTGATCATAGAAGGCTGCTAAGTTGGTCAGGCAGGACTTGCCCTAAGCCATGCTGGCTGTCTCAAATGACCTCCCTGTCCTCCATGTGCCTTATCAGACAGTCTAGAAGGATCCGTTCCATGATCTTCCCAGACACAGAGGTGAGGTTTATAGGTTGGTAGTTCCCAGGGTCCTTGCCTCTACCATTCTTAAAAATGGGTGTAATGTTTCCATTCTTCCAGTCACCAGGGACTTCACCTGACTGCTATGACTTTTCAAATATCATGGAGAGTGTCTTGGCAACTACATCAGCTAATTCCCCCAGGAGTCTGGGATGTATCTCATCAGGTCCCATGAACTGCAAAGTTCTATATAAGATAAGTATATTATATATGATATAGTTGGATCTTCTAGAAATAGCGAATAGTTTTCTTTTAACATGAAACATTTAATTTAGGTTTTAAATAGAGTGAACTTTTGGTCAGAGGTGTGTGTCCTGACTTTGATTTTACTGTAAGAGCAGACAAAGTTCCTGTTGTATATTTTTACTGTTTTACTTCTTCTCCACTAGATGTCCCCAGCACGTCACATTCCACTCACCTTAGTAATCTGAAAGTGTATATACTTCTTCTGAAGTGTATATTATTGAGATATCATGATTAATGACTTTCACTCCAGAGTTCATTTTGTCTGGAAGATTAGCAAGACACAGATCCTCAAGAACACAATAATTTAATTTTCTGCTTAAGATAGAGGCACTTGCAAATTTAGGAAGCATTAGGAATCATGTATGCTTTCTTGTCTGAAAATATTTAAGCAATCAAAGCCTTAAAACAAAAGAAAATCCTTGCAGCAAAAAAACCTCTTTTATACCAATAAGGAAGCCGTAGCAAGTTTTTTTCCTGTTACTCTATTACTTTCAAACAATGTGTAACAGTTGCACAGACCCATTCACAGCTGACTGAGCTAACAGCAGGACTCTTGCTTAATTTGAGCTGTAATGGATTTTTAAAGTAGGATGGGAACAAAATCTGGAATGATGACAAATATCATTGTAAACCTCTCTCACTTCCCCAGAATGGTCCCTGCAGCAAAGCATAGGAGGCTGGAAAGAAAGCTGTCATATTAGACTCTTAGAGCTAGGAAAAAAATCTTGAAATACTTTGGCTTTTCTGAAAATGCAGTAAGCTTTGTGAAGCTTTTGGGGTTTGCATTCACTCAGATGTAAGTGCTGCCACAGGGGAGCAGTGCAGTGGAGGACTGTGTGTCTTTCCCTTTCAGGGACCCAGTAAGGGTTTCCAAAATGTGCCACTGGGTCTCCAAATGCTCTGACAGCATGTTTCTGGCTCTTGGAGAATCCAATAAAACATTAGTGCTGTGTAGATGAGCAAATTCTGTTCCAGAGAGAGAGAAAAAACCCAAAGCAAGTAGTGCAAGTAACATTTTACTCTCCAGCTCACACACATCCCTGGAACAATGATAAACACTGACCAGGGGTTCAAAAACTCCAGTGGTTTAATGGTGAGACAGCAGAGCCACAGGGACTTACTGTGACAATAAAATTAATAATTCTGCCCATACTAACAAAGAATGGATGTCAGAAATTGTGAAATAAATTGTGAAATAAAGCCTGATGCTCTTGTTGCTGTTCATTTTTTACAGGTATTTCAGTTTACAGAACTCAAGTGAGATACTATTTGCTACTAGAAACAGACACTTTTATGTCTTTTTTTTTTTGTCTTTCTTTTCTTTTTTTTTTACTTCTATGTTAAAGGCTCTAAAGAATGCTACCTTGCAAAAACTGCAGTCTTAATAAGTGAGTTGGCTGTAAAGCTTCTTCTGCTTTTTTATGGCAGAAATCTTGGAGGGTTTTGCAGGATCTGTTTTTGGAAAGACAATTAATTTTTAGATTGTTCCTTTCAAAATAATTTCCTCTGTAGCCCGAATGATCAGTGCTGTCTGAAAAACTGGTGAAACAACATTACAGGATTCAGGGAAACAAAAACCAAGCAGTCAAAAGTGGAGTTAAAGAGAACAGAAAGAAATATTTTCAAATTTTTCTGTTGTTTGCTTTCTCTTCATTAACATGTCAGCAACGATGGGATTTCCCCATGCCAGGGAAAATCTTCATCAGCCACATTTCAGTAGCTTTCCAGTCTCCTTATGCCTCAGCAAGAGTTGAGCATCTGGCCCACAAGAAGTTCTCAATTGCTGTCATTTGCAGCAGCTTGTGCCAGGGGCTTGCTACTAACCCCTCTCAAATCAGCCTGAATTTTCATAATCTTAAAACTTTTTCATGCCTTCCTACATATATAATCCTATAAGAGACTGCATGTCAGACAGGCAGAAAGGAGGCCCTGGGGGCTGAGATGCTTTCAGTATTTTGGGGATGTCTCAGAACAGCCCTGACTGTGGCAGAGTTGCCATTCTGTGGCCAGGCTGGGGAGGCTCCAGCCCCACTGCCTGCCCCTGCCCCAGTCTGGAGCTGGTTGAGGTGAGTGGTGTGGAGAGCAATATCCCACTTTGCCACAAGCCTTTTCCCCAGAGGATAAGTGAGGACCCAGGGCAGTCTGTGTCTGCCCCCTCCAGCTATGGGGTGAGCAGCCCAAGGAGCAGCAGGTGGAGCTGGAGAGGAACAGCCCTGCTGTCCCCATGCTGGGACCTGCACTGGGGCATCCTCTGTCCTGCTGCCATGGGGTAGGCCAGGCCCCAGTCCCCTTGCTGGTCTGGGGACAGCAGCAGGGGAGAGGCTGTGCCAGCACGGGGCAGCTGGCATGAGGAAGATGAGAGTGACACGATGCAAAGACAGTGACAGCAGAGTTGTTTCTGCTCCCCTCACCCCATCTCCCTAAATGGGGTGGTGTCTCCCACCCACAGCAACATGCAGCCCCAGTTGCCTTTAGCTTGGGCAGCGAAACCAAACTGAAGGACATTAATACCACAAATATCTTAAAAATAAGTAGAAATCCTGGCTAAACATAGGCCAGATGAGATTCCTGGCTCTTTTTGCATCATTCTTTTTTAACTCAGCCAGCTGGAGCAGTGGGTATCCTCTTCTACACACAACTAGCTGGAGGCAGCACCATGTGAAGCAGTATTAGTTGGGCACTTCTTCCCTTCAGCCTTAAGCAAATTAAGCCAAATTGCAGCAAGTGGGTAGGGCATCAGGCAAAAATTTGCAAGGCTTATAACAGTTTTACTGATGACTTCCTATGTCACCTTCAAATCTGTGACAAGCTGCCTGTCTAAGCATCTCTGTCTGCAAAACAGAGTTAATGCTCACCCATCGTAATTCTGTGGTAGTCTGTGAGAGCATATCAGCTTCTAGGAACTAATCTTTTTTTATAATCTGCATGCTTATTGCATCTTGTAATGACCAACAAACTCTCACAGAGTGAAATTACCACAGAGTTACGGTTTCTCTGAATATGTGCAGAGGTATACTTTTACCTCCTCCTTAACCTAAAATTCACAAAAGCATCTCAATCCCTCCAAAACTGAAAGCTGAGGAGGTCTATGACTGGCTGGATTTTCTCCAAAACTGGGACAGACTATCTAAATTTATACAGTGCAAAATTTCTATGACTTTTTGTGGCACAAATAGTGTTCATAGTGCTAAAAATGTGACTTGCTCACAAGGGATGTTTGACAATGTAAAAGGAGAACGTTTCCTCCCTGAAGTTCACGTGGTGGGCTGACTAAAGCTCTCTGGGGGTTCCCCTTCTGTAGACTTCAAGCAGGGGAAATATTGCCAAATATATCAGATCATCTGTTTTCTTTTACTCTTCCTGTCTTCAGATTGTCTAAGGTTCTCTGAGGTTCCTCTGGACTGAAACTCCTCTTTATTACTCCATGGAGTTTGTCTGGTGGACAAGGTAAAAATCAGCTTTTCTTTTTGTCATATGCTGGATTCTATAAAATTTTCCCTCCTTGCTTCAACTTCTCTGCTTTTTTCTGTCCCCATTAGAAAACCATATGTTTTCTCTGTGCCTTAAGTGTGTTGATGCCATAAAGAAGGAAAAGTTTATTGACTACATAAGCCCATACTTTATATTCTTCAAAGAGCTCTGCCTTATTAATACTTCTCATCTTTTCCCAGACCACATGTATCTTGCTGAAAGTTCATGTGTGGTTTAAGCTCGCCATCTAGGCTCCTTAATGGAGACATAGAAAATACTTAATGTCAACTCTGTTTTAAAACTTCAGAGGATAAAATTACTCACCTTGAGAGGAGTTCTTCTACCATTTCCCTTTTCCCTATCACTACAGGAAACCTAGACAACAAGTTTACACTGAATGCTTAACATTTTTTTGATTAAAATTAGGTGGGATGACTTTCCATCTCACTTACTGAAAGCTTCCCATTAAGTAGCTGCTTTGCCCCTCCATTCCAATATTTTTCAAAATTGCTGAGGGTTTTCAAGGAGCCTCAAAAGGAAGGAGTCATACCATGATTTATAAGGCTTGCTAAGCAGTTAATCCACTGAGCCAGAAAAAGACCAGAAACAGTAGACAATTTTCTCTACTAGAAAAGGTTCTTGTTGCCTGCTGTGTCTGTACCTCTGCAAAATATGGGATGTTTGGAAAAAGGGGATAAATTACTTCTAAGAACCTCCACTATCTCACCATTTCACTGCCTAACTATTATACACTAGAAATAAAGAAAACACTAACTTAATTTGCACTCATAAAAAGAACATCCAAATCACCAAGATTCTATGCACAGATAAAGTGCTCAAAGATAAAAGAAATGAATTTTTTGAAAGGGACAGAGAAAATCTTTATGATTCTTTAGGATCATAATTGCACATTTTAAGGAATGCAACAATAAAAAAAAATCCCACAAGAGTAATAATCTGTGAAGTGCTGTATTATAATGATGATGATGATTACAATGATACTAGCAACACCAACTTAGAACTAACTTTAGAAATGTATAAAATCAAATTTGGGAAGGGTGGTTCTAATATTTTATCTTGGGGAGCAGCAGCACTCCAACACAAGCCTATTTATTTTCTATTTTTTGTTGACTGAACCAACAAAGGAGATAGGACTCCTAACTACCACAGACTAGGAAGAGAGAATAACAGCAGTCCCCCGTCACAGTGCTGAAACACAGATCTGCTTGATTACTGTCACATAATATCAGCACCTCTCAGAGAATTGCTGGGAGAGTGGAATAATAAAATAGTCATCATTAAGCCTTTTAGTATGCAAAGAATTCTACTCACTACTGGAAAATCTCCGCAGAACTCGAATGTGAAGTAACCAGCATTACGATCTTAAACTGAAATGTAAAAACCCACCATTCATCTACTTTTATTGCAAACCATATAGATTAAAAAGCACTGCTACATAAGTATTTTAGGTAATGACTCTTCAAAACTGTCTATATCAAGGGGACTCTCTGGCTGAGGTTCATCTCAAGATTAAGAGGCATCAGTTTATGTGCCTATGTCTAGAAAACTTCACTGTGTGGAGCATCTAAGCCACCTTAACAGTCAGTGAGATATCAAGGCAGCAATCTAAGAGTAACTCAGTTCTCCTTGGAGTAGCTGGTTAATTGAATCCTTCTCCAGGCAGCTCTGACTGTGTTGTCCAGATCTCCATTGAGTTTAAGGGAGTTCAGACAGCGAGCTCACAGATGTCTGAATCCCAAAACATATCCCACCTCTTTAAAGGACCCTGACACATGATATTGTGGCACACGTGGTCTGGCTGCCCATGGCTTGGACAGACGTATAGTCTGCTGGGTTAAACACTGGATGGATGGCCAGGCCCGAAGAGCTGTCGTCAATTGAGTCAAATCCAGTTGGTAGCTCAGTCACTAGTGGTGTCTCCAAGGGCTCCTTACTGGGGCCACTCTTGTTTAATATCTTTATGAATTATCTTGATAAGGGGATCGAGTGCACTCTCAGTAAGTTTGCAGATGACACCAAGTTGGGAGGGAGTGTCAATCTGCTGGATGGTAGAAAGGCTTTACAGAGGGACCTGGACAGACTGGATCACTGGGCTGAGACCAGCTGTATGAATTTCAATAGGGCCAGGTGTTGGGTTCTGCATTTTGGTCACAACAACCCCAGGCAACACTACAGGCTTAGAGAAGAGTGGCTGGAAAGCTGCCTGGCAGAAAAGGACCTTGGTGTATTGATTAACAGTCAGCTGAATATAAGCCAGCAATGTGCACAGGTGGCCAAGAAGGTCAGTGGCATTCTGGCTTCTATCAGAAATTGTGTGACCAGAAGGACTAGGGAAGTAAACCTGACCCTGTGCTTGGCACTGGTGTGGCTTCACCTTAAGTACTGAGTTCAGTTTGGGGCACTTCAGTACAAAAAGGACATTGAGGTGTTGGAGTAAGTCCAAAGAGGGGCAACAAAGATGGTGAAGGGTTTGGAAAACATCCCCTATGAAGAGCAACTGAGGGTGTTTGGGCTGTTTAGTTTGGGAGAAAAGGAGGCTGAGGGGAGATCTTTTATCACTCTTTACAAATACCTGAAAGGAGGCTGTAGTGAGAGTGGGGTTGGCCTCTTCTCACTGGTGACAGATGACAGAACAAGGCAAAATTTCTTCAGGTTATGTCAGGGCAGATTTAGGTTGGATATCAGGAGAAACTTCTTTAAAGAAAGGGTTGTTTAGCACTGGAACAAGCTCCCCAGGAAGGTGGTTTAGTCTCCATACCTGGGTGTGTTTAAAAATCACCTGGATGTGATGCCTGGGGACATGGTTTAATGGTGAGTCATCAGAAATAGGCTAATAGGGTTGGGATGAGGTTGGACTCCATGATCTTGAAGGACTTTTCCAGCCTGAGCAATTATGATTCCATAATTCCTGAGAACCACAGTTTCATTCCATTCCAACTTGTTTCTTCATGCTAGCTTGGAAGACTGGAAGCTTAAATGCTGCATACAAATTAGGATATGCGATTGTTGTTCTTCTCCCTTTATGTATTCGACAGGATATTGGGTGATAGTGAGATCACATGCTTGGGTTTTTTCTCTCAAGATGCTGCTTTATTTAGTACAGGAGCCTGGTGGTAGCAAGGATTTCTTATATTAAGATTTTATTACAGTGCTCCAAGAACTGTGAAACCAAGCTTTTGAGGACCTCCTCAGCCTGCTGAGGCTGAAACCTACAACCCACAACTTCCCAGGAGATTGCTCTAACCATACCACAGTTTTTCATCTCATGTCTTAAAACCAGGCCACAGCTCAACAAGAAGCTCGGGGTAATAATAATGGGTATAGTTTGATCTCATAGCCTACTGATGAACACCATGAGAGGGATGGGTCAAAGGGTCAAGATCTTGGTACCCTAATCAAGGGCCTACTGATGCATCATAGTTTAAAACAACAGTGGAGAAAATGTACAATTGTCTTGGGTAGCAGGGACTAGATGCCACTGTTGCAGGCAGAAAACCAAACCAGATCTCTGAAACCTGGCCCTTCCCATGGCCCTTCCATCATTTATAAATGTATTGGGCTCCTGCTTTAAATAACTTCAGTAGCTTCTGCTGTATTAGCATGATTTCATAAAGGTTTTTTAATCCCTTCTCAAGTAAATGAACACAAAGGCCTATAAATAGGTTTTAAATTACTGTCTCTATCACACGCAGTTGTGGAGGACATGAAATCTCCTGGGAGTTTGATCTGTGTTAATTAAATAAAATAAAAAAAATCTCCATAAGGTCTAAAGCATGCTTAATGAATTAACATGGAGGCCCCATTGAGCAAAAGCCTTTTAAACTCCAGTGAAACAAATCAACTCACATTTTATTATCCACTTAACAAATTTAATCTGTCGCTTTATATTATGTGAAACCACAGTTTTTCATAAACGCTAATTAAAACCATTAAAAATGGAAATCTAAGAGACTTAGGCAAAGTGTGAATATTGATGCAAAGAGATAGGCCTGTTTGTCCTTATGAATGAAAGATAATACTCCTGCTATAACAAACTGTACTTGAGAAATATGTTGGGACTAAGCACAGATGCCTAAATAAACCTGAGACAGGGAAAGGTTTTAAAAAGCACTACTCAAGGGATTCTGATATTGCCATTTCATTGACAGCCTACAACCAGTTTTCACTTATGCCATCACACCTGAACCAAAAAAAGCTGGAGAAAAAGAACAAACTAAAACAAAAAATAAAACACATCCTGATTTGAATCCTTAGAATGCATACATGTTGAAGCCACTTTAGTGATCTTTGATAACTTCACTCAAGAATTATTAGTGTGGGAATAGTGGTGCTTACAGCAAGAGAGCAGAACTGAGTCTGGTAGGATGCTCAGAGCAGCTGAGTGAGTAACCCTCCTTCTAGTGGCAGGAAGGGAGGGAATTCACATGCATTACGTCCCTTCTTTACCACAGGTTTTACTCTAGCAATTTTTTTCCAGGCATGCACTGAGGATCAGATGGACATGATTGCTCCCAGATTTTCTGCTGTTAGATCCTAAAGAGGATAGCAGATTAGTAGGAAGAAACATAAAAAGTTCACAGTTAAAAAAAAACTCCTAATGTTCATGTAAGCAGCATTTAAATCTTTCTTTCTTTACACATTCATCTGACCTTTTCTGTTTGCCTCGTATACACAGGGTTTTTTAAAATTTTTTCTTCAACCTCTTCACACTAATTAATTTTCCACCAACTTCAGCACAAATCAGAAACCTTAGAGCCTCCTACACATAGTGATAGAAATAACAACTTAAAGGGTCATCAGGAAATCACTTCATCCCTTCCCCCCAAGATCTACTGTGTGATAAACTATACTTACATCTTTACAGATGGATGTTTGTATATTTTCTTTTATTAAAGCTCCTGTGGTAGAAATTTCCTCACAGAAAACCAGACACTTCTCAGTAGCAAGATACATAGGATTTAGAATAAACCCAGTTTTTATTATTACCTCTTTATTACTATTTGATAAACAAGGAATCATTCTTATGGTATGTTTATATTTATGTCATACTGATATTGTATATGAGACGATATGCCTATGCATAAATATCATATATTATAGAACATGCAATAGCATAATTATGTTTGTAAACTTAAAGTCTATATACTTAAAAATCTAAGCATGAAAATACTCCTAGCTATTTACTTGTACTAAGTGGTATGTGTCTTTAATAGAAATAGTAATTCTTTTTCAGAAGTTGCACTTTTTAATTTTAACACAGTGACCATAATCTTTTCATCTCAGCCATCCTAATTATCAGGGCCTACAGACTTCCAAACATTCTTGTTCACCTGTAAGTCACTCTTGCTTACAAGAATTTACATTAACATATATCACAACATACAATAAATAAGCTAAGTTTACAAAAAAGGTCTGGCACCTATTACTGGTAAATGTGATGGCATTTTATTCAGTTGAGGAAATTCAAGACAGCTCTGAGTCATTCTTATTCACATGATGTTACAGTGCCGACACAAAAAAAATATATACAACTTTTTACCCCAGAGACTTCATACCTCAAACCTTCTAGACTTGAGCTTTCACTCTAGTTGCATTTTTTGTCAACACAACACTCTGAAAATGACATTTTGCCAACATAGGATCATATTCTCAGACCTCTTTCAGGAGACATTAAAGTAGCTCAGCCATTCCAATAGGGTTTTTTTCCTCCACCAGGGTATTCCTTGCATACTTTGAGCAAGGATATATTGTCTTTACTCTTTTCCCTAAAACATAGTCAAAATGGGAAAAGCAAAAAATAAATGAACACTAGTGTAATATCTGCAGGTATAAAAACAGCTTCCAATGAATGGGCCAGAACCAGGACACTCAAAAAGTGACCAAAAGCCACCTTTGTCACCTTCCTCTGATTCTTTGTCAGAAGCAAGTAAAAGACTTGAGAAGACAGAAAAAATTGTAACAGCAAAACAGATGTATGTAAGAGGGGAGAAAACTGAGTCATTTCTGAAAACCCAGTAGTCACGTTCTCTTTATTTTCAGTAGGACTGTTCAAAAGAAGGCGTAGTGATAGCTATAAATCAGCATATTGAGAGGAAGCAGAAACAATGTGGTAAGAAGGAAAAAAAGGCCAGATAGTTAAGTTAAAGGAAGAAATTTCCAAACTTAAAAATTTAACTATAGGCATAATATTTTCAAACAATGGGAGCACTTAGGCAAGAACAAGTGATTTCTAAAATGGCAGAATGGTGTGAAAAGTATCAGACTTGGAAAAAAAGCCACAAGTTAGCACAAACATGAACATTGCCCTTAAGCTTCTGATAAAGCAAAACTGGTATGGATGATTTCTCTGTTACTAGCAAGAAAGTGATTTCTGACCAGTAAACAGTTATCCTACTGCGGTTAGAGAATTCACAGCATTGAAGAATTACCATCAATTTCCAGCCTGGGGAGTAGCCATGCCATGTGCTCAGGACCTAGCAAACAGTGTGTCTGAGAACTTTGAAAATGATTCAACAAAATACATAAAAACATAAGGATTAAAGAAAACCTTGTATTTCATCAGAAAGTAGAATGACATGCAAGTGCCAGGCTAAAGATTTTACATAACTATTCCTATCTATATTTATGAAAAATCTTCTACCTTGTCCTTTTATTACCTTATAACCCAATAGTTTTAGTCTTATTAAGAACATGGCATCTTATATTTTTATATATTTTCAGATAAAGTAAACACAGAAACTTCCCATGTTAGACAGCGGAACTTAAAGGTTCACAAAGATCCCAAAAAATAGTGAGTCATTCAGACATGACATAGAAACAATCTTATGGAAATAGCAACTGATAAAAACATAGCCAAGATACAAGGAATTAGTCCAAACAATAATAGTAAGGTAAAAACCTACCATTTTGGAATACAAACACATTAAATTAGAGAAGTTTCTTGAAGCTATGGCAAATTTTGACTTTAAATTAGCTGTTGAATATCCAGTCCTACCATAATCTCTTCTACTAACAGGGCAGTATTTTTCAGGTAAATGCACTACCTTCCTTTCTTCTTAGACTAAGAGCACAAAACTCCTTATTGAGGGCAAGCAGAAAAGAGAAAAAGAGGACTCATGATACTTTCAACCAAATGCTGCTTTCAAAGTCATAGGGAGCATCTTACATTGTATACACACATGGAGATGTGTATATGTATTCTGTGCATGTACACCTATACATTGCCTGTATGTGCCTATGCAGTACCAGGTACTCACTCTGTATCACAGGCCATCACAAAGTGCATGCAGCACAGCCATGGCATGCACACTGGGGAGAATCTCCTCCATGATAAAGCCAAGACCTTGGATGCAAGATGGTAATTTCTTTTAGGGAGGCCAAGTCCTCCTTTCAGACTCCAAGACTGATTTCCACAGAAGGAACCAGTGGAAAAGAATATCTACATTTAAGATAAATTTTTAAAAGGGCATACATAGTCTTTTGTTGAAACAAAACATGTTTTGCAATATGTTGAAATAATTTAGATCTCCCTTTCTTTAAATCTAAAAATAAGTGGTGACATTTGAAAGAAGGAAGTATGGTCCAAATATAGATGGGGGAGATTTCAGCATTGTCATCCTGTGTGGCTAAAAACTTTGATAAAACAATTAAACACCCATTGTTCCATTTACACTGAGCTATTACCATAAACTGAGCAATTAAGGGACACTGAGCATTTTCCTTACATTTAGAGTGTAGTTTTGATGTCTTTGCTCAATCTTAATAGTGCTTTACTTCCTGAGTAGCACATTTCAGTGGTAGCTCTCATACAACATGCATAAACATTTTCTAACTTTTGATTATTATTTTTAATATTCTTTTATTGTTCTTTTAAAATGTAAATAAATAGAAAGCTATGCTTCCATTTTTGTGGCTTTATTGTGGCAGAAATTTTACTGCAAGGATAAATGAACCAAAGCAATCACTGATATATTTTAGCAGAGTAAAGTAATAAAGTTGTTAAAATAGGTTAAATACTAGGTGTGTCATGAAAAGATAATGGTCTGCACACAAATTGAGAAGCCAAATTTTGTTCTATTAATTATGACTATTAATGGAAAAAAATCTTCTAAGTGCTTTGGAAAACATGGGGGAAGTGATTGCTACTAAAAAGTAAAAACATGTTGCATTTTTGAGCATGATTTGTGCATTTTGTGATAAATTCCTGAACACTTGTATTTTTACATGACATCCACTTTTTTCCCACATGACCTTGGGGAATAGGTTTCTTGCCTCTGCCATATTTACAGAATCTGAATGCAAAACATCAGTTGTGTGTTTTTTCTTTTTTTTTCTGTTGTTTCTTTTTTTCTTTTTAAAGTAATGGCCTTTAAATATAAATTGACAGAATAAGGGATGGAAAAATAGGGACCTGGTTGCCTTCTTGCTGTCAGAGATTTTAAAGAACACACTGTCATTTTATCTTTTCTCTCTCTTTCATCTAGCTTTCTTTTTCTTGGCTTGAGAAACCTCTGACAGGCTGTCAAAGAGGAGATTACTTTTCCTCTACCTTGTACCCAAGCCAGCTATTCTAATTAGAAACTAAAGTTCTGGATTTGTCACTATGCCATTTTAAAACTTCTGACCAAAATCAGCAACAATGAGGCAGCTTCAAGTCAAATATCATTTATACCTACTTACTGCAAACAAGAGATGAGAGAACATCAGTAACATTAGTGTGCAAGAGTCTAATTGAATGTGAAACTGTTAAGTTACACCAGATCCTACATCTTTCAAAACCCCACACCAGATTTGCTGCTCTCTTTCATCAAAAGCACAACTAAAAGCCAAGAGAAGAGGGATCAAGGCCAGAAAACTATCCTTTAACCTCCACACACTGGCTTTTACATGACTGGAAATCTTTTTCCAGAAAAGCTCAGTAGGAGAAGCCAGACCCCAAGGAAGGCACCAGATCTTGAACAGGACCAAGCCATCAGCCTTGACCCAGATGCAGATGCAGCAGACAGCAGGACAGGGACATCCACAATTCCCTGCACTGTCACTCTGCCTCCCACCCCCTACACCCCAGCACAGACAGGGATGCACAGCTGGAACACAGACAGGGATGCACAGCTGGAACACAAGACAAGAAGGTGCCTCAGGCCAGGTCACCAGACAGCATCAACAACTAAGGAGCACTGCACTTGTACATGCTGCTATCCCAGTGATGTTTAGCAGCATCCATCAGAGAACGTGAGTCAGCCAAGAACACCAGAACCGTATCTAAGTATCTTAGCACTGACTTTATGAAACACTAATCTAGCCATATAATTAGAGTATACCCAGTATATCACATGCAAAAGTTTACACATAATAATGAACTTCACAGCATCTTCATAAGAGAGATAAAAAACACTGGTATTAGTGTTACTCCTTCCTTTACCACATTAGTTTTCTCCTTTCATTAGCCTTTTAAACTAGGACACCAAACATTTTATGTTAATGAAATGTCTTTTCCCATTTATCCATTACAGTGACCCCCAAGTTGTTCAGAGTGTCTCTGGGCACCACTGCAACACAAACATACAGTTTAAAAATATTTTAGTTCTCACATCTTGCTGCAGTGAAGCTATGTCTTTTGGTATTTTTTAAAAAATAAGTAATATATTTCAATTACTAGTACCTGCTTTTTTTCTTCTATTTCCTGATGAAACATTCTGAAAAATGTTACCTTCAGTAGTGCTGCAGGCACATGATTTGCTGTATGTATTTTCTGTATCAGCTTTTCAGACACAGAACCTGTTCTCCTTCAGTTCTAAGTGAGCAACTGTGTCTTCTCTTAGACAAGGGCTAACATATAAACCAAAGTCGCTTCCTCTTTTTCACAGAAACCTCATTTCCCATTTATTATACTGAAATGCTATGCTGTGACTAATGTAACTATTATAACTATTTTGACTACTGTCAGCCTCAGTGAAATATCAGGATATTACTTTCAAATTAAAATCACTAGGTATTTCTAAAATGTTTTTTTCTAACACAATCCTGCTGAACAAGTCATGAAAAATAACCTAGTACCTTTCAGCAAGTGTCCAACACTGCCTGTAAAAAAAAATAAAAAAGACAAATACATCTGTTTAGTCTAATGAATAATAACACTATTGAATACAAAAGTTGAATGAAAAAGAGTACAATTGATTACTATTCCCTTATAAGGTTAACATTATCTTAAATCATCTGTATAATTCCTCTCCTTATTCACTTTAAATGTACCAGCAAATCAATAAACATTCTGTGATATATTTTGCAGAATATAATATTTCATAGATTTTGCAGTAAAATGATCAGTATACTTAACAAGCCTTGTGATGGTTAGATCCAAAAAATAGCATGTGGCATTTTCTTATTAATCCTCAGGGCTTAAAATATGATCCCTCACCTGAGAATGGCTCTAAATTGTTCCTGCTATTGTACTTGGTGGTTAAATGTAGATTTTGTCTATATGACTTTTAGATGCTTTTTTGACTGAAACAGGAGTTTCCAGCAAATAAATTCTTTATGTCAAATCTTATTTCTTCATTAGCAAATAAATTCTTGATGTCAAATGTTATTTCTTCATTAATGTTGCATTTACTGTCCACAAAAATGGCGTTGCTGAATGGAAAAAGTACTGTTCACTTAATGGAGATTTACAAAACATTTTTCTGAGTTTGAGGCAGTCTTTTCCAAAGTTGTCATGCATACAGTTTTGCCTTGGGCATGTTCTCTTTTTCCTTAGGACATTGTTATCCAGGTAGTATTTTCAGGATTTTCTTTTTGGCCTTTCTTTAGAGTTTTAGGATGCACTTCAATGTATTCAGCATGCAGTAAACTCTAGATATTTCTGGAGTACACGTACTTCTTAGAAGCATCAGGTGTAGTATAATCAGAGCTAATTTATACCTGTGAAAGACGTCACTGCATTAGAAAATTTCTGGATATGTAAATGTAGGAGCCTAAAATCTGCAGATAGTTCAGTACTCTTCAGAACCTCTAGCTTTATAACTTCTACACTTTTTTGGGCATGCTTTTAAGAAGTAACCTGCCAGTCAGGGAAATCCTCTGCTCAAGTGCTCCTATATTTTCCCCAGGTAAAGATCAACATTTAGGTTTTGACGTTTTTAACACCTACCAGCAATTTCCAAAGACCAGGAGTACCTAAACCCAAAGATTAGCAGGTCTCTCCTCCTATTTGATTACTAGATTCATGGCTATATCCAGTTCACCTGCTATTTTGGATTTTTGCCACTGAAATGCAAGTGACCAATATACACACTGGCAGTTTATAAAGTTTTCACACTGCTGTAAGCAGGACAAAACTGCAGCCTTTCTGCAGGCCACCGAGGAGCCAGGCTGGTGTCCCACCAGTGTACGGGAAGAACCTGGTTCTTCCCCCCCTCGCTGAGAGTGTACTAAAGGCCATATTCCCATCTTAACATCAGACAGAACCTAATGAAGGTTATCGACCCTAAGGATGTCATTTTAGTTGATTTCCACCCACACTACCCTTCTCTCTACTCCCACGGTTTCATTATATTGCTTCACCTGAAATTCCCTGGGTAGACACCCTGCTCCCCACCCACACATACAAATGCTGCCACCTCAACATGCCATGTGATTTGCACATTCTTGTAAAGGAACTTTAAGGGAAAGTATTCCCCCCCCCAAAAAGAAAAACCCTCTTCCACAGCTTAACCTAAATATGAAGTAAATCCTCATACTATAGCAGCTGTCATGGGGAGCTGAATAGTAGTAACAGTAAATGGCAGAAATTGATAAGTCATCATTAACAGTGCTTAGTAAATTTCTTCTTTATAATGAATACACCTGTTCTTTGTACCCACTTGTTCATTCAGCAGCTGTAGCAAAATCTCCTAAGCCTTTAGAGATAAATCAGACCTTCTAGCCAGTAATATTACATAGCCCACTGTGACAGGCCATTCTAGAGCATCCTCTAAGAGCCAAAGCTTCTGACAACTTTGTCTCTTTCTCCATAATTTTTAGTTGTCTCAATAAAATATTGCCTCAGTCATACTGAAGTAGCAGAAAGGAAATATTACTGGAATTGTAGTTACTATCTATTTTGTTGTAGGAAGTTTTTTAATGCTTCCCTACTCACTGGTTACTTCCTCTTTGTTCAGTCTGACTAATTTATAAACCAATAACAACCTAGTTCTTGTTAGAAACTCCCAGGAGATGCTATTGTGGCAGATGGAGTTTAACTGCTGAGTCATTGTGTCATCTGATTGAATGAAAAATCACTTCTAAATTTACAAGTTTATATAAAAATCACTAGGTGGTAGTAAAATTCTTTGTTTTAGATATCTATTTGTAGATAACTACTGTAAAGAACTCAGGATTAAGAAAATTTACTGCAGACAACTGAAGTATAGCTGCACAAAACCCACCCATCTCAGTACCTTCCTTTTGAGTACAGCGACCAGGTAAAGACATGGAAGAGCATCAATTAGAAGAATACCTTTCTTTAACTAGCATGAGGTCCATGATTCTTTTACCTCTCAGGGTATATTTAATATAGGCCTTACTCAGGAAAAGCTTGGCAGAGCCTAGCACAGAGCCCAAGCTCAGCCCTGGGACAGCAAACTCCACTGCTCCCAAACACCACTGTCCTCAGCAGGCACAATTTGCTGGGATGAAGAAGACAATAAAAATGCTGAGTTGAAAGGCTGAGGGTTCTGGCTGCAGAGAGTAGCCCAGGCAAGGAATAAGGTGCCAGATACTGAAAGAGATTTCAGAAGAAATCTCTGCTTCAGTGTGCATTGATGCAAGCAGCACCAGCAGACATCCCCAGCCCGCAGTCAGCCACTAGAGGGAACACGTACACCTGAGATGATAACATCAAAAAAACGATGTTTGACTGTTTAACTGTTTTTAACTGTTTATAGTTTCTTTTAGAGTTTTTTTCTCAAAATTGTCACCTACACAATGTTTCTGAAGTGTGCTCCACTGAGGCATTTCAAGTCAGAGAAAGTACAGCGCTAAGGTTTGTGAAAATGAAATTTTTTAATGTTAAAAGTTCTTAGAATTCAATTTTGTTGTAACCCAGCCTTCCCTGTTCTCATTTAGATTTGCAGAGAAGCCCAGTAATATCACCAAGCTGTTTTTGAGTAAATCTGACTGAGAACTTTACAAGGAAATTAAATCAGAAATTAAAACAATATTTAAATGCTGCAAATACTCAATTTCATCTTCCGTGGAATTTCCAGGAAGAGCAAAAGTGTGAATTCCAATACCACAGTAGTAGTTCTGCTTTCTGACTTCCTTGTATCCCTAGCGAGAGGCACAACAAAAAAGCTCTTGGATAATACTGAATTGGTCTGTTTTTCTGAAATTCTTTCAGTTTGCATAAACAAAAGAGAAAATTTATTGAAGGATGATTTCTTTCCCTTTCCTTACAAGGTGGATGTGCTAAGTAGAGACATATTCACTATTCTGGAACATCTTTCTCTGAGAAATTTGGTAAGTTTCTGATGTATGATAAGACAACACAGGACGTCACAACATCAGAAACATCTCTACTCTGTTCAGATCCACACAGATTGTCTTAAACAATACCATGCTGTTGGGTTGGGTTTTTTTTTCCTTCGGTGGGAAGCCTACTTATAGGAATGCAAGAATTCCAAATTCCCCTTGTAGTTGATCTTCCTTCCCTTGTATTTAAAAAGTCCACAATTTCAAGTTTAAGCTTGGTTGACTTCTGTTTTCATCTGAACGAGTTACTTATATGCTAAAAGGTATGAAAAATGAATATTATTTAATAAGAGTATTTGCTTCTACAATTAAAATATTTTACAAAGTCTTGACCCCTGGCCAGAGGGAAAGGCATTTCCTATACATGACACTGTAGAATATGTGGCAATACCAGTGTAACTTCAGTAGGTACAGAGGGAAATTCCTTCAGCCATCAGTAGGTAAACCTATAAATGTAAAACAGTATAGTATTTCTGTCATCCAGATTGTTAATAGGGTTTTTAAAGTGGTAATTTAAGATCTTAAAAGAAATTCCACAGAATAATTAATAGACAAAATAATAGGAAAAAAAAAAAGCTGCAGTTAACAAAAATGGGTATTAGGGGTGGAATGTTAATATCTTCTAAGACTGACATTTAAAGAAATAAATGGGGTGGTTAAAGCAAAGATACGCAAAAAAATCGATTAAAATGCAATTTAAAATCAAAATTAAAAAATAGGTTAGTGAAAGGTTTGGCTTTCACAAGACCATCTATACTTAAAGGAAAAGAATTTTGATAACTATTTATACTAGTTTTGCATTAGTTTTAGAATAAAAATACTTGTTACACCCATAAGGTGGCAGCAAAACCCTTTTCAGTTGGGTGCAGTAACTGTTGCTGACAAAGATGGTGTTTTTGAAGTGTTTCAGCGCCACTACCCCCCAAAGTCCAATTAACACCAAGAAATTTAGTACAACAGTAGTACGTGCATTTCTCTAATTTAAAAAGTATTATTTCCCACCAAAAAATATCAAATCCTTTCATAAAGTAAACCCAAATTTAGATCCTTAGGAAAAGAAAATCTCTCACAATAGAAGGGAAGAAGGTGCCCCACTGTGAACTGACTGGTAACTTCTTTTCATGACAAATCAGCTGATCTCAGTGTTCAGGCTATTAAACGAGCAAAACTAACACCGTGGCTTATGCAGCCATTCACTGTGATGGAATCCCATTCTCTAAGGGTTCATGTTACTGAGCCCCATGCTAGTTTAATACTCAGTACCTCTGGGAAGCATAGACTTACAAGCAGAAAATAGAAAATACATGATTTTTCACAGTCAATTTTGCAGCTAAAAACCTCTCCATCTGTATACTAGAGAATTTCACAGTCAAAAATGAACAAGCTGTATTGTATATGAAATATTCTCATTTCTTTTCTATGTCTGCAGCATAGTATTTGTGGTGCTGACAAATCTGTTAAGACTCCCATCTCCAAGGCCTGTCCTGTTTTTCAAATCTGCCTGATGCTGAAAGCAATTCACCATGTGTTTGATTTTCCCAGATATATTTAATCTTTTTGCACTGCATATATGCCCAGGCAGAGTGAGTGGCACTGTGCATCCATCAAGGACCACAAGGCACAGATTTATGGCTAGACCCCTGCCCATGCAGAAATCCCAGACACGGACACTCTGTGTATGCATTCCTAATTTCAGTACAAACTGCTACCCTGGTAGTCCTGCAGATTGTTTGATGTGCTGGATCTATATTGCACGAATAGTCCCATAATTTCATCCTTTCTGTTTCTGTTCAAACACCAGCCCACACTAACAAACATGTACACAAAAATCACAGTTAGGTGTGCTGAGAAACCATATTACTTTTGGTCTTAATATACACAAGCCTAAGCACATTGCTGGAGTCTCTATTTAAGAGCTGGTTTAGCTGGTTTTCAAATATTTAGATTATTTTTATGCCTGTTACCCTGGCAATCTCGGTGTGGAGTTTTGCAAAACACACATCTAAAACTAAGGAGTGATTTGTGGAGATCCATAACAGGAAAACACTGCAGCCTGTAGGAATAGAGCTGTTCTAGACCACATCACCTCCTGATCTGCTGGATTTTCATCTACAGCTTCAACAACTGACACATTTCCCTGGTCTGTGCAGGCAGGATTGAATTCACTGTTTCCTGGCTTTCTCACAGCTGTTTCCTGTTCCTAGGCCACTCCTGACTTAATTCTTATACTGTTCAGCAGACACTGTTTTCCCTGTTTCTACTTCCATAAAAAAACACCAAACATTGCATTTTGTCAGCTGAGACAAAAGAGATGTGGTGCACACTAAGTGGATACAGAAATGTTTGGGGACAGAATATTCCTCTGAACTTCAAAAATTACATCCTTTTTTATCTGCATTTCATTCATTACTGTGAGCCGTGTGTTTCTATGCTATCCCTACTCCAGAAGGCCATATATTACTTTGTCATAATTAATTCACCAATATTGATGGCTATACATTACTTAAAATCAAAGAAAGGGAAAAGAAAAAGAACTAACAAGTCCCATCTGCTCATATAAATTAATACAGTATCAGCTGGGAGCTTAACTTGTCAGAAAATTGAGCTCTTTTAGTCAAGATGATTTATCAACAGAGCTTTTACATGAGAGAACTGTGACTTTTAGTTAGCACTCACACTTTCTTCTTTGGATTTTGTTCAAAACCTAAACCAATTTTCACTCTTGGAACAAAGCAAAATAAGTAATAAAATGTCATTTCTATTTAACAAAGAATAATTTTTTGGGTGGTTGGAAGTCTTTCCTGCTTTAGCACATATGTATAAAGCACTAAACCATAAAAAATACAGTGGTCTAATTCTGAAATGTTTTCCATATTGAATACACAAATATTTATAGATGGATTAAAATCATATCATGGGAAAAACATTTCATTCAGCACATACTTAAAGATACATGAATCAATGACAGGAAAAACTATCTGATGTAATAGAGTTACTCAGTTCCTTCAGAGTTAGAAACAGCTCTTAGGATGTCCTTCTTGGGCAATGAAAAACATGAGCCATTCCATACTTCTATTTCTTATATTAGTAGTTTCCTCATAACTCTGCCTTTTTTCAAAGTGAGCTGTAACAATCTCAAGTTTATTTACATAGTTGAACCCTTAGGAAAGCTGAGTCTTGAAAGCAAGACACATCTTGGAGGCTTTATTTGCATGCAATTCCAACTGCAAGGGTTGTGATACTTTTAGAAATGCTAACAGCATCACCAAAAATGTGGTTTGTACCATTGCAGGAAGTTATCAGCAACACTCTCACTCCATTATGCTTTCTGAGATGCCTGCTGAGTTGTGCCAATTAAATAGTTTTCAGAGTCACATAATAAATGAGACTGCTGTGATCCACCCCCACCAACACGGGCACAGAAATATGCACGTAGGCACAGTTAAGAAAGGGACTGCTTTGGGGGAGTCAATGCTGATTTAAATGTATTTCAAACTACAATCTGAGGATGCTGTTTTGACAGCTTTGGCCTACCTAAATCAGAGTTGTCACAGTTCCCTCTGGTCACTTGCTTGATGGGGGATATCCTCCTGCCAACACCAAGTTTGATCAGCTCAAACTAATGTGGAAAGGGAGGTGCATTTCACCAGAAATAAGTCTGTGCCCACAGCTAGATAAATTAAAACACTATTGACTCAGCACGTAGATTGTCTTTGGGTCTCAGGAGTAATTTGGTTGGATTATTTGGTTAGGATTCTACAACCCAAAGGAGCTTTCAAGGTTTCTTAATTCGGGGTTTCTACAAATAGTCTTGCTTTTAATGAAAAACCCTTAAAAGAAAATTGTATGCTTAGTAATATATGAGATAGCCAAACTAAGCAATGCTTCTTGGAACCTTATTTAAAGGTTACTGCTTGTGAAGATGTTAATTCATACAGACCTCCTGCCACCTTTGCCTGTCTCTAACAGATGTCTGGAGGCTCTTCCAAGTTCACCTGTTCTGTGATTCTCTGGTTTTGTGAAAATGAGTTAAACTACTCTGGCCTCAAGGCTGCAAATAGCACAGCCAGGGTGATCTGACAAAGAAAAGCATGATTAACGAAAAGTCAAAGAGAAACCGTTGTCTCTAAAGGATGAATCACACCAAACTAAGACTGGTTCCTAAGTAAGCCAAACAAATCACCCACTAGTAGTACTTATTTCTTTCCATATACTACAAAGGAAGCTCAGGGTGACTAGCTGTGACTCATACATTTAACTCCTACACATCTAAAAACCAGTGATGAAAAGCTCTTGCTTAATAATGAGAGACAACCATATCTGTCTTCAGAGGAAATAAAAGAAGTTGCAAACTACCCTAAGACCTGCATTTTTACTTGAGCAATAATGATGACTGGACAGATTTCTACTGAGCAATGATTTATGATAAAAGCAGGTACTGTACCAGCAGCACTGATGTGGCACCACAGATACCTCCCACTGGTAGTTCTTTTCTCCCCATTAGCTGGGGTTTGAGTTTTTATAGAATCATAGAATCATAGAATTGGCTGGGTTGGAAGGGACCTCAGAGATCATCGAGTCCAACCCTTGAACCACCGTTGCGGTTGCTAGACCATGGCACTGAGTGCCACATCCAGTCTTTTTTTAAATATCTCCAGGGACGGAGAATCCACCACTTCCCTGGGCAGCCCATTCCAATGACGGATCACTCTTTCCGTAAAGAAATTCTTTCTAATATCTAGCCTAAACTTCCCCTGGCACAACTTAAGTCCATGCCCTCTTGTCTTGTTGAAAGTCGTTTGGTAAAAGAGCCCAACCCCCACCTGGCTACACCCTCCTTTCAGGTAGTTGTAGAGAGCGATGAGGTCTCCCCTGAGCCGCCTCTTCTTTAGGCTGAACAACCCCAGTTCTCTCAGCCTCTCCTCGTAGGGTCTATGCTCGAGTCCCTTCACCAGCCTGGTTGCCCTCCTTTGGACCTGCTCCAGGACCTCGATATCCTTCCTGAACTGGGGGGCCCAGAACTGGACACAGTACTCCAGGTGTGGCCTCACGAGGGCTGAGTACAGGGGCAGAATCACTTCCTTGGACCTGCTGGCAATGCTGTTCCGGATACAGGCCAGGATGCCATTGGCTTTCTTGGCCACCTGGGCACACTGCTGGCTCATGTTCAGCTTCTTGTCGATCCAGACTCCCAGGTCCTTTTCTGCCTGGCTGCTCTCCAGCCACTCTGTCCCCAGCCTGTAGTGCTGCATGGGGTTGTTGTGGCCAAAGTGCAGGACCCGGCACTTGGCCGTGTTAAACCTCATCCCGTTGGAATCAGCCCAACTCTCCAGTCTGTCCAGGTCCCTCTGCAGAGCCCTCCTGCCTTCTAGTTGATCAACACTCCCCCCCAGCTTAGTGTCGTCTGCGAATTTGCTGATGATGGACTCAATCCCCTCATCTAAATCATCAATGAAGATGTTGAACAGAACTGGGCCCAACACTGATCCCATTTACTTATTCTGGTTTGGGGGTTGATCTGTTTGGGGTTTTTTCAGATTTCTGCTTCTTGTAGCTTCTAGGAACAGTCACAGATAATGGTGTCTCTGTGACTGGGGCTTTTTCAGACTGATTCATGATTGAAAAATCATGAATCATGAAAATTGGGTATTTAGTAGGGGAGCTTCTTTAGAGAAAACTTAAAAATAACTGCTCCAGGTGGTATGGGATTGAGCAGCAATGGTGGTGATGTGCTGTGTGGTGCAGTCTTTGTCATCAGATGAAGTAAGCACCCTGACACATAAAAAAGCCTTGACCCTGATGGCAGTACCCCAAGACTAAGTGTTGAGTGATAATGGCTGAAGATCCCTTTATCCCTTCATACTCAGTCCTCACCTGGCTGAGTGTCCCTGGTCTTGGTGTTTAGAGCCAAGATTCAAGAAAAGAACTATCAGCAATGGAAGGGAATAGAATTCAGTATCTTTAAGAATAGTGAACTATACAAATCCATGGGATCAGACAGTATGCATCTGATTGCTTGCCATTCTCACTGCCAGGTTGCCTCATACTGTATCTGGATGACTGTAGAAATCAGAAGAGGTCCAGAGGATTGGAGAAAAACAAAGGTTGCATTCATTTAAAGATCTTGTTGATATGAAGAACAGCAATCTGGTCAGTCACAATTTAGTCCCTGGGAAAATCACAGACCATATCCCCTTGGAAGCTGTTTCTGGGACCTTCAAAAGAAAAAGAAAATTGAAAATTATTTTTCCTAAAAAAAATTGGTAAAAAAATTTGATGGCTGCCATGGTAGAATTTAATCCTTAGTTATATTAAAATTTCAAACTGGAAAATATTCTCCTGCTATACTAAAAAGGGATTTACAACATAAATCATAATTATCTCGGGAAGCTAATTAAAAATCACTAGCATTTTAAAATTATTATCCAAAGATGGGAAAGTCTGTAAAGCAACTAGAGCATTCTCAGATGTCACAACAAGACTGTTTTAATGTAATTAGAGCAATTAAGATTCTTCTGTTAATAACTTTCTTCTCAGATTAACAAGCCACTTATGTAGTAAAGAGGCGTCTAATTAAATTGGCAACATTGTGATTTTTGAAAAAGGTTTCATAATGCGTGGTAAATGACTCCCAACTTGCACTAAGATGTTCTAGGAATCCTGCATAGACCTGATGGTTGATAATCCTGTTTCGAAGACACGATTTTAATTGCAAATTGAATTCAAAGGCAAACGCTGCATTTTTCTGCCAGAAGGAGTAGAATCTTTGTTTGCAGACCTTTAAAAGAGCAGCAACACTTGACAAAACACATGAGTAATTTCTCAGTTTTTGTAACTGTCAGTAATTTTGGCCATCTGAGGCAAAGCACACGGATGACAGAAAAACTTCTTTTAATAATCTGAGTGGATCAAAATCTTAAGTGTATGGTCTGATTTAAACAAGGCATCTTCTCAACAGGAAAGATAAACTAGTCCAGAAGGATAAATAGATAGATGTGAGGTGACTTAACTAACATTAGGAAATTGTAAGATGGTAGCATTGAGACTCCATTTCATTGCTCCAGAAGAATGTATCTGATTTACGTATTTATGAAATTACTTTCATGCTGCATAAAGATAAGACTCTTTAATTTCATTTTATTTTTTAAATGTCATATGGGTTTAAGGAACATTTGTTATTCATGTTTTATACATGACTACTGAGACACAGAATCATCAGATTTTTGGAAAGAGAATTTTGGAGAGAAAAGAGTAGGATTTAAAGAATGCTGGCTGATGGTTTTTTCTCTGAAATTTTTATCTCCAGTGCATTATTCAGAATTATGTAGCTATTTCAGGTTACCAAGTTGAGGGTGAAAAATCGATGACAGATCAGTCTGTATGTATTGACAGACATGACACACATGGTATTGACAGATTTCAAACTGAGCTACCAAATTGTGACAAGTTTTCATTAACACAATTTTTCTGAAGTTTCTAATATGGAAAATTTAGGATCAAATTCACCTGTCCCTTATAAACCATGAAAAGACAAAACTCAGGTGTAGTTTCTGGGAAAAAAAATCAAGTATTTATTAGAAATATTATGTTTATAGTTGGATGCACTTGGAGGGAATAATTAAGAAAAAGGGTGTTTACTTTAATGACATTTATGGAGTTGGGCTGAACCTGAAAAACAATTTGTATTTATTATTTAAAAAAAAAAAAACAAACAAAAGAAAAACAAACAAACAACAAAAAAAACACACCACTATTTGCAGGGATATTTACAAAGGCAGGAAAGTTCTTTCCAAACCTCATCTGTTAGTGCATAATAAAGTAGCCAAGGATTATAGAAATTGCCCAGTTTATATATTCCAAGTATGACTACAGTAGCGACTATCCCACAGTAAATGGAATGTATAATGATCCTGAGGTAGGAGTTGCTCCTTCACAGCAGGGATGCTTCATAGAAAGGGATATATCAGAAAAAGAATGTTTCTTGTCAAAGCTATTCTGTTCAGAAGAAAAAATTTTAAGTACATACTTGGTGAGACAGAATGTTTCCTTACCTTAGAAGTTACAAGATTTGCATGGGAAATCCAGGAATAAAACACAAAGTACTTGACAAAGTTCTCCAGTACTTTTGCAGTGGAAGGCCCGAACCACAAGACTATCCCAAAGCAAATCAGCACAGTCACTTAGCTTGTTTGCTGGATGTAGCCATTACCTTCTATTTGAAAAGCCTCCAAAATGAGCCTTTAACTGACGATAAAATTTCCAGTGAAACAGGCACACAACTCAACCAAAGAAGGTAAAATACTCTCCACAATTCATGTGATAGGAAACACCTTAATTATTTGACATTAACAATAAATCAACTTATTGTTCCACCTACACAAAACAATTGGAACAAAAAGGAAACAACAACAACAAAAATCAAGAAAAAATAACTATGTTGGGTAGGATGTGAGGTAGCAAAGCTTTCATCTCAAATGGCTGATGCTTGGCAAAGTTATAACAAACTGAAAGTAGGCCTTGTACTGGGAAGTGCTGGGCAACCTTGGATGTTGATACTTATTTTGTCATTCGTGGAAAAATGAGCAAAGAAAGAAATTAAAGGAAAAAAGCATTGAGAGGCAGAGACATGTGTGAGCCCACTGACTGCTGACTTTCTCTTCTTGTGTACTTCTCTGTATGTATTCCCTTGGTAACAGATAAATACAAGATGCTATCAAGCTTTTTTTTTTTTTTTTTTTTTTTTTTTTTTTTTTTTTTTTTTTTTTTTTTTTGTGAAAGGAAGGTAAAACATAGATGAGAAAAGTAAGCTAAGCCTTCAACCACTCCGTATAAGGGAGTAAGAAGATGGAAACCAAGTAACAGCAGCAAAGATGCATACATAGAAAGACAAACAAGGAAAATATATGAAATGTTCTAATCTGATGAACCATTGCTCATGCTGTTTCTTTTTATTAACGTCTTGTGAATCCTTTGCTCTTTACCAGTAAAGGAGTACAGCTGATGTATACATAAAGCAGCTGTCAGTAATTTTTCATGTCTAATACATACAGAAAAGAAGAAATACACCACATGGACAATGAAGAAATGGAGACACAAAATTATAAGTAATTTTAACAACTTCTTTTTTCTATAGTATTCTTCTTTTTTCATGCATCATATTTCATGCAACTTTGGAGATAGCAATTACTTATTTTTCTTCAGAACTAGATGCTTGACCAGTGAACAATTTGTTTTTCAATCCTTCTCTTATATACCATTATTATTTTACTACTGCCCATTGAACAATACAGAATCTAAACAGCACTGCACTTTCAGACATGCAAACATACTGAGAAACTTTAGGACTAACAGATTTGTTTCTTGCTCTCTGTTGCCCAGTAGTACACTATAGATGGCATGAATTCTAGAGCGCCCTCTGAACAACCAGCCAGCCATGCTTGCCTCTGCTCATCCCATCTTCAAGACCCAATCCTTAATCCCTTCTGGACATCTTCTTTGTAGTAAAACTGTCTCATGGCTCTATTTAAGAGTCCTATCACTTCTGCATCCACAATGTGTTCTGCTGTTACCTGGCTTCCTCACTGGGGAGTTCCATGAGAACTTCTCTGTTCACAGCTACACCATCCTGTCCCTCTCCTGCACTCCCTGATGTTTCATTTCTTCCACAATCTGTTCAGTTCACCAAGCTCCGAACAAACTAATTAATCAAAATCTCAATTAATTTCTTCTGGTTTACTGCATTTCACTGGCTACTCAAGAAATGAGAGAAGCACCAGAGATGACACAAGGAAAGTCATGAGACTGTGCAAAGGGCAGCAGAGAGGGAAGGAGGAAGAAACAGAACAGATGTCAGAAATGGCTCTTAGATATGACCAGTTGTCCTCTCTAATTGCTCTTCAGCTTCATAGGTATCTTTAGTGAATTATGTTTTTAAGCATGTAATAATCTTTCTATTTGTCTCCAAAGCACACATACTTATTAATTGTATATTAATCAATAAGCCATTTGAAGTCACTGGCACTACATGGCTTTGTAAAGTTAAACACAGATTCACAGAATTATTCTCATTGGAAAAGACTTTCACAATCATTGAGTCTGACCATAAAGTAACCCTACCAACCAACTCCACCAAGGCCAGGGCTTAAACCCATCTTTCCAAGCACCACATCTATGTCTTTTAAACACCCCCTGGGGTAGTGATTCAACCATGTCCCTGATCAGCTTATGTCAGTGTTTAATTACTCTTTCAGGGAAGACATTTCTTCCAATATCTAATCTAAACCTTCCCTGGTGCAACTTGAGTCCATTTCCTCTTGTCTTGTTGCAAACTACTTGTAGGACAAGGCATAGCAAAGTTCAAACACAGTACGTGTATGTAAGCATCCACCTGTGGCTGAACTCAAGCCTTTGTAGGCTCTTTGTCACAGGAAAAGAAATCAAGTGTCCTGGAAGCTTTCAAAAATTCTTTTTCATTTGCTGAAAATGCAGTTTGCTCAGATGCTTGATCTGTTCTTGACACAATGTCACCTTTTCTGTAGTGAATATCACACCTGCAGATCAGTCCTCTTGAGCTATGATTTTCATCTGTTCCAGAGATGAAAACCCTCTACAGCAAAGGCTTCCAAGTCAAACTTCGGAAAACAAAAGCCAAGGTGAATTTTAAGACAAACTCCACAGCCTCCACAAGTACAAATGGCATCTTTTCAACTTAAACAAAGGCAAAAATGTAGGGAAATTCTCTCAGTGGGTGACTTATGAATCTCAACTAGCATTCTCATCTGCTGGATTAGGACCTTAACTTGTATTTAAATGGAGGCAGCAAGTGCTAGAGTCATAGCAAAGTCATAATATTATATGACACCACTTAATGTCTGAAGAAGGATTAGAGTGCAGTAGAAAATCTCCAAGGAATTAAGAAAAAAAAATAAAAGAGAGAGAGAGAGAAGTAGGAGGAGTTAGGAAGAGTAGCAAGCCCAAACAGCAGGTTTACTTACTGTAGTTTAGATAATCATCTTAATTTTAATTTTTCTTATTATATACTACATATAACACCAAAAATCATAAATCATTCCCACTGAGACTAGTTCTTTGACAAGCTGTAAGCTCCTAGATACCTTTTTGGTTGGGCTACCAGTGGGTTTGATCAGTAACAGAAAAAGCAAGAGAGTTTGACCTCTCAAAGTAGCAGCTTGCAGATGTATGACCCTAATAACAACCTCAATTCACTTGAGAGAAAAATTTTTGCTTGCAGAGGAAAGCCAGAATTTTGTTGTTTTGTTGGGGTTTTTTTGATGGCAGTAAGAGGAGTCTGATATGCAAGAAAGCTGAGAAAGGGTGCCTGTTTCCTAAGACTTAACAGGTTTGTTTTTCTCAGCTATGGGTGGTGAGTATCATATGAGTCTGTAATTACAAACGGACACATAAAGAATTCAATTACCTATTAAAGTTCCTTGGCATTTGTAGTCATAAAAGCATGATCTCATATACCGTAAAAACTTTTCTTTTGATAGTGTTAGACATCATCACTGCAAGCCTAGGCTGAAGTTATTAAATAAACATTACAGGAAAGAGTCACTATATTTCTATCCAGCTGGTACTTATGTTATCCTTTTCTAGACATTATATACAATCTTTATGAAACTTATTACTAATGGAAAATCTGAGAACTGCTGCAGCTCTCTTGCATGGGAAAGAAGCCAAACAAGTGCTCATAAAATTATAATGTTAGCAGAGCTGTACAGGAAGTTATTTCCCAACCAATAATTTTTTAAGAGATCAAAAATTGTCTTGCATTGCACTGGAATGGAACCAAGAATGTTCAAAATTGGAAACCTGACAGAAGCACCCCTTGCCTTTTCTGAGCTAACCACCTCCATGGTGAAAGCATTCACCATGGTTACATTCTTCTAGCCTGAGCTGAGCAGAGCAGGATCAGATACTGGTCTGCTGAAACTCATGTAAAAGCCTTAGTCCTAGGTGACCTAAAAATTTCTTTCCAGTGTTCTCTCACTGTGAAATTCCAAAGAACTGGCCTGTTCTCATAATAAAATAACAACTGTTTGGCATAAAATTTCCAAATAATACTAGTTTCAAAATCGAGACAACTCTGATATACCTTTCCACAGCAAAAAAAGGTTAAATTAATTGACTTAGAAAATGAAGTCAATGTAGCTAACATTTTTAATAAATATTTAATAAATATTTTAATAAATATTAATTTTTTTCAGATGGAAAATACAAGTGCTTGGATAGATTTTCTAAATGAAAGTTAAATACTAGACTTTAACAGAAATTATAATACATAAAAACTTCAACAAGAGAGTTCCTCAGAAAACTAATAATATTTCTCTTTTGTTATTTTTTTCACTTCTTTAAGTGAGACAGCACCTCTCAGTACTGTCAAAAATCAAATCATAGAATCACAATGGCTGATGTTGGCAGGGACCTTGGGAGGTCATCTGGTTCAGCTACCTCTCCTGATCACTCTCATATTAAAAAAGACTTTTCTGATGTTCAGACAGAGCCTCCTGTGTTTCAGCTTGTGCCCATTGCCTTTGGTCCTGTCACTGGGCATCACTAAACAGAACCTGGTTCCAATCTCTTTGCACCCTCCCTCCAGGTATTTACAAACATTGGTGATATTTCCCCTGAGCCTTCACCAGGCTAAACACTCAGCTCCCTCAGCCTTTCCTCATATAAGAGATGTCCCCATTCCTTAATCACACATGCTGACCTGCACTCAACTCTCTCTGGTATACCTGGGTCTCTGTTGTACTAGGGAGCCCAGAATTGGGCACAGCTCTCCAGATGTGGCCTTACCACTGCTGGGTAGAGGGCAAGAATCACCTTCCTCAACCTGCTGACAACACACCTCCTAATGTACCTCAGGATAGTATTTGGTTTTTTTGCTTAAAGGGCACATCACTGGCTCATGGTCAACTTGGTGTTCACCAAGACCCTCAGGGTCCTTTTCTGCTAAGCTCCTTTTCAGCTGGTCAGTCTCCAGCATATACCGGTGTCTAGGGTTGTTCCTCCCCATCTGGAACACTTCATAGTTCCCCTTGTTGAACTTCATGAGATTCCTGTCAGCCCATTTGGTGTAATATATGCTCTGGTGTCTAAGTCACACTTAACAAGGTTTGTGTCATCAGCAAGAGTGCTGTGACTCTGCCCAGTCACCCATTAATGAAGATGTTCTTCTCATCTATCAAGACAACCATTTCACTATGAATTATTATCAGGCTGGTCAATCATGACTTCCCCTTGGTGAATCCGTGTTGACCATCTTTTTGTCCTTTATGTGCCTGGAAATGGCTTTCAGGATTAGCTGCTTCACCACCTTCAAAGAGATAAAAGTGAGATTGACTGGTCTGTAATTCCCTTGGTCCCCTTCCTTGTTTTTCTGAAGATAGGAACGACATCTGCTTCCTTCCAGTCTTCAGACACTTCTCCCAGTCACCAGGGCTGATCACACTTTAACAGTGGGCCTCATAATGGCATCATTCAGCTTCTTTGGTAGTCTGTTACTGGATGTGACTGTTACTGGATGTTGTAAAGATCTTAAATTAGCCTTTATATAATGCATGGTCTCAAACCTCCTAACATATTAAGACTCTCTGAAGAGTTAAATACAATTGAGTTTGGTCTCTACATCTTGAATGGACCAAGCATGAAAAAGTTATCAAATTACCCTGCCAATTTGAACAGTAAGCAAGAAGTAAACTAATTAATGTATAGTGGAGAACTAAGTACATTATTGGCCTGGAAGCAGAGAATCAGCAATACAGTAAGATTTGCAACTTTTGATTCAGTTACCCAAATCCCCCTCCGGGTTTTTTTATTGGACCTACTCCAAGACATTCCATGTAACTTTCCCTGGTTCTTCTGTGTCCTTTCCAAATGGATTTAAAAGGCAAATGTTATTTCTTTTTCCAACTGAAATGTTTTTTTAGGAAATAAATTAGTATATTAAGCCACTCTGAGGCAAGACAGACTCCTATATTTATATTGCACTTAAGATTATACTTACAAAAAAAATCTTAAAAGCACATAGTGTCATTACTTATAAATGAAGCACTGAGTAAAGAGCAAAACTAGAATAACTTAGCTGGAAGCTAGTCTGAAGTATTTGATTCATAGTTTAAACAAAAGAACTGTTTATTAAATAACAGCTTTACTAGAAACAACTTTTCAGCATTGCTAAGCCATTACTGATACTATCTCTTGTTCAAGGATGAACATAAAAATCAACTATATAATCTACACATGCAATGTTTGGAGATACATAGTTACTCCAAACACAGTCGTTGTTACAGTATGTGAATGCAAATAAAATTGTAAAACCAAAAAGCCAATCTGACAGATTGTCCACTCTATTTTCTGTGTTCCCAGAAGTGTGTATGGTAGAAGTAATAATCTCCATCTTCCACCTGTTGTCTCCATGAATATTTTGTTGGAGAATTAATGCTGGGATGTGTCTTGCTCTTTCTTTAAAAAATACTAATATTTAAACACTATCTTCTAGACAGTTATGAAAAAGCCAAGCTCTGTGCCCAGGCACATTTCAATGCTGTGTTCCTGGCAACTTCAGTATCCTCAAGGGGAAAAGTTATACAGGATCCCATTGACAGAGTAGGAAATTATTTCTGCCAGCCTAATTAAAGTCATAGAAAACACAGAAAAGAGTTCAAACATTAAAATGCATTCTTTATTGATCTAGGTCTCAGAGGAAGTGTACTCCAACAGCCATCTGCTGGTTTTCAAAACATTACTGTCTGCATTTTCCACTACTCATTTCCTTTATTCCTTACATGAATATGTAAACTTCATATACAAATCAATAGATAGGAAAGCCATTAAAGTTTAGTGTATTTTGGCACTAAATTAAACAATTTAAAGTTGCACAAATCACAACCTGGGCATCTCCAGCTCAAGAGGTTCAAGAAAAATCTAAGCAAAAGAAAGAAGTGTCATAGCTTAGTGAGAGGGAAAAAAAAAAGTCACAATCAAAACTATTAATATGCTATTATTCTCAGGCAGATAAGAATACACAAAATGCACTTAAAATATACAAGATGAATGAAAATATCCTTCTACATCTATTCCCATAAGAGAAATGTATAATGATGACAGTGAAAGTTCTGTTTTCTTTGTAATAGTTGGCATTTTTCACTATTATACACTATAAATTAAGTCTGCATGAATGTTTCTTATTTTTTCCAAAGTAAAGGAAAATAGATGAAATAAGACAATACTATGGAAGTATTCAAATCTTGTAAATGGTTAATTATTCTGTCATTTTATATGACATATACATTATATATAAAATCTATTTTATATTATCAATCATATCCTAGGTCTGATCATGTATTAATTTGAAGACTGCGCCCAAAGTCTAATTTTTTTCACAGTATTCACCCAGTGCCAACAGTATTAAAAATTGTTGTTCCATCAACTAACAGGAAAAATCACTACTGTAGTGGAACATGTAGTAACACATAATGAAATCTGATTCTGAAGTTATGAGACCTCTTGAATGGATTCAGGTGGAAGAAAATCCACGTAGGCAAAACCAGTAACTTCCTCCAGGTGTACTGGAGGTGAGACAGAGTAGAATTAGGCCATGGAACTTGCATCATAGAGAAGTTCCACAGCGCCAGGGGACTGGGCTGGGCAGGATTTGGCCAGTAGGGTTTGGTCTGGACAGGTCAGCAGGAGGGTTCTGACCCAACAGCCACACCTCTGCCTGAGCCACCGCCTGCCCAAGAGCCCCGCTCCCCATCACCCCCTTAGCAAACAGGCACAGCCACCTCTCCTCCTTTGCCTCAACCAGAGCTCAGGCCTAGCAGGGTGAAATTTTGACGATTTTTACGAGATGTACCCAGAATCTCCCCAGCCCAGCCCGAACCCCTGGCAGCCTGCAAGGGCTGACGGCAAGAAGGTGAAAGCCGGGCACAGCGCTGCTGAGGAAGGGGCTGAGGAACAGCCTCGGCGAGGCAAGGACTCGCCGGCGCTCGCCTGCCCCTTTTACTCTAGTCAATAAATCATTAGCGTCCGAGAGTTTGTGGGTATTTTTTCCGTCCTTCGGGAGGCATCGCGTTTCTAGGTGTCTGTCGTCGAAGGTAATCCGCCGCGCCAGCAGTTGCCTTCCTCACACCCTTACCCTCCCTCAGGGGATGACTCCACAGCCCGGCCCGCAGACACAGCACCGGCACAGGACGGGACGGGGCGGTGCTGCGGAGGCTGGTGATTGGCTGGCGGCCGGCGTGCGGCCGGGCGGTGATTGGCTGCCGCTCGGCCTTTGTTCGGCTGCAGCCACTGCCGCAGGGCAGCGGAAGTTTGAGCGCGGCGGCGGCGGGTGCGGGGAGCAGCGGGCGTCACCTCATCTCGCCCCGGCCCGGCCCCGCCTCGCACCCCGCCCCGGAGCCCAGCCCGGAGACAGCATCATGAACCTGGAAAATAAAGTGAAAAAGGTAAGGTGGGGGCTGCCTGCTGAGTTACCTGCTGGCCGGCGTCCGTCTCCTCCGGGAGTGGCGGACTCCGCCGCGCACCTCCGGTGGCTCCGCTGGAGTCGCACCCCGAGCTCTGGGGCCGTGGAGTCCCGTGCCTCGCGTGGAGCCCTGCTCCGCCCCTTCGGGCTACATCGCCCCGTCTCTGGGTGAGGGGAGCTGCCTCCTGAAAGCTCCGCTGCTCTATCGGCCTCAGAAACTCAGCTCCTGGCGCTGACTGAGACGCTGCAGTTCGTTTCCCAGGTAGCCGAGCGAGTACCCTTGTCCTGTCAGGCAAGTGGAAACACGTGTTTCCCCGCTACCCCCCCCCCCCCCCCCCCGACAGAAAAACCCAAAACACCCGAGATTTTATAGTTGTATTCAGGCACGCTGTGTACTTCGGTATGCGTGAAAGCTAAATCCTGTGCGGCCAAAACACTATTGGTGGAGATGCTGAAGATTAATCTCTGACCTTTGATGTCACTCGCTTATTACGATCCTGCTGTTGGCACCTTTCTGGAGTGCCCTCCAGAGACATTTGGGGTTAGTTGTTTGGGTTTTTTTAAAAGGCATATTGACTTGTTTGTTTGGAGTCAAACTGGCAAGCAGCGAAGGGTAAGTAACACAAAATGACATGTAATGCAATTGGATTAGATCTCTTTCCAAAATTCACTATTTAAAAGTTCGTAAGTAAAACTAATTTCATGTGGGACACAACTCTAAACCTTTGCTTTTAGTGCTTTTGCAAATTAAATGCAAGAGTTAAGTTGAAACTTATTTGAGTATCCGTTACAAAGCTATTTGATAAAGGCAAAAGGAGCTTTGTATATGAACATATGTGAAATCTCTACACATCTCTCAATGACATGTGAAAACTAGTTTTTTGAAATACATATTGTATGGATTTTATTGCATGGTTTGTATTCCTCAATTGTTATCAAGGGTAGTCACTAGTTTTAGCGCATGCACTGTATCTGTAATGCATTTCCAACTTGCAGTCTAGAAGCTGACTCAGATTTGTAGGTAGTTGTGCAGTGTGGAAGGTTACCTGTTTAGTAAAAGCTGAATCATGGAGTGGTTTGGACTGGAAGAGACGCTAAAGATCATCTATTTCCAAGCCCCCTGCCTGGAGTCCCTGCAGAGTCCTACCACTAGACCACGTTGCCCATCCAGCCTGGCCTTAAACACTTCTAGCAGTCATCCATAACTTCCTTGAGCAACCTGTTAGTTTTTCACCACTCTCAAAGTGAAGTTTTCCTCCTGATGTCTAACTGGAAGGGGGTAGATTTAGTTTAAAACCTTTAACCTTTGTCCTATAGCTCCATGGCCTTAAATACCTCCTCAGGTTTCTTGTGGTCTCCCTCCAGGTACTGGAAGGCTGCTATAAGGTCTCCCCAGAGCCTTCTCTTCTCCAGGCTGAATAACCATTCTCCAAGTGATGTCACCATTTTAAGTGGCTAGTTGTCTGCACAGGATTGCCTCTTGTATGACTGCTTGTATGTAATGAAAAATAAGCATCTTCACTAGATTTGCTTGTATTTTCTAAGCAAAGTTTAAAATGTAAAACTTGAAGGCATCACTAGAAGTTTTTTTTAACTTCAGGAGGGGAGAGATGCATATTTGTGGAAGATGGAGCATTCCTATTCAGAATTTTTCCATCTAAAGAGAAAATAAATGTGCTGTGAAATACTGAAAATTCTGCTCACAGTGGAACCTTGGTTAGAGTGAAACTGTAGTTGCTGAACATCTGCTTTAAATTTCAGTGTGATTATTGGTTAGTTGAATGTGTTGTAAGTTTATTTGACTATATTTGTCATAATTTTCTTTAGTCATCTTTTAGTCGTCTTTCTGATGTCAAAGATTCCTGAAGACTCTTCTGAACCCACTCAGGCAGACACACAAGCTGGTGACAGAAAAGAAACCAAAGCTGGACATATTCCTAAAACCAGTAGCTCCAGCTTGGAAAGTACTGCAATGAACACATCACTATTTTCCCCAAAACAATGTACACTGTGTTCTCCAACATCACTTTGAGGGTATAGGGAAAATGAAGATTTAATGCTTTTTGTTAAAGACTCTTTTAGAACAAAGTTCTACTAGTCTGGATTCCTGCCCTGTCACCTCCCTGAACTTGGTAAATGAATGGGTAGGTCACGGTCCTGCTTTGCAGTCCTGCTGGCAGCATGGTCTCCTGCTTCATTGGAGAAAATAAGAAACTGTCAGTGAGTCTGTTCTGTATAAGCTTTTCACAGTATAATACTCACTTTGTACAACGAACTTGTCATAGAAAAGGGGCAGAGGAGTCTGGGGAGAAGAAGTGCAACTTTTCTAATGTGGAATGTCTGTGTGATTCTTTTTCTATGATGAGAGAGTTGGTTTGTTCTGTTGCAGTAGAAAACCAAACAGTGCTGTAGACATCTTAAGTCAACAATTGTAATGCCCTTTGATAAATGAATGGTGAATAAAGTATGTATAGGAACAAAGTCAACCTTTTCATGTTTTGCAAAGCATGATTTAGTAATATCTCCTGTACCTCGCTTCCTGTTGAGGTCACTGTTTGTTTTGGTGTTACTGCCATGGAAACTCACAATGGTGGAGCTTTTTTACTGTTCCATATGTATAGTAAGATCAAGGAAATGCTATTTTATTCATGGGTGAGTTTTAAATGTAAGGAGAAACATGAAAGCCAGTGTAGAGATGCGAGAGGAACTACTGCAGCTTTGTTAACAAGGAAACTGTATAACAGTATGCTTCCTGCATATGTTGTGGTAGCATTTTTTTTCCTCTCAGACTTGTAAGAAAAAAAAATAATTGTTTTCTGGAACACTCCTTTGAATGCACATTCCTACGTTCTTTCTGTCTGATATGCCTGGGTATCAGCTTGGCAAAGATAGCAACGCTGAGTGAAATGTTTTTTACTTTTTTTTTTTCTCTGTCAAAAACACTTCGCAGGTGTTTGACCATAAAATCTGAAATGCCTGAATAGCAAGGCAAGGAAGTGTTTTCAGTGCAAGACTGCATGACATATAAGATCAGGTGAAACTTTCTTTAATATGGAGTAAATATAAGCCAACTATTAACCAGTGAGATGGAAAAATAACTAAGTTAAAGACATTAAGATCTGTTTCTGCAAGTGTTCCTGGAAATAATTTTTTTTCTTTAAGTAAAATAATAACAATAATAGTGAGTAGCAGTTGTGAATGAAATTTTATTGGTTAGAAATGTATCTTTTACCTCAAGAAAGTGTACAGAACAGGTCTTGCAAATTAATGGCTTCTTCCTACCAAGCACATATTTTACAGATGTAATGGGGTAGATGTAAATAAATATACCATTCTGTATTTAAAAATAATATTTTACAATCTACTTTAAATAGATATGCATGTTTGGCTTATATATATGGATGTGTATGGGATGTGTGAGTGAATATTTGTTTTATATAGGATGTATATGTAAAAAAACCCTACACCCTGATATATACTTTCTACTAAGATGCAGCATTGGTGAGGTTCTAGGTGCTGGAGGCCTGCAGGAGGAGTAGAGCTGTAAAGATGAAAGCTTGTCACACCTGTTAACCAGAGTCAGACTTGGTCAAATGAGTAGGTTGGGTGTCAAGGGAATAAGGAGGCTTCTGTCTTGACAATTCCAGATTGTACCAGATGTGAATGTACTCTGGTACTGCTCTATGTGTGTTTCTGGTGTTTTTGTTTTTTTAAAGTCTGCCTAACTTTTCCTTTGAGCATTGTTTTCTGTCTGAGGTTGTCTAACTGCAGCTTCTGAAAGCACTTTCTGAAAAAAAAGTGTGCACTTCCTGCATGACTAAAGGTCCTAGGGAGTGAGCATGTAGATTTCCAGATTTGCTTCTGGAAACATAGTATTAGAAGATGTGACTGGGAAAGAGCACTTATGTCAAAACAGAATATGCCAAGTACAGTGAAAATGCCTCTGCAGCATCAGATGATGGATAGTGCTGTATTAGATGTTTATAGTGCCTGTCAGCTGCATTCAGACTTAGCATAATACTTAACTTTGTGAATTAACACCTTGTTTTCTATCATATATAATAGCTGTTAATCTCTTGACAGTAGATTGTGTAGCAGTGCCTTAAATATTTATATTCTGAGCTGTTTGAAATTTAGCTGAGGACATCATAATAAAATAAATTCTTAGTACTTGTGTACTGTCATAGGCTTCTGCAACTCTTTAGTTTATTCTTCTACCCATTCCTCCTAGATCATCTTTCAAATGCTTTTCTTGGATGCAGCCACTTTTTGGCATTCTGCTCTCTGTGCAAATGGACTTCCTTACTTAAGATTTTTACTGGTCTTAATTCCAGTAAACTTTTCCATAAATTGAAATGCATATTTCAGAAAAAGCTAGGACAAACTTGCTATCAATTTTAGTATGCATGTTTAATAATAACAAATATAGAGTGGTTCATGGAATACTGCTCTTCACTACAGATGAAGTGTTTTCTTTCTTCTTGTATAGTGTCTGTAGAAGTCTTATCAGAGCATTATACAGATATAAACATGTCTTCTGTGGTTTTGGGATTGGTTTTTATTCTGGAATGATAAATAATATAGCTCTTCTGTTTTTGAAGTTTAAATGCTGTAATTTATATTCATTTTCAGGTTCTTGGTTTTCCCTACTAGAGAAGACTTTTGCTAGTACAGAATATAGTGATACAGGATCAGCTCTTGGCATTAAAGCATACACAGCTCATGAGATTTTTAAAATATTTTGTTCTCACAGTCTCACTTTTGCATACTTGGCTTTATCACTTGTTTGGAAGTCCCTGAAGTACATTAAGGTATGCTATAAATCTGTTCCGTTGCACAATACAGGTGTTTTTACTTTAGCTATGGAAAACTGTCACTTCATGTGGCCCCTCAAACATCCAATGAGATCAATAGTCAGGTAATCTCCAAACCAGAAGATTTTTAGGGTTTTATGGTAAAGCCAAGAATAGCTTTAGCATGGATCTCTTTACATCTGCCCTTGGAGCAATTGAAAGTGAAAGCACAGGAGGAAGATCTGCAAAAAAAACCACTGAAGATGTTTTAAATTTCTTCTAGGGCTCAATGTTAATTATTAGTCTATTACTGACAATTTTCTCACTTTTTAGCCACAACCTTAGAAATCCTAGAGAGATCTGAGTAGAAGGGCTTCCAGTCTTCTGTAGATGCTGAGTCCTCATCTTGATTCTTACTGCCTGTTGGAAGGTGGAAGATTAATACAGGTCACCTTCTGGTTGTACAGAAGTCCCTCTATGGGGAGGAAGGAAAAGCAGCCAAAACTTGAGTTATCTCTGGTCTTTTAGTAGCCTTTTGTTACAGGTGGTTCTTTTACCCTCTTACCACTACATCCTAGGGGCTCCTTTGTAAAAGGTCCTGAAAGTCAGAGCAACCAGCTTTATTTTAGGGCTGTATCTGTGCTGGGTGTGGTGACTATTAAATTTCCAGTGGACCTAACTACTTCCAGTGGACCTCTGTCAGGATGCTCTTGGTGTGGTTTTTGCCCAACTGCTTAGAGGCAGGGAATAAGAAAGACAGAATCAGACTTCAGTCCCTGTACATTGATAATATTGAGAGACAGTGGGCAAAAGCTATAGCAGGAGAAATTCTGATTCCAGTGTTGTAATAGGCTGTTGAATCTGCATCTAGACAAGGCCATAGGAAAATATGGTTTTATTGTACCTGCACTTTGTGGGCAATTGGGTGACCTCCACAGAGACCCTTCAACTTAAAATAATCTATGCTTATTAAAGCAAGTATAGGCAAGTTTTAAAAACTGCTGTTGTGTCTCATGTTTTAATTCATCAAAGATGTCTTAGGGCGTATCTTTGTTTTCCCTGTAACTGTCTGAACTGAAATGGAGCAGTCTTTTCCTAATTCTGACCTAGCTGTACCCATTTAAAAATCTTTGCCCAGATGGTTTTGGATAGCTTTTGCTGTAAAATAAAAATTAGTCAGTAGACAGGTATGAACCTTATTCTGGCATGTCTTATTTCAGCTGACCTTTCTGTGCCACTTCTTCTGTAACTTAGTTTATAGGGAAAATGGGTTCCCTCCTCTTTTTGGGCATGCATTCCCACTCCAGCACATGCTCAGACTGCTCTGTATCACTGCAGCATTGACCCGGCCAGGTCCTCCAGAAGGCATGGAGAAGATGCAATTGAAGAAGCACACTGCAGCTTTGAACTCTGAATTTCTACAAATACAGCAGAACTGGCTGCTGAATCAAAAATAGTCACTTCTGAGGCTGATGCTCCCCTTACCACTGAAGGTGCTGTTATAGGACTGTGGAGGAATATTTGATTTGCTGGATTTTAGAGTCAAATATAAAAGTACTGTGTGCTACTGTTAATTTTATATCTTTATTTTTTGGCATGCAGCCATGTAGTTTCTCTATCAGAGCAAAGGCAGAGGCTGTTTGTGCGTCTCAAGTTGGGTCTAATTTGTTTTTCAATGTGTGAAAAATAAGGGTTTAAAATTGTAGGTTATTGTTTTGTTGAGTGTATCTTTCAGTTTGGTAGTGTTTGTTTGGTCAGTTTGTTGAGACAGTTTGTTGTATCCTGTTGTTTTGGGGTGTATTTGTAAGTGTATGTTTAAGGAACAAAAGCCAGACAAACAGGAGGAGTGGCCGACTGCAGGGGCCCGCGAAACGGACGTAACATGAAACCATTCCCCTCAGCAGCAGAGCGAAGCCCGCGAAATGTGAAACCGTTCCCATCGACAACAGAGAGAAGCCCGCGAAGCACGAACCAGTGGTGGGAGAGCTCGCGGTTTGGGAACCAATGATGAACTGATGGGAGACTGAGGGGAAGGGCTTTGTGAAAAGTATAAAGGGCCGGCTTCACCTTATTGAAGGTGCGAGCCGGTGGTGGGGCTGCGGCCCCTCCGGCCGCCCAGCGTGCTGCAGCACGCTGCTTTACTTACATCTCTCTCAATAAAAAGTTTTTGAATCATGTCAGCGTTTTTGACACAATGTAACCTTAATTTTGAAGCTGACCAGACTAGGCAAATAGAAAGGTCCTTCCCTTCTTTCTTCTTTGCAGCAAAATGAGAAATACATTCAGAAGTCTGTCTTGTTTGCTGATTCAGTTTATTTGTCTCAAGATGCATAAGCATTTGTTTAGAGATGTGCTCTTTATTTGTGGAGTTGGATGTGGAATCCAGTATTACTAAAGAAATCTGCACTGAGATAGATGATTCTGAAGATGCAAGTAGGCTGGCTGGTTGCTGTCAGTTTACTGTGGAGAAGGCAGTATGTTTTGAGTGGAGCATTTAGATAGCACGTATTTCCTCTCCTTAATTTGTTTCTAGAGAGGTATTTTTAGGTTTAAAATGCTAGGAAGCTTGGAGATGATATATTATGTGTTTCAAAAGCCATTTTCATTTTCTGACTTGCATTTCAGATTCTGTTCTGCAAATTCTTGAAATAGTAAGTACACTTGTGTACTGTACAACAGTGCTTTATCCACAAGTGATCCTAGGGTCTTAAGCTTTCCTATTACAACAGTAATGATATTATCGTTATTACCCTTTCTTCTCCCTCTCCCCCACTTTTTTAGGAGTAGAGAGCCCAAGAAGCAGTGCCAGTTTTTAGCTGAAGTAGCAGCTAGAGAAAATGGGTTAATGTAGGCTTTGTTTTGTGGATTTGATTCTGTTTTGGTTTTTTAGGGCAGTGTAAACACGTGTGAAGTTAAGGGCTGTTTAGGAGGGATGATTTTTAAGACTAACAAAAGAAACCCCAAACAATCCACCCAAAAGAAACCCCAAACTGTACTGAAAAACCTCAGTTGTTTTGTTACTTCAGCTTCCACTTTCTCTTTAGAGAACTTCAGTGGCAAACATTTTGTTCTGTTCATGTGTGACTTGACAGGAGCGCTTAGTTGTTTTCTGATGTTTGGGGTATGTGTGCCCCACCAGTGCCCATATGATGGTTTCTAGGTGAGAAGACTAAATGCCCATCTTCAGTGGAGATTAACTGTTATTAATCTGCTAGCTTTATATACCTAACACAAGCAAAAGTGTAGTTGATGAAAGATAACATCATAAAAATTAGGTTCATTTTACTTGTCTCCTGGTCTGGCTTCAGATTAGTGCCTATACCATGTAAACATCTTGAGCCCTTAGAATGATAAAGATGTCACCATGATCATAGAAGGAGTGTGTTTCGTCTTCCAGATAAGGAAGAAATAATTTCATGTCCCTCTGTCCATCCCTCTAGTTGCAAGCAGTAGCTTAATAGCTGCTCTAGTATCTTCTTCCTAAATAGACCGTAATCCACAGGGAAGTTTTGTAATTTCCACTGGGGTGTCTAATGACTGTGGTCCTTCAAATTGCAAAATAATTGAAAACATGGTCTTCCCTGTGTCTTATGTTTTCTGAGACAAGAAGTTGGTTTGTGAATAAGCTGTTCTGTCATTTTGGACAGACGCTCTTTGAAAGCTGAGCCTATCGTATCATTGTACTTACAACAGCACTAGTTTGACTTCTCAGAGTAAATTACTAACTTAATAAAAGGGTATCACCACATCTAATTAATTCTGACACTGTATTATTGTTGCCAGAAGTAAGATAAGTTCCAGAACTTGTCAGCTCTAGCTCTATTTCCATCCATGGTAAAAGCCAAACTGGAGGTGAGCTGTCTCCATAAAATGATCCTTATCCCTCCCACTGAATCTACCCACAGCTGACCGGGAATGTGCTTTATGCTGCTGGAGCTGTGGGTAGGAGTGGGGATGTGTAGTGAGACAGGACCAGGTGCCCTGAGTTATTGATGAGTGGGTGTCAGCTGCTCTCTTATTGGCCCCCTGCTCCTGCACATGCTCAGGAGGGAGGCCAGACACAGGTGAACCCACACCCACTCATCAATAACTCAGGGCACCTGGTCCTGTCTCACTACAGGGATGGGTTCCCCCCTGGCTGCAGGGCATGAGCCTGCGTACCCAACCAAGAGTGCAGATCCACAGCTCTTCATCCGTCTGATCTGACAATGTTCTCCAGAGGTTTGAAGAGCTGGAATGAGGCATTTTAAATTTATTGTGTTGCTTCAGTGAAGAAGTTATGGTGTTTGGTATTTTATCTATTTTTCACCTTAAATATTCCAGTGGCTGTTACCCAGTTATATTCGCTGCTGTGTGTGACACAGTGTCCAGTGTACCAGGCCTGTACTCTGTACTGTTTTTGATAGTCTTATATGTCTGCTTTCTGAATTGGTCATCTGGTTCTTTATTCTCTTCATGGTGAACCTCTTTGTGTATCATTTACATCCATTGCTTTCACTAATTGCCATTTCTCTTTCTTCTGGGAAAGTAAACTCCTATTAGTCAAGTTGAAATGTAATTATAAAGGTTATGTTCTGCTCTCAGTCAATAGCAGAATAGTTTCAAAGAGGTGCAGGAATATTAGACTAATTACTTCTTTTCTTTATTCCCATCAAATGCCCAAGTTACTGCATATAAGTGTAGGATCTGTTTATTTCTTGATCCACTGCATTTTGCCTAGTAGTCCTGACTGGATGAATTAAATGACCTTTAACTTGAAATCTTACGGCTTCATTCACTGTGATTTCACAGCCACAGACTGAAGTGAGGGCTGCAAAGAACCTGCATCCTCCCTTGTGTGAACCTTGCAGAGTGAGCTGGGCTGGGGAGACAAGTCACCAGAAAAATTCTTGGGTTTGGCTAAGGCTAAGTTTATGCTTGCTTGCTCAACCCTATGAACAGACTTGTATAAACACTGTCACATAAGTAGGTGCAATAGAAAGGTGAGGGGACCCTAAAGTACTGTCCTGATGTAAGCTTAGTCAAATCCTTAGCCATTTGCTTTAGTTGTGGATTGTAAAGGCAGCAGTATACTTGAAGCTGACTATAGCTTTCTTCTTACTCTACACAGATGGGCTTGGGCCATGAGGAAGGACTTGGTGCCCCCTGCTTAAAATGCAAGGATAAGTGTGAAGGATTTGAGCTTCATTTCTGGAGGTAAGTGACACCAGATATCTCAAGTTGTGACTTAGCAATGCAGATCTTGGAGCATGTATGAAAATGTCTAACTGCTTTTGTTCTCTCTTTTAATTAAACTAGTCAGATGCTTTCAAGAAATTGTCTTCTAGGTTCAGGGCTTCTCAGCTGCATTACGACAATGTTTAAGTATATGGTTACTTACAAACATACAATGCACCTGCACTGAAGTCAATAGTAGTACTTCTACTGAAGCATTTGCATTAGCTTAATAAACAGTTGAAGTAATTTTGTAAAAAAATATCTATCCCTACAGTAAGAGAGATGTCAGCAAAGAAGTGTGCTTTGTCTGTGTAATAAAATCCTTTCTCAGCTGCTGACCAAATACATAAACTTTGATTTGGGATTTTAGGTAGAATTATCCATGTTGATAAGATGTTGAAACTTTGTATGCATCTACAAATTACTAAAAAGGGGAAGAGGTGTCATCATTCAAGTAATTTAGATAAGTGCTTAGCCTTGAATGATCCATTCTTCCTACATGAGTAGGAGCTGAAAAAGTTGCAGTAAATAGGCTATGCTGTGGTCTATGCCATGACTTCTGCAAAAATTTTGTATTACATAAGTCTTACTGAAACACAGCCTTCTGGTTGGGGTGGCTGATACACCAGAAAGCTGTGCTGCTATCCAGCAAGATCTGGACAGGCTGGAGAGCTGGGCAAATGTGAACCTCATAAGGTTCAATGGGGGAAAGTGTAGCATCAGGCATCTGTGTAGGCATAACACCACCACCAGTACAGACTAGGGAAAGCTGCTCCATGGAGAAAAACCTTGGAGTCCTAGTGGACAGTAAATTCTCTATGGGTCAACAATGTGCCCTTGCAGACAAAAGGACAAATGGTATCCTAGGGTGCATCAGGAAAACTGTGTCCAGGAAATCCCCTTCAACTCTGCCCTGGTGAAACCACACCTGGAATACTTTATCCAGTTATGGGCTCCCCAGTTCAAGAGAGACAGGGATCTACTGGAGAGAATCCAATGAAGAGCTATGAGGATGATTAAGGGATTTGAGCATCTCTCCTACGAAGAAAGACTGAGAGAACTGGGGCTGTTTAATCTTGAGAAAAGAAGACTGAGAGGGGTTCTTAAATTATGTCTATAAATATCTGAGGGAGGGGTGGCAAGAGGATGAGGCCAATCTCTTTTCAGTGGTGCCCAGTAATAGAACAAGGAATAACAGGTTTAAGCTAGAACATAGGAAGTTCCACCTCAACATGAGGAGAAACTTCTTCACTGTGAGGGTGATGGAGCACTGGAATGGGTTGCCCAGAGAGCCTGTGGAGTTTCCTTCTCTGGAGACCTTCAAAACCTACGTGGCTGTGTTCCTGTGTGGCCTTCCCTAGGTGATCCTGATTTGGCAGGGGGCTTGGACTATATGATCTCTAGAGGTCCCTTTGAATTCCTAACATTCTATGAAACCATCAGTGTATCTATCATGTTAGTTCTGATTATAGCACACTGGTAATACTGTATATGCTCTAATAAATAGCTTATTGGGGGTGGAAATCCCTTTTAGAGGGAGCAGCCTGCACAGGACAAAAGAAATAATTGTAAGTAGCACTAGCACATGCAAGCAATGAAAGGGATTGCATTCTACCAATACTATTTAGCTGCAGTCCTTACTATATCTCTAGTAGGGTTTTATTTGGGTTGGGTTTTTTTGAGGTAGCCTTTACATCCCAGCCAGCCAGGCACCAGGTACCAGTAAGGCTTAGAAGGTTTCACTCTTTACCGAAGTATCTGACTACAGCTGAGACCTGATTTAGAAAATAATCTGTAAATTGATGACAATACAGCTTCTTGATTATGTATCTATAACTATAGAAAAAGCTTAAAAACAAGGATATAGAGCAAGAAGTGGTAATACATTAATAAACAAACATGATCATCTAAAGATAGCAAATATTTTAAAATGTTCTTTCTATTAATTAATTATTTGCTCTCCATTGAAGAGGGGACTCGTGTAGAGATAAGGGAAAAATAGAACACAGCTAACATGTTGGCAATTCAATACAACAGAATAGAAATTTTTGCAGGAGTAAATAGCATTGTTTATCTATGGTTAGATGAGAAACGGTCACTTCCTACTTGAGAAGTCTTTATTTAGAGTCAGTGCAGTAAGTGGGGGAGACAAAAAAGTCTAGACTAGTTAACTTTTTCTCAGTTCTGTTCTCTTTTTCTTAGTTCCTATTATTAAGAGACCTTGTAATTTCTAGCTTATTCTTCAACAAGGAAGGATTTGGAATAAAAAGACATAAAATGTTTCAATTTATTTTGTCGCACAACAGCATGTTTGCCAAACTAGATTATGTCTACTTCTATGTATATATCTGGAGAGTTTCCTTTGTGTTTTTCTTTATACACATCTCTTTATTCTCCCATGGTTATGGCTCATTGTGCCAGGTCCTGAATCCATAGCTCATCAGAGCACTGTTTGCCCCAGAAAATAGAGCTTGTAGACAAGAGTGGATTAAATAGCAAGAAAGAAAAAGACATGAACAGCAGCTATTTAGTAAGAATTAAGTTTTAATTTTTAAATCTAATTGACATAGGCTAGATAAGGTGGCTGGAATTAGCCTGAGAAGCATCTTCTAGTTGGTAGACAAATATGGCACATAACTCTCAAATAGCTGAGAAGTTACCCACTGAATTCAAGAGTGGGTTAGAAAGAAGCTACTTCTCCAGCTGAGCTTTTACTGGAGACAGGAAGAGTATGAATCTAAAGTCTGAAGTCAATCTTGTGTAAACAGTTTTCAAAGGAAAAAATAATATGCTTTGCATGATACAGAGATCTTATGAGTCCACCAGTTGAACAGAAAATCATCGATCCCCAGTACCTGTTCCCTTTGTCATGTTAGGCTTAAAATCTGAAACTCTTCAGTAGAAGCAAACTGTAGCAGAAGTGGATAGCATGTAGCATGGTAACATGAATTATCAGGGGAGCAGTTAAAGTTCAATCACTAACTTTACTATTCTCAGTAAAAGGCAGGTGTTGGAGTAGGGTTTGCAACTTGGAGAAACTGGTACACGTTGGGAATAATGACTGTGGTGGCTTGATCCCTGCCAGCAGCCGAGCACCCACACTCCCTATCCTCTCACTGTAGGGTGAGGGAGAGAAAGGAAAGAACAAAAGTGAGAAAACACATGGACTCAAAGTCCATGAAGGGTGAAGGAAAGAGGAGGAAAAAATCTGTTGATGCAGAGGCACTCTCTCACAACATCCCACCAGCAGACCAATCCTCATCCAGTCTTCAGGCAGTGGCCATTTTGAAAGTTAAAAACCCTTCCTTCTTCATCCTCTACCCCATCTTATTGCCGAGTGTGACATTACATGGTATGCAGTATCTCTGTGCCCAGTTTGAGTCAGCTCTGCGCCCCTCACTTCTCCACCCCAGCTTATGGTTCAGGTGGGGATAGATTAAAAAAAAAAAAAAAAAAAAGCCCTGACATTGTGCAAGCACTGCTCAGCATTAAAAAGTGCTTTCAACACTGTTTTAACCACCAGTCCAAGACACGGCACCATACAGGTACTTCGGAGAAAGCTGCGAGCGAGCGCAGTAAGGAAGGCAGTAGCTGTGCTGGCAGCGGGGCAGGCTGAGCTCCGGGCTGTGGTCCGAGTGTGACACTGCCCTCTCCTGGGTGAGAGGAGCTGGGAAGCTTCAGCAGATCATGCAATAGTTTTTACTTGTCTGATTCACGAAGGCTGGTGTAGCTCAAAGAGCTAGGGGTAATTTCTCCCTGTGTTACTACACAAAACAGCCTCAATTCTGCCTTCAGTGAGTCAGACAGGGAAGTAAATGAAGCAGTCCAAGTTTATGTGTATTGCAGCAGGGTTTTACACAGTGCACTGTTCTACTCTATACCTGGAGCATTTGGAAAATACCTCGCCTGGTGTGGTAAATGCTCTTTAAGCAATGTGTGCTATAATTCTTGGCACAGTGTGTTGGGGTGGTTATATAGCTGCAAAACTATTAAGTTAATCAATTACAGAACTGGTAATAAACAAAGACCTTAGTATCATTTGTCCCTAGCTTTTGAAGTTCTGAAAGTTTGTGTGGTGATCTGAATGCCACATGAGTACAATAAGAGCTACAGTCTACAACAGTAACTAAACAGTGAATAATTGCCTACTTTAAGTGTGTTAATAGTTTTTGCTTTTAAAATTGTCCTCAGAATCAAGCTTCCATCCAAGTGTAGCAGCAGCAGGTGGAGGCTTCTCAGTTCAGGTGTTAGACTTCTTTCAGACTGCAAAACTGCCTCTATAAAATTATCAGGACAGGCTGGATAAATGTTTGCTCACAGGGCATGAGTTACCCACTAGAGGGAAGTGTGGGATAGGAGTTGGAAGTTGCTAGAAGGAGGAAGGAAGGTTCTGACTTAACTTGATCATATATATGCAAGAAAGTGGTAATTGTCTCCAGTGCAGCTTGCCAAGATATTTGTGCTTCTGGAGATAGGCATCTTAAGACTGGGAAAGCCTGTTTTCAGCATCTGACTTCTCTGCACAGATGCAGTTCCTGAAAGGCAGAGAGAGCTTTAAGTTGACTTTTAACATTTTCTTGTTAAATTTTTCTTGTAAGGCTTTCAGGCAAGTACCGAGGCAAGATTCCAAGCATTTGAAATTACTATAGCTGCATTAATAGCAAGAAAATATTGCACAAGGAATCATGTAGGAGGTTGGTCTTTCTGAGTGGAGGACACAAGGCTCATAAACTTGTGCCAGAAATTTGTTGAGGGCTCCTTTGTGCTTGCCTCCTGCTGTCATTAGGAGCCAGTGTAAAGAGTCAATGTAAGAGTCATGATCTGAATTTTTCTTCTCCATACACCAAAACATAGAAAAGTAGGAGGATTGATGAAATTTGGGTTTGGAGAAGGAACTGGAAATCTTTGATTGTTGCTATAAATAGAAATCCAGGACACAGAAATTCACCAGCTTGAGAAAGATGCTGGAATCTGCTTGCCACCTTTATTCCTATTTCTACCCACCTGAGAGTGGGAAGCGAGACACAATCTACTAAACCTGTCTTTTACAGTGATGCGCAACTTTGAAATCCACGCGTTTTGAAGCGTCACCCCTATCTCCCATGTTTTTAACAGGAAGAGCATCCCATACTGCTGAGATTTGACTAGAGAAACTTTTCTCTCCTATGAAGTCCTGAGAGGCTGTGAGCATGTAAGCAGGAGTCACTGATACCTTTCAGTAGGAATCTTGCTGCATGTCCTCAAGTAAAGGGAAAAGCTTTTTGACAAGTCAGGTGAAGAGAATAAGAAATTCTCGTTTCCTGTATTCTTGATAGATCTAAAGGAGGTAAAATTAAGTGTGTTAATACATGTGTTTTAATATATGTATGTGTATATATAATACAAATTGGTCTTTCTGGCATATGTGAAGTGTTTGCTTTAGCACCAAAAATTAAAACAAAGCATAAATTATCAGACAAAATTATGAAGCGCAAGTTTAAGGGACAGGGACGCTTCAGTAAGATGGCTGTATCATAGTCAAATAAATGACCCACTAATCTATTCTAAGTAGAAGTAATTGGTCATATCTCCTATGCAGAAGAGACAGTGACTAAGGAACAGGACTCTTGTGGCAATTTATTGGAAGAAGGTATTACTAAATTGTGAACAGTGCTACTCTGTAGGAAGAGTTATGTGTGTAAATATCAACTTGATATCTTTTAGGACTGGAAATTATTAAAGAAAAGGGATTATAAATCAGAACAGGAAGCCTTTTTTTGGCTGTTAGCAGTGCACAGACATCTTCATGTGGCTGAGATCCAGGGGAGCTTTGGGGAGCAGGGGAAATAACAGCAACCTCGGAGATTTTCCTTCAGTGTACTGACGGTCTGACATCACTTGTGACTTGGGCATTCTCCACATTTTTGCTGGACTATTTTCTCCTGTGTTTGTAGACTTCATTATCCACAGGCTCTACGCCAGGTTCACAGCACTTGGAGTTTTGTAACATAGCCCCTGCAACAGCTTCTTGCGAATTCCATGTAGGCAGAGAGTCATTCACTTAATCTTGAAAAAGCAAGGGGATAACATTAGACTGAAATGTATGCAGTCAAACTCTTAGTCTGGGGTGGGGGAAGAAAAGGGATTGTTTCATTCTTCTCAGTGCAAGTATAAAGCACGGTAGTTCTATGCTGGCTTTCATAGTGGGACCTAGGAGGGGGCCTTAGGATAAGTTTCATGCTTTCACTTTTTTGCAAGTATTTGTTCATCTGTTTAATCAGTGCAACAGAAAATCTTTCAAGGACACTGAAATTAGAAAGGCATGTTACTGAGTATAACAGCAATTAAGTAAAGGTGCCCTCTTAGTTTGAAACAGAAACAGCTGTTCTGCATTCTGAGAGATTGCTATTATAAAAGAAATATGCAACTTCATGAGACAAAATGAGCAAAAATAAAGTGCCCTTGAGGCTTTTCCAGCATGTTTGGAAGTCTCAGGGGAAGAATTCCACCACAGCTTGCTGGGGATGGTGTGGTCTCTGCAGGCTGTCATTGCTGCTTCACTGTAGTTGGTTGCTGTACAGGGTGAGGAGAGCTGCAGGAACTGTCTTGCTGCTGTTGTGACAGAACAGGCAACACATAAATTGTTCTTACTAAGTTCTGTTTGGCAATCAGAGCAGTTCTGGACAGCAAGACTATATGTAACTTGCACAAATCTGTACAAGTTACCTGAGAATGTCTGTTTACCAACATAATTAGATTGCATCCTGATACATCAAGTTCCTCAAATACACTTCACTGGCCTTGCTTTCCAATGTAGCATTGGCATATTGGTGATAAATAATTACTGAATACTGAAGTAGTACTAATGATTTTTAAAAATTGACCTTTTCATGAGCTCTACTTTTATTTTCTCATATTTACCAATAAGGAGTCTGTAGGATGTTCAGCAATGCAGGCGGAATTACACAGTATCACATCTGTGCATCTTTTATGTTTTGCAAGTGAGTTGCAAGTCATGCAGGCTACATGTCAGCCTACACTTCAAGTATCAGTCTCTTAAGTTCTTAGATATTGTAGAATCTGTTCTGCTTAACATTTTTATTTTACTTGTTATTTTTAGAGTGGAGTGGCTTATTTCTGTTACAGAGTTAGTTACTTTTCTTAAGGAGTGGGCTTCATAACTTAGGTTACCATAACTTATGGTATTATAATTGCTGTCTTGGAAGGGTTTGTGTTGGCAAGGGCCTTAAAGATTATAGAGTTCCAACCCCCCCTGAATGTCCAGGGACACTTCCCACTAGACCAGGATGCTTCCATCAACCTGGCCTTGAACACTTCCAGGGAGGGTGCATCCACAGCTTTCCTGGGCAACCTGTGCCAGTGTTTCACCATCCTCACACTAAAGAATTTCTTCCTAATGTCTAAACTAAATATGCCCTATTCACATGACCAGTGCAGTATCCAGCACACACTGAAATAATAATTCCATATGCTGTATAAGAAAGTGGTGTATGTATGTAGTGTGTAACTTTGGGGCTGGCTGTGCAACATTTCCCATATGGAGATTGTTATTCCTTTCCCATCCCCTTGTGAACTTGTTCAAGTCATAGCATGTTCTTGTCACATACCTGTTAGGTGCCTTTAGATAAGGTATTTATCTTGTCTTCAAGACTTTAGAAATCAAGGTGCAGAAAAATGTTAGGGTTCTGGATTTTTGCAAGCATTTTTGATAAGCATTTCATAGGTAGTAGGTGTATGTTATTCACTAAAAATAATATTACTCTTTGCTCTTCAAGTTCTTGAGATCCAGAAGGTTGATCTGTTTTCATAGGCTATAAAATAAGAGCTTTTAGTTCATATCCAGCTTTGCTAATTTCCATAGACTATGGCTAACTTGTTTGAACTGGAGCTCTGGGCAAGCCATGAACAAATAGTAAGCTATCTTGTCTAACCCAAGGTTTTGTTTATTATATGGGAATTGTTTAATTATGCGTAAGGTAATAAATTGCTATCTAATATCCCTTAATCAAAGGAGTTTGAACGTGTTGTGTATTAAAGAATACCAGTGTAGATCCTTCTACCTTTTAAGGCTGTTATCTGTAAAAATTCTCTGTACAGCATGTCACAGTACCTCTGACTTGGGTCAGAGCTGTGTGAAAGGCTGTGTCCATATAAGCCTTTCACTTTTTTTTCATCTTCTGGATGCTGAACCTTGAGCAGAACTTGGTGTGATTACACTGTATATATGTCTGTATGCAGGTTTTTTAATTTCTTTCTAGGAAATGTTTGTTTCTATTTGATAGCAACTGTGTTATAATAAAATATCAAGCATACATTGCAATGCCTATGAAGAAAATAGCAAAATATCTAATTTTGAGTGTGTAAAGAGAACCTGTAAAACTAAAAACCTAAATTATTTCTGGTAGAATCAGTGATGCATTTAAGTTAACTCATGGGTGAGTACCCATAATCTATCTGTTAGATGGGTGATAATGGACTTCTATGTGTGTGATCACTACAGAGATGTAACTGAAGGACTGATAAAGCATCAAATTCAAAATGCATTAATGTTGACTGATATCTATCTAGTAGCAATCTCTGTCAACATAGACTGTAAATAATACAACAGGAGAAAAAAAAGAGTATCCTCAATATGTGTTCAACACATTGCAGATAACTTGAATATTCCCTAATCAAAGCACTTAGCACAAGGCCTTTGATTCCCAGTGATAATTTTACCCAGCTGGTGTGAGATGTAATTTTCAGCTGAGCCTGTAACTTTGTTTCCATAAATTTCAGAAAAATATGTCGCAACTGCAAATGTGGCCAGGAAGAGCATGATATCCCCACAAGCAATGAGGACGACTGTAAAGTGGGGAAACTCTTTGAAGATACAAAATACACAGCCCTTATAGCAAAGCTGAAGAAGGATGGTGCTCCAGTGTATAAACGCAATGTAATGATACTGACTAACCCAGCGGCAGCCAAGAAGAATGTATCCATCAATACTGTCACCTATGAGTGGGCTCCCCCTGTTCAGAATCAGACACTTGTAAGTCTAGCTCACTTTTTCTTCATGTTCAAGGCAGGAATTGGTGGGAGACAGAGAAGTACAGCTTACCAGAAGGATAAATGTGCTGCTTGTGATCTTCTTCCTCCTCAAAACTCTGAAAAAAAAACCAAAACAAAAAAACAAGAAAAAAACCACCAAAAAAACCCAAACCAAAACAAAACCTCTGAAAATATGGTGCCTGTTTAATGAGTTTTGCTTCTGTGATCTTGTAGATACAGATGCATGTCTTGAGGTGGCTATTAATAGACTGGATTAAACATCTGCAAAATCCTTGGAGTTTCTAAGCAGCTTCTTATTTATTTATTTACTTTGGGGTTTTTTTTGAGTAAACGTGAAATTTCAATTTGTGTGGAGTATGGGCTTAAAAAAAAAAAGCAAAACAAACAAAATAACAAAAAAGAAACAAACAAAAAATGCAACAACCAATCCCACAACAATTTACGTAATTGTTTCAAGTTCAGGGCAGCACTCATTCTTGCACATAGCTTTTACTGTATATGGTTAGAACAAGGTCAGTGTTGACATCTAAAAGAACAGCTCTCTTCCATCATGTTTTCAGCTGAAGCAGATGAGATGGTAGATAGCCTTCTGAGGATTTTGCTTCACTTTTCAAACTTTGATTGCTGATTTACTGTACTTGCAGTGTTGTGTGATCCATGCCAGAAGCACATTGTCTCTGACCTACCTCAAAATATCCTTTTTTTCATTGACTTAATCAAGCCTTGTGCATGTAAATCAATGGTTACTTAATATACATTTACCACTGACAATTCAGGCTTATCCATGCTTTATTAAATCTAGAACTCTAGTTTTTTTTAATGTAGCTCAAATTATTTTTGCAGCAGTCTGCATGCCCTGGGCAGACTATTTCAGCTCCTTCTTTTTAAAGCTATACTGATGATCAGTAGTTTTAGATAGCTTTGAAGAAACAAGGTGCTCTGTAAACATTATTTATTATTTACTCTGATAACAGCTCTATTCTGAATGTTGTAAAAGGCTTAAAAGGAAGCTTTCTCTGTGAAGCAGCTGATTAATGCATCAGCTGCATTTCATCTCAACTCACTCCGTTTCGGGAGCTTAATGTTTATGGAAAGAACCTTGTTTTTGACAAATTTCACTGTCGCTAACAACAGTAGAGATAATTTTAGTCATGTGTTTGCTTAAAAGGATGGTTCTATGGTTGAAGTGGCATCTGATATCTAATTCCTTTTGGTTCAGGCTAGACAGTATATGGAAATGCTACCAAAGGAGAAGCAGCCTGTTGCTGGCTCAGAAGGCGCACAGTACAGGAAGAAGCAGCTGGCTAAGCAGCTGCCTGCTCACGATCAGGATCCTTCAAAATGCCATGAGCTCTCCCCCAGTGAAGTTAAGCAGATGGAACAATTTGTGAAGAAGTACAAAAATGAGGCACTGGGTGTAGGAGATGTCAAACTCCCTGGTGAGCTGGAAACAAGAGCCACTGACCAGAGTAATGTGAGCAATGGTGAGAGAGCCACTTCAACTGCTGTAAGAGCGATGCAGGACAAGTCCCCAGGTCAGAAGGCATCTCAGTATGTAAGTATAAGAATGGAAAGATAAAACAAAAAGGTGTAGTACCATCCAAGTGCTCTCTTTGTGTGTCGTTTAATCCAATTAAGTTGCTTATTAACTTGAAATAGTAAAAATCAGGGTTTGGGGGAGGAAAGAATGGGAGCTGAAAAATGCAAGTGTCTGCACAGGACCCTGGTTTCTGTCCATATTGAGTGCAAATAACCAGGTGCAGCAAATACCTTCTTAGATGACCTTTTAGTCCTCAATGCAAATACACGTTAACTTGGAGATATGGTACAGCAGGATGACTTACAAAAGAACAATAAAGAAACTTGTGTAGTCTTTAAAAACGAATTCTTAACACTTCTCTCTACTTGAAGAGTTTAGTTTAATTTTAGAAGCCTATTTTCTCCTCTTTCTTGGAAGTGCACCAAAATTACCCACTTGACAAATTGTGTTTATTGTTTCTTAGTTTCATTTAATTTTAGAGTAACACCTCTCCCTCTCATGTCCAACAAGCCAAGCCATGTAACAGCTGTTTTGACTAGCCTTCTTCTTTGATCTATTTTTTCCTTAGCATTTGATTTCTATGTTGTAATTGCTCAACAAAAAACAAGGTATGTAAAATTACCCAGTTCAAATTTAAATTTCTAAAACTATAGCCTTTATAAAGTAATTTTGACATAACTCACCAACTTCTGCTGTGCATGTCTCTTCTACCAACTACAAATAGAAAGTTAGGGGTAGGACTACTGAAGTAACATTAGTGAAGGCAGACCTTCATTTCAGGGTGGTAAAAACTCCTTCAACTTGATTTCCAGAAATGTTGCTGTTACATTTATGAATTCCCAAAAATATTTAACTCATGGGTACTTACAGAAAAGAATATTCAAGTTCTAGATGGAGGTAGAAGTTTGTTAATGTTGTAGGATCTGGCTTTTTTTTGGGGTGTGTGTTTGTGTTTTTTAACTGTAATATATTACTTTTTGCATTATTCATATGCATTTTTGCATTATTCATATGGAATATAAAATTAACACTTAAGGTAAGTGGGCATGATCAAAGCTAAAACTTAACCAGTCTTATGCTATGCCATTTGGTTATCTGTAAAATATCTGTATTATATAATTATTATTCAGAGGTTTTTGCCATTATCTTGTGTGGAGATTCTGAGGTACTAAAAAGTTTTTATCATGGCTTGATGAGGTTGCTGTCACATTGTCTTAACTCAGACTCTCCTGGGTTACTTTAGTTTCACCACAGCAGTTCTTCATTTACCTCCTCACCTACAGAAATACACACTTTGCGTTGTAGTCTGCTGGCCACCTGGCTTGGACTACGTTAAGGGCAGGAGGCACTCTGTCCTCTTGAGTAATTATCAAAAGATGCTTTATTTTTACATTACATCCCTTTATCATTTCCAAAGTTTTCTTCCTCAAGCACCTTAGTATACCTCTTCCTATTTAGGCCAGGCATATGTAATTTAAAAAGATATTTTAAAAGTATTTAATATGTGTAAGTGAACACTTGAGCTGCTTATCTATTTTTAGAGACTGAGTTTACCCTGGGACTAATACTTAGGATTTACATCAGTTTTGGGGTGGTTTTTTTGTTTTTTTTTTTTCGTTTTTTGTCTGATTTCTGCAGTGTGACTTAGATACAGGCATGTGCTGTAGCATTATCTCAACTTTTTTTTTAACAGTTGAAAATAAACAAATACAGAGACAAACTCTTATTAAATACCTTGCAGAAAACGTGCCATCCTTGACTACATTTTTTTTCTGTTAATTAGTTCTGCACTTTTACTCTCCTTATTTTCTTGTAGATTATCTCAGATTGAGTCTGAAAGCACATTATTTCTGTGGCTCTGATAAACAGAATATCTTGAAAAAATAATTTTTCTTATAGGAGTGGATTACAGTTCTTCTAAACCTGATTTTAAATAATTAAATAAAAAAAGCAGGTCTCTACTAATAATATAAATATAAAAATGGCCTCTGTGTTTATACATATATGTATTTTACCATGATGAAAATCTGAGTAACAGGAAAATGGAAAAACAAAAAAATCAGCATAATTGCTTCTTGTAAAGAAGCAAATTTCTGTATGTAACTTATAAACACCTAGGCTCGGGATGTTGCAAATATTAAATAAACAAATGGTCTTCCCCTCATCTAGGTCCATACAACTACTAAACCTTCCAACTGGCTCCTCTTCTAGTGTGAGGTCTAGAGCAGAAAGAGTCAAAATCTTCATACATGTATAGATATTTACTACTCCCCTCTCATTGTGGTCCAGGCTGTTGTTTCTCCCCTTTTTGATGTCTATGTATATTTTGAAATTCAGACAAATTTAAACTTGTCTGAAACAAATATGGTGCTCTCATTGAGATGACTTACAGCTGAGACACTTAGCACAAAATAAAATTTTATATACGCACACCATTAAAAACTGAGGCCATTTGTGGCTAGACTTGTAGTGATGTGAGTCGTGGAGATAACCCTCCCCGGGTGTTCAGCCCAGTTACAGACCAACTGGAGAGCAAGAAATGCCAAATGAGTGATTAAAGTGTAGACTAAAATTGTTCTCAGTAACATAAACCACCTGTGTTTTTGTGACTTGATCACAAAACCTCTTTGTAAGCAGGTATGGAACAGGAGACTATGAACTTCTTAGAATTATTTGTAGTGTGTGTTCATAAACTTTGTGGTCCCTTTTCCATAACCATTCTTCCCATCCTAAGATCATTAATTACACTCTACTGGACAACAGTTTTGAGTGACCAGCATCCCTAGAACACTGCTTTATAAAGAATAAGTCTGAAAAATTCACAATTTTTTTTTTCTCCCCAGTGATGCAGATACAACTTAATTTTCTCATATCTATTAGTACAGCCATTTTCTTGTCCTGTGTTTCAGTCATAGCCAGTTAGCTTTGATGGCAACTCCTTATTGTTGATTAATTAAGGCCCATAGAACGTAACATGAATTTTAATTGCCTGTTCTATTTTCTTTTTTTTAAGAACTGGCCTGTAGTTGTAAGAATGTGAATATGACAACATATAATAATCCATTTAATAGCACTGTGTCAGTAGAATGTACTTCATCTTGAACTGCTTAGTTAAACCTGGACTGTGGCATCATGTCACACTACTGTCTGATCATGGGAGTAAACTAATGGTTTAGTATGTCTGGGAAGGTAGGATTTATTAAATATGCTGGCAATATGTAGTTGCTATAAGTGTACCTCTTCAAAGACTTATTTAACTTGATAATGATTTCTTTCCAGTCTTGCTATGAGTGCAAACTGAACATGGAAGAAGGTGACCCAGCCGTCTATGCAGAACATGCAGGATATGACAAACTGTGGCACCCAGCTTGTTTTGTCTGTTGCATCTGCAATGAACTTCTAGTAGACATGATCTATTTCTGGAAGAAGGGTAACCTGTACTGTGGAAGACATTACTGTGAAAGTGAAAAACCACGCTGTGCTGGGTGTGATGAGGTAGGAACCACTCTACTTCTTTTGACACACACGTTTGCTCCCCTGAGAAGTAAATGTGGTTTTTTTAGTAACGTTTTAGTGCAGGAACATGATGTGCTTTCACCAGTTTTAGCTGATTGTAGTTGTGATGAATGAAACTGGTATGGACATTCATGAGGATCCATAGTTTGCCTTGGATTTTGTGGGGATTTTGTGTGGCCTACAGGGACCTAAGATGTAATTAGTACCTGAGTGCAAAATCTTCTAGAAATCCTGATGTTGCAGTTGTCTCCTCGTAAAGGACGCTAGGGGGAGCGCCTTACTAAAGCACACCTTGTGCAGCAGGCACAACAGTCTGCCCGGTGTCATTGGCATCTGTTTGCTCTTAGAAAACTAAATGGAGGGATTTGGAAAACAGTCGAACAACTGAATGTTATTGAAATCATTTGGAACAGTGGAACCGCCAGTTCCTTGGAAATTACAAAACCTCCTGAGGCTAGTTTTACTGAAAGAAATTCTATTCAAATGCATGTATTAATGTTTGTGTCTTCCTCATAGCTAATATTCAGCAATGAATATACTCAAGCAGAAGGTCAAAACTGGCATCTGAAACATTTCTGCTGTTTTGACTGTGATCGCATTTTGGCTGGGGAGATCTATGTGATGTTGACTGAGAAGCCAGTCTGCAGACCCTGCTACATGAAGAACCACGCTACGGTAAGATTCCTACAGACACGTGGGTGCTAGGAAGGCCAGGAACATCCAACTATGGAGCCTGAAATTCTTGCTTTTTATCAGTGTGGGAGTGTCTGAAGAGTCACTCATAGCTGTTGTCCAGTATCTTGAATGCAGATTCAGGCTGAAATCAGTTCTCGCTTTCCCCTTTTGAAAAACAACTTCAGAGCAGACCAGTGTTGTGTCAGTTCCTACACTTGAAAAAAAAACTACTAGTGGGACTGAAAGACTGTTCTGAAGATACCTTTAACTTGTCCAGTGGTGAAGCAGGATTCTGTAGCAGGATGGGTACAGTAGGTAAAGATGAGTTAAGTCACTGTTAATTGTGTCAATCATAGTTCATTGTGACCAATTTCATTTGGTCAGCTAAAAGTCTGTACTGACAACTGCAATCTAAATATTTTGTTTATTTGTATTTCTAACCATATGAGTTTTGAAGGAAAGTGACAGATGGGATAAATCTAGAAGTTTGGGAAAGGATGGTAGTTCTTGGCTCCTAGTCAATCTAGGAATTCTCATCTGAAATGACTGCCTGTCTGCCACTTAACTACCTATTAGTCTAATTTGCATCTAGGCTGTTCATGTAGTTAATAGAGGAAAAAACTGTTCTCTCTAGCTGGCAGATAACAATCTTCTAAGGTAGGTATGATGAATTATCTTTCAGAGAGGCATTTTTTTTATTTTAAAGTATTAACTTGTGATTTAAATGATAATTTTTGCCAACCAGATTTTAAATTAATTACATCTGCGACTTTCTAGTAACCTTTAATTCATTTGCATTGCTTTACAGCTGCCAATGCACAGGAGGATCTCTTCAAATATATGAGTTCATATATTAAGATCTACTCTGTTTGGCACCACAAATTTTGATCACTATTTAGGCAATGGGAAATCACAACTCAGTTTAGTCCGAGAAGCAAATGATTTCTTGTGTGCATTTTATTATTTTGTTTTGTGTCCTGAGGTGCATTATGATTGGAAACACTGCTTTAAAATTAAAGGAAAATCAAAAGCTGGAGGCTTTCTTCAAAGCCTTTTTTTAACATCTGTCTCTCTTGTTCAAAAATATTTTAAGAATTACAGGTTTTATTGTTGTTGTAGAGAGTGTGTGAACACTTCATTTAAGTTTAATTTTATTTCTAAACAGGTCTGCCAAAGCTGCCATAATGCTATAGATCCAGAGGTCCAGCGTGTGGCATACAACAACTTCAACTGGCATGCTACACAGGAATGCTTCTTCTGTTGCTGTTGCAGCAAGGGTCTCATTGGCCGGAAGTTCATGTCAGTGGAAGGGATGGTCTTTTGCTCAGTGGAATGTAAGAAGAAGATAATGTCTTAAGAGAAGATATCTTCAAACCAAGAAGTGCTGCGTTCCAAAGGCTCTTGCATCTCTACTGTAAAATGCACAGTGTTGGGGCACTTAAGGTTACTGAAAGTATTAAATAGCATTTTCCCAAAGATTTTTTTTTTCATGAGTAAAACTTGCTACATAATCTTAATTTCTCTTTTGAAATACCATTCCTACATTGGATGTCAAGTGACTTCACCTGCCAGAAATGTAAGGAAAAATGTTATGAACTATATACATTTAAAGGGAGCTCTTCACAATGAAGGATCTTCTTGCTCTGTCTTGTGTAATAGAAGAAGAAAATGTGAAAATGCTCCAATTTTTGGGTTTTTATGATAAATGTAATTCTTCCATTTTTGTTTTTACTAATTTATCATTTTAATAGTTTCCCTGCTTTCATGAAGCACTTTATACAAAAGGATCAGATTTACCAATGCATACAGTTTTGTTCAGTAGACCTCAAGTATGCAGAGGGAGTTAAGCTTGAAAACAAATATTGCCTGTAATCATGTTTGTTGTTAACACCTGGATTCTTAAGGGATGGTGACTCAAACATCTGGTTTGTAAAGTACCTCTTCAACCACTAGAAAATGGTGGCTCATTTTTCTCTTATGACTGACTGTTCATGCCTGGTAAAATTTTCATGTTATGAATCCTGAAGTTACATTACAGGTTGCTTTTTGGTTTTTTGTTTGTTTTTAGTTTCATTTTTTTGAGGGAATAGCAGGGAGAAAATATAAGACTGAGGTATTGTGCAGATATGGGGAGGGAGAAAATCGCCAACATTAGTGGGTGTCGCTCTTATTCTTTCAGAACTGTCTTGTTTTTTCATGAATGTTCTCATAAAATGTGCCTTCTATTGGAGGGATGTGGCACACAATACTGTATGCATTTCCAAGAATGTAATTCTACACAAAGATGATTCTTATGCTTTTTTTATTTGTAAGTTCTTAACCAAAGTGCAAAGAAGTCTTTCCCAGAAAATTTCCAGTACTTGAGTGAGAAAAATCAGTGTATTAGCTTTGCTTAGTAGACATAAACCAAATGTATAGTTCTTCTTTTTCTTAAGAATTACAGATCTACAGTGAAACTTGTTAGCTATATTTGTGCAAAACAGTAAATGGAGAGCCTTTGGCCTAAAAAACCACACCTAATAAAAATAATTTCAAAAAAAATACAGCAAACCAACAAGCCTATGCAAGTCTTATGTTTAGCTCTTTTTTTTTAAGTTTTATGGTAGATACATTGTAACACTTAAAAATAAGAATTAGTGTTGTTCACTTGAGTTGTCTGGTAATTCTGTTCTTTTTTAATCTCCTTTAGGGAAAGCAAGTAGAAGAGGAAATGCTTCCATACTTCTCTTTACCTCTGACATTATTTCAAAACAACCTTTTAGGACCTGTATTACTGGGAAGTGTTTACTATCTTGTGTAATATTGTTGGTGTCCTCACAGGTTCAAAACAATGTATCTTGTTGCATCAAATGCAGAACTTCAGAACTTAGCGTGAATTTGCTTTTTGTTCATATGTCCTTAATTGTATTTGAAGACATAGCATGCGAAGTTCTGAATTCACACAGGAGAGCTAATGTCCTGAGAAGAGAAAGTACACTGTGATCATTTGAGCACTTCAAAAATAAGGCATTGGTGTGAGATACATGTTTTGTATATTGTCTAAATTGAGATGTAAACTTTAGGTCCAGGTTCTGGAAGCCTGTACAACTTTTCTGATGAATCCTCAGGGTGTATAAAAAAGTGTATGTCTGCCAGCTCATGCCAGTGAGGTTGTATTCTTGCCAGATTTGCAGTTTGAGACCAAGAAAAGGCAGGATGCCTCAGTAAGAGAAGGTATTACCATTTCTCTGTTGAAGTGCTCCATAATCTCTTGCAGGACATGCTGCAAGAATGCCTTTTGGGGAGTGGGCAAAGTTCTTATTATTATCTGAGAGGATAGCTTAGTCCTTAGCCTGGGTTTTACTTGGATTGAGTGCATCTGTTCTCACCCACTCAGTAGCACGTATTCTAGAAGATGCAGCTGATCTTTTTAAAAAGAACTCTTTGTAAAACTGTTGTGCAACTTTCCCTGTGACCTCACTTGCCACACCATTTAACAGCTCTATTTTTTCCTTAATGTGATTGCTTGTGCTGATTGATGGCAGTCTTACTTTTCAACTTAAATCTTGTTCTGTGTAGTTTTGTGTATTAAACTTTATTGTCGTGTAACGTTCATTTAGAAGCATGAGCAGGCTCTACCTCAGGACTTACTCATTCCATCAAGGCAGTTGCTAAGGAAATTCATATCAAACCAAACATCTCAATAGTTCATAATATTATCAGACTTTTTCCATGGCTCCTCTGAAGCTTGCTGTCTTTAGCTAGCTCTGTACTTCAGAAGCTTAATCTTCCCTTGCCTGCTTGATTCTTTCTGGCTCTGTTCCCTGGAACCTAGGGAAGAACACATCTAGGTGTTTCTCCTTTGGGATAGCCACAGTTTGATCTATTGTCTGTGCAGTAACTGGAAAAGATCGTGTCATAGGAAGGTCAAGTGTAATGTGCTCATGATACAGAGGGGAGACAAATATATTGCTGTGTGGCTATGCAATAGATTAGGAGTGCTGAACAGCTCTTGTAATGAGCTAAGAAGAAATTTATGTTCCTCAAGATAATGCTTTTTGTGTTAGTTGAAAGCATACTGGAGCTTGAAAACGGGCATTAAGGCGATTTAGTTCTGTCACAGCCATAATCAAAATATTGGCAGGTGTGGGTTGTTTTTTGGGGTTTTTTTCCTCTTGTATTTCTGGCTGTATTATCATGGAGGTCCCTTTGGATCTAGATCTCAGGATAAGAATAGAAGCTGGAAGCTTTTGTGTACTATAGTAGTAAGAGTACATATTTTGTAGCTGAAATTTTGAACTCAGCATATGAAAGTTGAAGTTCTGCACTTAAGAGTTCAACTTTGTTGGTAAGAAACCTTATAAGTACTCATTATAACAACATACTCAAAAGAAATCATTAATGGCCTGTGAGAAAAAGCCTTAAGAATTACTTAGCCAGCTCTATTTATGAGGCCACTGCTGGAGTGACATATTTGGTTTTAACTCTTTGTGTTGAGCACCAAATGAAGGCAGAGATTCACAGCAGAAGACAAATTCAGCCTTGTCACTATCATCACATGTAAGAAGGAAAGCCCAGGTTTACCTTCCAGATGTAACTTCTTGCCTATTTTGAAGTGCTATATTGTATTACACTTTGGCTATGGTGACAATGTACATTGTTATGACTCAAAAGTCTGAGTTTTTAGAGCAGCATTTTTAACAACTGGTTGTGAAGAGCAAGTACTGTTACAGAGTTGAACAACTTAATAATAAGGATTAAATAAAAAGTGGGGTATGTCTTAAGCTGTGACAGTAGAGATCACTGAAGAGACCATACTGTTACTGACCTTATCTGGGGCATTTTGGAATCTGTTTTTGGTTTTTTGTGGTTTGTTTTTTTTTACCATATCGCAGTAGCAGTCAGCCTTTTCAAAGAACCCCTAAAATCCCTCTCTAGAGACTTTCAAGACCTGTCTGGATGTGTTAGTGTGATCTGCCCTAGGTGATCGTGCTTTGGCAGGGACTTGATCTCCAGAGGCCCCTTCCACCCCCTACCTTTGTTATTACCAGGTTTCTGTTCACTTCTGTTTCTTACACTGTCAAATTTTAAAATTTGCCTAGTGCCCAATAATTATGGACAGAGATTATTGGTAAATCCTGCTTCACTTAAAGGATTGATAACCTTGGCTAGAGCATCTGGGTATTATCACCAGATGCTCAGGAAGCCCCTGGTACAAATATTCCAATACAGCCTCTTCCATGCCCTGAGAGCAAAGATGGTCTGTAGCACTCCAGGCTTGTGTAACTCCTGCAGTTTTTCAGGACATCCAGATTTAATACACGACAGATATTTAGCATACTTTTTGTTGTTGTGGTTTTTTTTAAACTATATAATAAAAACTTATTTGAATATGTCATTCCAAATATTAGTGTATTAATTGAAGTCTTTAAAGTCTGGATGAAGAACAAGGGATAACGCCATTGTAGCTTGTAGGGTAGGAAGACCAAGGTTTGGGCATTTTTTCATTACTTACTGCTAAAAAACACATAAAACGTGAACTCCAGAGAAGGCATTTCTCTTCTCTGGGAAGAGGTTTAGTCAGTTCCCTGTAGAATGATAATTGGAGTACACCTTAGCATACAGGCACTGTTAGCTTGGGATTTCATGAGACTGCTCGTAATACTGTCATATTATCAGATTGTGTATTGCTTTTTATCTTAGGAAGAGTTATCCCACAGGTCTGTAAAGTCCAGGCTGGCAAAGGCTTTGCAAAAACAGAAACCAATGAGCTAATTAAATGTCTTTGACTAAGTAACATTTATACATGATAGGAATAACATGTGATTTCTGCTGAGATTAGGATTGTGTCTTAAACCTCTTCTGGTTATACATATAGTAGAAGGAAAAAAAACCCAACATACTTTAGGCAGCTTTTTGTATGTAAGCTTTACCTCTGGAAATCTTAACATTTGCATCTCTTAAAATGCATGCTAATGATCAATCAGTTCAGCAACTTCCCCTGTTCCTGTAGAATCTTTAGGTAGTGATTGGGTGTTACCAAACAGTTGATGGGTTGAAGCAAAATCATCTGGCTTTCGGCTAACAACCATTAGCACAAACCTTCTTGTGTTCAGGACTAACTGGAGGTGATTGAAAGCTCCAGACCATCCATTCCCCGAAGAATCGGTGAGGTTTGGGTGGCAGTATGGTAGCACTTGGCTCAACAACCTCTGCCAAGTTTACTGTGAACATGGGATGCTAGAGCTAACAACTGGTAGCAAAGAGGAGACTGGCAGTCCAGGAAAGGGACAGCAATTCAACGAGCAGCAGGCTCTTCAGGGGAAGAGGAGAACAATGACTGCTCTGTAAGACCAGGATGAAGGGACCTAGTATGAGGATGCAGCAGTTCAAGGGGAGGGACATACTCCAAAAATTTGAGAATTCCTGTGTGGTGTCCTTGTGTCCCAGATGTGCCCTTGCTCTACAGCAGAGCCATATACCCTGTGGTATCTCAGTAGAAAATCATCATAAAAGTCACCTCTACAAGAGCAGGCATTGGGACCAATGTGCTCTTCCCTTTTCCCATCTCAAACAACTTTATAAGAGAAGATTCCTGCCTGGTTCACATCACCATCTATGAATGCTTTTGTGTGTGGTGGAAAAAGATGTGACAGGCCAATAAAAAATCTTTTGCTAGGCCTCCCCATCTCTTCATTTGTCTGGCCTGTGTGCTGTTTTATCCTAGAACTGAAAGGAACCCAGTCCAGCTGCTGCTGTAAGGCCTGCTACCCACATACCTGCCATACTCCACTTAGCATAAACATGGTTTTCATTTTAGTTTTTCTTTGTGATACACAGGTGTGTTCACCTTTTGTGTCTTTGGATGAGTGAAGCCTTTGCATCCAGAAAAGTCTGGGTTCAAGGTTGTCCTCAAATGTTTCAGGTATAAAATCTGCCTGACACCTTCAGGAAGCACATTCCAACCACTGAGCTGTAGTGTCACCTCTGGACAGGCATTCTTCAAGGCAGCTGTTGGACATAGGCCATGGCAATTAAGAATGTCATAGCCTAAACTACACAAGGCAGCCAATACCTGGTGTTGAATATCAGCCAATATGCTGTTAAAATAGAATCACTGTGCCATTGGCAGTCAGTAGTGAGTAGGATCACACAGAGCTGGATTTGGTGATTTCTTTTTTTTTTTAATTTTTTTTTTCGTCATGAGAATAGCTGCTTGCTAATGGAATGAAGCTGTAGACTCTCTACACTTAAAGGTTGTAAGTGTATCCTCCACTTCCATGGATTGCATCAACTCCCCTGCTGCTTCAGAGTGCTAAGGCAAAAAAGTCCGTAGTCCAAGAGCTTCTGAGTATGTCTTTTTTCACTCCTTCAGCAAAGAACTAAATTGAATTTATTAATTAAATATAAAGCTTAAGAATGACACAATAAAATTAGATGCACTGTCAAAGAGGTTCCAAAAGTAGGTGTTAAATGGGAAACAAATCATCTAAAGGTAGCAGCACTCCAGGAGAAACTTAGGAAATTCAGTCAAAATGCTTTAAACTTTCACTTTTTTCAGTGTCTTTCTTAGCAAAATGTTGGATAAGATACCTTTGAGGAATGAAGGTCCAAAACCATCTGAGCCAATGCCAGGCTAATTGTAGATTTTTACCGTGTGTTCACTATTTAAATTGCAAAAAAACCCAAAAAACCAAGAGTCAGGTTTTTTTACCTTGCACCCTAGCAAGCACCCGGGCAGTACCTGCTTTGCTCTGCCACTACCAGAGCAGCAATGCTGAGGTTCGTGGTTGGTGGGAGCAATCACAACAAAATGTAACAGATCAGTTGTCTGCCCCCCTACAAACAAGTGAAAAATTACCCCTATAATAGGATGTTTCTGCTACCGATTAAGCCCAGCATTGTTCAGACTTGGCTTCAAGCCTGGCATTGTTATCAAAAACTTTTGCACCCAGTTTATAATTAGTCAAACTCCATATATTTGTTAGGTTTTTTATTTGTTAAAAAAACAAACAAACAAAACAAAAAACAAAAAAACAATGCAGCCTCACAACAGAAAATTTAAAGTATTTATTAGCTGCCGTGGCTGAGTTGTTTACATGAATCCAGCCTTGAGTTTCATGCTTGCAGTAACTGAGGTATTTCCAGCAGGCAGGCGATGTTCCTCAGTTACCCTCCAGATGCCGTCGGTGCTACGCTGATCACAGGGCTGCACCCACAAGTCGAGGCACTGCCAGGTAATCAAAGCAGCAAAAAATAAAAAGAAGCTTTGAGCAGAAAGAGCTGTTCTGAAGGCTTTAAGAAAGGAATAAGCTGAGGAGGGGGCTGTAAAGCCGGGAGGTGGTGCAGGAGTGGAAAATGGCATCATCATAAATTCACATAGGAGGAGGAGGCACAGGGGTGTGATTTTGGGATGAATATGAATAGAGTGGGAAAAGGGGGGGTGGTGAAATAAACTAGGAAAGATAATGCTGAATCACTGAGGTACTCGGGAATACTTTTGACTCACTATGAAAAGGTGGAAAAATTAAGGTGGCAAAGGGCTATTGCTCTAAACAAGGAAAGTGAATGATGAAGTTTAATTGCAATGAGTGGAAAATGGAGCAGGAAATAAGCAGAAATAATTAGTATCGTGAGTTAAGGAAGAGACATCAAGAGGACAGAGGGTGAGGAAACATTCTTCAGTAGTAATTCACACCTTATGCTGCATGCTTATGTTACATCTAAAATCTATTAAGTTACACTTGTATTTAAATGTACCATTTAAATAAAAAAGCAAAACCTTTTTTATATGATAATAGGGTAGTTTCTATGCTGAAATCTCTTGTGTGAGGTTAACAAAATTGGAAGCTGATCTGATTCTGAGGAATCACATCAGGAGAGAAACACAGAGACAACAATAGAAGACATTTAGAAAAGTCTGAGTTGATCCTGATGTTCTCAAATAAGCAAGACAAATGTCTATTTAAATTTTCCAAAAGTCAAAGGCATCCAAGCAAACGGTCACACACTTGTAACATTTCACTCCAACAAAATAATGGCAAAACAATTACATTTCTTTTAACTGAATTTCAGATCTGGGGTCATCACAGGAAGATTTAGGTTGAAGAGACCTATCAAGAATCACCTAGTCTAACCCCCTGGTGAAAGCTGGGCAAACTTTCTGGGGATATGAAGTGGCTCAGGGCCTTGGTCAGCCAAGTTATAGTGACTCACCCACCTATTCCAGCAATCAGTGTCATTTAGTTCTTGGTATCTCATGGCCTGCTGTGGGTTCCACTGTTGTGCATCACTAAAAGGTACCCACCACCTGCTATTTCTCCCTCTAGCTGAGATTTTTGCTTTGTTGTGTCTTCCCTAATTAAGCCCAAAGCCCCCAGAAAAGAGAGGCAACAAGATCCTGGGACTCCTGGTAATAAGAATTTCCAAGTACTTGAACCAAATCAGCTTACCTCCCAGTAGTTTTGTGCTTAATTGGCAATATAACTGTGTAATATTAAGCTACAGCAAGACTTCACTTCTTACAGACTTCAGAAAATCGAATTGAGAAATGATACTTGTAAATGCATTTATGACTTCCATCCTGTCTGCATTTTATGAGAATCCATATGAGTGAGAATTCCAGCCTGAGGTTTTGCTGCTGTTTAATATATAAACTCCAAATAAAGCATTTCCCATGCTTAGAGAGTTCATTAGGTCTCATTTGCCCATGTGAAATTTCTCTTGTCTTTTACAAGCTGAGGCTCAGCAGAGGCTCAACATTAACAGACAAAACATGTTTCTCAAGCTTCCCAAAGCTTGTAGGAACTTGACTGTGCTAGATCTTCATCCCTCTGCCAAGTCTGGCTGAGGTTGCAGGAGAAGAGACTCCTCTGTCTCCCTGTCTTGCTGTCTCTGTCTCTCTTGCAAACACAACCCCCCCCAGTGGAAAATGCATCCACATATGACTCAGCCTGAATAATCTTTCCAAAAGTACCTTAACTGGCACTTTAGTGTGGTCTGCACCCATTTCTATCTGACACTGGGAAGCTTCAGAGCAGGATGAAAAATCCATATTCAGTATTTTCAGCATTTCCTTCTGGTGCGATCTGAGGGGCTGACTCTCTGGTCAGCATGCTGAATACTTTGGCACTAACTTTTTCCACGTTTCAAATTCTGGACCCAAAAATTAAATGTTCTGACAGCTAAGTTTTAAATACCTACACATTTACATGGTCTCCAGGTGCAAATAAAAGAGTTAGATTGTGTGGGAATTTGACTCAATGGAACCTATTGCAGCTTAACTCATCACAGTTGGACACAGATCTTTGTCAAACAAAACATGGAAAATAATCAGCAATATAAGTTTAAAGTTCCAGTTGAAACAAGCTGGAAGGCATTTCTAATTAATAAATTTGAAAGTGTATTCAGGACAGAAATCAGGAATAAAAAGTTAGAATAAAATCAGTAAACAGTTCATCACTTCTTAGAAAACATTTTAATGACCCTACAGAATAGGAAGCCAGAACACTGTGGGCAGAAGACAAACAGCATCTCTCTCATTCCAGGAATTCAATGCACATTTTTCAGTCCAAAAACTCTCCATATGATATGCATTCAGAAGCTTTACAGGCTGCTTTTGTAGACTTGCATCTATTCTATTTCTTTCTTTTTAATACATTGCTGGAATTATCTCTAAACACAGATATTCCTACACAAATTTCTTATTTACAACAAACGGATGGACTCTTGGCCCCTTCTAATTTAGTCATAATGTGCTGAAAACATCCTTATAAGCTTTTTACTTCCTGTCTAAAGGCGTAAGGAGTCAGCATGGTTTAATGCAGTGCAGACTATGACTGCAAAGCAGAAACATCTGACATCTAATTCTAGTCTTCTGCTGAATGCAAGGGGACATTGCCTGAATTCCTTGGGCCTTCTATTCCTCAGCTAACATCCTATGTAAAAGAGGTGTAATAACAACATCAGGGTGGTAATTTGTGGCTTGGGACACTCTAACTGGTGAAGTTAATTGAAACTATAAGCCATGTAACTGCAGTGCTGAAGGTCTTAATAGTCTTTTCTGAAATACTTTTTATTTTCTTTCTTTTGGCCTCCCTATAAAAAACTGCCAAACAGAATCTGAGATTTATGTTTATGAAGCCTGTAATCATTCCATGAAGTTCAAGAAATCTAGCAGTGATCTGCAAAACTTAGGAGGTAATAAAAGGTTACCAGCAGGAATGCAGAGCTGCCTTGTATGGTAGTGGAGAGTAGAACCAGCACATATTTTGATAATCCAGCACAGCTCTTGTCTTTGGGTGTACAGCTCTGCTTGCATCTGAAATGCATGGCAGTGTAAACAATCTTCTAATAACACAGAGGTTCTCTTAAACATTTGTAAATAGTTCAGCAATTTTGAGAAATGGGGTGGAGCCTGGAGAAGGCTGAAGAAAGCAGCATTATTCTCATGCTTGTTAAACTGACTGTCCCAAGCCCAGTTCTGCTCCTCATGTAAACCCCAGTCACTTGCCTTCAGGCACAGTTGTACAACGTGCATCTGAGCAGACTTGGAAGGCACACACTGTTCCAGAGAGGGATAGGATTGTGCTGCCTCCTAAACTGACCCAAATTTGATACTCTAAGCTGAGGGTTTGTTTCTACTTAGCAAGAAAAGGTGCAGTGTCCACTGCATTGTGACTGGTGTGGAGGAAATACTATTTTTTCACTTGAAAATATTTATGGTAGAAGCTACAGAGGGGAAAACAAATTGTAGGATCAAATTCAGTAACATTTTTACCAGCTCTGATATGTCAGAAAAGCAATTTTGTAGTACAAAGCATGAAGTCCACAGAGAATAGGAAATTCTGAAGTTCAAGCATGCTTACATTAGTTAATTAGCCCATTAATTAATTAGTTTCATTAGAATTACAGTAATATACTTCTAGGAAAGACAATGCCACACTTAACTTTCAGTGGTAATTACAAAATTAATGGTGTTCATGCAGGGCCAGAACTTCTGAGGTATCTTTTGGGGGCTGGCTTTTCTTCATTTCACTGTTAATCACTGGCAGACAGCCATTACCTTCCCTAATTCTGTGGTCTCATTTTTTAGATGAAGACAGAAAAACTAATGTTTCTGGAATCTTCTAGAGTCAATAACTTTAAAATAATTTGAAAGTCAGAGGTCATAGGTGTTCTACTCCATGTGATTACCTGAGTTCTCAACATTCCAGTTTCACCAAACTCAGTATGGACGTTTTCTAGGCCAGCATTACCTGGGCATTACATTAAGCCTTGAGAGCCTCATTGTATCCTGCCTCTGAGATCCCATGCTCCCAATCTTGGCTCAAAGTACAGAAATACCCAGATGCTGTTACTGCAGGTGACTTTCACTACTTGGTTCAGCCAACTGAGCCTGTATCCTGAATTAACGCCAGCTATTTATTTACTTACCATAAGATAACATTCTTAATAAATAAAAAATAAAGTTCATCACAATAAAATAAATTTTTTAAAAAATTTTTAAAAACCCACAGCATCCTTTAATCCAAAAGAATCCAAAAGCTCTCACCAAATTGCCTAATTCAAAGTATTGTTTGCTATAGCAGCACAATTGCTGTGAATCATTCAGACCACTTCTATGGGGTGGGAGATCTCATTAGTGCAGAAAAAGGTTGTATCTGCAAGTTCTTCATCTTTCAAATTATTAAGAACAGCTTCCCATGGACAGAAGTCTATGGCAACAGAATAGGGTGTGGAATTTAAGACTCCTATCTCAAAGGGGCCTTCCAGCATTCATCAGGCATGGTGGTACACAGTGCCGTGGGGAAAGAATTTGCTTTATGGAGAACAAAAATCCAAAAAGCCCATTGTCCAGAATGTCTGTGTGCAGCTGGAAGTTTCTCTTGTGTTAAAAAAAATCTTGCAAGATGCTCTTGCTATCTTGAGCCTGCAGCAGCTCACTTAGCTCATGACACTTGGGCTGTGTTCTCTGTGTGCCTGGAAAAAATAGCATGAGACAATTTGGAGGTAAGTGATGGTGCAGAGTCTGGCAAATAATAGTAGAAAACTGTGATGAGAAGAAGTCAAAAGTGGTTTCTTTTGGATCATGTTGGTTTTGGGGGGCTATTAGAAGATGGACAAAGCAAAGCAAAACTGTTTAACAGTGTGGATGATGAGGAGACAAGTGCTTTAATTCTGCCTCTGGTCTTTTCTTTTTTGCAGCCTAGAAAAGACATTAGATTGACTTTATAGCCCCTCTGCAATGTCAGCACAATCACATACAGATGATGGGCTAGTGAAAAAGAAATCTCTGAAATTTTCCACGAGTTTCTGAGGTCATACTTAAGTCACCTGTTCTGTTATATACCTATAGAAGCAAACATTTCAGGATCTGTGTGGCATTCTGATTCAACGCCTTAGACTTCTGGGATACTGGAGTCAGGCATCTGAAGAGATGTGAAAGCCCAAACCACTGAACTCCAGTTTCAAGACAGAACTGTAATCCTCCTACCATAGCAAGAATTCTTTCTCACTCGTGCACCATCTGGTATATCTCTGCAGAGCCAGACCTGTATGCAGTGCTCATTAAGAACATCATAACACAATCAGGTCCTCTTTGACATGTCCTTAATTTTGTTTTTGCTATTAATAAAGAACCTGAAATCGTGGAAGGGTCCTGCAGACAACAGCATCAAGCTTCCTTTGCTGCCACTCTTTCATTCAAAAAAGTGGAGATAGATATTTTGTGAAAATCTGTGACTGTGTGTTGAAATCCGTTTGATTTCAGAGCTTAGCTGTCAATGCTGGAGTGATCCATTAAACTGGCAATTCTGAGGGTTATCAGAAATACTGACATCCACATTTTACCTTAATAAGAGTTTCAGGATAAGGTCTCTCCTTTATGTTATAAACAACGCTTCACATCATCAATATATCAAGGTGGTAACTGCCCTTTGCCTTGATCTAAGAAAGTGACAGAACTGTAGAAATGGATCCACCCCACAAGAAATTTCCTTTTTGCTGGTGTACTTCTCTAGCACACTGATTAGTCAACATCTGCCAACTGAATCAGATATTTCACTTCCCACAGTGGGTGAGAGAATAAAGATTTAGGCCACTATCTCAGACAAGACTTTTCTCAGAATGAAGCTATTTGCAGTGGAGCCTCACAAAAAAATGTGTCATCTTGGATGAGCAGCACTGCCAAGCAACTATTGTGGCAACTGGAGTTGGAGAAGCAAATGCAAAGTCCTGTTTTAGATAAGCTGTAAATAAGACTATGTAATAGTCTTCAAAATCTGAAATGTTTTCTTTCCTTTATTTTGACTAGATTTGAAATAAGTCAAACAGTGTAATGCAATGCAGAGCAGAGCTGCCTAAGCCAATCTTCTCCTTGGCCTAAAACAACAGTAGTGTAGGCAGGAGAAGTATTTTACTCTTTCAGGTAATTTTGGAAACAGAACTGGGTGACTAAGTGAGTCAAAATCTATTTTTCAGGAAATCTGTCACAAATCCAGCATGTTTGTTCTGGCAGGATAGCAACATGCTACACTCCCTATGTTCAAAACCAAAGCACAGCATTATGAAGTCACTTCTATTTTATCTTCATGATATGCACACAAATAGAGTTTAGCCTCTCATACTTCAATGCAACATAGTTTACGCAGGCCACTTATCTAAAATGCTGTGAAATAGTACTGTAAAATATGGTAAATGCCATGTTAAAAACACTTTTGTCCTGCTTAGACAGAAAACTTCAGTGCAGGCAGAGTTTGCATGCCAATTTGCTGGAGTGTTAAATGGGCTCAAAAAGGTGCTCTGTGTTTTTCAGTATCTTGTTTTTCCATGTGTACTTTATATATTGCCAGGAAACAACCAGATATTAGTGTTGCAATTAAATATCAAAATGGGTAACACTTGAGATTATGGGCAGCTGGCGGTGGTGATGCTCTCACTGACCCTTCTCAAGATGGATTCCTCAGCTTCTATGTCTTGAATTGCACCTTCTGTAGATACCTAAAATAAGTTTAATAGATCACTAATAATTGTACATGAAATCTATTCCAACTTCAGTGTCTGTGCTGTATACATTCTGGCCTTTTTAAAGAAGATCCCCAATGAAAATTCCTTTCAGATGCTCAGCACTCAGACAGACGTGAGATGGATGAGCTCTTTTTCTACACCTTCACTTCCCTCTGGTAAAGACAGATGAGTGATAAACAAATCCTTTCAAGCCTGTCCTTCACATTTTGAAGCTGTAACTGCACATTAGAGTGATGATATCAATGGGAACTTCAAGTGCTAAACACCATTAAAGATACAGTGTTTGATCCTGCAAAGCAATGAGCACTCTGGACCTGCTCCAGCAAAACACTTAGAAAGATTTATGGCACTTGTCATATATTTAAGTATAAGCTTGCTATTAAGTGTTTTGCTGTATTGGGTGGAAATAGATAATGGCAAGATCAGGTTCATGTCACCTAATTCTAGCGATTTAAAGGAAGATGTCAAAGTGAAGCTGATCATCAGAGCTCTGCCTGCTACTGAAGAGGAGATAAGCATCTCAAGAGGGTGATTTGGGTTTAGATATTTACTGCTGAGTGGACTGAATTGTAACCACATTTTTCTCTCCTTCTCACTCTCTCTTGATGACAGCACTTTAGCTTAGACTAGACACCTGATTTTCAGTCAATGCAAGTCAGGTTGGTCATATATTAATTTCTACACAATTCATACTGAGTTTACATTTAATCCATGTCTTTTACAAATTACTTTTAAAACACTAAATCTTCTCCACTGAAAGCTAAGGTCTGAATATTCTCTTATCAAAAGTAAGCAGAAAGAAAAAAGAAATGCTTTTGGCCTCCTAAATATTTTTCGAGTTTGTTTTAATATTACGCAAAGGCTGAAATCACTTGCCCATCAGGTTGTCAGAGAGGAATAATTTCTTAGTATCTATTACTGAATCTGCAGATTGCTCTCACACCCACGGTGATAAAAAGAAGATAAATTTACATCTATTTCTCTGCTGTAAAAAATTGAGGCAGGGAGAGGTAAATGCATCTTAGGAGTAGAGCTCTTACCTAGATGTGGAGTATCTCCTAAAAATGAATTAATAGCTTGTTGAGACATAAGAGCACAGCATTTTGGATCTCACATATTAAAATGTTTTCACAACCAGTTAATCACAACTGAAGCTAAACATTCTTGAAAAGGCAGCCACCCAACATTGTGGAAAATTCTTTATTTGATGTTTGCCAAAGAACTCCCTGTGTGGTCCTGAGATCTTCTGAATACTAATAAAAACCCTAAAAAAAAAAAAAAAAAAAAAAAAAAGTGATAATAGCTAATGTTTCACTGGAAGGAAGAAACAGAAAACTTAATCGTAAGAAACCAGGATGGGTAGAACACAGGTTGAAGATGTAAAATTTAATTGGATCCATGGCTACATTTTCAATTTACATTTAATATCAATAAAATACAATGTTTATCACAACCCTGAGACAATATACTTTTTAATATGGTGAAGCACTGGATAAGACAGTTCATTACATGCTCCCCCAAGTTATCACATCTTAACTGCCTGTCAGTCAAACAGCACCCAGTCCCAGCCTGTTGCAAATGTGCCATCACACAGGCAGATTAACCAATCTTCATGGGGAACTTTTTTATAAACCCATTTAATTTTTCATCTGCAACAGACTAGGAGTGTGCTTGGAGCAGAGTCACTACAAGCTAATTGAAAGCTGGTAACATCTCACAGCCAAGAAGGTAAAGGGAATTAGAAACAGAAACCTGAAGAGCTGCTGACTGTCATTGATGGGGTTTTTTGGTGAAAAAAAAAAAAAAGAAAAAGAAAAAAAAGAAAAAAAAAATAAAAAAAAAAAAAAGTAAGGTTTTGCCATTCTCTACATTTCTTTTTTTTTGGCTGGAAAATAATTAAATTACAATGTAAGTGTGCCCTAGATTTTGAGCCACAGTTTCTTTAAATAAATCCACAAGACAGTCTGTGGAAGGAATAATTCACACATGGTTGTTACCTGGAAAAGTAACTCCTACCTGAGTAAAAGGGTTCCAGGAAAACAATTGATTTGCATCCCTCAGCTATTTCCAATCTTAGACTTCCTTTTACTGAATCAAGACTGAAAATGCAAGTGCCACTTACCTTTTCTCATGTTTTTTTTTCTAAACACAGTGATATTTCAAATGAAATTTCACTTGTGTAAAACTGAGATTTTTTTTTCTTTTCACAAAATTGGAACATATTTCTACAAATCATCGTCATTCACATACATTTCTTCTTAATATATGATAACAGTATGGGCTGGTTTCTTCCAAATTACTTACATCAGCTCCAAGTCTTTCTTGAATCACACACAAAATTTTTTTTTCAAAATAAATAAATCTACTGGTGTACCTTTGTTGTCCAAAGCTGGATTTTTCATCTGGTTATTTAGGTATCTGATTTGAGCTTACAAAGCTACTAAACTTGTTTTCATTTAATGCCCTTTGTACATTTTAATTCCTTCTTGGATGTCAGTTTAAATGGAATTTTGTCATTAGGAAGAAGTGACCAAATTGAAATAAAACCATCAGAAAACCCCATAGTGTACTAATTATAAAAGGTGGTGCACTGCCCTGCAGTATGATTAGCCTGTATGGCCCCAGAGAGGTCACTAGGGTTCCTTGTGAAAGCAAAAGTCAGTGTGGGATGTAGGGCTGGGGCTCAAGTATCTGTTTGCTTTACCTAGGAAGTAAATTTAAAATATTCCTGAGAGGGATTTCAGGCTCTACCCAGATTAATGTGTTCCATCCTGAAGATGGATAATACTGATAACACACAGATGTTGTTTATTTGTAGAAACTCCTTTCTTAGACGCTAGAACTATCAAGGGTATACTGAGAAAAAAAAAAGATTTTCCAGTGTGGTGCAGCCTACACTTGCTAACAAAGCATTTGACCCCTTCCATAAACTGCAATCCCAACAAGTGACTCACAGACATGGGTAGAACCATGCAGAACTGCTTAATTAGCAACTATAATTATAGGGCCAGGAGACTCTGGGAAAAGGCTTCTCTGGAAACTATTTAGTAGCCACAAAAACCACTTAACATCTAAGAGAACTTCCAACAGTTGATGGGTTAGATCTTCAGCTGCTGTCACTAAGTGTCCCTCCAAGGGTTTATAGCCTTGGGATAGTGGCAGTGGGTCACATCAAAAGCCCACTTAGACCAGCATCCTGTCTCCAGCAGCAACCACAGGGCAAAGCACAACAAAGTGTGTGAGAACAAGGAAAAAAGATTTTTCAGTGAAATGCATTTGCCCCCTTGAATCACTTTAAGATAAAATTAAACTAATTTTCCTGTGATCGGTATGGGTGCGTTGTTTGGCATAGTTTGGTTTGGGTTTAATTTGGTAATAATACAATTTTTTTCCTGATTTCTTAGCCATGGGCTTGTATAGTTCCTCCATCATGCTGTGTAAACTCTTAACCCTCACAGCATCCTATGACAAGCAGTTCCCAAGCTGAACTCTCCTGTGGAGGACAATAATTGTGCTCTTTTTGTTTGGCACCTCCAGCCCTAGAGACAAGAATAGGGACAGCTGTGGCACTTCATTGAGATTTTTCTCAGTGACTCTCGGTAGGAAAGTACAAAGTTTTGCAGCTGATTCAGTTTTTGTGCTGGTGAGTGCTGCTGCATTTACACCTGATGCCTCTTGGCTCCCTTCCGGAGGAGCAGCCAAGGTCAGTTCCCAGCTGTCCTCCAGGCTGCTTCTCTGCTCTCTTGGGCACTGACCTTATCTGCACAACCAAGTGTAGAAAGGGCTGGCAGTTTAATCTCCTTATGTGTAATTTCCACATTTTTAACAATGGTTGACTTCCCTCGCTCTTTGCTTATCTTGCATATTTCTGGCAGAGGATCTACTTTTTTCTTAGTATTGGTAGTCCTTCAAATCCAGAGCAAAGACAAATAAACTGTGAAGCTGAGTTTAAATTTGTGGTGCTTAAGAAATGAAAAAGGAAAGATCTCTATTCTTTTTACTCTGTGCCTGGTTTTGACATCCTCATATTTTTCTGTGCGAATTAGAGTTTTTATTACTATTATTAAGCAAAAAAATTGAGACTTCCTCTTAGCACAGGAAAATGGAAAAAAAATTTTGAAGAACAACACTAAAAATCTGAAAAGCCATAATGAAATCATTAATATTTCTAACTGCAGCTGCTGTACCTTCACACAGTAAAGATGCACAACAGGCAAGTGATACCATGCATTATTTTAACACTTGTATTGTTGATGGCTGATTTTAGCAAGCAATTTTCTCCTCAGTCTAGTTATATTCCTGATGATTTACTTGCAGGAGGTTATCTTATATCCCACACTAGGAAACTCAATAACATTTGGTTTGCAACTTGTTCAGGTGAAACCACACTAAAACTGTGATCAGGGTAGTGTGTCACTGTTCTATCAGGGTCAGAGTAAAGAATTTGGGAATGTGCTCTATGTACGTTCTTCAAGATAAACACTTTCTTAAGTCTTCTTTTAAGCTAGAAACCACTATAGCTTTGACCAAAGTTTATGATTTATTCAGAGATCTCCCACTGGCTTACAGAGAACTCATCTTTTTTCAGGGCAAATCATACATCTCTGAATACAGATCCACTAGCAGGGTTTTTATAATTTTATCTTTTCTTTAACAAATGAACACATAAGGCTGAAAGACACCTCATATCACTTGACCATTTCAAGTATATTGACCATATACTGCTAAGCAAAGCATAGTTTGCATACAGGCAAACAATCTCCGCTGTGTGATTTGATCTTAGCAGAATCAAGTTAATACAGAAATTGTTCAGAGGGGCTTTCATTGTAATGCCCCATCACTGCTAAACTGAATAGGCAGTCAGGCTTTATATCTAACAGAATTTTTGCTATCTCAAAGTTGAAGCCATTTAATATCCTAGAAAGTGTAGATTTAAAAGAAGCGTGGATTACTCTGCAAGGTACTTTTTCAGGTATGTAGTTTGATGAACTAGAGTTTTTCTAATTTTTCTTCCAAACATATGCTGCCTCAACCGAGGCTTTTAGTAAACAGCACATTTATGATCTTTAAAGTGTGACAGCACAGAAATTCAGTGAGGAGGACAGGTTGTCCTCCCCTCGTGGCTACAACATTCAAAGGTTTCACATCACCATCAGGAAGGATGGTGGCCCCCGTTGCAGGTGTACCTGGCATGCAGTCAGGTTGCCTGGGCAGGACACAGGACCCTGCTGCAGTTTACCACTAGCAATCATTTCTTAAAAAAAAAAAAAAGTGGAAGAAGACCATATTTTTATACTTCACTATTGGTGATGTTTCATTCTGCCGAGTACAAATTGGATTAGATTCACTGAGCACCAGAATTTTTCAAGGCATTTGAAACTTGTCGCCAACTAAACACAGAGGGAAAAATATTTAGAAATAACCATCTTGGAAAACTATGCAACAAATGCAGCTGTAGGGATGAATAATGTTTGTTGGCATTCCCTGAATATATTTCAGATCACTTATAGGTCTCAGCAAAATGCCTACAGAGTGCCAGGACCAGGGAGTGAATTAGTGTGCTTCAGACTGGTGAAGCCATTATTTTTAAACAAAGTGCAAAGTTTAGAAACTGTGTGAACTTTTCCAAACCACATTTTCTCCTTATCTGGATAAGAAATGGTAACCAATTAATTATTTCTGGTTAATTATTCTTAGCTTTTTATAAATTCTTTCAACTCTACTGTCATTGAGCAATCTCTATATGTATTTTAGGTCTGCTATCCAGATTGCTGTCCTTGAGTTGCTTACCACAGTCTTTGTCTACCATCTGATTTAATTATTTTATTCTGCATGAGAGATGTCTGTAATCTGGCAGGATGTACTCTGTCCAATAGCCAGGCATGTTGCAAAACTCTCTTACTACTTTTGTGCAGCTTAGCAAAATTATTCAAGGAATTTTCAGTGCCTTACTTGTTAAATGGTCATCTAGACATCTGCTGGAAAAGAGTAATTTTTCTCCACTGATTCTAAAGAGTATGCATTCTACTACATTTTTAACAGAATGGTTGCTTCTGATCATGTAAAAGAATTTTTCAGACCAACTGAAATAATAATGTGACATGCAGCTACAGTCCAAGCAGGCAGCCAACCAGCATATGATCTTTTATCAGAGTTTTGTATTGTTCTCCTAACTACGCGATGCCAAAAAATAATAATAATAATAAAGAGAAATCCTTTGTTCCCTTTCACTAACCTAGAAGGTCACCAAACAGACAGTTCCTTCTTGATTACACTAAATAAATAAAAGTCTGATTCACAGAGGGGAAACAATCATCTGCCAACTGCCAAACCCTATAAAGGGTAAAGCTGCTTCTACTTTGTGAGCCAGATTGATGAGTCACTGAGCCTATGACTAATACCAGCAAGAATTAAAATGTACCCAACCATATAACCTCCCTTTGTACTGCAGAAGGGTTGTTCAACAGCAGACCCCAATCCAACAGGTGCTGCTGGGGAGCAGGGACCACCCCAGCATCAGAACCACGAGCCCCTTCTCAAGCATTTACTGACAGACATTTGCTGTATTCACAGGCATACGCTCAGTGTGGGAGTTGAATAATTAGGTTCTTCATCTGGGAAATTAGCCACCATGGAAATAAACACCCCCACTCCTCCCTCCCCCCTGTTCTGGGTGAGCTCTCTTCAGAACATGCTGTAACCAGAGGTTCCTCCTGGAGCCCCGGTGACGTGCACTTGGACAATGACAGGAGGTTTTTCAACAGGAAAACCTGAGGAGACAGGTTCATAGAAAGCCAAAGATTTTGAGATAAAGACTAGTGTCTGAAATGGGTCTTCTAGGGAAACCTGAACTCCAAGAGGCTCATGGAAGTTGGACAAAATTAAATGGTTGCTTGGTGTTTTGAAAATATTGTAAGAAATATGTGTTACAACACAATTAAATAAAAAACAAACAAAAAAAGGTAATTGTTCATTAATTTCCTTTCTTTAAATATGTGAATTTCCCAGTCCTTTACAGTCACTGACAAAATTTGTGGTGATGGTAACTGGGCCAAGAATTACACCAAATATACTCACCCCCTAATAACATATTTTAGTAACTCATCAAAACTATCTGATGCTCAAAGACTTCTGTTTTCTCTTACCATGAAAGCACACCACAAACCAACAGAAATTGTTTCCAGAGAGACAAGATCTTTCTCATTCCTGAATTCGGCAACGCTCTGTTTAATTCCTAGAATTAACTATGGGCATCCTCAGCCATGCATGCTCAGGGTCCCTAGATAATACTCGGAAATTACACAGAAGAGTCATCTAAGGTGAACTGAGAATTTAATGAGGAAAAAAATACCAATTGCCTACAGATGAAAGTAGCTGCCAATCCACAGACAAGCATCTGTGTCTTCAGCCTGGCAGGTACGTTGCTGTATTTGAGACCCTTTGCAGCATAACCTAACATGGAACTAGCCCCAAATTTGGCATTTATTTATCAAAACAAAAACTTAACTTAAATTAGGTTACTTCTCCAGTCACCTGCCTAGAAATCACTTTGGCAAGGCTATGTCAGTCAGAAAAAGAAAGAAGAATGACAGTGTACTCAAACACCTAATCATGAAGAAGGCAGAATGTGAATACCTGCAGATCATTTTAGACCCTACATAGATCCAAAAGAGAAGAACAGCTCTGACTTGTTTCAGACTTCGTACATTTGCAAAGTTTGGCTTGAGTCACCCAGGAACTCCATATTAAAACTACTTTTCTTTAATACTTTGGTCAGTAGTGGTATGGAAAATCATCAGGTTACAAAGTAGGTCATTTGACTTTTTTATTAGAATTACAAGTTTTCACATTCTATTATTGTTGCAACAACGGCAATTGGATATGTGATCAAATATAAAGAAATATGCAGGGAAGCACAGTAAGATATTTGGCTTATGCAGTAACAAAAAAAAACCAGAGGAAGTGCAGACACCAACCCCCCCATCTTCCCAGTATTAGTTTGGATATAAATACCTAGTTGGGTTCTTTTTCCTGGTGATTCCATCAGCACAAATTAGTCTATGTCCCTTGAGAGAGCAGAGTTTTAAACTGCAGTCATATCACCGTCTATGAAACCTCTGAATAATACATGTAATTTGTGACTTATATGCCAAGAATCCCAATTGAGTGTATCTGTCAGCAGTAGTAAATGTTCTATTTAAAAAAAAAATAATAAAATGCTATTAATCAGTTATTTAACAGTTGTAAACTCTTCAAAGCACAAAAGCAAAGGCATATATGTATATAAAGTGAAAAAGTGGAGGGGAGACACGGGTGAACTAAGACTGAGTCTCTGAATCTCCTTACTTGACCTTGAGTGAGTAGCTAATTTTTCTGCACCTCAATTTTTCAGTTACAATAAGCACAATTCTCTGCCTGGGAAAAGAGTTCTGATGACAAACCTATAATTATTTGAGAGGTTTCAATATACAATGGTAAAGGCAGACATAAAAATAAGTAGGCAGATAAAAGCGATTCACCGGCTGAAATAAAATCATGCTAGTTAATTTAATTTAAAATATCATCTTCTTACCTCTATATAGAAAGCAAAGGCATGGGAAATGAACCAGGGGCTTACTGCTGAGGAGCTGACTTGAAGAGAAACAACTGAAATCTTCTTCTGGTTTTTATTATTTTGTTCATCTAGATTTCAACCTCTTGGGCTCAGTATTTCCATGTCTCTCTGGAAATTTCAAAATTGCACCCATCCTGTGCCCCCCACCTCCCAAAATAAATGTCTGGACACAAGTGTGGGCTCAGGCTGTTCAGGGGAGCTCATGGAAGGAGCAGGCTGGAGCTTGTCAAGGCTGTGAGCCCTTGGTGGAGGGGAACCATGCCCCAAACTCAGTCAACAGAGAAAGATCTGGGAGGGAGAGAGAATTAGGACCTGGCAGAGGGATGTGTCTGCAGAGGAAAGATACAGAGAGAGGGCTCTGACCTGGAATTCCAGTAGCAGAGATGGTGTATCTACAGTTATAACTTTGTGTGAATGGTCACATACTTCTATGTCATCTAAAATGAAGAGTAAAGTATAACTTTTAGAAACTTTTAGGCTCCTGTCTGTTTCAGATATTACAAGCCTCCAAAGAGGTGCACTGTAAATCCACAGATAATGCACGGGGCCGGAGGGCTTCAAGCCCTATGCCTTATTTTGGGACATGTTGACTACCAGGTTTCTGTGGCTGAGAACCCCTCAGCTTCCACCAAGAGGAAGCAAACAGAAAGCAATGCATGTGGTCAGTGTCCAGACAAAACGAACAGGAGAGCACTGTGGGAAAAAAAACAACCAAAAAACCACAAAAAAACCCAAAACAACAACAAAAAAAAAACCAAAACCCCACCTGTAAATCTGCCAAACAAAAATTTAACTAGAATACATTCTTTCTGCAGCACTGTAAATTGCATCTCTATGTGTGAGACATAACAAGGCCCCAGAAACTGTAATGAAAGGCCTTGATCAGAGAGAAGAGTTTGGAGTAACATTCACTACAGAAATGATAATCGTATCAAATCTACTGCTAGCAGTGAAGTGACTGCTTGAAGGTTCATGGTTTTCTCCAAGCCAAGAGAGGTTGTAAAGGTGACAAGCTTTTATGTTCTTCAAGCTTTATGTTCTTCAAGCTGCAGTGCTGGTGTAGAGACTTTGAGAACTACCTGCAAGATGTGCGCTTTGAGAGAGGGCAAGGTGCACGGAGGCAGCAGCATTACTGCTATTGTGGATATAACAGCTTAAGCTGATGAGCAAAGTGCTGCCTTAGTGTTGTGTGATTATCTCCCACAAAGTTACCAGCTCTTCATACAGTCTGGCCTCACTCAGGAGAAGGATAAAGTCAGCATATTAAGCCTTGAAATGTCTTACTCTTGGTGGTTTTGTTTCTTATTTGTCTTTGAGCAGTATGTTGAGACTAGCTGATTCTTTTGGAGTATTTGTTGTACTATGTGGCAGGGAAAAGAATGATTAATAAGGTTCAGATTAGGGCCTGATACAAGGAGAAGGCAGTGGCACAGAACGAAAAAAGAAATCATGAAGCAAGGAGAAGAGAAACAGCAGCAGATGTGAAGTACCAAAAACTTGCATTGAGCAATAGACAAGAGAGATTGCAGCTAATTAAACAAACTGAACAATATGATGACAATGTCATTTACTAATAGGATAAGATAATGTTATGTATTACTGTTGTTGTTGCTATTTATTACTGTGCTGAATCACAACAAACGATTTTTCTACTTGATATTCTTTTCCTCCAGATTTAATCCCTAGCATAATTTTCAAGCACATGTATCAACCTACAGATTATAATAACATGGAAAAAACAGCTGCTTGAATCATCCAACAATATTTTGGTTTTACTATCTGATTAAATCAATCAGATCCTGAGCATATTTCTGCTTTTCACTCTGAGAAGCATTTGTCAAAATGAAATCAAGCACACACTGAGTGCAAACTGCTGCTGGGGAAGAAGCCTGGCTACATGCTTCTGCAGAGGAAGCATTGGCATCAGCTGCTGGAGCTTTATGTGTTCAAAAACTGTGACTATGCAGCAGAAATCATAGAACCATAGAATGGTTTGAGTTGGAAGGAACCTTAAAGATCACCTAGTTCCAATCATCCTGTCATGGGGAGGGGGCAGCCACAGCTTCTCTGGACAAGCTGTGTCAGTGTTTCACCACCCTCACAGAAAAAAATTTATTCCTAATAACTCATACAAACCTACTTTCTTCCAGTTTAAAACCATTATGTCTTGTTCTATCTCCACAAACCCTTGTAAAAAGTCCCTCAGAGAGGCAGGCAAGCAGTGAGAATGTGGCATGGAGAAAAAGGCCAGAGCAGATTACTTTCAGAGCAGCTGCTCACTTTAAAGAGAGAAAACTGTCCCCTCTTGTTCCTTACTGACTTCAGGATAACAGAATTTTTCACACTTTTTGCAATCAAAGCAGATTGCCATTGGGAAGTACCTGACTTTCTAAAAGCAATAACTGGGCAAGATATCTAAATTCTTATGTTAACTGTGGAGCAATTTGCTGCAAGTGCAAAACATCATATAAACACATGACAAGAACATCTGTATGTAGTTTAAAGGAGCATCTTTTGTCTACATAATATGTTTAGTTTTAAGAGCATCGTGCCAATCTTGAAGGCTAATGTGCAGTTTATAAATCTTATTTTGAGTACTCAGCCTCTGCCTGCTAAAACCATACTCCTATTACCAAAATCAGGGAAATAACCTAGAATTCCCGATGAATGGGAATAATATTTCAATAATTTCATTTCACTGGTGTGATCCACTGATAAGTGTACGTAACAGAGTACGTGAGCCTGAAAAAAAATTTTATTTTACCAGCACTTTAACACAAGGATTAAGGCTTCTGTGTTTTAGTTGGAAGATCCCTGGTTTTATTTGCTGATGCTAACCAAGATAAGATTCAAACCAGCCTGTCTAAAAGCAAATATTCTCTTTGCAGAGGAGAAAGGTGAATCACTGGAGATGGATTACACATGAAATGCCAGAGCCTTCACCCTGTTATGAAGACTGTTCTGAGGAGTAAGCCTTGTCCCAAGTGCTTCACAGAAATCCCATCCAGATGAAAATGACACTGACAGTCTTTTGCCACACCTTTAAGAACTTCGTTTCTTGTGTGCTTTACTTCACTAACCTCTAAATAGGAATAAAATCATGGACAGAGAGTCTACAACTCTCTACAGCACTACAAAAGAGGTGTACAACCCATCCGCATATATTGTGTGGGGCAGGGAAGAATGAGGAGCTGATCAACAGAAGGCAACATGGACAGTGGCAGTAAATATTCTCTCAGAAAAGGGTACTACAATGTGGGAATCCTAGCAATATTTTTATTTCTGTTCCTTCAAGCTATGACTTTAATTTTGGTGGAGGGAGACTTCTCTCCAGTCTTACCATGCACTTGCCCAGTCAGTTCTGTTCCAGAGCAAAAGAGACTCCAATCTTGATGTGTAAGCATAGAAAAGGAAAGCACGACAGCTGAGACTACAATTAAAACTTCTATTTGAGAACAAAACCCAAACCAGGCTGTATAGTTTAACTGCTTTGCTATTTGTTGTAAACTCAAGCCCAAGTGTTTTTCCTACTATTCCAGCTGGCAGCACCCATCAACCCTTCCTACACCTTGACTTGGCCAGCAAGCACAGGTGGAATGGAAGCAGCCATGAGGACCTGAGCACTTATCCACATGCCCCCATAGCCAGGACTGAACTGAAACCAGGCAGAAAAGCTCTTGACCTGATGTCACCTTCTCATTTCATCTAATTTAAACATCCCTGTGGGAAAAGCTCAACCTGTGAGCCAGCAGAGCTTAAGAAGTTCACTGGAGAAGCCCTATTTAGGTAAGAACTGAAAAAACACCCAAAGATATCAGAACACCAACCATGTTTCTTCATGCATATAATGAGAATGACAGGGGGAATGATGTGGTCAGAGACCACAAGATGGGCTGGAAAAGGAATAACATTTCTGTTCTCCTAACTACTGTACAGGTTACAAGCCAGTAGCTGCTAGAGCCTTGGGATTTGTGAGGACCTGAGCTGCTGATGGTGGGACTGCATCACAAGCTGTCTTCTGTTCTCTGGACAGTGTTGGGATGACTAGAAAGAAAATTCCTTCCAGCTTTGTCTCAGCTGCCAGAAAGTGAGCTCAGAGCTGGTGATCTGCCTTCCCTGTACTCACCCCTGACTATGGTTATTTGGCACTCTGGATATCATAGAATCATAGAATCATAGAATTGGCTGGGTTGGAAGGGACCTCAGAGATCATCGAGTCCAACCCTTGAACCACCGTTGCGGTTGCTAGACTATGGCACTGAGTGCCACATCCAGTCTCTTTTTAAATATCTCCAGGGATGGAGAATCCACCACTTCAGTGGGCAGCCCATTCCAATGCCTGATCACTCTCTCCGTAAAGAAATTCTTTCTAATATCTAACCTAAACTTCCCCTGGCACAACTTGAGACCATGCCCTCTTGTCTTGTTGAAAGTCGTCTGGCAAAAGAGACCAACGTCCACCCGGTTACAACCTCCTTTCAGGTAGTTGTAGACAGCGATGAGGTCTCCCTTGAGCCTCCTCTTCTTCAGGCTGAACAACCCCAGCTCCCTCAGCCTCTCCTCATAGGGTCTGTGCTCGAGTCCCTTCACCAGCCTGGTTGCCCTCCTTTGGACCTGCTCCCTCTAAACGAAGGGGCCCAGAACTGGACACAGTACTAGAGATGTGGCCTCACCAGGGCTGACTACAGGGGCAGAATCACTTCCTTGGACCTGCTGGTGACACTGTTCCTGATACAGGCCAGGATGCCATTGGCCTTCTTGGCTGCCTGGGCACACTGCTGGCTCATGTTCAGCTTCCTGTCAATCCAAACTCCCAGATCCCTTTCTGCCTGGCTGCTCTCTAGCCACAAAGATATCCTCAAAGAGAAGCAGCTGCTGCTGTTTCACTGCTGCCACCTGCACCAGCTAGGGATATAGCATTCATTAGCAAGGTACCAGTGCATCCAGGATTTTTAATTATCACCCCAGAAGGAGTTTTGACAAAGTTATAAAAGCTCCATGAGATAATGGAAATTAAGATCAAGAACCAGGTGTTAATGGATGGTTTTTAAGGAGCAATGCATTGTTTCTCTCCAGGTACCACAGCATACATGCCATCTACTAAGATTAGCAAAATATATATTCAAAATACAGTGAAGCTCATGGCAGAGAAAAACAATCAAAAGGGACAGGAAACAACAGCAGTAACTGAATTAGTAAGTTTCTAATTGCAGGTGTCAGGAAAAAATTTAAGAGCTGAAACATCTGAGCATTTAATGATAGACAGCCTGTGAACCCTGGCAACTAGTTTGATTTATTTTTCTCCTTCCTCCATTGGTCTGGATTGCCCCACTTAATACATTTTAATCTGCCTAACCTTTCTTAGTCCAATGCAGCAGCTGATTCAGTCAGCACTAATGTATGTTTTTTAAGGCACTGTAACTCTGCCATGAAAACATTGCCTTTCAATCTTTTTTTAGTTTCTTTCATTTGGCAGGGAAAAAGAATAAGTTTGCATATTACTTTCTTGAACTCTTAAAATCCATGAAATTGCAGGTGTGGGTTTTCCCCATACTCTCTTCTTTTCCTTTCCATGAACCATCCCCATCACATGAGAATGAATTATTTCAGGGTCTTATTTTTGCATTTTGCACATCTTTATTCTCTTCCCTGACGTACCTCAGCCTCATTGCAGTTGCACTGCAAGCCCTGCATCAGCCTTCTGGCTGGATTTCCCTGGAGCTCATACACAGCAGAGTATCAATAAGCAGAGTTCTTCATCCATAGGGTCCTTGGGCTTTGAACAGCTTTCATTTTCTGATGCTTCAGCCCTTGGCAGTTTTGACTCCCAGCACTTTCCAAGCAGGAAATCACTGGTGTGTTAGAAAGACATTTCACATATCTCCTATTTGTCTCAGTGCCATCATCACCTCATTCCTCAGTCCATCTTGGATAGGGGTACACAAGCCCCACCTTTGGCATCCTGGATGGCAGTGGGGAGGCCAAGTGAACTGCTTCTGGCTTAAGTGGAGCTAGAAATCCTGATCAGACCAGAAGAGACATCACGTTTCTATTTTTCTGCCAAAGGGAACTGCCTTTTTGAGTGATAAACATTTTCTAAACCTGTGAAAGGGCAAACTCTATAACATACCCATGCTCCCATTTTTCATCATATCTCCTCCCCTTGCTGGCCACACCTCAAATGGAGAGAGAAAAGAAGGATATTAACAAATAATTTTTTAACCAAAATGTCATTTTTCTTCTTGTCAAATTGAAAAATAACCTGTTTATCTTCAGGGGCCTTTAATGCTTTTCTGTCAGAAAAAGGTCTTTTTCTTGCATTAGCTAATTCAAGGGATCCCTTAAATAGTTCTCCAGAGGCTTCAGTTTCTTTTTATTACAGTTCATCTGTCTTTTATGGCCTTGCACTCATGAAAGATTAATAGCTGCAAAGGTCAAGGGCCATTGCGATCATTTAATGTGACCTGCATAGCACAGGCCACCAAATTTTACCCAGTAATTCTTACACCAAACCCCATAAATTGCAGATAGAAGATCATATATCTTTTAGCAAGAAATGCTTTCTTGATTTAAAGACAACAAATTATGAGAAGCCTGCCCTAGAAGTTTGTTCCATGGTTTATTTTTTCTGATCTTTTCTGAATTTTTCACTAGGGCTGATTAGGAAATTTTCAATCAAGTATTTTGCACTGAAGAAATGTGGGTATTATCATAGGAGTGTACTCCTTCAGCCTTATCTCACTGTTTTACTTCCAGAAAATATTAATTTAAAAAAAAAAAAAAAAAAGTAATTGAAAGTAGCATATCCCCCAAAACATTAAACTTTTTGTTCTGGTTTGCTTTGTGGATGTTCCTCTTACCTTGAGTAGCAGGACTACTACTAGCTAGAACTGTGGAAGTAGCTTCCTAACACCAAATGTGTAAAGCTGGGCAGTGGCAATGCCTTTAATGATGCCTCAGCCAGACTAGATGTTTTCAAACCCCAACCTCAGAAGACACACGAACCCAAATTCTGGCAAAACCCTGTGATTTCTATCAGGCCTGACTTTGGAAATATAGCTCTGGCCCCAGGAAACACATCTGTGGCTTTCAAATAAACCATCCCAAAACAAATTAACCCGGCAGAAGGTTATGGGATCATGGAGGCAATTTGTTAACTTTTTAGAGAAGCATTTGATATCTGTCAACAGCCAGAGGGGCCCTGGTGATGTACAGCCCAAGCTACACAGATCACTTTGACCTAGCAAAAGAATGTAACATACAGACACTGAAGTGTTGACAGTAGAGCTGTGGGTTTGGATTCCTTCACATCCTTTCTGAAAAGATTCTCTTTCCCACATACTGAAGTTTACTAACAATAGACTGAATTAATCAGAGTGATACAGTTGGTACAGTGATACAGTGATGCAGGCTCTGATACAGTTTTCTTATAACGACTATCTTCCCTGTCTTAAGCATAAACCATAATCCTGTAGATAGAATAGGCTAAAAGACTGCAAAGGAACAAAAAATACAGTTTCTATAAGGTGACACTTCAAAAAATTACAGCTTCATTATCAAATAATATTCCAAAACCCAAAACCATTCAGATTAATGTAATTTCCTTTCAAAATAGACTACTTGGTCTGTGCATTTTCAAGACTTTTTATTTGGTTAATAATTTTTATACCTAGTCAAAAATAAAAAAAATATTTTCAAAAAAGTATGCCAAGAAGTTTTGATCCAAGGGATTCCTTTGAAGTAAAATTTTAAGAATTTTTCATTTATGCATCAATGCCAAATTCCCCAATATTAAAATCCTCTGAGAATCATAACTTCTGACCTTGTTATAATGACATTTATCTATTGATAACAGAAATTTGGAGGACATAAATGTCACAAACTTTATCACACCTGTTTCATGACTGAAGACAATGGAAGTCACTTCTTCAGAATCTTGCTCAAGAGACAGGTATGAAGTCCTAAGCACACCCTTCCCCTCTCTCCAATATAGGAAGATCTCAGTACAAGTGAATTCCTTATCTTGCCACCTCTGCTCTGTGACTAGCAATGGGAGGATGAGTCCAGGTCCAAGTGCCCCTTATAACCCAGAAAGCAACAGCAGAATCATAGAATCATAGAATTGGCTGGGTTGGAAGGGACCTCAGAGATCATCGAGTCCAACCCTTGAACCACCGTTGCGGTTGCTAGACTATGGCACTGAGTGCCACATCCAGTCTTTTTTTAAATATCTCCAGGGATGGAGAATCCACCACTTCAGTGGGCAGCCCATTCCAATGCCTGATCACTCTCTCCGTAAAGAAATTCTTTCTAATATCTAACCTAAACTTCCCCTGGCACAACTTAAGACCATGCCCTCTTGTCTTGTTGAAAGTCGTCTGGCAAAAGAGACCAACCCCCACCTGGCTACAACCTCCTTTCAGGTAGTTGTAGAGAGCGATGAGGTCTCCCCTGAGCTGCCTCTTCTTCAGGCTGAACAGCCCCAGCTCTCTCAGCCTCTCCTCATAGGGTCTGTGCTCGAGTCCCTTCACCAGCCTGGTTGCACTCCTTTGGACCTGCTCCAGGACCTCGATATCCTTCCTGAACTGGGGGGCCCAGAACTGGACACAGTACTAGAGGTGTGGCCTCACCAGGGCTGAGTACAGGGGCAGAATCACTTCCTTGGACCTGCTGGCAACGCTGTTCCTGATACAGGCCAGGATGCCATTGGCCTTCTTGACCACCTGGGCACACTGCTGGCTCATGTTCAGCTTCCTGTCAATCCAGACTCCAAGGTCCCTGAGACAGAGAATCTGTGAATCCAGGAATGTGGGCCCAAAATGAGAGAACTAACTTTTAAAAATATTGAGCTATATAGATTTTAAGCAATGTGGAGTTTTTTGCAGCCTTATGCAATATTTTTCTTTTTTTCTGAGGTAGTAAAACATTGAGAAATTGAGGATTTGTGACATGCTGTGGAAATATGGTAAGTGAAATGCCAAAAGCATTCACAGCTTAAGCATGCAGTGAGCAAACAGATGATAAATGATGAGAGTGAGACTGTGAGAGTGCCCAGCACAAAGACACCAAGTGCACCCTGGTAACAGCCACAAACATTCCAGACATGTTTCTCCTTATGGGTCCATTGCTCCCTCCAAATGACTTCAAATGGGGATAGTCCTGTATGACACAGGTATGAGTAAAAAGAAAACCCTGTTCATTGGGATTTAGGTCAGAAGAGAGGTGACTTTTGCAGATATGAAGCAGTAGTTAGCAAAACTGAACACTGAAATGAATTCTCTGCATGCTGGAAATTGTTAGGATTCATTTCTCATTCAGCAGCAGATTTTCCTTGGTGTATCTGGTACTCTTAATAACAATTATGTTGGGCACGACAACCTCACAGAACCTATTGTTAAATTTGAATAGTAGTCACAAATTCAAGCATTTTCAAAACCTTTCTGATAATGGACTGTTTATTTTTTTTTCTTTTTGTATATCTTTTGTGGATATTTTATGATGTTAATAGTTTCAACATTTTAGCATCCTATTTGAAAGCAGTAATTGGAGTTCATGCTGCATTCTAAAAACTTGCAGTTCACCTGTGCATGGCGTGGAACCATGAATCTGTGACATTGTGCTAACAGAGCAAAAGCCTACTCAGTTGCAATTATATTTATTGAGAAGTCAATGTTCAACAAACCCAGAGAACCACCCCTTCTGAATCTCAAAGTGTCAACTGGAAACCTAACTTTACTCCAAAAACATAATTTTGAAGTATGGTGTCTCAGCACAGGGTCCTGGAGGTGGTTAAGTGATGATCTTCATATGGAGATAAGGCTCCAGAACCTTCTCTGAACATCATGTCTTATGCCTGATGTCCTGCACAAATACTGCCAAGTAGCCCTGGCATGGAACTTCAAGGCACATCTAGAACCTGGATATAGCAGCAGAGCCTGCTACTAACACCACTTTCACTTATTCACTTTGACTTTGAGAACTTCTCACATCCTTTCTTACAAGCCTGTCAGCCTGGGTTGAAGCACTTGAAGATGGGAGGTCAAAATGCTGCTGAAACATGCAGTTTGTCCATGGAAATCATTGCTATGGTTGGCAACACTACAATTAACAATGATTTTTTAAAAAAACCTAACCCTTTGAAATATATATTTTACTGCACTATGACAATTTTTCAACTTACAAGTGCTCCATGTTGCTGAAATTTGTTGGAATCAGTGCCTAACCTTTGGATGTTACACTTGTGTCAGACACCACTTTTGTAAATGCAAGAGCAAAGGCTATAATCAAATTATAGGCTATAATCAAATCATCGTTTTCTCAGCCTTTCTTCTACAATAGACTACAAAACTTAACCTGTCCATAGGGTTTGCATACGTACTGCTGCATCTTATGGTGCTTAGTAGTGGGTCTGCTTAAAGCTCACTTATGCTTCCCTGTGCTGTAGCATGGACTACTTCTATTTAAGTTCACATAACATCCTCACTGCAATTGCTTATACAAAGAAATGCAGTTTGAAAACTATTTTGCTCATTTTAGCTGACTTTTAAGAGCTTTTCAGATCTGCAGGAGTATTTGACACAAGGTTGTTAAACACCTACACACAGAATAACAGGGGGCTGTGCAATAGTCAGTTTGCAAAACTTGGTTGAATCACAGAAATAGTACAAAAAAGCTGTCCACTTAAACATTAAAAAACTGTAAAATTATAATTAACCAGAGTAATGATTGAAGCTTTTTCAAATATTAAAGACATATATTAGGAGAAATGCCATTCTTCTCCTTAAGCTTCTCTGAATATCCTCTTTTTACAATGAGTGACCAACTGCATCTGTTTGTGAGGTGCTGAGCGCTGGTGACCCCACAGAGCACAGCCTGTGTCAGAGCAGCCTGACAGAGCAGCTTGTTGTCTGTCTCACATGCTTCTTCCTTCATGAGGGCTGAATACCTTCAAGCAGCTTGGCCAATGCCAATTTGTCATCCCTCAAACTTCTCTTCTGCCCCAAAAAGGAGAAATGTGGAGCAGGACCTCCTCAGCCTGCCCAGGAAGGGACACTCACAGCATGCTTCTGCTCTTGGTATATCTGACAATCAAGCAGTTCGATCAACTCATCTCTGTAACTTCAACAAGGCATTTAAACTGTTTTGCCCAATTCCTAAGTTTTCAATCCATGATGACACAGGTTCTGAATGATACAGACTTAAATGATACATTATCATCTTCTGTGTCATACTGTTTAGGGCTTAGATTTCCTAGAGTTGGAGGAATCAGGAGGACATGTATCCTCTGGATAATTCATACCCACCACACAGAAGGCTCCTCATAACAGGTTAGTTCAACCCAGAACAAGATTACTGATTTTATTTTTTTCCTGAGAAAAACTCCAGCCTTGAAAACTCAGTGTGTGTTTTTGCCACATTTGCTGAAATACATTCACAGGTAATGGGAGTTTGATAAGAGGCCAAATGGAACAAGAACCAGCAAAAGAAAGATAAATTCAAACAAGAATATAACTTCTGTTAAAAAAAATCAAGATACATGATTATTTAAACAAATCACCTCATAAAGTGGTTAGTTACAAAATAACAAGATAAAACCGATTGGTCTCTGTTTTCCAGGACAAGCAGGGTAATCTGAGGGTCTTTTCTATCCTCAAAAAACATGTGGGGTTTGTTTGAAATGTACTGGGTTTTATTTCCATATTTTTATTTGTTTTAACAAAAACTACTTATCCAAAGCTTTGGTTACCAGACATCACTTATAAACAATATTACACAATAAATAAAAAAAATGCCCCACTTTAATGTAACCAGGTAAAAATATAAACTAGTGCCTCATGTCTTTTGACTATATGAATAGAGTTATTTGTTTCATATTTAGGACTCTTAGGATTGGTAATATTTCAGATACATGTGATATAAATACATTTTTTTGTCCCCTAAGTTTCATGGTTTTTTCTGTGCCAACTCAATTTTGCTTGTTGTAGTAAGTAGAAATTATCTCATTACACTGAAGATGTAACTTTATTGAAGCTCATACTGAAGCTTTAAATAGAAGGCATCCTATCCCCTTGCTGCAGAAGTGGAAGTACAGAAGTAATGTTTCATTCTACAGCATAGCTTATTACTGGCAAAGTCAACCCAAACTGACTCTTAACAAACCAGAGGTTGATGATTGCTCCTGACATCAGTGCTTCAAGTGCTGAATTTTTTTTAATTTGTATTTTTTAATGTTTACTGACATCTGGGGAATCCTCACTTCCAAAACTACACTTTGTCCACAAAACTCTGAATTCACTTTAGAGTTCTCAGCCACCAAAGAGGTCTCACAAATTGACCAAAAACCTGAAAACACCAGGCAGCAAATAAAAAATGTTGCTTCGTTTTTAAGCCAGTCTCATGCTTTTTGCCGCATTAACTCACATTTTTTAAACCCCAAGCATGGACAATACTGTGCCTTGGGCTTTCTCATGGGGTCCTGATGTAGGATGATTGCTGGTTTTGCATTGGGCTCTTCTCAGGGTCATTCTGACTGCAGAGAATACAAGTTCTCTCTGAGTGGGGAAAAGATAACAGTTCTGCTGTGTGCAGGCAAAAGGTAGATTGAAGCAATGATGAGCCAAGGGTAAATTCTTGCCCTTATATGTCCAGGACGTTTGTGGAGAAGTAAATAGAGCAGGGATGTGGCACAGGAGGAGAAGTGCATGCCGGAGCCCAGGGCTGGCTGCTCTGCAAAGAGCGGGGTGCACATTCCTCCCCTGCAGAGGTGGCTGCATGGGGGGGATGGAGCAGCCTGTCCCCCCTTCCAGGGGGGGCAGAAGCTGGGCAGAAGCAGGCAGCCACAGCCATGCTGCCCCTGCTCCTCGCTGGGCACCAGCACAGCAGGACAGCCACAGCCACCTGAGTCCTGTTTCTTAGAGGTGATCGCCAGGCAGAGGGAGGGACACATTTGCCCAGCTGATAATTGTCTTCACAGACACAATGCGACATTATAAACAAGGCACATATCCGCCAGGCTGCTTGTGACAGTGAGACATTTCCTATTCCACCCTACGCTCAATAGAAATTATTTTGGTGGGGGGTTTTTGTTTGGGTTTTTTGGTTTTTGGAGGGGTTTTTCTGGGTTTGGGGGTTTTTTGTTTGGTTGGTTTGGTTTTGGGTTTGGGTTTGGGTTTTTTTGTTTGTTTTTTGGGTTTTGGGTTTTGTTTTGGTTTGGTTTTTGTGGGGTTTTTTGGTATCTGTTACTAACTGGAGACTGATACAGTAAATAGCTACCAGCTTGTAGCTGGTAGACTCAAGCTCTCCTCAGCAAGCAGCAGGAGCTCTGAGCATCTCCACGCCACGTCTGTCACGCCTTCAACAATCAGATCAGCCTCCTAGTGATAATGGCTAAATTGTACCATAGGATTACTTTTTTCTAAAGCATCTGATCTGTTTATCCCGGGCTGAAATCACCCTGCATCTGATGTGTGCTACAGTCCAGCTACAGGCTGCTAATCCCCCAAGGGGAAGTGTCTCCTCAAGTGTTTAAGATGATTCCTCTCCCTAACATCCAACACCAGTCACTGAGGTGATTTTAGGGAGCTTTGCAATTCCTTCCCCCCAGGATACAGCCGGGACAGCCTGTGCAGGATGAATCAATGCCATACTTCAAGCAGTGTTTGTATATGTTTCAGCGTATCCAGGCAAAGTCTTTTAACTTTCCATCCTAGAGCCCGAGCAGCACTTTCCTGAATGTCAGCCAGGAAAATCTTGTAGATTTGGCAGCAGGACTGTGGGAAGCCTGGTTGAAGACCAGCCCAGAGTGCTGGAGTAGAGGCTTTATATAAAGAGAGAGAATCCAAACACCTTCCTTTGTTTCGTGCTACAAACGAATACAAATGGAGCCCTGAGATTGCAATCAGGTTCTATTGTATAAGCACAGGCCTTTCCATTACTCCATTAGAGGGTTTTGGCATGTATAACTTCATTATTTTTCAGCTGGAAAACTAATTAAAATTACTTCTTTTTTATTTATCAGAGTGTTAATGCTTCAGTTTTCGAGCCCTCCACTGGCTTCCAGCCATTTAATTTTGGTCCCTAGGGCAAAGCCTGACAAATTAAGATAAAGCCATTACTTAATGTTCCCCTTCTGAGAGAAAACAAGAAGTATTTCCTGTTCTTATTAGTTGCATGAAGTCAATTTCCACAGTACAATTTTAGCACAATCAGAGCCTCGGCACCCCACATCTTTCTCCTCCTGTACTCCTCCTGCTCAGCTGCAGCAGCAGAGGCAGGGAGAGCTGCCAGGCTTCAGCTGGGCTCTCCCCAACACCCAGAAAATCCCAAAGTAACAAGAGGCTTCGCCCAGGTGCTTGGCCTTTGTCCTTTGGGAGTCACCCTCTCCAGTACCTCTACGGTATTTTTGCTTTGAGAGTGCTGTACTTCACCTCCAAGGAGAAGCCGTCCCCGGGGATCCCGGCCATGCCAAGGAGGTTAGTCAGAGCTGTGGTATGGGCACTGCCCAGTTCAAGCACATTCAAAGCAGCCAAAAATCCGCTTTTGTTTTTTTTTTCCCCAAAGGGCAGATCCAAAAGTTCACGCACTTGTCAAGCGGTGTGTTGATTTAACCGGTACTGTTTCTCCATCCTCCCCAGCTGGGCAGTGTGGTGCAATAGGTAACAAACAGCCTTTCCCATGGCAACACGATTTAATGCCCTCGCCTTGAGGGGAACGGGAGGACGCCAGAGAGCAAAGCTGCCCACGGAGCCATAGCTCGGGAAAGCAGCCAGGATGATGCAAAAAGTTTAGAGGGGAAGCAGGAAAACAAACAGAAAGGAAACACAGGGAGGTGCCTGAAGTGTTGAGGGGACCAGCAGACAGCAGCAGCATTGCTGGGTTTCACTCTCTGTTTGGTGTCCCCCATACAAACCTCGTGTCCCTTGGCCACCAGAGCTCTGCCAAGCATTGCGCCGCTCTTCAATGCTCTCTTTATAACATTCTTGGGTTTAAACAAAACTGGTTCCATTGAAACCGAGATCAATAGCAGAAGTTCCCCAAAATATTTTCCTAAAGCTGACGTGTTTAGGGAAATACTTGGCTAAAGAAAGGGGCAGTGTGCTGAGTGCTGTTGAACCCTGTTATCTACGATCTTGTTGCCATGTTTGGGACTGAGAGCAGATGTTGCAGAATGCCTATTGACTGCCTGGCAGCGGCACATGGGGCCAGGCTACGCCAGTGTCCCGGGGGCATGAATTTGCTCTGTGACCCCCTACAAGCTTGGGATACCCTACTTCGCCTCCGCACTGGTGCAAGCCCTCTCTCGGAGCCAGGAGCAGCTTGCACAAGCCGCAGCAAGCCTGCGCTGTGCCGCCTCGATCCAGTGCCAGCTTCTTTGTCCTCCACATCGTAGGGTTGTGCCGTGCGGCTGCCTCCTCCGCCCTGCACTGAGTCAGGGCGAGCTCCTGCTTCCTGGCAGGGGCTGAGCCCTGTCCTGCCGCTGCTGAAGGAAAACAGCCTCCAGCTACCCCTAAAGAATACTGCCCTGCAGGTTGCCCCTGCCACCAGCCAGACCATCGGGTCCCCTGCTGCTGTGAGCGGGGGGCGAAGCTGGGGAGGAGAGGGACATTCCCTGGCAGACGAGGGAGTTAGAATCCCCCTGCTCCTGTGTTACTGGGGCAGCCACAAACAAAAACATCCTCGAGGGCAGGTGTTTGGAAAAGAAGCAAAGCACACGGCTCTGCTTCTGCTGGGCTACGCCGGCCAAGGAAGCAGCCGAGTGAAACGTCTGGTGAACAAAACGGGTTCACCAAAGACCTTCACATTGCGCGAGTGAATGTTAATACATCCAGTGTTTACCTTAACCCAAAATACATCTTTTTCTTTGCTGATATTCTTTTGAAGAGTGTTGTTCATTAAAATCAGACATGGGATTTGAAGATGGCCTTTCAACTATTCTTTTAAAATTCCAGCATTTTAGGGGACAATTATTATAGTATATTTCTAGCACTTTATAGATATTCATTACACACCTAATTTCAGTGCAAATCTGTGATGTGTGATGGGTCACCTTGTCCTGCCACCTAGCAGTGAATTCCATACAGCTGACCTGTATTTGGCACATTCATTGTCAAAGCAACAGGCAAAGTTATAATTATTGCAAAAAATGCTTCCTGATACTGTTTTGGATGATTCAATGGATCAAAATGCAGAAATGAGCAATAGGGAGAGTCTGAAACACATTTTCTGCTAAAGCACTCAAATAGGTTGTTACCATTATGGAAAAACAATGATCAGTGCTATGTGACAAACACAACATGATTCAAGTGTTCCTTCTCTCCTTTTCATTATCCATCCTAAGAATTACTTTTAAAAGTGTTATCATCTTGAATTTTTTTCTAGGAAGATTTGAATGACCAGTTTTGCCAATAGCTTAAGCAGATGCAGTTTCTGTTCACATCTAAGCCACTAGGGAATTTGATAACTTTTTTTTTTTTTTTCATATGTAAGATTTAAAAACCCAGCTGTGGCTGTTGCCCCAGATAAGGTCAAGGGAAAATACATGTTCTGCCAGTGTAAGAAATTTTTTAATTCATTTGTATTGGGAAATTTTTTTGCTTGCTTAATATGAAGGAGGGACTTGAATTTAGTTGATGGGTAAGATGTAGGATATATTTTTTTGCAGTCCCTAAGAAAATAGCTAATTCACTGTAAACAGACCCCTGAGAAACTCCATTTCCTATGGGCAATAGAATTTTATAGGAACTTGATCTGTAGTTTCTCCACTAACTCTTCATCCTCTCAAGGTTCTTAACACAATGGTACCATAACAGAACCACACGTGTGGGTCTGGATGTGAAAGCTCTGTGCTTTCTAAGATCTCAGTGATTAAACATTCAGGATATGAGGACAAGGTAGAAGCAGTGACCTGACCATGGAGACCTGAAAAGTGAACAAGCAGTAATAAGGAAGGTAGTTGCATTGCAACAAGTAGTAGCCAAGAAGATTTGAGAAAATAAATTAAGAAGGAGCAATATTAAGAGGTTGGGCTCAATGACTTGTAAAGATCCCTTCCAACACAAACTATTCCATGACTCTATAAGCTCTCAGCAAAGATTACTTGTGAGCCTGTTGACCAAGGAAATCATCTGGAGTGGAAGAAATAGGGAAGACCCAATTTCTGGTCTTTACTGTTTATCACAGTGTTGCACAGATTCTTACTTCTTCCCCCCTCCCTAATGTGCAGTAACAGTTTCAAGAAGGAAGGTGCAAATGCACTCCTGCCTTCTCTCCCCATACCCTCGTCTTGCATTACAGATGGATTGGCAGTTAGGATGCTCCCTTGGGAGTACTCAGCATAGATATACCATTAGGTACTTCTCTATATGTAATTACTAATTACTCACTTATGAGGCAGGTGCCACACTGTTTTGTATTTGCACAGAAGAGCCCTGGGGAGTTTGGGAGCTTAAAAAATATAATTAAAAAATCAGCACTCACTGATAATCTGGGCATCCAGAGTTCTGGCAGCGGAACAGGAGAATTTAAAATCTAATTTCCAACTTACACATCTACAGACTATGTTAGAGCTTTTCTGTAAATGTCTCCAAATTTTTGGAGTGCTTCACTTTGCTCTGTTAGCTAATATTTCCTTGACTTTGGAGTTTACATGATGTTTCTAGGAAACCTTTTCATTTTAAGCCAATTTGATCAGAGATGAATTATTAACACTGACAGTATTTTGCCTCTATTTAGTTTTGACAAGAGGCAAGCCCTGTTGAACAGCTAAAGAGATGACAGCTTTTCTACCACCACAATGCCACCGTTAGCCACTGTTATATATAATTCTATAGTTCTTCTACTCCACGTGATGACTAGTGAAACAAAGGATTGACAGTTTTTCTGAGTCCATCCAAAGTCACTGGGAAAGAGAAGAAAGACAGTGCCTCTATTTTGCAGTCTTGGGAAACGTTATAGCCCTGAGAAACACAATCTTCAATAAGATCCAGAATTTTGTCATAGGATCAGATGTTCAAATGAATCACTTGGTCTGAACTGCTGCTGGCCACAAGGATTAGGAGAATAAAGTATGTTAAGTGTACATGTACACTTCACGAAGGAGGAATGCTGGAAACAAGTGTCAGGTTGATCCATTTCCATGGGCAATTGTGGCAGGAAAGACACGGCAGCCTGGGATGCTGAAAAGTTGTTTAGAGAAGTCAGCACCCAATCAGCCTTGTATTCTCTGCTGTGGTTTAGCTGTGTGGAAAGCACATCTAAAAGCTTTTAAACCAAATTGCTGTTTCTTCACTGGTTGGGAAAGATTAGCACCTAACATGAACACATGTAGTGTTAAAAGTTGGCAACCACACTACAGATTTTTAAAAAAGAAAAAAAGACCAACAAACAGCTGAAACTAATAGGCAGGTCTGAAGTGCAGTATTTATTGAAAGAGCTTAACTTAAAGGAAAGTACATGTAAGGTCAAGATGTATGATTTATTGCTGAATAGTTCGTGGCCTACGGAAAAACAGAAAGATGAAAAGAGAAAAATATAAAATATGACACTGCCAAGTTCACTTTCTGATTTCATTTTCTTTTAGTACTTATTCTTCATGGGTTACAAGTGAGTGGTTTTGAGAGTGGTTTAGAAAATTTAGAAATCATCTGACTATACAAACTCAAGTGGCAAAGAATTTTCTCAACCATTATTTCTTAATGCTTATTTCTTGATACATTACCGTGGGATGCTTAGCAGTCAGCAAGATCTGTAGCAGTGCCCTTTAGTGTACTTTCTTCTCTTCACTCACAGAACTGCACTGTGAGAGGGGAAGGTGGGTAAAACACCTTGCTGGACCTGCCCATTTGCTTTGTGAGCAGTCTAGGGTGATTTCCCCTTCACAGAGCCCATGTACTCAGGTGGCTATAGAGATGTATGTGTCCCCTGTTTAAAACCAGGCAGTGCCTTCTTCTTGAATTATATGCCCAACTCTGATTTCCTAAATGTAAAAAGGTATAGGAGATCTAAAAATCATGCAGAGAAATGCTGCCTATATGATCCCAGCTGCAGGGTGCAGCTTCCATATCAGGAACAATTAAATGGACAAGAACAATTCATCCTGAGAACAGAGAATAGTGGTAGAGATTTGATGAAAGCCCACAAAGTCACCAATGATGGAGAAGATGAAAAGAGAAATGTCTCCCTGAGCTACAAAAATACTACCACAGCTGCAATTTTACAGGAGTTGAGATATCAACTAGACAGCTCACTGGAAGAAAAGGCCACCAAAGGTTGTGGCTTACAAAGTTGCTGCCTACAGTTATGGAAACACCTTCTGTCCTGATAGGCTGGAGACAGGGAAAATAGACTGGATGAGAACTGTCACACATTTGCCTTGCCCTAACATGCTTCCTTTGGCATCCACTTTGGGGCAGTGGCAGGGCACTGGGCTAGGCAGATCTTTCATCAAGGCCAGCAGAGCTTGTCTTACGTTCTTATATTCTTACATCCGCTTTCCGGAATGGGCTGAGTTGGTCATATGCCCTCTGTGTAGTACCTGAATAGCTGATAACAACAGAATAATGATCTAAGCTACACTTTAAACAACAGTTTTTGAAAGGAAGCTGTTCCACAGATGAGATAAGCAGTTCTTGGCACCTTCTGTACCACTCCTGTGCCCTTCGTGCCACTCCTGCAGCTCCTCAGAACAGAGGATCCTGCCCTGCCCTGGTGGCCACTGCAGCGTGGGGTTGCTGGACAGCTTGAAGGCCAGAAAGCCCCATGTCAGAGATGATTCCAATGCCATCCTAACATTTTGGACAACACTGATGTATGTACCAGCCGTGGGCGGTTGGAGCATAAGATCAAGAAACTGTGCTTTCTAGTGTTCAGGGTAAGGTACAACAGCAAGGCTGACTTGTGATTACATAAATAAACCATACATTTTTTATTTTTTTTTTTAAACTGGAACTAAGGGATAACAAAAATGTTGTTAGACTTATGTCTAGTTTAACAACCATTTCAGAAACATCCCTAGTATTAAAAGGAAGTAAGCAAAGTGGGGCTACTCTAAATAATTTTCAGCAAGAGCTTGTAACAATGTCTTAGTGTATTGGAAAGTTAAACGTACAGAAATAATTTGCTTTTTTGAAAAAGCATTTGCTAATTACTCAATAATTCTATGGAATTTAGATCTTTCAGATAAGGGACTTCCAACAGCACACACAGAATATTTAAATAAGATGAAAACAAGTTGAAAAGAGATGTGTGGACACTTAATATCTTTAGAAACAAACCTTTTAGAAGTATTCAAGTAATTGACTGCTCCAAACTGAGACAGAAAATGGAGAAATTACTTAAAGTACTGTAGCACCAGAGCTATCAGAACTTGCAGCCAGCACACTCTGACTTCACATGAAATTCTCCATATAGGCAGCCCAAACAGAAAACTAACCGAATTACAAGCTGAATCTAACCAACACATGCAACCTCCAGGCTATCAGAGGAATTCAGATGTGATGCATCTATGAGATATTGTAGACATAGATACTCAGTCTGCATATACAAATCCATATACTTACCAGACAAAAACTCCCAAGCAACAAAATCATTACTTTTTAACAATACTTCATTATGAAAAACAATCCTAACTTCAGGCCTAAATTCAGTTCCAATTAAAGCCATACAGCCACCTCCCAGGAAATGTTTGTTTTCCCTAGGTTTAATAAAATGGAAATCCATAAAATCATTAAAATCATTCTCCTGAACCTTTCCTTTGGTTATTTTTTCAGACCAGTGTTGAATAACTTATTTGTGAACAAAGCTTTTTTCTCTTTGACTTTGACTCATCAGCAATCAGATGTAGACATGCATAATATTTCTCCAATAAATCATCTGCAAGCCTTTCTTTTCTTTTTTTTTTTTTACCCCTGTCAGTCAGTGACTAATGTAATTAGAAAGAACTCCATGGTGTTTGCTCACTTTCATTCAAGAATGGCACTATCTTTCATTAGAGTGTATTTGGGTGCTTTTAGTAATTAATCCAGGATGAGCTTCTGGTTGTGAATGGCATTGATGAGACAGGATGCTCTGGACTCCTGAGAGTTGGGAGGTTGGGCAGGATCCATAATGTTAAAATAGGTAATATATCAGTAAGCTCAGAAGACACATTTTGTGCAATGTGTCAGTAAAGCAATGGCATTTTAATCACCCTGCCCTGAATTTTTTCTCCGTTTACTGCAAGTCTATCAGCACAACCTCCAGATCTTGGGCAGGGGTGACTCTGGTGGGTGCTGACATTGCCAGCAGGCTTAGGGCAGACCCTACACAGTGACCTCCACATTTCAGAGTCCAGCCTGTCCCAAGGATATTTTATGCATTCCAAGCACTCCAGAGTGCCCTTTCTCTATATAAGGGCATAAGAAGCCTTGTATGCTATATTTTTTCAACATGCACAACAGATTTTTTTCTCCCTGCTCATTGTATCTTCCAAAGCAAGCCCAGCAGGAAAGCATAAAGACAATATAATTTTGTTTTAATAATTGCAAGGAGGGCAACTTGTATTTAAAAGCTTGAGCAAATGTCCAAGGCAATTCAGAGAGCAGGAACTAACAAAAGCTGGAAGTGTCTGGTCTCTCTCCACCTTCTAAACCCAAGGCTGTACCTGCAGCCACAGGATCCAAGTACTTGAGCAGTGAATAAATCCTTCAGCAAAATCCCCACTACATCAATGGAAAGTAGGACGTAGACACATGCTGAGGAACATACCAGTACCTCAGAATAATAAGTACTGATACCTGTTTCTAAGAATACTCCTTACATTTTTTCCAGATGCACAGAGCATCAGGGAGCCAGAGCAATCGTTTTCCCCAGAACAAACCATTTGACAGCTTCTACTGCATGTGGCAGTGGTGTACGTGCAGCTGTTATCATTGAACCCTGGGTGTTTCCTCAAGATTGATGCTTACTGTAATGTTTGTAGCAAGTATCTCTGCTTAAAAAGAATTCTGAAAAAATTCACAGTAGAAAGTGAGTAGTCTTTTTCTGTGCATGCTCTGCAACATGTTGTTGTGCATTTAAGCTAAGTTAGGTTGGTTAATAAAATCATTGAGTGCTGATGAGAAGAAAACCAGGCTCTTGTACTCTGAATATTATTAATAAAATGACCATAGAAAACCATAACATTTATAAGGGGCCTTTAACCTTAACTGAAATGCCAGGAAGTAGCAGAGTATAGCTGCAGTTCCTTGGGTTCACTCTGGTGTTGCTTTCTGAATGATTGATTTAGATGTCCACATAGGCAAACAGTGCTGTGTTATTGTTGAATTAAGAATAAGAACACCCAGCAAGACCTTACCATCCCCCAAAATGACTAATTAGACTGAATTTTTTAAAAAACACATAATAGTGGATCCTCTGTTAAGGTTATAATTAATGAGTTACATTCATGGGTCACCCAGGTGCTAGAAAATTGCTCAAAGCATCTCTGTCAAGTGTAAACCCACACTGTTCTGGCACAAACCATTTTGTCTCCAAGCCAGCCCAATATTTGCTGGGACATCTCCACCAAGGGAAATCTCTGCCATGGGGCTCCCTGAACAGCTGTGTGCAGGCAGGGGGCTGCCCAGGACACTGATTTTCTAGGGCAAGCTCCACCTGAATGCTCTCCACAAAACCAAAGCAGTTTTAAAAGGTTAACTGAGAGGTTTCTTGAAAGGTGATTCCTACCAGTAATCACTTCAAACACATCAACAAGTTTTCAACAAAACTCAGCCACCCCCCTCATCCCTCCAGAAGCCCTGGGAGTGTTGATACCATCCCTGCCACCATTCTGCAGAGACCCAAGCAGCAAAACCTAACTGCAAATAACCTTACAGAATTAAAGGGTAGCAAAATTATAACACTAAGAAAAAGAACCTGGAAGCCGAATGTCTCCGTGTGATGGGCAAAATGATTGCAATGTATGAAGCCTCTCAATCATTTTGAGATCTTCAATCAGATGGAGAAGATATTATTATTATTATTATTATTATTCCATGTAGGTTATTACCACATTGCATGTGAAATGGCTTTGCAATTTCCTGTCTGATGCTACCCTTAGGTCTCTTCTATATTACTTCTTTCCAATTATCTTTTATTTTTCTCCTTGAATATATATGTTTTGAATTATTTTTTCATCTGAGGCATCAGCCCACAGTTCCCCAGATTGAATCTTATTTTGTTATTTCCTGTCCACATTTCTACAAGCAGGAGTTTATTGCTTTGTAAAGCTGAAAAAAAGAAATAATACATATCATATAAGAACTTTTATATCATGTGTTTGTAATTATGTCTGAAAACACAGAGCCTTTATAACAAGCTCTTTCTAAAATATCTTAGGGAGCTGTTCCAAATTCACTATCATGCACATAGTTAGCCCTCTCAGATTAAAAACAAACAAACAAACCAACAAACAATAGACAAGTACAAAATAAAGCAAAACAACAAAAGCTCCTTGGAAAGTGAATTCATGCTATTGCAGAGTATCACCATAAAGCTATAAGGACATGAATCCCTCCAAATCTGTAAGGCAAGGATGAGAAACTCCTCAGGAGGAAGGCCAGACAGAGCATCCAGGCATGGAACTGGCAAGTATCCCAAGCAGCACCAGCAAGGGGACCAAGGCAGCCTCTTGGTAACCACTGCTCTACATCAGCCCAAGTAAAAGTGACCCGGAGTGGCCACAGAGCTTGACTTGTGCTACAGACTGCAGATTCAGAGCACTGGAGAGTTTACTCCTGAGCTTCCCTCAGGTGGGGGATAGGCAACATTTATTGCATAAAGAAGCCCAAAATTTCCTTACTTGTACATGTGCTGCCTTTTCTGAGACTTCAGTGATGTTGTACACAACCCAACCTGACTACAAGTCTTACAGGAACTTCTTCACTGCTTGATACATTGAACATTTTCATTATCCTGTGCTCCCTTCCTTCAGCTTTTTTGCATCCTGAGTGACTCTGCTCATCTCATCAGATATTAAGAAATCTTTTCTATGTACTTGGCAGTTACTGAGGGCACTGTTCCTAATGGGATTTTTATTTGTTTAATATTATGTATTAGTCAAGAAGAAAAAATAAACAAAAGAACAAAAATAAAATACTAAAGCAGTAACAGAATCTGCTTTTCGATATTTTCTATCCAGAGTATATTTTTGGTTGGATGTTTAAAAAAAAAAAAAATAAAATAAAATTGAAAATTCTGTTCTAACTTTTATGGGGCTTTAAAAATCTATAAATATCTTTCCCAAAATGGACACAAAATTTGCAGGCAGAATATTAAATAGTTCTTAAAAGAAGAAATGTGAGTAAAACTCTAGGGTTTATTAAACTGTCACACTCCTGTCTGTGCAAGAATTGACAAGACCTATATAGTGAATTGCTTTCATGCCTGCATCTCAGGCACTTAAAGTGGACTGAGGGTAGATGGGTTACTTGGGTTTTTTCAGGTTTCTGTTTGCTTTGTTTACATTAATCCAAAGATTTCTGTGTATTCTTTCATTTTCAAAGCCACAGGTTCCCTAATGAAGTGTACTAATTTAGTAGCATCAGAAAGAAGAAGGTGTTCTAAAGTTTCCAACTGGCTGTCCTAAGAATCACTGCAGCACTTTAATAAGCCTCAGTTTTTTCTTATTAATCTAAAATAAGACTTGGCACATGATATTTGCCAGCTGTTGTACATTTACCAGCTTAACTGCATTTTTTAATGTTGATGAAGCACCATGAAGGACCAACTTGTAGCCTTATTTGGATTAAACTTTACACCATGCCATATCAGATCTCTTTTATTTGCATGTCTGTTTGCTTTGTTCACTTATTTTTATTGGACCCAGATATCAGCAAAGTCCCCTATTCCTTTAATTAGTACAAATTGTTATATGCATGGAAAGATAAGAATTAGTTCTCCTGTGGTGGGAGACATTTTAGAATATTTGCAAGTCAAAATGCTGACTAGAGATTCTCTCTCCACCCCAAAGGATTAGCAAATCCTGTTTGTAATTAATTGTCATATTACACAGACCATGAAGCCTGCCACACGCCACAGCTCCAGGATTTCTAGAATGCACATTATTTGGCTTTGCATGGGAAAATTGCAGCTGCACATCAGTCCCATTTTGGGAGTTGCTCCAGGGAGACATCATAGCATCCTTCCAGTACCTGAAGGGGGACTACAAGAAAACAGGGGAAGGAATTTTTATGAGGGCATATAGTGATAAGACAAGTGGTAGTGGCTTTAAACTGGAAGACCATAGTTTTAAGTTAGATATTAGGAAGAAATTCTTCACTCTGTGTGTGGTGAGACACTGGAACAGGTTGCCCAGGGAAATTGTGGGTTCCCTCTCCATGGAAGTACTCAAGGCCAAGTTGGATGGGTCTTTGAGCAACCTGATCTAGTGGGAGGTGTCCCTGCCCATGCAGGGGGGTTGGAACTAGGTGATCTTTAAGGTCTCTTCCAAGCCAAAACATTCTATGATCTGATTTTAGCCACAAACAATTCAGCTGCTCAGCTTTACAGTAGATTAAATCTTCACCACTTTCAGTGCACTTCTGTAATTTTCTACACATTTAGTCTCCCTGGAGTCCCTCACTGAGGAATGGTGGTGGCTGTCAATCCACAGCAGCAGTGGCATGGGAGGAGCTCCCTGCCTGCCTGAGGACTGGAGGGGCCCCTGCTCATCCCCAGGATGCAACATCCCTGGGCTGCAGCCACCAGTCGGTACCAGTGTCCTCCTTCTGGCAGGAGAAGGGAGGCTTCAGGCCTCGGTTCTGTCAAGTTGCCCTCATACTCATTGCTAGAGTGATCTGCAGGAGGAGCTCAGGACTATGGTGAGTGCTGGTTGTGTCCCTACCATATCCCTTGGTGACAGAACCTTCCCCACCAGCAGCACCCCGTCCAGCTGGCACAGTGCAAGGGGAGCCCAATGTCTCTGGATAGGTAATAATTTTATCAAGTTATTGTATACTGATTTATTTCTATGGTGAATGAAGGGATCTAAGGAGCATTTGCTGTATTTCCTTGTGGACTGAGTTACATAGTAACTATGTAGAACACAAAATGGCTGAAAATCTCCATAGATATAGACTGCAATGGCAATAGAAGCCAGCTGCTAGTTTTAAAAGTCAAAATTCCAGTGTATTTGCACAAAGGAAGATCAGAAAAAATTTAAAAACTCTTGTAATGGAAGATGCATTTGAGAGACACCTCCTACACAGAGAGGCTGACAAAGACAGACTGTATGGAGGGCATGCAGTCCTGTGGATCAGAAAAAGGTAAGATGAGGAGCTGTGCAGGAGTTTTTAAGATAAACTTTTTCAGAAATGTTCATATTCTTACTAGAGAGAGAGTATGGGAAGAGAGAATGTTTTAATAAACAATTTGTGATTAAATGCTTCTATATAAGACCTAAGCTTTTTTCTGCTGAAAGGTGTTCACATGTTTCTTCTGCCCTTGGGACATCACGGCCATAGCAACTCCACAAGAAATACTTTAGAGAAAAGGCAAAACAGTTTTGCAAGGTTCTTGGTTACACACCCGTGTTGTCCCATACCTTGGAGGAGCTGGCATCCTCTGCACACAGAAGGCACCTTCAAAGGAACAAGGAAGCCTCTGAGACCCTTTCAGACCACAGGGTTCAGGGTGTTATTTCATTTTAAGTAACACCTGCTGCTGTTTAAGAAGAGAGCTCGGTCTCTGTGTTTTAAATGTAACTAGTTTGGAAACTGTTCTTAATTAAAAATGCCACTTCCTTTGCTACAGCTAAAGCATATTTTATACACATATAACTGAAAATATCACTTAAGTTCATTAGAAAAAGCCATTAAAATTAAAAGCTATGTCAAACAGAAGCATTAAATACAGATTTAATGGCAGAGGTCTTGGTTCAGGGTTGACTCCAAGGCTGGGTCAAACTCAAGCATGTTAGCATTCACAGCTGTCCCACAGCACCCAGTCCCACTCCCATGGACCTGCCCAGTGCCACAGCAGGAGGGATTTTTTGACAAATGAGTGCTCAGGCAGGGCTTGCCAACCATCACCATAAAGAACATATTTAGCAGCCCTGCTAGCAGTTGCTTTACCTGATCACCTTGCTAGCAGGTGCCATGACATCTGTGAAGGCTGATGAGTGAGCAGGTGGGAAGCCCATACAGCAGCCCACCAGCTGGATGCTTTTATTATTGCCAAACCCTATCTTCTTGCATTTTCCTTCAGGGAGTCCAAATGGAGACTGTAGAATCTGAAAAATCTCTAAATTGCAATTTTCTGAAACAAGGCCTGGAAAAGCATTGACCTTTAGCATTTCTTACTCTTGGATGTGTTTCCCTCCTCCTTCTGTGAGTGGTCTCTGTGGGTATGTGAAACACCCATGGGAGATATGTTTGGGAAGGCAAGATAGCAGCCTCTAGAAGACAGGCTGTGAGAGCAGGCAATGTGACTGGTAAAAGTCTCATGTGTGAGAATCAAATTGGTTCTTTCTAGCATGAACTGTGATCTAAATGTGAAGAATGTAGAGCAGAAACTTTGTTGTGTTGTCAATGGCTGTCTCAGAACTAGAATTTTGCAAGTCCATCAGTGTCTCCTCCTTAAAATGATCTATCCTGGGACCCAAGCCCAAGGGCCCTGTCTGATCCACTTCTGGAGAGCTGTATTGTGCAAAGAGTTGAAACTGACCTTGTTCCTGAAAATGAGGAGGAGTTATCTCAAAAGGCTTAGGCAGTCTGGTAAAATGTCCCCTGACACAGCCTTGCTTTATCATTCTCTCTCTTTCCTCTTCCCTTACTTGGCAGTGAAAAAATTCAAAGTGTAATTCATGGTCCTTACAGACATGACAGCTCTGAGCTGGCTCTTACCTGTCTGTAACAAGTAGGTGGAAGTCCTATCCTGAATTTACTGGGGCAGAAAGAGACCAATGAGGAAACTGGTAGATTTGCACACATTTAATCTTCTCAGCATTCACCAGCTGCAGGGAGATGACTTCCTAATCATTTCAGAGGCTGTCCAGTCCATCCAGCAGAGCTGTTTTCCCACCGTAATCATCACCCAGGTAGTTTTCAATCCAGGTGTGACACATGACACAAGCCAGGGCTGGAGATCACCAGAGAAGATAGAAGAACTTGAGGTAAGGGAAGGGATAGGATTATTAATTTTTAAAGCAGAATACCCACCAATGTACTAGAAACCTTTTCAGTTTCTGGAGGTTTTCCCTGCCTCAAACTTCTGCCCCCTTAAAAAGTATAAAATGTCAAAGCATTTGGTGTAACTGGGTTATCATAGGGGGAGAACAGTTTTAATGGATTTTCAAGTGCAATAGCTGCTGTGCTGACAAAAAGAGATAACAGCCTCCGTCTGCACCCTCTCTGCAATTGAAGAATAAAAAAACATGAGTTAACTTTATAAAAGTCTGGCTTTAGTCTTCTCCTGAACCTAGGGGATTTCGTGCCTTTAACTCGTCTGCCATTCTTTGAAGGACTTGTTACTACAGTGTCTGTTTTATCTTCATGCCACCCAAATAATCCAGATTCTGGGTTCAGATTCAGTTGTACCATATCTATTTTTGCATCTTCTTCAACAGGTTCCTCCAGATCTTTACAACAGTTTCCCTTGGCCAGCTTCAAGAGCAGAGTATGTCTCCACCTTGCTGTTGGGAAGGAAGAACATTCATAAATAGGAACCTCTTCACAATCTATTTCAATCAGACAGAGGAACAATCATAAAGTGATGAGAAGCAGAGGAAGATTTAGCTTTATATGTCAGGCAAGTGAAAGAGGGAAGAGTCCATGAAAAATGCACAGGAACACTGCTCTGGCAGTCACACAAAAGCCGAATCTTGAGTTTGGTACCATGATAATCAAGAAACTCAGAGCTTGGGCTTAACTGTTAGTTCTGCTATGTTATTTATAAGATATTAATTTCTTTTTCATTATATTTAGTGATAAAGCCAAAAAACACTTGATCAAAGATGAGCAAAAGGATTGGAGAGAAGAAGGCTGAAATATTTCTTGATAGAGCCAAAATGTTTCTGTCTAGTGATCAGAGTGGTAGCTGGGTAGTTACACACTGCAGTCTGCTCAGCTCCTTCATTCCTCCTCAGAAATAAATGGCATCAAAAGATAAAGCTCTGCAATTTCAGAAAGTGATTTGTATTCTTCTTCTGATAAGCAAATTCCTCTCTAAACACCTCTGAATATTGTCTCAAATATTCAGCAAACCTAAGCCTTGAGTACTGATAACAACAAACGTTGCAGCTGGGGAATCCTCTGTTTCCTGTGTTTTATAAAATGTTCTTTTGGTTATAAAGAGGACTGTGAAAAGTGGTGCTGAACAGTGAGTGCAGAGCAATGGAGGGATCTTGCATGTCCATCCATGCCAATGCTGTGCATGGCAGCACAGTCAAGATAATGCCACCAGCTCAGGTGGAACTCTTTTAGTCACAATGAAAATACAGGGGTGTAGCCCAGCTGAATTCCTCTTTCCTGTATTGGAGGAAAGAAATATTGAATTAAAAGGAGAGAAAAACAGCAACTGATGGACCAGATTTGGTTTCTTAAGTTTTTTAGAAGTTTTAGTAATTTTATTAATTTCCTGTACACATGTGTTTATAATCCATAACTTGGCTGACTTGATATGTCTTTGCTAATAATAGAAAATTCTGTATCTTTAAAACACTACTTGTTTAAGAAAATACATTTTCGCAAATGCTATTCCTGTTTGCAAAACACATAAACAACAATTAACAATATATGAAAAATATAATACACCTTTAAAAGGCATCTGCTGTATATTCTGATACATTTGTGGTACATTTTTTCAGAAAGCAGGCTTAAAGATGGACAATTCAAGATATGTAGTAGCATTCCCTTGGCCACTGAGGTGAGCTTGGTGCATGTAATGTAGTAAATGCAAATATACATGGAACAAACACAAAGCTCTCCACCATCTGCACACTGGCTCTCATTTTTTCCATGCTTCCTCAGTTCTGAGAAGGAAAGTGGAAATTCTCTGATCTGCTCCATCTGTTTGCTTCATACAGAGCCACATGCCAATCCCTGAAGAGTGGTGACTAAAGCACAACAATAAAACTGGATCAAACAAGCTTGAATTATTTTTGTAATAAAAAACAAGATAAGCCCTTTTAATTTTTTTATTTAGCTCCCATTCCTCTAATAAAACTGGATAGGCTGTCTGTGGTTTCAGCAACATTGAAAGAAAATACAGCTCAAAGAGAGCTTTAATTTAGTTTCAACTCATTTTGGTAGCTAACAGTCTTGAAAACCGAGACTGGCATGAAACTCAGCAGCAAAGTAGCCTTTCTTTTAATTCATTCACACAGCCCTAAGAACTGCTTACAATTTGTTGTGTACACTAAAGAAATAAGCACTTCAGCACCTTCTGTTGATTACTACTAGCATCATATTTTAGCTCATGCTGATAAAAGAAAACCCAAAGTGCCACTGGTCCCAAATTGTCCCTGTAGCATCCTGGAAAATGACTGTGGCCAACAGCATGGGAAGGCAATCTGCAATCAGATCTCAGCCAGCCTGGGGAAGGATTTCTCTGAAACCTCCTGGTCTCCTTATCTCAGCTGCATCTTGCCTGTCCTAGGATCACTCTCACCCATCCAGACAGCCAGGGACAATGCTCAATAGAAGTATTTCAGCTTTAGAAGTGTAAACAAACCAAAGTAATGCAGGAAACTTTCTGGGAGCTTTTAATACAAATATATATTTATGTATTAGACCTGCTCTAGTGATATAGATTGAAGACTTTTGGGCTTATCTGCATTTCCTGTCCTATAATGACAGGTTTGAGGGAATGAGGCACATAGCCCTCTGTGCTTTCAGGGAGACAGATGTTTCTATTTGTCATAACACCAACTGTACTCTTTGATAGCTCTTCTTTTAATATAACTAAACAGAAGAAAAAACTAGCAAGTGTAAGCTATTTAAAAGTAAAAAAAATTGTAACATTCCAATCTGCTGCCATGGGAGAGTTTGCAAGTATTGGTTAAAGTGAAGAGTGGTGTCCATTCATGTTGCTTCTACCAACAAATCCTCCAACCATGACAGATTGTTCTGATTGTGGTGCAAACAGGCTTATATTTATCTGACAAAAGAAAAGGCATTACTCTTTAATGATACTGTGCTTTGAAAAAAAAGTGTGTTGGACATATCACTAATTTTAAAGGAGGTAGGAATTTCATCCACTTATTTCTTAAAATTACAGCAAAGGATCTGTGTTCATAGATACACATAGACACAACTACACAGGCAAGGGATGAAATACAATTTATTTTTCCCTTACTCATCTCTGGACTAAACAACACTGGATATATTTGTTTCACACTCAGAAAATTCTTATCCATTATCTTAACTTACTAATAATCATTTATTAAACTTGTTTAATCATTCAAATGAGATGCAACATTGCTTCTTCCTTATTGGGCAGAGAGATGGTAGAGAGCAAGCAGTCATATAGAAAGGGGTTTTTCTGTATTGTGAGAGGAAATGGTCATTTTACAACAATCAATGCTTAAAATGTTAATTCTTAAGTCAAAAACTTAAGGTGCAATGTCAGTGAAGTTTAAGCTTTTTTTCAGTCCCTTTCACAGTAATGTTAACCACAGGGTTCCACTTTCTCATCTAACAGAACCCTATCTGGCTCACTGACTCTGTGGCATGACTTCTGATTAACACTGGTGTGAAGTGAAATCATATTACCCATTTTTCACCAGTTAATTTGCAAGACACTATTTCTGCTTTCTGGTTGACTCCTTCTGGAAGGTCCTTGTGCCATCTGGCAGCCCTTGTTCAGCTTAGAAATGTCTTCTGCACCACTTTCTTTTCATGATACTGTTTTCCTTTGCATTTTAGGTTCATTGATGACAGAGCAGCTGAAATAAGCTTCCCAAAAAAGTCCATGGAGAGAAAGCCCAAGAAGCTGGTGTGGTGAAAAGAGGGCAACAGCTGAAAAGATGTGGAACAGTTGTGCATTCTGTGTGGGCTCTGCAGTGACACTGGAAGAGCAAGCTGCTGCCACCACCTTTCTAGTGTAATATCCTGAAGAAATCTCCTTTTCTAATAGTTTGCTAGCCACTGCTGTTAAGGAAAAAAAAAAACAACAAAAAAAGCTGGAAGCCAGCACTTCTAGCATCTCTACCAAAAGAGAGGTTTCAAAGCTATGGACTCAACAGAATTTCCCACTTGGAAAGTCAGAGGAACTTTAAGATGAAATGGCTTACTTAGTCTGCTCTGATAAGGGGAAAATATCCCATTATCTAGAATACGAAACAGTTTAGGTAGTATTTTACAGCAGCTTTTTACTATAAAATAGGAAGGAAGTAAATTCAGCAGCAGAATCCATGGACAATATTCTCACACAGGCATTCTGAAGCAAAAAGCATATGAGTCACCTCTTCTGCTAAAAAAATCTTTCCTATCCTCTTGAGACATCACCACTGATGTTGCTATAGCTGCTTCCATGTGGCATTTTCTGAATCATTGCTTCTCCTCTTCTGTTTTATCTATTGGATAAAACTGCATTTGTGGTCAGGCTGCTGGTGAATGCCAGGAGCACTGCAAACCCTGTCACCCAGCCTGGGGCACCAAGAGGACTCCAGCCAAAGCACTTGGAAAGGCCTCATTCATCTCTCTGGGCTGGCAGTGCAAGTGCAGGAAGACTTCTCTCCAGGAGGAGGCTCCCAGCTCTTTTTGTCCTGGCAGATTTTACCTACGCACTAGTTTTGAATCAAGCTCAGCAGACTAAACAAAATTCTTCTCAGCGTCACACTAAGAGATGCTTAAACTACTACTATCTAAGCAGAAGGTACAGGAGAAAAGAGTGAAAAATTTTTGATCTGGGTTGGAAAGCTATGGGTGGGGAATCAGTAAACTCTCCTGACAAACAGTATAAGGGGATAAAGGAATCCACCTTTGTGAGACTCAAAATGTTACTGAAAGTTGAAAATTACTGATAATATTCACAATGTTAGCTTAAATGGCAGTTGATTTTTTTAGGTTTTTTTACACTGTTTTCTTGGGGACAAGAAAGCCTGAAAGACTGAATTCCTGAAATGCAAAGTAACCAGCAGACATAAGATTAGGAAAAAGGTCCACTCTTCCAGAAAGAAAAATGTTATTTGGTTATTCATTCAGTACAATTTTGTTTAAATAGATAAGGACTGGAAGGATGGGAAATACTGTAAAAATACTATTGAATTATTTTTCTATTATTTTTTTCACACCCATTTGAATGATTTCACAGAGTGTCTTTGGAATGCTGGGGCTACAGATACTATTTTTTGAGCTACTGAAAAATACACACAACAGCTGCTGACCATTGCCAGTGTAAAAATGATCAAAATAAATATACTGACATTTTGATTATGAAAAAGTTTTTCTAGTCATTTTTTCACTTGGATTGGCTATGAAAGTAATATATTTCTAGCGTAAATAGCCAGTGATCACTGGAGTGTTCGAAGTTGATTTTTACTTGACCACCACTTTATTGTTCAGAATCCTACTGCAGCAGATTTAGGAGACAGTTTTATTCATTTAGTTCCTATCAAGAATATTTGTAAAACTGCAGCTAACTAGTCAGCTCCAGTGGTACAGAAGTAATTCACAGTTTGCCCACTGACTGGACATAGAAAGTAGCTCTTAGGTGGCTATAAACTCCATGCTTCAAAGCTTCAAAGTTCTTAATCATATATTCAAAAGGGCTTTAGCTTCATGTAGAAAACTAATGTTTACCACTGTTTATATATTTTCTTGAAGCTAGAAAGAAATGGTGCAATTGCCTGGTCTGCCTTTAGCAAAATCCAGTATCTCATTAACCATATGACCTGATTTCTGTGGTAATTTCTTACCTAAATATGGACTTAACAAACCTGTACATTGCCGTTTCAGTCCAAAAAATGAATATGGTAAAGCCAATCAAGACAATTATTGAATATGCTAATGTTTAGGAAGATAATTAGCACCATGTGGTACTTAGAGTTTCTGTTGAGTTTGGCAGTCATACATTTTTCTTGAAAGTTGATCAAAATTAAGGCAGTAAAGGCAAGACTCTCCAGCTGATGCAAGCTGAGTTCTAGGAGCTACCTTGGCTTGAAAACATGGCCTCTTTTTCTAGAAGTTCCTTACATTCTGAAAGATAAAAATCTTGCTGCAAAGGCAATGATAAAACAAATAAAAACAAGCAGAGACCAGGCTAACAATGCTGCTGTGCAGGGAGGAGGAGGAGCTCAAATGGGAAGGTCTCCAACAAGGGCAGGAGGCTTTTCAACCACACCTCTGAGTTTTGCAAGGGCATGTTAATTGTCACCACCAGGCTGGATTCCTCTCCTTCAAAGTTTATTTGCTGCCCACTTCAGATTAAAGTAAATTTTTGAGTTTTCCTGAGCTTGCCTCCTCTTACTGTGATTCAAAGAGTAGATAAAACCTGCTCAATTTGCTTAGCTTTTGTCTATTAGAACAGTGAACAACATTTATTAGTGCTTTTTAACATATGCTTCCTGTGAAATGCTGCCAAGGCAAACATGTGTGGCATGTTACCAAGGCAAACACAAATACAGGTAAATAACTTGGTATTTTATTTTTCTGATAATCAAATCAGGAATGATGTTTAAATATCAGATGTACCTAGATAAAATAAAAAATATAGTGGCACTGATGTGTAGAGAAAGTAAATTAGATTTACAATTTTTTTATCTGGTTCTTTTTTTTCTGTTCTCTAGCTAGACTGGTGCTGCTTCTGGTTATATGGAGGTCCGGGGATTATAAACAAAGCAAGCAATCAAGTGAATGACCTATAATTAAATTGAAAAAATCAAGATTAGATATCTTGGGATTTTGTTCATTTTTGATGGTGTTAACTGATGATTATATACATTACCTACATTACTTTATGGAACTCAAATGACATTAATTGAATTACTGGTAAGGTATTGCAATCCCTCCTGCAAAACCACTTTTTGTTCCTGTTTACTGCATAAAAATCGAGGGATAGCACACAAAGTCCCTTGAAGACAACTGGACAACTTCAGTTTGCACATTTATACTTTTAAATGGAGCCACACCTAGGTGTTCTTATTCATTAAAAAGAGGTTGAGACTTTTCCTGATTTCAAATTTCATTAAACAAAAGCTGATAGTTTTATATAATGTCACTTTCATCTTGAAGATGTGCAATAAGAAGCAACTTTAAAAAAAAAAACACACAGCAGAAACTTAGAATTACAAACTTAGTAAACTGGTACATAGAGTCTGTATGAGTGACTAAAAGTCCAGTCAAGGGTTTGGTTGACAAACAAGCAAATAAACAAGTCCACTAACTTAAGTCCATACACAGAAATCTGTGGGGGGAGGCATCTGAAGAATTCAGCTACAAAACAAAGGGATGAAGGTAAAACTACAGCAAGACTGCTAGAAACAGAATGGGGTGAAGAACCCTAGAGAGGAGTTGAGAGATGGGGTGGACAAAGAGTCAACACCTGGCTGGTCATTCATGCCAGTGATTCTCTGAGGATGCAACATATGAAAGATTTGCTCATCTCTTCATCTCTATTGAGCTTCACAGAGTTGGGTCCTTGTACAATTTCAAATCCCTTTCTGTAGTATAGTACTGTTAAAGCAAAGAGAATAAATACTCAGGTGGAACCAAAAAAGGGAAAAAAATAAAAGGAAAAAAAATAAAGGCAGATCTGATATGTGGGGCTAGAGTTACAGGTTAGTTGTCCGTTGCATGGACCTTTTTTCCTCTCCAAATATTTTAGGGATGTTGATGTTTTCACTAAGCTTTTCATTTGGAATGACTCATAGCTGCGGCTTCCTATACCAGAAGGGATTCCTATTTGGACTCCCTACAAGGCACCTCCTTTCTATTTACATATAAATCAGATGCAGGAAGAGATTAGCAGCTTCATTCCAGTAACTGCAAGCAATCCAGATCCTCCAAAATTCACATGTAGCTGGTTTGCATAGAATTAGGCTATGAGCTGTACAAAAGACTTGGGGAGGAGGAAGGTAGTTCGTTTTCCTTTTCAAAGGAAATAAAAAAAAGAAAAAAGAAAAAGAAAAAAACACTATTGCTTGAGCAAGGAATTATGACTGGAAAACGCAGTGGAAATCCCAGAAATAAAAGCAAACCTGTACTGACTTGAAATGCAACTGTGCTAAAGGTATTGGGTGTTTGTTTTTTCTGTTTTGTACAGAAAGAAAAAAAAAATTAAGTTAATCCCTCAAGATTTGGTGAGAATGAGCATCCCTATTAAAGGACCAATTTGAACCTAATAAAAGCCACTGAACTCCATGAAACAGGGCCATGGTATTGATAATCTGTACTAGAAGATGAACAGGGCATTAATTCAATATAGAGATGACTGGAGTGTTTTGAGTCCTACAGGGACTGAGGGAGGAAAACAGATGGGAAATCAGATTGAATTTGTAGTAATGTCAAACAGTATGTCCAGGCTAAAATCTCAGAGACATCTGATAATCAGCAAGGTGAGCATCCCCAGCATGGTGTGAACGGATTTGGCCCACAGGCAGAAAAATGGGTTTATTCTATACAAGCTGGGGCCTGGCAGATGCAGTTGTCCCCTCCTAGAGAAGGACAACAGGGAGTCAGCGTGAGCTCTGGGTGCACAAATCATGTGGAATAATGTAATTCTGCCAGAAACAGAGGGGGCCATGTGGCTGCAGGGCCAGGAGTAGGCATGCTGCACAGCAAGATGAAGGGGAATGAGTTCTCTTTAGCACACTGCTCTCACCTCCTGTTAATCCTAGCCTCCAGTCAATACTAAGTTAGAAACTCTGAGAAAGTGAGCTTCCACATCATATAAATGTGCAATTAAATGCTTCACCTGTATGGATATAGGATTCTTTGCATAAGTTATATATACTGTACACACATGCACACACAGAGTATAATATAAATATCTAAATAAATACATATGACTGTATATTGACCATTTTTTTTCTCCCTATTCCAGTTCCTCAGGGACTGATCATGATCTCACTTTCCACTGGTGCTCATCTAGAGCCAGCAGTTACAACAAGGCAGAAGTGGTGTAAATTTACATTAGAATGAAGCTATTATAAACTGTTCCCACTGAAATATGTGTTTATATCTAACAGCCTGCAAGCTTTGCTTAGGAAACTAGTGAAAACTAAAAATGCTCGTCCAAAACAATTTAATCTGAAAAGCCTCCAAGTTACACACTCCAGCACTGTAAACAAGGTTCTCTTATGAAAGTGGATTTGAATGTCTTTCCATGAGATCAACATTTAATACAGGTGAATTTGTCATTCAGTCTTTCCTTTACAGATTTTACTGTCAGCATAAACATTTAAAAGGCAGAAATAAAGCTCATTTGGTCTGTTTGGGAGCTGCACCTGAAAGAATATTGCTTTCCAACTGCAAACCTTTTTCCAGGCTCTCAGTCACAAGGACATTTGCCACAGATTATTCAAAATATTGTGGTGCACTCAAAAATAGACAGATATTGTGCGTGTATTACCATGATTTTTCTCAGATCATTTTCTTGGAAGGTGGGAAGAAAGATAAAGGGACTAAGAAGTCAAGCTGGTGCTTACAGTTTTTCATGCAGTCTCTGGGAGTTTTTTAGACTTCTTGGATGGTTCCCAGGTGCCACCTCTGTGCTTGTGTTTTCCTTCTTTGAGATCAGAGTGCTGCTACTCCCCTACTTACCAGCTAATCTCCTCTCACTGTGTGCATTTCTCCCCAGTGGCCTGTACCAGGTAGAGGCATGCAGGAGCTTCAGGAGCTGAGCAAAGATTGGAGAAGTGATGTAAGTGATCCATAGATTAAAAAAATATAAAAAGGGGGGGGGGGGGAAGCAAGAGAATCACGGGGCAGAAAGGCAAAAATCTGATAAGCTGCTGGAAAAAAAAAAGTCACCAATTAAAAAAAACTCATTTCATTTTAAAAATAAAAAATCTTTCTTGAAAATATGAAATTAAACAGCATCTGCATAAAACACCTAATCCTTTTATCTTAAAACTCTACAATACACTTTCTTTTTATTTTGCTAAAGCAAAGCCACTATCAAATCACTCCATATGGATGATGTTATCTAGCAATACAGTAATTCTTCAGTATTTGTTTATCTCTGGTTTTGGCGTTTTTAAATCGTACTTTCTAAAAAATTAATTACATTTTTCTCACTGTTTGGTATGTTCACAAGTGTTCACGCCAACAGTGATCTAGAATAGAGGACATAAAATCAAAATAAAACAGTTTGAATGTGTCTGTATGCAAATCACTTATTCACAGGAGACAGGGGTCAAAGGCAGAGAACTAAAGTCACGATTTGTCCAGCAAATCTAGGGAGGTTCTCCTCCCCCTCTACCCTGCCCTGGTGAGAACACACCTGGAGTACTGAATACAGTTACGGGCTCCCCAATTCAAGAGAGACAGGCATCTAATGGAGAGAATCCAATGAAGAGCTATGAGGATGATTAAGGGATTTGAGCATCTCTCCTATGAAGAAAGACTGAGAGAACTGGGGCTGTTTAACCTTGAGAAAAGAAGGCTGAGAGGGGATCTTAAATTATGTCTATAAATATCTGAGGGAGGGGTGGCAAGAGGATGAGGCCAATCTCTTTTCAGAGGTGCCCAGTATTAGGAAAAGGACTAATGGGTTTGAACTAGAACACAGGAAGTTCCACGTCAACATGAGGAGAAACTTCTTCACTGTGAGGGTGATGGAGCACTGGAATGGGCTGCTCAGAGAGGCTGTGGTGTCACCATCTCTGGAGACTTTCAAAACCCACCTGGATGTGTTCCTGTGTGGCCTGCCCTAGGCGGTCCTGATTTGGCAGGGGGGTTGGACTATATGATCTCTAGTCATCTACTTTCCAACCCCTATCATTCTGTGATCCTATGATTCTACAGTTCTACTTCTCTGTTCTGCCTGTTGTTCCATTTTGTGCATTTTAGCAGGAAATGAATTTATTAGTTTATTAATAATTGAATTATTGAAAAAAAATTAAATAAAGACAAAAATACACTGGGTTGCCAAAGCATGCTATTATCCTACTGGTAAAAGCCAAGATGCATTTGTTTAGTTTTCTGCCACAAGTCAGGAAAATAGAGTTACGCCATGAAGAAGGAATTTTTTTTATTATGATAGCTCATATCATTTAAGTAGTAAATAAAACAAACCACATCTTTGAATGGAAACCATACACAACCAATCTACATGGTTTTTGTTTCATAAAATGAAAAGGAAATGGTAACAAATATCCAAGGTAATACCCTTCCTGTAGCCAAAGTATGCCTGTTCAGGAACTATGAAATCTGATACAATAAAATATCATAATTCATCATGTCAGACATTCAGTGCAACTTCATCCATATCACAAGGTCATTTCTTCTAATGGTCATTAAAAAAAAAACAAACCCACACATAACTTTGCACGCCAAAAATATTTATGCTGGCTTCAGCAAGAATTGTCTGATTGGAACAGTCCAAAGACGTCATGGCATCTTGAGGATGCTCCAGTTCCTGATATTTCTCACTGCTGCCCCACGTTAACATAACAGCTTCACAGAGAATCTTCTGGCACTTATATTTACAATTTCTTCTTCCTTTTCATGAAGGTCAAAGAGATTTGAAGGTGCTCAGGAACTCAAAAAAGTAAGATTCTTATTTATGATCTTTTCAGTGCCAGAACAAGTGTCAGCTGGTCTTTGCTCCTGTAAATAGAAAGATCTCCCCATGCGCTCATTAATAAGGGCTGGGAATTACCATTTTTCCTGGCCCTGTGCCTTTCTGAGTCAGAGAGTGCCCCAGGCTCAGCACCTACCTCTGTGGCCCCTGGAGACACAGGCTCAGATAATTAGAGATAATATAGACAGGCATTGCAAAACAACACCAAATTCTCGGCTTTTGTTATTTATGAAACATAATTTCAAAGTTACAGGTTTCCCCTCTCTATCTATCTTGAGGTTCCAGCCACATTTTGAGAGGGATACCCTGCATTTCCAAGATAAACAGTTGACTGTGGGTTATAAACAGGGTATACATAATGGATGCAGGACCAGATTCTCCTTTTTTTTGGCAAGTTGAAGACAGAGGGAAGTAAACAGCATACTTGTAAAGACAAGCCCTAAAAGTTAAAGCCTGCAGTCCCCAGAGGAGAAAAGTAGGATGCAATCCTCATTTGGGTGGGACAGAACATTTTGAAAGTGATTGCATCAGGAACAGGGGAGCACTTGTGTGCAGAAAAAAAGGTCTCACCCTCCTCAAGAACAAAAGGAGGAAATACCATCAGTTCTTCCTTTGGATGTATTTTGTCAGCATCAGAGGGAATTTGGTACAAATGCATGAACATACCTACATGCAAACACACAGTCATTTTAAATTAAATTTGCTCTATGCTCTGGACTAATCACAATATCACAGTACCTCCTCTCTTGCTCCCCTCTAATGAAGGAGATGGAATGAAAGGAAAGAAAGACAAGAACAAAGGAAAGAATAGTGATGCCAGCAAAAAACCAGCCTTTTGCTGTCTTGTCTTCAGCATGAGTTTCTGTTGCCTCAGTAACTTATGAGAAGTGTGAACCCTTCAGCCCTCTTTGTTTTGGAAGAAGAATACAAGTGTTTTCTTTCTCACTTGCTTTAGCACTTCACTTTCATTGTAGTTCAGAGGCTTATTACATCTCTTATCTCTGAAAAATATTTAATGTTTTTTGAAATTCTTGGGGAAAAAATTAACTTGTTAGTAATTTCCTGTTTTCTTATCAGGGCTATTATTTATAACTTTGCTAATTTGCTAAATGGCCCAAAATGGACATATTTCTTCCACTGATAGTGATGATGTATTCAGAACAGCAGGCACATTGCAGACTTCATTGAGTGACACTGAGTCATCCATATCAATCCAAATCAAAGGTTGTGGTATTGCCCAGAAAAGACATAAATCATTTAGATGTAACTCTTAGACTCTGAACCCCAGTTTCCAAGCTGTTAACATGGTCATTCTTCATCAGAGAACAGAAGGCAAGATTCCCTGCTCCTCACACAGCACAAGCTACACAAGATCACTCTTGTCTACCTTTTCTTTGGGTTCATGATTTCTTCATCTGGGCTATTGGTAGTCTATCTGCAATAGGAAGGAAAGAGTGTGACCCCATCCCAGCCTAGCAGAGCATAGACTGAAAAACAGAAGGGGGCTGGGACTTCCTCAGGATGTGGAGGAAACTGAATCAGATCTTCCACTTCCCAGACAAGTGCTTTCCTCCCAGGTCATCAGGACAACATGGTCACTGCCGTTCTCTCTTCCCTTGGTGATTGCTATCCCTTGCTGAAATAAGAGTGGTCAGACCACTTCTAGAAAATCAAGCCTTTCCAGACAGAAGTACTGAACTGATTCATTTAGCCAAGAATTGCAGCCTGCCATGTGTAGCAAAGCCATGAAACAGATCCAAATAACCTTTTGGATCTAAGACAAGTGATTGAATCTCTATGCTGTCCAGGCAGTCTCTACATTAATTGCCTGGGGATTCTAGTTTCTTAAACTGGTCTTATAAAGAAACATGGGTACCTGAATTGTAAATCTGGCCATTAATCTCTCTGCCTTTATCTATATGCTGTGCAAGAACATGAGCCTGAGGGCATTCTGAGGTCCAGATGCAGACATGGCTTTACAGAAACCTTGGAGAATTCTAAAGGAAAAGAAGAGAAACCATGGCAAAATGCATCTGCATTGTAAATATTAACACATGACCTTCTTTCACTCGTCACATGAAGATTCTCTGCCATTCTCCAGCCTTGTTGCAAGGGTCATTGAAGAGGCAGCACCTCCACCATTAATGCCAGCAGCTGCCTCACCTTTCACAGAAAGCTAAAAGCAGCCATAAAGTTGCCTCTATTGTGATAATTTTCTAGAATGTGTGCCATTTGGCACTTGCCCCAAAGTAAATGCTAATACTTCTTTCTGTGCCTTTTTAATTCTTAATAGCACATTATAATAGTTTTCTAAGAAAATAGTTTTTGTATCAGGAAGTTAGAGTTATATCAGTTTCTAAATAATTGTGCTCATGTTAAATTAGAGAGAAAGAAATGAAGACTAATTTTATTTACTAACTTTTCCTTCTCACCTCCTTGCAGGTTTTTAGTTGAGATTAACAGCCAAGCCTGAGTGGAAGTTCAGAATGTCCTGGCTCTTCTTAACCTGGATCCTCTTAACATTCTGAATGTCTAAGTATTTTGGGGTGGGACCTGAACTTTTCTTTCTGTAAAATAAAAATGAGCCATCTAAAACTAAATATCAACTATCTACTTTTCCTCCTCTGATTCTGGTGAATAAATAAAATGTTCCTTGGTGGCAAAGATATTTATTTAAAAAAAATGATCTCTGATATTTCTCATTATCATTAGATGATACTTTGTCCTGGAAAATATTTCTTCCAGAAAATTTCAATCCATTCCTAATCAGGAAAAAATAGACCATGAATAACTTTCTAGTTGCTCTTTAAACAAGACCTGGAAATCTAATTGATAATAAATTTACAGTTCCATTAAAAATTAAATAGTTTTCTTTGACTGTTTAGCAAAATTCCTGCTGGGGAACCAAGTAATTTTTAATGACATAGGGCTTGCAGAACATTTTATTTCATAACAAGATTATTTAGTTTAGACAACCTTGACTTATGGTGTTTTACCCTCCTTTGCAGGATAATAAAATTACTTACTGTATTAGACATGGAGACTTTTCCAAGATAATGTGGTAAAAGCAAAGGATTTTGCCTGTATACCACTGAAGTCAGTAGTTTTGTCACTGGCTTCAGTAGGAGAAGGACTGGAAACAGAATTAAAATGTTTAAATGTAATTCTGTGAAGACCACGCATCTAGAAGCCATTGAATTTCCATCAGATCTTTCTGTCCTTACATCCTTGCCATGCACAGTGCTGCTGAGGCCAACCACCACCAGAAATCTAGTAAAAAAGTATGAGCTACATGCTGCATGCTGAATTTTTTATATCTAAACCAGAATGCACTGTTCCCAAAGAGCAATTAAAATGTCTGCATCCTCGGAGCCCTTTTGTATTTGTGTTTGGAAAATATTCCTCTCTTCACAGCTGTTACCCAGCCAAAAAACAATGCATGAGCACAGCCAACAACTTGGAGTGGAAAGGAGCTATTTATTTCTATGCTATGATACAAGGTGTTTTCAGGATTGCTGAATATAATTTCCTGTTTTTTAGACAGCTCTTAAAAGTGGGCCTTTGGGGAAGAAAATTATTTTGAAAGTTGCACGAACATCAGAGTAATCTCATTGATTTCCCTAAACTAGTCCTGGTTTATGTCAGCGTGGCTCAGTTCCTTTTGTATTTTATGAAAGAGCACAATGTTGTTTCATAATTCAATGCATGTTCAAGTACAGATGTATCCATACTGCTGATGCTGAATACTGGGAACAGCTTCAGATTCATGAAGCTTTTTGGAGCGAGCAGTGCAGCTGTAGATAACATCAGAGGTAGAACTGGATGTCCAAATGCATGTCTTTATCTCTTGCATTGCCTTATTTCATAACAAGAAAGCAGCATTTATTGCCAGGTGTGGGTGCTCCTTTTGCCTTATAGCAGCATGACTTTCAGTAAGCTGTTGGCAAGCTCTGGGAACCCAGTTTATGACAGACTTAATTTTAACCCATTAACTTACTGACAGCTTCTTAGGCTGTTTTACAGAGAAGCTTTTTCAAAATATGTCTCAGCAAATGTAAGGAGTTCTAGAACCTTGAAGAGCACAAGCTCCTTTGAGCTGAATGAGAGACAAATTTTATTGTGCTACCATATTGCAGTGTGGTAAGTAAATTTTTTCCTGGAGTATACAATATGAAATAATCCAGAATTGCTAGGTGATATTGATACTCATAATTCATATACCATTCTCTTCAAATTTAACGTGGAGTTTACATATTTTCAATCTTGTTTGCATGATCATTTTGTTACCCTGTAACATGGAAGTGCCCTGCTCTGGTGCAGAAAAATAAAATTTTGTTTCCACAATGAAGCAGCTCCACTACAGGATTACAAAGAGACATTAGCTGTTTATTTTGGGATCTATGCAATTCAGGGCTCAGTATAGCTCTATATAGGCAATAAGACTCCTGATATTTTTCCACCCAGCTGCCTTATTGGTTTTAATCACATACCTACTACCAGGTTCGGTTGGTGGCAAAAGCAGGATGACATTCTTGCAGACTTGGCAGTATAACAGGACTGTTGTCCATCTTTCTCTGTGCATCTTGAACCTGAATTAGATTTGAATTTTTATGGCATCAGTACTATCCAAAATTCACATAACATCATCTGTGGCGTGCCTAATCATTAATAATGACAGTTACAGTAAACATAATCTAAGTATAGTTTAGCATATTAAATTAAACAATTTATCTTTAATGAAAATCAGATTTAAATCTCACTAGACTCAGGGGAATCCCAGTCTTGTAATCTTTACTGGTGAATTAGTTTTATATCTGTGTTTGTATTCTGATATCATGTCTTTATCTAGAAAGTCATTCACATGAATTTATTTATTCAGTAAGCCAACATTTATCTTTGAATATAAATATTTTATGATCAAACAGGGACTGCTAATAGGATGTAGCATTTAAAAAAAACCATGATCCAGTGAAAGATCTTGAAAGACGTTGGCTTGCTTCTCTTACTTTTCAGGATGCATGAATCCATACATAATTCAAGTTTTCCCTTTCCTGGACAATTTCCTAGCATTTTCAGAAATAGTAAAATCATCAGATTGCAAAGAACTACAGAGCAGAACCTCATTAAGTGATGGTGGTTTTAACTGCTTTTAATGTTGCTTTGCTTCCTTCTGTTGTTAATCCTCAAGATCCTGTGGACATCTGAGAACAGTTCTATCCCTTCCGCAGATTCTCTTGGCCACAACTGGAGAGCCTGAGAATGTCCTCCTATTGACAGAGCCAGAATCAGACTGCAGAATGGAGTTCTAAAGAGGACAACCAAAAATACAGCAAATTTACATCCATACAAATGGAAATACACATTGATGGGGAAAGAGTTTACTGTAGTAGTTTCTGTATTTAAGAAAAGTGTGCAAGGCTGAGGAGCTGAGTGTACAGAACAAGAAAAACTTGAAAAAACCACCATTAAAATTAATTAACGAGGAAATTACTGAGTGACCAGATACTCTGTTTTAGTTGCTATCAGACTTGAAAAAATTTTAATTATCTATATAAATTTTAATTATGTTCCTTTTCCTTTCAAACTCAGATTTTCTAATCACACAGACTGATGGAGAAATCTGTTAGATCACTGATGCCACACAACATTTTGCAGTACCTGCAATGGAAAACAAACTTATGCATATATACTACTAATAACAATTTATACCAAACAGAGCCTCTATAATTTTAGAAATACTGTTTTATTATCAGTAGTAGTCGTTAATATTTTGCAATTTTTACCTGGTTTGGGCCAGGATAGAACTAAACTGTGTCCAAACCAGTACACAATTACATTCTGAAAATATCATCCCAGTCATTTCTATGCCCACATGCAATGCAAATGGGCTTCTATTGCTGGAATCATTTTTTCAATGTCAAAACCAATTATGATGCAGAGGAAAAAGTACAAAATCAGAAAAAGTTGTGTCATGAATAATAATAATATCATATTGTATACAAGAATGACTGTTTTATTTTTCTTCTTATTTTGCCAATAAGCACTTGGAAAAAAACCAAAAAAGTCTACACATTAAATATTTTGAGGAAATGATAGACCTTCCTGTTCTCTCACATCTGGAACATTAGCAAGCTCAATCTCCAAAAATATAGAGGCTAAAGAATTTAACACGCTGTTTATTTCACAGACCTCCTTCCAGAATTAAAGGAAATCTATTTGCATGTTTCTAAAGGCATTGTTCCTTCAGCCTGTGATGTTCATCAGTCAGTTTTGCTGCTTTTGTTTTTGCAATCTAAATAAATATAGTTCAATGGTTTGGAACTCCTTGGCTATCCCAGTGGATTCCTCTGGATCTATTGTGTAAGGCAGCACTAGGGGAAGCAAAGGATGACTAATTTTATGAATATGAGATGATGGAAGCAAGTGGAAATCTCTACATTTTGCTACAATCTGACACTTTTAAGACTCTCATAAGGCTTAATGATTTGATACCCTCTGAAGCTTTTGCAGTTAAGCTGAATTATCCATTTCTACTGATTGTTTTATACAATTTTCTTTGATTATTGGATATTAACAGAATAAATATTAAGTAGATATTAACAGAACAAGTGAAACACCTAATGATTACTAGTGGTAGGAATCTGCACACAGGCACCTACTAAATAGTACCTGCTGGCTGTAAAGCTGTAAATTCACACCTATTTTGCAATAATATGTTCACAAAATCATGGCCTGAGAAAGAAGTGTTGAAGTAAGGGTGAAACAAACACTGAGAATCAGTAGTTGAGGAGTTAAAGCCAAGGGAAATGCAACAGAAAATGCTAGATTAGGTACAAGGAAGAAATCTTTTGCAATAAAGGTGGTGAAACACTGGAACAGGATGCCAAGGGTGGTGGTAGATGCCCCATCCCTTGAAACATTACAGGTCATGTTGGATGGGGCTCTGAGCAACTTGATCTGGCTGAAGATGTCCCTGTTCATTGCAGGGGGGTTGGACTAGATGACCTTTAAGTTTCTCTTCCCACACAAACTATTCCCTGATTCTATGATCGTATGCTGACAGAGATGAATTGCAAATGGATTGGTTTTTTTCTGATACACTCTGTATTTTGAAAATAGAGTTAAGAATGGAAAGTTCTAGAAAGTAACTACAGCTTAACTAAAGTTAGCTGTACAGAATGTTGTATGGTTCTTGTCAATGGTTTTCACAGTAAAGCATATATCTGAGAAGGTTTGCACCTTGAGAAGAGCTTTACAGGAATGAGATTTTTCCATTTTGTGGAGAATTATACAAAATGTGTTTAAAACAGTAGACACATAATTTTAAGGTTTCCAGCTATTTCCTGTTAATCAAGATGTTTCTGTATTTCTTACCAAAACAGCATGAAAATTGACTTATATTTGATAAATATCTCTCTTTTACCAAAATATAGGAAAGGATAATTTACCTGATGCAACTCAGATTGTTGCCCAAAACCACCACTTGCTCTTTCATAGAAATCAAGGTGACTCTGGGCAGGATCACACAGTACCCACCACAACACTGAGCCCACAGCTGTACAGATTAAACCATGGCAGACAATGCAAAACTGAAACCAGCTTTACAACAGCTGAATTTTATTCTAAGCCTGTCCCTCACATTGTCTAGAGTCAAGAGAGAGAAAATGGTTCCTAAGGGAGGGAAACTGGCTCTTAAGGGCATTTTAGGTTAACTGTAATATACACATCCAAAATAACTAGCCAAATAACCTTCTGAAGTCTCTCCTGCTAGCCATAGAAGAACTACTTTGGACTAAATGTCTAAATTAAGGCAGTTAGATTTGGAAAAGACAAATATTTAATTGTTGTGATACCTTGTATTATTGACTTGAGATGACCACAATTTCCCCCAACTGTTTTATATACAAGAGCTGCTGATGCTTAAATGTGAAACTGCTGCCACCAACAGAAAGTCAGAGTTTCATAATGCCACTGAAAATTAATTTCCAGAGATCTCCCAGGGATCTCCAGAAGATATCCAGAGTTCATTGCCATCCTCACACTATCTCCTGGAAATCATGTCCAAAAGGCAATGTTCACAGATATCTTGGGGAACTCCTTCTCACATTGTTGCCTACTGCACATTTGTAGTTCATGAGAATTTTTATCCCAAATTAAAAATGTGAAATGCAGTACCATTTGACCCCTTTGAACATCATTAGTAGCTCAATTGAAATTTGATCACAGTCACCATCATGGAGTAGAGATTGTGTTCCAGCTGACAGGGGAAAGGTTTGGAAGACAAAGGGCAAAGTTTGAATTGTCCTGAAAGCTGTGTAGAAGGCCAGTGCAAAGTGACTGAGGAGAAGGGTGGGACATTTCCATTTCCCTGAGTAAGTCCATGATTTAGCCTCTGAACTTTGGACACTGAGAAGCTCTGAGACTCAAGAGCACAAAAGTGGCAACAGGAATAGTTAAGATGGGAAGTGATTAAGGCATGAACAATATGATGCTGGGAAGTACTGCAACAGGCCATTGGGAAATAGCTATTACAGTGTCAGCACTGAACTGCCAAATGTGTTTTCTACTGACTGAGTTGGGGCCTGGGATTTCTTTGTTGCAAAGAACAACATTGCTGAAAATAAAATATTTGGCTCAATCAGTGATTAAAATCTAATTAGAGTGGTGCTGCTTCCCATCTTCTCAGTCAACACATTTGTGCCATAGGTGGTCGTGGGCAGCAGTTCAACAGTGCTGGATTAGTGAGTGCCCCTCAAAGTGATTTTTCTAGTGCACAGCAAAGTTTGTTCAAATTGTGAATACAAAACAAGACAGTGTGCCTCAGCAACATGTTCCAAGAAAGAGAAAGATACTGAAAATTCACTGATAAATCAGCACAATGTTTTTTATAAAAAGGGAATCACTCAGGGGGACCTTTTTTAAGACCAAAGTTTGTGCAATAAAAAACTTGGAAAGATATTTCAATTAGACTGAGCAATATGTTGAAATTTCAGAGAAATTCTCTTGGTGAATTCATGTGTGCTAAAGGTACTGCAGATGATTTACTATGAAGCAAGGCAATGCCATCTCAAGGAATGCCCAGAGCTCATGAAGAATGTAAATTCACTATTTTTACAAGACCCTGAAAAAGCTGCATAGCCATCTCATACTGTACAACACTAAAGCTCTTTCCCATCAAATTATTAAAAACATTAACATTCCATGTTAAAATTTTGCCAGCATGCAGTGAGTGAAAATGTTCTAGGCACAATGTTAAGTTAAACTTATGCTTATAGGAAATGTTGGGGTTAGGGGAGTCTCCATATCATAGATTTCCAGCAGCTCTGAAAGTTATTTTATGGAGAAAGACATATCATCTACAATAAAGGCATGTGATGAAAGCTTTCTCTTTTCTCCTGTAATTGACATTTATATTTCATTTTCTCACTAGAAGATCACTTTAAGTCACTGCTGACACTCTGGCATTCATCAGTTTAGTATTTTTTTTTAATGTTGTCATCTCAATAGAAATATTCTTAGATGCAGCTACATGCAATCATTTACCACCAAAGACTTAACTGGCAGTAAGACAATTTATCATCATTTGAAAATGCTACCTCATAATTCAGTTTCCACTAAATAAAACCTTTTCCTAGTAAAAGCGTTTTCCTTAGAATAGATAGCATCACTTAAGCATGACCATGACTCCTACAGTAAATCCAGGTAGTTCCATAATAGGACATTTCATGAAGTCATGTACTCTTTCTTCTGACTTCTCACATCACCTTATTACACCAAAATAATTGATGGGGAGCAGTCCTCGTGTTCACTTCAATGCAAGATCTGCCATTCAAGTCACCCCTGTTGTTGCAGCCTACAAGGGATGGAAGCTTTGTCACTACCTGCACCAGCACTGCCTCCCAGGTAAAGTCCTGACACATCCAGTTCATAAGGATTACAGTCTCATCCGTGGGAGCTGGGAGGGTTTCTGAACTGCAGGACCCACTCAGGAGGGCGCTGGGGCTGCCCTGCCTCCCACCCCATCCCAGTGTGGCTCCCACGGGAATTCTGGAAGCCTCACTAAGAGGCTGGAGGAGGGCTGCTGAACATTCCTCACAGATCCAAGATATAAGACACATAAACAGGCAGTATAGCCCTCTATTCTCAGTTATCCAGGCATCAAACAACCCCCGGATTTCTATTGTGTAGGGATTGTATCTTGATGGATCGAGGAACAAAGAAATGTGTCAAAACATACAGGGATATTTCTCCCCACATGTTTGCATTTTTCTAAATGTTAATTAAATAAGCTCAGGTGGCTTTCCCTGATTGTTTACACTTGGGCTTTTCATCAGCTGAATATTCCATAAGCCTGACTACATATGCTGTTCATTCACGGATTTTTCAAAATGAGTGCATTTTGTTTCAAGATGCAGATGTTAGTATAATACAGTACTAACAGATCTCTCAATATGAATAAACAGGAATGTGTGTTTGTCCGTGATACAGAGAACTGTGCAGGGAGTTCTCCTCATTAAAATGGTAAACTAAGCCCAGATTAATTACAGCTTGAAAGCCAAAGGGAAGTAGGGTACTATCTTATCCTGCAGGACACATGGTAATTTTATAAAACAGTGGTATGCTAGTGATAATGTAAACAGAAACGTAAAACCAAACTGTGCACCAGCATTTGGCATGTTTCATACCTTCAGACACCCATTTTAATTTCCAGTGGTGATATTCCAGCTTGGCTACTTATAAAAAAAAGAAAGCAATAAATAAGTTTTTAAAAGCTGTCCTAAAGTACACTTTAGGACATATATCCCCTCCATATAATACTGGAAAATGAAGTTAAATTAAATGTGTACAATATTCTTTTTTTACTTTGATAATTAACAAAGGTTCAGATTAATGTTCTGCAATGAAACAGAGAAAAAGCACTCAAAAGGACAACTGTATTTTCTTTCTTCTCACAAGGAATTAGGAGCAATTAGCTTTCCTTATCTGATGACAAAAGGTTGTAAATTGGGCCAAAAAGAAATCTGGGCACTCTGATGATGTTGTGAAAGGCACTGTTTTGGACACACATTTGATTTCCTTGATTTTTTTTTTAATTATTTTTTTCTTTCTGAAGTTGGTTCCAAAAGGAGCTGAGTTGTCTCCCCTGATTTTTAACAGTAGGACAAATTCACAGCCTAAACAAACCTCCTTGGAAAAATTTTAAGCTAGTGAGTAAATTGTCCCTGTAGTAGAATCAATGTGGTGTATTATTTATTATATTGCTTTAGGCATCTGGATTCTGCTATTCATTTATTCTCACCCAAAAGACAAATTCTTTACTGGTTGAATTGAACTGATATGTTTCCAGCTAAAATATCTTCACTTTGCAGTCAGCATATATTAATAGCTTTGAGACCAGAAGAGCCTGTGGTGCCGTTTACCTTCACACAATATCATTGTGGTTAGCAGAACCACTCTATAAATAAGCTTTGGGTTTGTGTTCTTCGCTTTTTTTTAGCCTCAGGAGGCTGGAAATTAAAGCCTGTAAATCACAGGGAAGTGCCCTAGCCAGCCAAGATAGGGGAAGAAGTAGGATATTGTGGTTTTGACTGGCGCATGATGCAAATAATCTAACTGTTCCCACCTCACTGAAAATTTAAGACCTAGTTTTATCAAAAGTATATATAAATGCCAATTTTTTCAGCAAAAATGGCTCAGCCAAATAAAAGCACCCAAAGCTAACAATGAACTAACACCCAAGAAACCTACAAATACAGCAGTCTACCAATCCTCACATGAAACGTGTGAATGGTGTCACACAACCACATGAAAAAAATTACAAACATATTTACATTCCACAAAATAAAACTGTAACCCCACAGCTAAAAATAAGGATTCCCTTTAAATGAGTCCAGAGGAACCAAGAACCACAACAGCCATCCCCAAGGCTGCTACTCTTTGTTCTCCTGGCAGTGGCTGAACCTTTCTGCTAAGTCTCTGTAGTTAACTCCGATTAATAACCATGCAGCAGGTTGGCACTTGGCCAGCTCTTGTAAAATAATATTTACATCTCTCTTATCTGGTCATACATTATTAAACTTGATCTTTTGGTGTACCCAAAACAATTACCTGCCTGTTATAAAAGCATGCAGTGCATTGCTGGAGGTGTAAAAGAACTTCTCTTATAGTTTCAGACTTGTGCTGGTAGATGGAGCTGGTAGACAGAGAGCCTGAGTGTGTGGACTGAGTCCTCAGCCTTGAATAAGGTTCTGGTGAATGGAATTAAAACCCTCAACCAACCACCCAGGCAGATGCTCACTGCTCACTGCTGCCTTGTGCCCAGCAAGAAACTCAGCTCCCATTCCTGCTTTAGTCCCTGTACCTGTGTCCCCCATTCTCCTCAGTTCAGACTGCAGAAAGGTGCTGTGCAGATACAGATCTTCAGCTGTCAGAGCTGATACCCTGATTTGAAAGCAAGTGCAAATATAAGAAACGCTAATTAATTTAACAGCTTTTTTTCACTGTCAAACTCTGTGATGATTTATAGTGGGAACAAGTATTGATTCAGTAGTTAACCTCAGTTACTGAATTCTACAGCTAATAAATCACAGATTTCTTTTTTTCACAGGGAATCTTTGCCATACAGATTTTTACTTCCATATCTTTTAAAACCCTCATCACAGAGAAATCAGACTAAAGAAATATGTCTCCCATAGCAAAGAATAGGGGCAAGTGCCCTCAGCCTTCCAACCTCTCTATTCCTCAGGCTTTTAAAAGACAGAGCAACCCTGATTTCCACCTGCAAAAGGGCAGCCCCAGAATGTAAACAATTTCTTTGTGATGATTCTCTCCGTGAACTTGAACTGACATGAAGTATTTGGCTGAGCTGTGCACAGACTCCAAAGGCCAAGTCCCCCCTTTTCTCTGCCAGGCACACTGAGATAAAAACACAGATAAGATTCATTGTTCCTGTAACTTCTGTGCCTGGGAAACATAAAATCTGGGCAACTCTCTTCTTCTTTTGGACACCGTATGTAAAAGCCACTAGACCCAGAGCACACTAGAGGCAAAATTCCTCTCCATCCAGACTGCACACTATAAATACCTGCTATACAGGTTATTGGTGGAGATTTGCAATGTGTCCAAAGGGAAAAAACAATGTTGCTTTGATACTGGGCTTTTTGCCTTCCCTGCTTTTCATTTTTACCCCTTGTCTACCTCTTCAGCTTGAATTGTGCTGCTTACATGCTTTCTCTGCAGCCTCTGCTTTCTAGCAGCTATCAGGACATAGATGCCAGAGAGCAAATTTATCAGTGGGAAGTATGACATAGCCAGTACTGTATTCTTCTGATTCTTTATTTACTAGTCACAGTTTGCAGATATTAGAGCAAAAATACCTTTGCAGCACCTTCAAACATTGCACACAGTGGAGGCATGTGTCACTTCTCTGCAAACAGGAAAGTTTGGCCAGTTTTCCCCACTGCCCAACTGACTCGTACAGAGCATTTAGCAAGCAGCAAAACCTTTGGGCTGTTGAGAACACACTAATTACAAAAGTATGCTTCTCTTAATCATGTCAGGCTTCAGCCTCATTCCTGAATTTTCCTCCAGATTTTTGCTCTCCACCCACTTCATGGTGAGCCCTGGGTAAATGCTCACATTGTCTCTAGTTAATATTTCTTGCATGCACAATGATGGCTCTATTTGATCAGTGTCTGAACAAAACCACCGCTGCTGGATGGGTCATGAGATAGGGTGGAACTTATGAGACAACTTTCTCCAGATATTATATTGCCTTCAGCTATATTCTGTCAGAGACACTCTGTATCACTCTGTAAATACATGCTCTTTTGTGTCACAGTGATCTGGAAATAATATCTCTGAACTGAACAAAACAGAAATAAAAGACATTTTCTTGCAAGCCTGTTTTAAGTTGGTATCATTAAAAATATCAGAATAATCCGTATGCTACATACGACATGCCTAGGTGAGCCTTTTTATTCTGACATGTATTAGACAGACAGTTAAATTGCACAGCCCTTCTGTTACAACTTCATTCTTATTTATTTCTTAAAAATTCCTCCTGTCCAGCCTCTCACAGGAGGTCTTACCAGACAGACTGAGCATTTTTAATAAAATACATCCTGGTCAATATGCAGAATTAGGCCAGCCCTAAAAGTTGCATTGCTGTTTCTACTGGTGACAGTTCTGGGCAGGCTTGTGGACTCATCATGGGTACCAATGGTCTCTTCTGTGGCCCTCTGAACCTCAGCTTTCCTCCCACCACTAACAGATACCATCACAGGCAACAATACCTCTGGGAAACTATTTATGTACTTCCAATTAATGGGAGGAGCACTGAGCAAGCTAGGAAAAGAGTGGAGGCTTTTTTACCCCTCCCCATACAACTGACCCGATCTACAAGTCAAGGACTAGGCAAAATAAATCTCCACTGGAGCCAGAGATGAACCATAGGCAATCCAATAGGTTGTTCTTTCATCAAACTTTGTGAAAATCCCAGAGTTGAGAGTTTACTGTAATTTCAAACTCACTGTGAAGATACATGTTGTCCCCATCTTATCCCATATAAAAGGCAGAGTTTATTTAAAACAGCTTCCACATTCCACAGAGCATTCTCTACCAAGCATGCTGAACAGTACTTCTTACTACAAATCAGTTACAAAAGCAAAATCTATACCAAGGACTAACTGACTAAAACAATTTAATATACCACTTCTCAGAATATGGTCAATGGGACATAGACTATAAAATTAATCTGACAGAAAAGGAGAGTTTGCCAGAAAGTTTTGGATTTCCATGGTAGAGCTGACAGTAATGTTTACAGCAGAGTGCAGCACACACCAGTAGGTTTTTAAATGGCACACTGGGCACCTATAGAGGCAATTGGTTCCCTGATAGGCTTCCCAGGATTAATAAATGTGAGCCTGATAAAACACTATCCTCTCATTCCCACACAATGAAATGGTAATGAGTCACACAGATAAAAGCCATACAGTATGAAACACACAGATGTGTTGCCAGAAGTTATATGGAGAGAAAAACAAAGCTCTGGTCTCTCAGCTCTCAGTGCTTGGATGACCATCCTGGTACTTTCATATTCATTCCAGAAGGTCCTCAAAAGCTGAGTTCTTCTGTCTTTTGCTTCGCTTTTACCAACAAATTTCAAGTAAACTAGAAAGCCTACAATGAAAACAGTCAAACAAATCTAAAATACTTGGTTAAGGCACCAAAATAAACCTGGAACTGCTAAAATGGAAAACAGAGTGAGTCATAAACCAAGAAATGCCTCAGGCTTGCCGTGCTTTCAGTGCAATATGTCAATATTACCTAATAAACCTGATATTCAGAGTTTCAGAGTGCCCAGCATATGTTTTATAGAGTTGCTGAAACAAGGTGTATACACACACACATCTTCATTGCTCTTGTCCTTTGGGGATGAGATGTTGATTCTTTGCTGCTTCCTTAGAACAGTCCCAGGAACATTGTCAGAGCATTCTCTGGCCCTCATGAGCAGGATTTTTAAGGAACCAGAGCTCAAGTCAAGGGAAAACTGCCTCAAAGGGCAAGATGGGGCTAAGTCTCAGGAGTGGCCTAGAATTCAGATTCTAGCTTGGTTTGTTTTACCATAAATAGCCTGGGTATAGTCCTCTAGCACTTTGACATTCAAGTCTCTGATTCTGTCCTTATTCCCAAAGGTTCACATGGAAAAGCTGGAGTTCTGACTTGTTTCAGTTGTAGCACAAACAGGTTTCTCACTGGATGATGGGAGTCTTTACATAGAATTTTTTTGTCAAAAGAGGACAGCCATGGAAAAATTACAAATAGCATCAATGAAGGAATGTGTGCACACCCATACATAAAAAATAAAGAAAACCTCAGCTATAAATTGAAGCAGCATACTGAAAATAAAAGGGGCAGACCTTCAGCTGGCATAAACAGAAGCAGTGGAGGCCAAGTACTTACTCTGATTAATCTTAAAGCTATAATGCACAAGAGAGCCCATACAAAAAACCTCTTCATTGTCTGCAATACAAACTTAATAGTTTTGAGCTGTTCTCACAAACATCATGTCTAAAAGAAGGGAGCTGAAAATCTATCTGTAAATTACCTTACTCTGTGTACATACCAGGAATTTTACTTGAAGATATAGCCACCTAAAAGACTGAGGATGAAAATGGAAAAAGTCCAGAAAATAGCAAAAATGATCAGAGCTGGAGAGGCTGATATATAGTGAGTGACTAAAATAGACTGGATTTTTAAGACCTTGGCTCTCTGACAATTAAAGAGATACAGCAATCTACAGCTTGTCAGACTTGACTACAGCAAGAGAGGGACTTTTATGGCAAAAGAGGAAAGGCAATTAAATAAAAAAAGAAAAAAAGTGTGCTGGATTTCCAAAACAGAATTTTGGCAGATTTCTTCCTGCCAAAGATGGAATGTGTCAAAGATCTAGCAGTCTAGGACTAACAGTGTTTTCTTGTTCTACCAGACCTGTCTACAGCAGGTTTCTTAAAAATTTCTTATTCATGTTCTCACCAGATCATTTCAACATCTCAATGTTCCTTGCTACTAAGACAACATAGCTGGTACCTCCTCTAGTGGAAGGTGTCCCTGCCCATGCATGGAGCTTGTAACTGGATTACTTTTAATGTCCCCAAAATTTCCATGATTCTATGATTTTATCAAGCAACATGTAGCTCTTGTCAAAACAGTTTTAGAGAACAAAGAGATACCTAACCTAGTCACTATACTCTGCTATGCCTCCTACCACCTCTGCCACAAGCACAAGCATTGAAGGAACTCTTAAGATGCAAGCATCATACACACATAATATGTTTCAGCATTTGTTGAACTTACTGGGTGATGCTCATGTAGGCAAGACTTTCCTTATTCCATCTAGATTTAACAGAAAGATACGTGATGGAGAGAAAGAAAAAGAGCACATAGCCCTGGGAAGGAGCAGCCTAGAGGGAAAAAACCCAGAAGCAGCTATTTGTGGGTTACTGACAGTTTGCTAGACTTAAACTATGTATCATGTATGTCCTGCTTGGAAATTACCTTTACATTCTATCTGCTCCTATCTCTTTCCTTTGGATGAGATGGACAGAAATATATGTTTGTACATATATTGTATATATATTATATATATATGGTGTGTGTGCATATATATATATTATATATAGATGTGTAGTAATGCATGGACTGGTTACATGGACACTGTAGGGGCAGTTCAAGTCCTACCAGAAAAATCCTAGAGAGAGAAGGAATTTAATTCAAGTGCACCTTCATGAATGGGAACAACTACATTTGACTCAAAATAGTTGGCAAAAATATCAGTTGTTCACATGGGCATTTGTCTTCCATTTTCTCTTCATCTCTCTTCTTAGTGGAGTTTTCAAAGCAAGTATTTTTAAACTATATGCCATTTTTAAAAGTGTTCTGCGAATTCTACTTTTCACAAAGCAACATACATTTTCATAAAGATTTTTATCTCAAAAAATTACTTATTTTATCTACAAAGAAAAAAAATCAAAAAACAATAGTATTTGTGAAGCATTCCTTGTGGAAGTGAAAGTCAGATGTTTATGAGCCCAAAGTGTTGGAATGGCCAATGGCTTAGAAAGGAAAAACTCATCAGATTCTAAGTAAATGATCTATATATATTTCTGGCTTTCCAATAAGACATTCTAAAACTATACGATGAATAAGAATGGAAAAAATATTTTTATATGTTTTAGAAGAAAAATATGTTTTGTGGCTTTTCCAGGGTTGGGATAATTTATTGCTGAGAATGCCCTAGATTCCTTGGAGACTTTCTGGCTCATCAACATATTGCAAACAGAAAAAATGCATTCTTAGGATAAGTAGTTTATCAGATCCTAAGTATTTTTGTAAAGGAACTCCACAAGAGAATGACCTAATTCAACATAACATGCTCAGAATTCCTCTTCCATATCCAAATCACGAAAAGAGCATAAACCTGTGAGAAGATCAAAGAGCTTCCAATATAGAAAGTTGTTAAATAGCAAATTGCAGAAACCATCAATAAAACTTATTGGTGGTGGTAAACCACTGAAGTGTGGTTTAGAAACACAAACTAATCATAGTAGTAGTCTAAATCAAATGATCATCACATTTTGTAGTGAAATGAGGCAACCAGGTGCCACTAATTGCCAGGGAGTGAGCATGAGCTTGTGTCAAGTCCACCTGTGCCTAATTAGGGTGGGCCCCCACTGTGCATGTGCAGAACCAGGGGGCCAATAAAAGGTGAGTCCTGAAGCACAAGCTCATGCTCACTCCCTGGCAATTAGTGGCACCTGGTTGCCTCATTTCACTACAACATTTAGAGTCAGATTCCAGATGGACAGATTTCATAAATGGCTTTGAGATGCATTTGATCCAGCCTGTTGAATGGATAGGAATCTGCACCTTCAGAAAAAATAATCAGGTTGGGTTTTTTTTAATGTCCAAAGCACATAAACTTTTGGCAGCTATTGAAGAGCTGACATGGTTTGATTTTCATTTTTTCAAGTCATCCACCAGTGACAGAACTGTTTCATACCCCCCCTCATCACCTGCTCCCCACCAGACATCAGCATCCCACAAAACAACACACCAACAGAAGTATAGAACAACAATTAGCAGAGTATTAAGTAAACCAGAGCATTTAGCAAGCTCCAGCAAACACTGAGTGACCCAAGCTATAGAGCAGGGCCCTCAATCACTGACAACCCATCCCAGGACATCTGAAGCAGAGAGTGGGCAAGCAGTGGTCTGTACAATGACTTTCCATCAGAATCTGGTTTAACTGTTGGATATTCATGGAGATATCATGTGGCTGTTGCTGCAGATTCTAACAGCACCAGAGCCATTTGCCTCTCACCTCCACAACATCCCTTTTCCTCTTCCATTTCAGTTGGCAAACAGCACAAGCTCTGAAGTTCTGATCAGCACTCAGGTTCTGGTTTCATACTGCACCAAAATTTAATACTTTGCTTTGCTTTAATAAATAAACTGTCACAAACTCTAGAGTTACCACCTTTTTATGAGCTGCCATGGGTCAGCTGAGCAGTAGCAGCTGCCTTTGACCACCTTGCTGCAAAGTAAAGGCAGATGAATTTCCCTCTTAACTCTGGCAGGCCTGGAGCACCAACAGGCTTGTGAGTTGCCATCTGAAGCTGGGCAGCTCTCCATACCCTACATCCCTTTCCCAACCTTTTACAGTCTCCATCTGGCCCACCTAGTGCCACAGAATCATTCAGGTTGGAAAAGACCTGTAAGATCATCAACCTTTAACCTGTGTCCACTAACCTAGCTCTACAATCACACTGCTAAGCCATGTCCCTAAGCTCTGCATCTATATGATTTTTAAACACCTCTAGGGATGGCAATTCAACCACCTGTCTGGGCAGACCATGCCTGTGCTTAATAACCCTTTCTGTAAAGAAGTTTTCCTAACATTCACTCTATATCTCCCCTGGTACAACGTGAAGCCAATTTCCCTTGTCCCATCACTAGTTACTAGTGAGAAGAGACTAACCCCTTCCTTGCTACAACCTCCTTTCAGGTAGCTGGTGAGAGCAATGAGGGGTCCCCTCAGCCTCCTCCTCTTCAGACTAAGCAGCCCCACATCTCTTAGCAGCTTCTCATAATGTTTGTTTTCCAGACCTTTCACCAGTTTTGTGGCCCTTCTCTAGGCTCTCTCCAGCACCTCAATGTCCTTCTTGCAGTGAGGGGCTCAAAACTGAACACAGTATTCAAGGTGCAGCCTCACCAGTGCCAAGTACAGGGTTCCTTAGCAGGAACCCATCTTAAATTCTTTCTTAAACTCCATTAGTGTTTTTAATAATATTTTACATGCTTAAGCACATAGGAAACATAGATTGTAAGAGCCCTTGTACTTCTTTGAACACTGAAGAGTGTATCACTCATGCAATCAGCTTCCAAACCCCCGCCTGAGATTTTTTTCACTAGATCATCATTTCTTACAGCACTAGAGTCTGGGTCTCACTGAGTCATTCTGAGTTTTACACTGTAACATATTCTGACACAATAATAACAGCTCTCCTAATACGTTCTATAAACTGCACTGGGAAGCAAAAACTGGGAAAGGAATTAAAACAGACAAGAATGATTTATGGAAACACTGAAAAAAATTCCAGACTTGTACTGATGGGAGAACAGAAAAAAATAAGATCTAAAAATGTCTGAGCCCAGCCCCTTTGCTATTCCCCAAGCTCTCCATCTGCTCACAAGGAACAGTATTCCCATTATCAGTATCAAATTGCAAACTTTCTCACCCCCTCACTGGAGACCATTTGAGCACTAACTTGTAAATCATCAGAACAGTAACTCAGGAGACCTCATGAGAGTACTTTATTTCTTCTTTTCACATATTAGGAATAGGAGCCTCTGCTGAAATCTACTGTAAACATCTCTATTACCACTAACCTAACTGGTCTAAAAGAGACTCAGAAAATCCTATAATCATTTCTACAACCAGTTTTTGACCAGAACACATTTACTGTGTTATGTCCACTCTGACTCTCTAAGCAGCTTTCACCCTGACACATATAAAACCAGCCTTCATAGAAGCATTTGGCTTAAGTTCACTGGAGTTTGATATAATTTGGCAAAACAAATATAAATATTAAGCGGTGGCTTACATGTGTTTATATTGATTGACTACTGAAAACGGTGAATTTTAAACTCTACAGGGCAGAAAATTACAAGAAAAGCAGCTGAGACCAAGGGAGTTTCCATACGTAGAGATGATATCTAATTATTCTTTTTCATGGAACAAGTCAAGAGTCTCTGCTCCAACAGTGACAAACTAGCATACTTAGGATACACTCACTTTTTCCAAAAGTCTACCATTAGGTTTTCTTATGAGCATTCCTCAGACAAGCAATTTACTTAATTTTTTTTTTCTTTATACAGATATGGCTACATCAAGACAATATTTTGGAGTTTGCCTTTTAAACCCCTCTGTATGTGTCAAATCTGAATACTTTATCTGCCCACTGTGAAAACAAGAAAATCTAGATTCTAATCCATATCTCCAGTCTGCAAAATACTTCAGGGTTTGCTCCATTTTAACTCATCTTGCATATCCATGAATGCCATTCAAATTTCCCAGTTTGCTGCATCTGCTTCCTTTATATGGATTTGCAACAAGGCATGACTATCAGAAAGAAAATTGGGAAAAGGAGTTGTAATCTCTCCAACACTGCCTGGTGCACTTCTTGAAATCTCAGCTGCACAGCTTCCTCTCCCTGCTACCCTCACCACATGGCCAGGTGAGGACTGCAGCTACATTTTTACACCTCACTCCTAACGTACACAAATATTTAGAGCCCATCTGAGCTTTTTGGACCCCAGTAGTTTACCTGTGAAATGTTACTAACAAAAATTCCCCATAAACAATATAGGTATATGAGGAAAAAATAGAAGACTCTTCTGACAGCTCCTCTGAAGTCATAAAGATTTTCAATAATGATCTTCAAAAGAAAATAACATATTTGGAGTACATATCTGTTATGACTCCAATGAAATTGTAAGATAAATCAATAAGATTTCTCATCCTTCATCTTTTTGAAAATGTAAATTGCTATGTATATAATAATCGTATCATAACTTTAGATCAGATTAGAAATAATTTATAAAAGGGAGAGAAGAAAAAGGAAAATAACACTCTGACAATAGAACTCATCCAGACAAGCAAAATAAAATAGATGAGGTCAAACTGGCCAATGTCCATGGTCTTGCTGCAAAGACTAGAGAGCTTTCTCAAAAGCAAAGTATAGCTTTGAGAGCTTTCGATGAAAGCAAAAAAAACTAACATCCTTGCTAGGGTCAGGAAAGACAGTTTCTATTTGTATACAAAGCACTACAATAATCAAAGTCATTCTCAAAGCTTAAACAGGAACATCCTTACAACATCCGTGTTGAACTGACTCTACATTTCTCACTAGAATTGCACATTGGTTAGAGTCTTAAGTGTAACCAGCTGAATCCAATCTTTGCCATGGGCTAACATGAAAAATTTTCACTGAGAACTGTTCCTGTCCAAAAACCTGCACACAAGCTGAGCTGTTTCCCCTTATCCCGCACTTCATGACTCAGAGGAATTCCTGTGAAAGTGCAGGATGCCTTTTCGTAATCCTTCTCTGAAACAGTTATTAAAACTCTCTTTACAATAATGTGTATTGGAACACATTAATAAAACTATTTAGCCTATGACAGCCTTGCTTTTTTCCTGGGATGTCCTGTCAGAACGTCTTCATCCATCAGTCATTCCAGGGCCTACAATTTTGAAAACAAGCTCTTTGAAAGAGCTGGTTTTTATTCAATGTTTCTGCACTCTGTACAGCAATAAGTTATGACAGGCAATTCTAATACAAAGAAACTGTAATAATGAACAATTTCACTAATCCACTTGTTGAAAACACAGCAACAAAATTCGTAATGCTTAGAAGATGGAGATACATCTCAGTACCTTCAAGCAGGTTAAGTCCCATGAGGAACTACAACTGAGCCAAAGTGTGGAAACACACACACATATTTCATGCCACAAAATGTAATTCTCTGTTTGTTACCTATAAAGAGATTTAAATACATACATGTTCAAAGGACGCTACAGATATATAGGACTAGAGAAGGTTTCCATCCTGTTTATGGTCATTGCTCTCATTCTTATTTTTGTCCTTCCAGCTGTTCTGTCCAGCCATGCTGGCAGAAAGCAGAGCCTGGAAGCCAAGGGGGGAGACCATGCTGGGGGGGAAACAGGAAAAATCCCCCTTATTGAACATTGCATATGCCTCCTTGTTTTCTGTACATTTGCCAGAAAAATCAGGGATCAGAGCTTGATACTGCTCAGGCTTGACATGAGCCTCATTTGATAAATCATGTACAATTAATTTCAAAAAAACCCACTAGAGTTATTAAAACCAGCATGGTCTAAGGGGTTCTTAATAAACAACATCCCAAACTGGCTACAGCCTTGAGCTTTTATTGATTTTAAACAGGCTTTTAAAGAAAAATAGTCTTCTTGCAAGAGAAAGTGCATCACCATTTTATTTAAAACCCTCAGAGATTACAAAGGAAAATAACATTTTCCATCATGCTGTCTTGACAGATATCAATATTTATCAGCCATTATAATAACAGAATTCACAAAAACAGATGGACATAAACAAAAAAGTGCTATATGCTTTTTACAAAGGGGCTCGATACTGTAAGACCACCCTCCAGTGACAGACCATGGTCTGGGCTATCTTGACAGAAGAACTACCTCCAAGCTTTTAGCAAAGCTAGAGCTGAGCAAATGGAGCTATGGACTTACTGCTCAAGGTGGTTGGCAGAGTGAGGTATAGCAGGAGTGACTGGAAATAGGTAGAGCTGCTCCTTGGTTGTGCTCAGGCACTCCAATCTGCAGCTCGAGTGAAACAGGAAGTAGAAAGTAGCTGATACAAACCAGTGGAGCCTGAAATCAGCAGTCAAGGGGCTAGGTTGGGATCAGCTGGTTGCTCCTACCTTGCTTTTAAATTTCTGTGCCTGACTCAAGCAACCACCAGAAGCCTGCTGAATGCCTTTGGGCTGCTCTCAGCTCCCCATATCAATAGACTAAAAAAATATCAGTTGCTAGACAGAAGCACCCCAAAGGGTGGGTCTGAACTTCAAGTCTGTCAATTGGCCTTTCTATTCCTCCTACTAACACAACAAAGATGAACTGGGGAGGAGAGGGGGTAGCAATGCAGCTCATAAATATGCCTTGAGTCATCATGGTATTTCTTTGCTTGCATGGTATTTCTTCGCTTGCATTTGAACCTGTTGTAAACTTGTATTGGCAGGCTTTTAAACTTAATGAGCCACAGCTACATCGCTGGATCCAAACCATTTACGTGACACCACTATCACTAAACTCATCAGCGTGGGAGAAAAAAACATCAACACCAGTAACACATAGATGAGAAGCTTTTCTGCAGAAGTTATCCGGTCAAGAACAATGCGATAAGGTCCAGAGCATTGTATTAGCTGATTTCCTACCCAAACCTTGCATAGTTATTTTTGTATCACTTTCCTGTGAGCTTCTCAAAGATTAGAAAGGTTGTTAATATAATGCAGTAGTAAAAATTAAAAAAATCTACCAGCTTCCTTCTAAATGAACAAGCCCAGATCATTGATCAGCAATATCATTTCCCTTTGCAAGAGTGACAGGTTATCATGATTATCAAATGCAGCAAGAAGATACTCCTGGCAGCTCATGAGCTCACACTGCCTAGCAATACGGGCAAATGTTTTATTTGCCAGCTTGTCTATAAATCACTCTTAGGCTTAAAACATGTTCTCAAACAAAACAGAGGAAATAATTTGTATGAACAGAAGCTAAAAACCAAGGGGGACACGATAATAGCTTGTAGTGATGGATGCATGGTTTTATTGAAGCAACAATTAGGCAGTTGAGCAAGTATGAGACAAGCAAGGAATTTCAAAGTGCACCAGATGGATGGACGGACCTGGGAACCTTAATGGGCAGTGACAACACATCTTCGTCCCCCCTTCTCCACTTGCTCGCTATGGCTGGAAAGCAGGCAGCAGATATGATAGGGCCTAATGCATGACCGCCTCAACTGTTTTTTACTTTTTTTTTTTTCCTGCCGCCAGGAAAATTCCAGCTGTTGTTGCAGGGCCATAAACGCTTGCTCCTACAAATCTCAGCCATGCGTGAGGCCGCGGCCAAAGCGGCACGGGGCCGGCTGCCCGGGGATTTGGGATGAAAGGGGAAACCAAACACGCCGGGCGCCTCGGGCAGCAGGCGAGGCGGGGGGCGGCTGGACGCCCCGACCCACAGAGCGGCTGCCACACCGGGGTCCCCAGGGCTGCCCGCAGCCGCTTCGAGCGGCTACTGTCCCGCTGCCGCCGGCACCCACCCCGAGACCCCGTCCTGGCCTCCCCGTCGCTTCTGCTCCGTCCCCGGCGGCGGTGCGTTCCCGGCTGGTGGGGCGTGTCCCGGGCAGGCCCGCTCCGCCCCAGCCCGGCTGGGCGGTGGGAGCGGACGGCGCAGGGCTGGGCCGGGCCGGGAGCCGTGGAGTGGCGGGGAGCGCCATGGGGCTGGAGACGGAGAAAGTGGACACCCGCATCTTCATGGACGATGACAACTTCCCGCGGAGCGGCAGCCCCGCGCTGTCGGAGGCGGAGAAGGGCGCGGAGGATGAACTGGACCGCGACCCCCACGGGATGAACGCCCATCTCCAGGTGCGCGCTGACCCGCGGCGGCGGGGAGCCAACTCGGCGGGACCCGTCCCGGGGAGAGCTGGGCTGGGGTGGTGAGGGAGCGGGCTGAGCGGGCGGGCCGGGACCTGCGGCGGGTCGGCAGGCGGGTCGGCTGTCCCCCCTCGTCCCGGCTCCGCGTAACAGCCGAGCTGCTTCCTGTTCCAGGTGGGGTTCGAGGATGTGATCGCGGAGCCCGAGCTAACCCACTCCTTCGACAAAGTCTGGGTCTGCAGCCACGCTCTCTTTGAGCTCAGCAAGTACGTGATCTACAAGCTCCTGACCCTGGTCCTTGCCATACCCATGGCCCTGGTTCTGGGGATCCTCTTCGCACTGCTCAGCTGCCTGCACATCTGGTAAGAGCGTTTTGTTGCTCATCGGTGCGTGGGCCCTGCAGACAGCTCAGAAGAACTCTCCTCTTATTGCATTAGTGCCAAACTGTTGACCACTGCCTTTACAACCATTAGTCAGATCAACTTAGATTATCTGCTTTATTTTTAAAGGGAGAGAAATGAAAACAATGTTGGTTCTGGGATTCAGTTCCTTACCTTGCTCATACCAGTGGTCTGCCTTGTCAGTGTAAGCTTCTTGGGGCAGAGAGAGCCTGTTTGACCATTTGTATGGCACCTAAAGCAATGCATCCCAGCCTTGTCTGGCTTCTGAAGTAGTAATAATGGTGATTGTTTGGTTCTTTTAAACTGGAGTATGGAAGTTGTGAAAACGTGTGTTTGAGAGACCTGGACAGATGTATTACAACCTGGTACCTTGTCAGTGCAGTTACCTCTTTAACTTTTTTCCTCACAGACTGAAGACACTTCTGGGGTCCCAGCTTGCTCTTTCTTTGCTACAGCCACAAAATATGCTGTTACTGTCTTACATCTGGTACACGGCCATCTCTAGGTGCAGTGCCCCAGGGCCCAGGTTCACAGGCAAATACAGTAGCTCTCCAATTGACAGCAAACCTTTTATACTTTGAACAGAATATGCTAGAAAAATATCAGGGAGGAGTACCTTGGGACCAGAAAGGCAGATGATTGTAGAGAAGGAGGAAAGGCAGGTAAAAGAATGAGGTTGATGAAAGACCTGAAAATCCATGAGGCTTTAAGAGGAAGGGGTAAATGTAGGGTATCAACATCATCCCTGCAACCAAGATCTTCTTTATACATGGGGTTCAAGCTGTCTCATTTGACTTGGGTAACACTGTAATCATGAAAAAGTCATTAAGGAAAACAAAATGCAATACAGAAACCGGAGAACAAACTCCAAGCAATAGTAGTAGACTGGTCATCTGAACCTGTGGTTGCAACCTTGTGGGTGCAAATTTCAGTTTTTGAAAGTGGATGAACATTTGCATTGATGACATTGTCTAGAGCCACTTGATTGACTTGAATTTTGGAGCATAAGGTTTGTATAACATCCAAAGGAGTTGCCATATAATTTAGAGCTTCCCAACTGCTGCTCCTCTGGTCTGCAGATTATTAAGAACATTGTATCTTATGCCCAGACTTTTAGGTCTGTCAGCTGTCACCCATAGCATAACGTGTGACTGCAAAAGGGAACAGTGGCCATACAGATTTCCAGTAGTGGAACATCAATGGAAGAATTAATTGATGCTCAGTTTATTAAGATTAAAGGTTTTGTTGTGCCTCCAAATGACTTTGTATTAGGCTTCCACAGCCTGGGTACACAGATGTGAGTTTGACTGAACCAGGACTCAGAGGTCAGTTTCTATTTATGCAAGTAGTCCCAAGTGACTCTTTCAGGGACTGTGGGTTCTCAGCTTGTCTGAAATAGGACTGCCTGAATGTGCCACTTCATTTGAAAAGTTTCCCTTGACTTTCTGTGAATACACTTGCTTCTTCAACTCCTAATTTTCCTTCCATGTGTTCATTATCTCTACAAAAGTGATCATTCATTTTGATCTTCTTTGCATCTGGGACTGTATGAAAGAATAGTAATTCAGTAGCACTGTCTGCACCCCTTTGGACCCTCTCCAGAGCTACCATCCAAAGCCAGCACTGTCTTATCTTCCCACAGCCTCTATTTTTTGGACACAAAAGCAAAACACACAGAGATGAAGTTAGCTTCTCTGCTGCTGTGTTCCACATTTCTTGGGAGTAAGGAGTTGAGTGTTTCTGTATTTGAGAGGGTAGCATAGGAACAAGAGATTCAAGTATCAGTGGTAGCACAGGGACCCTAAACACATAGTACTGGCTCCCATGTAGCCCCACTGGATCTTGAAAAATAGTAACTCCTTGTTTTGTAGGTGAGAGGGAGGGAATTCCATTGTAACTCCTGTTCAGCTGTTGAAATGTCATGGGAAAACCCCAGGCACACCCTCCCACATGGCTGCCTGCAGGAGGGCTTGTCAGATTCTCTATGCCTCAATTTCATCATCCAAACCAGTGAGACAAGGATGTTGATATGTCCTAGGGGAGCTTTTCCTGAGGCTAAATTCAAAGGTGTTTCAACAATATTGGAAGTACTCAAGCACAAAGGTCTGTTGTTTGTCACACACGTTGTGGTAGTTTTGTCAGCATCCACAAATATCTGGCTCAGCATTCCTTATTCATCAAGGGCACATCATGAGCTGTCCCCCTCTTAATGGACAGTCAGTGTTGTCTTTCACCAGCAAAAAAAATTGCTAAAAGAAGAATCAAACGTGGAACCTCATGGAAAATAAAATGGAAATTGATTAAGAAGTATTTAATAACACACTTTGCACTTTTGTCTGTACAGAAGGAACTGGGTCTGTTCTCTGGCTGATTGAATCAGAACCCAGTTTTACATTACCTGGTGAAAGATACTGATGGGCTGAAACAGTGCCAGCAAGAGGGTTGGTGACCTACATATGAGGGAGGCTACTTCCTCACATTTCTTTTCTTTTACTAATGGCTGTCATTCTCACTACAGATTGCAGAAGTTGTCAAGACTGAGTTTTAACATCTTCATGTGGCTATCTGAGTAAGCACTTAAACATGGCCTCAGACTAAGGCTGTTGAGGTTATTGATTTTTAAACAAGAGCAGAACAATACAGGTTTTGCAGGCAGCACATGGGAAATGATCTTTATTGCAGATCAGAGACTGACTCTTGTTCCAAGCCACATGTTTGCCACCTTTTGGGAATTAGCATTTAAATCTCATATATGCTTTGTTGTAATCTTGTCTGAAGGGTGTTCTGGTATGTGGATATCTAAGCTGAGAATCAGTGCTTCCTTTGAGAATCCGTATCTTGAGTCTTAGGTCTGAGATAGGCTCTAAAGCACAAGGACTCAGACAGCTTTCTGGTCTTGTTATCAAACAGAGCATCAGATACTCGGAGATCCTTTTGGCTTGAACAGAAGTGCTCACAGTGCTAATATGTAGCCAGGGATTTACATGCGGAGTAGATATGGACATAGATCATCTCATACCTCTTTCTCCATGACTCACTTTACCAAACTTACTGATACCATACCCAACTCCCAAAACATCTCCCTACCAGCTGTCTGAAATGCAAAGAAATTACAGTACAGCTGTGCCATGAAGACCCCACCTTATGATCTAGTGTTGCCTTGATGCCTCTTCATTCATGTCCTGTAGATATCCCTTGGCTTTTGAAGAGGAAGTAGATGGATATTGTCTCAATTCCTTTTTAGTTATATATTTTCCAGTCAACACAGGTCCTGGGATATATCATGTTTGATTTTTACATACTTTATATACTACGTGTGGGTCCTGGAAGCCTTTGGTAGTTATCTCTTGCCTAACTCATAAATATCCCAAGGGTTAATGGGACTCAGCAAGAAACTCTGCCACTGCTAGGTAATATTTAGCCTGTTCAAATTGTAGAGCCATTCAAGATTTAATTCAAAATCATTAAGTAGTACACAGGCATACTCAGAATTAGGTAATTTAACCATTGAATGGTATATCTTTTGAAAAACAGCATTACGACATATCTGAGGTTGCATTTTGTAGACCTTTTGAGGAGACGATGTGATTCTTCACTTTGAAGCAGGAGTCTGAATTAATAGTCAATGACCACACCAAGCACGTTGCCCAACTCTGTGAAAAGTTGAGCTGCTTTGAACTGAAAATGCCCTTATCAGTGGGAATTAAGTTCTCTATGCCATTCCCAAGAGACATTTGGTTCAAATGTTACCTCAGGGATTAGCAAAAAAAAAAAAAAAAAAAAAAAAAAAGAAAAAGTAATGTGAGCAAAAGTGAGAAAGCTTGATAGTATAATTTTGTATATGTCATGCTTTGAACAGAAAAGGTAGGATAGATGGAAAAAAATGGGTTCATTTGCTCTTTCCAGTTTAACAGTTCCCAAAAGAAGTGATTCCTTCTATTTAGTGAAAGGATGAGTATTTTATGTTCCATATACATAGCAAGATTCAATGAGAGGTCATACAGGAATACCTTGGCTACACTTCAGCTAGGATGCCAAATTGAACAGAGCTTTGATCTTCTTCCCAGCGCTGTACCATGTAGTAACACTAGTGGTACCAATATTACAGAATGTGTTGACATTTGGATATGCTGACTTCACTTCCAGTGTTAAACATAACTCAAGAAAGCAGCCACCATCTCTGAACAGAAGTGCAGACTCTGGTAAACCCACAGCAGTGGGAGTAAAGGTTGTATATAAAAACATTTATTTTACAGGTCACAAAAACAAACACGTAACTTCTAATGGCACTTGGTTATTTACTTTTTAAGTGTGCCTGGTAACTCCACAGAAGGCAAATCACACCCTCTGATGATTTGGAAATGCCACATATTGACTTTTCTGCTACTCAGCAGTTCAGTTAGATTTACAAAAAATGCAGGACAAATTAAGTTTAGATGACAGCAAAGGAGCAGCGATGTGTCCTCTATAAACTAACTGAAATGGAAAATGGGTGAAGTTAACACAAGCTGAATAGCCATTTCTGGTATTTTCCCTGTGTTGCTCAGAGAAATACCACTTTTCTTTCACTATGCATTACTGATGTTTACCAACTGTCTTCTAAAACATGAAGCCCTAATTTTACCCTGAAGTTATTCATTCTCTGTGCAGTGATACTATAGGTGGTTATAAAACACATAATTTATTGAGTTCAGTTTAAAACTAGATACACTAGATACTATTCCAGTAATGCTCACAGTTCTATATGGTGTGTGTATATTGCTAGCTGTTTCAGCAGAGACAAAAAAAGAGAAGGTTTTAGAAAAACTATTCTTGTTTAAATCCATCTGGGTTAGCTTAGAATGCAGCATAGACATACTAGTACATGGCTTGCATTGTATGATAAAAGCTGAGAATCTGGATAGACAAACACAGAAAATAATTAATTTTGACTCTATATTTCTAAGATTCAACTTTTAAAAAATATACTATGCTTTTTCTAATTTGTACTGAGCAGTACTCATTTGTAATATACAATACTTGCCTATTTTTCAGACTCATGATCAACTAGAAAATTAAATATTTCCTGTCATTCCAACAAATCAATGAGAGTTCTCTAATTACATGGACATAAGACTGGGATCTTAAATATTGAATGCAATAGCAAACTAGAATAAAGTTTATTACCTTTATCAAGAGAATCTGTAGCTTCTTTTACCTAATTTAGGAAATAAATGTTACATGGCACAGAGATTTTTAAAAACTATGCTCAAGTACCACTTCAGTATTGCATACACTATTTATAGGTTTAATTTGTCTGCATCCAAATAAGCACGTCCAGCTTAGTGAAATGACCAGGGATTTTGGGCAGTAAATGATTAAAACGGAAGAATAATTTAAAGTACTGTGGTCAATTATCATGTATCCACTGCCCCCCCCCCCAGCTGCCCATCTGTGCTCTTCTGGATCTCCTCCGTTGTTAGTATGTTTAGCTTAAGCCACCACTAATGACATTGCTTCGGAATTGGGACATATGGAGAACATTCCCAGATGGTTACTTGTGCTTAGGAGATAGAAATACATTAATTTCAAGTATCCACCCTGAGTGATTAAAAATATCTTTCCCCTGACCAGAAGTTTTGACCTCGTTCTACCTTAAGTTTCACACCCACAAATGAAAAACTGAACAGCATCAGCAAAATCCCATTCTTTGGAGATACAGCACGTGTCTGTATTATAGTAATCCACTGTAACCAGATACTGCTTTACTGTCTCTCTTTTGTTCTAGCAACTTCTACCAGTGATGCTGGATTGCTGAGAAAGAGGCAGGAATTGCAAGGTGCAGGTCTGCCTCTGCATTTCCATGTGTGAGGGAGAAAAAAAACAATAGAAGAGACTGCAGAGGAAGACCAGGTCATAGAGACATGTCAATCAATGACTGTTCCCAGTCAGTCAAACCGGGGGATCTGGTGTTTCTCTTCAGCACCAAAGACTCACTCTTGGATATACCCTTAGCAGATGGCTCTGCTCCTCAGATACTGTGGGGTGGCACCAAGGTTGAAGCATACAACATGCACCTGCCCTTCCAGAAGCAGGGAGAGAACAGCAAAAGCTCACCTCTGGAAAAGGCATGTTCAAAAGTTAGCTTAGTGTTGCCAATTAAGAAGAAGAGACTGGATGATGAGAAAGCTGGTGGCTTCTATCCCCTTTGTTTCACACAAAGGATCCTGGCCAGAAGGCCACATGCATCATGGTGCTTCTGCAGGTGTGAGGGAACAAAATTGATGGAGAATGACTGTGAGAGTGTAAAATCAATTATTTTAAATATTTATAGTTATAAAAACCTTTCCTCTTTCATAAGATCTCAAACTTGTGCTTGGTGATTCTGATTTCCCCATGCTCTATCAGCACCTGTCTTCAAATCTTCCATTTTCTTTTTTGCAGGATTGTGGTGCCTTTTGTGAAAACCTGTCTCATGGTCCTGCCTTCAGTTCAAACTATATGGAAGAGCCTGACAGATGTTTTCATCACACCATTGTTTGAGAGCATAGGCCGATTCTTTGCCATGATTAATATACGCCTGGACCAAGAGTAAACGTCAGGAATGCAGCTGCTGTAGTTGTAGCCGGTGTTGTACCTCTTTGCTAACCTACATACAAGCACTTGCCATTCATTCCAAACTAAATTTTCAATGGCTGGTTTAAGTGGGAACACGCTAATTTTTCTAAAACTCATCTATTTTCAGGGAGATCAGTTTAAGAATAAGTAGGCAGTTTTCACAGCTCACTACTTGAACACCAGAGCAAACACTGAGTATGTTGGCAACACTTTATTTTAATGGTACGTCAATTGCTCGATTACAGAAGGCTTCTCATGGAGGTTTAACCACCACCAGTGATAATGATTGGCATTATTACTATAAATATTTAAATAGGCTGTGATACCTTCAGTGAATCTAATCTGGAGGGTTTCTCATTGACTTTACTGCACGTCTACCAGGGATCATTTTTGGCACTCACTTTGCAGAATGATCAGCTCTTTATTACCAGCAGTTAAAATAAACTGTTGTGTAACTCTCCTATATTGGGGAGGAAAAGCTCCCTGGAAGTGTATCCTTTAAAATAAGGTGTTAGCTAATGATGAAGAACATCAGCTAATGAGCACGCTGGCCTAGTGGGAAGTGTGTCTGCCTGTGGCAGGGGGGTTGGAACTAGATGATCTTTAAGGTCCTTTCTAACCCAAACCATTCTATGATTCTATGATTCTAATCTGTATATTTTATTTAATGAGAGGGTAACTTTGTTGTATATTTTGTACCTTTGTAAATGGCACTTGATCAGTTTTCTTTGAATACTTATTTCTATAGTATTTGAATTCTAACCAACTTACTAGGCAGCAAGACTGGGACACTGCAAAAAATGCCTTCAGATAATGAAATTTTCAGTTTCTAAAGTATGTAGATTTTGAAGTGTTGCCATGCAATTCTCTTATATTCATAATATATGGTTGTGTGCAAAACAAAAGATTAGAAATATTTTAATGCAAGGTTATGCAAGAATTTGAAATATGTTTATTAAAAATGGTTTTTATTAAAAATGGGGTGTAGCAAATGCTACCCTGACTATTTCTGTGTATTTGTGCTAATATTGTGATATTTAAAATGGTAGGCACTACTCTGGCACTTTAACTAGGTAACAAGTTCTTACACAAGGCAAGCAAGTATCTGGTATCCTTGTCTAATTCTCCTCACCTGTTTACTTGACTCTGTTGCTTATTTGCTCCTTTAAAGCCTAACCCATAAAAAAACCTTTCTTCCTTCTGCACCTAATATGGCTTTGTAAACTAGAATAACATAACATATGCAGAGGTACATTTAAAATACAGTAGCCTTCTCATAGGCTAATGCTGCTGTTTTCTTTAAACACAGATGACAAGTTGTAATAGTTTAATGTTTGTATGATTTAGAATATTATTTTCTGAAATGCTATAACAGATTTCTTATCAAACAAGATATATAATATATATAGTAAATAATAAAAATGACCATTCTTTCCTGTTTTCAACTTCATTTTCTTCAGGTTTTTCAACTTTTAAAAAGCTCTTAAAATGCCAAATAGCAAAGAATATTATGCAATTCTTTCAAAATATAGGAGAGGGAAAATAAATGAATGAGCATCAATATGGTTCCACTATCATTAATTGCATTTAACTTATTTATAGTAGGAAATTATGTATCTCTGTGTATAATTAAGCCTAAATGGAATGATTCCTTTCTCTGAAGCAGGCCTCTCTGTGCAGAATTTTCACTACACTCTTTCTGTGGGCACATGCTTTATTTACAGATGAGATGCCAAATTTTCCTTTTCTTGCTTTTTGGCCTACAGCAGCTGGCTGACAGTGTATTCTTCGGACATTGAGAACATGAATGTGCATTAAAAATACTTTTACCATTTGTGCCATTTATAGAGGGATCCATATGGCTTTTCAATATTGGATATTAATGATTAGTGCCCATGAAAACTTCTCTCAAGTTTTATTCTGCAAGAAGTCAGCTTGCTATTCAGATGTGCTCTTCAAAATACCTCAGTTTTGTTAAAAATAAATATATCTCATTTGAAAATAAAAATTGGTCAGGCTAGGCTTGAATTCCTTTGAGAGTTATTTTGTTTTATAATATCCAAGGATTTTTACAAAGATATTTTCCATAAAAACATATCCTCTTGGTGCATTCATCAAAAAAGGAAAATCAATCAGTACTAATCCTTGTGTCTAAAAGGAGCCCTATAAAAGTTTAAGCTTGCAGAGAATTCAGGTCTTGATCCAAACTTTGAGAATGAAACCATTCGCTAGAGAAAAAGGTATCATTTTAGGTCATGCACTTCTTACTGAAGTCATCCAGCTCTTGTGACCACAAACAATCAAGTGTAATGGTTTGGTTTGTTCTTACTTTGCTTTTGGCTTGTCATTAATTAGATCTATTGACCGTTTCTCTAGCTGTTACAAGACTGAGCTCATAGTTAAATAATTAAAGCTGTTATTTTCTTATTTTACAACACTATTTTTCTCTGGAACAGATGTGCTTTTGCTATAAAAATAATACCAAATGGACTGCCAGGCTTAGGGTAAAATACTAGATGCTTGGCAAGTATCATCCATGAAATTAATGGAAGAAAGTGAGAATACATACAGACTCAGATACTTAATTGTCAGTCTGCCATGGGCAACTTTGGCTGGCAAGTTTTCTCTGGATTTTAGGGACTGGACAGCTCTGACAGACATCCCAAAGCTCTGCCCACAGCTGGTATTGTCAATAGCTGCCAGCATGGTTGGACAACAGGGACTGAAGGGGCATTGGCACTAAACTGTGATTTTTAATATAGGGGTAGGTTCCTTAAGTTTGTTTCCAACTGGTTTGAAGTGTGGAGTTCAGAAACTTGATCTCATTTTCTGCAATAAATTAAGTAGATTTACACCTGGCTGAAGCAATCTGCTTTGATGAGTCTTTCCCTTTATGGAATGGGGAAAATGTTACTCATCTTGACAAGAGTAGACTTCCTATCATCCTGGAAGAACAGGGAGGATAAATAAATAAAAACTGTGAGATGTTCTGATTCCAGCCTGCCTGTTGTTCCTGCAGAGCTGGATATTCAATTCATGAAAGATTTTAATATCTTGTTTTTCATGAAGATCACAAGAAAAACACAGAACTCACTCCAGAATTGTGTTCACCCATCTTTAAAATTTTGATTCACAGGGAAATTTAACCTGCCTCTCCATGAGAGTAATTCATAAAATTATTCTTGTCAGACTCTTGGACTTTTATCTTTGTATCTTACCTCTCCCCACCCTAATTGTTCACCATATAAATTGGAACAAAGTCTTTACAAAAACTTTGATGTATTAGTAAATAAAGAGCCTTTTCTTACCTATCCAAAAAAGGTCACTTAGGCATACTTTTACTGACCAGTTCAGAATATCCCTGCAGCTCTGGGACATCAGACCACACACTCCTATTTAGTGGAAGCCAAAAAATGGTAAGTCCATTATTTTTACAGGGTGTGATCATTCTCCCACCTGCAGAGATAAAACCACTGATGTTAAACTGTATTAATTCTCTTTTAAAAATAAATGGAAAAAATATGTGTTTTGGGGTTTTTTAAATAAAAATGCAAATAGAACAAGGTTAAACACCAGACGGTGTTATCTGTTTGTGTACTGTGCTCATGAAAACCAGAACTGAAGACCTCCAGTGAGTACACTGAACCAGCAGCTATGCAATAAAAACTTGAGGTGCTTTCTTCATGCAGGGATTTACAAGTGAGAGGAGAATTAATAAAGACTAATTTTAGCCTGGTGGCACTAATTCCCTAAGCTTATTGCAACAAAAAGAAAATGCCTTCTGTGGACTCTATTCAGAGGAGCTAAGATGGGGTTCCTGGTCTGAATCATCTTCCAGAGAAGACTCTGCATTGATAAAAGCAAAATGTTTGGCTTGGCTTGGCTTCTTTCCTCTGCTACATATAAAGTTTTATCTGCTGCAGAAATTGGGCAGGCCTATGAAAGCAACTAGAGGTTCATGTAAGTAGTGGGGTAGGTTCTCCTCCACACACTTCTCTCACAACCTGAGGCCAGGGGTGAGTGTCACCTGTGTTAGGTGTTTGGGTTTGTCTATGGGCTGGCTTCCAATACACACACTGCAAGTGGGAGAAAGAAGGACAACTTCACAAGGAACTGATTTAGTTCCTACTTTAGACACTTAAATGGAATAAAATGTAGAGAGTCACACTTTTATTTCAGGCTTTGAAGAAAGCTTATTTATTTTCCCAATGGTTTGATAAGGGCTGCTTTTTCACCTTGTTTTTTACTTTACACTATCAGAGCTATCACAGTACTACAACTCTAAGCTAGGGTTGGCCATGAAACAGACAGTGAACCTCTGTGACAAAAAGTCCCATCCTATGTAAGCCTCAAGGAGTGGCTATTTAAATCCCATAATGTGACTAGTTCTCACAGTCTGATATTTCTATAAAACACTTCAACAGTTAATTTTCTAGAACTGCCAAAATGCTACAGAACTGTGTTGACATGGACCAGTGTTCATGGTCCAGTTTGGTATCTGTCAAGGAATTTGATATTGGAAAGGGTTGAGAGTGATTTGATTTGTGTAAGGTCTGACAGAATTAAGGCTTTTAAATCCATTTTTTTTAAATCTCCAGCCAAGGCAGTTATCAACTATCGTGATCAAGACCTACAGGGACAAGCTCTAATAAAAGATGTACACACCTACCACAGGATTGATATGAGAGTCATGCACTTGGATCCAAACTTGTAATCCCTTTCTGGCTACCACCTAACCAGGAACATGTCTAAACTCAGAAGGCACCTCCCTTTCATGTAACCTCCCCTCCGTGCCTACAGTTTTACTTTGGTCATGCCCAGAGCTGCTCTTGTTTGAGTAACTTGGCACCTTACTTGCATCTAAGCCAAGTCAGAATCCCAAAAGAAGGGAAGAGAATGCCCCCCTAAAATACACTTACTTCACACTGGCAGAATAGTGTACTTCCCAAAATATGCTTTCCCAGGAGTGAGTCCAAATGCATTAGAACACCTGAGACACGAAAAAATTTATTTTGGGTCCCTCTTGGATTACAGCCCTTAGCCCTCAAGCTATTGTGAAGTGTTCTGTGGCAGCAGCCATGTAAATTTTAGATGTTTCCATGTAAAAGGAAATCACCCCTAGCTAGGGATTGTTAGAAGGGAGGAATGTGAGGTGATCTCACCATCTCTCCTGGTAGTTTGCTCCTTTGACATAAGGAACAAACAGGCCAGATACCAAATATATAATGGAAGTATATTCCATCTCATTGGAGAAGTCATGATCCACTGACTTTTAATTTAAAATACAGAAATCCTCCAGAGTGGGGACAGGATGATGACCACCATAAATCCTCCAGGACTACAAGTCTGTAAATCAAGTCATGAGCAAAACATTAGCCTGCATGTTAAATGCATCCCAGTGCTTGTTATCCCACAGCAGGGTGAGGGTAGTAGCATGGCTGATAAAAGCTCACCATGAACAGTTCTGGCAGCTCAAGCTTTCATCCATCAAAAGATAAAAAAATGTGCATAAAAGGATGCTCTTAAGCAGTTGAACAGAAAACACTAAAAAAAGCAGTGATATCCTTCTCCTAAACCTCAGGTTTTGTGTGCTCCACATAAGACAGACAGCTTGCTGACAGCTTCTGTTATTGGGCAGCCTTGCTGCTGTTGAAATGATATGTAAAGAATGCCATTTCCTGGGGCTCATTTTGATCTTGCTGACATTGGAATATATCAGGAGTATTGCTAATACCATAATTGGAATAATTATACAAGCAAAAAAAAGTCAGCTTAGGTGGTATTTCCAAGGCCAGCTCGGATGTCTACAACCCCTGACAACTTTCGGCACCCCTGTACAGCCCATTCATAGCAACTGAGGTGGGGACCAGAGTCTTTGCACTTACAGAAGATTCCTGCAAGCCTTTACCTGGTCCTTTCCAGCAGAGCTATCTTGTTCCTCTGTACGTACTGAGACTGCCTTGTAGAACTCCTGCCCTCATCCATGCCAGATCTCTGGCTGTTAAGTTTGTGGACATTTCTCACACAACAGCACCAGAGGACCATGACTCTCTCCTTGTCCACCTCTGCACATGTAACTTCCTCACTCTTACAGCCTGGTGGTACCCACGCCATTTTCTTCTATGATGTGGTGGCTCATTTCAGCTATACCAGCAGCCCATTCTGGGATTCATCTCATAAAGTCTTCAGCTTCCAATATTCTTGTAACTGCAGTAGTTGCATGATTCAGAAATTAATTTTCAAGGGGGCTGTTGTTCTCTAGAAACCACTCCAGGCACAATCCAGCATTTCAGATTAACAAATATATCTCTTTTTTCTCTTAGTGATTCTTGAGATGAATGATGGTTCAAAACCTTCTGATTTATGTGCAGTACACTGACTAATCGAAAAACTTTCCTAAGGATGAAAACAAAGAACTGTCTTGCACAGCTTTTTAAAATGGGTTTAAAAATTGAAGAGACTGTCCTTCAATCCAGCCATCTGACCCAGCGCACACACATAAATACTTGGGCAGCCAAAGATATTCTAACGATGGCCTAAGTGAATTATTGCATCAATAAAAAAGTAAGGTTACTTTTAAAAACTACAGCTAACTTGGAAAGTTGGAAAACATCCATCCAAAGCATTTATTCTAAAGTTTATGAGCAATATAAACTCTTCACTGCTAAATGACCATATCAGAAATATTTGTCCGTGTGGACTGCCTTTTCAACAGGTGCAGTTATTTACATCTGTGGATCCTACATCCATCTTATCCATGTCTTTTATGAGGTCATTTCTCTGTTGAATTGGCAAAGCCAAATCTGCTGCAGTTTTTTCTACTTCTGTTGCTGCAATTCAGTGCTAAATGGTGTAACATTAGGGTCACTATTTTTCTCTTAAAATTATAACTCTTTCACCATGATCTGATTTCCTAACATTGGCATTAAACACCCATGTGTATAAATTAGAGATGTATAGGCTACTGCAACCCTAACCTGAGCCATCTTGAACACTGTGTTGAATCCTTCTAGCTTTTACACTAACATATGCCCGAGTTTACAAAGGACCTTGAGAAAAGGCATGGCAAAATGTCAGCGTCCCTCTTTAAAAGTAAATCCCAGTGGTTAAAATGCATGGCAGACATGCATGGGTCAATCTCCTCCAGGGAAAAATATGGCACAGTTAACGTGCAGAGCTCTTAAATATTTGCATAGTTTTGAAATGAACCAGTTGAGAAAATTTCTTTTTCTCCATCCCAAGGATGTCCAAGTTTCCACAATTGTTCCTGGGGCAGCGATGAGTATGTGTAAACTATTGTCAATGCCGGGGGAAGCGGGAGGGGTTGGGAACCCTACAAACGTCTCGCTTGCTCTGGAGGCGTTTTCACAACTAAAGTTTTCCATCTCCTCACTGCTTCCTTGCTCTCCCCTTCAGCCCCTCCGTCCCCCACCCCCGCCCCCCCGCCGCACACAAACACCGTCGCCCCCCGCAGCCCAGCGGCGGGAACCTGCGGCCGGGGGTCGCGGGACGCTGGGGGAGGGAAAGCTGCGCGGAGGGTACCCTGTCCCCGAGCGGCGTAACCGAAGCATCCGGCACCGGGTCCGCCCGCTTCCAGGTTGCCGGGGCAGGGCTGCTTTCCCCTCCCACCCCCGGCGGCTCCCAGCCTTGTTGCCATGTGCCGGGCCCTACCGCGGCTTGTCAGACACCCCTGCCAAAGGCAGGGAACTGCCCCTGGACAGCTGCCAGACGGCTCCCTCCCAGCTACCTCCCCTGGGCCGGTCGCTCCGCAGAGCGGAATCCTCCTGCCTCCGTTCCTACAAGTTATAGCGCAGGGACACACGCGCGGCAGAGCCGCCAGGCAGCCCGGGGCAGCATGTCCGGCACCAAATACGTAGACTCGGAGGTAGGACCGCTGCGCGGACGGAACCGGGACGCTGTCACAGCCCCGTTGGCCGTCCCGCCGCCCTCCCGCCGGTCCTGAGGTACCTGCAGCCGCTCGGCCGACCCTCGGCTGGCGCCCGCTGCTATGCCCCGGCCCTGCGGAGGAGCGGGACGAGACGGGACGGGATGGGATGGAACGGGACTGGACGGGGGTGGCGGACAGCTTGCCGACATAGCACGCGACCGGCGGGGAGGACAGGCAGCGGAACACCTGCGGACAAGGACAGGGGGGGAAGGGGGACCCCAGAGGGGGCTCGTCCCCTGCGGCCGGTCTGGGGCCGCGTTGAGGGCGCCGTGGTGGCAGCCGTACGCTGAAGGCGGTACCTGGAGGACGCTTCGGCGGGGCGACGGGTGAAAGGGGCACGGTGATGGCCGCGCGGGGAGGGCTGTACATTGGGGGCAGTGTAGTGAGGACAGTACGGTGAGAGGGCAGGGATGCAGGGGGCACCGTGAGGGCGCTGTGCTTTGGTCCCAGATGCGAGGGAGGCACGGAGAGGACAGCGTGCGGAGGTCGGTAAGGATAAGGCAGAGTGGGAAGGGCGTTATGGGGAAGGCTCCGTCGGGGAGTCCCGTGGGGGGGCGGTGGTTGTGCCCTCCCCCGCCAGGGGCGGCTTCGCTCCGCCCTGGGGCAGCGCGGAGGGGTGCGGGGCCAGGCGCGAACGGTGCGGGGCGCGGCGGATCTGGAGCATCGAGCGACGGGAGCGGCGGCCAGTGCCCTGCCTGGTACCGCGGGGGTGTGGTGTGTGCTCCGCGGCCGCGGTTAAGTAGACGGGGCGAGAGCCGCCCCGCAGCCAGGCTCCCGCAGCTCCGCGCTCCCCGCGGGACCTGGGGCCGCCTCCCCCAGCCCGCCCTCCTGCGCGGCGGGGTCCGGCCCTGCCCTGCCCTGCCCTCCCCTCCTCGGCTCGGCTCTCCCCTCCCGCCTGCTCTCCCTCTCCGCAGGGCTTTCTGTACACAGCGCCCATCAGGGAGCAGGGCAACATCTACAAGCCCAACAACAAGATGATGGCAGATGAGCTGAACGAAAAGGCGGTGCACGACGTGCACACCAAAGAGATCGACCTGGTCAACCGAGACCCCAAACACCTCAACGACGATGTGGTCAAGGTGAGGGGGCCGTGGCGGGACGGGGCGAGTGGCCATGCCAGATCCGAGAAGTTGCCTGTCCTGCCGAGACAGAGTACGCAGGCACTGCCAGGGCGACAGCAGCCCGCGAACCGCTTCCCTCCACCTGCTGCGGGAGTGGAAGGATCAGGGGGATGTTCGTAATTTATTTACCCTTTTTGTTTTTTTCAAAGGCAAGGGAGGGGATACAGGAGAGAGGCTGGCCAGGGCAGCACGCTGGAGCTTCTTGCAGAGGCAAGTCGCGCTGCATCCTCCGGGGGGCTGCCCGGGCTCTCTCCGCGGGAGCGAGGTGGGGGTTTCGGAAACCCTCGGGGGCAAGGACCGCCCCGACGAGGGGTCCTGCGGCTGTGGTGTGCCGGCAGGTCAGCCGTGCGGTCAGGACGTGCCGCCTGGGACCGAAGGAGCGGGGGAAGGTGTTGCATGACCTTAGCTAACACTGGCAGAGGGATTTTCCTTCCCCCGGGCACACATATCGAGGCAGGGCAGGGAGGCGGCACCACACCCGTGCAGTGTGAGGGAGTGCGGTGCAGTGCACGGCCTGTGGGACAGATCGCCCTCTCTGAGCCAGCTGGTGGTCGTTTGGATTTGTGTCCTTGTTTTGTTTTCCGTGGTGTTTTTCTTCCCTTAAGGAATGATAAATGGAAACAAGCAAAGCGAAGTCTGACTGTGCCCTGGTCTAGATTTTGTTTGTTTGTTTGGGTTTTTAATTCAGAGGTTGATTCTTTTGGCAAATCCACACTGATAGAGATTTTTGCTTGAAGTCACTTTGGCCAGAAAAATCACAGCTAATTCTTCTCTTAGCAGACAAATTTTAAACTATACATGTGAAAACTGAGGATGCTGTCATCTGGGCTTGTCAGAATCTTGGGAAAACAGGACTTGCCCAGTTGCAGTGGGTGACTAAGTTACTAACTGACTTATTTAGTGTCCAGCAGAGTCAGAGTGTGTGCAGTTCATCACATTTGGTGGTCAGGAAGACCTGATTATTGAAAAAGAGAAATATTTCATTGTTTCCAGAGAATCAAAAGATTGGGCTCCAATTCCTGAATGTATGTCAGTGAAATGATTCATGCTATGTCTAGAGAATATATCAAGGACCTGAGCAATCTCAAATTCCACTGACTTCAACACAATTTGAAGGTGCTGAGTATGACTAGCCATCATTCCGGATCAAGGCTAAGAATTACCTCTTGTATCTTTAAGGAGCTTTTTCATCTAAAAAGCAAAAGCATAAAGTTCTATCTGTTCAGAAAAAAATCATCCATGTACTTAGTAGTACAAAACTGCCATTACAGCGGTTGATTTTTAAAAAGGAGAGAGCAGTTCTTTTTTCTTTTACCCACGGAGGAGCAGCTGAGTAGACAGGGAATGCAAGAGCTGAAGAATGAGACTGCATCATGGCTTATTGCGTACATCAACAGAAGAAGTCCCCAAAGCAACCAAACCCTCTGAGGATGACTCATAACCCCCAAGCAAGTCAGAATCCGGGTGTCCACAAACTTAACTAGGGAAAGAAAGATCCTGCTGGGAAAACAGGGACACCACTGGTAGAAAAAAGTCTTAACAGATTTGAAAAAACCCTCTCTGCCTCCTGCAGGGGCAATGGTTAAGAATAGCATGTTACATACAGTCACCCCAAACCAAGCTGTAAAGTAAGAATTCTAGAAATGGAAAGCAATCATTTCAGTTTGTTCTTTTGAAATGTTAATGGACCAACGTATTCACTGAAAAGCAGAAAACAGCCAGAATATCAGTACCACCTCTGTGTCAGCAAGTGAGCTCCTGGTACTGCACGTAGTCACAGCAAGGCATAGGAATGCATCAAAACGAATTTCATGTTAACCAGACAGGATCCATTTAGCTTCATAAAATCAACAGTATTTGCAAAAAAATGTGGGCATCGTAAAGCAACATTTTTTTCTCGTTACAACAGTGAGATTTACTTTGATTTTTATAAGTATTTCGGGGATAGGTCCAACCTGAAAAATATTGAGAGGAATTTTGCAACAGTTTGAATTACTTGAGTACTGCTTTCACATTCAGCCTATTTGACATAGCAGTAAATTTCAGACCCAGTATCTAAGGGACAGGCTTGGGTTGGGGTGAAGATAAATGGATTCAGTTCCTGCCTTAACCATCAGGCTGTGCTCCCCTTCTGTCATGCATCTGCCTTTCTCACTTAAGCTGCAAATCATCCATGCATAGTGTAAAAAACAATTTGTATAACAGGAGTCCCCAGTCTCAGTCTGGTAATGAAAGTCAGAGAAAAAAAAATGTTCAGAACTATTGCAAAGACAGAAATATGGTTCAGTCTTAACCCAGTTTTGTTTAGAACCATGGCTTTTTTTCTGGCTTCAGAACCTTCCAGTTTTTAGACAGCATTTAATGCATTTCTTGCCACTCTACTATGAGGCACAATAACATGGAAACCGGGGACAAATCAGTCAGCCATGAAACAGAAATGATTAGACAGAGAATGAGGAATCTGCTCTGTAAGCAGCTCTCTAAAAGGCCTCAGTGTTGTCTGCATTCAAATACTTCTCATAGCACATTTTAAAAATAACCCTTGCTTGTGAGAAGCAGGAGATGTTCCCTTGATGTACAACACACAGCACCTGCACAGCTTCCTCTGCAGCAGATACATGGTGCAGGCAGCAAAAGGGTTGGGCCAAGAGGAAGAGACCTGGTCAAGATCCTTGCAGAAAAACTAACATGTAGAGAGGCTTTATATCAAAGATATGGGTGACCTCAACTTTGCTAACAGTTTATCTTCAGATTAGCTGCTGAGTAAAATTTAGGTGCTGAGAGTTTCCAGAAGCATGGGGCAAACGACTGGATTTCTGTTCAGAGAGGGATGAAAATGAGGCCTTATTGAACCTGAGGACCCCAGGCAGCAGTTTGCAATTCTCTGCTGGAGGAAGCACTATCTAGTAAAATTTCCTTCCTGTTCCAGTTCCTTTAGTGGGGACCAGAACGGAAGGAGCTTCTTCCTCATACAACTACCATCATGCATCACCTTGGCAGGGAGAGAACACGCAACAGTGGTCCCATGCCTCGGGGCACTGGCCTGTGAAGTTGGCTTGTCATGCAGGGAGGGGATCTAGCAAGGGAGAAACAGCCTCCCTGCACATCTGGTGGTTATACAGCTATTTATGTGACACTTGTATTGTTTCATATGACTTCCACTGAATGATTCTACTACTGGATTTGTGTCCCATAGTTTTTGTACATGTGGGGTAAGATGTAACAGGATGGAAAGAAGGTAATTTTTTTTCTACCATTCATTCCCCAGTTATGCAGGATTCACATGAAGGTGTCTGAAGTTCAGCCTTTGTTTTTCCTGTTTCTCAACACAGTATTTGTGTTTTCCAGAATATGGCTTAAATTACAGCCTTCCAACATTCTGAAACTCAGTTTCTCAAAATATCTGTAGTTAAGTCTGCATGAAGTTTACTGAATTTGGAAGAAGCAGAGGAGGGAAACAGTGGTGCTGCAGCTTGCACTTCTCAGTACCTCCTCACTCAGGATTGGGATGGACCTCGTAGTCAACCTTGCAAAGTGTTTTCCTTTGGGACTAGTGAGGTCCAAACGTGCATTCACAGCTGCAGCCAGATTACAGTTTTTTCCTACAGTGGTGTGCCAGGAAGAAGGCCTGTGCCTAGTCTACCATCCAGAACATAATTATTATTTTGTTTTAAACAAGTGGTTTCTGCTATTTGTTGCATAAGAGTCCTTTACTCTCTGAAAAAAAAATAATCCAGTACTTGGCTACAGATGGAGCGATGCAGAGCTTTTGTACCAAGTTTTATATAGTTATGTATTTGTGCCTACTTAAAGCTAATGCAGTTAAGGGCAGTTCAGCTCACGGCAAGGAAAACTCTGAAATTTTTGGTCAGATGTTGACGAATACCATAACATCCTTATGTAGGCATTAGGGAGGAAAGTATTAGTCAGCCATTTAAGAGCCATCTATAATTTCTGCCACTCTCAAATTAAAAGAGAGGGTTTTTTAAAAGTTTGTTTTTAAAAGTTTGCCATTTTATTCAATTCTTCATAATTACAGACTCTCACCCTCTAGGTGTGAGATGCTCAGATGATGAGGCAAAGCACTTCCCATCTTCACACATGAGAACCTCCTGGAAGGAAAGCAGGCCTTACTCTCTGCTCTTTTCATACGAGACAGGTAGGAGTTTGAGGGAGTTTGAGGCTGTCACTCTGGTGTGACAACAGGTGTCAGCTTGGGAGGAGCAGGTTTCTGCTCTTCAATGCACTAAAGGAAGAGAAAAGCAGAACTCGTGTGCTTCTTCTGAAACAAGGAATTAAATTACATTTAATGCAGATCCCCTTTCTTTGCTTTCAGATACTGTTAGAAGTCTCATGAAAATAGGAAAATACACATTTAAGTACATCAATATAAATATCTCTTTTTAATAGATATAAATTAATAAATGCAAGTGTATGTGTATGTCTAATCAAAGCCTGTCATCTGGGCTCTTGCTGCTGGCAGTGATGGAAGTTAGGTGCCTCTAGAAAGAGATTCATATTGTAGAGTTTAGACATAACCATAGAATGGAAGGAGTGGTGCTCTCATAAGGCATGTTCCTCTTCATTGATGATAGATGTAGCTTAGAAAAAACACCTTTTGCACATCTGTGTTTAAACAAAATTATTCTTAAGCTCTATGTCATATTATTGTCCAGCAGTGAAGTTTAGATTTAAAACTAAAGAATACTCAAATGCATGACTGGCTACCCAAGATACAATCCTGTTTCAAATATTTCTTCCAAAACTAGTCCAGGATTGAGAAATTAAAAACTCCACTCATTATGAATGCCAGTTTATACAAGGTTTTAGAGTTCTGAAAAACAGTTTTCTTGCAGATTAATTAGGAGCTCCCAGACGTGGAATTTGCAAATGTCCATAAGATTACAGATTATAATGGCATCTGGTCTAATGAAATCTTCTTTCTTAAAATGAGTTTGTGTTTAAGCTCATATTATTATTAAAGCCTTATGCACTGTCGTCTTGCTTAACATGATGAATATGACTCAGAGCTCCATAGGAAAATATTTGTTTGATGGCCATGGGACAGAGACAATGATTCATCATGGATGTCCCTTTTGTTAGAATTTATTGGACGCTCTCAGATGCAGAAGAGACAAATGCGTTTCGTTTCCAATAAATTCAACAGAAATCAGATTATATATTAGAACATTCTAAAAGAGTTTGAATTAATTTTAGGATTTTTAACCCACTGTGTGAGTAGAAATGCCATCCTCTGTTGCAGGGTGTATTGATGTCTAAAAAAAAGAAAAAAAATACTGAAATCCAAAAGTCTTCTGAGGAAAGCGTGAAAATGTGTATAATGGAGGGTTCTGCCCGTGAGGTCTCCAGTGAGAATTTGTTCTTTGTTGTATTTTAGGCAGCAGAAAAAAGAAAATACAGGTAAACTTAGATGATTCCATAAAACTTGTGATCTCTGGAGAGATGTAGTTCTGAACTAAGATAAGTTTGTATTTCCCAGAGCTCTCAAATACCCTTGTAATAGACAGACAGTGGGTTGAAATCTGTATTGGCAATTGATTTTTTGAGCTTTTTGATCCAGAGTTACCATCTTTCTTCTCTTTTCCAGACAAATGACATTAGTAATTGTCTTGGAATAAAAAGGATTTATTATTTTGAAGCTGAAAGAATCACAGAGTGGTTTGGAGTAAAGTTATGGTTTTTAATTTCACATGATTTACGGGGGAGGCAGGTCTAATTCCGTTAGTCCCTTTATATTTTTTTCTTGCAGATTTCACATGAAAATGTCTTTTGATCGCTTCAAAACAAACTTTGGATTTTACGCAATATCTTTCTTGTTAGAAATCATGTCATCAGCTTAGTATTCAAGACATTCCAGTTCCAGTACCTTTAACCTCATTCTAATGAGTGCATTAATTGATAAAATTTGCACTCATCTTTTATTCAAGATTAGTTTTAATTGAGGTGGTCAGGAAGTTATGCTATAGGTATTAGCGGGGATGTACAAGGATGGAGTTTGTCCATAGTCTTCTATTTTTGTGGCCCTTGTACTTTGTTTTCAAATAAGTGAGAACTGATAAATTCTGCTTTGTTGATAAGAAGTGAGAAGGTTCTCTTGCAGCTGAAGATGAAAGCGTCACATTCCCTGTCCAGTCTCCCTCTGTGCTGAATTTATACTCTGACTTCCAAAAAAGCCAGAGGGAGCCTCATAGACAGATTGCAACACTTCCTATGTCAACTTTTAAATCCCTTCTTGGTATTAAAACAAATGCTACCAAAAAGTTAGTTGCTTTCTCCTCAAGATCAGGTTAATATCTGCTGTAGACCTCAGCCATAAAGTCTGTTGTTTTATGAAATCCGAGTTCATATAATCTTGCAGCTTATGGCAAGACCAGAACTGTAAGCTAGTGATACCATAATTTTTAGGAAATAGTGAATTGTTACCTCACATTTAAGGATCAATAACTTAAGATCTTCCATCAAAAAGACAACTTTACAACAAAAGAATTGCAGAGGTAATTTCTTTTTAAAGCAATGGAGAGGCAACCGGGCAGCTCTGCATCTGCAATAAGCATATTCAGATAGAAATGAGGTGGGAACAAGTTATACAGATTTGCTAAAAAGTATTGCAGCTGTTAACAGGAATGTGTTTGTGGGTAGTATACCTAATAAAGACTTTCCTAGACTCACTTTACAAATGATAGAAAAAAAAGGGAATTACATATCTAAATTACAGATCTAAATAACACTATCCAAGTGTTCCCACCTCGTCATTCTATTTCTGTTTTCTATGTTTTTGGAACAAAATTCCATTACTGCTTAAATTAAAGCTAGAGTAAATTCTAGAAAGTTACACTTAATAGCAGCTATTACTTTAGTAACAGATCCGTAAACCTGCACTGAATGCAATATAGTACAATATCAATATAATATAGAAAATGTAATGTATTTATATAATATGTATAACATAACATAAAATAAAATATAAAAATCTGTTTATAGAATGTATTTAGTTATTAATCTTTCTGGATTCTGATTAACTCCAGACCCCACTGGAGCCAATAAATGCTTTACAATAAATGATCTTTAGTGAAGTCAAAACTTCACCTCTTGTTCATGTTGATAAACATACAGATGGAAATAGATATGTGGATATACATACACATACCATAATTCTGTGCTAAAGTAGCTGTTTCAAACAAGCTGAAACAAACAATAAAATAAAGAAAGCTTCTTAAGGTTTTTTCTTTGGGAAAACTGCAGCAACCTCCAGCAGTCCAGTTTCCAGGGAGGAAAACAGCCACTTCATTTTCTGACTGCTTACTCAGACAACATCAACGTGTTTTCCAAGGAACTGGCTGACATCTTATCCCCACCTGCACAGGAAGTTTCTCTGTGTTTCAGAGGAGTGCAGATGTCTCCTTGAAGCTGCTAGTCTTTCCTTCTGCTGGGCTATAGTGAGACAGGACAGGCACATGATTCAGGAAGAGATCTCTGGAGAATGTCTGCTTGCTGCAGCCCTGACCCATTGGCATCAGTCACGTTTTTCTCACGAGTACTTCCGCAGATTTTGATGAGCCTGCCCATCTGATAAAACAAAGCCCATCACCCGGGCTTTTTTGGTGTGTAGTCAGTAATTCAGCATGGGCAGGGAGCAGGGGGTTATTCTCTCACTAGGTAGCAGCAATTTATTTTTGGCTGTTTTCATTGGTTCTCAGTTTGTGAAATGGTGATCTGCATTCATGACCTTTTTCTAAGTGATGGTATTATTTAAAATTGTTCACAATCCTTTTGAATACTTGTTGTATGTGCAGAAGGAATCGCTCCTGACTGGACGCGTTTTCTTTTCTGGCTAGAAGAGTGTAGCTCTTCATCTGTACTTTCCAACATGAATATTCTTATTTGTTAAAGTATTGTTTGCTTTTCTGGCATACTCGATAGTACTCAGAAAAGATTCACTGTTTCCATTAAGGGATCTGCCAACAGGACACTTTGCCTGTAATATTATGGAAAGCAGGCACAGGGAGACAGGGAATATAAGGCAAATTCATTGGTCAGTCTGAACACATAAATGAGGTGGAGCTGTTCTGCTTGCTTGTTAAAGGTTTCCTTTGCTTTGGAATAGCTGGTTTGTAATTTTTGTGCACTTAACCATCCTTACACAAAAACAAGGGTCCTAGGCATCTGCACTCATGGCATATCTTGTCTGGGGCTGAAGGGAGTGATCATTGTGCCTGCTGTTCCCAGAAGAGCAGTGTGCTTTGAAGATGGAGTTTAAGGTTAACAGGCAAAGCTTAACCTTGCACCCCAGCCTGCAGAGACTCATGGGGTTCCCTTGTTAGATACTTGCCACCATACCAAGAGTCTTGTGGTGGAACTGATCCCATCTCTGTACACCGCTGGATGTATATATTTTGTTGTCACCAATGGCATAGCTTGAGGCTCATTAATACTATGGAATAGAATGAGTTTTGCCCTTACTACACACCTGGCAGCACCTAATGTTTGCTGTTGGAAACAGTGATTAGCAAGGAGGCAGAACATTTAAGCATTATGAAGTTTTGTGTTACCAGGAACAAAGTACAAGCTTCTCTACAGAACTGCAGGTAAACATTTGCCAGATGGAAATTGCACAAGGAAGGGAGAGGAGCTGCTTTACTTCTGCAAGCCCCAACACTTTCCATAGTTTTTCCATCAGATTCAGCAGAAACAACCTTATAAACTTTTTTCATCATTCTCTGATTGTGGTGGAAGTGGTCAGGAAGACAAGAGTCAGCAGAGGTGGAAATGTGGCATTTCAAAGGGTCAAGAAAGCATCTGGATATTTAGCTGGTATCACTGATTTAATAAAATGGTTGTGAGCTTATTGCTTTTTTTTTTCCTTCCTTTTTTCTGCCACTTTTGTCCAAATACCATAACTGGCCATTTTCAAGTTCCCAATAGTATGTAGAAATCTAAGAACTAATAATTATCCTCTAAGCTCATGCATTTTCTTATTTTAAATAACACACACTGCAGCTTTCTCCAAAGTTAGCAGTGCTACACATGTCCAGAAGGTCACCTCCCAAATGGGGCTCATGCCATAGAATGGCTTGACATTTTGTGATATTTTATATATTTCTCCTGCTGAATGTTTCTTTAAAGGACACTGAATACATAGGGAAAACTTACAAATTGTATTTTTCACAACAGAAAAAAATGCCATATCTGATTTTTTTCTGTGTTTCTGTTTCGACTCTTACAGGGAAGCAATACAATATGATGACACAATATTATACAGGAATTATATTTTATTATATATAATACACTATTGGTATTGGGGAAAAACCTGTTTAAAACCAGCACAGGGGAAGTAGTAAAGACAATTTCCATACTCTGTGCTAAAAATGTACAGGAAGCTTGTGATGCTTTCTTGTGTAAATACATATTCAGACTTGACTATTGCCCTGGTCTGACAGAGCATGTGAGCAAATGGCCATCAGTGGAACACTTCACACACAAGGTTGTTTGCTTATTTAAGTGATTTACCTGAATGGAGATATCAGTGATGAATCAAGGAAGACCTAAGCATCCTTTCACTGACTCCTAGAGATGCCAGTGGCATTCAGAAACATGGGCATCCTCAGCACGTGTTTGGGTTCCTCCTCAGTGGACTAGTGGTGGTGCCTGTCTGTACAACCATCTGCTGTGAGCACAGCAGCAGCACACAGCTACCTCACACAAAGATTTGAATAATTGCAGTTACAATGACAGAAATGTAGATTAGGTCAAAGCCCCCATAAAATGTGGCATCAGTAATTTTTTTAATGATGGACCCACCACAGTAAGTTTTTCAGTGTAATGGATATTATGTGTCTCAAAGCATAAGCTATTGAGGACAAGCACATCTGGTTAATTGGGCAATTTCAGGTTGGCATTTAACACACCTTTCCCATTTGCCAGGTTTTGATACAAAAGGACTAAACTGGTATGGTCAGCAGATCAACTCTTTTCATATATAAGGAATATATAAAGTCAGCGAGGGTTTTTTTTAGGAAGAAGCAGTAACTTCACACTGCTAAGCATTTTTAGCAAATAGGTGGTTTTTTTCTTTAAACAGACTTTGAAAGAAGAAGACAAGTTCCCTGTACAATTTGGCTTTCTTGTAAATAGATCTCTTTTATAATCAAAGCAGGTTTCTTAATTTCCTGATAAAAATTTAATAAACACATGCAGAGCAAAAGGAGCTGCGGTAATTCTCATAGTAGAATGAGACAAAAACTTCAAGCAATGTAAAAACTGGTTCTACTGAACTGAATAGTAGGAAACAAAGAATAGCTGAAGTCAGGAAGTGTATTGTAGGCATGGAACAGGAGTTGATAGTGTTTAATAGCTTTGGCTGAAAGACAAGGTTGTAGTGAGTTATTAGCATCCTTTAGAGGGTCAAAACAAATTTCCTTTACTTCTATCCTTCTCACAACTGAACGTGCCTATATTTTCATTAGCTTGGCAAATGAACTAATGTGATTTCACAGCACACCCTGACAGATCTGGGCTAGCAAACTGCATGTGCAGTCTACCAGACAAGACCTGTGCCTAACCCAAGCATGTCTTGGTGTAGATAAAACAGAATTCTTGATAGATCCACATGCACGTGATAATTTGGTAAAAGTGGCCTTGACAACAGTACCCTAAAAAAGGCATCTGACCCTTGCAAGCTGCTTAGACTCATTTCCAGAAACCAGAGTATCTTTCCTCGCTAGCATCATATTTCTGTCCACTTCTATTTCTCCTGCCAGTCCTATTTTTACTTTACTTAGTTCAGTCAGAGTCCTGATATCAGTCTGATGACACTCACCGTCACTGAGTGCTGCTGATCTGAAAACCAGAGGAGAGTATAGGAGGGACTGAGGAGTGAATGTTTCCAGTGGTGTAAATGTAACCCACAGCAAGGCAAGCTGTATCCAGTCACCCATCCCTCCTGCTGCCCATGGAGGACTGATCCCTGTGAGTTAAAAACAGGATCTTTCATGGGAGTGGCTCAGTGCAGGAAGAATCTGGGTGATATCTCAGTTCCTGCAGCATAAAGACTTCTCTGTACTGAATAGTGAAGTAAATGGAATGTTTCCCAGTCAGTGGATCTGTACGTGATCTGTTAGCAGCTGAGAAGAGGCCAGATCACCTCAACTCCTTGACTATCTTTGTTTAGACTGTACACTGCTGTGGGTAAGTCTGGCTTTGGACAGCACCGCCGCAGTTTGCATTCCAGTCGTAGCTGGACTCTCTTGGCATTTATGTAATTTCATAACATTCATACGGCTTTCAGGGAGATAACAGCTTTTTTAACACTGCATTGAGCTAAGAGGTTTTAGAGGTGCCAGGCTGTTTCTGTCTTTTCACTCTGAAGTTCAGTTTTGCATCTCCCTTATTCAAAATGGACCAATAGTTCTGTGAGGAACACTGAAATGGGAAAGATGTGGTAGTGAGACATCAGCTACAGGTTCTGTAGCACCATCTGTGCAGATTCTGTGCATTGGTAGAAATATCCTGAGGGCTCTTGAAATTGCTTCAAGAAAGTAACCTCCTGACAATTATTGGTGGCATGAATACACCACTCATGGATTCCTTATGCACAGATTAATTCCTGAGTACTTTTTGGACAACGGTGCATGACTTGAACTGAGAAATCCTGTCCAAAGATACATCATAAATGTTCTAATATTAGCATTATCTCCTGGAATGAGGATAAGGAATGTTACATGGGGTGATTCTTCTGTCAGCTCTGCAGAATTAACTCCATGGAGTTAATTCTGTGCACAACAGGCTAGAAACATTAGTTGCTGAGAATCAAGATTACAGAAAGCTTACCATTTGATTTGGAAACCAATGAGTTTACTATCTTTTTCCAGCAAAACATTAATTGTCATGAGTAATTTTGAAAGGAATCAAATTATGGGCCAGTCCTGCTATTTATTTTAAAAGTTCTAGGAAATTTGTATTAATCTAGGGTTTCTTTTTGCAGTCCAAAAATATGCTTCAGGGATAAAAATAGGTCCCGTTTAGCTAAATCAAAGATGTAACCATGAAAAGGCTGATGGAACTCAATGCAAACTTGCTCTCTTGCTGAGATATAATATTACCCTTATCAGCTACTTGCAAAAAAACCCCACCAAACAAGATACTATGCTCCACGACAACTGAGCTGAATAAAAAGACTTCAGGCATGACCCTAAATGTTCCTTGATGCACTGGACTGCTGTATGGTGGCTATGCACACAAACTGGCTCTGCCAAGGATCACAACATCAGTTGGTGGGAAGCATACAGTAAATTGCCAGAAGTTTTAGAACAAGAGGACTATGCTGAACCATGTAGTCTTTGTGTAGGAGCATTTTTTGAGAAGCAACTTTTTTTACTGTAATCATCTTGAGTTTTACCATCATCTCCATATTTTTAGTATCTGATTTCAAGGCAAACGTTGATAATAAGACATCACCCATTCACTTTGAAAACAAGCTGATCTGGGATATGGACTACAATCAACAGTTTGCTTTGAATAGCTGCAGAAAGAGGTACTATGAGTACACTTGCTTGTGTATGCCACAAAGAAGAGATACTTGCTCCATAAACTCAGGCATACATTTTTTCAACATGCGTACTCAGTTGAAGTAGATTAGTTTCAGTGAACAACATGCAGATTTTGAAATCATCTTTTGGGGGCAGGTGGGGTGATAGGAATAGATACAAGACAGTTAAATTCCATCACCAGTAGGTATTATTGACTTCTTTATGGGCCTACAAGAAATCTGGGATAGGGCTGTTTTCGCAGGTGTGCAGCAAAAGGACAAAGGACAATGGTTTAAAACTTGGGATATTTAGGTTAGACATTCGGAAAAAATTATTTCCTGTGAGGGTGGTACAACACTGGAACAGGTTGCCCAGGGAAGTTGTGGCTGCCCCCTCCCTGAAAGTGTTCAAAGCCAGGTTGAATGGGGCTTTGAGTAACCTGGTCTACTGGGAGGTGTCCCTGCCCATGCAGGAGGGTTGGAACTAGATGATTTTAAGGTCTCCTCCCATCCAAACCATTTGGATGATTTTATGACTCTTTGTATACATCTACAGCTTTTTCTTCTTTCTTTTATTATGTGGTCTTAAAATCCTATGATACAAGAACAACTGATTGTTTCATTTGGTAAAAATGATCACAGTATGTCCAGAGAAGTTCCTTGCTCTGTTTTATTACATTGCAGCTAACTTTTAGTGACTGATTTGTGGAACTATTTTATGGCTATTGTACTTCATAAAACGATTTCTTTTGTTAGTTGTTCAGTCTCCAAACATGAACTTTTGTATCCAGTAACACCACAATGAAAAGAGAGCATATTGTTGCCTGTGATGCCTTTTCCAGAATTGGAGTTATTTCCATCAGAGTTTAGTCTTGCTCTCACTGAAATTACAGAGCCCAAATAATTCCTGGTTTCCTGTCTTCACTCAGCAGTAAATATGGTGTGCTTTTTATGCTGTCTTTAACACTGATCTCAAGGAAACAGTTTTCTAAGAGCTGTAGTGAAAATACATGCCATGACCTACAGAGATCGTTTCATACCCATTAACTATTGCAGAAGAGAACCACAATTCAAACTCTTCACCTTTCTCTTTTTTTGTAGCTACTACTGAAAATTATGCTGTCCAGTTTCAGAAAGCCCAGGCAAACTTATGGCCTTGCACACTTTTACACAGGGACAAGTGTTCAAGTGCCCAGTGCTGAGGTGTGCTCATGGGTTCTCTGTCAATACAAAGTCTGCATTTGGTTTCTCTGCAGGCAGATGTTCAACCGCTGCCTTCAGGTGAGATGGAGGTGATGATGATGAATTCCTCTCCCCAAGAGTCATAGATGATTTTCAGATCACTAGAGCCTAGTTCAGAGAAGCAGGTAAAGAGGAGGTTTATAGTTTGCGTTCTGTCTAGAGAAAAGCACTGGCAGAGAGTGGTGTTTAGGCCCAATAATATGTTGAATCAAACCAGTTCGATGTCATGCTTTGTTTGGTATCACAGCTGATGCATAAATTTCCTTCCAAGGACTTTCAAGACCTTCAAGTAAATTGGACCTTGACTCTACAGTTTTGCTTTATTATATTTTTTTCTTTTAAAGAAATTGAATAGTCCATGTTTTTATAGTATTTTTCCCTTTGTTTTTAATTACTTTTTGGAGGGGACTGAAGACACAACAAGCGAGAGAGAGGCATTCTTCCAATTTTTATACACATTTTTTTTTAAAGAAGTGATTGTGAGCCTTTTCCTACAATGCAAGCAATACTTACTCTGTGTGTATGCATATTTACCTCCTTCTAGAGTGCTAACATACTTTTGCCTGAATTTCTGAGGCCACTGGTCTGTAACATACTTACCCTGCTCCTGTAAGTCTTTACTTACAGCAGCAGCAGCATCTTGGGATCCAGTCCCAGAAATGCAATTTCTTTTTTTCTTTCATCTCATTTGAACAGTCATTTAGGAATAGTGTTGTGATGTTCTTTTCCTGTTGAATGCAGTACCTATACAATTGGTTGTGCTGAATAAATTAAATATCCTGTACTGTGGGTTATATCAAACACATGTTTCTGTGACATGGACCTGAACTATCATTGTAATGCTGTTAATTTTCTAATAGAAATGTTATGACAATTAAGCTTCCTGAATAGCTCAGTATTTCAACAGAGAGAAGAAAAACATGCCTGCTGGAACGCACTGCTTCCTTACATGACTTTATGAACAATTTATGAATAAAATTAAAAACTATGAAATACATGGAAGAGTGTGTTCCTTCTAAATATTGTTATCCTGGCTATGTCTTTCATGCACAGTGTTATCACATAAACAGGATGGGCTAGAAAAAAATGGCTCATATTTAATAAGATGAAAAGCCCCCCTAACCCTTCCAGACTAAGGAGGAACTCTATCTGATACAGATCTAAGTCCAGCATTTAATTTTTTGTACTATTAACAACCATCTATGCCTGTTTCAAAGTATATATTTAAATAGGTAGCCACACCATTCATTCATGGTCAGAACTCAGCAATGCTGAAAGATGGGACAATTCAAATTAATAAAACACATTTTATAGATGCATGCTTGAAGTGTGTAAAAAGTGAAAGCAGTGACTACATTTATTCCATCTGTGAAGATGAGAAATGGTTAAGTTAGGCAATGAAAGCCTGATGATTCTGTTCACCTGGTTCATCCTTTAAGTAGTCTTCAAGGGCCCTCCAAACCCTTAGGGCTGTAGGATATGAGGAAAATATATTGTGCATAGTACATCTCCATCTAGAAGTTAGATGTCTAATTTTGAGGTAATCAAGTCTTGAAGACTTCCTGGTAGTCCCTGGAAAAAAGGTAGTCCCTGAAAAGATTGTTGGCTTAAGTTATGTGTTTTAAAATGGGTCAAATCATGTTGGTGTGTAGGAGGTGCCTGCTTCAGTGTTTTATTGCAGGGGGCCATTGATCTCTGGGAAAGGGGTTTATAGAATCTGCCCTTGCTGCAAACGTCTGACTGATCTGACTTTGTGTTCTTTGCTGCAGATTGATTTTGAAGATGTGATTGCTGAGCCAGAGGGAACACACAGCTTTGATGGGATTTGGAAGGCCAGTTTTACCACCTTCACTGTAACGAAATACTGGTTTTATCGTTTACTCTCAGCTATCTTGGGCATTCCTATGGCTCTCATCTGGGGCATCTATTTTGCCATTTTGTCATTCCTGCACATCTGGGCAGTGGTGCCATGCATAAGGAGCTACCTGATTGAGATCCAGTGCATTAGCCGTGTCTATTCCATCTGCATCCACACGTTCTGTGATCCACTGTTTGAGGCCACGGGCAGAATTTTCAGCAACATCCGAGCCGTAGTACGGAAAGAGATTTGAGGGACCTTTCAAGGAGAGCCATCAGCCTAGGAAGGGGGTGGGGGTTTTGTGTTGTTCAAAGTGTTTTGGTGCCAGTTTCATGTTTCCCAAAGCAAAATACAGCAACTGGTGGTGGATATACTGGCCCAAAACAAAGAATCACTTGCTCAGTTTCTTACTCTACTGTTTATTCTTACTGGACTACTTGGCTTTTTTTTTTCTTCTTCTTTCCCCTCCCACCATCCCCTTCAGTCTAATTTCTAACTAACCGTAAGTGGCTATTCTTCCATGCCAGCTGCATATCATTTTGCTGGCTGTTCCATTCAGAGTCTGAAGTGTTGTTAGATGCCTTTTTACCCTTCGTTTCTTGTGAGATAAATCCACAGTGATACTGAAGAATGACAGAGATGCTTTCCAACACTGTAAAGCCATTCATTTTATTGTGGCCAAAGAGCTCAGAGCTATTGCAGCAGAATGAACGTGACCAGCTGGCAGGTTTTAGCAGAATGTTCTTTTTCAATTGGATTGTCAGTTGACTGCAGCTATTTACAGTCATGGTGAGATACGGTGCACTATGAATAAATTAGTTAAGTAAACAACTTACTGAACTACTACATGTCCAAAAACCTGACACTGTATCAGGTTGGAGACATTGACATGTGAAAGCTTTTCATGTGCATAAAAAGGTTTGGATGGTGCCTTTCTGTCTCATTCTCTCTTGGAAGTTTTCATCCAGTTGTTTCTCAAGTTCTGCTAGGACTGCAGATGAGAACTAAAGCTGGTCATTATGGAAATGTTTTCCCAGCTGTGACTTACTACATGTCCCTTAGTGAGCATTTAGGTGCTCATCTCATAGGCTTTTTTTTTGTTTGTTTTTTTCGCAAAATATTCTTAGAAATACATATCGCAGGTATGCCAGAAATTAACCCCGAATTACAAGAAAAAGGAAGGTGTGCCAAACACAAGCCATTTGAGGCCAAGGAGGAGCTGCCCCAGAGAGAAACTTTTTTATTGTCTTTTAAATCTTCCCTGTCAGCAGAAATAAGCATGCCACTAGCACGCAGGTTATTTTCAGGAGAAACGCTGAGTATTTTCAGGATGCTTTGCTGAGTCAAAACTAATCCATCACAAGAGGTGGTTTAGAAACTTTACATTTGTGGCTTGGTTTGTTCGTTTTCAGCTGAGCTGAGACATTGGGAAGTCTTAAAGAGAGAGTGTTGTGTGAAACTACCGTGTTGCAAAGTGCAAGGCCTGGAAAGCAAAGCCTTTGCAACATGTTCTGATGCTGTGACCCGCAGGAGCTTTTTGCCCTCTTGATAGTACTGTGTTCAGAGATGCTCTCTGCATCCTCATATGGGTTGCGTGAAGCATTTGTAAAAATAGTTGTGAGGCTAATCAGCTTTATGGTAAATCAGCCTGGGGCCTGAGCCTGCTCCAGGTGGGATCTCCAGTAAACCAGTTCTTGACCTTGGAGAGTGCAAGATTTGGCCCTTGGGATGAGCATGGAGCTGTCTGGTACACCTACAGCTTTTTTTATTTAGTGCTGATATTTCACATATTGCTTTAGCTAACACAGGAGTGCCTTCAGTTCAATTTTTGCCAAAGCATTGAAAGCTTTAGGAAATGCTGCATTTTTTAGGGGGAGGGCAAATGGGGGAAGAGGGGAGAGGATGCACAAAAAATTTTACGAAGCTATTAACTACTATTGTTTGAATTTAAAACAGACACTGGTATGGATCTAGTTTTATGCTTTTCTATGTACATAATGGAGAGTGTACTATTACTGATTTTTCAGTATTAAAACCAAGCAAGATTGTAAACAAGAAGTATTTTATCTTTTTATGAGGAAAATCACTCTGAAGAAAACCTTCTTGATTTATCATATAAACTGTATATCCTGAAAGATGTCTGTTCACTTAGAGTTATTAGCCCCTAATCCAAATACATTACTGATCCAAGACATTTACATTGTTGTTATACGCTTACAGATATAACTGACACTTTTTTTTAACTCTGCATGTACATTACATACTACAATAAAAAGATGTTTAATGGTAGCTCCTGTCTGACTTCTTTTTTCCACAAAAGTCGTGTGCAGAAATCTCATTAGGAGGAGAAGCCCAATATTTCTTGATAACTAGAAAGAAATGTCATTGTTTCTCCAGAAAGAAAGTGCAAAACAGTCTTAACTTGTGAATCAGGCTCTGCACAGGAAGTTTCTTCACAACAACAAAAAAAATTCATCTTTCATTTTCATAAAAATTTGGCATTTTTATTTCAAGTAAATATTTTCTGCTGCTAAATAAGTAAGCAGTAGGGCTTGTTCCTCAGTTTCCCTGTATTTGAAAGTACGATCATTGAGTTCACCTGTAGACAATTTTAATATCAAATAAACAGAATTATATCATAATACAATGAGCTGCTTTTAGTTCATTTTACATAAAAGACTTTGGCCATCCAAAATTCAGTCCTGGATTGTCCCAATAGCTTTTCAGTTAAAATTGTTTAAAGCTTTTGTTTTAAGTCCAGTGGAAACAGGATTTTTCCTAATAAAATCTCATTAGCCTAAGCATTTAATGTATGGAAATAGGGGAATGACAGCTTTTATTCAGCCCTGTTTAGACCTAACTTGTGACAGGACAGGACAGTTCTTTTCTATGGGTTATTGCACAATACTTGTCACACCATTAAACTAGAAACAAAAGTTCAACAAAACAGGCTATTACATTTTGGCCTACAGATCTTTTAACCCTATTTTAATGTTCAAATGGAAGATACCAGCTTGTTAGTCTGTCATATTTTCAAATAGCAGAATGGTGTATTTAATGGTAGTTAATAGTACAATGGTAGCAAATGGTGCATGGAATTTGACTATGTAAAACTAATGCAAAAGATTTTAAAAGATAAAAGGGAGGTTGTAATTTGAAAATAAAGCCAACGAGATTCTGATATTAAAAAAAAATATCTTAAGAGTCAGGATAGACACATCTATTAATTTCAACCATTTAAAATGTCATGTCTCCAAAACTCTTCTCAGGAGAGATGCGCAGATCCCCCCTGTGGTTGCACTCTCCCTGGTGCTTCTCTGGGCAGTGGTCACAGGGCTGTGCTGTGGGTGAATCTCCTGCCAGGCTCTCAATGCAGTAAAACTCCTGATCAACACCACAGTCCCCACACACCCCATAGCAAGATCCAGATTTGTCTGCTAAGAGCCTAGGAATTACCTGGTAGGCAACTGCATCAGGCATTCTTCTGGCTCTAAAAGTGGTGTAGGCATTCTTAAACTTCTAGATAGGAAAGTCAGTGTCATAAGCTGTCTCAGGGACCTGTGGGTTCAGGTGGGCTCAGCACTGCTTTTACACTACCATATAGCTTTATTGTCTGTTGCTGTCCACTTTTCATCCTTCAACTCACCAATTCTTGAATTGTGCCATTTAGTGTGAACCATTTTCCTTTGAACACCCTGAGACAATGTACGGGGAGCTGGACACTCCAGTTAAAACCAGATGGAGTGTTCAAGTTTTGAGGGAGAGTGTGTCAACTGCTTGCTTGTGTGGTTGATTCCTTTGAATTTAAGAACAGTGGACTAAATGCACAGTATTTTTTGAAATACATTTGTTGGAATGAATGACAAACCATAGGCTTTTATGGAGATGGCAATTTTCCATAGATGCACTGAGGCTATCTTTTGACCGGCTTTTAGGTTGAACTAGAACTGGTCTTTGTTCACTTGGTTGCTTTCATTGCCTTGTGCATCTCCTCTATCTTCCTTTTTTCCCTTGTCTCCTGTAGAGGAGAAAAGAGACTCAGAATGAAAGTCTTTACTAAGCCAGAACACCTTTGTTATCTTCATCTGTGCTTTACAAACCTTAATTTTTACACTATATGTTATCTGACACTGAGACATCATATAATACAGGTTCTGTTATTTCTATCTTGCTTTCTTCTGCAGAATTTTTAATTAAAATTTCAATTGTAGAGTATATTGACACATCTTATCTTTAGGTTGCTTTAGTATGGCCTTCTGCAGGCACAGTGGTAAAGTGCTGTACATTTGATAACTATGCTGATTTATATAAATGTATATATAAATGTATATATAAATGAACTAGTATTCTCACTAGTTTTGTAACTACTTTTACTGAAGATGGAAAAAGTGGCAAGAAAGGGGTTAGACTCAGTTCCAGCCTGTGCCCTCCTTCACAGGCAAGGCACATTTCGGTGTTGATTCAAGATGCAGTCCAGAAAAGGCTCTAGGCTCAATGGCAGTAAGTAATTTGCCTTTGTTCTGAGAACCTGAAGCTACATAACCCTGCAGACACCTGAGTTCCCTTGGCACATAACTGTCAGTAAAATACACTGCTAAGGTTCCCAGGTCACACCTCCAAACTGCTGGCACCTAAAATGAGATATTCCTCCGGCTGCCACCTTCTGCTGCGAAAACTGGAGGTGATTGCTCAGGGATCACTAACAACGGCTTGGAAATTAATCCTTTCCAAAGTTTGTAGTCTAGCATCTCACTCCTTTAGAAAGTGGAGACTTAAACCCTTCTCACTGCAGTCCCAGGTGTCAATTGAAGCTGGTCACTGCTCATTGTCCTGACTATCAGGGTAAAATCCCAGTCTTCTAAGCCCAATTCTCCTTGCTGTGTGGGGTCTAACCATAGTGTCCTGATGTGGCACAATGACTTGAAGGATATGTCAGATTGCCTTCAAGGCACTACATGAGCTTTGTGACATCATTGTCTTAAGTCTTCAGAGCTCAGGTTTTTCACTTCAATCAAGCAGTCATCAGAGCAGAGGGGAATAAGGTCATTATGGTCTCCATTTCCATCACTTACAGAGATATTTCTGTTTTCCATCTTGAAAGACTAGGGACCAAGACTGCAAGTTGCTGTTTCCTTCGGACTGACAGCAGCTTTCAGGGTTTGTTTTGGCACCCAGGGATTTCCTTAAATCTAAAGCTGTTGTAGATGTGACCTTCTCAGTTGATCATATCCCTGAGCCTTTATCAAGGGTATGGGATACCCCTGCAGCTCACCTAAGCAGTCTTTTCCTGACTAGGTATTTTGAGCTACAAAATGCTTTACACTAGATGGTCAGCTCAGAGGTACCTTAGAGGACCAAGGGATCTGTGGTTGTGTAACTTTTTGGCAACTATTAGAATATAGGCATTCATCTGTGACTATTACTCATCAAAACATTCAGCCTGCTCATCTCCAGATGTAGCTTGCCAGATGGACATGTTGCCAGAAATCTTACTGGCTGAGAATCCCAAGTGAAAGAAGTGATGATAAAACTTGTTGGTGCTAAAAGAAAAAAATAATGAAGAAGCACATTGAGGTGTATCTTATAGAGAGGGCAGGATGAGAGAATCTCAGGGGTCTGACTTTTGCACTCAAGGAATAAGAAGTTGTGCGTAACAGGCACATTTCCATCCAGCAGTGATAGATGGGAGACTTTTGGATGGAAAAAAGGAGAGATGGTTCTTCATAACTTTCTTCAGTTCCTACCTGTAACATTTTGCAGATAATATTCTGAACTGAAGTAGAATGATAGAGAAGAGAAAAATTGAACAGTGCAGTGCCAGACACCAATAGAGACAGCAATAACCAGGCCTTTAAACTGTCATCAGGATGTGGACATTTCTACCTAAGTGTGACATGCCTGAAGGGAAATGACCATAGGTATGGTCAGATAGAGCTAGGTTTCAAAGTACTGACTAGTCAAAACTTGTCTTGGACATGGTATGTATGACCAGATTCACACAACAGGAGCCTGGCTGGGCAAACAACTGAGCCTGGAAGCTGCTTTCCATCCTGGAGAAGCACACTGGGAGGCAGGCTGGGGAATCACCTCGTGCTGCCAGCAGCAGTCAGACACACACGTGAAAACTCCCTGCATGCAATCCCAAAGCACAACCCGAAAGCATTGGTGGGTAATACTCAGCTCCCTGTGATAAGCATATGCTGCCTTGCCAGACTACTCATTTTACAGATAAGCTCTATCTCACTGACAGAAATCCTCCATTGCAGTCTAGATTCTTTGCAGGACAGTAAATGTCCCAATAATAGGAACTGACAACTGAATAAAGCATATGAGTTCTTGTAGGTTTAGACAAGTGCCTTTGACATTTGCTCATACTATGTCATATCCTGACTTTGTCATCTTCTGACTTTTAATCTTCTGGCTTGTACGGTATTTTATCTCTTTATTTCATGTTGTGTAGACTGAGATTCAACTGTTACGGACATCTGCCAATTCAGCTGTCTTCTCTTAACAAGAGCAGATGTTGTTACTCCTTATTAGATGATTCAGCTGCATTTGGAAGCAGCTAAAATACTGCCTGTTTCATCTGTGCTGAGTTTCTCAAACAGTCCGAAGAACCCTGTGAAACCAAGATGCTTAGAGACAGAAAGCTGAACCTGTTTGTCAGATTTTAGCAGGACTGGATCTTTTGATCTGAATATGAGTGTCTTTGGAGAATCATTGCTTTAGTAAAAAAAATTCCTTTGTGTATTTTTAATAAGCATCCTTTTAGGAAGGCCACTGAAAATACACATTTACTCCCCTAGGTTACAGAATGGTCTGGCCAAATGCCAGTCACAGAGAGATTAAACCAGGGCTGCCCAGCCCTTCATTGGAGCGTGGAAAGCCTTTCTGTTGCAGTTTTTAAAAAAACTTGGATGCCTCTGTGTATCAGTTTACTCTTTCCTGGATGAGAGTCTGAAACTTCTCAGTTTAAACTCTTCTGTTGGTGGATAGTCATCCAAAATAAGAAAAAAAAATCTTAATTGTCTATGACTGGTTGAATCATGGATTACTGAGAACTGAAACTCAAAGCAAATGTGTTGCTAATGGCAAAAAGAACTGGGCTTAAATGCAGAGGGATTCCTCTTACAACTAGCAAAAGCCTTCAGCTTGAACCTTGAGCTTGACTCACCTTGAGTCCTGGGGACAGTGAAAGATGACTCTCTTAATTATCAGTATTTCTCATTTAGATAATTAAGCCTGTAAAGAGTCAAGGAAAAGTAAAATAAGCTTGTGAAGAATTAACAGCTCTGAACTAACAATATATTTGTGATAGCAATGATTAAAGGAGCATGTTCTACTTCTTTGCACTAAACCTTTTATTCAGTTTTACAGCCACAACCATGACACTTGCCTTAACTACTGACCTTTTGTGGTCACTACTGTCATTTCAGCTAGACCGTCTGCCTATTTCCCCATCAGTGGCTATATCACCACAATATCCAAGAATTCCCTCATTCACAGAGATTTCCCTAGCTCACAGGGATGGTCAGACCTATGCTGCTTGTTTCAGGAGACTTACAGGGAGTTCACAGATCCCTGCTTTTCTTCTCAGCAGCTTTAGCTCAAGATATATCTTCTACTTCAAAGCTACCTCCATATTATCTCAATGTCTGCAGAAGATCTACAACTTGCAGAAGTCTTGAAGAAAAGTCCTTGCCCCATTTCTGTTCTGATCTCTATTCTACTCTGCCTCAATTTCAGCATGAGCTTCAAGCAGTTATGTAGATGATTCTGGACAGAAAGCTTGTGGCAAATGAAGTCACTATCTGCTCTTCTCCCTGTTCAATAGTATTTCATAACCTTCTCGGAGGTGAAGTTTACATTCTTTTTTGTTGACATTCTTTTTCTCTTTACAAGCACCATCTAGAAGCAAAAAGCCTTTATACCTATAAGTAAACCACATTGAAATTGACTAAAAAAATACTAGCTAACCATTTTATTGCTCTCTATTTAGTCCTAATACTGTGTTTCCAAACACCATAATCAGGTAAGGACTGATGTCAACAGATAACACCAAGGTGTTCTTTCAGTTGATCCGGTTCTTTCAGTACATGATGCTACTTGCCCTGACCCCATGAACAGTGACGATATCAAAAGCAAATTTTAAATCACTCCCCAAAACTAAGCTGTCTTGCTGGGTTACCAAATACTGCTATTGATGAGAAAGTGTTAAGAAATGACCTTTTTATCTTAAGAAATAACAGTTTATCTGTCAACCAAGGATATGTGCATAGCTGCAGTTCAGATGAGCAACCATGCTGATCTCTTTTCATGGCACATGGTATCTAATTTCAGTATGTATAAACACCAAGTGATTCTCTGAGGCAGAGCATATGTTCCTAAGGAGCTTCACAGTCAGGGACTTGATTCTGCATAAAGAAAGTAACAGGTGCAAGTAGCTGCTGTAAAACATGCCTGAATACTTCTAAAGACAGTTCAATAGTCTTGGAACATGGCATGAAATAGAATAGTTTTCACAAAGCAAGATGTCTCTTGCCAGAATAAATATTGGTACGCACAGCATTTTCATATTGCCCTTCAGATATGTCTATCCCATGCCTCCTCAGAAGACTTGTTCTTGTAGTAAAGAAAAGCTTCAGGATTTTTTAGTTCGTACCTCTTCCAAAACTGACACCTCTTTTCTGCAATTTCTGTGTGGTATGGATCTAGGACTGAAACTGGAATCCCTTCTGCCATGCAAACCCTTCCATAGCTAAAGAGAAATGATGCAATTACAGTCAATGTGATGTTAATTTACACTCTGTGCTCTGTGGTTCTCTAGTGTGTGACACTTCTCACAACAATAAGCTCTATTCATCTAATTAGAGTTAGATTTATTTATCTTGAATTTCTTTTACTGGCAACTTACTTGCACCTAAACACAAAATAATGCAGAAAAGAATAAGTGTAATCTAAAAAGTTTGACTGAAAAATTTGGATAATATATTTCTAGTTCGAGGCCCCTGATCTGTGTAGTCTCCACAGCTATTGTATAAAAATCTTGGGTTTGGTTTCTAACAGAAATATTACAGCAAGCCACAAAGTCACATGGAGGCTGAACAGTGCAAGAGTAAATCATCAGCTAACAAAATATCTCCCAATCAAAATGGTAATCCAGCATGATCCTAAGTCTGACTTAATCAAGGATGGTGCCATATAGTTTGCTGGGAAGACTTATGCATTTTACACTATGTAAAAGCCTTGGGCCTGATCCGTAGAAGCCTTTGGTGAGGGATATTACCATTCTGTAATGAATTTTCTGTTGAGGTTGAAGGTGGAAAGTGGCACCAGAGCAAAAATCACCTCTCCACTGGTGGATGCCTCGAGGCTTGTGTCTGCAGGCAACACAGAATGGCTTTGAGAGGAAAGGAGAACATAGAACTCTTGAGGAAGTCAAAGCTGAGCACAAAGTATGAGATCAGGGCCCCTCACTACTCCCACACAGCTCTGAGAAGTTTGTGAGGAGGGGACAAGGCATCCCCAGGAGAGTGGGGGGACAACAGCCATCCATGCCCTGTGTCAGAGCGGTGCGTGCCTGACAGATCCTGGTAATTTGTGTTCACCACTGCTCTCCCACAGCCCCACGTGCTGATCAGTCCCAAGCAGGGTTTGAACACCCTCACAGGGACCTAAAAATGCTGCTGGCTCACTGATTAACCTCCATGGTGAAATGTAGTATAATTTAGGATGTATTTTTCTGGCTCCCATGACATCAGGCCCCTTCTGCTGCTGTATATAATTATAAAAATGTCCCTCTGACTTCTTGTTGCTGAAAATACATGAACTGTTTTGTTTTCAAAAAAACAACATGTTCTGTCCCTCTTGTTTTTCTATTTTTGGCAGCTTCTACCATGAAAACTGTGATTACTAGATCTGAAAGATGGAGTAAGACTTAAGACAGCACCCTCTAGCACGGAGCTTTATAAAGGTATCTAGTCTTTAGCTTCCCTCCCAGGATTAATACTGGGTCTTTTTTATTTATACAGCACTCCTAAGCAGAAGATGAAACACACTACTTGTTTGTAGCTGGTGTAAGATCTTACTATCCTTAACCACAGAGTAAACTAGCACTGCAGAGGCAGATGCACAGCAGTAGAAAGGGAGCAGGCACTGAAATACATACACCATGCAGGGGCCTGAGTAATGGGCAAAAAATGGGAGTGTAACCCTATGACCATATTTAGTTTCCACATGTGAATCTTGGCTGGCTGAAACCTACCCTGAATGCCAGTGAAGCCTGAGAAGCTGGAAATCTTTCTCTCTGTGCATACAAGCAGAATCATGACTCACACAGAAGAGAAACAGTTTTCTTTTGCAAGAGGAACGTTTTTGCTTTATTGACCAGAGAGACACCCAAAAATAGCTTTGCTTTCTGAGTGATTCTGTCAATTTGTGGCACCATTGTGGAGGTATGAAAACCTAACAAGCATTTACAGCTCCAGGAATTTACTAGTAAAAAGTAGAAATCTCTGTTTAAAGCCAGCCAGCCAAATTCACTATATATGTCAACTCCTTCAAGACAATTAAGCCAAGGGTAATTCAGGCTGTTCAATAAAATTCCAAATGTCAGACAAAGAAATTAAATGAAGGAACAAATAATACTAATGCAAAATATTTAAAATGTCATGCAATTTAATCTCTCTGAGTAAGGAGCTCACTGTATAATCTCATTTGCCCTGGGCTTTATTTCTGATGCAATACATTTTCAGCATCAAAAGTGAAGCAGCATTAAACTTCTGTGACAGATAGAGCTCTCTCAATCACACAAGAATGATGTTTCTTGGAAAGGAAGAATACTTCCGAGAATCCCAGATTGCTAGAGTTTGTTTCCATCAAAGCTGTTGGAACTTTCCGAGGTACTTTAATGGAAACTGAAGTAAGCCAAGGAAAATCCCACCCCATAGTGAGGGAGAACATCATTAAAAGGCATTACTAATCAGAGCAAGACTTACTTCAGTGCTTGTTTGTTGTTTTGTTTGGTTTGGGGGTTTTTTTGTTTGTTTTTATCTCTTTTTACTTCGTCTTTTAAAATTTATGTTAAATGAAAATTAGAACTGAGAATTAGGCTCTCATCGACCCGAAGGAGCTCACCAAACAAACAAACCTATAGCACTCCCATCGTGCTCACCTCGCTGCCGCGGACCCGCACTGTGCAACCAAAGCCGCAGCCGCAGCAGCCCCGGGGCCGAGGGCCTCAGATCCTTCCCCTGGAAATACGGTTTTTTTTTTTTCCTCATTAAATCCACGACAAACACAAGATATTTCATTCTTATCCTTAACGACTGGGGGAATTTCCACTCGGAAAACGCCCTGAAGAAAAAAAAAAAAAAAAATAGCCCAGCCGAGCACTCTTGCGGGGAGTCGGCTGCGGCATCTCCGTGCAGAGGCTGCCACCTCCTGGCTGCGGGGCCAGGAGCGATAAAAGGCTCCTCCAGGGAGCAGGAAGGACACCAGCCTGATCGTGCTTAAACCCATCAGTTTTTAATCAGAAACACCCCAATATACATCCAGAAGTGGGGCCCTGCTTATACCCCCTCGCACTTACAGGGGGGTTATAGGTGCACTTACACCCGTGTGTCATCTTAAATGGCATCTGGAGTAAAAACTAGATGCCATACTCTAAAATGAAAAATCAATTCTTAATATGAAAAATTAGAATAAACAGGTTGTAACACACCGGGTTCAGGAATCAACTTTGTAAAAGTACATTGCTAAGGTTACGTCCACTTACATTTCATCTAGTGAAATAAATGTTTGTTGAACACTTTACCTATGGAAATGTACCCTCTGCTTTCATTCTAATAGAAGTGTTTCAGAAAGTCATCTGTTACTGTAAGTGCAGAGGGGAGAGTGATTGAATAAGACCTTCCCTTGAGGACAGCAGAAATGGATCCAGCAGAATTCTGCTTTGAGTGGAATCAGCACCAGGATTTTCTCACCAAGAAAGTGAAGTAAAAAAAAAACAAACAACAAAAAAACCCAGGGAAGACACAAAATTCTACAAACAGATCTCCCACCTGTTAATCATTTACAGTAGAGAGATTAAGCCAGAACAATTTTGGAAGGATTTTTTTTTTTTTTTTCTGTATGTCTTACCTGAAAATTTTGGCTGGGATTGACCTGAGCCCAGCGCTCCAGAAATTCCAGGTAATGGTGTAGTACTGGCAAAGCACCAGATAAACCTGCTTCAATCCTGTGCCGCCCTGGTAAGTGCAGCACGAAGCAGTCACCCTTAGGGGTCCTACAGAGTAGACAAAATATATTCCCTGGGGGAGCTGGTTGTTTTAGCTGTAACCACTATTTTTTGCAAGAATATGTGACCCTCTAAGGGAACAAGAGTGTTTCGACATGACCAGTCCTCTATGTAAGAAGCAGTGGTGCTGCTGGCTGGCAAGCTTCATGGTTGCCTGAGTTTTAGAGAAGTGCTCGGCAAGATACCACCGAGCTTTAGTTGTTGCTGGTTGACATCTGGTTGTATTGTGCTGTTTCTAATATCACAGAGCAGCTCTAGGCCTCAATTCACCAGCTGGATTAAATCAAGCAGGCAGATCCTCTGGTTTTAGAGCTGCACAAGGCAGCAGGAGCAGATTGGTGACTCTGGCACAATATCTATTAATAAATAAAAACATCAGGCTTTGCATTTGAATAGGCCCTTTTCTTTGGCAGATCCCACAGTAATTTCTAAAGAAGGGCAAACATTATTATCTCCATTATAGGGCTAGGTTATATGACAAGCTCGCAGTCAGGGACTGGGTGAGATCTTGGCACTACAATAAGCAACAGCTGCTCTTCTTGGTTAAATGCCACACACCAACAGTCCCAAAAGTTGTCAGGTCCTGGCCGGGCACACAAAGCCCCTTGGCCAGATGGGCAAGAGCAAGCGCTGGAAAGTTGGTCCTGTTACCCAGTCAGTTCTTGAGGTAAATAAAAACTTCACAGAAGATCTGCCCAGAATCACAAACAAGAAGCAATAGTTTTTAACATGATCTGCCTTTTATTTAAGTTCTCTTGCTTCCCTATAGTCAGTTTTGAAATAGTCTCCACTTTCCTGAAGCAGGGATCCAAAGTCACCTGCTGCAGGGAAGAAATAATGTTTTTCATTTGACAGTGTCCTGTAGGGGAAATTTTAGAACTTGCTTCCTTTTTGTGGGTTTGCTACAGGCTTTTGGATACTTCTACAGCTCCTGAAAATGTGGCATTCTTGCAGAAAGAGTACCCTGCAGGTGGCTCGCTTCACATGCATGCTTCATATATACACCATGTATAAATATCATGGCTTCTCTCTGGAATATTGGGTCATGTTATATTTTAAATGAAGGACTTACCACAGTAATTTCTGATTTTATGTCAAGATAGCAAGATAGTATCCTTCACAGATCCCTTTGCAAAATATAAATAAAATGTATTTCTGGTTAATAGGTCATTAAATTACTTTTGACACCACATACACATTAACTTGGCCTTTCAGCTTGTGAGCCAAGCCATGCAACTTTGGTTTGCAAACCACAGTGCATGGCAATAGGCACCTTTAGGTGAGGTCCTCCTTGCATTTGTTAGCAAAGAGAAGAAAGCTGCTTCCCCATGTGGGGGTGGTTCAGAAGTTACACACACATGACACAAACATGTACACACAATGAAAACAGGCTCCTGCTGTTGGATACTGGCATTCTTTACCATCTGACAGCTGCTCTCAACCAGATGGGAAGCAGCCATTCCAGTTCTTCTCTAAGCCACATCCCAACACCAGCATCACCACAGGCTCCCAGGCTGGCACCTCAACTGAAAGGCAGCAGGCAAGTGGGCAAAGGAGCCAAATCCCCCCTGCTGCCCATGCCATCCCTCCAGGAAAGGACTGAGGCACATTCAGTGTGGAGGGAAGGGAGGCAGGGAGCAGTGGGTGTTCAGATGCTGCACTTGGAAAGCTGTGACTACACTTGCTCTGCACTCAAAGAATGTCTGGGTCCAGTGTTGACAACCTGGCAGCGACTGAAAGCCATCGAATTAGCTCAGGCATGATAAACAGAAGAAAAAAAAAAGTAACAAGTCATCACCAAAAGCATTAGTTCCCAATCCATGAGTCAAGCCTTCTCAGTGAGGCATGACAGCATCACAGATAAGATATAGAAGTGGGAGCAGAAGTACTGCTGAGACTAAAGAACAGAAGAGAGAGAACTGTGAAGTTGATCATGTTTCTTCATTCTCTTTTTCACTCATAAGTTCAAATCTCAGAGAAAAAAAACGTGCTGCCTTATGGTAAAGAAATGTACTGCTATAGATCTCCAAAGGCAGAGATACTGAGAAATCATAGGTCATGGGATGATGGGGGAGAGGAGGAAAAGAGACAAGAATGAAAAACTACAGCTATGAGGTGTGCCTAAGACAAACTGTGTACATTAAAATAAAGTATTAATCCAAAGCATTTCCGTATTTGGTATAATAAAATCAGCTAAATTAAAAACATTGCTATTAAAACTTTGAACTGGAACTAGCTCCACCCAAATTCCAGGTGAATTCTCTCTTACACACACATACACAAAATAAAAAAATACATAAAAGGCACCAGGGTTTGCCCTGGCTTTCTATCTTTCACAAACACTCTGGGGAAATAATTAAAAAAATGTGTATTGATTTTTCGTTTCCTGAGCCCTATTGTTTTTACTCAGAATCTTCATCCTCATTGGGGGCAGCTGCTTTAAATTCTGTGTCAGGCTTAGCAGTACTGTAACACTGATGTCTTTTTTGACTGACCAGCAGTTCCATGGAGAAAAAACCAGGGGCCTTGCCCCTGTACTAATAATCAGATTGTTTCATTATTTGCAAGATAATCATCATTCACCTGTATTATCAGATGCAAACCCATAAATTCAAAGGGATGGTATTTCATTTGCTTTAGGGTTAGTCATGAACCCACAGTTCCTCTGTTGAAGCTTCCCCCCAGGATCTATGCTATTAAATGACTGTGCTGTTTATAGCTCACAGATTCTACTCCACAGCTTCTAATGTCTTTCATCCAGACTGGGCCACGTCTAGACTTGAAAAATCTGCTTGCAAGGAGAATTGTGCTCATGAACTGTATAAAGAGAAAGATTGCCAGGTTCAGCTCAGCTATTTTTGTTTTTCTGGAGTCCCAGGATTCCCCTTATCAGATAAAGAGGTGAGCAAAGCTCTCTTCTGCGTTAGCAAAGTTAAAGCCAGCAAGCTTCAATAGTCTACTACAAAAAACTTGTCCCTAGGCAGCTGTCCTCCCAGCTGCTTTGGGCAGCTAAGGTGGGATGGTATGATTATGGAGGGAGTCTCTAGACCTGTGGGTTTTTAACTGACAACAGAAAGATCCAAGACAATGAGCTTGAACTAACCTGACTTTGAGGGTGAGATAGATCCCACCCACTGGATCCAGAGATGTTCTTGTCTGCATTGGGAGCATAACATTGCTGAGTAAATATCTGAGTAGATCAGTCAGGTGAAACAGCTTTTTTTTCCCCTTTTATAGTGGTGGAGCATCAGCCTGAATTTCTGAAAATGGAAACCTAAAACAAATGTTCTCCACTTGGAAGCAGTGCTGCCTTCCTTACCCAATGTGTGATTCAAAAAGCAGGCTGCTGAGAAGTATTAACAGGCAGATAGAGACAAACTGCATGGCCAAGAACAAACCACAACATGAGCTCATCTTTACCTAAACAGACAGGACCATGCTGCACATATATGAAGAGGTGAATACATTAACTGCTTGTATGCACACAGACACACACACACATATCTTGTTTGTAAAAGGATAAATAATAATTTTACCTTCAATATACAAAAAAATACACAAATTTACAAATTCCCCAGCTAGAAATGAGTAACTGACATAAATGGCCTAAGTGTATACCATACAAACAGAGCACACAAAGAAAAATAATAATCTAAAATCCTTTCAAATGCTAATAACTAAAAAAACTGTACTCAGATATAGAAAATAGCCAGTGAAATTTTCAGTGCCCTGGTGACCAGTGTAGTGACAGTTCGGGGCCCAGCAGGTGGAATTAAAAAGGAGAAATCAACAAATGGCATAGGAGAATGCACTCGTAGAAGGTATCACTTTGATGGATATCAGGCAAAATGAGAGGTGACAGCCATGCACTGACCGAAAACCTTGGGAAGCCATAAGAGCAAAGAGGGCTCTGGAATGGCAGGGTGGAGGCACAGAGCAAGCTTCCCCGGGCCGTGGCCAGGTCATGGGGCTTGTGACAGGTAGGAAAATTATTACTTACACCGCTGGAACTGTCAGATACAGGGACTGAAGACATCAAGTATCAGTCAGAAAAGCAAAATAGAAAAGACATTAACTGTGATATTACACCCATAGCTCCTGGAGTAGAGGCAGGCATTCAGTTCCCCACTGCTGGGGGGAGCTTGGCTCTCACAGCCCTAGGAGGGGACCAGAGGGGTGGGGGTGTTAAAATCAGTGCTGATAAAATCAGAAAGCAAAGCTATGCACAAAAATCTGTGCTGCCAATTGACTTTCCCCTGGAACATATGCACATGCTGGCAGAGCTGCTGTGCTCTACAGAGGGATGCTTTTCCTTGGGTAGCAGTGCTTCTGTGAATGCAGTGAGGTCCCTGAGAGGGCATCCCTAAAGCTGCAGGAAAAGACTGTGTTGGCCTGAGAAGATGGATTGCCACAGTAAACTGTAATCTTACAAAATATTGTATTTAAAAGTTAGATGTGGCAAAAGTGCTGCCAACCACCATTAATTCAACTATTTGAGGGTAGTAAAACCCTGGAAAAGGTTGCCCAGGTAGGATTTAAATGCCCCATCTCTGGAAACATTCAAGCTCAGGCTGGATGAGATGCTAAGAAATTTGATCTAGTTGAAAATGTCCCTGCTTAGTGCAGGGAGGTTGAACTATATGACCTTTAAAGGTCCCTTTTACCCAAACCATTCTATGATTCTATATGGAAAAATACCTGAATCCCACCAAATAACCATGGATGGGATTTCTAAGCTTATAACAAGAAATGCTTTAGGGGATTTATGAAGGAGGAAGTGACAGATGCTTGTGGACTGAAAAACAATGGAGAAGTAATATTTTCCACATCAATAATAAAGACCTTTTACTCTGTGCTTTTACCTGAGCAGATCAATAAAGGTTACAAATGTTCCAGATAAAGCAATATATTCTAGCCTAAGTTCACTATTCAAAATGCCAAGAGTTTAGGCAGAGAGCCAGGTTTAATAAAAATGAAATGGAAGCCATAGTTTGACTAAATCATTCTTTTGGATTTCTAGACAACATTATGAAGTGTTAGTGGCTACAGTAAAGAGCATGTCGGGGCTGTGATTCATGGCTGTTTTACCCCAGTTGTACACTGGCTGAACATCCCTGGACTCAATAAACACCGCAGTGAATCAGACGTGAAAGCTGTCAAGAGAAGGGAAACACTAAATGTAATGATCTTTATCACTTATCTGACTATTATCCTGGTACGAAGACCCTAAATTGTAATGAAGGATCTTTGTGTCAAGCATATTGCTACAACTCTTGAGATTTGCTTGTGATTTTTGTTTTCCTTGCCACTCTTCCTTAAGCTCTCTGATCCTCCAGTCATATGATCAAATTAAAACTGATGGGTTTGTGTTGGTTTTTTTTAAAGGCACTCTCTAGCCCTCATAGGACTTCTGGCAAAACCCAAATAATAAAGTTCTGAACTGCAAGAGGCAAATAAAAAGAAGCTGCGGTTTCATTGTTTCTGTTTTCAAATGTTTCTGATTTTAAGATAACTGCAGTCATGGATGGCTGCTGCACTTACTGACCTGGCATCTATGTGGTCAAGATGTAATATTTGAGTTAGGTATTGCCTGTTAGACTCTGAAAGAGTTAAAATTAAGGGAGCATGACCTAAATAAAGGTAGCAAAGGTCAACATGGAAAATAACAAGACAAACCGGTAGCACAGATCTACCTTGATGATTTAAAACCTCACTTTGCTGGATTGATTGCTGAGGCCATTAACTGCTATGGCCAACTACAGAAACTAATGAGACCATTAAGGGAAAACTAAGACAAGGTAGAGACAACTTGACTTTTTTTGTAACTTACTGCTTGTAACTACATTGTTAAATTGTTAACATTGCCATTTAGTATACATTTACTGGATTTAGGTAACTTCATTGCCTGGACTTTGGAGCTATTAATACAATGTAATGGAGGTATCTCTAAGTTAAGGTAGCAGGCAGTTCAGTCTACTGGGGAGAAGTAAGAGCCTGATTCTCTTGATAAGAATCAGGCTAAAGACCATGATTCCCATGTTGAAAGAAATTATAGGAAACATTTGTCTAATTAAATTCCAGTCCATGAGCTATCAACAGACAGTTTTGGAAGCTATTTCTTGTTGAGTATAAAACTCCCTTAGCAAATAGTTGTAACCAGCACTGATTCATGATGCAGTCTGCAGCTCACAACCAGCCCTCACTCATATCATCCTCAAGGATACCTTCGCAAGGTATAAGGTGTTCTGCAATATCTTTAAATAATTGAATGCAAATTGTAATCTCCAGGGTGGGATCATGCTTTGTAGCAAGACGTGTAGCAGGAAGAATCTTTCTTCAGGGATCGTTGCCTCACGGTCTAATTCGGTGTCGTGATATAGACTCGTGAGCCGAGCTCTAAGTCTATTGCCCACAAAGTGGAACTAGCAAGATTGGTCTGCCACTCAATGAGCTACCAGCACACTCTCTTGACTAGCTCGGGAGTGACCTAGTCTGTGACTGTGAGTTTCACCTTTTATTGGCCCCCTGGTATTGCACATGCTCAATAGGGGGCCTGCCCTAATTGGGCACAGGTGGATTTGATACCGGCTCACACCCACTTCTCAGTAATCAGAGGCGTCTGATTGCTTTGTTCCATTACAATGCTTAGAGGCTTTTTGCTGATGTTGTCTGTAACATGTCTGCTTGGGACATCAGCAGCCACAGACCCTGAAGACTGGGTAGCAATTCTGCAAGTGCTTTAAGAGTCTGGTGGTCCTAAAAACACTTGCAAAAAATGCATGCCACAGAGCATAAACCCTGACCTAATGTTGATTCTGAGCCTGAAATTTTCTTTTAATTGTTGCGTTCAACTACACAACCAGAGGTCTCTTTAGTGCAAACACTGTACAATCAGCACATGTTTTTAGTGTGTGAGAATCATCATTAATAGTATCACATAAGGCTACATACCAGTTTTAATGTCTTCTTATATGTTTTTCAGATTAATTTTAAAGCCAATCTTCCTTCAGTCCAAAATTAGGTCTGTGGGCTTCGGATGAAATTCATTTTGGACTTGCTGGCAACAAAAACTGACAGCAAGTAATTTTGAGCTGGATTTGCTCTTTTGTTAATCAGTTAGGAGTGAGGTTTGGAAATGTTATGGTGGAGCTCCCAAATCATGAGGTGCATAATAATTCTTTTCAACTAAACGAAAAGGGGGCCTTGTGCTATAAAGCTATAATAAATGCAGAAGAACTTAACACAAAAATGTAGATGTTGAAGCATGAAGGAGCAGGCATTGACCTGGGGTACACTTCTTCCAGCACATCCTAATGTGCCTGCTTTTCCTAGGACTGTGATTTTAATGGCTGCTCACCACTGTAGCCAGCAATGTGTGGTAGTGCTGAGCGATGCTGGAATCTCCACAGCTCTGTGTTCTTCCACAAAGGTAAATCCAACAGTGCTATTCTGATTGTTAAGAGAGTACCATGTATCTAATAAAAACAAAATATTACTTGTAGAATTTCAACCCCATCAGGATCAGTCCTATCCCATCAGCAAAGTGATTCTGATCTTGCTGGTAGGACCAGACAGAAAAACCACCTCCATGATCTTACAGATTGCTGGCAGGAAAGCTATTAGAATAGAAGTAATGTCACTTAGTAGCGTTCCATGCTTAAGAGGAATGAAGATCCCTGCCATTTTTGAGTATACCAGTGAGAAAGATCTAGCACTGAATGCTCACATTTTTGGAAGAATAGAACCTTAAATTCTTGTCTCAATGATATATAGGGGCAGTTTGTATTCTCTACTGTGTATAGGGAGACCAGCATTGAAACGGCCAGGTTTCATCATACCCTCCAAAAGACATCCTCCCCAAATCTTCTCTACAGTGAGCCTTCTACTTCTGGTCCTTGAGCTGCAGAGAAGATAAGACGTGACAGGAGTGGCTGTCACTTTTAGTTGACCCTGCTTTGCCACATCAGCACCTTCCAGCTCATTGGGGAGCACCCAAGCTCTGTCAGTGCCACAGGCAAACTCAAGGCTCTTCACTGTCTCCTTTCATCTCTTCAGTGGGGCAGGGTTCAAGGTTCAGCTGCTCTAATGGAGATTTTGCTGCATCTGGATACCCGTTCACAAACTTTTAAAGGTAATTCCACCTCCAGGTGTCAGTGGAGCTGTAGCTCTCCTGTAGCCAAAGGGAGTTTCAATACAGTTTCAATACAGTTGTGTCATGGCTGTGTTACAAGGGTCAGCAGTGTGGTCATAGTTTCTGAAACATTTTTAAATTCTGTTAAGCACAATCCAGTGCTGTTTAGCTGTTGATACAGTTGGCAGACTTTCAAAAAGTGTTGTGCAAAATGGAAAGCTTGCAAGAAAAGTTTATTTCCATGTTTATTGCACGAGGCTTGCAAAGGAACATTTTGCTTCTGTGTTTCATTAAAAGTCAAATGTCCATGAAAAAGGACAACAACAGAAAGTTGTCCGTGTAGCTGGGAAAAGCCTCTTGCATTTTAGAGACAATAGCAAGAGAAGTTTTGAAAAGAAGCTGTACCCCCTTAGTTCACTGGGAAGGAGTGAGCTGTTTGATCTTCAGTGCTTCACAGTTTGTATGTTTATAGACGTCCCTGATGGTCAGTTATCTTCTTCTGGTCATTATAGTAGAGATTCACACTCTTCTATCTCTCCAGAAAAAAAAATATAAAAAAAAAAATCTTAAGGCCAGACACCTCTTTGTAGCATTCAACAGGTCAATAGCAAAGAAAGTGACCTCCTTAGAGCCTCAGTACTTTTCACAGAGCAGAAACATGAATGTGACTTATTACCTTCAGAATTTTTGAAAGCTATTTCAGGTTAAGAGGAAACATATTTGTATATTAAGTTAGAAAAACTACAGTTTTTCAGAAGTACTTCACCTACAAACTCCTGGCAAATATAGTCTTCATTCTGGATATGGTAAGCTTACTTTTGGATATCAAACACCTATGTTTAAAACTGATTTTTATCTTTCAAGCAAGTACATCTCGTGGCTGCATGGTAACCCTGAAAATCTGAACCTTCTTGTCTTCTTATAGAGCCAAGGTGAATTTTTTTTCCAGGCAACTGATGAAGGAAAATCACTCAGCAGTCAAGATATTCTTTCTGCCACACCATATCCTCTGCTACGTTGCTGATAATCTTCCTACTGCAAATAATAATTACGTGGAGTTAAGGAAAACCCATAGTGCAATGTCTTATTTAAATCTAAACAAGAGCCTTGGAGCTCCTAAATTAAGTGCCCTTGTTTGCCCTTTCCAAGACACCTTTCCAGGGGGAGAAGGGCTCCGCATTCAAGCTGAATGTCCAAGCTGAACTTCTGGGTGCACTGCCTGCATACAGCAATCCGTCCTAAAAAAAAAAAAAAAAAAAAAAAAAAGTTATTTATAAGAAAGAGGATTCAAAGTTAAATAGCCTCAGGAATCTCTGACAGGATTCAGTATTCCAATTCCTATTGTATTATTTCCATCAGAAGCAGATTTTCAGCTAAATCAAAATATTCTGCAGCAACTATTTAATTTCATTGTAATTGTAAATTTAAAAGCTAGCTGCAAATTAATTTTTGCAATGTTGAAACCGTTTGCTGTTATGATTTCAGCTTTTCTGCTTCATGTAACTTGCATTCTCAAATGTTTCTCTCTGATCATTTACCTAAAAATTTAGGAATTCCTGCAGAGCAGAACTTTCCTTTTCCAGTTTGCTTTAAAACTGTCTGTAAAATTCTGTAGGATAGAGAGGTAATCTTTAAAGAGACCTCTCTCTCCAGAAGGCACTTATTCAGGTAACTTTGTTTAAATGAAGCTAATATCTATTAGGCAGTCCCAGGACTGAAAACAGAGAAAAAAAAGACCTCAGAGACAGTATATAATAATAATATGATTCATGTATTTATGAAATCCTAATTACCATAATTCCACCAGCTTTGGATGAAGCAGGGCTCAATTTTATCTGAATGTATGCATTCCAAACCTCACGTCCAGCTTTGGAGAACTGAGCATCCTCCATGAGGCACTAAGCACTACCTGCAGGGAGCCCTCCGAAGACAAGTTGAGTGAATCCTGGAAAAACACTTGGACCTGTCTGGGAGAGACCTCACTTTTGAAAATTCAGGTATTTCTCTGGAAAACTTATGTAGCAAATCTTTTCAATTTATTAAATCTTCGTGATTCACAATAAGACAGACTCTAGCTCCTTTCTGTGTCAGTGCATTAGTAATTGGACTGGCTTTTGAACTTGCCTTGTGAGGCAGTAACTGTGTGTCCCAGCACACCTGAAATGCTACACTCTGCCCTTAAAACTTTGCTACAGGAACACTTCTGTCTGGTGTCCCACAATCCCTAGGTCCCAGCCAAGCCACCCAGAGATGCTATGGGAGATGAGAATAAGTCCTGATGCTAAACACTTCTACTGGTCAACACCTGGCTCATGCAGATGTATCTGGCACATTTCAGGAGTCCCTGTGAGGCAATAACCCTCTTAACTGAAGCTGAAGAGAGAAGAAAATCCAGGGTTTATTGCTAGGAAAGGTTTATATTACAGGGGGTGGGGAGGGTTGCTTATAAATGAGTGGCTACTCTCTCAGAAATTATTAAATTATTGTGGAAAGCTGCTGGCAGTGCTGTGTACTGAGATGGATAAAAATCAGAGTCAGAGCTGGGATGTGTCATAAAGAGTTTAATTACAAAATCTCTTATTATCAGTGTCAGAATTTTGATTTGCTTGTCAATGGAAAAATTAATATTATTGCATAGAATTAATGCTGGCTCGATTTTAATTTATTTACAAATAATGCCTTAACTAAAAACTATGATAGATTTCTCATTGTGAATATGCCATAATTGTTATACACCATTAAAGTATTTGTGTTTGAAAGTGAGTTATGTTGTAATAATATCTGGTTTCTACCTTTCATCAGTAGACCTTGTTAGTGTGACCCACTATGAGTAGAATGATCTTACAAAAGCACTTGGAAGTGTTTATGAAACATTAATGAGTTATGCCCAAAACCCTTGGGGGGTAAATGTGCTCTTATAAGAATTTAACAGTTGGATAAACTAAGGCAAATGGTTATTACAAACTACTGGAGGTCAACACAGAAAAATAGCACCTCTTGCATCATGAATGCTCTTGTCCTCAACAAACAGCTTCTGCATTATTTCTGTGTATATTTATTTAATCACAATTTTTAAGACTCTTCTAAAAGACTTCTGTCATAGCTGCAGGCAAGGTAGTATCTGGAAAAAATATGTAATAAACCCTGATTAAATGTGAGTGCATTCAAATAGGTGAAATACAAGACAGGCATCATGTTGCTGCACTAAGTCCATCTTTAGAGCCACTGGAGGTAGGACATGGGGAAAGTGAATTAGCTGGTAATGAAAGAAACTTCAGTTCCACAACCACCTCTGTATTTCATCCCATTTTCCTCCACTTGTTAGTTGTATTAAAAAAATAATCAATTTATTAATGGAAAAGAATAGTCTGTCACCTGAGCTTAAATGGGACTGGGTTAGTGACAACCTGCTGCCCAATCTATAGCATCTGGAATCTGATCATACATAGGAGCCACCAGCAGTGATCCCATTTTGTTGTACAACAATACAGGTAGAAAGGCTTTTCAGGTTATTATTTTTTTAATAAGCAGGAAAGGTGTGTGGCTGCCTAGATATTTACCTAAGTGGAAGCAACCCTCCGCTAGGAGCAGCTCATCAGAGCACTGCCACTCATGGCAGGGATGCTGAGGAGCTGAGGTGGGGAAATCATGCAGGAATCATCATCTGCCAAGCAGCACAGCTGCCCCTCCTGGGTTTTCTGAGAACATCCCTCTGTCTGGTAGCTTGTTTAATGGTTTGTAAAACCACCCTGACAGAAATTTAAAGTGTCTTCTGATCTGTAAATGAAATTATACCTCCAGAGCCACTATTTAAGCTGAGCTAACAAGCTGCCTTGCTATCGGCCAGTTTGTAAAAGTATTGAAAGCCACTTGACAAGCAGGAGTGATGACATTTCTGAAAGACTGTCACAACATCAGTTATTTAATACTGCACTGAAATTAAAGACACTTGCCTGTGTAGGAATATGTTTCTATCATAGATCCAGCATACTAAATAATGAGTAATGGTTGGATTACTAGCAGCCAAAAGTAAGAATTTATTTATGCTTACTGAACTAAAGTAGGTGTCTAATAAGAAAATCTTGCTGATATTTTCTTGAATATTCAGTGGTAGATGCTAAGCCTAGAGCATAACCAGCAAGAGATTAAAAAGATAAATGCTGCTCAGTTATATTTCCAGTAGTTATGGTTTCTGGTTATTTTTAAATCTACTTTAGAAGTGAAGATACAAGCCATGATTTTTTAAATTTAGTTCAATTAAACATAAATTGATTAATTTTAATGTTCAAGAAGCTTTAGGTAATTGTTTGGAAGAGAGGAAATACAGATATAAAATACACATGTAAAATACCTAGAGGTTTGCAGTCATTGCAGTCCTCTTCTCTGGGAAGGAAAAATCAACATTCATATCTATGTTGGACAGAACAGAAATGAAAACCATCTAAAAGGTTCATTTGTTCTCCAAGCTGTACCTGCACAACAGATACATTTCTTACTCGGAAGGCACCGTGTTCCATTTAGTAGATGTATATTTGCTGATTTTCTAATCGCAATAATGATTTGCTACATTTCTGCAGAAACATCATGGGTATCTACAGTGACACCCAGCTGTGACTGCTCCTAGTGGTGCCAGACCTGCAGCATTACCATACAGGCCCATACAGACAAAACACCTCAAAGTCTTTAAAAAAACCAAAGATAGCATCTTTGAACTTGAGTGTTGGGCATCCCAAAGATCAGCAAACATGGCAGCTACCTCTGTGGGCTGGATACTCACATTTCAGAGTAGGATTGCCAGGATGGTTGTCTCCCCTCAGCCAGTTCTGGCTCTTTGGCTCAAAGGCAGATCTTATACAATATAGCCATGTATAACAAAGGAAAACAGACTGACTGTGTGATAGGTAAACTAAGAGGTTTACCTATCAGATTAGCAATCAAAATGAGTACTGTAAAAGAGCAGCCACCAGAAATATCCTGCAGGCATATCAGTATTTTTTTTTCCAGGGCACAATATAATTATATAATACCACAATAAGAAAGACAATTGTAATAAAATTATCCTGGCAGCTGTAGATTTGATACAGCAGCTTTTATTAAGGCAATCAGAAAATAATACACCAAGTCATCTTGAAAGCCTGTAGCCCAATTTGACCGTGGCTTTCATCACATTGACTTCAAAGGAGTCAGTCAGTGAATTGTGTCTGCTTCATCAGCCTCACAGGAGCAGGAGAGAGGAGAGAGGAGAGATAAGACATAAGGTATCTTGGAAGACACAATAGTTTGTCTTCAGGATAAAATCAACTAACATGCCAAAATCTCATAAATTTTCTGTGAACTCACTGCATAAAGCATTTTAGACAAAGCCATAAAGCCGAATAAATAATTTTATTGGAGGTGGAAAATCTTTGATTCTCACAAAGAAAGCAAAGTTGGCACTGAACATACCATAAACCAATGGATTTTTTTATCCAGTTTGAATAGAAAGAAATTTCTCAATTTGTTCTTTTTAGCATTGCAAAACCTGGCTGAGGCAGTCCATTGCAATACAGAGAGAAGAAAAATCCTCAAAGATTAACTCAGGTAATTCAGAGACCTGTGACAAATTGCACAAAAGCATGAGAAAGCCCCACTTGTGCAAATAGCAACGTGACAGACCTGAAGAGCAGGCTGAAATGGGAAGAAGGTATCTGAGAATGTAAAGAAAAAAAAAATCTCAGACCCTATAGCAAGAATGAGAACAGAGAGAGGAAAACAGATGATGTTCAAGAGGCAGTCATGCTAAGTCTTAGCAAAATAGTATCATAGGAAGTTAAAAAAACACCTGTGAAAGATCTTCTGGCCCCAATATCTGGAAAATTAGCCTCTTTGAAAGCAGTTATGGCTAATGTAAAATTCTCAGTACTTTCAGTTGGCAAAGTTCTTAGCCTACAGGTTCTTTATGCAGCAGAAAAATTGGATCACCCATGTGCACTTGGCCACTTCATGTTTTCAGATTTCACCATGCTCTGTATTTTGTGTTATGCATATCTCAAGTGCAGCCATTCATCATTTCATCAAGGACAAATATTTTAAATCATCTGGTGCAGCAGAGCCAGTTCTCTGACAGAATTAGCATTATTCCTTTAAAAAGAAAATGAGTTAATGTTATGCAAATTCTTTCTATCATACTGCTGTCTGACAAGTTTTCACCTAAATTAACTTCTTACTGAGAACTAACCATTTTCAAAAAGCAGATTACCAGAAATCTAAATAATTTTTTTTGTTTGGTTTTTTGGTTGTTTGGTTGATTTTGGTTTTGGTTTTCCTTTAAAAAAAAGGATTGTCTCTGTGTTGGTTCATGAAAGCTGTAGTTGTCTCCAGTCCCCTCTGTTGCCCAGGCTTTCTAGCTGGACTAGAATAATGAGTCCTACAGCCAGGAACTCATACAGCAGGTCAAGGGAGGAGCAGTTTGTTTAAGAAGCCCACACAACTGAAGGCTTTGGGGTATGAAGCATGCAGACTACTGCTCCCATGAGATGCCTGAGGTATCAAAACAAAGCCATTTTCAACTGAAAACATGAGCTTTGTTTTTCATCATAAGGCATAATTTTCATTAAGAAAAAATAATTTCTGAACAGCTCCAAAAACAACAGTCCAGTGGCATACACAGTTCAATGGCATATTAAAACTGAAGTGGGGAATTTGCATGTTATGAAATTGGTGCATGGCCAAGATATTCTCGGAAAAAAAGAACCAGGGGACTTTTGCTAATCATTAACAGTCATGGATGCCAGGGATAGCACCTCGTCTAAAACCTCCTACCTCCAAAATCCTACAACTCCTTAGGACCCTGTGAAGAAGGTAATCAGGTAATTCAGGGGAAACAGTAATTTATATTTTCCCAAAGCTGAGTAAAACTCCTTTCTTTTGCCAAAAACCAAATTATTCAACATGTGTACTTCTTCCCCTGCCTGTGTTCAGATAGAACAGTATTTCCTAAAATTGCTGGTATTATTAGAAATACTGAATCAACAGACAAGACACTTATTAGTAAGAAAAACATCAAGACATTTTCAGCACAAACTGTAGCAACTTCCCCAAGTGCACCTTTGAAAACCCAACTGAGTGCAGCACAGCAAGACGAAGTACTTTAAGATTACTAAAAAGCTCTTGTTTCCTCAACTTCAGGCAGCTGGAGTTGTTTACCACTGTGGGATTTACTGGCAGCCGTGAACTTGTAAAGGCTCTCGGAAAATGGGCACTACCTTAGGGTCATATTGCAGCATCTTAATGAAGTTTTCCAGTAAAATATTTGCTGCTCAATGGCTCTAACAGTTGGGATCTTTCTGTTCTCTCAATGATTTTTCATCACTCTGGGAGGCTATGTGAGAGGCAGGATAACAGGAAATGGTACAGGCCTGAATATCCCTGGAGGTGTTTAAAAGACATGTAGATGTGGTGCTTGGTAACATGGTTTATCACTTGACTAGGCAGTTAGCTTAATGGTTGGACTCGATGGTCTTAAAGGTCTTTTCCAGCCAGAATGATTGTGTGGCACAGCCCTCAAGAGCATCACCAAAAAGTGGATGAGTGTCTCAAGAGTATTGTCCAACCCCACAGCCTGGTACCTTTCCCTTTCCACCTTGCCTGTGGTGGACAGGTAGAAAGGACAGGCAGACAGGATGGACAGACAAAGTAGACAGGGAGTCTGTCCATAATTGCTACAACAGCCCTACAGTTTCAGCAGTCCTGGGATGCAGAAAAGCTGATCCAGATACAGTAAGGACAGGTTAAATAACAAAGACAGTGGCTTGCCAAAAGTAGAAGCACAGTCTGAAGAGGAAAGCCTATAAGAACTGGTCAAATCTGTAGAAAAGGTCAAAAATCTGCAGGGAAAATCCCCCATTAAAGGGTAACAGTTGCAGAGCCATTTAAAAGAGAGGAATATTTGAGACTTCCTACATTGCCATTTCCTATAAAATTTCTATTACATTCTCTGGCCCATTTGAACTTTCAGTACAGATTTTTTACAGAAGTTCTGTACTTACAGAAACAACAAAAAAAAAAGCAAAAATCAAATGAGAAAAGGTGCAAAAAAAAAGGTTAGAATGATCGGTGGTTCCTTTTTAAGGTCTCCAGTGTTTGCTGAGTTATATTTTTTAAGCAGAATTTATGAAGAGATTACTATACTTATAGTTCATAGTGTTGAGGTCTATCTTGCTATATTCATTCTGCCTTGAAGTCTAAAAGATCTGTTAAAAAGTCTAAGAGACTGCTTTCATAAAAATTTTATTTATTCACTGGTTTACATTTCCAGTGTCCTTTCAGGTTAGAGAAAGTCCTAAAATACAATCCTCTGTTCCCCAAAAAGCTACATTTGAAAATGTATCTGCACACTATTCCCTCCATTCCACTTGTAGATGTTTAGTCCTTTAATTATTTGCTGATAGATGAGAAAAACATGAAACTGCATGCTTCTTTATGGTTTTATAAACTAGTATTTGGCTTCTGCTTACATCATGAGGTTAAGGCAGGCTTGCAGACAAGCATGAGGATGAGGCTCATATCTTGCTTTCCATCCGTGGATGGATGCTTTCCATACACATCTCTACCTATTTGTTTCACTCAAAGCACTCATGCTTAGGGCAACCTGTGAATAACCTCTGGCTATAGAGTGGTCCAGGGAGCCCAACCTCCCTCATCACCCATCATCTACTCAGGCTGACCAAGAGGGCACAGGTACCAAGGTGGTGACCCAATCCAAGCTTTCCTCCCCAGGTGTATCCATCTGAGCCCACAGTAAAGAACATCTCTGCTCATAGATAACATGGAGGCTGGGCTCGAGTAAGGGTTTGAAACTGAAATAGCAGGTTAGACACATCAATGGTGCTTCTTCTACATACAAGTGACAGTATATTGCATGTCAATTGTCCATGCCCTCAATTATTTCCTCAGGATAGAGCAGGACTCTGTACAAATCACTTTATTTGCAAAGGTATATGAAGACCAGTTAGGCACGGTAGAAAAAAGTCTTACTTGGATATACACTGTGTTGCGTGTACCTTCCTATGACAACAAAAGAAAATATAACAATTAGGTGAAATTGTTGGTTCTCCATTTTTTTTTTATTTGAAAATATAATATTTATATTGACTTTAGATTGTGCTTGATTTACTTTAATTTGAGCCAGGCCTCTACAGAAACCTGTTGCCTAGGTAACAAATGCTGTGCACCATAATAAGGCAAATTGCTGTTGAAATAAATAGTAATTATGGCCTTGGTTTCAAATGTATTATCTTTCTCTTAATTTTAAACTATCCTTCGGTCAGGCTGTAAGCACAAGCTTTGTTGGTTCCTATGGTCTCACTGCCCGGCGCCTGGGGGAAGGGAGAGAGCACTCACCTGTGTGTCCTCCCTCTGCTCCCCCAGCAGCTCTAATCATGTATGTATAGACATTTTCAAGCAGCATTTATTTTCTCAAGGGTGCACCAATACAAAGTGTAAAATTCCTGTCGGGAAAGAGAAGGGGTTGACGTTATTCCTGTTCAGCATCCCTTACAAGAATTGCTTATAGGTGAGTGCTGAAATTGAGCCTGGGCTTACCCAAGGGTGCACAGACTTTGCCATACACCCTGCAGGGTCCTGCCCTGAGCTGGGGCCCTGCACATCCATTCGCATCCATTGGGCAGAGCATTTGTTCAGCATATATGGCTCTTCATCTAACAGCTTGGTGATTCACAGTCAAGTATGAGCTCAAAAGAGTGCATAACAATGTCATGCCTGACATTCATTGATTTGTACTCATAAAGTATTCACGCTGGAAAAACCAATGGCGATGGCTGCTTTCATTTTTTCCCTTCTTTATCAGTTTCTGGTCAAGTGTGGTGGCCTCAGCTCTCACATACCACAGTTTCCTGTAGTGTGGCTACCCTGTGGGTGTCCTGGACCAGCTGCAAGGGAGCAGTGACCATAAGAAGCACTCATTCCCATGTCCTGGGGCTCCTGTCATGGTTCACCACAGCACACGGCCAAGCCAAAGTCTCTCACCCCACCTTTCTCCTTAGCAATCAGGCCTCAGAGCAAGGAAAACTATTGTCAATCAGATATGTGAGACGTAAACTGCAGTGAGACCATGTGAGAGTCTTAGTAATCACATCACTATGTGGGAGCCACCAGGCCTCACATCTGCAGGAAAGGGAGAATAAATCCTTCCTGCTTGGACTTACCACTCACACTGCAGAAGAAGGATGCTCAGGCTCCACACAAGAGCTCCTCTGCAATCTTCAGACAGGTATTGATGTTCCCCACATTTCCCTCTACAGGGAGTAAGGTTCATAAGACAAACTTATTAGGCTGTAGATGATACCTGTCTGGAAAGAGTGACAGCAAATCCATCCATAGATATACTTTCCACTGACACCAGACTTAATGGGCTGCAATCACCTAAAAAAGCTGAGCTGTGGTCCTCCTGGGCTGGTAGACCTCTAGCTTAGCACTAGACAATGGAGCTTAGCACCATTGTCCTTAAAACATTCCTCACTTTAATGATTTTCTTGTGATTTCCCTGGTGCTTCTACCTCTGTCAAAAGTTGGCTTGCTAGAGCTTTCAGGCATTCTGTCTGATACTACAATAGATCCCAATTTAATATTATTGCTGTGACAGCAGCAAGGGAAGTCAGATGATATGAATAAAAGAAATTTTCAAAATGCCACTTTCTCAAGATGTCTTCTTTCCATTAGGAGGAGCTAAGTTCTAGGGTGATGGTGGACTTGGGTCCTGGCAGAAGGGATAAGGTCAGTCTTCCTTTTGGCTTCTCCTCCAGTCTGGGAAAGAGCTGCAGCCCACAGGGACACCCCTGCATAATCACATCCTCACATCATTTTTTTCCAATATGGCTCAGATTTGGTCAAAATTCCTTTTGAATAGGGCCAGAATTGCATTGTGGATATCCTTATATGCCTGTTCCTGGTAAGCTCTGCACACCTCTTTGGAAATTCAATATGAATTTTGAAAGTAAACTGAGCTGAAGTGGCTGCAGTCATAGTGGTGTAAGCTCTGGGACACTGCCAGGCAATGGGTGCTTAGTCAGGCTTTAAAAACTCCATCCTGAGAATAAAAAAATCAGTCATGGAAAGTGAATTTTCACCTACTTTGGCTACTTTTTTGAGGCTTCCAAAAATGTGCAGAGCATAGAGTCATTGCTGTGTTGAGAAAGAATGACATTTTCTAGAGCTATCAGCCCAGCTTATTTAATGAGCCCTGAAACCACTTTAAAAGCGTGTATGTATGCATGCATGCATGTATCTACTGAAGGGCAGGGAGGCAGAGGGAATCAGAGACATCTTATCAGAAAACATGATCTGTTTTTTACGGAGTTTGACACACACAATCTTATCTAATTATTCAGAACATTTAACATCACCTAACTCCAGATAAAAATCTCCTCCCTCCTCCCATGCCCCCTCTTTGCTGAAACTTAATACACAGAGACTAATACGGCACAAAAGCCTCTCATTGAGCTTTAAGATGTAAGACGACAACCCGTGGCCTTTGCCACTGATTGCCAGCCAAGTTACATACGTCTCAGAGTCTCAGTGGGCCACCATTAGTCACCGTGCTGACAGTGAAATATGGCTCAGCCTATTGTTCTGCAGAGGTAACCTCAGCCCTGGCAGGCTGGTGGCCACGGGGGGCAGCTTGCAGGACCTTACGTTGTGTTCCCCGGGAGACTCTGTGCTGTGTAGCTTGGATAATTCATGGGGTTTGGGAAAAACCACAACCACTCGGGTGCTGATGAGAAAGCTGCTCCTTGGAACAGCTTTTGGAAGCCCAGAATGCCAGCACTGCCAGCACAGAAAGGGTGAATAAACGTCATGTTTTGGGAAAGATCGTTGTAGCGTGGGTGGAAAAAAAAAAAAAAAAAGGAAAAAAATAAAAAGCCTTCATCACCAGCACGGTGTATTTCTGCAGTAAGCTGCTGTTTGTGAATCCTGTGCTATGCAAATTGGGGGTTGCAGGGTCCCTCCTATGCACATTTGACTTAGGCAGAGAAAAGAAACTCTGAATCAGACTGTTTACTTGGGTGTAGCTGCTCTCCCACTGTGCTAGCCAGATTTGCCTTGTAGGCTTAGAAAAATAGCTAAAGGCCAAGCAGGCTGTAAGACAGCTATTCTTTATCATTTGGTGCCCACAACTGAATGGGTACAATTGCAAGGACACTTCCCATTGTGTGAAACAAGCGTGCACACAGTCCAAGCAACTGGGTGCTCAATTTGATTTCTGCTCTGTGGGAAGGCTCTTTGCCTCCTATTACTGTCTTCACAACAGGGACTACGTTTCCTAAAGTCCCAAATTTGTATCCTTCAAACCACTATTTAACATGAGAAATATACACACAAAAAAATCCTCCTGCCTTTCTACATTTCTGCAGATAAATATGCTAGAACCACCTTACATTTTGGCAACACTGAGCTGTTTGAGCAGGCATTTTTCATTTAAATCCTAGCAGCTCTGCTCCCTACCTAGTAGCACAATATTGTGTTCCTTGCCCATCCTTTGAAAACTGGATTGATTACTAGGAATGCATTTAATCCCTTAGATAATGAAGGTGCTGGTATCCTGACTTATGTTTTGATTAAGTATCTATTTGCACCTATTTGAGATGGCAGAAGTGCTTTCTTGTCAAATGAACTGCTGCAACAAAGCCATATGCAGCCAGATCAGTGGTCCAGTGCCAGTGATATCCTCCCCAGCACTGACAGCCTCTGACCTTCTAACTTCATCAACTGGACTTCTGGATCACCTAAGTAAAGGCTCTTTCAGTTATTCCTGTTTGAGGATGTTCCTGATCACATGCTCAGAATATTCAGAAAAGGCAGAGACTGCATCTCCTACAGCCTGTGTGAAAGTTCTATTTGCTGCTCTTGCAATGCTAAATATTTATGCAAAAATGAATAGAAGAAAAAGAACAAGAGAGAGAATGGACAGACACACTTTGGAAAGGAGAGATCTGGGATCTCTCATCCCATTAGCCAGTGGAAGGGTGAGTGCTGATTCCCCTCACTTTGGAGGAGTCCCCGGGCTGCTCAAGCTAACATCAAAAAAGAGAAGGAAAGCTCTTCAGACCGGTTATGAGAAATGAGATGGGAGGACCACAGCTCCCAATTTAGCAAAGGTTTCCAGGCTCCCAGCCCATAGGGTAGTAACTTGGAAGCGGTACCTTCATATCTTTTAGCATCATAGGTTGCCAGGTTTATCTCACATATGATCCTATATTTTAAAACCTACAAGCATGAACACTTTGATAAACGAATAAAAGCCTTAATTCTAACTGCAAATATTTGTACTTCTTCTAAGCACTATGTTATTTGACACTTGCTGGAATTAAAGCCCCAAATGTTAATCCAAGGCTCGAGGAGCAGCAGGATGAATACAAGATTTCTTCTTTGTTTTCTCAGTGACCTTAACTGAGAAACAAAAATTCTTCCCTAGGATGCCTCCATGGTTTCTGGCCCAACAAAGAAATATTACTGTGATAAATCCAGCAGGAACTCTCATGTTACATGTAAAAAGACCAACCATTTCTCTTTCTTGCATTTAGCCATATATCACTGCAGAGTAAGGAGGGAACTGGGTGGGGGTTTTTTTCTATTTTGGTCATTGGTCTTTTTACTGGAGAAAAAAGCCCCAAAAACATAATTATTTATTATGTTGGAATTTTGTACACACATTAGTATTGTCAAACTCTAAAATCATCTCACTAGATTAATCTCCCTAAGCGAGGAGTTAAATGATTTAACAGTAGAGTAGCAATCAGAAGGATACAGTAAAGCCTATACTACATCAGGTAGGTAGATCTACCCAGCCCAGCACTCTACATTACAGCAAGATAACCTCTGAAGCCTAAGAAAGGATACCAAAACAGCATCAGCATCCAGTAATACACACTCAGCCTCCAGCAATTTGCAGGTACTGAGCTTCTTTTTGAATATCATAGATGGCTTTTTCTTCCTTAGGTGTTTCAGGAGAGAAAAGTCATGCACAAGACCAGAAAATACAGAGGAAATGAGATAAATATCAGAATTCTGCTAAAGTAAATAGATTTACATTTGAATAAAGCTGGTAACAGAGAAAAAAGAAAGGTACATTTTAAAATAGAATATGGATAGTCAGAAGAAATTGTCTTGACTGGAATCAACAGGAATATGCTGTGGTATGGTTTTACCCATTCACAAGCCAGCTCCCAACTTTCGAATGTAAATTCTAAGTACATTATAGTTTTGCTATGTATTATTGAATATCTGCACTCTTCCATTTGATTTCATTTCAGCACATTCAGGGTATTTTTATCACACAAATCATAATTTCTACAGCAGTATAGTTTGTGGTTTCATTTCTGTGTGGAATCGAGCTCTTTAACACACATCCTAACAAAAATACTACTGTCAATCATGTGTGCTGTAGGTAGAGATTGTAGGAGAAAAGCCAAACCATCTCAGAGACAGAGGTTAGTCAACTCACTGGTGCCTCCCCTTTGTACAGAGTTGCACCAGTGGTGTGTAACACCCTGAACCATGTGGGCTGGCCACTCCTGAAGAGTGGGTGCAATGCCCTCCCCTACCTCCAACTTCCTCCATTCCCTGTTACCAGAAAGCAGGGAAGCAGTGAGAGTGCCTGGCTTGGGAGTCAGCCTTGGGTGCTTTGCAGAAGTTCAGAGGGGTGGGCAAGAAGCCTGGCAGGCAGGGAGGGCACAATATGGAAAGTGTCTGCACAATACTGGCTTAGGTCTCTGTGCCAGGAGCCTCTATCCACAATCCATCTCCTTCTGATGATACAACTGATTGAAAGGGTCTCATCATTTCTCTTGAGAATCATCCAAAGCAGAGAACAGAGGATCGTGTTATGATGGTTATGACACAGAAATGTGTCACAGTAGAAAACCAAACTGTGTTGTCCTCCTAAAACTCCTTGGATATGCATGTGATCAAGCTAGAAAGAACATCCTAAGAAAGGAGATTTGAATTCTAATTGTCGTGAAGATGTTTTAATCAGAGGATACATCTTCACAATACTCCCTGTGAGTGTTTCCAGGCCTGAGAGATGCTTCCAATCTAGTTTAAGCTTAGTTACGCTGAGTTCTGACAATAGAGTTAAGGAGGTCAAAATACTTAAAGTTCCTGGCAATTTTACAGTTCATAACAAAGCTCATTACATGAAGGGGAGTTCCTTATCGCTGAGAACACTGACCATTAAGTTATGTTGTGTAAAACCTAAAGAAGAGGTTCAGTCCTGGGTATGACTATCCATCAACTGCTGTCTTCTGAAGCCATCTCAAGAGCCTTAGCTCAGTTTCAAATGAACGTGTTTAGACCACAGGAACACTGTCACACCTTGTACCTTCTCACATCTCCCTTGAGAAGTTCCAGAAGGCCCATCCTTTTGCTCTGACAAGTAGTTCTTCCTTCAGATCACCACAGTTCATTGGTGTAACAGTACTAGGGAGAATGTAATTATGTTTTTCAAAAAGAATGAGGAATTCAGACTCACAGTGACATTGCTTCAGGGAGTAAAATTTAAAAAAACCCCTCCCTGTTTCACTGATAAAAATAGCTCAAATCTTCAAACTTTTTTGGCTATGACTGCCTGGAATAATACATGTTCATCTCCCATATTTCTTAAAGTAACAAGAACAATAATTCTGAGAAAAGCAAGACAGGATATCCAGTAACCATGAACTTAATGGTATCATTTTAGTTGAAGCAGAATCCAAATTATAACTACACAAAAAGCCAACAAATAATAACAACAGGATTAGATCATCTGGACGTATAACATAAGAGGTGAGGTTCTTTTGAACAAAGCCAAATTACTAAAGCAACCATCCAGTGAACTTCACTCCTTTCACAGGAAAAAGAGTTTGTATATGTGTGTATTCATATGTGTGTTCATTTGGAGAATTAAGCATAAAGGTAATTTCAAATAAAGAAACTCTGGCATGGAACCATACAGATGACAATCTGTCTATTCTTGACCTATGTCTTACAACACCCTCCATGAACCTTTTCATTCCATACCTGTGTACAAGACTCTCCCTTTTGCTCTAGTCATGTCCCTTTACAAATAAGTTTATTTTCTATCTGTGTATGAGTCCAGGACAGCTCTCAGAATGGGAACCACCTAGCACCAACTTTCTAAGAAGTTATGTCTACAGTTGTTGTCTGGGCTGCTGAAGGAATGCTACAAGTGAAGTCTCAAGTAAGCAGAATGGATGCTCTCCAGATGGATCCATCTCTCTTCATTGACTACAGACAGGATTTGACTAGTTTACATTACACACCAGGCTTTCACACTCTCAAAATTAGGTGCAGTGAATCTCATTTTCAGCAATTATAGGAGCTTGAGCTTTGTGTTTTGAATTCTGAGGTGATGAGCTATGTGAAAAGCAGCTCATCAACAAAATCCAGGGACCTATGTCAGCTTAACAGCTCTGGTGGGTATCAAGAGGAGGCAGATCCAAGCACTTGGTTTTCTTGAGTCCTCTGTTCTGTTCAGCAGTGTTGACCAGCACCTTTTGTCTTTATTCCAGGCTTCAATCCAAGTGTGATCAATCCTCTCACTGTAATTATGTCAAATACCAGAATAGGAAGCTCTTATTCAAATTTTAACCATAAAGTCCACCCACAAACACAAAACCCTAAATAATTCACTCTCCTTTGGAAGTACCTGGAGAGCAAGTCAATTATCCCACTGCAAACTACAGTTAGACCTGTATTTTTTTACCTAATACTTTGCAACAAGGATGCTGACTAACTCAGTTGAAAGCTGATAGCCTGCCAGTACTTTCCCATAATTTCCCTTGAGGGATAAACAGATTCTCCCAAAATTGACTGAGAAAGCACAAGGGCTAAGAATTACACAGCCAGATACATGCAATAAATCGTATAAACAATGAAGAAACAATTGTATACATGTGGGTGTACAGTTCACACCCAGTTTGCATTAATTTGGCTTTTGAGACCTTATTGACAAACTCTCTAGATAATTCTGAAAGAAAACAGACTGTAAAAGAAACTTGTATATTCTCAAAATCTGAAACATCATACTATTATTAAGAAAAATCTATTGGTTTTGAAAATACTTGTTTTCATAAGGATCCTGAACTGACATTAAAACACTATTGAATTAGACAAGGTTGAATAAAGTGGCAAGGATGATGTTCAAAAAATGGACTAAATTGTTGGGATTTGCCAGCCTGCAAAAGGGACAATGAGGGGGAAATGTAAGAGGTACAGACAAGTGAAAGCATTACACTATAATAAAAAAGGAAAGGAAATAAGGAAATTTTTTTCAGCATTTCTAAAAATATAGGAATTGGAAGAAATCAAACAAATTGAAAAGGCAGAGGGGTTAAAACAGACAGGAGAAAGCACTGGGATTTTTTTCCCCTCATGGATTCTAGTTAAATGTTGGAGCTCATGAGCAGAGGATACTGAAGGTCAGATATATATGCACAAGTACAAAACATGATAGGAAAAATGGACAGGAGAACTGTCCATCAAGAGCAATGAAACAAAAATCTGAGGTTCTGCAGTTGGCTCAGGAAATCCTCCAGATGTGGTGTTGGAAACTGGGCAGGAAAACTAGGGAAAATGTCCCTGCATTTTTGCCTGGTCTTATGCTTCTTCCCCAAATGTGTGCTGTGGGTGACTGTCAGAAGTTTGAGAGTTTTTTTGACTTTTGTCCTGATCCATTATGAGCATTTTTATATACTCATGTAGTCAGTGTCTCTCCCTGGACCTTTCCTTCATTTCTATGGTTATAAGTACTTTCTGAATTTTCCCAGTGCAACCATACCTTCAAAGTGCATTTTGTCAAAGCTGGTGAATTTTCAAATATTTTGCAGGTCCATTCTTTTCAAATGATCTCTCAGGCCTTTTTCTCCAGAAATTCAGTAACTTTCTTGTTTTGAGAACTCTGATTTACACTTCTTGATACAGGCTTTGGGATATAACGACACTTCCTCTTCACAAGTGTTCTTTCTTAAACATTATCAAAACAAGACTTTTTTGTGTGTGTGAGAGAGAGAAAGAAAAAACATATTTAGTGATATTCTTGCCAATCTTAAACAATAAAACTACAGTAATGAGTAATCATGGACACCAAGTAATGCAAAAGCCATAATTAAAATAAATAAATAGAAAACTGCTTTCAGCAATTTGAGCACCACATTTGATGCAATGCACTTTTGTAACTAGCCAGCAGGAGTGTGAGTATGAGTAAGACACCAGAGCGAAAACCAAAACAATAAGCCAGTGTACAGACTTAAAGAAGAAGGAAGTATGAGCAACTTAAAAAGAAATGAGGACCGTAAATAGAGAAAATAATAAATGCAAATAAATCGCAGCTGCAAAGGGAATTACAGAAAGTTAAATGTTTGATGATGTGAAATCTGAGTAGTTTAATTCTAAATGTTAATTATTTCAAGTGCCTTTTGCAGCATGCTGAGTCTAGTGAAACAGTATGAATCACTGTCTAGCCTTAAATATGAACCATAATGGAGTTTATGCCAGTGATGGTGTCTCTTTTCCAGGTTTTGGACTAAAGCAGTCTTCAAGCATTGTTTATTTAGAAGGTTTAACACCCTTCCCCTACCTTCTGTTTTTTCTTTGTACAACAACAGCTCTTCTCTCACAGATGTCTTCTTAGCTGACTTTTAAATATGCAGAAGTCCTATTTTCCATTCCCCTAAAGGGATGAGCTGTCTTGATACAAATATTGATATCACTGTTTTATTACAGCTGCCAACAGTTTGGTCTCAGGATGGATTCATGCTGCACATCAAGCTGCAGCAATGTTTTCCAAGAAGCTCTGCTTCAGATTTTGGCTTCCACATGTATGGGATTTGGGCATCCTGGTGCAGTTCTTCATAAACTCAAAAAAGCAAGGGCATCACTGAAGTTGCCTTGATATGGTTTTTTTTCCTCATTTCCATATATCATGCCTTGATTCATTTGGCAGCCACTGATGATGTGCTGAAGGAATGGTTCAGATCCTTCTGCAAAAAGAGATTGCTTTGGTTTTATCCCTTTTCCTTGATTCACTGAGTTCAACAGAATAGAGCACTTCACAGTCCATGTTATTTATACACCAAAATATCAGAGGTGAAAGGATTCCTCTGATGCAGGCTTTTTCAGAGGTTAATTATGAAATACAGTTTGTATTACAATAAGCAATTTCACATGGAGAAGTTTCTTATTCCTTATATTAACAGCCTTCAACAATTTTAGAATTTAACCCCAGGCACAATTAGCAGGAATCACTACATCTCAGTATAGCCTCAGCTTTTGTAGATTGTATAGAGGAACTGAGTAACTGGCAAGTTTAGACTACTACTGATCTTAAATCACAGCTTATGTGAGAATAAGCCTCCTAACGTTAAAGCAGAAAGGAAGTGTTTGGAACTTCACTTATGCAATTGCTCACATAAATCACAGTAACATCTTAATATGTATCATTAGAAGCCTAAATACTTACAATAATCAGGATGCTATATCACAAAATTCTGTGGGTAAGCAACGAGCTATTGATTTCTCCAATGAGTACAACACATGTTTATGTCACTATGTAAATAATGATGGTAAAATATGATCTAGATATTATCTCAGAATCCACGAGGTGGCAGTGTCATAGTTTTCTTAGTATCACACTCTGAAATATTATTATTTTTTTAAATACTTAAATGATATTATTTTATTTATCAACTCAGGTTTGGAAAACTTGGGGAAGTACTTGAGACAACTCCTTTGGTTCCAAAACTTGGCTATGAAAAATTATTTCCTAAGAAAAGGCAGAAACTGTTGTGCAAAGATGAGGAGCTGGTTTCCTGTGAACCATCTGTCATCTTCCTGGGTATTTACTACTGAGGTGTCCACGGAGGCTTGTAGAGGATGCTGAATTCAGATATGATGCTATCCTGCAGAGAAATTAGAATATCACACCCCAAAATCAGCCAGTCCTCAAAACCTACTTTCATCTACAGTAGCAAAAGTAAAATATAAAATTAATGGCAATTTTTCATTATTTCAGTTTTATTTAGAAAGCCTGATCAATTCCTGACTTGGGGATTTTGAAAAAATACTGAATGTTAGCCCTATGTTAGCTTCTATCCGGTGTCTTTAATAAAAAGCTCCTTACTGAGAAAGTAGAATATAAAATATGATCCTAGGTTAATGAAAAAAATATTTGCATCATATTTTTAAAAAACCCTCAGAATGCAGAACCACTACAAATATCTAAAGGGAGAGATACCCTTGTCCTTTTCTCATCTTCCCCAGGAAACACATCATCTCTGTTGCAAATGAAGGAAAAGGTCATGCAGAATCTAACAAGTGGTTTCATTTGAATTCCCTGGCTGCTGTTGCGCCCGCTGTAAGCTGCTCCTGGGCTGTTCTGCTCTGTCCCAAGGGCTGGGGTTGTGGCCATCACCCTGGCTGCTGGCTCTGTGCCAAGGCAGAGCTGGGTGGCCCACACGGCGCTGCCGCCACACTGAGCAGATTGATGCGATTGGGTAGATGGCATCTGTCAGGATCTGTCACATTCCCAGGAGGGTGATTAATTAAAGCAATCTTATTTAAACGCAGCCTATCAATTCCAAACTGTTGTACATCTAATGGCAGCTTTCCTCCCTTATTCTAGCAAGCCCTTCAATAAGCACCAGGTATGAGGCCATGCACATGCAAAAGGAGTTGCTCTCAGCTGGGATTTCCTGGACACCTCTCAGAGCAAAAGCTGCACCATCAGCTAGTTCAACCTGTTAGTGCTTCCAAAATAATCCTGTAGGATCTGTGGCAGCTGCAGTCTTCTTGAAAATTCACATCTATGCTTGTACCTCTCTTCCTTCTCTCCTGACCACTTCTCGGTGTGATCTTCTCTTTCCTCTTCCAGCTCTCCATTTGGCTCTCACTCTGAAAGCCTTTCTCTTTTCTCCTGGAGTGAACTCACCCACACAGAACATCTCAGCTGCAGTCCCAGCTCTCCTGCCATTCCAGACTTGGCAGGTACAGCTCAACTTGGTGATGAAGGCACCCGCCTGGAGGTACCTACTTGCAGATGTCTGTGTGTGAGCTGGGTGCTGGATGAGCTGCGTGGAGGTGTAATCAATACTGTCAGCTATTCCAGGAAACACACAGGCATCTAAAATTAGTCTCATCATCTACAAGACACACTTCACCCCTCTGTCCGAGTCAGCCTTTCAGCTTGTCTGTGAACATCGCCTGCTTCCAGCAGCTCAGGTCAAACCTGGTTAAGACACAGCTTTTGGCCTTTCCCAAAGCTTTACCAGCTGTGTCCTGCTGCAAGCCCAAGGCATGCTGCCACCTTAGACCTACCTCCAGATGCTCTCACCTGGCCTGTCTCTAAAATTGCAGGTTATGTCTGAGTGACATTTCTGTAGCCTTTCAAACCCATTTGTAAGTATTCAGAGCGGCAGCAGCACTCAGCCCTGAGACTGGGCAGGGGCATCAGGACAGGCAGCAGCACCTCTGTATCCCTGCAAAAGGCACAGAGGTTGGTTCCACCCAGAAAGAGGTAGCTGCACTTTGCATTCAAGCCAGTGAAAAAACGATTAGGAAATCCCTTGCTAGAAATTTCACATTTAAAAAATGGCAACCTGATCCACACAAAGTAAATACTGGCCAGACTATTGAACTGCCAGCATGGGAACAGCAGAAGAGAAAAAATGTTGTCCGTGAGCCAAAATATCTGCCAACTTGTGGTGCCCATTTAAGAATTACCTCCAAAACTACCAGGGTAGAATTAGATGGGTAGCCCATGGGCATCTCATCAGCCATGCCTTTAAGTAAACTTTAATGAAACTGTTAATTATCACAACTACTAAATTTATCCCTTTATTGGTTGATGCCTCTTCAATCTTAAAAAAAAAAAAAAAAAAAAAAAGAGAGAGAGAGAACTCTACAGTGTGGTCTACTGTTACCTTCGGTAATGAGAAAATACACCAGCAGTCTTGAGCCAAGATATTTAGGTACTGTGGAAATGTTTAGTATTTATGTTTTCATCTGTGGATTTTTTGTTTTGCTTTCTCAAATAAAACTCAAACAAAACACCCTCAAAACAAAAATGATCTGCTTCAAAATCTCTTGGACAGCTCTGGAGACAGCAAAACTTAGCTGGAGTATTTCCACTAAGACTTGACCTAAATTAATTGGTTTTGAAACTTCCACCTCTTTCATTTGCTTCAGAGCTTCCCTGGTAGCACACAGGCAGAAAAACTGGGTTCTTCTTGTCTGACTGTCTGTCTGTAACTGAGATGAAGAGAAGAAGCATTAGATGCCCCGCATCTTGTATGTAGCATTTAAAGAAAAACAAAGTGATTCATATTTTATATACACTGAGTAAACAGTCTCAGACTTTTTTCTCTGTGATGCTGTTTACTATAAAAGGAGATCAGAGGGACAAGATCTCCACCTTGGGCCTCTCAAGAAGCATATGAAGTGAGCTGGGTCTTGCCCAGATGAGGGGAGAGGCTGGGAGCAGAAGCAAAATCACCCCTAACACAGAGGTCACCCCTCAGCAGGGTGATGGGGCTGGGGACCTTTCTTTCTTTCTTTCCTTCCTAAAAAGAAGCAGCCTTTCCTTTCTATCTCCAGCCAGACCTCCACCCCAGCCACTCCTCTGACATGTTTGGGTTGAGATTAGGCCTCTGCCCTGATTGATGCTAATAGGATGTGTGCAATGAGACACATCACAGCCTTCTAAGATAATGTTAGCAGTTATTACATCATTATTGTCATTAAAGAGCACTAACACATACCACCAAAATGTTCGCAATATATTTTAGCTCTGAGAAAAGCATTAAAAACTACTGTAAGATTGAAAAGATCTGTCTAGGCTTGCACATTCAGAGGAAATTGAAAACCCCCAACAAATACCCGATCTTCCTGCATTACCTTCAGGAACTTCTGAGTGCAACTTCTTCAGTGCAACTTCTGAGAGTCTGGTAGAACTGATGCTTTATTTTTCAGAGGACTGAGAGGACAGGGTGAAGGGACCTGGGTGTCCCAAGCTGACTTGACCAAGGCGACTAAGGTGACCTTCATCCTGGTGACCAGGATGCTCGAGGCAGATGATCCAAATCACTCTGATTTCTTCCCTGTTTCCCAAGAAGCTATTGCAGACAAAAATCCCTGTATTCCACAAAGAAGTAATTACATGAGAAGCAGGTTATACAATTAAATTACTAATGCATAGATTAACAACACAACATTGGCAAAGGGGATATTTTCATAATTAGCTTCGTAATTCAAGATGCCAATTTCAAAGATGCCTTTTAAATTTTATTTTCATAAGGCTTACCTCCCTGACCTATTTAGGCATCAAAATAAATGTTTTCTTTAGGATTTTTGAACCTTCAGAAAAAGAATTCTATATTAAATCTACTTTCCTCCCTTTTCTTCTCTAGAGGTTTCCTTCCTGTCTTACCTTAGACAAGACATTAGTTTTCTCTGTTCCTCAGTCCCATATCAGTAAAATGAAGCTAGTAGCACTTCTCAGCAGTAATTTTTGGGGAGGATTAAGAGAGACATTGTTTGAGATGTTCTTCAGCACACTAATGTGGGAGACAGCTATAAGAGGGAAGAGCAGATGAAAGAAAGAAAAAATAAAGGGTAAAATATTTCTTGTCTCTTAGTTGGGAGTCAAACTTTGGGAGCTAATGTGGGAGTCAATCAGAGCTGGATTTGTCCTGATGGTAATTGCAGCTTTTATAGGATCATTTAAATTGTCTGTCAAATGAAAATATTTCTGTATAATGAGCATGCTATTAAAAACACCCCCGCCAAACTGAGGGCAGACACAGTCACCATATCTATGAGGGACTGGCACAGATGCAGAGCTACCACCAAGCTGGGTGAAGAGCAGCATACAGCACCTGAGCCTTTCCCAGACCTCTGCAGGCAGGCTGGGCAGGTAGGCAGGGCCAATAGTGACATTTAATTTGGAAAAAAGCATCCCCTTCCAGTTCCTCACTTCTGATGTACTCATTATATGGTTAAATCCCCTGAGCTGGATGGATTTTGTCTGACTTGTGTCCTTTCCTACTGCCCAGTTCTTAGTGGGATGCTTTTGTTCTTCTTAGATATAAAATTAAACCTGTGAAAGTGACCAAAATCAGGAAGGCATTCTTACAAGACCTACATTTTAACTTTGAACTTTGCCTTCAGACCATGTGTTAAAAAACACTATCATAACAGACAGAAGAAAAAGAAATACAAAATTACAATGCTGAAGTAATCACTTGTGGTTTGGCTCAGTATTACCTAGAAACTTCTTGTTTCATTTGATTTGAAAATGTTCCCAAACTCAAAGTTAAACTTTAAACTCACCTGAGTCCTTTGAGTCCTTATTGAGATGTTAAACGTGCCTTCTCTCTGCATATTACACAGCAGTGTTACTAGCTCCTGAAGGAATAAAAAAATGTAATATTTTAGTAACAGTGCAAGGACACTCTGCTTTTTACTTTTTTTTTTGTTTTTTTGTTTTTTCTTTTTCTTTTTTTTTTTTTTTTGGTGTGTGTGAAGAAACATATTGCTATCAGTACAGATGTATCATTAAGGGCATAAATATTTCCTGGCTACACATTGTGGGTGTGCTCCTACCTAATTTAAAATGATGAGATTTAATGTTGACTTCATTCTCCACAGTATTAAATTCATAATCAGCACATGTGTCTAATTAAACTATGAAAGTTATTGAAAGGAATAATCTCCTATCAAGATTCTTATGAGTTGGGCTGTATCCTAAACCAGCCTCATGAAATACAGTTTTGGCAAATACCATATACTTACATCATTACAGAATCAACAATGCTATTCTAATGTCAACTTTAAAATGTACATTCTTTAATGATAATGAACAAAATCCAGGCCTGATATACAATAAATTGGCTTGGTCACAGGATACATTTCTTTATCTTTAAAAATGAATCAAAATAGGTACTGTACATAAAATGAAATATATGCTAAACTACTTCTTGGAAATAGCTCATATTTAATGACATTAAGTAAAAAGTCACTGCGAGTTTTAGAGCTGCCTTCTTCATGGCCACAATGAAGACAGATTTGATACAGTCATACATACATAAAGCACCTGATTTTCCAAATTAACACAAAATACTACGCATAACCCCTTAGAGGTGGTAATAAGGTGATGCTGATGAAACCTAGATAAACACAGTTCTCCCAAAACCGAGCATGCCAGGCAAATTCCCACTATAAACTACATCAGTCTGTGATTTTGACAAAAACCTCCAGTTTGGTAGTTAGGGAGAGCTAAGATGCAAGCTCCCAAACTTGCAGACACTTACACATGCAACTGATTTAATTACCAAACATGCCTCTCCTTTCTTTCCACTTGCTGCCTAGTCAACAGTATGCCAAGGAAGTTGATACAGGATCTATTTTTTCCTGTAATCCTTGAAAGTTTTGCAGTGATGATTTCTGTTTTTAAACACATTCCTCTCTCTCCTATGTTGAAAATACAGTAAAGAAAACATGTTTGAGTTAATGTGATAACAGGCAAAGTGCTACAAGTGCAAGAAGATAGTGCTCTGAGGTAGTGCTCACAGCAGTATTACCTTATGCAGGAGCATTCTGAGATGCTTTTAGACAAAGGAGAAATCTGAAAGTGATGGTTCTCTTTTGTCTTGCAGGAGCTCACCAACAGCAACACTTGTGCAAATAGCACATAGCAGACCTGCCTTGTGACCTACAATGATGAGCACAACCACAGAAACCAGTCCTCAAATACCTGTAGCACCTAGCATCACCAGACTTAGGTATGTGCTTAACTTCAAGCATCCAATTATCTCTAGTGAAGCTCCTGTCCTTCAAAAGTAGGCTGAATCAGGCCTATGTTTGTTCAAACGAGCTCACACACATGTTAGCACAGTCACAGCCCTGCCCTGCTCACCAAGTGCATGCATATATGGAGGCAGGACCTGTCCCTATGCTTTTAAATAGGCAGATTTTCTTTTTCCAATGATCTGGCTGCTATGACCAACCCAATCACAACCCGAGTTGGACTGAAAAGAGACTTCTAGAAACTTTCCAGCATTTGGTCCAAAAAGAATATTGGAAATATAATCATTAGAGTGATTTTACTAAAATACACACACAATTGGTTTGCTGTCAAAATGATAAGGGGAGGGAGAGAAATGCATTTAAAATGTACTGAAAAGAATGTCAAGAAACATTTATCAGACAATTTTAAGAAAACTAACTGTGCAATACCAGTGAACATATGAATATAATATACAGCAAATTTCTCACTTTGCAAATATCTGACTCTTGAATGTCATCGATTTCATTTCAAACAAATATGCAGTGCCAAAGTGGCACATATAGGATACTGGGTTTAGGTTTTGCCACTCTGTTTTGCCTGAAGCAGTTCACAGTGAGCTATGCTAGAAAAGTCCTCTATAGCATGTGCTGGAAAGCCCTTGCTTCTGTTGGGTGAGCTCAGTGAATGTACTGAGGGTTACTGGGCTTGTATCCATGTCAGGGATGTGAGCATAAAATCATAAACACCGTAAAGCTTTCCACCCCTGAAATGATTGGGGTTTGTAGATTCAGAGATACTCATTCAGGGATTTAACACATTTCAACACTATTGAGGCAAGGCTAAAGTGAGGAGCAGGGCTGCAATCCACAACATCTCCTCCCAGTTCTCCTGCTGCTTTCCAGAGGGTGAGGTGCCTCCTTGATTTAAAATAACAAATCTCAGCTGCTGCAAGCCCACCCTCTTCCTCAGTCTCTGACCTTGTCCTTTTGCAGGCACTAGCACTCATGTTACTGCATAGCAGATGGATTTGAAGAGCTGATCTGTCTGTAAACTAATCTTTGTTCTTCTAAGTGATTAGTTTTTGATAAATTCCTGCACTTCATGTACCAGCTTCCCACCTGGGCAGTGAGGTTCTACGGCTGGCACAACAGGGACACAGACCCATGTCAATGCAGACTTCCAATTCACTAACCCCATCCATATCAACCTCCCTTCTCAAGCAATCCAGTTAGCTGGTCCCTGCACTGTTCAGATTTTGGAATTGCTCAGTTGTGGTGTTCAGTTACAATCAGAAAGACAACTAAGGAGAAAACCACCGTGAAGTTAAACAAAAGAACTATCTTTGCTTCTTCAATACAGAAAAGAAAGCAGCTGTGATAGACAGTGCAATTAGTGGAAACATGTTTGGTTAATATCTGTGTTTCCATACAAATGGAGAACTGCCCAGGGCAGCTCAGTGGTTAGAGATTAGAATTTCTATCTGGAGCCTTCTATTTCTGGCTTTGTAAGGGACTTGCAGCCTTCAGCCAGGATGAAATTTCTTCTAGTGCCCCTGTTGACCCTCTTACAAGCAGAAAGTACTTATTTAGCTTGTAGAACCTATGGGCTTAGTTAATAAATGCCTAGATAACTAATAAATAGCCATAAAGCACAGTGCTGATCAAATCTTTGTAGCCTGCAGTGCTAAATAGCAACTATGATATTTAGCCTGGTTTCCAGAGAGGCAAAACAATTGTAACAGGCACACTTTCTCCAAAGCCCAATACCCCACTCAACACAGCCTGTCCCTTCCCACCATATGCTTTTGAACCTGGGGAAGGCAGCATTGAAAGGTGGATTATGTCAGAGTGACTTCACAGGACAAAACAGTCACAGGGAACAACCCTTTCCCTGACCTGCCCCTGACTTTTGCGGACAGGCTTCCTTCCAGTAAAACAAGGGTCTACAGGATAGTTACACATTACCCCAGCAGGCTGTTGAATTGATATTTTAGCTTTGGATCACTGGTCTGAAAGACAGTTGGGTTGGGTGGGGTCATCTAAGACTTTTTTTACCACACTCCAGGGAGACTCAGACTGAACCACTGTCAACTCACTCACATGCCACAGTACTGTGGCAGAAGGGTACCTGATACCCACCACCACTAAGCTCAGGTCTAGAGATCTTTGTCTCTCATGTTCTTAAGCATTAAATTAATTCCTTTCCACTGTCTTGCTCCCTGTGAAATCATGTACTCATGAGTAAGTCCTGTTAAGTCAGAAGTCTCTGGAGTGTCACAATGACATTCTCATTTTATATCTGCTCCCAAAGGTGTGAGTGCAGCAGAGGACAAAGAGCATATCCACTGGTGGTAGCATATGGCTGTGGTGCCATATAGTATAGTGTAGTCCTACAGAAATACATAGTAGACCCGTTCTTAATTCTGCATTAAAAAAAAAAAAAAAAAAAAAAAGTAGCTAGATTCAGATTCACAAAGGTTTTTAACTATCTTTGCCTTATTGAAAATAGATAGGAGTTGGGCACCCAGGTGAATCTTGTCCTTTGACTCCATTTTGTTAGCTGTAGTTATGATAAATACTTTCTTATGTTCTGAACACATCACAGTCAAACCCATAGGATGGAACTGGGCCCCTTAGTTTGTCAGGGATGCACTGCTGCTAATGCATAGAATCTAAATTGTTCTCTATTTTCATTCCTCATCTTTACATTTGAAAGTTCAACCTAAACATAGCCCTGCAATTCATTTTTCTAACTATGTGTATTCTTGGACAAGTGATAGTGTTTGCTCATCAGCTTCCTATCTTGAAACACGTCAGGGATGGGAAGCATGTGCCAATACTCTCCCTGGTGCGTTCCAGTTCTCTTGCTGAATAGATCACCCTGACAGACTCTCCTTTACACTTTTGAATTGTTTTTTCCAGTGCCGTCAGCTTTCTAAAATGTGCCACACCATCATACTTACACCAAGCACTTCAACAGAGTGTGGAGGACCACCTCCTTTTGGAGAGAGCAGCAAGAATAGCTACAAGAAAAACAAGATGATAAATAAGAAGATTATAGTTTCTTGTTCACCAGTTTCTTCACCTTAAAGATGCTTCAGGCCTCTGAGAAGCTGCTCATAGTGCATACACATCATTGTAAGCACAGCAAAGGGAGTATGCAAGGATTATTGAAGCCCCAATACAGTGTATTTGTCTCATACAGCTGACCTAAAATAACATGGCATCGGCATGGTCAAAATGGAAAGGAAACATCTGTTTCTCCTTTTTATGTTAGTGACAATCCATTTGTTAGCTTTAGAATAGCACAGGCTGTCCCACTGATAACAGCTTGGGCCCTGGCTGTCCAGCCCAGGCAGGTGCACAGGGAATTGAGTGACTAAGAACAGATAATGTGGGACTGTCCTTAAGAGATGGCCACCAGACTGAAATATTTTTCTTAATCTCTTTCTTTCAAAACCAGTGAGGAAAATTCTTCCAAATCTAGTTTAACTTTATGGATGTGTATGGGTTAACTGATCAATAATCAAAGCCTTGTGAGTAACACAGTCTAAGTGTAACCACAATCTAGGGGCTGGCATTGTGTGCCTCCATCCTCAGTACTCCTTTTACAGCAAGTGATTTCCAGTGAGTTCAAATAAATGAGACGGGATCAGTCAGAACACTATATTGCTGCTTGTTTTTTAGCAATTTTATCTTTCAGGGAGCAGAAAAGATTGGTTTTATTTTCATTCAGTGTAATTTCTGGTGTGTTGCTGACATACATGAAATGAGGAAGGCAGTAAGTGTAACCTCATCCACAGCCATCATACATTTCTCTTATTGAAACGGGCTTTTTGCTATCTGTTGTCAGTAAAAGATACTGCAGAGTAAGAATCTCACAAGTTAACCACATAAAATGTTACACACTGCCTTAATCACAGATTTGTTTTGCAGAGAATTGGTCTATAGCTGGGTTAGATGTCTTTATCACTTGTGCCAAAAAGCCCATAGGAAAGAGGAGTCAGATAAACAAACTGTGAAAGTGCTGCTGATGCAGATTAGTGGAAGGCTGGCTAGCTGCTTTTTAAAAGCATTGTGTTCTGATGTACAGCTTTTTCTATATACACTTCATGGTGACATCCCATGCCTAAACCAAATACATACTTTATTTAATTTTCCTTTCAAAATGTTTTGATGTAAGGTCTGACATTTTTCTCATGGTTAATCATAGAACTGGGCAATGTTTCTTACAGATCCCTGTCCTTTACTCATGCAAAGCATTCATTGGTTTAAATGATATGATTAAGGGAAGAAGAGTTGGGGCCAAAAAAGGAAGCATGCAAAGGGAAAATAGATGTATCCAATAACTTCTATTGGAATATGGAGCCTTTCACTTACAATCTGGTTTAAATCAGTAGCTGCTGAAACTCATTACCACAAAAAAGATGGGTCCTCTGGTGCAGGCCCTGACGTTGAGATCTCCAGTCTCACAGCAACTCCACAGGCATACATGGCATTGCTCAGCACCTCAGTTTCCCAGCACCTCTGAAAAATGAAGCCACCGTCTGCCTTGCGAACACTACAAGGGAGAGACCCCAACCCTTGCTGGTTTGTACTCGGAAGGACGCACATTGAGAGGGGAGATGGCTATTTGACGGTCTAGACGAAGTGAGGTTATTTGCTCTGAGTTGCAAGTGGTCAGATAGATGCTCGGAGCACAGCCAGCACTGACACTATGACAAGGGCAGAATGGGCTAAACATGCTCTCCTCTAAACACCTTGTGGGGTCCGGAGACAAGCCTAGAGATGCCAGAGTCCTGCTGTTTAAGGGGAGGGCTTTTGAATCACTCACGGGCAGACATACCTGGTAGTGTCCAGAGGCCGAACGCGCAGCGGGGGCTGCGCCTGCTCGCCAGCGGTACCCGCTCGGCCTGACAACGCCCGGGTGCATGATACGGGCCACTAAGGGCGGCCGAAGCAGTTCCCCTTGTGGCTCCCGTGCGCGACATCCATCCGTCCTGCCCCCCGGCTGGGGGAGCCTGGCCGAGAGAGACGCGGGGGGAAGGAGGGACGTAGGGAGGGGAGAGAGAGGAAGGGAAGGAGGCGCCCCCTCCCTCCTTCCCCCCGCTGCGCACCAGGGCTCCTGCGATGTGGTGAGTCAGAGGCAGGTCAGGACCGCGCCGGAGGGGCGGAGGGAGCAGGGGGAACTGGCTGATTTACCGCTGGGAGCCGCCACCGGCGCGGCGAAGGCGCCGGAGGGAAGGGTGCGCAGAGCCACCCCACAGCCCAGGTGCCGGGCAGGAGGCCCTTGCCTGCCGGGGCGCGCAGCCCCCCCGCCCCCAGGTAGGGACGGCAGCGCAGGGCCGGGGAGGCTCAGCCCGTAGGACGGAGGGAGGGGGCTGCGAGGCGGGAGGCAGGGAAGGAGGGAGGAAGGGAAGCAGCGAGCGGACAGAGCAGGGTCGCGGAGGTGCGCCGGGCTGAGTCCCGCTCCGCTCCGCCCCGCCCGGGCTGGGCCGGGCTGTGCTGTGGCGGGTGCCCGGGCGAGGATCGCGGAGCCACCCCTCTAGCGTACAGCCCTCGCCCCTCTGGCAGCAGTGCCGGCGCGCAGCCCGCTCCGCACTGGTAAGGACCCGCAGCCGCGGGGAGGACGGGGCGAGGCGAGGGACGCGGGGACCAGGATGAGCCGGGAGCGGGTAAAGGACGCGGAGCGGCCCGAGTGCTGTGCTGCGCTGTGCCGTGCCCCGCCCGGGAACTTCGCGGGAGCGCAGAGACACACGGAGCAGGCAGCCTCCGCGCAGGGTGGGCGCTGCGGGGGGCAGGTGAGCAGCGGTGCGGGGCCGCTGGCACCGGACCCGCCCCTGTCCAGCCGGGCTCCGCAGGGCTCCTGCACCGGGGGACATCCGCGAAGTCGCTGCGGCGGGCAGGGCAGGGCAGGGCAGAGAGGGCAGCGCTCCTCGGGCTGTCCCGCTCCTCCGCGGGCCCTGGTGCGTGGCTTTCGGCGGCCGCGCAGGCTGAGCGCGCTGCCCTCCCGGCCCTTTCCGCTCCGCAGGCACGGCGGGAGCGCGGAGCGGGGCTGGCGGCGGCAGCAGCGCCCGCGGCTGCTTTGCGGTGGGGCTGTCGGCAAGAACAGCGGGTAAGTTCTAACTCTGAAACGGTGGCTCGGAGGTGTGTGTGTAGGTTTGTGGTGGGCAGCGCGGCCGCCTTCCGTGAGGCTGAGGTCTCGGAGAGAGCCTGGAGGATTCCCCAGGGGAGAGGATTGTACATGATGGGTGTGCGGTGTTCGCAGCCTTCCACGCACTCGTATGGCGGTTTGCGGTTTGTTTCTGCATTTGTTTTGGTTGTTTTGTTTGTTTGTTTTTAATTTTTAGAAAGCAGGATTTGCTTTAACTGGTATAGAATTCTCACCGTATAATTGCATTCCACGACTGTTTCCATGTCAGCATTAAACTAGATGGTCTTTGGGTTTAGAAATACTTACTGCATTCCTTAGAAACTGGAAGTTTCACACATACATCTAAAAATAAAGATTAATAATCAAGGAAGAGTGATGTTTAACAAACTGTATTTGTAACCTGTAGGTGGTTATTTGAGCTGCAATGTGTGCTTTTTCCAAAGAACCTATGCCACGTGTGGTAGTTCATTTGCTTTTATCCTACAGGTGCTTTTAGCATTGTCCACCAGCAAAAAGGTGGATGCTGTCTTTTTTTTTTTTTTTTTTTTTTATGTCAGACGTTTGGATTCATAATCAGGCAAAGTAAAGTGCCTCACATGTTTCTCTAAGAGCTGGTTAAATGTTTATAGATCATACACTGAGAGCAAAAAGCTAGCCTTTGGCAGGAGCTGCATGTTGAAAACAAAGTAAGTTAGAGAATGACTATCTCTTGTTCTTTGTGTTCCCTAATCCTTCTTCAGCACTGTGTGATTCTTTTTCTGACCGTCTTCGAATACAAACTGAATAACTTGGGAAAAGGAATATTTTGTAAAACATTCATCTCTATTTACAGAAAAGAGAGTCAGCTTCTTTGCCTTTTTGGTGGAGAGGGAATGAATTGTCTTTGTTATCCCATAGGGCTTTTTTTTTTTTTTTTTTTTTTTTTGGCTTTTTTTTTTTTTTTTGCTTGCTTACTTGCTTGCTTGCTTTTTTTTTCTCTAAAGGATAACCCCTGCATTGTAGTTATTTACCAGTAAACTAAATTGCATGTGTTGTGGCTGGAGAGTGGATCATAGAGGTGTCATTTGCTCAGGAGAGCTGGGAGTGCAGCCTATATGGGGCACACTGAGTTAGGGCAAGCCAGCCAGAAAGCCAAAACTCAGCAGAGGTTCAATGAACAGCTCATGAATGCAAAGTTGAGTGACAAAAGTTGTCCTCCCAGGACTGCCTTTCCCATCCTGATTTTCCTGCGTTTATAGTTTTCTGGTTCCTTAGTTGATGACCTGTAGCCTCCTCCTGCTGGTCCAGTGCAATTGAAGGGGCCAACCCACCTGCTCTTATTCATGATCTGTGAGTGACCGCACTGTATTTTTCAGCTTGGAGAAATTCAAAGCCTGCTGCCTCCCAAGTCTGGCTTCCAGGACTGCAGACAGTAAGTGGCACAGCTGGCTGCAGAGCAAGAGGAGCAACAGCAGCGTTGCCCTCCCAGACGCAAAGGGAACCTGATGCCGGCAGCATGCTGGGCTGGGGCAGCCTGAGCTGCAGCAGTGGGAGCCCCAGTCCTCTGAGTGATCAGCTTTGTACCACGGTTGCTTTGTGGTGCTGATGTGTCTAGACTTTACTTGCTTCCGGCAGAGAAGCAAGGAGGGGTTCTGTATCTCCATGTGTGTTTGTGGAATATCTAGAGTAAAGGAAATCCTGCTTGGACTCTCTCTCAGCCCTACAGAAACACTAAATTTCTTGAACGAGGAAGCAACAGAGTAACTGAATAGCATTCTCTGAAACTACAGGAATAAGGAACCCAGAAGGGAGTTACAGGACCTGTTTGGTGCAAAAGAGAAGGGATGAGTTACAGTGTGATACTTCCAACAGGCCTTTCTAAGATTTTGGTTTGCAACCACATCTTTGTGACTGATTCCTGTAAAGCCCTTGAGTCCAGGCTTTCCACCCTCCCCCTCACTGCTGCCTTGCTGCCTGGCCTTCAAGCCAATGGCACAATTTTATGTTTCATTAGGCTGTTACTATCAGCCAGAGTGATCAACCTGTGCATGTTGTCTGACTTGGCCACAGCCTGTGATTTTGCCTCCCACAAAAGGTTCGTAGCCAGTTATTAAACCCATGGTCAAGCCATGGCAGCTGCCGCATGGTCTCAAGCAGCACATCATCTCTGAGCAAGCAGGACCCTCGCTCCATGGAGGACTTCACAGATGGCACATCTTTGCCTGTCCCTCCATGTCGCTTGGCATGGCCAAGCCAGGAAGGTTTCTGTTCATCTCTCCTTGTAAAAATGTTGTGTTTTTCTTGGCAATGATTTTAACAAATCTCTATCTTGTACATAGCAACTGATGCAAGCATGTTAGCAGAAGCCATTTTTAAATCAGTTTCCTTACCCAGGGGAAATGTAGTCTAGAGAGGGCCTTCAGGAAACGAATAATTAGGTGACCTTTTTCCCCCCAGAATATCAGGTCTGTTTTATGTAGAGCTGTTTGAAGTCACACAAATTCTCATTACTCTCCAAATCTCTAACCTTGCCTTGTTTGAGATACCTTTTAGGAAATCAAATCAGTGTTTCAATCTAATTTCCAAAGGCATTCAAACAACATGGTATGTGTGCTAACTTGTTTCCTCTAGCATTAGCAAATCTAGCAAATTGCCAAGCTATTTGCCTTCAGGAAAACTATGATGTTGTAGAAGAAGATAAAGTATTTCTTTTCCTCCAATGTTAAACATCAGAAAAATAAAGGAGAGGTAAAGTTATCAGATCAAATTGGTCTAGGATGTAACTCATTTGATGGAAAGAGAAGTGTGTTACCAAGTAGAATGCTTTTTCTTTTTTTTTAATAAGTTCTGAGAATTTTCAGTCACTCTGTGATCTTTTTCAGTCACTTGATGTGGTAGGATTGCGACAGTCCTCTTGACTCAAATGGACCTTCCTTGAATTAGTTGAAATCGAGTGCACCAAATATCAGAGTGGAAAATAGACGTGGAGATAAATAATTTGAGATGTTTTTAATCCTCAGATTTTTAAGAGGTTTATAACCTCAGATTTCAAAGAGAGGCTGTTGTGCATAACCCAGGTGTGGGGTGCATGTGGTACAAACAGGGAGGCTGTGGATACCCTGAAACCCCCTCTTCTCAACCTCTCCCCTTGGTATACCAGTCTCCAGGGAAGAAGATGCCTTTAAACATTGCGTTTCTCAAGTGGGTATCAATAACAGAAGAGTTTCATTAATGCTTAGAAGTTTAGTAAGCTCAAAATACCTTAACAGATGCCTTTTTTTTTTTTTTTTTTTTTTTTTTTTTTTTTTTTTTTGCAACCTACAGCTCCATGATAGTCTCTTCTGCTTATCCCAAGAAAATGAACGTACAGTTGTCCTTTTGTGTGGAAGGCAGTGGAGAGGTTCTTGTTTGAATTCATGATGAATTTGGTTGCAAATGCATGCGAAAGGAAAATTGCCAAATGCTTTCAGAAGATTTTCATTTTGCTCAAGTGTCACACCGACGGCCATCGCCATGGTATTTGATAGCTATCAATTTTGTTGTGTACTTTGTAGTTTTAACCTCTCTTTGAAGGGTCACATTGACATATCTCTTCCTGTAGTCAAAGAGAAATATCAATTTCTTTGTAAGTTGCTTTTTTCTACTGTAGCTCCTTCATTTTGACGTTTATCCAACTAAGCAATAGAAGAATCTTTTTGACATGTCCTGGTATCCTTTCTGTGAAGGATCAGTGACCTAGCTTGATAAATATAAAAAATCAGCAATATAACTAAATATCTGACATTTATTGAAATTCATTCTTTGCCATAGAGCTACTTTCTTTCAAAAATATTGAGAATAGTAAGGGATTGCATCTGCAATTTGATTAAAGCTACAGTTGTTAACCATTTGCCTTCTGAAAATTGATTCCTTCCCCTCTCTGTCCCCCAGCTTGACATGCTTATTGATTAAAAACTCTGCCCTTGCCTAAGCCAGCATATATTTGTTAGTGTTTGTGTGCTTCCTATGCAAGTTTCGGCAGGCTTTCGACTGTGGAAGTCGACTTTACTCCTAAGATCTTGGAAATGGTAAGGTTCCCTCACAATTGTTTTAAACTATATGATGACACATCTTTGAACCCCATTGTACAAAGGAAAAATACCTTCTGACTGGAGAGAGATTTCCTGTTTATGTGTGTTTGCTGGAATTAAGCCTTCCCCTGTGTGTTGGCTGAGTTGTGGGCTTGTTGGGTTGTTTTGTTTTGGTTTTTTTTTGTAGTCCAAAATGGTAACATGGCAAGTCACCTCCAGGATTTTTTTTCTTTTTTTTTTTTGGACAGGATACAGGTCTTTTATTTTCAAAATAGCATGGCTCTGGAGTTGATGATGAAGCATAGGGGCCTCTTTTACACTTCTACAAGCAGTCTCAGTTAATTTGAGCAGCACAGTTATAAAGATAGCTAGATTTAGGCAATAAGTAATTAACTTTTATTGACAGTTTTAATACAATGCCAAGTTGTTCACTTCCCACACAGAAAGTTTTTGGCTTCAGGCAGATGTTCTTTCAGCATAAGCATATGAGATTTGCCAAATGTATAATTTATTTTATAAAATGGTAGAATCATACCTTTGGTTGTAAGTGAAGAGAGCCCAATAAAATCTTTCTGATTCACTTTACAGAGCAAAAGAGTAGCCCAGCAGGTGGCCTCCAGGCCAGAGCCCAACTGGAGGAGGATTGCATGCAGTACCTGAAGAGATTTCAGCTGTGTGTACATGGGCAGGTGACCAAACCAAAGCATATATAACCCTACTGCCCTCTTGGTATCTGGGCAGCCTAGGTCTGTGACCTTGTGGTGTGCCTCTGCACCTGACATGCCATATCTGAGCCCCCTTCAGAGCAGAGAGTGGTTGTCAGGAGTCTCAGAAAGGCATTTTGCTTGTAACAGTAAGGAGACTGGACCACCCTGAATTTAGGCAGTAAAGTTATAGTTATTTATTAAATACAGTGTTAAGGTTTCTGGTTTGCTTCAAATGGTGCTCATTTTAAACAACTGTCTGGATTGGGAGAAACCTGCACTAATGAACTCGCTACACTGAGTGTTTGTCAGGGCTGAGAGCCACATGGCCCTGGTGTGGGATGTCCATGCCCAGCCCAGCTGTGCCAGCTGCTGCCCATGCCCACATCTGGCAGAACGTTGTCCTAAGCCAAATTCCAGCTTGGCCTATGTCACATGTGGGTCTTAAGCAGCTCTCCCTTCATACCGCCTCTTGTGGTTGTGCTACTTGCCTGGTAGGACCTATCAGCAAGGCTATGGCCTTATGGTTGTGCTGGGGAGTTTTGTCACTGCCCTTTACGGATGCTGGGTTTGGCTCTGTCTTTGTGTGTGTTTGCACAGTATTTGCAAAATGGATTTAATCTCCTTCAGCTTTAATAGACGATCGAGGTATCTTTTTCCACATGAATTTTTTTCTCATTAATATTTGTACAAATTGATAATTCCTGCAGGAACTATTTATTTTTATGTAAAGTTTGTGGAAGCAGAAATCCTTCCCGAGCATGTCTAATGAGCAGATGAAAGCAATTACAAGCTACAGTTAGAATTTCAAACTTAGTTATTTCCCTCTTATTTGAGGAGATATTATTTCTTTTGTTTCTTTGTTTAATTTTTAGTTTGTTTGAGCTGGATGCTGAACCTAACCTTTCATTTAGATTGATTTTTCCACATTAGAACTGTTTGTACCTAGCATTGTTTCAAGCTTGGTAGAGGGCTCCTGTGCCCTGTGAATACCTAGAGAAATACATGGGTTTTATTCTTTTGTCTTTAGCTTTATCATGAGTAAGAATACTTTTTTGATTGGTTGGCCCAAACTTAATCACCAAAATTTCAGAACCATTGGAGATACTAATTAAGACATTGCGTTTTGTTTCCCCCCCCATCACACCTGCCCCATGGAGGATCCTATGAGTATAAAAGAAGTAGGTTTCTGAGTAACCCCTGCCTTTGAGAAAATTCCCAAATCTGTGGGTTATCCCAAATGCATGACTAGAAAAAAACATGTTCAAAAACTTCAAGCTTCATCTGTTTTCACATAGATGCTGAGGTAACTGAGGCTTGGGTTTTTTTTTCTATCTTTAAGATCGTTACACAGCCAAAATGGTATTAGGATTTCTGTTATGGGAATCATATATTCTCTAATCTGTTACTATATATCCCCATATCTGTTGTAGCTATTATATAATTTTAATTATATAATTAAATATCAGTCAAAAATACTGAATTCTATTGGTTAGATCTGAGAAATAAGGATAAAGCAGAAAAAGGAAACTTTCCTAAAGACAGTGGAAGGTGTTGGTAGTTGAATTCGTGTTCAAAAATTGATTAATTCCTCTTTCTTAATTTCATTGAAAATGTTAAATGAATTACTGGAGTTATATTCAGTTTTCCTCTCTACATCTAGAAAGTGGGTACTAATTTTAAATGTTATATATTACTGTTCTGCAAAGCCTTTGCTTAAAGTCTTTAGTCTTATTGCTTTTGCTCTTTGGATTACAGGCTAATATTTTTCCCAGGGAAAATATGTTTCTTGTTAATACTTAGTATTTTATATCATTCTTACAAGTGCCCAAAGCTTCAGTAAAAAAAAAAAAAAAAGCAATATTAATACTTTAAAAAGTAGGTACAATGAAACCAGTATTGGACTCCAGTGCAGTAGTGAGCCAGTGTTAAGCTCCCTCTGTGATTAAGCACTTCTGCATCAGAGAATATAATGCAAATTTCACCTGGAAAATGTGTTAACCATCCTTTAAAATCAGGGCATAATGTTTTGCCTGTTTGAGGATGCAGTTCAGCCTGCAGCAGTACTTTATCTTAACTGTTGTTTAACCCTTATGATGAGGGAAGACTTTGGCATCTGCTTTTTCTGTTGATTTCCTCTATGCATTCAAGGACTGGGTGCAGCATGATAATGACTTTTATCCTCATTTGTGTTTTCAGCACTGCCAAACAGTAAATGTGGGTGTTCCCCTAGCCAAGATGTAGGTGCTTTTAGGTAAACTTCAGGTGTCTGGATACAAGCCAGTTCCATCACTTCTAATGGAAACAATGAAAGTGCTGAGAACAGGTAGCGGACCTGCATTTGTATTATAACTTTATTTTATGCTTTGATTTTTCCCCCCATTTCCTGGTATTTGGTGTTTATGAAGTATATTGTAGTCAGAATCTGAAATTTCCAAATGTCTGTTTATCCTGGTATGGCAAGCACTGGCCTTAGATAAAATACTCACCAGAGAATAATGGCATGGTGGCAGCATTTCACTGTGTCCTTTTGTCTTCTCAGAAGATTCAGTAGCTCCTTGCCTAGAGATGACATTCTCCAGATCTCTCTAGTTCTCCACCTTGGCTCATCAGTCATATTTCCACAATGGGAAAATCCTGTTGAATCTACCCAACATGTGACCTTTACTACTAGTTTTTTAACTATCCCATGAAATTTAATATCAATTCTGTTCGTTCTTCAGAACTGCAATATATTATAACCCTATTACATTTTATTTTCCATTAAATCCCATAGAAGTCAATTACTCTTCTTTGTATTGAATGCCACTGGATTTTTGTCCTTATTATCCCAAAATTATGTATACATGGAGATGGATTGCTAGGCATGTCCATTTGTGAGAAAGTGGCTGTTCCCTCCCTTTCCTGCCTATGTTCAGAAAGACCTGACCAACAACAGTTACCTTTTTTCCTGGATAAGTATGGCAGCCTACATGAGAAGAGGAGCTCTGCAGAGTGTCCTAACAGAAGGTGGGAGAGATGAGAGCCATCCAGCAGCTGGGTAAAATTAGCATGGAGTGCGTGAAATCACAAAAATCATTAATGACCTTCTAATTGCAGAACTGAATCCTGTGCTTTTTTCTGCAGGGTTACAAAGGGAAAACACCATGCATGGTCATTATCAGTCAGGGGAACTGATTGCCAGTTCTTTGGCATTTTCTTTTCTTCTAAAAACATATTTACAAAAATAAGTGTGTGTTTGTTCTTCAGATGTAAGCTGACATGATAAAATCAGCTTGGGGATAGCTCAGAGACATCTTTGCTGCTTCCTGAAAATTGCGGCATGTTTTTTTTTATTTGTTTTCATATAACATGCTTTGAAGGAACTCCTTTTATGCAAATAATACCACATTTCTCTGGTAAGCTAAACACAGGCTGGCCCAACCTCTGCCTGCAGATAAGGACGTGTGGCTTCCAAAGTTCCCCTGTCTGCAGTGGGAGAGCTTCCCGCTTATCTGAGGAGAGTACATACCCGAAATCCCTGCAGGGCACAAAAATAAGGTAACAACCAGTGAATTGTTTTCACAGTACAAAAAGTCTTTTAGGAAGCAGCAAGGAGCAGTAAGAAGTGGCTAAAGGATAAATATGTAGCCCTTTTCCTTCTGGAAAAGGCAACTCTGAAGGCAGTTTATTTACCGAGACCTCCCCTGCATGCTATTAATAGGGGTAAAAGCTCATCAGTCAAATATTTGACTAGGCATGGTTTACAGGGATTTCAAAGATACATAAAAAGATAATGCCCATGTCCATTAGATAGTTACTTGGAAATGCACTGTAGGTTAATTCAGTCTTTCTTTAAAGAGTAATGATTATCTTCATTAACAATATATAAGATTTTGAAAGATTTACTCTTCTGCACCTATCATTCCTGTTAAATTATGCCTTCTACATCACAGTATTTACTCTGTATCATCTACTGCTCATTTTAAATGAAGTAATATTGAGATTCTGTCATGTCAACAGATCTCCTGCCTTTCAGGTTGTTTTAAGCACCCTGTTTTCTAGTCCTTAGTCAGCTCAGCTATCAGAGGAATCGATGAGAATATTGTTTGCATAAAACCTGCAGAGTCTTGGAAAGGGTGGTAGCTTCACAGTAAAGAAATGTAACTTATCTTGACAAACCTCAGGTCTGATACCAGGCTTTTGTGTGAAAATCCAGATAAGTAATAGTTTAGATCTTGCCTATTATCACTCTCAACAGCTATCTCTTGTCCAAAATTAAATTGCTCAAGTGAGTAATTATTAATCAAATGAGTAGTACATTTTGTTATTTGAACATGACACGGTGATAATAAGCAATGCAATATAATTTGAATATCTTAAGTAGGAGTAAGGGTGTAAAAGCAAATGTTCTTGTTAGATGACAGTGACCTTTGCTCAGTGACTGAAGTGTTGAATTTGGTGCTGTCAACCACTTAACAAGACCTCATGCTCAGTAGCAATTGTCATATAAATTACTAAATTTAAAACATACATTAGCTGATATTTCCAATTTTATCACTGCCATTTATTTTTCTTTTGTATAGGCTTAAAATTATTGGTAAAATTAAGAGAGACTACTTTGGCATCTGAAATGGGGATTAAGTGTGAGACTGGAGTGTAAGTCCAAGAGGGGACCCAGAAAGCTACCATTCACTGTCCACAGAGCTCTCAGGTACTTAGATTAACTGGTGCCTGCACTTAATGCTAAATATGCCCTGGATCTCACCTGAACTTCAGCTTTGGAGGAGAAGAAATCACGTGGAGCAGTAAGAGGCCCTTGGTCCTGGCTGGGTTACAGCTTGCAGCTAAGCTGCTTTACAGTGCCCAGACAGGATGGAGCCAGGTGCTGCAGACGGTCCTGCTGCTGATGGGCAGCCTCCTGGCCCACACTCAATCCCTGCTCTTCATCCTGGCCCACTCAGCTTTAAAGTGTGAGGACTGGGAGGGATTGCATCAGTGCCTTCTACTGTCTGAGTCTTCCCATCAGGATGCAAGGAGGAGAGAAAGGAACAGGCATAAGGTGGGATGCTGGATCTCTCAGGCTGAAGAGACATGGGGATGAAGACCACAGTTTTAAATCAACTCCGTTATGGCAGGGACCATCCTACAGCTCAGCTTTGCTGTGTCTGTTGTAAACAGTGATACTGAGCCCTTCATATTTTGGAAGTGTTTTGTAAGAATGGGCTAATTTATCCTCATGTCACCCATATGAGAAAGGTAAATACTCTCTGAAGTCTGGAAACATCCTCTTTGCTTATCTAACAAACTCCTTGAATCTGGCTCCAGATTTCCAAAGGAGACACACTGGGATCTGAACAAGTCCAAAACCTGGTACCAGACCCTGTATAAACAAGAGCCCTGAGGGCAGTACTTTAACATTTAAGCTCCCCAAAATGAGGAGGGGGAGATAGGCTGAAACAAAGTAAGTAAAGCAGCTGAAAAACATTTAAGAAGGAAAAAAGAAAACCTCATTAGCATGAAAAAACCTCAGAGTACTCAGCCATCCTTAAACACCTTCTTCAAACTATTGAGCTTTTCAGCATCTTCTGAAGGTCAGCACAATATTTCAGAGTAAAAGCCGTGGCTGACAGACCCTTGCTGAGGGAGATCTGCCAAAGAACAGAAGCTTGAGACTGCTCCAGATCAGCCACTCTGCTGATTGCAGCTGTGACACCGTTGCCTCTGGTGAGAGCTGGGATGTCAAGCAGGCTGGTCCCAGGCCACTTCGGGATTTATGAACACCAATACTGTAAAGTCCTTGGAAGCAGATCATGAATCACAGGTTCACAGCGAGGCAACAGTGATGCCAATGAGCCATCATTAACTCAGTTTCTAAACTGAGTGAAAGTAGGGCATCAGTTAAAGTGCATTGCAATAACATAAACTTGCAGTCACAAGAGCGAGGTCAGCATTAAAAAGAAAGGTCATAACCTCCTAACCAAACACAGATGGGAAATGAATACTATTCTTGATATTGCTCCTATTTGATTATAAAAAAGCTGCTATGAAGCTAAGTAGACCATCAGGTTATTAACTTTGATACCAGATAAAGGATGGGTTCTACTAAGCTGAGACATAAATATAAACTTCATTACTTTCACTAGGTAGTTTACAAACACAGCCCATTCATTTTTCTCTGTAGCTATTGTGAGGGTTTGCACCAGGATTTTACTTGGGGTGAAGACAGCTGACTTAGTCTTGCAGTTTGTGTTTGTAGTTATCTCAGACACAGCATTATACAATCATGGTTATACGTCTTGTGGAGCCAGCTTGGCCATGGAAGGAGGACAGTCTATTTTCCAGCACTAAGTATAATATGTGTGGACAAATCACAGTAATCAGCCCAATGGGCTGTGCCAGGCCAGATCAGTTCAGCAGCCTCAGAGCTTTTAAATGCAAGGAGTGGGACAGGAGGCAACATAAAGGCCTCTGTGTGGTGCCAGCACAGGTCCTTAAGCAGAGCTTTCCCCAGTTTCTTCTGTGCCTGTGTAAGGCAGCCCCCAGCTGCCTCACTCCATCCCTTAGATGAGCTCTCTGAATCGAGGGGCCCAGCTCACTATTACAGATGTGTTGATCTCACTGCATGAAGTTTGGCCGTGACATCTTGGCTTGACAAGCTGTGTATCAAGCAAGGCGTCAGCAACCTATTGGAAATCCTTGACCCCAGGTTTTGCCACTAATTTGCCTTGTGACTGAGAGGCACATTGACTGAAGGGGGTGAAGCCATGGCACCCAGTGGCATGCTTTATTTGTGCCCGCAGAGCAGAAAGGCCACTGCCTGACACCATCCTGACAGCTTTTTCAGAGGAAAGAACAGAGACAGCACAATTACTTTTGCTTGGTATCCTAGGTATTTGTGCCACACCTTGGAGGAATTCAGGGACTTGTTGGGTTTTAGTTGCTGTTATTATTATACTGTGGCATCAAAAGGAAACTTGATAATTTGGTGTGGATGTAGATCCTTTGGTAGAGTTCTCATATGATATACTTTATTATCACTATCTATTGATGTAGAGATTTTTTTTTTTTTTTTTTTAAAAGAGATTAATGTTTGGCTATGAAGAGTTATTGTCTCAGGGACTCCTAAGAACCATTAGCACCAAATGACAATTAAACTGCAGGAAATGCCCTGCATCAAGATCATTCATAATTGCTGTTAAAACATTTAGATCGGATCTGTATGCTGTCTTGGTTACTCATGGCTATCTGCCTTTTAATCTTTTTCATTTTATGACCCATGCCATTCCTTTAATTATCACAGTATGGAAGGCTGTTAGCTTTACAAGACAGGAAAGGCTTCCAAAACTTGCTATGCATTTCAGTACAGGAATTCAGGTAGATAGATGTTATAACCATAAACATAAAGTAGGAAGTTCTGAAAGTGGTTAGAGGAATCAAGCTTAAGCTCTGCTTTTATAGCCAGGTTTGCCAACTTGGCTCTTTATGGAAGGAGGAACTACATTCCAGGGAAATTACACTGTTGCTATTCTGTACAGACAACCACAGAATGCTCAGACTCATGCAGAAAGTTGATCATGCAGAAATACAAGAAAACTCCTTTCTTTTACTGTAAGGTGGTTTTATCACACCCAGAAGGACTTGCATCTTGTCTGCATTTACCTCGATTGGATGGAGTCAAGAAAGGTCTTTGTTTTGCATATGCAGTGCAAATGCATTGAGATGGAAGTAGTCCATCCAAATGTGAAAAATTTGGAGTGAAACCCAAGTATATCCATATTAAGTCACCTGAAATAGAAGATGCCCTCTTTTATTGACCATGGCATATACAATAGCAAGTGTAACACTGTTCTACCCCACAGAGATCCTTTTCTATTTAGACAGAACAAGATGCTCACATTTTAATTTTCAGGCTGAATAATTTGCTGCAGAAAGCAAGTTTAAGTCTGTGATAGAACTGGATTTATTTTACTGCTAAGGTAGCGGTAAAGAGCCACAACAGCATTGCATGTATTTTGGTAGTGAAGCTCTGCAATTGCTGACTTGTGTTTCAGGTAAATAGAATAGATCATTAGTGGTGTGTTGCTCAAAGTTTACTTTCTGTTTTCCTGCTATCACTACATATAATTAAAAAAAAAAATCCTCCTCATGCATTCAGATATGAAAAGATGTCCATCTGTATTTAAAGGTCCAAATCTGGACCTTTCCATCTGGAAATAAAAGCATGAACAAACAATGAAGGGCATACCTTATTGTGAATATTTTGTTCCATTTTTTCAGTTATTCTTTCTATATTTTGAAATTCTGTTCTAGTTCCTGTTCTTTGTGGAAATGATTCCTCAGCCCTTTGAGTACCACCTCCTCACATGAGGAGTATCCCTGAACTGTAACAAATGCTGTGTACTACCTTTTAATTTAGTCTTTTAAAGCAATGTATAGCTCTTGATCTGCTCTACTCATTTGTAATACATCAATGAGTACTTGCTGAGCTTCAGTAAGAAAGAACCTGTAGTGCTGTTGTTGCCCATCACAACAAAGAATTATTAAATAAATCCAGTTGTGCTACAGACCCAAGACATGAGTTGGTTTTAGGATGTTAAGATCTGAAGCAAGTTTCAAAGAAAACACTGTATTTCATTGCACTGCAGGACACCTACGAAAAATACTGCAAAATGAGTGTAAGAATAACATTTCCTCAACTGCAGAGCCCAGATTAGTGTTCTTGTGTTTTAATGCCTGTTGAAAATAATGACAGGCAGACAATGGAAATGCTTCTATTGATGGCTGCTGTGAATTACAATGGTATATTAGACCCAGTAATGGACCGTGTATATTAAAGAGTATATTGTATGTAAGGAGATTTTAGATTTTTTTATTGTATTTGAATATTGTAAGAAGAGGCCTACAGATCAGTTGAACGTGCTAATGAAAGCAGTTTCTTCTGACATGCATGACTTCACTGGATATGTAGAGGATTTAGGTAATGTTGATCCTCCATCAATTGCTGAGGCACTGCCCATCAGCCATCTGGGTGCCCACACATCTCTGAGCTCTGTTATGAATTAATTTATGACCTAAATCATCATAACTATGTTCTGTGACTCTTGTGCACTGGAAAATGCATCATGTTAGTATACATACCATGCTGCAAAAAGGTATGTTCACCTAAATGAGATTTCAAATTGTGCTTTAGACAAGATTTCAACTCAGGATTGAACTCTGGGATCATTTTTATGTTTGTTGCTGTCTTACTCTCACATTTTCTTGTTCTCTCTGTTATTTTAACTCAAGGTAGCTAATTCAGGTTAGCAATTCTGACTTCAGAACATTTTAATCTGTGGACACAGGTTAACCTCAATGTGTTTTACTTATAACCAATCCTGTCTACAGATGCAATCAGCTAATTGAAAAGTCTGATGAAGACACATTCACTGTGAACTTAGTCTGCTGTAGCTGATGCCAGTGCTGTGACAGATTTGCAACAACAGATTAAAGTTGGATGGATGGAGCTGTTGTCATCTCTCCCTCTCTGTTGCCCTGTCCTGTTAAATGATGCTGCTGTCTCCATGGCAGACCATCTGATCCCCAGGGAATCAGGTTGTAAACTGGCATGAATTTTGGTTCAGTACAGTCAAGAAAACTGAGCCCTCAGGAGGAGTAATCAGTAGCATCCTATATAAATTTGTCACCACAGGTCTAGGAGAGCCCATAGTAACAAGAGGTACTATCTTGCTGGAAAAAAACAAACTCTGCTATCAAACACTTTATTAAAGAAAGGAAAAGGCTACCTACCAGTTGCTGACAACAGTTTGTGAAATGTGAATTAACATAGCTCTGCTGTTACCAACCTAAAATGACCTATTTGAGTGCTAAGTTTGATACTGCATGCATATGCTTTATGTGTGGATACACAGGACCGGCTGTTTCCTTTTCTGTTACAGAGCAAGGCAAAATGGGATACACTAACCAACCTACAAATGACTTCTGTGTCAGTATGTTGTCTTGGCTTGTGCAGATCCAGGGAGTGCTTTGGAATCAGGGGTAAATGAGGCCCAAGTTGTTGAAATGAGGGCTAGGAAAACAAGCATGGCTGTGCTTTCTGGCTTCCATGCATACGACAGCTTGAATGTTACTCCACAGTAAGGCCGGGCCTGACTCGTCAGTATGGTGGTAAACGGTGTGAAGAAGAGACATAAAATTCAATGTTTACAAATTGTCAGCCAGGCCATAATTAGGGAGAATGGAGCTTGTAGGAAAAAAATTGCCATTGGGAAGCTGTTAATGCTGCACAAACACTTGAAACCAAGCCTGGTGAGAAGCATCAGCCATAGCACTTGAGGTTGCTGGGCACACTAGTATGACATATCATTACTAGCCACTTGCAGTGGTTGATCAAAATCTATTTTCTCATCAGTTATACAAGCTTGTGTCTGCTGAGAGATGGAAAAATGAGCACATCACGACACAGGCTTTGAAAATATTTCTTACAAAAGAAATAATCCATCCACAGCTTTTGCTTGCTGATAGTTATCACAGGTCAAAGCTTACAAGCCTTCTGTAGACACATGAAAGACACACTGACATACAAGTCACAGGAAGGTCACAAAAGAATGAGCAAGCATCCATCACTCAAACCAAGGACAGAAACAAAGGGATTACTTGTTTTTCTCGTGCAGCTGATAGGCAGCAGTTCTTTGACCTGTATTCAAAAACTATATCTATAACTAAAGTCTTTTGGTTCTATTTCAGCAAAATTCTTTCAGTGCTTAAGTCCAACTGAAATTACATATGAGTATGTGCTATGGAGAACTGGAACTATTGGAACATTGAAAGGAGGTGGGGATGAATTTTTAATTATCCAGAGTTTTGTTCCTTTAAGTTAAGTGTGTTTGCAGTGACCTGGTCTGGAGGTTACAAAAAAGCAACTCAGTGCTACAGGCTGCCAGGTCAAATACAGATAAAAATTTGACTGTGGGTTAAATCCAGATTTAAAGAGGCACTAAACATCATGGGAGTCTCACTGACTATCAGTGGAGTATATATGATGATGAATTTTTAAAAACAAATGCCAAAAAAAAGGAGTTGCACACTGTATTCTTCACATAACTTCTCTATCCTCTCTGACCTATAAATGTCTCGCAGTAGAGCATGTCTTCTGATTTCAGGTGCCTTGAGGAAAGAGATAGTGTGCTAGAAATATATTGTAGGGAACCATCTTCCCTTGAGCTGCCCATAAATCAGCCTGAGATTCCCACAGGTAGGAATCAGCAGATTTCTGTCTGGCAGGATGCTTGAAACACCTCAGAAAGCATACAAAGAAAGATATAATGGTGGAACTAAGATATGAGAGCAAAGATTACTTGGTTTTCATGTATTGCTCATTTTCCTTACTGTAGTGGTGAAATATGGTACCTATTATTTTTGGCATCCTTTGCATTACACTGAATCCTACCCTTGCTCTTGCTTTTAAGCTCTTTGCTTCAGATCTCATTTGGTAAACGAGTGTAAGGAAGAATTTTCTGTCTCCATAGCACAGATACAAATCAGCTTTGTTTCACCAACTGCATATAGGCAGAGAGTAGCCTATCTATCTGAGGATACTGGCCTCACATCCCAAGCTGTGGTTTGAGGGAAAGAGTAAGTCAGGCAGTATTTATGGCTCTAAATCCCTCTGCAGTGCCCACTGGTATTTACTGTTGGATAGCTAAAGATCCTCTTTTTCAGACACTGGAAGAACAGGGAGGATTGTAAACTGAAGAGCATACTGGGAAGACAATCTATTTGGGAACATATTAAAACAAGAAAGTGCCTGTCAAGTGACTTTGCAACTTTTTTCCTGTATTGTTGATCCTCCTCATCTAACTACTTTCTCCAGTGTTTTCTCTATCTATCTGCAGTGCCACCTCTGATATGTGGGTTTAGACTTGTTGCAGTAAGCAATATACCTGCCTCCCTATCGTGTCAGAAATAGAGCACTTTTGGAATTTTCTGCTTAATCCAGTATTTGTCAGAACACGTTGACTCGTCAGAAGTGAATCTGTAGGAATGTATCAGGTGTAGCAGTGTCTTGGTTGGAAGCTCTGCAGAAAGGAGGCAGATGGTCAGAGCAGGCTCTCACTCCTCCCATTGCCCAGACCTTTGTGAGGAACGTGGAAACGCTTGTTCTTGGATGGGGTGTGACTTCTGCATGTTTCACACAAACTTTGAAAACTCTTGGTTTCATCCCAGCACAGAGCAGGAAAAATTCTGTAATAGCAAGAGTTTTCAGAGGATGAGAAGACTGTGTCCTGCCCTAAACAGTATAGAAGTCAGCACTGTATACTGGGCTATTTTCTAATGATAGCAATATGCCTGCATTTAATTTTTTTTTTTTTTAATTTTCATTTTCTTAAATGTGTGTTTGGTTTGTTTCCAGGATTCTGTTGTTGCTAATTAATACCAGAAAATGTTGATTTGAAGGAAGATCTGAATTTCTCAGTACCAGAAGTGTGTCTTGTTCTTACCAGCTAATTCTTGCAAATAGGCTGTGTTTCTGACTTTTATCTCCAACTCTTGATCATGATTCTTATCAGACACCAGGGAGGAAGAACAATTCATTGTTTCCCAAACCTATTATTTTGTGTAATTAAAGAGGTAAGCCACAGAAACAAGTTCAGGGCATGCTGAAGGCATTCCCAAGGCAAGCAGGAGATTATTGATGGATTGTTTTAACCCATCTAGTGAAAACACTGAATTTATATGCAGCTGAAACAGCCCCAGTCTATAACAATCTTTAATTTTGCTTAAAGTCGTAGTGGAATAAAAAGCAAGAACAGATTCCTAATATTAGTTTGGAGGTTTCAAAGTTGTCTATTTTAAATCCTTTCAATGATCCTATGCATTTCTCTTTTAGCAACAATTTCTTAACTATAATCAAAGTGTAAGTATATTCTCCAAGTATGTTAGCATATTGCTGTTAGAATGCATAATTGTTTTCTCCATAAAGAAGCTAAATTTGGCTTAACAGCTGTGTCATGACATTAACAGAAAATGTCTGGTGTGACAGGGCATAGCGTGGACACTGCACTGCAACGCTCATAACCACAGTTCATTTAATTGATCTTCTGAGGGGGTGAAATATCACACTAGTCATCTGCCTTTGGTTTTTCAAGCCACATCAAACAATTGCATGGAGAAGTGAAATAAAAAAAGTGCTAGGTTTTTTGATTTCATCAATTAATGGCTGTAGGCCACTTGATATCCCTTTGTTTACAGCACAGTGATATGCCTGTATCTTGTAAAGGTTCACCAGAGTGACTTACTGCTGTGGTACAGGGCCTAAAATAAAACTTGCACATGCCAAGCACCACATGATGCATGAAATATTCTAACAATATATTACAAAACCTTGTCAACACTAGGGAAAATGACTATTCCAAGAAGAGGAGCTGGCTGAAAAAAACATTCTTTTTTTTCCAAACCACGGCCCTTATGAAAGACAGTGATCTGGGGAGCTGGAGGGAGAGAGGAGAGGGGTTTCTTCCTTTGGTCTGGCGGAGAAAAGTCTCTTCCTCGGTCAATGAAAAATGTCAGCAGAATGAAAGAGAAGCCCATTTCAGCTTCATTTTATTTAATTTCTTTCCTATTTCTCATTTTTTAGCAGCTGAGCTAAGAAGCAGCTCAGCCCCTTGAGGAACTTGCCAAATATCTTACATCCACACTATGAAGTGCTACAACTGTTTTGTGTGCAGCTGTGTCCCTAGTGTCCTGAGTAGATCTGTTTTCAGCTACCTGCACACCATCTTGTTTTAAATTGTATCAGTCTGCTGGTTTAATGCCAGTGTGGAAATAGTCATCTCTCTGCTGCTGCTGTACAACACATGGAGAAGTCTTGCAAAATTCATCATGAGAAAATCCTCTGTGAATTGTTCTGAAAGCAGTGAAATGGGTACCCATGAAAAACATTAACTGTAGCAGTTTCTAGCACAGGATTATTAATGATATGAATCGAGATGAGAACAATTCTTAAATTGAAACAGTTCAGCTAACACATGCAGCCTAATTACAGTTTTCTGTTGGCTGGTAAGCTGATGTTTTATTGTTTGAAATATAACCACTCTTTCTTTAAATATGTTTTGACAGATTAACTCTCTGACAATGAAGCCTTTTACTGCACATCCTTCTGGGTTTATTGTACTCCTGTTTACATTGCTGCAAAGGAGCCATGGACAATGCAAAGAAGCAGCTAAAAAATCGGAGATGGATTTGAGTGTAAAATACGATCTTCCAAACTTTATTGCAGAAACACCGATTCAGAATGTAGTTTTATACAAGCATCATATTTATATTGGAGCAGTCAACAAGATTTATGTACTAAATGAAACTCTCCACAACAATTCTGTGTACAAAACTGGGCCTGTTCTGGAGAACCCTGACTGCGCACCATGTGAAGACTGCAAAGCTAAAGCAAATTTATCTAACAGCATATGGAAGGATAATGTCAACATGGCACTGCTCTTAGAAACTTATTATGATGATCAGCTCATCAGCTGTGGTAGCGTGTCCGGAGGCATCTGCCACCGTCACATCATTCACCCTGACAACCCTGCTGACATTGAAAGTGAGGTGCACTGCATGTATTCACCCCGGGTGGATGGAGAAGCAGATAATTGTCCTGACTGTGTTGTAAGCACTTTAGGAACCAAAGTTTTGGTGACTGAAAAGGACAGATTTGTCAATTTCTTTGTGGGAAATACTGTGACATCTACGTTTCAGCCTCCTCACGTGCTGCATTCAATATCTGTTAGAAGACTAAAAGAAACACAAGATGGTTTTGAATTTCTCACTGATCAGTCTTACATAGATATCCTCCCTCAGTTCCGCGACTCATACCCCATTCGGTATGTCCATGCCTTTGAAAATGATCACTTTGTCTATTTTCTGACTGTCCAGAGAGAATCTCTTGACTCCCAGGCTTTTCACACTAGAATTATCCGCTTCTGCACTTTAGACTCAGAGATGCGTTCTTACATGGAAATGCCTCTTGAGTGTATTTTTACCGAAAAGCGGAGGAAGAGGTCCATCCGAAAGGAGGTATTCAACATTTTGCAAGCTGCCTATGTCAGCAAGCCAGGTGCAGCTCTAGCCCATGAAATGGGCCTTGGGTTGAATGATGATATTCTCTACGGTGTTTTTGCACAAAGCAAACCAGACTCTTTGGAACCAACCAACAGATCTGCTGTCTGTGCCGTCTCCGTGCGAACCATCAATGAGTTCTTCAACAAGATTGTCGACAAGCAGAACATGAAATGTCTCCAGCACTTTTATGGGAAAGAGAGTAAATACTGCTTGAACAGGGTAAGTGGCAATTAATTTGTTACATTTTGAGACTCTAGTTCTTTTTTTGCCCACTCCATTGCCAGGTTGTCAGCCCCTCAGTTTAGTTACAAAATGTAAGTCCCTGGTCATTTCAGATTGTTTAGCGTTGCTGATGATTAATCTCTGTAAGAATTAGTTCCTGTAAATTGACATTGAAAATCACTGAGGTCCTTATGGTGCTAAGAAAGTATTTTTATTTATTTATTTATTCATCAGTATTTTCTGTGTTCTTGAGAGACTGTGATGCAGATAATTGGAACCTTTAGGCAGTTACTTCTTTCAATATCTCAAAAAAAGTATTCATTAGCATTCATATCCATGGGCACTGAGGAGTCCCTGAAAATATCACTGATATTTTAAATTGTGTTAATGCTGAATCACTGCCCTCTTTAGGAAAAAAAAAATGAAAGAGCTGTTTTGGAACATGCTATGATGAGCCAGATTGTAATACACTTACTCATGCTTGATACATAAACGGTCCCATTTAAACCAGTTTTCTTAATGAAAGAAGTGTCTATGAAAGGTGCATCTAAATGAGGATGCTGGTAGTCTCGGTTGGAAGAATTGCTTCTCATCACCCCGTGTGTTCAGATGTTTGCTGCTCTTCAGCCATCTGAAACTCTGTGAGTAAAGAAAGCACAGAAGTTATTTTTTTCCCTTCTGGCCAGTGTCAGTGCTGGTGTCAGTTCTTGTACAGGAAATATAGAATCAGTACCCATTTCACAGATACTTTTAACATTTATTTTGGAACATAAAACATTAGAGGTTTGAATCGTACCTACTTATGCAGCAGGGCCTTAAGTATCTGGGGAGTTTTCTTTTTCTCAAATACAGGAAGGGTGGAGCTCAGGCTGAGGTTGTTGGGGTTGTTCAGCTTAGAAAAGAGGAGGCTCCTGGGAGACCTTATAGCAGCCTTCTATTATCTGAAGGGACCTGCAGGAAAGCTGGAAAGTAACTTTTTACACAGGTATGGAGTGATAGGACACAGGGTAATGGCTTTTAAGTAGAAAAGAGGAGATTCAGGTTACATATTAGGAAGCAGTTCTTTACTGTGGGGGTGGTGAGACACTAGAACAGGTTGCCCAGGAGGTTGTGGATGCCCTCTCCCTGCAAGTGTTCAAGACCAGGTTGGATGGAGCTTTGAGCAACCTTGTCTAGTGGGAGGTGTCCCTGCCCATGCAGGGGGTTGGAACTAGATGATCTTTAAGGTTCCTTCCAACCCAAATCATTCTGTGATTCAAAAGTGACACACTCTCCTCTACCAGCAGGCATGGCCAGAGATGTCATGATGAGGCTCTGCTCAGCCTCATGAGCCAGGATGAGGCCTGTGTCATGACAGAGCAACAGCTCAACCTGCATTTGGGGCTGGATGGGATCTATCCATGCCCTGTTATTGGGATGGCTCCGGATGAGAATGGGAATCAGAGGTCTTCACCACCCTTGTACCACCAGAGTCCTCCTCAGCGCAGCTGCCCAGCACAGGGCATCAGGATGGGGTGGTGGCACATGCACCGGCTGGAGGTGGGAGCCTCTTGCGTGAATGAGAAGATATGCTTTTCACTGTCTGGGGTGAGATGGGAGGGTCTGGGAAGCAGCACCCATTACAGAGCTGCTATGGCTTAGAATGATAGCGTCAGTGAATTGATTGTTTTGGTTAGAAAAGACCTTTAAGATCATCAAGTCAAACCATGAACCTAGCACTGGCTATCCCCAGCAGTGGGAATGTGCTCAGAGAGGAATCTGACCCAGTCTGAATGTCACCACAACAGCCTTGGTGTCCAAGGGACAGATCCTAATCGCAGGCTCCAGGTGTTCAGCCGATGTAAGCACTGCCAGCAGATGCTGACACAATTGCAACAGATGTAGCATTTTATTCCTTTTTTTCAGGGAGGAAGGCAATTTTCAGTAACTAAAAGGAAGTTAGCAAACATTCATCACAGTAACTTATCTTTCTTCACTGTGTTATTGCTGTCCTAATTTTTCATTTCAGGTCTTAATATCCTCTTTTTTTTTTTTTTTCCAGTTCATTTTAAGAGTGAACATTGTTCTTCTCTGAAAGTACTTTTTTCATTATTCCTGGGGCATTTTATTTGTTACTGTCTTTAAAACTCATAGCCTTTAACTTATCTCATTCTGTTCCTGCCTTTACACCTGTTTCGTAAGGTTATCTTTTCATAGCAAAGTATACCATTAAAATATTGACAGAATAATTTGCCACTTTTCACATGCTGCGAAGTACTTTCCTGTTTCAAAAGCTTTTCCAGAGTCTGCTGCTGCTTTGCATATCAGAACTGAATGTCTTATACTGCATACGGTTTATTATAGTTGCCCATTTTCAAGAAATGTCATCAGAACTCTGATTTCTGCTACATTAAATTGATAAAGGTAAAATGTTTCTGTGGTTTCTTGTGGTTCCTTTAAATGACATAAAGGCGGTTGGAAATTTCTGTCCTTATTGTTTGCTTAACACTGAAATATTAGGACTGTTGAGCTTTGCCATTCCATTTCCTTTGCTTTATTCCAGAGTACTCATTTAGGTTCCAGTGACAAGTGTCCCATAAGTTTTTTCAGGTTTCAGTTAGTGACCAAGATAGACAAGAATTTGCCAGGCATACTTTATACACCTGTTTTTCTTAGGTGTGTACAATTGACCTGCAAAGTTGGAAGATGAAGGAGGGGAAGGTGAAAGCAGAAGAAGGAAAGCCTGTTATATTTTATGCTTGTGTCAGGAATGTCAATTCTGGTCTTCCATGATTTAGCTGGAGATAAAATGATTAAAAATTTTTTAAAATCCCAAACCCTGTAACAGGTTTTAGACCTTTTTTATATATTATACATGAGTGCATAACCAATGTTCTTCTCTTTGTAAGTCACTTTCAATTTAAAGGAAAGCCTTTATAAACTGTAACAGTTTGTCACAGTTTATTTTGGCAAAATTCAAAACTTGCTCTTTGTAATGTAGCCAAGATGATCTTTTTCTTTGATGTTGAAATAACGAAACCACAGACTACTGATGCAAGTGAAAGGCACTGACCACTGAGATTAAGTCATAGGACACTGAAAATGGTATAGTAGTGAATATGGAATACCACTAACTTCAACATTAAAAAGAAAAATGAGCCTTTAGCAATGTTTGCAAGGGAATGCTATCTAATAATTCACAGTTAGAGTCTGATGGATGAGGGCCATTTTATGTTATCAAAAGAAGTCCCACAAGACAATTGTACATCATTTTGTTGGACTTTGGGTATTTCATCTTTTTAAGTGGCTGTCTCTCGGGACTGTTTAGTCTGAGGCCACTAAAGGTAGGATTAGACCAAAACAAACCAGAATAAAACACCGAAAACACTTCCTCAGCTCCTTCTTCTCAGATTTTAAGCACTTTAAAAAAAATACTTCACTTCATCTTCATGTGGTTGAAAAAAAAAATAGTTGGTTTTCAGCCTTGTTTCCTAAAGGAATGAATTTTATGTGGTCATGCTGTTGTATACCGTCTTTCTGTTAGTTGTCTTGACAACCTCAACAATAAGATGTGAACCCAGAAACAGATCCAGTATATGCTCAGGCTGTGGAAACTGAAGAAGTGTAAGGAGCCCCTTTATAAACATCAGAAGGATTCACAGGGAGCAAAGCAGGTATTGCTCACCCATGGGAAAAGTCTCTGTCAGAACTTGGACAGCAAAGTCAACTGACCACAAGATATAAATCCAGACACAACTGTGCCTCACTTATTCCTGTGCTCATGGAAAACTTCATAAAATAAAAATAAAACATTTCCAGTTGTTTTTAAGTGAAATATAGAGTAAGTCAAAGCTTGGGCTCACTGAAGTCAGGGTTAAGAATCCCATGGTTCATCTGATTGATATCAGATGTGCCTCAGCAGAGCTGTGACCAGTTACCACTTCCTAATAATTTCCTTCAGTGAAGAGCTGGCTATCACTTCAATGACAGCAAAGAGGAAACAGAAATAGCTTTGAATTAAAAGAAAAATTTCGATTCATAGTAAAGCAGTTTTATTGCCCAAGTCGGGACTTGGGCAGCTACTGAGAGGTAGCTGCTGCGGAGAATTTTGAATCACTGCTCAGGAATCTCCTCACCCACAATGAAAAGAAAACTGGATGTTGGCTTTTAGGAGTTTATTTGATCACAGTTAGTCACTATCAGGCCTGGTGTGATATTCCTCAAAGCAGAGGAGTATTTAGAGGAAGAGACAACTGCTGCTTACTTGATTTGCAGGCATAGTCCAGTAGTGCACCCTTCTTACCATGGGTTAAATATGATTCTCCAGGTGAGGAAAATGGGTTGAATTTAGCCTTGACAATCTCAACTATACTTTTCAATTGTCCTTAGTTGGATCATGATCTTTTGGGCTTTGTTTAGCTTTTCTGTTCTGTTATGTGGTAAACATTGTGAGCTCAATTCTCCTCCGGTGCACAGCTTGAATTACAGTTGACTTCTATGGAAAAACATCTCTAAAATGAAATCCAAATTTAACTCTGTAAAGTTCTTGTGATTTTGTTTCTTCTGCAGGTAAGTTCAGGTGAAAACCTAAAGTACTTCATTCACCTTACAGGGAAATAGAAACCAGGCAGGCTTTTGCAGCTGTGTTCCCAACAAGTGTCCTAATGCAAAACAAACTGGTCACCACTCCTGTCAAATGAAAGGCACAAACAGTTGGAAGAATGTGAAATGAAGCCAGAAGATCACCAAAACAAAAGATAAAGTGACAGTAAAATAAACACATGGTGATGCTTCTTTATTACCATTACACACATGATAGATGAGCAAAATTGGATTATGCTTATATAGTAATGGAAGAAAATAATTGCTGCCTTCTATCAGGAAACCGCAAAGGCACTTATTGATCTGTCATCCTAAGGGTATGTCTAGGAATATTTAATAAAATAAACAGAGACAAATAACTCTTTTGAGGCCCTGTAACTGTAATATCCCACAACATTTGGCTTAAAAATATTTGGCACGTTTAAAAATAACACCTTATCTCTCTGATTAAGAAGGGTTGATGTGGCTTATTTTGATAATCTCACAGCATGGAGGAGATCTTTTTTTTGTATTGCAAATAGAATGTGCCTGAATATTCTCCCTGAAAGTCAGGGACCAGAATATATCGGATTGGTTCAGTCATTTATTCCTCTGATATCAAATGGCAGACAGCTCTCTGCCTGGCACAATGCCTGCTTCCATCCGTACAGATCTTGTGCAAGCTTCTCTATGGGTTCTGTTGTCTCAGAAGAATAAACAGAGAGGAACTGGGTGATTGGCAATGAGCACTGACACCCTTTAAAACAGGCTTCACCCGTAATAGTAAGGTGACAGGCTGCATCCACATTCCTGTTCTGCTCTCACTGCCTGTCTGAGGAAAGCTTGGCTGGGACTTGAGGGTCCCCACTGTGCTTTATATGTTACAGTGCAAGGCAGGGGGTGCTCACCACCCAGCTCTTCCTCACCATTAGGTACATGGCCACCGACCCACTTGGCCAGGCAAGACCTGACTAGGGCAAACAGCATGGCCTAAGGAACTGCAGGAAGAGTATGAGCTCCACTTATGCTGCATATAAGGGAGGCATGGGTATAGGTACAGGTACAGAACTGGTGTGAGTATGTGGGGAATATGGCATGAGCATAGGGATGGTTATCTGCCATATCAGACTCTGCAGAGGTGTAACTATAGAGGTAAGCATCTTTCTGTCCCTTGGACTGGCCATGTGGATGGTGTCACAATGGAGGTCCCAAGAAAGAAGCAGAGCAAGGAGAACAGCAGGTCAGGAAGGTTTTTGGAAAGTACCACACCACCCTGAGTAGTGGGTATTTTTTCAGCATCTTCCAAGCCCATAAAGGTATAAAGTCTGGGGGCTGACCTGTTAGTCCCCAAGTGTTTCAAAAACTACTGTTACCTTCTCCTGATCTCCTGTTAGAGGCCTGTCCCTGTTTCCTCCCAGTGCTGCTGCTTGGAGTTTTATCATGTTCTCGATGAAAGCTGGATTTCTCTGTGAAAAAGTGGTATCCATTAAACTACCATTTTTGCAAAGGGCACTGCTTTACCAGCCAGACTTACTAATAATGTTCCATTTCCAGACTTTTAAATCAAATTCTTCCACTGAAGGCAGGGTTCCCTATTGGTTATTAGTGTGGAAGAGTGACTGCTGCTTTTCCATAGAATTGAATGGGAATAATTTCAGGCAGAAAGTGAATTTATTTGTTTTTTGACATGGTTGTCTATATTCTCTGGTCTTGTGGGTTTTTTACATCTTAGAGTTTCAGAAGGCTAAACATTAAGACTAAAGATTAGAATACCAAAGACTAGATCTGGACAAATAATAATCTTCTTATCCTATTTAACTTTGCAAATTTGAAAACCTTTACAGTCCCACAAGAAGAGAATTCTAAAATGTAAACTAGCCAGGTATGCCTCATTAAGGACACTCAGTAGAGATGGGTGATACTCAGATCTAAGCCTATTTTAGTGGGTTCAGGCCAAACTCTAATCCCTTGCCCCAGATTAAATACCTATCCAGTCTTTTTATGGCTGTTCTGCAATGAGACCTTGTCAGCCCCTCCTGAAAGATCTGCTTTGATTTCTTTCTAAACATTTCCATGTTCCAAAAAAAAAGAGAAGCTGATTCTGAAGTGCACTGCGTGCAAATCTGAGTCCTGGATTCATCCCACCTGGCTTTGCTAGGTAGTTGAGACTTTTAAGTAAGCAATGAATTTTCCTCAAGTTCTGCTGCCAGACAGTGGAGAGATACATAAATCCTGACAAAGCAGACATCTACCTTTCAGCTCTCTCAGCACCAGCCTTACCTCAGCAGTTTCTCTATTTACTCTACTTGATCTGACTCAGGACCACATATTGGAGTCATCATTGCTCACTAAAGTAACAGGTAATTATTGTCCAGGAGAGTGTTGTGTTACTCAAACTTTCTAAGTGGCATGTGGGTTTCTGATCTCATACAGCTTTTGCATCAGAACAGGATTACTCCTCATTTCAAAACATTCAAGTAAAACCACTGTTTAAAAAAAAAATAAATTATTGCTAAGGGAGAAGTTCCATGGCATAAATGGTTGAGAAAGCAAGTGGAGGCTGCAAAGAAATAATACTAGCACTGTCTATGGAGTGGATGAATACAATGAAATGTTAGAGAAGGAATCATAGTCATAGAGTCATAGAATGGTTTGGATTGGAAGGAACCTTAAAGATCCTCTAGTTCCAACCCCCCTGCATGGGCAGGGACACCTCCCACCAGACCAGGTTGCTCAAGGCCCCATCCAACCTGGCCTTGAACACTTCCAGGGAGGGGGCAATCACAGCTTCCTTGGGCAACCTGTTCCAGTGTCTCAGCACCCTTGCAGGGAAGAAATTCTTCCCAATGTCTAACATAAATCTCCCTTCGTCAAGTTTTAAACCATTTCCCCTTGTCCTCTCACTACACACCTGTGTAAAAAGCCCTACGCTAGCTTCCTTGTGGGCTTCCTTCAATGATCTTGGGGAAGTGATTGTGAGAGCTTCACTTTCTTAAGGCAGATGTAATTCTGCTTTTTACACAGCCTGTGAGAATTAGGGCAAATTGTATTATTTCCTCCTACTTTCTGGACTCCTTTCTATCCCACACATGTCTTGCACCACTGTTTTGGCTAGCCATGCACTTGTTGGGCAATGATATCTTGGAATAAAAGTCTCCACATTCAGAATTATCTTAGGAAAACTGTCTTCCTGGAATTCACAGCTTTTCTATTTTATCATAGCTTCCATGTTAATGAAGACTTCTATGAAAAATGTACCTGATGTGCACTACAAATACACACTAAAACATCTCTTTTATCAGCACAACATTTCCGATGCATTGTTTTATTTCTTCAAAATGTGTAATTAGTCAACACCTCTTCCTTGATAATCTGTATGCTGAGTTAAATGTTAAATTAGTATAAGGGAAATCAGCAAAATGCAGAGATTACTTAGGTCCATTTTATCTGCTGAATCAATAGGATTTACTTAGTGCTAATGCACTAACCAGATTATGAGAACTAATGCAGCCCTGTTCAATGACAAAAGCAAATAACTCTTAGGATGATCTTGACAATAGAACAAGTAATCATCTTAATTTGTATTAACTAATTACATTCAACATGGATGTCTTTCTACCTAATACTTTAAGTGGAGCATCATCAAACTAACTTCCACTTCCTCATTTTAACAGTGAAGCAGATCAAAGCAACAAGTATAAATAGTGGGATGATGCTGTGTAAAATTTTACATCAATTTAGTTCTTTCAAAAATTTCTCTATAAGAGCCATAAAAAATTGTCTAATATTTGCATTGGCTTGAGTGAGTTCTAGATTGGTTCCTTGAAGTTATAAGTCTAGCTTAAAGGTAACTGTTCCTTCAGTAATTCCTTCTAAATTGTTCCTTATTTTGCAAAAAGTAGGAAAAGGTTTGAGGGGTTGGTTTCCTATAACTCAGACCATCTCCAGAGAGTTTAACACAAAGTAGTGGCCACTGCTCGTTGTTTCTATCCTAAAGGAATGTTTCCAGTAGCTTGCTTTTTCAAGTATGCTACTTTGTAGCTGAGATTGATATTTTAAGATAGATTGTCAGAAAGGGAACTTTGGTATTTTATAAAAAAGCTTCAAATTTCTTCCAACACATGAGAAATATTAGGAAGAGGAGGAAGGTATACAGGGAAAATGATTCTTTGTTTAAAAAAAAAATTCTTTTATCTTTTTAGAGTAAAGCTTTAGTGCCTCAGCAGAAGTTATTAGAAACAGGAGAACTTGGTCCCCTACCCCAGGTGTGTTCAGTTCTCCATAAATGCTAAAGTGAGTTCACAGTACCTAGACCCTTTGAGGTGTCCTTCACTGGTCCAGAAGAAACCAGCATGATTTCTGCTGCTATGGAAATTGTTTAGCATGTAAATTTGGGTCCATTAGCAAAATTCAGCCGTTCTGTTTATCATTCTGTTTTTCCTTTTCTTAGTATTACAAGGGATGTTTGGTAAAGGTGTCTGGTGCTACTGTACAGAATTCTGTTTTACAAAGCACATAGCATTTTGATTATGGTGTTTTCAAATGCTTTTCTCTTGTGATGTGAATTATGAGTGGTTTCCATTCCACTTCCCAAACATGGAATTCTTGGGAAGAACAAGTTGATTGGTTGACAAAATAGGGCTTGAGGAAGAATGAGAAATTCAACATACCTAGTGCCTGTCACAGGCCCATTAACATGGAAATAAGTGCTCTTTCTGTGCTGTGAGACCAGCTGGTGGGGTACAGACTGAGTATCCCCAACAGACTGCTCTAGGCTAACTTCCATGTAGTCTCTATGGCAAACAATAGCTGGCTCATCCATTTGGGATACCTCTTTCTGAGGATTTTCCCTATCAAAATGGATAAGTGCAATAGTTCAACAAAGAAGACCCAGTCTCCTCATTGATAATATTTGATAAAGGAAGTGAAATGAGAAAATATTCATGTAATGCGATCTTGGTGCCAATAAAAAGCATTATTCACATGTAGAGTGCAGTCCTGCTATTGAACAGTACCTGTGACTGGTACTGATGTAGAGCTGTCCCTGTTTAGTTTCCTACAATTGTTCCTCTTGGAAATGCAGCAGAAAGTTTTGGGAAGTCCCACTGCAGTCAAACTGGCCCAGCAGGTGAGGAGTCCCAGTGTGCACCTGCAGTTGATGATGTTGGCAAAAGCCATCATGCTACTTCCAAAGAATTTCTGTTTCTCATGTTCCTCAGTTCTGGTTGGCTTCTCTTCTGCCTGTTGTACAGCACTGGAGTTTGTTCTCAAGAGATTCTTTTCTGGTTAATTGCTTCCAAAAAAATAAATGTATCCATATTTTTTCCATAGATCATCATTAAATGTGCTCATAACTATAAAGAATTCAGGGACCCCATGACAGCTATGTATAATGAGGACAATAAATGTGAGTGACTTTTTAGAATTGTTAGCAGTGAAGCTTTGTCCATTTCATAACCTTTCTGTCTTTACAGAAATTACAGGGGAAAAAATGCTCTTTTTTGATATCACAGGAGAAAGCTATTTATATATTATTCTTGTATTACACTTTATTGACTGGCCAGCTATGGCACAGAACCACATGGGAAAGGAGGAGGGAGATAGTCTCTTTGCCAAAGGAAATGACAGAAGAAGGCATGAAGTGACCTGTGGCTGTAAACATGCCAGAAAGTAGAAAGTTTGTCCTCGTTATTTTTCTCCTCTCCCCATTTTGTCAAAGAGCTGTAAATACAAGGATTTTAGTAGTCATCTCTGAGTCCAGAATCTAAAAAACTGGTATTTAAGAGCTGGGGGACACTTTTGAGGTTTATGATATGTAAGAAGTAATTCTTTTCTAATATAACAGTGGTAGACAGGCCAAATTTATCATGTCCCTCACTTTTATTTACATAGGACTAGGAAACAAACAATACAGGTTCTAGCTCCAGCCCTCTGACAGACCTTCAACATGATGCTGATCAAGTCACTCATCCTCTTCAGGCAACACCCTGGCTTCACTGAGTTGGTTGGGGTAGAATTTTGCCTCTTGTGCCTCAAAGGGAGAGAAGCAGGGACCAAATGTACTTTTCACCTGAAAAGAAATAATGCAAACTACCTGGAAAATTCAAGTGTATTAAAAATATGTATTTTTGCAGCAGCAAAACTGTGCTAGCTGAAACTGCACAAGAAAATGTAGAGACAAAAATCTGATAAGGTTCCTTTGTGTTCCTCACAGTTACTGTTCAAAATCTGTTGCTCATGTGAATTCTTCAACTTTATGTGCTTGGTTTCAGTAGGACACACACTTAAAATCTGTATTTTTTGTCTTAATTCACTGACCTCCTCAACAGAAGAGATACACAACTCATACACCACCTCTGTTTTTAATCATGTTGAGAATCAATTTGTTACGTGGAATCATCTGTTCATTCACTCTGCAGCAGATTCTTTGTAAAAGGATTTTTGCTTTTTGCAAGTATCAGGGCCCAGCTCATTTGCCAGTAGCTGTTTTCCCCCTCTTTATGTTATGCCATAGCAACGTTCAAAGTAGACACATTGTCAGCACTTGTGGGTGCCCACGTATTGAGGGAGACTCCCAGGATCCATAAAAGAAAACAAAAGCTGATGTTTAGGAATTTGATTCCTGACAGCCAGCAACTTAAGTTGTATAAAGACTCCTAATTATTCATACTTTCACTTGAGTTCTCCCTCATAACTGTAATATTTTACAATTGACACTAGGAAAATTTTACCTAATTACTTTCAGACCATTTGTGCAATTTATCAAATTAAATTTTAATTTTAATGATTTCCTCTAAATTTCTCACGAGATAGCATTAGATGTTTTGTAGTGATTAAGTCATTCATTCCTACTTTATTCAAGACATTAAAGAAAATATCAAGATGTTACACATAACATTACTTTCTAATTGAGCACTGCACTTAACTGAGAACAGGTTTTGTCCAGCTGTAGAAGGATGAGCCTGGAGGAGTGTTTTTTTTCAAGCTGCAGTTGCTGCAAATAGTAGAACATTTCCTCAAAAGTCTTTGGTTAAAATTTTGAATTTTTTTTCCCAAGTCTCACCATTTAGACTAAAGACCAGACTCTATGATTGATTCTGACACTGACCTAATTGAGTATTTTTATGAAATTTTCATTATTTGCTTTAAATTTTCCTCCCTGCTTTGCACTTTTGGCTTCAAATGTACACCTCTATCTGAAATACTGTTTTTATACTCATTTCAAATTAGAGAGAGGTCTTCAGTTACGTGCCAAACAGTGAGAGCTCCTGATGGGCAACTCAGCAATGTTTAGAGACTTTTTTGGGAGTGTTCATCTTCTCTGGATGGAATCCAGGGTAAAGTCCAAAATTGCCCCCATCAACAAACAAGATAGCATGGGTTATCTTCTACACTTTTGGACATGGCTGAAAGATAGGGCTTGCTCACTCTTTACTGCATTCCAGTGTCACACCTACACCATTTTCACAAAGCCCTTGCTATGAATCACAAGCTCAACTGGCACCTCTCCTCTTACCAGAGAAGCAGTATAGCCCAACCCAGCCACTTACCCACTCTCTAATCATCCATCTCAATAGTTGTGTGATTTGTCACTGGAACTTGGCATAACATCCAGAGTGCATCATATCATCAGTTATTTTTCCACACTGACAGCCAAATGGATAGTTAGGTGTATACTGAGAGGGAGGGAGAAATTCAGTCTTCAAAGAGTTAATTTAAAGCTGCTACTTTGCCCAAGTTTCCCATGTTATCAATCTTCCTTTAGTTTTCTAAGTAGCCTTTTAATCTTTGCATTTCTACTCAAAGATCAAAGCCTTTGTATTCCTTGCACATCTAACCTTACATTATGGTTAATCCATGAAGCGCCAGGTTTTGAGAGAGCCATATGTGGAACAGTCTGCTGGTTCTCGGGCAGATACCCAAAATTACCACATCTCTGAGGAAGGCTGAGCTTGGTTTGCAGCTGAACTGACTTTGGGGAAGCTAGAAAAGGTGTTGGGGCAAGCAGGAAAATCTAGCATCTTGCTATGAAGAGCTTGAACAGGGTGAGGTGTGTCAGGATGTTAAATTGTGTGAAGTGACTACACAGGCGGAATTAGTTTTTTAAGTTTAGCACAGAAACATCTCTCCCCATAAGATATTTGCTTATGGAAAAAAAAGAGTTACAAGAAAGAGCCAGGTTGGGAGAGAGTAAATTCAGAAATCTGCCTTATTTCAAAAAAGCATGAAAACTGTAAATCTTTCTGCATTTGAACTATTCATACTCATTGTGTGAGTAATCTTTGCACAGATGTTTCAGAAATACTTTCAGAGTGGAGAGGATATGAGTGCAAAAGAATAGAGATTTTATCTTCTTTGGTGGCCAAAGTGAAGAAAAGCTATGTTTGTCTCTTGTTGATATGTCAATTTTTTTTAAAGTGTACTCAACCAATGTTCATTGTGCCTTGTGCAAAGTATTCAGTTCCTGCTGAGCAAAAGACACCATCATTTAACAGTTAATACCAAAACTAATACAGCAAACACTTTAGCATGTGGATAATCAAACTGTGAAGTCATTGCTTTATCAGATCTAATCTGGAAGCCTTTTTTCTGTATCATTAGGCACTGCAGAGCAATTTTAGTTGCTCTTGCTTGATCTTGGTTGTTACCTAAACGATACCTTGGACTGACAGTGCACCTTGAGCAAAAGTAACACCACAACTGACTGCAATTACTAGGAATCATGGAAAATATCACCAGCCGGTGCTGTTTCTGTGCACAGTGCAGAAATGTTAAAATTCAACCGCAAAATCAGGTTGAACATTTTATTAACATTATTTTCAATGCCTTGCTTTTTCTCCAGAATTCACCAGAGTTCAGCCAGAAAGAAATTCTTTGTTCATTGCTTGCTTTCTCATAGTATTTTTATTATAGGTAGCAGAAAGAAAACAATCTGAATTAATAAAATAAAATTTTACTTCTGCTGGTTTTTTAAGGGTAGGATGCTGATCTATGGAATTTAGTGAAATGATAGTCTTTAAAAGGTTTTATTCAAGCTTTAAAAAAATAAATTACATGTTTGAAACAATGAAGCAGTTAAAGAATAGGAAAAGCAGAGCTCTGTATTGATTTCAACAGAGGGAACCTCCATAAGCTCCTTTGTGTATGTCACAGAGGGAACATGCTAGATGACTTCTAAATTTAAACTGGTTAGAGATCCTTTAGGGGGTTCCTAGTGGTTGTCTGTGGGATCTCACTGAAACAGATTATGTAGTACCAATCATAATGGGATTATCAGTTAATAGATTACTATTGAATTGTTAGGACAACAGGTTACATTGTTCTCTGGAGATAACTTAAAGTGCATTGTTCAAGAATTGTTCCAATGAAAATGAAAAACATGTATTTTCTAGTCCCAAACTGAAAGGAAAATTCTGAAAATGCAGCAACTGTTATAGTATACTCAAGATTTACAGAGATTGGTCAAAATAGTACATGAGCCATAGATTATCAATACAATAGCCTAAGTAATTGTAAAAAGCTGGCTTCCCTTTAATTTAAAAATGCAATCAGAAACATATTATTCCTGTCTTATCTCTCTTTTCTCTTTCTCCATCTTTTTCCCCCTTTTTTCTGGCTTATCACTGGAAAGGATGTTGAAAAGAGACCAGAAAAAGGAGAAAACTGGAAATCATTACTGTAGTGCAAAAAAAAATGTTAAGAAAGTTGCAGCATTTTCAGGCAATCGTTTTCTAGGAATGACTGTTCTAGAAGCAGGTCTGTTGCTGGGCAGACTCTGCAGTCACAGAATTCTGAAACCCTTGGACAAGAAGCACTACAGAAATCACTAAGAGAAAGGATACTTTGATATATGCACTTTTACACATGTCATCTGTTTAAATAAAGAGCCTATGCCTTATTCCCAATGGACAGGATTAAAAAAAAAAAAGTTGAAAGAAACATTGCCATACCATTAAGAACTCATTGCCTTCCTCATGGAACATCATAACTGATGAAGCAATTAAGTTTGAAACATTTAAAAATACTTTTGGTCAAAATGGGCTTGTGCTAAATGACTTCACTCTGACAAAGATCTATTCCTACTCGTAAAGGCAGTACTCATCTGTGCTTCATTTTCTAACAGGCTTTTTCAAGGAATGCTTCATACTGCAGAGCACAAGATGATGAATATCGCTTAGAAGTTACGACTCCTTTGCAGAGGGTTGACTTGTTCATGGGCCAGTTCAACAATGTTCTCTTAACTTCAATATCTGTCTTCACCAAAGGGAACCTCACTGTTGCTAACCTGGGGACTTCGGAGGGACGCTTCATGCAGGTAAGTGTTACTGCAACACCTTCATAATAAAAGAACATATATTGGTGTTTATCAGGGTGGTGGAAATTGAGGAGCTGTATTATCCCAGTTAAACAGGACGTTAGAAAATTAAAATTGCCAAGTAAAATAGAGCTTCTGGAAAATAAACAAAGTGCCTAATAGAGCATTTTAAGTGTTTGCATTGGCTTTGTGGTTTGGAGCAATGGTTGTGGAGCAAATTCTACCATCATCTCCACTTAGTCCAGCTGGCTTAGTTCACAGAGGAGTTTTGGTCCATACAGTCTAGATTTCTTTCAAAGGAAACTAAACTGAAAGCTCTGTTTGGGATACATGTCCAAAGGCTCCAACCCCAGCTTTCTTCTGGGGCAGAAAGGTCCAAAACAGTGATTTGATTCTTCACAGATACACACTTGATATGGTCATCTGATTTAAAGGATCAGATTAAACATAGTTCATTGTAAAATGTCAAGATAGGTTACAATGTAGAAGCAAGAGCCTCAGGATTATTTGCCTCTATATACTGATCCACTCCTCTGGCACCAAATTACTTGTTAATGTACCCATAGCCTATGACTCGCAGCTGTAGAATTGAGATTAGCTCCATCTCCATGTCTTTCAAGTTTTTCTGAGTGCATCTTAGATTTTTAGGCTCTTGCTCATTCCCAACTCACTCTGTTCTTTTGGACAGCAATTCTTCCTGTCCTAAAACAGGCTTTCCATATTAAGAGGTAAATCTCTCTCCTGAGAAGTCTTTCTCTCTCCATCAAGTACATAACTACTGTAGATGGGTAGGTTACACTACATGACTTTTTTGTAGGTGAGTAATGAAATAAATATAACCCATAGGGTGAACCTGCTTTTAGAAATCTATCACTCAAAATCAAACCTCAGAAGACAAAATTTTCAAAGCACCAACGGCTTCCTTTATTCACTTATCTTATATCAATCACTGTCATCCTGCAATGACCACTTTGTAGAGCTTAGCTTCTGCATCTGCCACAGTGTCCAGCCTGGATGTGCATCTCAGCCTGGATCCCTTTTGCATCCAAGGACTTGAGTGCTTTTACTGAACCAGCACTTTTTGTCTTCTAGTGGGCTTCCTGAAGTATTGGCAGGTTTTGGCCTTCTGCTCTGTAGGCTGTAGAGAGGTCATCAGAGTCACTGGCATTGCCCTCCAGCCATCCCAAAACCTCCCATTAGAGAACATGTGGGTATTTGCACCTTTTCATAAAATTTTTGTGTGGTGTACATCATCGGATGAGATTAACTAACAGACTTTTCCTTTGTTCTCTCCCTTCTCCTCATTCTCTGTCTTTGCCACATATAGTAAGTAGGGTTACATATTGTCCCCAGTATTTGTTAACCCACTCTTGGCACCATTTTTAGACAAAGGGAATCCTATACCTCTGCTTCTGTCTCAACATAGAAGCTGCCTCATAATGCAAAATCTGTAATTCTTCTAGAAGGAGGAAGGCCTAAGTGAATTACCACAAATGACAGATGAAAAACTGGAGAAAATCATGCTTCTCTTTCCTCCTAAAACGATGGTGGGAAACAAAATGTCCAATAACACCCCAGCCAGTTGGGGCTGAACTTCCCATGATGACCATGGTGATACTGAGCTGCAGTTTGTCCTCAGGACAGGAAAAGCAAACGCTGAGAGCTACACACTGAGTTCAGAAGCAACCTACTGTTCTTAAATGTAGGTGTTGCTTCACACAGCAAACATGAGCAATTTGTTTAACCTTTCTGAAGCCATTTCCTTATCTACAAATACAGTTAACTACTGTCTTACTAGCTGCATTTCTTCTGGGCTGCCACAAAGCTTTTAGGGAGCTTTGGTGGAAAGCACAAGGCAGCATTATTTTTATTTGTAGCATTCTTTAAATTATTCATTCAAGTCCTGCACCACACATTTCATTCAGATGTTTGCCCAGCTCAAGGAACATTTCCAGAATACATTTCCCGGTCCACATTCAGTTAAGAATCCAAAGAAAGGCTATTGTGTAAACTGCTCATTGCCATTAGCAGAAATGTTTTCATCGTTGAATTGATTGGCTTGAGCTACAGGGGAAAGTCAGCATTGGGTTCATACTGTAATAAGAAGGAGCTATTTCTTTGAGGGTTTGCTGCAACCAGCAAGAGAATAAGATTAGTGACTACCTGTAATGGTATTCCCTCCAAAATAAAGGTTAGTATTTGTTTTGCCTTTAAATGATCTTGGAAGGGATCCTAGGTCTGTAGGATACAGCAGACACAGCTTTTTGCAGAATTTAATGCTCACTTACATTAAATCTTTTTTTTTTTTTTTTTCCCACTAATAGTTATGTAGGAAGTGCTTTCCAACATGTTCATTAGCAAATGCCCAACTAAAGCAGATTTGCAATGTTTCTATGGAAATATAGCTATTAACTGCAATGAGATTGAGATCATTAAAAATTAAACTATTAAATGACCATTACTGCAGTAAAATGGGTTAAAAAAAAATCAAGGTAATCTAACAATGACTTAATTTATCACAAAGATACCCACAAACACTTCCCCTCATTTTTTATCCAAGAAAGGTAATGATGTTCTTTTTTGTTTTGTTTACAAATCTACTTGAGCATATTGCAAAAAAATTCTCAGTTTGTCACTTAATGCACAGCTCTCTTTTGCACCATCCTTTGCACTCACATTTTTAGCTTTTGTATATGCAAATATTGAATTTTCCTCTACAATCCCCTTGTAACTTGTAGCTATTCAGAGTTGCCTATATCCTTTCAGAGATAGGTATGCTTTCAGAGAGAATGAGTTGCAGAATTCTACCTATCAGGGAACCTGTTTTAAATCTGGTTATATTGTATGAATATCTTGCAAACATATTTTCAGGCCAACTATTTGAAAGCAAAAGAAAAAATACACATATATAGGTTTCTAAAATTAGAAAATCAGCTCAGCATTGAATTCAGTTCATCTTGTATCCTCTTTGAAATACCAAACCTTACCATATTTAGACAATTTAGTTTGTGACATAGATTTCAGCACTTGCAGTCATCCATGAGTTTAGAAGGAATAGTAGTATAGTACCTCTGTGTCTAACAGCCAGAACCTGAAGTTCCCAAATATGAAACAACTTGGTGGCAGTAATGAACATTTAATTCACATTTTTTGCTATATTAGCTTAGAGTTTCCTTTAATTGTTATGAATCATTTTGTGAGGAAAAAAAAAAAAGATATTTAGAACATATTGATTGTTCACTAAATTGAATTGAAACTCCACACCCCTGCTATGGAAGCCAACAGGTGCAGCAACAAGCTACTGATGCAAGATGAAATTTATTTGAAAAGGTTCCCCATATTCTTCCACTATACTTGCTTCTATTTGATCAGCAGCCAGGTACTTGATTCTCCTTTCATTCCTTTTTCTTGTCTTCATCTCTTGTGCTCATCACTTTCTGTCTTCTTACCAACCCCTTATCTCCCACAGTTTCCATCTCCATCCATTTTTCTCTCTTTACCCCAGGACTATAGCATTGCTGCAAAAGCCAACAGAAGGTTTAACATGTAGTTCCTGAGAACATCTTTTCCTTCTGTAGATGATGGCTGCCTGATTCTGGAGTTTGGGTGTATTTAGAGACATATCAAAATGAATATTCCCTGTCTTTACAAGTGATTTAGCTGAAGGATATGGTATTACCCATCAAAACTGTGTTAATCATCCAGCTCAGAATCTAGCCTGCATTTTTCTTCCTTAAAAAAAGTCATCTGAGGAGCCAGTAATATTTAGAATTAAAAAAAAACGGGTATGTTTTATCCACCCAAAGAATAGCCAGTCACCTGTTTTCTGCTTGTGGTTTTGAGAATTACTCAATTAAATGGCTCTGGAAAGCACTAATACTGGAAAAGAAATGCAGCTTCCTTCACTAAATGTTGTGGTTTTTCCAGCCAAAGTTGAAAACTAAAATCAAATCGATCTGGATGGTGCAAATACAGAAGATTCATGAGTTCTTTAAGGAGAATAATTGGGGCCAGGAGGTGAATTCCAAAGCTCTCCTGGAGAGTAATTGCTGCCCATTGACACACTGAGCATGTTTTGGCTGCATCAGAAATGCTAAATCTGTATTTGGCCATGAGTAGATTAGAGTTCGTAGTTTACCAAATATTGTGGAGTTTCTGTTACAAAACAGAGCAGTAATAATTTTTCTAAGACAGCTGACATACATGAGACGGAAAAGAAAAATGGTTTTACTTCCTTCCTAAGCTGGAGCCTGACAACAAGCTTTTTTTCCTCCCCTCTTTTTTTTTTATGTTGAGAAGTTGCAGCTGTTTTGGCCTTTCTTATTGTGCTTGTTTTCGGAGTGTGACTGGGAACACAGGCTGAAAGTACAGCTGTTGGGTGCAAAGTGAATCAGGTATTTCACAGTGGTTATTTGATTAGAAAACAGCTCCCAGTCACACTGCTGTAGTTGGGGAATTAGATTTTCAGCTGGTGTAAAGCAGCCTTACTCTGCTTAAGCCAAAGAAGCTGTGCTGAGAATATGACTCACAACTGGAAGACACTTTCATTACCAGTCTGTGTTTTGGGAAATTATAGTTTGTCAAAAAAACCCCCAAACTCCTCATGATATATTGAGATAAAATACCTTGTAGTTTTGCTCAGTTCCAAAGTGATTTTTTTCTTTTTATTGCTTGGAGTGTGGTATTATTTCAGAGAGTGGCTTTTGAGTGATGAAGAAAAGAGCAAAGTTCTTCAGGAAAGGGAAATCTCTCTGATAGCTCTGGGGAGAGTGGGATGTGGGAAAGCTTTACAAGATTTATTCTAAAAAGCTCATATTTGATCTGACTTTGTTGTATGCAGAGGCTGTTTTTCAGGATTTCTGTTGTTTGGATGCAGAATACTGCATGTGTTCCCTATGGCTGAAGATGGCTTCACCTAGGTAAAGCCCAAGCAAATGCACTGCTTGTTGATGACCTTCATGAGAAGGAGAGGGATAGAGAAGTGTTCACAGTATGTTTTGCAACTACTAGGGGTAACTTCCCTCTTCAGATACTATTTTGGCAGCAGGGCCATCTCATCCTTCTGACTATAGCAGTGAAAGTCAGTGCACAGTAGGACAGCACTGGGCTGGGTGTGGAGTGAAGAGCTCCCCTGTGCTCCCTCTCATCTTCACAGGACCTCCATCCTGTTTGTTGCTCCTGTAGGTAAGGAAGGGATCTTCCCATGGGCATGCATACAGGCTGAGATGCAGTCAGCCACATGCTGGCTGCAGCCCTGTCCAATCTGGCTGGATATGAGCCAGCTCTGGCTGAGAAGCCAAGCGTTAGCAAACATGGTCACACACTGTCATGTCTGAACAGACTCTGGGCTGAAAATGGCTTAGGTCACGAGAACCAAAGCATGATGACGCTGATAGGCCTCATTGGAGTAGAGCACATCACACAAGAGGCCACTCATGTTCCTCGGGGCCTCTCCGCACTTGTTAGGCACCAAACAATACTTAATAATAATAAGCCTTATCCTAGGGACCCATTCAATCCCAGTATTTTTAACCATATTTTTAGCTCAAAAACAATGCATGGGGTCAGAATAAAGGATCATAGTCTCCTGTCTCTGGCAGGGGCTAAGATGGATAAGGGAGAGGTATGAGGCAAGTAAAAGCACACAGTAATACTTCTGCCAGTACATTTCTGCACTCAGAGGTTCAGAGGTTCTCTGATCTGAAAATCTATTGCACCTGTATCTGGTGTTTAATCGTTCTTATGGACTTCTTCTCCATCAGTTTTGTCTGTTGTTTTTTGGAATTATTTGTTGGTCCTCCAAAGTACACTGTGATGATGACCTCCAAAATTTCATTCTTCTTTGAATGATGAAGAGCTTCTTTTTGGGTTTCCTTAACCTTCTGCCTTCTTATTTTACTTGGTGCCTCTGATTCTGTGTGATGAGGAGTAGGGACTGGGCTTGGATGGATCAGTGGTCTGGGAAATTTCAACTGAATGCAGATCTACTGTCTTTCACATCCAAGTCAACAGAACACTTGATAGTCGTGTTGATTTCCCAGGAATACATATGACTAAAACCAACCATCAATACCACCACCACCAGACTTTAACACATACATCTCATTTCCCTGGAAAGAGAGAAATTAGCATGTGTCATAGCTGCTTTCATAGATTACATGCCAGGGAACATAATGCATACTACAGAAATTAGTATAGACGAAAATAATCACATCTGCTTTTTATTTGTAACTGCAGTCAAGGCTTGGAAAAATTTCTCCCATAATTCAGAAAGGAGAGAGCCTTCAACATTGCTCTCCTCTTGCAAACAGCAGCAAAGTGTTGAGGCCTCTCCTCTCCAGGAATCAAGGCTCAAACCCATGGTGCCTGTATGCAAAATGAGTTGACACAGAGCAAAGTAGTACAAAGCTTTGCATCTTCCAGCATGGTCATTCAAGTATGGTTTATATTACAGCATGCTGGGAGCCATTTCTGCCTTTGAGGTCTGCAAAAATATTTTGAGCCTAGTTCCTGTCCCACTAGACAAATATAGTTGTAGCAAAATCCAGTAGTGCAAGTGGCAAGCCATGTTGGAAGCAAGTGTGAGGAGAACAAGAAATGCATGAGTGTGGAAGAGGAGAGTGATGGGATGCTCATGGAGTCATTGCAAATGATGTCCTCAGTGCCCACTGCTGTCCTGCCTTTGTGGTCCAACAATCCACCTGGCTTTTTGGTAAGGGCAGTCTGACTTAGTTAAAGACAAATGCATACTACACACACATGCATTGGTAGGAATGCAAATAGGTGCAGTCTTTCCCACTCTGTCATTTATAAACTGACAGAAAATGGTGAAAAACTAGATAAATAGTATTTTCATATCTCTATGAAATAATATAGTAATAATGTAGTAAATTATTAGTAAAATATAGTAATAATATAGTAATATTTTCATATCTCTATAGCTCAACTTTTAACATTTTTACAATAGCAGTTCTTTCTGTGGTAAACAATATATCTTGATGCTCCCAGAAAAAATACCAAATATTGCATAATACAAAATCCATATATTCGAATTAAAATGATTGGTGCCAAATAACTGTTTTGAGAGCACACATGTTTTAATATTCAGTTTGAGTAGAAGCACTTACACCCTTCAGAGGAGATCCATTATACTCTCAATGGATTAGAATGATATACAGCATTTAGAGAGCTACATATGTGCCCTTTGCAAGGCTGTGCTGTATATCCCAGGGCATTTGAGGCGTTGCACAATAAAGTTAGCCCTGATCCTGTCTTTGCTGGGTAATGGCCTACACCTGCCAGACATCTAGGAAAAAAACCCCAATATGATACTTAGATGGGATTGCTTTTAGAAGGCCTCTCATTTTTTCAGAAGATATTTCAACATGCAGACAGTAACATTTGTAATTCAATCCTGCTGACTGACTTGCAGAACTGAGCATCAGAATTATTTTTTAAAAAAGCTGTTGCATAGTGTGCAACTCAAGTTATTACAGTCTTAATTTTTCTTATTATGCATAAATGAACCTAGAGTCAAGTCTTCTACTTAATACCAGCTGGTGGCAATGAAAGAATATTTAAATGCATTATTTTAATCCCAGAATGTCAGGGGTTGGAAGTGACCTCGGAAGATCATTGAGTCCAACCTCTCTTCTGGAGCAGAACCAAAAGTAGGTCAGGTTACTCAGAAATGCATCCAGACTGTCTTGAAAGTCTCCAGAGAACGAGACTCCACATCCTCTCTGGGGAGCCTGTTCCAGGTTTCTGTAACCCTTACAGTAAAGAAATTCTTCCTCGTAGTGAGGTGGAACTTGCTGTGCTCTATCTTGAACCCATTGCCCCTCGTCCTGTCACAGGGCACAAGTGAGAAGAGGTTGTCCCTTCCTTCTTGACACCCAGCCCTCATATATTTATAAACATCAATTAGATCCCCCCTCAGTCTCCTCTCCAGACTAAAAAGCCCCAGGTCTCTCAGCCTTCCTTCATAAGGCAAATGTTCCAGTCCCTTAGTCATACTCATAGCCCTCCATTGTACTCTCTCTAGTATATCCCTGTCCCTCTTGAGCTGGAAAGCCCAGAACTGGATGCAGTACTCTAGGTGAGATCTCACTAGGTCACAGTAGAGGGGGAGGATAACCATGTTAATGTTCATGGACCTGAGTGATCACTGATTTCCAGTATAAATAATATATTAACTAATATATTAATCAATTAATTAACTTCTGGCTGTTATCTTCATGGAATTACTTTGAGCTATGCTGAAAGACCATATACTTTTTTTGTTTTCTCTTAAATAGAGAGACATCAGCACTGTTTGCTTTGAGAGGGATGTGTGGGCTTGTAGTTGCTGATAATGAATGTGATTCTCAGAAAGGTTGTTTGTAAGAACATAGAAGAGCCACATGGGTTTAAACGAAAGGTCCATTAAGTTCAGTGCTCTGTCTACAGCAGTGGTGACAAGTGGATGCCTAGGGACCCAGGAAACATATGTAATGCCTTCTGCTTCAGGCCTCCAACTATTTTCCATTCTGGGGATTTCCTGAGCTATTGAGTTTTGTCTGTCTCTTTCCATGTATATGTGGAGCTTCCTGTTGAATGTGTATTCCTCTTGCATTTTCATCCTTTGGCAACGAGTCATCATATATTGCTAGGAAATCTTACTCTTTTGGTTGCTTTGAGCCTGATTCCCACTTTTGTGTTTCAATGGTGTTTAGTACTTTTATTTGAAGAGAGTAAATGGTCTGTCTCTACCCACTCATGATTCTTTATGTCCTTTTCTTAGTATTTCCATACATACACTACACAGTCACTGTTCATTATAACTTTTTGATTGTCTTTGTTACCCTTCTGTGAACCCTTTGCTATTGTAGCATACTCTTTTTGACATGAGAGAATTCAAGGTTCAGACAAGCTATGAATTTGTATGACATCAGGAGGTTTTCTGATTTGTTTTCTAATATTTTTCTAATAATTCCTAAGTTTGTATTTGTTTGGGGTTTTTTGACTGCTGCTGAGCAGTGAGAACTATCTATCATATACTGCTTTAAATTCATCTTCTTTGTTGTGTTTCACCTGCCATTTTACTGCCTTGACATGCTGTCATGTGAAGTTCTTCTGCCATCCTTCATAGTCTGGCCTCATCCTTATCACCTTGAATACCTTTGGGTCATCAGAAAACTTTTGTCAGTAGACTGTTCTACCACTTTTCCAACTAATTTCTGAGTAAGTTGAATAGTATGGATCTCAGCACAGACACCTTGCAGAACACCTCTGGTAACTTCTCACTATTGCAAGGACTGACCTTTTACTCTTGACATGTATTTGTTCTCTTTTAGTTAGTTCCTTATCTGTGCAAGACCTTCCTTCTCTCCTGACTGCATGCAAGCACATAGATAGACTATCATTTTTCTTATGCTCTGAAGAAATGCTTGGTTATTGAATTAATTATTAAAATGTAAAGTAGATCCAACCCACCCCCAAACAGAAAAGAGACACCAAAAAAACAAACAACAGCTTTATAGCCTTGGCAAAGGGAAATCCTTCTGTAGTACTGAACCATTTCCATGGTGTAAGTGGCCGTGTACAATAGTGTGTCCATGGTAGATTAAACCTGAATCTGTATGCATACCAGCCCAGTCCTAAGCAATAAAAAACAGGTTTCTGAGAATGACACTGGAGACTTAAGTAGCTGCTTCTTCCTGCTGTAGAAGCTGTCTTCAAACTGCCTTTTTCTTCAGGATTATGTTGGATAAGGGTAAGATAGAATTTCAAGGACTGGGCTGATGCGTGCAAAAAACACACAGTTACATTGACCAAAACCAGCAGTTTTGCATCTATGATTTGTCACAGCAGCACTGCAGCACTTAGATTAGTTTTAAACAAACTCCAAATTTTTGTTCCATCATCCCAAATGAGTTAGAAAGTGTAAATTGAATTCCCAGTATGTCATGAGGTCAAAGTCCATTCACTTGGGCTTTAAGCAAGTGATTTGACTGTGAGCCTCAGCAAAGTAAAGGTAGGTCAGTGTTAAAGGACCACTTAATTTTTCCAGAATTGTAGACATGGGATCCAAATTTTCATATATTGCTGTAAGGTTGCAATGCAGATGTGTTCAAAGGGTTAATGCTGTGGCTCAATCAGAAAGAATGCTTGGCAATAGGAGGAAGCCTGGATTAATGATAGAAAGGAATTCTTAGCATTTTATAGCAGTGGGTATTCGAGATGAGACATGGCTAATGATCAACTAAAAAGGTATTTGCAGCTGTGGTGCTACCTCTCCCCATAATGCCAACATTAATCAAGTTTTTTCATGCAGCTTTGCAGTCCATTCTATTTTTCATTGTCCTGAATATAAAAACAGAGCTCATGCCCTAATACACTGAGTCAGAGACCATACTTCTGTGTCACTGAAAATGATCAGACCTTATTGATTTCTAAAAGCTGCACTTTGTTTACTGCGAAACAAACCCATAGCAAAGTCTTAAACAAAGCCAGTTTCATTTTAAAGGGGAAACAAATCCTCTTGTAACACCAAACTGTAAATACTTCTGGGATGTGAAGCACTTATTGCCATGAATTAACTGCTCATATATTTTATTTAAGTCTTGAATTACAACAAAACATGAGCTGTAATTACAGCATCTCTAAGTCTAGTTTTGGAGTCAGCCATCTTGTTGAAAGATTTTGGCAGTATAAAAAGCCAGTGAAATCATGTAAGTCAATGTCCTAGCTGTTCTGATGCTGTCTTTGGAGTCAGAAGAAAAGCTTCATTATAGTGAAAAATTAAACATTTGACATATGAGTTATTTCCAGAATGGCTTCAATCCTTTTACATAATGAACCCCATTGAGTTTCAACTTCTCAGCAAATGTTGATTATCTAAATTCCTTACGTAAACTACACGTGATGAAACATGAACATGATCTTCCCTCATGTAAACAATCCTCTCCCTTTGTTGCCTGATGCTATCACGTTTGGGCACACATCCCTCTGGATTGCAGACCCAAGCCTATAAAATCTTGCTATCAAATATCCACCCCAATCTGCAGATGCCTTATGCCTGTGCTTAACAGCCATGACTCATCCCATTAAAGTCAACAAAGTTACAGTAGTAAAGTTAGAGCGTGCGTTTGCAGGAATAGGCCCAAATTCTCAGAAGTATTTAGGTAACTCAAGATGCAGGGAGATGACTAGTGGGGGAATTTCATACTAGTGTGACTAATCTCCCTAAGATCTCCTAAAATCAATGGAGAGAGAGAGAGAGGGCTCTTGCAAAGGGACTTCAGGACAACTAAATTAGGCTCCTGTTTTGGAACATCTTCCAGAGAAGCCTCCAGCTCTCCCTGTCATTCAAGAGGTTCTTTAAATGCTCTGTCCTGAACACCCAGCTCCTGCAGATACCAACAGGAGCCAGATCTCAAGGTGCCCAGCCACATCTTGCCAAAGAGCTGGTCTTGTAGCAATAGCCACCTTGGCAGCTGTGGGAATCAATGCCCAAGTTTCTGCCGCAGCACAGCCTGAGCCTGCTGGAGCTTTGCACTCTCATGGCCCCACCTGCATCCAGACCAGATACTGTTGACACAGGGTAAAGTTTACTTTTCAGACTGAAGGACCAAAGTGAAAATAAATAGAAGTATCTTTGACTTTTGAAGGCCTGGAGTTTTAAGATTATTTCCAATAGAGGTTGTAGATAAAATTCTTCTTTCTTGAATGTATGGGGCTGACTAAATGACCCTTCTTCATTTTTTTACAGTTGATCTATAAATATCTGAAATCAAAGGACTAGAAAACATGTAACAACTCCTTCGTATTTTAATAAATTGGATGTATTTTGAGGATGCTCCAACAGCCATGATTTTGCTGTCTTAAATAAAGCAGATTTTATAGGGCTTTAATCAGATCATGATGGAACATTATGCAAAATATTATGCAATGTAACCCGACATAATTAATGCAGGCAGAGAAGTGGTAGGAATGTAAGACTGCTGAGCAGCATGCATTTGTGTCACATACTGCCTGCTGATATTCCCAATTTCTTTCTTTCTCAGATAGTGGTTTCCCGTTCAGAACTCACAACTCCACATGTCAGCTTTCAGCTAGACTTCCACCCTGTCTCTCCCCAAGTTGTTGTCGAGAATTCATTAGCAGATGATGGCTATACCCTGGTAGTGACTGGGAAAAAGGTGAGTGGTTCCTAATCTAATCCTTCTGTTCACTGTATGAACCTGCCATCAGAGCAGCAACTTTGAGTAAGAGCAACTGCTCACACTGTGGCTTTATGCTCCACGTCCTCCCAGCCTTGTTCCCTTGGGAACAATAGAGGGGCAAGTTTCCTCCAAGATTTTTTTTTTTTTTTTTTTTTTGTCGTACTAAACAAACCAACAGCCTGATACTGAGAAATTCTTAAATAATGTAAAAGCTGTGATATAAACCAACAAAAGCCAGGAAATGCAAATTTTAAGGCTGAAACCGTCATTAATTCAAGTGCGTGCAAAGAAAAAACACACAATGGCTTAAGGAAAGAATGGTGCTCAGTTTCCTGGCTTTTGTTGTTTTGTGTCATAACGTTTAACTTTCTAAGGAGGGGGTGTGTGCAAGAATTTTGTGGGTAAAAATTTTTTGTTTAAAATTGGGAGTTAGTATCCATAGAAAGTTTTGAAGACTGCTTTGGCATGTAGATAAAAATTATTAATGAAAGGTAAAAAGCTGTCATATATATGCTATTGGCATAAAAAATACTCACTGTAGTATGGTTTTAAAACATCAGCAGATAATATTACAGATAATCCTAAACCATAATCATAAGCAATAATTTGACCCCTTGAGTTCAATAAGAATTTACAGAAATATATCAGCCATTAGTAAATATTATTATCAATCATTAATTAGAAATGTATGATATTTTTAAGAGTAATCTTCAAGAAAATGTCCAAAATAAGTTAAAAGAAGGTACTGAAATGTAAAGAAGTATGATGTACTTGTGTAGTAAATATATACTGTTAATTTTTAACTAAAAATAATCCTTAGATATTTTAGAGTGACTATTATCATAACTATTTTGATATTTTAAATTATATCAACTTCAATTCATACTCTAGGTATGGCATGGGTTTTCTGGGGGATAGGGGTTAAACAGCAAGCACATGGGCAGGCAAATGCTGCAAGTGTGTGACAGCTATTAATGCAGCTTCTCCAAAGCTGAAATAGCCATCATGCCTACTAGTACAAATGTATGAATTAAGGCATAGTGGGATACATCTTTTTCTCCAAGACCCAGTGGAGAATTGAGAGGAGCACACTGTTTTCTTTTTCCATCAGCTAAAAATGCTACCTTGCTGTAAACACCAGATGCTGGTAGTAACTGTATATAACATTAAGATGCCTTTAGGGTTTCTCCCAAGCGAATTTAAAATCATGTCAGTTAAATTACTTTTAAGATCCTATAATTACTGAGCTAAAGAGAAGTCGAACCGCAGCTTGCGCATCTGAAATCTGAGTAGCACCGCAGCTCACTGCATAAATAGAGACTCTCCTTGCTGCTTTCTGTCTGTATTAAAAGGATCTGTGCATCATGTCTTTCCTTCCACAGATAACGAAGATCCCACTGCAGGGGCCAGGCTGCCATCACTTCAGGTCCTGCAGCCAGTGCCTGCTGGCTCCTGCCTTCATGCAGTGTGGCTGGTGCAGCCAGCAGTGCCTCAGGTCACCCCAGTGCCCCGGAGGCACCTGGACACAGGAGACCTGCTTGCCTAGGGTTTATGAGGTAAAACACTGGATTTCTTGTATTTAAGGAGGGGGGGAAGAACACAGTTTGCAATCTGCAGACATTTTCTGTTTATTTTTATGCAATTATGATAAATGAAGCGTTTGCTTTCCTCAACTTCCTCTCAGCTTCAGTGTCCATAAAGCCTCTGTCTGGATGCTGGACTCTTCCCGAAGCTCCAATGCTCATGGTGGGCAGGTCTGTGTGATCATCCTGGCCCTCCAAATCATTCATGGTGAGGAAATAGCATGGGGCTAAACCAGTCTGGCAGGGCCAGTCACAAAAACGATCACCCATCCCCTTGACCCCTCTCAAAGCAGGGAGGTGGAGGAAGGCTCTTCCCACCCACAGCTGCCACAGCCTGACCTGCTCCTAGTGCATCCCCCAAGTGGCTCCAGTGTTGGAGGGAAGGGTGGTGTTTCTCTCTCCCCTAACACCAGCCAGGGGTGGGGATTTTTTTTCTTAATGTCCCTCCCTGGCTCCTTGTTCCCATGGATGAGCCCGGAGCTGCACCTCTCCCTGGGATGGGAGGTACAGCCGGAGGTGGCTGCCAGCCGGCCAGAGCCCATGTTCTGGGTGTGCCAGAACAAAACGGCCCGGAGGAACAGAGAGCTCCTGGTGGGTTCCTGTTTTCATTTAGCTATGGTTTAGCAGGATCCATGCTGGCTGCTGTGTGTGTAACCCAATCGTCCCGTGTGAAGTGTGACATAGCTGTGAAGGCAGAGGTTTATAGGGCACTTAACAAACTAAAAGGCTGAGGGAAGGACAAGCATAAAACTTTTCTGGTAGTCTTTATGCACATTTACTTTTTTTAGTGCGTTTAAACTACACCACGTAGTTAAAAATACATTTTTCTTTGTGGGCGTGCAGCCTATAAAGGGAGATGAAACTTTGACATGTTAAACTCTGGGAGAGAAAGGAAGACAAAAGGTTTTTTTAAATTTATTTCTTTCAACCAGTTAGATGATTTCACATATAGCAACTTCTTAAAGAGGAGACAGGCTAAACAGCTAATAATCTAGAAATGCACATGTATAGGTTGGGGTTGTTTTGTCTTTTCTGTATTCACCTTTCAGATACAAAATATAGGGCTAACACAGGAAAAGTTCAATGAACAAACAGTGAAGTAATGTAGGAATCAATCTCAAAACAGATGGAAAGGTCAGGTTGTGTGAGTGAGTTTGCTTTGCCCTCTATCACCTTTCACCTTTGGGCAAAGGAGGTACGAAAACATCTGTAGTGCAGAATGTGAATAGTTTATTCTCACTTTATACAGGAATTCATTTATTTCAAGAACACTCTGTTGAGTGATCAAATAGTCCTTTTTGGCCTTTTATTGTATGAGTCTGTGAACCACCAATTGGTGAGTTGGTAGAGTTAGTTTAATGGTTGGTAGAGTTAGGTTATGGTTGGACTCAATGTTCTTAATGGTCTTTTCCAAACAGTGATTCTGTGATCCTGTGAAAGGGATACACTCAGAATTAGTCCTGATACATTTTTAAGTACCACTGCAGGATCAAGATACTCCACCTGTCCAGCATAACTTGTTTAGTCTTTCCTAGAACTCAATCACCAGTAGCATCCCTTAATATTTTTTCTTGGCAAAACTTTATAGCAGGGGCTGAATATTGTGATGCCTCCAAAAATATTTCTGAGGCTCTGAACTGCTTTCTTTCTGATTTTCAAAGGTTCTCATATAGCCTCTTCAACTGCAATTATGAGTCTGTGCACTCAGCAGTTTTTAGAACCAAGTGTCTGGAGCCCATGCGGAGATGGGTGACAGAGAGGTGCATCTCCAGGGCCACCTCTGCAGTCCCTGTGAAGTCACAGAGAAGACTCATCCAGATGAGGATGCCTCATGGCTGTGGGGCAGTGGGAGCAGGTATGGGCTGGCCGGGTGCTTCCCTTCCACATGTGGCTCAGCCCTGCCTGTTCAGCACAAGCCCGGTCTGCCCCGTAATGAATATGGATCTGTGGCACTGGTGGATCTTAAAGTGTATCTCGAATTACAGCATGCCCATGCTGGTAGAAGTTACTTCTAGAAGGCTTGTAAGGAATAAAAATGCAGCTGAGTACTTAAATCCCTTTGGATTGCTAGCTGTTAAGACAGATTTCATGCTCTGCTGGACCATGACATTTAACATTATTACTGAAAAAAATATAGAACAGATTATTCTTCATCTTCTGATCTGTCTTTAAACCCATATGCATAAAATATGAGAAACAAGCTTGTTTTGTTCCTAACAAGCAGAGGATGACCTGCTTTGCATAGTATCTGAAATTCAGTCTGAACTCTCCCCTTAATATTTTGCAGCTTTCAGAGGGACAGACTGCTTGAGATATGTCATATGATCACTTTAACCTGAGGGAAACACAGAGCTTCTCCAAGGATCTGGTCCAACAGACACTAGCTAAGTCTCCAACAAAGTTTTCCCAGGTTCTTACACAGAGTGGTGTGCAATTGAAAAGAAAAAAAGATATTTTTTGCCCTCAGGAGTAATGGCAGAGAAGAAATCCAGCATTTTCCCATGGAATTCTGCAGTTCTCTTGTCTCTCTGCCCTGCTATAGGCACCTTTCCTAGGAGCTGTGGGTGGTGGGCAACAGCCCTGCATCCCATCCCTGCATCTCATCCCTGCAGGTAGCACAGAGGCCCAGTTCTGCCAGGGCATCCCCCCTGCTTCAGACAGCATGAATGTGCCAGGACACATCCCCACCAGAGCCCAGCTCCCACCCCACACCTTGGCACCCCACCCCACTCCCACCCACTGCCTCTGCCAGCAACCAGGAGTGTTTTGTCAGCCAGGACTGGTGGTGCCAGAGGAAAGCCAGGGGACTCAAGGGAGGACTCCAGGGAGTCTCCGTGGAGATCACTTGGTGCTGGAACAAATTGCAGGCATCTGTATGTGGCATTCAGGTCAGGCTGAAAGGTGAATGGCGTAAAAGGAGTAAAATTGGCGTCCCTTTTGATTCTTTGTTGTGGTCAAAAACCTGACATGGTTTGCTGTTGTTTTTAAAGTGAGGCATTTTAGCTGGCTGTTATCTCTGATGTATCAAGAAAATCAGGCTTTCTGCTGCCTGATTAGGTTGGAGGTTTTGCTGGAAATTTCACATGTGGCCTGTACATATTCTTGCCTCTTAATTAAAATGAATGGGCTGCTGAAACTTAATAAATAGATACTTTCTTCCAAAAATTTATCAAGTATGTGAGTGGATATTAACATAATGGTTGTCAACATAAACAAAAGAAAACCACAATACATAATTTTTTTTCCAAAAAGAAAAGTTAACTTTTTCTCTTTTAGCTCCTTTAAGAGTGCAGAGAGCAGCAGGAAGAAGCAGAACACCAGGCCTTGTAGCCAGACTTGTTCCATCTTATCGGTGGAGTTTCCTTTCCATGGAGGAATTTAGGATTCTTTGAATCTTAAATTCTTTAAATCCTAAATTTCATAGCATTTATAACTGATTTGGATCTTGCTTACTTTCTGTTACTATCTGCATGATGTATGCCCACAGAAGATTCTTACAGATGCCTCAGTTCAAAGTCCAGGAGGTTCACTATTCATTCGTGTCAACTCTCCCAATCAAAGGCCTGCCAAACTACATTTGACTGCCAGTGATTTCATTCAAGACAAGTGGTGGAATAAAAATAAACTCATAAAGAACACTCAGGGGTAATTTCTACAGAACCTAAATTAAAAAATGTAAGATTTAGTTTATTTCTTGCCATCTATTTACAAGTCTTAACTCCTAAATTTGCTGGCAAATTGTATGTTCATTCTCCCTCAATTAAAGCTCATGGGCTGCTATCAAAAATCTCTTTTGGCAGATTACTCAAAACCAGTTAAGTGCCTTTGGTTTTCATTGTGTATGGCTCTGTGAAGCCCAATTCTAACGCCCTTGTTTTGCTAATTTATGGGTTATGTTTCAGACTCTTGAAATGCCACATATCAATACAGGATTGTACAAAACATGAGACATCCTGTATCCCCACAGAGCAGCTTCAGTTTCTGCTGGCTTTTTGTTACTCCAGAAATAGATAGTGGGCTGAGATATTAAGTATAGTGGAAAACTAAGATCTGAAGTCAATCCAGTTTTTGAAGAGAAAATAAAAAAAAAAAAAAAGGGAAAGTTAAACTTGGAGATAGCTTATGCTCCATGGGATACAGTACTTCTCCACACTCTGAGCAGCAGCGCTTTGTGTTGGGGGGCTGTGCTTGCATTACTCCTTCTTTACAGGATTTGTGCAAAAGTACTGTTTGTGCATAGGTGTCCACTTCTTTGCTCATTGATTCTGATTCAAAGCTCATTAAAATAGCCTGAAGCATTTTAGATCAGTCTCTTTGTCTGGTTTCTAATGGGGGCAGTAAATTTCTCTGTATAGAATATATGGTATATTTCTTTTGAAGTATTCTTCTGCTGCCTTTCCATCTACAGTAGTTCATGTGTAATAGTCTTGAAGTATGGCTACAAGAGAGTTGAAAAGAAATGTTCTGTCTTACTGGAATTCCAGATGAAATAATAGCTAAGGGTCTCTCAAACACTTGCCTTTCAGCTTGAAAATGAAGTTGGGTCCTTTGAAAGGCACAGCTGTATTGCATTTTAGGGGCAAAATTACTATCACTAAAGCACTAAGTCTAAGGCATTTAAGCACTATGACCATAAGTCTGTTGTTTATCCAGTGGTACTGGTAAGTTTGCAAAATTATGCAGTATTGTTAGATGTCCCCATAAACCCTGAAAAAATGTCTTTTTAGTTATTTTTTTGTTGTTTTTTTTGCGGGCAGTACTGACCAGTACTTCTGCTGAGTTTTGTAGGACTTCTATAGTGTTCCTACATTTTTCCCACCATTGTTATATTTTTCAGGACAATTTACAATATACAGAAAAAAAAGCATTTCCTTTGTAGATTGTCTCTGTATTTCTGAGAGGTAGTTTATTTTTGACTCAGAATTAGAGGTGACCAAATGTAAAAGATGTAAGGAAAGAATAGCAGAAGTCACGTTAACTTTATCACAGCCAACGCAATATCGGATTTTGGTGTCTTTGAAGCTACTTCACTCTGAACCTGACTTTCATCAAGCTGACAAAAAAATGGTCATTTTGGGGCTCTTTTGTGTTCAGCATTCAGCTTCTAACAAAACAAGTACATTGTGTGTTTAACATGCCAGAAATAAGATGTGAAAGACAAGAACGGCGGGATTTAAGAGACTATTACAATGCACAGCTTGTTCAGTGCCCCTAAACACTATCCTTCAAAGCTTTCTAGTATAGGTTTTGTTATTTATTGCTACTGTCAGAGAAACCTCATAATGTGACAAATGAAAGGTGAAGAACAATTAAGATGAATGGTAGTACATGGTCTACCAGAAGAAGTGCTTTTCTAAAATTATTCCTTTGCACATTCTTTAACTCTGTTTGAAGTTCAAGAAAATCTGATGTAACCAACACAATATTTTTTTAACAGATTCTCCCAAGCAGTGCTCCCTTAGAAGGCAGGACAAAACTGACACTGTGTGGATGGGACTTTGGATTCAGCAAAACTAATAGATTTGAATTAAAAAATACAGTAGTCCATATTGGAGGACAAATATGTGCTCTGGAAGCAAGATCCAGCAACAAAAACAAGTAAGAAAGCTAAAATATGAATTTCCATTTCTACAGATGTTCTTTGTGTGGTATGGATTTTTTTATGATATAAACATTCAATCTGTGTCATCTCCCAGTTCTCAAATTTCAAGCAGGAAACAATCCCTTAGTTTGATAATCTTCCCCTCCCCCCCCCAAAAAAAAAAGTGCTTGAAATGGGCATCAAATAGATCTTGTTAATGCCAATAACTCCTGCTGAAGCTTTTTCTGGTTTGTCTGCAAATTGCAGTGGGAACTGTCACAGAACAAAACTATCTGAAGGTTTGCAAAGGGGGCAGGTTTCCTTTGGCCAGGATTATGCTGGGCTGTTATGTCACCTCTGTTTTCTTGATCTGTGAAGCTGCTGGAGAGAACTGTGAGAAGATGCAGGCATTTCATCATCCATGGGCTTATGTCCCTCAACTGCACCTCTCCTCCTCCTCCTCAGAAATAAGTGTTTGAGACAGTGGAATAATGGCTTAAGTTCAAGACAGAGGTTATTCAGGTTGATACCTTGAAGAAATAGAAAGTTCAATGAATATCCTCTCTCAGTTCAAAGCACATGGCTATCTACAACAAAAGAAATGTGCATGCAAGAACATGGCATAGTTCCTTGTTCATATATATAGTAGCAAATGGTCCCCCAGCAGAAGTATTGAACACTCTCCAATCTTCTAATCTGAACAGTCTAAATGCAAACAAAATGGTTTTAAGGAGAATAGCTCATACATGAAACTGTGTACATGTAATGTAACACATTGGCACATGCTGCCACAGAAGTTCAAGTTTAATTTTTCGTAATATTTACATTTGTACAGCAAACTTATATATACATACATATATATATAAGATGCATCTTTTTCTAATCCTGTTGTCTGCCAAAATTTGTCACTAAAGGAAAATTCCAAACACCAACTCAACCATTGAATGGGAGGTATTATTTTTCACTAGCATGCTTCTTTTTTCCCTGAAATTTATTTGGTATAGCAAAACAACTTTCTCTGGCCAAGTATAAACACTACAGTGTTTGCATTTAGTATTAAGGAAGACAACCACAGCTCTTGTAGCTGTTGTTTCTGAAATGTCCCTGACACGCACAGATTGGTGATTTGTTTAGTATGGATCCCTCATTATTACAAGCATGATGAGATTGTATTTTAATACAAAGAATTAAGTCAGGAAAAAATGTAATCCCATCTTTTTCATTGTTTTCCAAAGGCTGGAATGCATGGTTCCTCCTGCAAAAAATCCACGTTTTAATATATCCAGTAGTGTTTCTGTTGGACATGACAAAACAGTATTCAATACATTTTCGTATGTGGTAAGTACTTTGATTAAAACTTTAATGTCAAAACTAACTTCAATATTAATTGAAAGGACACTCCTTATGAGTCCAATGCATGTGGTAATTCTATATTCCTGTATGCTTTGATACTTCCAAGATTCCTTTTCACATTTTGAAAATAATTTAACAATCCACTGTTCTTACTTTTACCCCGCTCCATTCAGAATCCTGTAATTACAAGTATCTCTCCCACCTATGGCCCCAAATCTGGAGGAACATTGCTAACTGTTGCTGGAAAATATCTGAACAGTGGGAAATCCAGAAAGATTTTTATTGGTGAGAAACCATGCACTTTGAAAAGGTAATGTACTTACTAAAAAGTGATGCCTTTAATGATGAAATGGCTTGATTGAAATTTCTTGAAGTCACAAAAGACAAAAACGTCCATTGCTCTCCTCTGCTCATGTTACATATCGGAGAATTGTTAATAAAATAAGTATTCAGTTCTGGCTTCTATCCTGAATTTAGGGTGTCTGAAAGGTTCCTAGAAAGGAATACAGTTCCCTACAAGACACTTATTCTGTAATGCCTTCATTAACCTCATTAAAGGGTTGCATAGAAAAGTAGCAAATCAGTTTCTAATGGACTACAAATTTTCCATTTCACATCATTTTGTCACCCCAACTCTTGCACACTCAGCCCTCTCTCTTGTATTAGCAAGAGCCACTGTTCCTGCAGCAGTTCCCAGTGAGCATGAGATGTGTGCAGGTTGGCTACCTGAGCAGGGTAGGAAAGTGTATCCTGTGCAGAGGAGCACCTATTTCTGGGCTGCTATCAGTGGGCAGCCTCCAAATCAGACACTCTCCCTGGTGTATATAAAATTGTTTTGAGCATTAAGTCAGCATTTCTTGTGGCTCTGTACTGGCTCCAGTAAGAGCTCAGTTGAAAATCTTCTCATGCTCTGTGTGGAAATGCCTTCAATCCCAGCTAAATATAAAAATGAAATAACAGGCACAGATTCTCTGCTAGGGGCAGACAAGTGTTCTGAATTTCGTAGTCGTTCTACCTGCTTGGCTAAGTACAGAAGGGTGGCTCCCACTGGAATGAACAGAATTGTCACCTGTGTGGTCAAGCCCAGAATCTGGCCTACTGTGTTCCAGGAGCAAAATGTGCAGCTGTATTTCTAAGTTTTGAATCCCTTCTAATGAGCATGAAAGTTGTAGTGGTATGCTCTGCATGTAGCATCACACATGTAGAGGATATGTGGAAGCAATAGCCTATTAGTTAATGTCAGACTCAAAGTCAGGAGAGCTAAATTTAATTCTTTGCTGATAAATGATTTACTGTATGCTCTTGATCAAATCAGCTAAGTCTGACTAAATCAAGACGGGGATTTAGGTATTCGAGTCTGATATATAATCACTACCAAGATCTTCAGCGCTTCTGTACAGTGGCTACTTAATAGTTTAGGGTGGCATTTATTGATGTCATCATCTCAGTTAATGTACAAATATAAAAACTATTTGAGAATTATTCATTTGAGACATCTGCTGTGAGGTTGAGATGACAACCAGCTCAGACACCTGCTTCGGTAAGGTAAACCTCTAGGTATCAAACCATAATTTGGGCTTATGCAATTAGTATCCCCAGCATTCCTCTTTCTCACCAGCCAAGTTGTCTGGAGACTTTTGAACAGGTCTTAGCCAGTTTTGCTGGGCAAGTATTTCTCTACCTAAACTGGCAACTCTCCCTAGTTCCCAGGACAGCAAGCTCAAGAGTTTGTTTGTTTTTTTCTTTAAAAGATGTTTAAAAGCTTCCAGATACATATAAATGAATCACTAAATCCTATAGCCGACAGTGAACCCCACCTTCCTGGGAAGCTTCAGAAGTGGCATCAAATGGCCCTTTTGTCTAATCTGGAGACAATCTTTCACATCCTTTGAGAATGGCCTTATTTGGAGGGCTCCTGAATGTCATTGGGCCCAAATTACTGAAACCAGCCAGTAGAGTTTAATTCTCCAATTGTTACCCTTGTCTCTGATGTGTCCTGCTCCCTGCAGTCACATTTGATGTGGTTCAGGCTCCAGAATCCTTTACTCTCCTGATTCCCCCTCACCTACTGAGCTCCACATAGAGGGAGGACTTCCAGAACCAAGCATGAGAGAGCAAGGGAAAGGTGAATATCCCAGAGACTGTGCTGCTGTGCTGAATTCAGCTGAATTTCACCTTCTCCTCCTTCCTCCTTGCCCTCTGCTTGCCCCTCAGCAGTGCCTGGAGTCAGCAGGTGCCCCCAGGCAGGATATCTCTGACATACTGGTACATCCTCCCCCAGCACATTTTCTTGAGGTTTTTAACAGAAGGTAAATCTTGTAGATTTGAAAGAGAAAGACAGTATCCCTTGGTTACAGCAGAACAAGTCATTCTTCTTAAAATGGGAATACACTCATTTTCCAGACTGGAAGCTGCCTTTGCAGGGTGCAGAGGCTAATGTGGCTGTCACCAGAACTGGGGAAACACCTTCCACCTGGCAAGGTGCAAGGCAACAAAATTAAGATGAATCTTGAGCCTAAACAGTAGTGTTGCTGTTTCTACCTCACACCATGCTTGTTTGTTGCAACATGGTCATCTGGGGGGGGTATCAATGACTTTTTTTTACAAGTGGATCCTCAGGCAGGGTTGGGACTCAGCACAGTGTTTTAAACTGAGCACATGTTGTCTAATGCTGACAAGAAAGCACTTTTCTGTCCTTCCAGCATATCAGCAAACACTGTGGAGTGCTACACTCCAGCACAACGAATTCCCCAGGAATATCGTGTGAGGGTGGGAATCGATGAAGCCATTCGAGACGCAAGCGGTCATTTCATGTACAGAGAAGACCCTGTTGTTTTAAAAATTCATCCAGCCAAATCTTTTCTTAGGTGAGTAAGTTTCTTGGAGAAATAAGAAAAGTAATGAGTGAAAGAGGAGTGGCTGTGCTGTGTAGCAATCTATCAAAAGAAACTGCATTTTTATCTCTGATCTGCCATGCCAATTGCTTCTGTTATGGCACAGCTGCAGAGGGCAGATCATTTCCTTTCAGAGGTGAAGGAGAAGGGGGCAGGGCATCTCTTTTTTTTACATGATTTAGCTCCTAACTGCTGCTGAGCATACCTGTGATGTCCTGCTGAGATACCTACTGTACAGCTAAGTGTGTTTCCTACCCTGTATCTGGAAATCACACTGATTAGTGAGGAAAATCATTTAATGTGACAAGTCAGCTGTAGTCAGGAGAGCAAATGGATTTTAAAATAGTCTAAATCCAGTGCTACATAAATATTATGAATTTATATGTATGGTAGCATGTGTGTGTTATTAAGTGACACATTTATGGTCTCAGTAGCTCTAATCCAAGCCATCTGCCTTTGCCAAAAAAAATGTTAGCAGTAAAAGACACCTTTTCCACCACCACTGAAAGCAATAAGTTAGCAAATGTTAAGTATGAGTATACACCTTCCTTTAAAATGTACATGGTTGTTTTATATCCTGGCATACCACAGTTTTAGAGATTACTTTTATATTTCCTGTATTTGATTATTTGTTATACCAAGTGTAAAATTTGTTTCCTAGAAAAATAATCTCACCCTGCAGAGGTATGTACTTGCATTTACCCTGTATATCCCTAATTTGATTCTGTTATCATTTACTCTAAAACATAATTTGCAATTAAGATTATCATAGCAGATGTATCATTATCCTACTCATCCTCATTTTAATTGTTTCTAATTTTTAATTTTTTTTTCTAGTGGTGGAAGTACAATCACAGCTCAGGGAATCAACCTGAACTCTGTGTGCTTTCCTCAGATGGTGATCACTGTACCCAAACTGGGAATGAACTTCTCTGTGGTGAGTCAGTCTTGGAGAATACAATCTGTTATCTTGTCATCTTTCTGTGATGAATGGCCCAGAATTTTCAGTCAAAATACTTTGATTTTTGCCTTGAAACTCTGGGGCTTCTCCACCAACATTTTGGTGTTTTCTGCACAGACTGTTTGCACTGCATAGGCAAAACTTAAGAACAAATTTGAAATTAAGTTGGGGATAGAACAACAGTTTCCAAGGAACCTTTTCCAAAGAAATAAGGTTTTTACAGTATCTGATAACAAAGGGTTTATATTGCAATTTAACAATGCAAATTCAGTGAGTAGACACAGAGCAATGCAGTACAGGTATGTCATTACATAGCAAGTTCAAGTGCTACTGTGTTAGGTAGGAAATATACTCAAACTGTGACTGTGAATATAAAAGGAAAATGGAACACAGGCTAAGGAAAGAGGAAAATAAATATGTAAAATAAAAATCAAGATTTATTTTGAAGAATTTCTGATTGCCAAATTACCTATTGGGGCAAATCTTTCCTGACTTAGACAAGTTCAGCAACTAAGTTTTAAGAGAAGTTTGGGCATTAACAGAGTCAGTCAGGGATCTGAGCCTTCTTTTGTTACCTGACGATAACACACAGTGACTAAATCTGCATAAGGTAAACAGATGTGACCATGTGTTCTACTTCATTTTTATAAGGCAAAGAGGACATTTATTGGCTGGTTGTACTGAAACTGTTTCCTGTAGGCTTTTGCTTATACATTTGTCTTGCACCTCCAACATTTTCTTATCCTATAAGCTCTGCTTAGCCTGACTGAAGCTAAATTGACCTACACTCTGTATGACATCCTACGCTACTGATCGTATCTCAGCTTATTTCTAATGATCATCATACCCTGTTTCCTGTATTGAATTTTAAGTATTCAACCTAGGTTTGCACAAAGCATTTTAAACGGTATGTCTTCAAATTTGTAGTCTTTTATAGCTTCAAGGTCATCATATTCTTCACGATCCTAATTTGTATAATATTATGAGTGTCAGGACCTGAATTTCAGCTGGATGTAATCGTGGCTTGTAGTTTAATGGGTTTAGTTTTTAATCTGAAAATCAGTGCCCTTGCAATGAAACATGATGTTCAATGTTATCAAAATGACACTTCACCCATGAGCTGGAAAGCCAAACATGTCAGTGAAATCAATCAGACTCGAAACTTATTAGGTTTTGAGTGTGCATGACTATTTCTGAGTACAAAGGATGTCTAAATAAAATATCGTTGCTGAAATCAGCTCTTTAACTTTCACTTTGTGTAGATTTCAGCAGTCTTTCTTTTGAAGTAAGGATCATTCACTTGCTTTCTCTGTTCCCCTGTGAGAATATGCAGTATAGCTTCTCTCCAGGCCCTGATTCTACGTACCTTGCTTGCCAAATATGTGGGGCTTCCTCTGAATTTAAAGAGATTTTAAAAGATCCAAAGAAAGAACCAAATTCACTGTCCAGAGTGACTGGGAACTCCAGACAATGAACACTGTAGAGTTTACTTTCTCCCCCAAGTCTCAGGGAGCAACCTTTCCTTTGAGCAGTAGTTTGCTGACATTCTGACTATTGAAAAAAGGCTTGGACACAGCCAGTGAGAATTATCTCCCTTACTCCTTTTTTTTTTTCATACCTTGCAGTGTGCATGGTATTTGCCAACACACAAGAAGAGGTGGGTCTGACCCTCCTTTTCCATAGGTTATCTGTCCCTTACCACTGCTGAGCTCTAAGAATCTGTCCCAGTGTAAATGCAGCTGTACACAAGTTCATTCTCCCTGCACAAAGGCTGGAATATAACCTCAAACAGAATATAATCCAGAATGTTTTGTACTTTGGTGCTGCCCAAGCAATATATTTTCCTCTATAGCAATAGAAAAGGCTTCTGGCACTCGACACCTTACCCTGCCTCTGTGGCAGCCCAGCTCTGCTTGTCATTTGTTCTGACACCAGTCTTTACCTCGAGCTTATTTCTCAAGAAAGGATATTTGTTCTCAGGGAGAAGGGAAAGATTTATAAGTGACAAAGCAAGATTGCACTGGGCAGCTGAGGAAGCTGATGGCAGAAGATGCCTGTGGCTGCATCCTGTGCCCTATATCCCACCCTATGCTGGAGGTTCTGAGCCCAGTGCATGAGAAATATGCCAAAATAACTAACTTGCATTCAGTCATTGGAAAAGTAAGGATGAGGATATATTTCCAGCAGGGATCTAGAGCACTGCACTGACAAGCTATCTTGTTTATAAAGGAGAAAACAGGTCATGAATAGACTGAACCCAGACAAGTAGTACAGTACAAACCAAAATGATCAAGAAGTCCTGTAGTTGAGGTTAGATAGCTTTTTGCTTCCTTAGTTTGGGACAGGAGAGCTAACTGAGTCATTTTTAAAATTGTTAATTTAAGCTGTTTTTCTTTTCAGTTTTCTCTCACCAGCCTCTTCCAAGAAGCTGCTTTTGTCAGCACTCAGAAACTCTGGCTCTTGGGAAAACCAAAGCCAGCACTGAAACACATCCCAAAGCATCAAAGTACAGCTGGGAGGGACCACAAAGACCTAGCCTGGCCTGCTTCCCTGCAGCAGCAGCAGCAAACATACCCAGACCACTGCCTGACAGATATTTGTCTAGGCTGTTATTAAAACTCCTTGTGAAAGAAATTTCACAACCTTGCTTAAACAAGCTTTGGAGAGAGCTGCTCTACCTGCTTACCTAGTGGTTTGGAAAGACTTCTTTCTAATAATTAACCCAAATCCTGGCTGCTAATTAGCTATCTTCTTATTTAACCCTCAGTGAACACAAACAACAGATTACCGGTCTCTCCTGCTAATTTTACATATTTTACTGCATTATGATTCAGCTTTTCTCTTTTCTAGTTAAAACAAACCAAACAGCTCTACATTCTCCTGATAAGTGTTGTTTCCCAGACCTCTGCTCATTTTTCCCGCTACCTCCCAGATCCTCTATTTGCTTAATACTGGTAGTGCCTAATTTAAAAGACGTCTCACCTTTTTCTGTCAGCTATCTGTCCTCAGACCTTTAATTCACTCCCTCAGGCTTAATTGTGGCCTAGAGCCCTGATGGGGTCACAGTGTTAGTGGAGGGTCACTTCTGCAAGCAGGAGGGACTGTAGAGGATGTTCTGCACCCCAAAGCCTCAGGGAGCACAACCAGCTGATGTGCCCTGGGGCATTTGCTATTCACTGCCTCTTTCTTTCAGTCCTGGTGGAAGAGATGAGTGGTTCAACTGGTGAAAGAGTTTTTCTGGAACAACTCCCCATAAGAAAAGTACTTTCACAGAGACCAAAAAGTTCTGGGGGCTACATATAAAATAAAACCTATAAAAGAAACATACAAATTGCTCTTTTCAGCTTTCATGTTTGAGGTTTAGAACTTCTTAAACTTTTTCTTATGTAAGGAATATATGCTTTGCTTTACCTTTATCCTTTTTATTTCATATTTATTGCCTTAAAATTATTCAACACCGTGTTCAGACTAGTTATGTTTAGGTTACATTCTATGTTGACACTACCAAAATTATCCATTTTGCCTTTATTTAATTTGGTATTTCAGCAAGTGAAAAAAATGTTCTAGAGATATGGAACCATATGTTTCAATACTTGCAATGTGTTTCATTTTGATTTCCATTCCACGAGTTCTTTTGACTGGTTGTTCTGACTAGGAACAAAATACTTTAATTTCGGCAGTGCTGCATAAATTCCCAACAGCTCTAGATAATTCATAAATATACGCAAACCATCTCACTTCTGCTCACACTTCCAGTTCCTGTGTGAAGTGCAGAAGGAGGGAAGCAGCTCATTCCTTCCTTTCACTTTGCATTGTGCCTGTAAGAAAAGCTTCAGGCAATTTGGAGTGGTGTTGTCATTAGGAGCCCGTTTACAAAATCAGTGTCTTCTAACCTCATGCTAGATGATTCTTTTCTTCTGAAACATCTGAGGCTCATATTTTCTCTTTGAAAGAGATTCCCCAGAATCTCTTTGAATCTCTTGCCCAGAATCTCTTTGAAAGAGATTCTCTTCACATTGATTCCCCAGTAGTGAACAAGTGGTCATTTGGGGATCTTTTGTTGTTGCACTTTTCATTACTCTTCAGTAAGTAATCTCTTGAATGAGCTAAAGCTCATTCTTAGTTAGCATTCTTAATAAAGTATTTCTTAATTGCTCCCTGCTAGATGCTGTTTCCTGCTGTATTACAGGATTTAGGGTATTTTGGAATAACTCAAAGTTCCTTCATTGTTTACAAGTCTGTGAACATTCCATACTCATACTCATCAAAATGCCCATAACTCACCTTCAAGTGTCTGCTTGAAATTTATCAAATAATGATAGAACAAATTCCTTGGAAACTCTGGATGGTGAGGGTGTAATTATTGAAGAGATTCCTGAGTACCTACCCAAAGACACTTGGGGTTGGATCCTCTGTCTGTGTTGACTCTGTGGCATAAAGCTGCCTCAAAAGCCCAGCAAAGAGTTTCCCTTGTGAAGGGGAAACATTGGCTTTTCTTTTTGCACTGAGCCTGCATCTCACACATATCTATTGCCAAGGAGAGAGTGCAGCAGGCAGTGTCAGGGAAAAGCACATGCTGTGACATCACTGGGGTGTCAGGGATGCAGTGCTGGCAGGTACAATGACTATCCCAAGCCCAGGGAGGAATTTAGACTCCAGTTAGTACTGGTCATGTTGTCCAAAGGGCTGGTTCTCAGACTCAGGAGGTTTTAGTCTGCCCTCTGGTGCAATTATCTGAGACTGGAGGTATCATACCCCATGCCTTCCAAGGCATCCAAGAAGAGAACTAGAATAAAAATACTACCAGTCCATTAACACCACTCCTTGCACTACCTGAAATAGCACCAAAAGCCAATAAGTTGTCTGAAAAATCTTCAGATACCCTGATTAAGCATCGCTGCTTAGATTCTCACCTACACAGAAAAGCCTTTTGAATGGGGTTTCCTCGAGTCAGATATGAATTCACATCTCTTTCTATTGAGAAATCATCCTTTGGCAAAGATGGTTGGACCATCTCCCAGTCTGACTTTATCCTCATTCATCTTTCATTCCTCACTGGAACTCCAAAAGTTTACTTTTATGAAAGGAAAAATCATCCCTTTTCTCACTTATGACTGCTACAGATCTTGTAATATGCATCCAACTGCCCCTTTCTTATCTGGGTCAGCTGCTGGGAGACCTCTGGAGCCCAGAGATCTTCACTCATACTTTCAATGTTTTTCTATCAGATGAAAAAAAATTGAATTGGACACCAAAGTTCAGATTCTGTAGGTCAGGTTTGAATTAATTGCCTCAAGGGTCATATTTTACAAATGAAACAAGAATACATACCTTTAAGTGATGAGTCATATGCATTGTGCAATGGAATATTATTCCCTTTGGGGTATAGTATTTACTTATGCTTGTGAAATGCTCTATGACTTCTACATCTTTTTTTCCTTATTGTCTTCAGATGTAGATTATAGTCAAAAGAAGGATATAGGCTCAGCTTTTAAAGTGAATGTACTTTAAAGCCTAATTATATAAAAGTTAAAGGTGCTGGGTGATAGGCAGTATCTTAATTGAGAAGGCAATAGATTGAATTAGGGTTTCTTTCTTATAGATCTTCAATCCAATATTTCTCGAAAACTAAACCGTCATATTCCTCAATTGCTAAAACCAATTTCAAGGTAAAAATGTCATGTCAATTCATGTACCAATAAGGGCACTGCAAATAAGATTTTTCTTGACCTTACCAATCAGTCACATTGCATCCCCTCCAAAGAGTATTATTAGATTTTTATCATTTTCTGAAAGCTTCCTCTTCAGAGACCAGCCTGATAAAGTAAAGTATCTGATTCTAATAGATAGCCACAAACAAAGTTATGAATACCACTGCTATTCATTTAAGGGACATGACTACTCTGCAGTAGATAAAAAGTCTAATGAATTTACATTAATCAAATAAATATAATGATTACTCAGGACATATTTGTTTTTATAATTGTATATATTTTACTAATCCCTTCTTAGAATTGACACAATATGATAGATATCTTTTCCAATATTCATATATCATGGAAAACTATGGCTTCAACATTCATTATGCTAATGATGCATCTTATTAATACCATCCTGATTCAGATTAATATCTAGATCCATGTGATATAACAAAACATGAGATATGGTAAATGGTGTATAACAGGTATTCAAAAGAGGAAGAACAGTCTAATACTGTAAGCAAATGGAGTGAAATTCTGCCTTGTCTTGTATTCCACAGATTACTTTGTCATCATGGGTGATGCACAGGTATTTCTGAACTCGTGCTGGGAATATAAATGAGCTGTTAGTTAAATGGGTGCCAGCAGCATCACTGAGAGCTGTACCAAGTTACTTTGACTGAGTGACAAACTCACAGACATGTAACCCTTGTAGCAGAGCTCTAGTGCTCTGTTTCAGAGCCTTGAAAATATTTCCCTTGGCAGATTCTAGATTTCACAATATTATGCACAGAAACATATTAAGAAAAAGTGCTGATTTGTCAATAGCTAATTTAATCTCCCTTTCCAAGCCAGTATGAGTATATAACTGACTGTTTGAGAGGTTATGTCACTGATTTGAAATGCAGCAAAATTACATGGCATTAATTTAGCATATTAGAGACAATTGTAAAATAATTTCACAGCTTCTTCAAGCAGCATTTTATAATGAGAACAAATTTAATAAAAAAAAAAAAAAAAGCTTTTTTTTTTGTCCTTCTCCAAATGTGTAAAGGTATTCAGGAGCACTGTTAGTTTTCCAGGGAAATTTCTTCTAGAACAAATGTAAGATTGTGATGACTAGGAGCTAAGCCCCATTCTTACATGTCAGCCACTCTATTAAAAAAATTTAAAAGTGTAATCTCAGGGCATAATGTACAGGGAACTACTTTTAGTAGGTTTATACAGTTACAAGAGAAATACTTCTGTGGAGCTGAAGGCACTCTGTGTGTGCCAGAAGTCCTTCAAGCGTATCCACAGTAGGCAGCATGAAAGGGAGGTCCAGCAAAGGGAGCACACGATACCATCACAAACAAGCTGCTCTGCAGTTTGTGTGATGCAGCCCAGCACCCACCGTGCCTCCTGGAGGTGTGCTGTTGACATTATAATCAAATTAGTCATGTAGAAACCTCCACAGTCAAGGAAGAGAAGTTGACCCTTCTAGAGCACCCTTAATCTAATTAAATCTGTTGTCTAAGATACATCAGATGCATCCTGCTCCAGGTGAGCTTAATTTCCTCTGATCACTATAAAGGCAGTTTAGACAACTATCTCCAGCACAGGTGTCTGGATGCAGCCTGGATGAATCCCATCTGTAACAATTCATATTATCCCTGCAAACTTCCTAAACACAGTTTCAGATCAGGCTGCCTGCAGATTCCCTCTGTCCTTGCTTGCAGTGTAGAAATCCTTTTAGGAGGGACCTGGGTTCATCTCTTCTGTTTTATGAGGCCTGTGTCAAAGCCATATGTGATAGAAGGAAGCACCCTGGCCTGACATTTCACACTGGATCACACACCCCCACAGCACAAAGTATTCTCTGGCAGATCTTCTGTAGTGTAGGGTGCACCAGCAGCTTTCCTCCAGCAAGAACCTCTAGAGCAGAACCCCATGAGGAATAATGGCAGAGTGAGGGCCAAGTGTGGCTTCACAACTGTTGTCAGGTGGCTCCTGCAGTGAGGGGCAAACATCTCATCATCTCTAGGGCCTTATTCATACATTTTTAGAGAGAAGATAAACTTTGCAGAGCTTTCGTGGCCCAGAAACCCACTGTGGCTTTGGCTTTAAAGCACTTTCTCACAGCATCTATAGTGCCTTTCTGCAAACACAGTGGCTCAGCTACACTGTGGGTAAGCAATATTTTACTTTTGTTTTCCGTGGTTTCAGTCAGATACCTCTTTTTACCTTCTCCTCTGGTCCCTTGCTATTGCTTTGGTAATGTAAAAAATGATGAGAAATCCATGTGGCAGTCACTCTGGCATAGGCTGGATAAACTGAATTACGGCTACTTTATGTCCCTGTACAGCTCAGTACATCAGGATAGCCTCCTGATGGTCCTTGGCTTTGGAAATAATTTTCCATTAATTATCTGCAAAATATTTACTTTAAATGTGCTGTGAACAATCAGGCCAGGAAGCTTGTTTACTTGAACATTTCCTCAACAAGAGTGCAAACACCATTGACATGAAGTTTTTATATTTTTTCTCCCAGCTCTAAATAAACACAGTGTAGAACTGAGTAAGATTTTGCTTTGGTTGAAGAAGAAGGAGACCCCTGGTGTTTATTTTTTCACTATATGTGTATTGTTAAGGAACAGTTACGTTCATCAGTGACTTCCTATGCACGTACTTATTGCAATTACCTCTTTTTTTCTCTTTTTATAGGCATGTAGCCACCGCTCTAGCTCAGAGATTATCTGCTGTACAACTCCTTCACTGAAAGCCTTCAATCTCCAACCACCCTTTGTAACCAAAGTGTTCTTTCTTTTTGATGGCGTCAGCTCTTTGTACTTTGATTTTGATTATGTAAATAATCCTGTATTTAAGCATTTTGAAAAGCCAGTGTTCATCTCAAGAGGCAACCACAATGTTCTGGAAATTAAGGTAAGAAATGTTGAAGTAAGTTTTTCAATTATTTGCAAACACACATCAGCAGTGCAGCATGGAACAGACACAGAAATAAAGGAAGCCCAGGGAAGCAAGAGCAGAGAGAAATGTGTGTTCGCTGCTGCATTCACCTGAGCCCCCAGCTGTCATAATTTAAAAGATGCAGAGCTAAAACCAAAGATATACCAGGGTGATTGTTGGCATCAGGTTGGGTGGGAGAGGGGATTTCCTCATCCTTGTGTGAGGACCATGCTGCTTCATCTTCTAGCTGTGATAACCTCCCTCACCAGTTTAGTATTAGCATTGCCAGCAGCCCAGACCCTGAAAGTCCTGCTCCAACTAGTAAATGAGCCCACCAGGGACGGAGCCCCACTTGACCTTCTTTTCACAAACAGAGAGGGGCTGGTGGGAGATGTGGTGGTTGATGGACGACTGGGACTTAGTGACCATGAAATAATAGAGTTTTCAATACTCAGGGATACAAGGAGGGTTGTCAGTAAAACCTCTGTGTTGGACTTCCGGAGAGCAGATTTTGGACTATTCAAAAGACTAGTTCAGAGTATACCCTGGGAAACAGCCCTTGAAAACAGAGGGGTCCAGGAGAGATAGACATACTTCAAAGAGCATATTCTGAAAGCACAGGAACAGGCTGTCCCAGAGTCCCAGAAGGCGAGCCGGCGGGGAAGGCAACCAGTCTGGCTGAACTGGGAGACTCTGAAAGAAATTAGGATTAAGAAGAGGGCCTATCAATTATGGAAAAAAGGGCTAACTTCTCAAGAGGAATTTAGGAATATAGTCAGGTCATGTAGAAAGAAAATCAGAGAGACAAAAGCACAACATGAACTGAATCTTGCTACCTCTGTGAAGGACAATAAGAAATGCTTCTACAGATACATCAACAGCAAAAGAAGAGGCAAGGAAAACATTCATTCTGTACTGGACATGGGTGGGAATATAGTTATCAAAGATGAGGAAAAGGCTGAGGTATTTAACACCTTCTTTACCTCAGTTTTCAACAGAAAGACAGGTTATCCTGTTGACAGCAGGCTTCTGGAGCCTATAGAAGGTGATAAAAATCTAAATAGCCCCCCTGTAATATTGAAGGACACAGTCAGTGACCTCTTGAGCTGCTTGGACCCCCACAAGTCTATGGGACCGGATGGGATCCAGCCAAGAGTGATGAGGGAGCTGGCAGAAGAGCTCGCCAAGCCTCTCTCTATCATCTACCAACAGTCCTGGCTCACAGGGGACATCCCAGACGATTGGAAGTTGGCGAATGTCACGCCAATCCACAAAAAGGGCCGGAAGGAGGACCCGGGAAAGGGTCCTACCTGGATTTCAGCAAAGCCTTTGACACCGTCCCCCATAGCATTCTCCTGAAAAAGCTGTCAGCCCACAGCTTGGACAGGAGCACCCTGTGCTGGGTTAGGAACTGGCTGGAGGGCCGGGCCCAGAGAGTGGTGGTGAACGGGGCTGCATCCAGTTGGCGGCCGGTCACTAGTGGTGTCCCCCAGGGATCAGTGTTGGGCCCAGTTCTGTTTAATATCTTTATCGACGACTTAGACGAAGGGATTGAGTCCATCATCAGCAAATTCGCAGATGACACCAAGCTGGGAGGAAGTGTGGACCAACTCGAAGGCAGGAGGGCTCTGCAGAGGGACCTGGACAGACTAGAGAGCTGGGCCGATTCCAACGGGATGAGGTTCAACAAGGCCAAGTGCCGGGTCCTGCACTTTGGCCACAACAACCCCATGCAGCGCTACAGGCTGGGGACAGAGTGGCTGGAGAGCAGCCAGGCAGAAAGGGACCTGGGAGTCTGCATTGACAACAAACTGAACATGAGCCAGCAGTGTGCCCAGGTGGCCAAGAAGGCCAATGGCATCCTGGCCTGTATCAGAAACAGCGTCACAAGCAGGTCCAGGGAGGTGATTCTTCCCCTGTACTCAGCGCTGGTTAGGCCACACCTCGAGTACTGTGTCCAGTTCTGGGCCCCTCAGTTTAAGAAGGATGTAGAGGTCATGGAACAGGTCCAAAGGAGGGCAACCAGGCTGGTGAAGGGACTCGAGCACAGGCCCTATGAGGAGAGGCTGAGAGAGCTGGGGCTGTTCAGCCTGAAGAAGAGGAGGCTCAGGGGAGACCTCATTGCAGTCTACAACTACCTGAAAGGAGGCTGTAGCGAGGTGGGAACTGGACTCTTTTCACAGACGACCTTCAACAAGACAAGAGGACACAGTCTTAAGTTGTGCCAGGGGAGGTTTAGGTTAGATATTAGAAAGAATTTCTTCACGGAGAGGGTGATCAGGCTATGGAATGGACTGCCCGGTGAGGTGGTAGATTCTCCGTCCCTGGAGACATTTAAAAAAAGACTGGATGTGGCACTCAGTGCCATGGTCTAGCAACTGCTCCGGTGGGTCAAGGGTTGGACTAGATGATCTCTGAGGTCCCTTCCAACCCGGCTAATTCTATGATTCTATGATTCTATGGTCTGTGCAGAAGCCCTGGCTCTCAATGTCGTCTGGTTTTGTGTCCTTCCTCGTGTGAGATGTGAAGTTGCCTTTAGAAAGTGACCAAGTGGCTTTGGCTCTCTAGAGCTGAGGAAATCTCTGGCCTGTGCACAAAGTCACTCGTGAGGACCAGGCAGTGCTGTAGCCTAAATATTTACGGATCCATGAAAAATGCAAAGTTGATGCTGAGTGCCTGTTAAAAGAGCTCTGAGAATGGCCTACATCGCACTGAGAAACATCTCCTAGGAATCTGGGGCCCTCACAGGCTGTTTGCTCTGTGAGAGCATGCTGCTTAGAAAATTAAATACATTTTGAGAGAGTCTGATTTCTTGAAATCTAGTGCTTTTCTGACTTAGAGTATCAAATTGAAACCGTATAAGTACAGGTATTTCTATTTTACAATGAACATTTATGAAAATATATGTACATGTGATTTATATAGAACATTTGTAATTTATATAGAATATAATCTATTAAAAGTGCTCTACAGTAGAGAATCAGCCTTAATGATGGGGTTATCTCTTTGTGTAGCTACACCACGGCTCTGTAAACCAAAACTCTTTTCCCCTCTGACACTCATGAAGTCTTGAAGCCCTGAGATCTTTGCCTCCAAGATGGTCCTGTGAAGCAGCTTCTGAGCTGCAGGAAATCAGAGGGTTACTTCAGAACCTCTTTCAGGCATGATGGGTTCCAGTTAAACTCTTTGAATGTTGATCTATCTCCACAAAATATTTTGGGCAAAATCTAAAGAATAATTAATCTGATTTTTATTGTTTTATTTTGCTTTTCTACTTGGAACTGTTCACCGTACAATCACCCCTTGCTCAATGCAGAGCAATTCTCCTTCTCAGCTAGGGAGAAATGCTAGGAAGAATTCTGGTGTGCGGGTCAATGGAGAGGTGGGAATATATAGCTGCTGCATGGCTCAGTGCCTCTGTGCACTGACAGCAGTGTTTTCCAGGTCATGCATATCAAACGATTGGAAAGAAGACTAATTTGAGAAGAATCATAGAATAACTTAGATTGGAAGGAACCTCTGGAGGTCTTCATAGTCTAACTCCTTTGCTGAAAAGAGGGCTATGTTAAAAATTAGGTCAGTTTGCCTATTGCCTTGTCTAGATGAGATGCCTCCAAGAATGGAGATTTTCCAGCTTTAAAAAACGCAATTCCACTAGCCTTTAACTGTCCATTTTGTGTGTCAGGTCCCTTCCTAACTCAGTGTCCCTCTGCTGTACTTGATCCAGTGTCAGTATCTCTCTTGTTCTGTGGAGTTCAAAATTCAACACAGTTCTCCAGGTGTGGTCTCACAAGTGCTGAGCAGAGGAAAATAGTCACCTTCAATCTACTGTTTTTGCTGCTGCTAAAGTATGTGGTGAGCCTCCTTCACTACAATAGCACACTGATGCCTCATTTCACCTGTAGTCCATGAGGACCACAAGTCCTCTTCTGCAGAGTGTCTTTCTACCTTGCTGTTTGTAGCCTGTTCTGGTGCATGGGGTTATTCCAGCCCAGGTACAGGACTTTACATTCGTCTTTGTTGAATTTATGAGTTCCCTGCTGGCCCACTCCTCCAGGTTGCCATAATCATGCTGAGCAGAGGTCCTGCCCTCCGATGTCTCAGTCATTTTCCAAAATTTGATATAATCTGAAAGTGCAAGGACAGTCCATCCTCTCTGTGTCCACGTTGTTGATAAAGATTTTAAGCAGTATTGGCCCCAGATTCAGCTATGGAGGAATGTCATGTGGTAGAAGTCTAACCTTTGAGCCAGCTTTTTGCCCACCTCATGGTTCATCTATCCAGTTTGTATCATCCCAAGTTGTTTTTAATGCTAGGAGAGACAATCCTTGCTAAAATCAAGATAAACGTCCAATGCTTCCCCTTCATCTACAGGACCAATCATCTCATCATAGTCAATCAGTCTGCTCAGGCAAAATCCACCCTTAGGGACTTAAGCTGGCTGTTACCAATTGTATTCTTGTCACTCCTCTGTCTGCAAAAGCGTCCATGAGGACTTGGTCCTAAATTTTCCCAGGAGCTGAGGTTAAAAATTTGGTGGGTTTTAACCCTTCGTTTTACTCTTGAATCTTTTGTTGTCCCTTAAGGAGAATGCATAGTACATGGGTAGAAGCCATTCAGATGAGGAAAGCTGTCTGAGGACTGTCCTACAACTGACCAAAGTCAGTTTTGTAGCACTGATGTCACCTGTAGTCATGGCACCCAAGGCAGATATCTACCTAAGGCTAATGCCCTGATTATTCCCTGGCAACCAACTGGAGAATAGCATTAGTGAAAGCTGGTCTCCTAGAACAAAGCATGAGCAAGCCCCAGTTTGACATCTCACTCTAAATAGAATTAGTTATAGTGGAATGCTTCCCCCAAAACACTGAGGTGACTTTCAGAAATAATAGTTGGGAGCCAAAAGATTCAAAAGCCATATTGTCAACAGTTTTCCCTCACCCCCTACCCACCTTCAAAAATACACACACACAAGTTTACATGCCTCATGGTCATGTTTTGTGCCATAATTAAGCAAGCTCAGCATGAAATGGAATGGCAGCTTGCTTCAGTGAACAGTCTGTTCTACCAAACCAAAGTTCTTTTGTCTTTTTCTTAATTAGTTTCAGAGGGGTGGAGGGAGTTTTTATCACAAATTTTTCAGTCAAACTAATCAAGTGTGACATTCTTTGGCTCTCATCAGATGACAGTGGGTACCAATTGGAAGGTTGTTTTTTGTTTCCCATGATGACCATAAGATATTTTTGTAACAAAATGTTACACACAAGAAAAACATTAAGTCTCCTATCTAAAACACAGTTAGGGCACTGTATGTGCCAGTCCTTCTTGCCTTCAGTGCCTACAATTTTTGTCTTTCACTACTGAGCCTCTCAAGGTCCCACATCATCACTGTCTTCCTCTGCCAATTGTGTGGCTCTTCGCAGTCTCTCTGTGCCCACCATGCCCCAGTCAGAGGGGTCATTGCAGAGTGGCTTGAGGCACCTCTCTGCTTCAATGCCATGAAGGCACCACAAGTGCTTCTGTATCCTCACTGACACAGGATTCTCTCAAGGCAGGAGAAATTCTGGGCTTTTGCTGTTGGGGGCAACCAAAGACCTGAGTCTGCTGAAGAGAACAAAGTCTACTTGCTGCTTCCTGCAGGAGCCATGACCCAGACCTGCAAGCTGGGCAGCTGACATCACAGTGTGGCCTAGCTGTAAAAAAAAAAAACAAAAAAACCCCAAAATAAGTAAGGAAAGAAACAGCTTCTTACCTTGGTCTGCCCAGAAACCTAGCCAGGACAGAGGTTGCATGCACCAAGCTGGTGCACAGGCTCTGTGCCTACTTCCAGAGAAGACCTGGGAATGGGCCAGCAGGTGACTAAAGTGTGTTTAGAAATACAGATTTTATACTAGAGAAATAAGTAGCACAGTTGTCATTTCATGTTATATATTACATCTGAGATCTTGGTCACCTTCTAGCACATCTATCCTAAAACTAAGGGTAGGACAAGACTTACTGGGTTGCCTACTCTTTTCCTAACCCAGTAGAAGAGATTCTTTATGAAACAATATTATGAAACAGTCTTAGTAGACTCTTGTCTATTTATAGGCCACTCTATTTTAAGTCTTCTTCCACATCATATAGAATGATGTTTCTCACAATGTCTGGTCCAAGAGAGTGCTATATGGAAACCTAGTGTTTCTAAGTAAGCTGAAGTGGAAGTTTTGCAGCTGCAATAACTCATTCTTCCCAAGTCAACCCACTCTGCTTTGCCACCTCAAAAGTTCTTCTCACATCAGTCTCAAAAATTCTGTGCCTTGACTTGAGGTCCTTCTACTGCTCCTAGACTTTCACCCAATCTCTCTAAAGTTTTGACGTAGCTGATCTATCAGATTGGTTTGGAACAGCTACTCAGTCTGGTGACAAGCTGCTCCAGCTTTTGTGCAAGGGCATTGCTCATCAAGAAGGGTATAATAGGCATTTTAAATAAAAAACATTTGTTTCCCAGTTCTCACAGATGTCAGTTTCCTCCTTTTCTTAAAATCATAGGCAAATTTTGTGATCCTTAAAAGGACAAAACTACTGCTGAAAGTGTTCTGAAACTGTTTTCAGATATTATTTTGAACATAAGGTCAGGTATATAATTTATATTATATTTAATATAATTTAAGGACAGGTTGGATGAGGCCTTGTGCATCATGGTGGGAGGTGGGAGGTATCCCTGCCCATGCAGGGGGGTTGGATATTGATAATCTTCAAGGTCCCTTCCAACCCTAACCATCCAATGATTCTATTATCATTGAAACTATAATATATTCATGGCAATGTAATGGTATTAAGTACAAAATACTATCTTCATTATAAATAGGGCCATTTTAGGAAAGATCAGTATGATTAATTTTTTTCCTTTGGGTAAGCATCAGTTTTGGTGCAGAAAAATTCTAAGATTTGGTGTAGAAATAAAAAAAGGCTGTTCCCCACATTCTCCAGAATAGTGCATCTATCCTGAAGATGGAATACTCAAATTCATAATTCAAAAGAAAGATTAGAACATGAATGGCTCACAATCTGCAGAAAATCTCCATACTAATAAGCAGTAAACTGTCAATCACATGCTCCCTGGCCCACTGAATGTTTATTTAATTAGCACCAAACAGCATGGCTCCAAATAGACAGAAGATAGAGTGCAAAATAGATTTCTTTGGCCAGCAATTAAAAAGCATTCACCTGGGGGGTGGCCTTGCCTGTCAAAAACTAACATGTTAAACTGGCTCTGCTGTATTTCTGTTAACATTTTCCCCAGCCTCAGTCTGATTCTGCAGCAGACCTGGAACATATTCCATAGTAGGATTTTTTTGCCCCTCAGAGTGGGTTTCTTGTTTCCTTTCCAGTACACGAGGCCTCATAGCAATGCCAGCCCTAACACCTTCCTCCCTTCAGAGCTCCCAGCTCCAGCCTGTACTGGTGCTACTCCCCATCCTCCCTTCTCTGCTTTTACTCCCCCTTTATAAGATGTTCATTCATCTTACCCTGGGCTGTAAATGGGGTGTGGCAGCTTCCTAAATGCTGATGCACTCCAGACCACAACAGATCCTGAACTTGGCCTTTGGATACTACTATCACAATACCAGAAGGAATAATATTTCATTCAAGTCTGGGATGTGAAAACAGGTTTTCTAAGTAGGGAGTATACTTTCCATGCTGTCATCTTTACCAAGGTTTGTTCCATTTTGGCCTGTGGAACATGATTTTAACAGTTTTTTTGTTGTTTATGATTATAAGTAATTAGTTCTTTTTGAAAGCTTCACTCCTTCTACCATAACCACTCAAAAAACAATGTTTGAGATGGCTTTAATTTGTGGATAACATGCCAGTTTTGAATAAACAACAGGATCACATAATGCTTCCTTTCTGGTGCAAATTATGCAAAAATTTACATCGGACCAACAGGATTTATTTCCTGAACATTTACATTTTTAGAAGTCCATATATACTGTATGAATATTAGTGAGAGCAGATTTTAGCCATAGCCTTTCTTCCTCTCGGGTCTGTGTGTCTGACTCCCATTTACATGCAAAAAAATGATTCATGCATATTGACAGGGCAGTGTAAATTTGCATTAGTCTTTTATTTCACAATTGTTTTTCCATTAAAAACATTTTCCAAGGTAATAAACGATTTCTGCTTCACTTTTATGAGTTGGTTATGTAATATGAAATTGATTTTTTTTTTCCAAGGGAAATTATATTGATTCAGAAGCTGTTAAAGGAGAGGTGCTAAAAGTTGGAAATAAAAGCTGCGAAAATCTGCTCCTGCAGTCGGAATCAATTCTGTGTACGGTTCCCAGTGATCTCCTGAAATCCAACAGTGAGCTAAATATAGAGGTGAGGCAGCTACCCCACAGTGAGTTATTAATGCCATTTTTCTTATCATTCCCAATGCCACTATTGAAACTATAGACTTTGTTATCATCATTATTGTTACTACCTGTTTGCACATAGACTTTCGGGAGCCTTAGGCACAAAGTGTGACCTAAACTAAGCACAGAAATAAAATTATAGTTATTAATCCAAGCACAAGAGGAAACATTTAGGAAAGAACAGGAAGCTATAATGCAGTAGGTTTGCTTTGGTGCTCACAAACCCTTTTTTCAGCAAAAAATTCTGCTGCTGTCAAGAGGATCAGATCCTTTCTGTTTTGTTTTGGGTTTTTTTATGCTTTTTATAATTTAATTTTCAATTCTTTTTGTAAGATGAAGACACTTAAGACAAATGTTTGAGTTCCACTGTTGTTCTAAAAGTTATTCAGCATGCTACTGCAAATTTAAATTGTAGACACTTGACCCACTGGTTCATAGAATTAAGACAGAAATCTTTCAGTATGTTAAAAAAAAAAAAAAAAAAAAAAAAAAAGAAAATCACAGCAGAATAAGATTACCTTTAAGCTATGAAATTTGCTGATCATGGACTCTGATTCACTGAAAACAGAGGAGACTTTGCCAGTCATGTAAGTGTGATTAGGATCAAAGTCTGCATAAGCTCTTTGGAGCAGGGACCGTCTATTTTTATTGTGTCTTTATGTCATTCATCTCAATAGGGTCCTGGGTAGTTAATGGGATTCTTACGTGGTACTGCAATCTAAGTAAACAGTAATAATTAATTTGCTTTATTTAATATAGTAAAAATCAATTTATTTTAATAATTATTTATTTTCAAAACTAAAAAATAAATTTCATTATAACTATAAAATTGGGTGTAGCTTTCCTTTTGATGTATCTGTTTCCTGGACCTGTAAATGCCTAGTTTCATGTAATATTTGGGCATGTTGCATTCTGTACCTGTACATATGCTACTGGGACTGTCACTACAGTCAGTTCTACAAGGTGATGTTTCCTTAAGCTCTAAGAAACAGATATGCGTGACATGGATTTTATACGTAGAAAAGAACACTACATAAAGGGGTTAAATAAGGTTTCTGCTTGTTTACTGGCAAGGAGCCTCAGAAATTGCAGTCTGCCCAGTGAAGAAGAAAATTTGCTCTTTTGACGGGCAAATCCATCATTACAGTACCCAGAGGAATGAATTCCACACGAGGAGGAGAGAAGATGGCCAAATGCATTCCAACTGACTGAGCTAGTGCCGTGTGACCTAAAACAGTTTTTTCCTGTTAGCTGCTTGGTGTTTGTTTGGTTGTTGATTTTGGGGGTTGGTTTTTTTTGGTTTGTTTTGTTTCTTTAAACTGTTGACAAGCTGGAAGCTGGCAAGGGGCAGGCTCACGTGACCTTGGGAACTGAAATGCAGGCACGCTGTCAGCAGAGAGAGAGTTTGATACTGCAGCGTATTTATGCCAGAAGGACGCATATTAAAGACATTTGGGATACGTTTTTTTGACATGCATCTCAGCCCATATATCCTTAGGCCCATACATTTCTGTGCACCATTCGAGTAAAAGGATGAATTTAGCCTTTTGAGTTAACATCTGGTAGCAGTGGGACCTTGTTACCCAGAGTGCTTGCGTGAGTGCGTGCCGTGTGTGTGGTGCAGCACATACATAGCTGTGTCACTACCAGAGCTCTTGAAGGCATGTAATGAATCATTAAAATGTAGATGTATTTTCCCATATGACAATATACAATTTCTCCACTCCCAGTGTCTTATCATAGTTCATCTCAAAATCAAGAATGAATGCATATGGGACATATCAGCTCATATTTTAGTACTAATAATCTACTTCTTACTTGTCTTTTGAAATCATCACTGTTTTTTTCTTCTTTTTTCCAGTGGAAGCAAGAAGTTTTGTCAACAGTTATTGGAAAAGTGCTGATCCGGCAAGATCAGAATTTCACAGGACTAATTGCTGGAGTTGTTTCAACATCACTTTTAGGTTTTATCTTTTTAGTGGTTTTCCTCTGGAGAAAGAAGAAGAAACAAATTAAAGGTCCGTCGTAGTCAGTTCCATGAAAAAATTCTGTTATATCATAGATTTTAAAGCTTACATCAGTTTATGCTTTGCTTAACTGTCAGCAGAGGTTTCACCATCAAGCCCAATGTTCAGTTTCATTTCAGTCCTTGGCTCTTGCTTGAGCTGGCTGAAGGGCCACAGTATACCTAAAGGAGAAGGTATACTCAGAAACTCTGAGCTATGAGCAAAACTTAGCAATTTCTCTTCCCCAGTCAGCCATGGAAGAGGGGGCGAGTAAATGACATGCATGTAATGCTTCATCCCATTGCCTTATAGTCTCCCAAGCTGCACCAAAGTTTTGCAAAACACAGAGGGCTGTGGTGTCCTGGTCTCCTGTTCACTCATATGAGGAACTTGGTCAGAGTCCAAGAGCCTCCCCTCTGACCCCCATATGTCTGGGTGTCCTTCCAGTGAGAACTTCTGTACTACACAAGGAGGGGAGGAGGAGGAAAGCTAGTAAATAACCAGGACTAGTTGTGATGCAGTATCACTGTCAGATGATGAAGCTGGCCCCAGGAGATTTGAAACTCGTGGATCTTCCAGTGTGACCAAGAGAGGGGCTTTAACACAAGTTAGAGCAGACCTTGTGCTACACAAACAGCTGAGGTTCAGGTCTTGCAGATGTCTGCCTCAGCAATAACCTGACCTTCTTCCCAGCAGAGCAGAACATGTAAACTTAACTAAATACTTAATGCTGGCACACAGTACACATGGGGGTTCTTTAATATTTTTTTCTCTACTCCCTTCAGATCTGGGAAGTGACCTAGTACGCTATGATGGCAGAGTGCACACTCCTCACCTGGACAGGCTGGTGAGTGCAAGGAGCGTGAGCCCAACAACAGAAATGGTTTCAAGTGAATCTGTAGACTACAGATCAACTTTTCTAGAAGGTATGCTTCTCTTATGAATCAGTACAGATGGTAACTTACACATCTTGATTTTCATATGTCTTCAAATGACAGCTATTTAGATCAATATCTTAGTTTCTCATCTGGTTTGTCTGTTTCTCTACTGTTTGGAACTTCCATGGGTTCAGAGGCTTGCTATTTGAACTGAGCTTCCCAGGTGCTTCCCAAGGTTAAGGTACAAAAGATTCTTTTACTCAGGTTGGAGGAACATATAAAATAGTATTAGTAAAATCCCTCTGTAAGTGTGTTCCATAGTTTATTAGGAGCTAGTGGATATAACACTTCTTTGTTATCTTGAGGTCCATCACACCATGAGCGAATCCACTTTGAAAAAAGTTATTTTTAAGTATAGCATCAAGTGGCTGTAGATTTAGGGTGTCTCAGTGACTTCATACAGTCATTATAAAGCAGTTCTGTCAGCTCAACAAAGGACGTGGAGTTTTGTAAGATCATATTCTTTTGTCTGTTCAGGCTTCTCCTCTAAAATAGCACATTGTATCATGCAGAAATATTGATATTAAAATTAAGCTAAAGGGATGTGAAAACTGACAAATTGAGTGGAGGTTCATGTGTGCTCAGATGCCAGTCTCAGAAAACACACTGTTCATTTTCAGGGATGTGGACATGAGGGAAGAATAACCTTATGCTGAATACATATTGGTGCTTTACAACACCATTTTAGAGAAGGTGTCCTCCAGAAGAGCACTCTGCTGCACTTATCATATCACTTTAGGCTGAACATGTCCTTTTAGACACGTGGAGCCTACATTGTGTCATTACCATTAAAGAGACTCTAACTGTTAAAAGTTACAGTATTAATATATTTGAGTTGTCAGATATTTACTAGCCTTGGTACAGTCATATTCTTGTACTATTTCATGTGCTGCCATAGAAATCACTCCAAATCCTTAATTCACCTTTGTAATTCTCAATTGTGGAACTGTTCCCAATTCCTTAATGATTCTTTAGTTGCTGCCACCAGCTCGCACAGGAAGTTTCTTGATTGAAAGATTCCCAAAGGAAAAGGGAACCCTGTGCCACTGGCTACAAGGGAAAGTGGTACATGAGACAAAGCTATGCAGGGATCATGGGGCCCCTGTACACTGGCAAAGCAGAGCAGAGAGCACACCCAAGAAGGAGGTGCATCCACTTAATGTTCCTGTAGGAATGTTCATATCAATTGCTGTCACAGAATAAAATGTCAGGAACATTAGAAAACATGCAGATGTACATGCAGCAGCTGTAAAAATTATTTCGCACCCATGCCTGGAGTATTTTGTTGTGATTATTGAACAGGTATGTGCTCTTTGTGATATAAGTGTGGCTTTGTTAATAAAAGAGTTTGCATTTTTTATTCTAGATAGAGCAGCACCAAGTTTTTCTTGGTACCTAGGCTGATAGCAGCCCTACATGAAAATTTCCCAAGTTTTATATCTAAATATGTGAAGTGTGTCTACACACCTTTTACTCTTTGTGATAAAATACCTGGTGATTTCTGTTGTTAAATTTATTCCCTTTGTTTCTTTCTGACTATCAGATAAATTCTGCTCATTTACTCTGCTAGAATCACTCCAGACTGAAAGTGGTGTAAATTAAACTCAGTTCCTTGATTCTATTATGCAAAATGCTTAAAAGAATCTTTTAGAGAAAAGCAATATGAAATACCTGAACAATATGCTGTTGACAAAAACAAAAATTCTCAAATAAATAGTCCTTGCTTGCCTGAAACATTTTGATTTATGCTATTTTAAATAAGTTGGCTCATGTTATTTTCATGAATAGCACCAACTGTATTATCTTCAGCAGCTACAGGATATGAATCACCTCTAGGCATTTCCCTGGTTGAATATTTACCATTGGATAAACATAGCTAGTCACCAACAGTTTGGAAACCTTCATGAAATGTAGAGGTCCCCACCAAATTAGAACATGACAATAATAAAAGGTTTCATGTCTTTAATTTTTCACTACTTCCTCCTCCTGGATCACTATCATTTTTGAATTTTACTTGTTACTCCCAGTTACTAGAAATGTCATAACCTACACTTGGCAAGAAGTAACAAGGCTTCATTCCACCCAGTCAGAAAAGTAGACGTTTTGCCATTTGCTTTCATGAAATTAGAGCTGAGACAAGCATAAGTTTCTAGTGACAAGGTTTTCCTTGGCAGGTTAGCAATGCATATTTTGATTTTCCCTCTGTGACCAAAACTTGTGCAAAGCCAAACCACTTCCAAACTGATAAACTCAAACCTTTGCTCATCAATTAAATAATGCTCTTCATTTTCCAAGGAGAAATCTGAAAGAATTATAACAGTTTCTATTTCTCTTGCAGATCAGTTTCCAAGCATGTCTCAGAATGGGTCGTGCAGACCTGCCCAGTATCCTCACTCTGACCTCTCCCCAATTCTGTCCAGTGGAGACTCAGATTTAGCAAGCCCACTTCTCCAAACTAATGTCCACATTGACATCAGTGCCTTAAATCCTGACCTGGTCAAAGAAGTGCAGCATGTGGTTATTGGTGCTGACAGCCTGATTGTGCACTTCAGTGAAGTAATAGGAAGAGGTGAGTGCCATGACTGTTGCTTTGCAAACTTCTGTTTTTTATGCACATGCATCTATTATAAACCATTCTGAATAAGGTGTCTACACAGAGATTTTCCAAGCTTTTTTACCTCTTACAGCCCTGCTCATACAGGGCCTCTGATCCATAAGGATCCAGAGTAAGTGGGGCTGTGTACAGGCCAATGGCACATGCCTGTATGGCCAGGGGTGCCAAGGCAGGGACACCAGCAATCTTAAACCTGGAGCTTGAGGGAGGGCAGGATTGCATTATGTAAAAGTCCCCATGGGCCAGGTGAAATGCACACCGCTTTTTCCTCCACAAGTTTCCTCCAGCTCTGATGAATTCATTTTCCTCCTGCTGAAGGCTCTCTATTCCCCCTCATTCCTCTCTCATCCTGGCTGCAGGAATGTGCAGTTCCTGACTCACTTCCCCTTGTTTTCATTCTTCATATAGAAAGCACCCTATTTTTCCGACTTTATTCCATCAACCATATTCCTCTAGATCCCCATAAGCAGGTTCCTACCTTCTTTCATACCTAAGCCTGTATTCCTGTTAGCAGCATTTATTAAAATCTGTATTACTGAATACCTATTAATAAAAATTAGAAACAGCCCATGCATAAGAAATTTCTTGTTGAGTATCACAGTACTGATAGAAATTTGGCTATAAGTGATACTTCTGTCTCTTCTTTAGGAAAATAGGCACAAATCAAAGAACCAATTGCTGTGTTTCCCTTTCATGTATTACACCTCATCATCCCCAAAGCAAGGGTGGGCCTTTTCCTTTTCTTTCTTGTTTCTGAAAAGGCCAAGTAATTTCCCATTTTTTAAATGTTGAAAAATATCAGAAATGACAAAAATATAATTAACCTTTTTAAATTTTCTTCTCCATAACTAAAAATGAGCCAAATCCAAAAATATTGCAGACCCACCCTATCCAAGCATTAGGATTTGTGCCCAGGCTCCAATTTGTGGTCGCATGGGATTTTAGTTGCTTTTATAAAACAAATTTTTTATTAACTTTATCCCAAGCCAAAAGCAAAGCCAGCTGGCCTCTGACCAGCGTTTATGACTGGAACCTAGTAAACTTAGTCAATTAGTCTTGTTCTCTGCAGAACTCACAGTTGACAAAAAAGCTATCTTGCATTCTAACTGAAAATATTAATATTTTTTAAGTGGCCAGTAAATAGTATATCTGTGAAGGAAAGCCACTATTACATGTAGATTATTTGATTTGGATAAATGAGTGTACGTGCCTGGACCTCAACTTCTCTGTGTGTCCCAACCATGTCAAGTTGACTTCACATAGTAGGTTTCCCTGCTTTGCATACTACCCCACTTGCTTGACAGGAAAGCACAAGATCGGGAAGGATTTCTGTGTCCCTGGAAGTTTATTTCATTGCTCAGACCATTAGCAAGGAGGCAATTTTTTCTCATCATCTAAAATCTCTAGAGTGATATTTTGCACCAGGAGCTAGGCCATAACTGAGACCACAGGCTTCTGCAGTCAGTCTGTGATTGATAGAGTAATTCCCAACCTGTTTGTGGCCAGCACACCACTTTTAACACTCAGCTTTTTCCATGAACTAGCAAGACCTGAGAGATTTTAAGGCCACAGTGACCCTCATTGTGCAGCTTTCCACAAAAGGTGCATCAGGCCAGTGGACCACTTTGCATGGGCTTGCAGACCACACGGAGCCACAGATCCAGTGGTTTTGTCAGCTCCTTCTAGCTGCTTCTTTGTGTCTTCCAGTGCTCTCCTTTGACATATATCCAACAGGAGAGTATGGTTGGAATGGGAAAACATAGGTTTTGTCTGCCTAGTTATCACAAGAATATGAAGCAGTTGTGGCGCCAGCCTTGCCATTATTTATACACACCTTCTAGGCCAAGAAATATCAGTTATGCTGCAAATAGAGTTTTCATTTTATGTAATGATGGTTTTATGTAATGGTAGTTTTATGTGTTAGGTATGAAGTATACATTACAAGTGTTGGGAATTGGACAGAATGGAGTGTGATCACTTTCTTTAAGCATAATTGCTACCCAGTCAAAAATAACAGAAAGCTAATTTTACTTACTAAAGCTAATCTTTCTCATTTTTTTCACAGGACATTTTGGGTGTGTATACCATGGAACATTGCTGGATAATGATGGCAGGAAAATTCATTGTGCTGTAAAGTCACTGAATAGTGAGTTACATGTTTAATAGTGAGAAATTACCACAATTCCAAAAATAGCCAGGGTGAACTAGTTAATTACAGTAAAGTATACTTTCATAAATAAAGATTCTGAGTTGTAACTGGATCAGGTTTATCTCTGGTACAACTGCAATTACTTTGGATTACCATAAGGCATTGGTATATATTCGTGAATCAAATTAAATCCCTGTGTATTACCTCTTCAAAGAAAAGGACAGAGGAAAATGAGGAAAATGCAGTGTAATTTTTTTATTCTACTGAGTATTGAAGTTTTGGGTTTAGATGTTAAATTTCTAAAGAGCAGGCAAAGCTGCTGGAAAAACAGGAAGAAACTATCACAACATTTATTAAAGGCCTTGCTCAAGTGTTATTCAGTTCTAAATAATTCATAAGAAGAGGAGAAATGGAATTTAAATGTCCAATAAACTGTATTTGGTCATTGTCAGAAAACCAATGTTCATAACCTAGTTGTAATGTGGGAGGTGGGAAGCATGTTTGTAGCTTCTCATTGTCACTTTGCTGTGCAATGACAGACTACATAGAAAAGAACTGTACTTTGTTTTGTTGGGTTTTTTTAATTACTCCATTTTATTCCTGGATTTCTCAGGGATTACAGACCTGGAAGAAGTAGCTCAGTTTCTGAAAGAAGGAATAATCATGAAAGATTTCACTCATCCCAATGTTCTGTCACTCCTGGGAATTTGTTTGCCCAATGAAGGATCCCCCTTAGTCATCCTTCCATACATGAAACACGGAGATCTTCGAAACTTCATTAGGAATGAGACACATGTAAGTACATGGTGAGGTCTACAAAACCGTAATGCAAGTCTGGCCACACCCTGCTCCAGAGCCACAGGTTATGAGCTCTGATAATTACATTATGTCTATAACTTGCTGCAGTTACTACACCTTAACCTTTAGCACTTGCTTAGGCTGGCACCAAGCCCAACCGCAGCACTGCCACTCCTTCCCTTCCCCCTTAAATTCCTCTCTAGAATGTTTCCCAGAAATTATCAGCAATAAGTATTTCTCATTTCCCATCCATAAGCCTCTTCATAAACAAACGTGTTGATGAGATCTAAGTCAAGGGGCCCAACCATCTGCTGGTTTAAACTGGCATATATATCTCTGTTGACTTCAGCACAGCTGTGCCAGTCATCACCATCTGCTCTTACAACATCTAGGTACAGGATCTTCATGTCCAGCTAGAGAGCATCACAGTCCCGTTATTATCAATATTTTCCTTCTTATCTTAAGAGAGAAAAACAGCAATTGTTACGCAAACTCTGAGTACTGTCTTGTCAGAGATTTTTCACAATTTTCATTGAGAGACTGCAGATGTCTCTTATGTGCCTCACTGCTTTTTCTCAAGTATGTGACCACAGGTCTTGCCTCAGGTAGTGTAAGCCCACTTTATATTGTAGTTTTTCACCCATTTCACAGTCCTAGTGCAATATAAACTGACTTAGAAGCCCATGGGATTTCACCCCTGCCTTTATGGAAATCAGCAATAGTGAGGAAAATTAAACAAAAAAAAAAGATGCATCTTGGAAAGCTGTTGGGGGAGTTAAGCTTTCTGAGGTAGGGACCTCTTCCCTTTTCAGCTTCTTTCACTCTGCAAGCATCAGAGACCTTGACTGTGAATAGTGCCACAGTCATTCCTGAAATAGACTGGTGTCACAGTTGAAAAGGATTGTTCCACAGAAGAAAATTGTATGGAGCAACAGCAACAACACAAAAATCTTTCAGACCATACTATTACATAGTAAGTCATGATGTTGGATAAAAGAATTACAGGTTTATATTTATTTCTATATTTAACATTTCCAGTAAGGTCTCACCTCTTAGACCAGCAGAAGGGGTTATCAGTCTTTGTGGAAAATCTTCCTCTCGTAAATGCTAAGGTCTCATTTGCCTTTTCCATGGCATCATATTGCTGATAGCTTGCACTTATTTTGCCTTAAATAGGATTCTGTCCTTTCTTCACCGTTTCCAGCTGGTGAGCTCCAAGTTCATAGTTAGCACCTTCTGTGGACTTATATGCTATTACTCTTAAGTTCACAAATGTGAATTTCATGTATTAGCTGTGATGTTGAGGTTTTAGCATTCTGTTCCACTTCCCAACCCAGGTCATGCTGTTTATGCTGCTAACTCCACTTTCCTGGAGTTTCACAGCTGGTTTGATTTCTTAGAGTGTATTTCCTCACTGGAGGCAAGAAATTCACCTAAACTTAAACCAGTTTCATTACAAGCACCAACCTGTCTTGATAATTCTGGTGGCAAGATAGGTGTGTCAAAAACTGGGAGTCACAGCAAGAAACAGTCTGCTCCTTGGGTTTCTGCATTCATTGTATCACAAATGCTTGTGTTTTACAGAATCCAACAGTAAAAGATTTAATTGGATTTGGCCTTCAGGTCGCAAAAGGGATGAAATACCTTGCAAGCAAAAAGTTTGTTCATAGAGACTTGGCAGCAAGAAACTGTATGTAAGTACAGATATGTAATTCCAACCATACTATCACACTCTTACGCAAGATGGGGAGATGAAGTAAATGAAAGTTTCCAGGATTCTCCTTTTTAAGTCAAAATAGGGTGCTGTTTTCATTGTTCCATGATTATTATACTGATGTTTGTCTTGCATACTGATGAACCACTGAGCTTACTAAGGGCTCACCTCTTACACATAAGCTTATTTTTGAGTGTGGGAAATAAGAAAATCTGAGGTGAAAGTGTAGTCTCTCAAAATCATTGGTTAGAGCATTTAAAAGGCATCTCCTAAGGGAAGTTAAATTGCTGTTGTCTCAACTTGTTGTGCTTCCACCCAATCTCTTCAGAAGTAGCACGTCTCTGCTGCCCCACCTAGCAGGAGGGAGAGGAACACAGGGGAACATTGTGAGAAAAACAGGAACAAAAAAAACACCAGTGAGACTTAATGACAGTAATCTTTCATTACATGAGTATGAGCTTACTTTGGCTCAATTGCACACACATATTAACATTAAAAATCAGGACATGTAAACTATCTTACTAGTGTCTGGGCAGCCAGGCAGTACAGGTCACACAAAGACTGATAGTTGCTGGTACTAATATGCTGATTCATCACTTATGTTGTGAATTAACGAGGTACATGATTAAACTCTTAATAGAGTTCATTTTTAGCACATCATAATCTGGCTGAAAAAAGGTTATTCACTTGTGATACCAGATTTCTTACTCATTTTCAAAGGATTCACACTTGTGCAGCTGAACACCCTCTGAAAAAGAATGTTTTCTCACAGCTGCTGTTATCTTATGGGAGGAAAAAAGCCCCAAGCAACGTAATTTTCAGGTTTCCTAAGAAAAAAAATCAAAGTCCATATAGTGGCAACAGGACATTCCCTCTGGCCTATGGTCTCTCCCTTGGGTGAGGAGGGAACAGCTATCAGGATGTCTTACATTGCCAACTGAATGGCTCCTGCTTCTATACTGCTCAGCCCTTCAGAGCCTGGAGAGCTGCTGCCACGTGAGGAAGATGTAAGGTTGAAGACTCTCATTCCCCAGTGACCATGTGCAATCCAGCACTCTAGCACAGCCCCTGCCACAATGGCAATGTCCATCAAAAAGGTAGCCAGAATGTAAATAGAGTCCCTGTGGACTCTTGACTCTATTCCACTATGCTGAAAGAGGTTCAGAAGCTGCTATGGCATAAACTGTCCCCTATTGACTCATCAAAGTTCCCTTCATTGGTATTGATTTAGTTATTACATCAGTAAATACAGCAGACATTTGGTGCCATTCAGAGGAACTTCAATAGACCAAAGAGTTGTCCAGGCAGCAACCTCAAAATTCAAGACAAGGAAATGCCACTTGTAGAGGCTGAGAGACAGATTTGTTTGCCTTTGAGAAAGTTCAGGTGGACTTTCCACATGTACAAATACCTGATACAGTGGAATAAAGAAGATAAAACCAGATTCTTCTCAGTGGTGCCCAGGGACAGGCCAAGAGGCATTGGGCACAGATTCAAATAGAGAAAATTGCAGTTAAGCATAGAAAGAAACACCTTTATTGTAAGGATGACTGACCAGTGGCACAGGTTCCTCAGAGAGGTTGTAGAGTCTCCATCCTTGCAGATACTCAAAACCCAGCTGGTAATGGACCTGGGCAACTAGCAGTAGGTGCTGTGAGCAGGGAAAGTGGTGGTGAACTGGATTATCTTCAGAGTTCTCTTCCAACCTTACCCATTCTGTGGCTGTGATTCTTTAAAGAAGCCCAAAAGCAGTTGTTTGCTGTGGCTAGGTCTGCACATATAGTGAAGGACAGGCTTAAGCATGCCAACACCCATGCTATGTTTTCTGATAGAGATATTGCTTATTGGTGCAAACATCAGGCTCAGGAGGAACAAAACTAGGGAGCTCTTCTGACATGGCTGAGGAACAGAACTTTCCTTTTACCACTGTTCTTTCACAGTGCAGACAGCCAAGACATCCTTAGTTACACTACTGCATTATTATACAAGGGGAGTCACTGAGATAATGATGGTTCTGTCCTTACCAAAACTGAGAGTGACTAGGAAAGGTGATGCCTTGACTTAGAAATAAAAATGAGGGGTTTCTAAGAATACAGAAGAAATGATGTAGCACTCAATCAGTCAGGGTTGTTAGAAAAAAACTTTTTATACTGAGCAATTGTTTTAGAAAAATAACTCGATTATCAAAACATTATCAGTAATTTTCTGAGTTCGTTCACTATGTTAAATGGGTGTCGAATATACTTTGCTGCACTTTTTGTTTCACTGCTAATCAATTAATAGATCCAGGATAAGATACCACTTTTCAAAACTGTGAGTCACTCATTATAATCCACCATCACTGTGAATCTTGCCTGCTCAGTTGCAGATAATTCTTTTTGTCATTTCTCTAGGTTGGATGAAAAATTCACTGTCAAGGTTGCTGATTTTGGTCTTGCTAGAGATGTCTATGATAAAGAATACTACAGTGTGCACAATAAAACAGGAGCTAAACTGCCAGTGAAATGGATGGCTTTAGAAAGTTTACAAACTCAGAAGTTCACAACAAAGTCAGATGTGGTAATGTATATAACATTATTTTTATCATTTATTAATTTCTCTTATATTGCCCAAGGCATCTCTCCAGTATTTAATTAGTGGACTAGCTCCAAACCAAAATTTATATTGGTATCTAACTTTATATTGGTATCACAGAAGAGTAAGAGACTGTTTTTTCATTTAGAAAGGGTATTTCTTCTAATCACAAAGAAACAAGTTTGTTGGCTTGATTATCTGTTACTGCTCAGGTAAGAGTTATAAATTTAATCCCACTCCAAGGGAAACTAAGGACATTTCAAGGAGCCAAGTTAGAGCTGAATCCTGATATAAAAGGGGCTCTGGAAAGCTTGATAAAACAGGTTAACTTTGAGACTTGTAAAATTTAATAGTCCTCAAAAAGACCTTATTAGCTTTATAAATGGCTGACTGCCTCCAGCAATCTGAAGTATTACCTGTCCATTTATGAAGAAAAAATTATGAGATGAAGTCATTAGTTGGCTGGATCACTTTTTATTTTAGCTCTCCTTTCAATGCAGATTCAAATTAGCCTGTGATGCATAGAATTTTCACCATGCATATCCTCTTCAGTATGTATTTACACAGGGTTAGTCAGATCGTCAGCTCTTGTAAATTGGCAGAGCTCCATTAACCTCAAAAGAGGTCTGCCAACTTATACCAGCTAAGTAGCAGGCCTATAGGCTTTTATTTTCTTTCATTTACTTAGCTAAGTTTCTCTGGCTCTAATTTAAGTGGCTCTTCAAGTCCTTACAGCATTTATTAGCTCACTTAAAAGAAAGTTGAATGCAGTAAAATACCTTTTTAAAGAGAAAATCCATGTATTTGAATGTTTAAATCTGTCAAGCCACCTTCTAAACTGGAATGTAAAGCCCTCCTACCATACCACTTATTATTTATTTCTTTGCTTCCTTAGTGGTCCTTTGGTGTGTTGCTATGGGAACTTATGACAAGAGGGGCACCACCTTATCCTGATGTAAATTCTTTTGATATAACTGTTTACTTATTACAAGGAAGAAGGCTGCTACAACCTGAATACTGCCCCGACCCACTGTAAGTAAATATTTCCAAAGTCTGCTGCAAATGCTGCTGATTCTGGTATTATAGTGAGACTGTGGAAGGAAAGAGGGTTTGTTTTTTTCCTTTTTATACAATTTCATAATTTAACACTTCTTTTATTTGAATGGCAGGTATGAAGTAATGCTGAAGTGCTGGCATCCAAAACCTGAGCTGCGCCCAGCATTTTCTGAACTTGTTTCAAAAATATCAACAATCTTCTCCACTTTTGTTGGAGAACACTATGTTCATGTCAATGCTACTTACGTCAACGTGAAGTCTGTTGCTCCCTATCCTTCTCTTTTATCATCACAAGACAACACAGACATGGATGTTGACACATGACGGGTATGTCTGAAAGAGAGGGAAATCCATTCTTAATTGTATGAACAAAAAGCAGAACATTTGGTCCACTTGTTTTTACTGCTCGGTCTTTGTGAGAACACTGTTGCACATGTTTATGTTGTTGCCCAAGTTGCACTAGTACAAGGACATGATACCATGTTGTTAAGGCTATGGGATCGTATAAACCATCACAGTAATTTCCAAGTATTTGGACAACTGCATCAATTAGCCAAATGGAAATGTTATGTACTTCCATCCAGAGCTAGCACCCACTAGCTCTCATTATGTGTGCTCAGACCCAAGAATAAAGATTCATCATTAATTCCATCAAGGAGAAAGCAGAATACCAATCAGTACGGCTGGAAGGACTATTACTGTTGCATGTACTTTAGGATAATGAGCAGTGCAGAAATGGTTTTCACACAAAAAGCTAAGACAAACAATGAGAGTTACAAGAGTTTAAAATATCTTTTCCTCCCACACAGTCCAAACCTTGGATTTTTGCACTACATTAACAAGGTTTCTTACAACATGGACAGCCAGGAGAGCCAGCCTCTTGGTAAATGTCTTAAGAGAAACTTACATCAAAAAATGGTGTGCAGTAAAATAAATATGTCAGCCTTGCCAGGTCTCTGGTGTAGTTAGACGGTACATAAAATGAAGTTTAAATCATTTAGCTTAAAGCATTCCTAGTGTCAACTTCATTCCAACATTCAACCACTTGTTTGCGTAAGAGTCTATATTGACCGTTCTCTTGCTGAAAAATGCAAAGCCTCAGTTTCTTTCAATAAAGAATTAACCACTTTCTGAGAATAAAAACCTGAAGGCATCCATATGAAATGCCAGGCTAGTCCCTGGGATGTTGTAATAGGAGCGACATTATTCTAGAGAAGGAGAGGAGACAAGCAGGTTGGCAACCTTCTGGAGCTGCCGTCTGGTGAGTCACACAGCAAGCAGCTGAAGTTCTGCCACCCTTGGGTGGAGCTGCCACCAAAGGTAAGGAGCAGAGGTGTTGGAACCAGCCCTGACCTAAAGAGACCCTTCTTGGATAGCACAACCCAGTGAATTATACCTACTTTTATTTCAAAATTAGGGCCAGAGAAACAATTTTGAAAAGAGAGCGTACGTAAAACTTACAGTTAATTAGGGAAGAGTGCTTTAGGGCAAGCATCACATGTAATTTCCGTTCCTGTGGAATACTGTGCATACTACTGTATAGCTTGTTTAGTGTAGGATAGAACTGGGTTTGTTGGTGTAAACGCATAAATTAATCTATTTTTATATGAAAAAAAAAAGTTTATTTTTAATGACATTTACAAAGTTTGGTTAGGCCACAAAACACTGCACTGTGAACATTTCAGAAAATGTATGTCAACATACATGGTTCATAAATTGTAGCAACCTTATGAAAAATACTGTGTAAATATTAAAAAGGAAAAGACCCAACCATAACCACACTCCACCCTAAGCATAGTATCTCCATTGCTGCCAGCCAACTATTTTAGGAACTTCAAAGAGAGTTAGTGCAGATAAAGAACTGATATAAGGGAGATATATTGTTCTTGGGAGACTGTTGTAACTGAAAGATTTATAATGAGGGCAGAGTGTGTAGGCAAACTACGAGCAGATAATATTGTACAGTGTTTCATCACCACTTTCATTTCAGAAATGAACTTTCATGTCTGCTGAGAGCAATCCTAATTGTAGATTGCTCAAGGACAAAAGGCTTTGCTGCAGGCAAAAAAAAAACAAACACAAAAACAAAAATAAAAAATCATCTCGATGGTTGTTAAAACAGCTAAGGAAGTTTATGACACATAGATTTGGAGAAGATACTCCAAACTTGTACATACGTGCTTGAGGAACGCTGCAATGTGAAACAGAGGACATTTCTACTATTTATGAACTTTTGCTTAATAAAGTTAATGTTGTGTCTGGGACACCTGTAAGAATACGTGATTCTGGTAAAGATTTGGTGTTAGTAAGTTCATATATCTGCAAAGAGCTGAATGGTACTTATGTTTATAGTTGTTGTTATGACCTAATAAACATGTTATTAAAATGAATTATTGTAATACTTTATACCCCAAGTGCTGTAATTACTGTTAACATTTGGCTGTTAAGCTGATAAAAAGCCTGAACTCTTTTTCTGACTAACATGGGAAGACTGACCTGTGGCACTGTGCAAGGAAACAACTCAGAAACATAAAAATGTAGAGAGTGCACCAATAAATCCAGCATACAGTTCATCTGCCTCCTACCCATTAATAGATGCCCGAGAGAAAAGTGCAGGGTATTTTATCGTGAACAGTCACAGCGTAACCTGTGTGGTTAGAAAGGCTCTTCCCTAACCCCAGGCTGCCCCCATGCAAAGCCTTAGAATTCTTAAAGCACTTAGTGTTGGGTATAATACATGAAGGTCAGAATTAAGGCATCATCAAGAGTATGGCTTGGCTCAACAAGGATGCCAGTGCTTGCATTCAGCATCCAGGCTTCCCAATCAGTCACGATCCAGAAGAAATGTCAAGCACCTGGAAACCCCACATCCCTCATGGCCGTCCCTTGTGTGTCTCATCTCTGCAAGGTGCTTTGTATCTCTATCACCTGAAGAGAGGAGGCATTGCAGTCCCCAGGGGTCAGGTTTTTTTGGGGGGGAACAGGAGCCAGCTCTGCTCCTCTCCCACACCTTTCCTCCCATTATACTAGGTGCCTCCCACTGGATTCCTAAGTGCACTTCTATGGTGTTTAAGTGGGTGCCCCACAGACACTGCAGCGTGTGCTGTCCTGTGCCACTCCTCTGCCAGGTGACTCTTACAAGCTCCTTTCTCCAGCAGCTTACCTCACAGGGACATCTTATACTTAGCTCACTTTGAAATACCTTAATGTACAGAGTCTCAGATGATTAAAACCAGCATTTATACGATTTCCAAATATCAAGCAAAGCAACATCAAAACATATTCTCCAAATACATTTACTTCTTAACAGAAAATATATATGCTCAGTTTCAACTCAGCTTTGAGTGTATTTTGAGGAAAAAAGGCATTGATAATACTAGGTAAAGGTATAAACAGTCCTGTGATGTATCACAAGTGAACTCCAGATGAAAGATCTAACTTTTTATTGTAATTATTTGTATCTAATTTTTTTTCAATACATTTTCAGGATTTCTCTGAAAAGTCAGTAGAAAATCTCCAAGGTTTCACTGCAGCCTGATATTCATACCAGTCTTCAGTGTAAACTAGCATAACACACAGCCAAATGATGAGCTGAACTTAAATACCAGATTTGTAACACATTCCTCTGATTATTTCTCATGATTTCTATGGGACGCTATATATGGCCTTTTTGAAAGGGTCATCAGAATCACAAGCTTCCCATGCTCAGTTTTTTATCCTGGTAACTTTGCTTACACCAGGTACACACTGCAGCAGATCTTCAGCTGACTTAGGCTGGCAGCCTTCCCCCCAGAATGAATATTAACAGTGGACATGGCCCGGGGTCAAAAAATTGGATAACCGATACTCTACACCAAAGCCAAGAGATTAAAAAACAGGGAGGGATATCCTCACCCCACAGAACTTTTCCTGTTGATTTCACTTTTTCAGTGTGCAATTTACTCAACTGTTTTAAAGAATTTGTCTACAGTAAGGAAAGTTTTTACAACATCCAACAATATTAAAGGTTTCTAAAAACCAAGGGAAAGCGTACACTGTGCCATTGGGTTGCTAAGGCTTTGCAGATTGCTAATTTTTTGTTTTGGATGGTAAATTCAATCATGACCTAAATGCCTCATGTAAATAAATGAAGAGGAAAGGCATGTTACAGTAGCAAAAACAGCATGGGTGAACAGCATCAAAAGCATTTGAGACCAAAACATGAAATTCTCTCGTCAGAAATTTCATTTCTAGAATTCAGCCATAATTCTTAGCACAGGAAAAGGTCATAGCAGAGAAATGAAATAGAAATCCTAACATTTTTTTTTTTTTTACTCAATAAACAAAACATCTCATGAGAAATTCCAGTTTCCATTATTTTTAACAAATAGGTCATGAACTGAGTATTCCGAGCACTGAAGACAGACAAAGGAAATCTTAGGTTTTTGCCAGATTGATTATGGAAAACATTTACAAGAAATTGTGATCTCAGAGACAGCAGGGAGAATTCAGAGCAACTTGATTGACTGTGCAAATACCCGATCAGTCTCCTCCTCTCCAGAGGAGATCAGTCTCTCACCCTGGAACTGGAACTGTTTGCTCTGACATTCAGCCTGAATTTGCCTGTTGAAATCCCCATCCACCTGCTAATGCTCAAGGTGTAATCACTTCCAATAAGGATGCCAAAAGACTCTTTCTGATTAAGGTCAAGCACTTGTAGCCACCCCATGACCTTCTGGGGGACAGAAAGAAAAGGTTTCTGTTTCGTAAGGAATGCTGCTACCCTGGCTGGTGTTACTATTGACTTTGGTCCTTGGTTTTCCAAAGCCAGCACAACACACAAATCTGGGGATAGACTCTCAGCTGAGGGTAAATCCCTGCTGGGGTCAGCCCAGAGAGACCCTCACAGCTGAACAACAATCAGGTGTAGTCCAGCTGAACTGGGTTTTAATGTGAGACTGACATGCAGATCATACTGGACTTTTAGTTTTTCAGCTGTTAGCTTATTAGGGGTTAGAGGAAGAGGGGTTGAAGGAGAGGTTTCCCTCTGCTGTCACCTCAGCCGTTCATCCATGGGACTGGAGCTGGCACAGAAAGCCTCGGGGCAGCAGACTGACCTGAGTTTGTAGCCTTCCCATGCTCCTGAGTTCAAGAAAGGAGCACAAAAGGAATAGTGCCAGAAACTGCAGGTCAGGCTTGATAAGATTTTATTTGCCCAGTCCAAGGTAGAACACAAAAGAAGCATGGTGCATTTCATCTGGTTTCCACATGCTTTTCTCTTTCAGTAGCAAGTACTTTGCCATGGCTCGGTGATCTTAGGAGGTTCATTAATATTTGCTGAATGTCTTCTCACATTCACTGCGACAACTTAAGACAGAAGTTCTCCTTGCTCTGGCCTCTGAGGCCCTGGGCATTTCTATAAATGCTCTCTTAACATTTGCCAGAGTTCTAATTAGTACATGCATGTTGAGCCCCTCTCTGACCTAAATGACAGCTGAATATCCTCCTCTACGATGTGAAAAGTGTTGCCAAAAACTTTAGGGTGCATGACCAAACATGGAGACCTCAGCTGCCGTGAGGATGCAGCTCACTGGGACTGTTGGCATAACTTTTCATGTGTGACAAAACCAAAGACAAATGTTAAAAATACAGCTTGAGCTTTATTTAGCAAGGGAAAAAAAGCACTTCAGACAATGATGGTATATTGTCTATCCTTTGTGCAGCTGAGAAAAGAATAAATTTAAGACAGACAGTGGAGCTGCAGGCTGTTGGAGCTCAGAGAGATGGAGCAAAAGTCATGGTGATCACAGGTGATGATGTGACAACACAAATACCCTGGTCAGCAAGCAGGACATTGTAGTGAAATGAGGCAACCAGGTGCCACCAATTACCAGGTAGTGGGCATGAGCTTGTGTTAAGCCCACCTGTGCCTGATTAGGGTGCGCCCTTACTGCGCATGAGCAGGATTAGGGGGCCAATAAAAAGTGAGCTTCCAAACACAGGCTTAGCTCATTCCTGAGCAAGTCAGCAGAGAGGTTAGCTGATTCTGGAGCAATAGCACTGAGCCAGGCTAGTCAACCTTGAGGGCAACAGACTCAGAGCACTATTTCTGAACTTCTGCTGGAACACCTGTTTGGACCTCAGAGCGCCGTGCCCTAAGAGAGGTTCATCTTGCAACAGGACATAACAAGGAACAAGTTCACATCCAAACCCAATTGTATGCTTACACTTTTCTTAAGAAAAGCTCTTCCTTAGAAAAGATTACTGCTACAGTCATCTTCATAAGTAAAAAAACACTCTCACCAGATAATTTCTGCATTTTGTAGAGAAATGTATTTATTGGAATAGCTTCTTCCCTAATTTTCAGTTACTAGAAATGTATCTATTGACATTAGCTTGTCTATTAGGTCACTTTCCATGCCCATGCAATATACCTGACACCTGGCCACATGAGCCATAACAGCACTTGGATGATTTCCCTCTAAGGCTTAATAATTATAAAAACTGCTGCAGCATTGCTTGTGTCTTCTGTACACCTCTGGGCATGAAACTGTTGCAGCTGTTGGCAGAACTTTGAAACAGCAGCTCTGAATTGGGTGGGAAGAGGGTAAAAATTTGTCAGGCCCACACCATCTCCATGAATGTTGAATTATGTCCCTGAAGTGATGGAAACAAACTTTCTCTTTTGACAAGTGTAAACCTGGGTTGCTGTATGAAATGCAGGTAAATAAAGGATGCCTATGCCAGGGCTATTTCTAATCCTTTTTGTGAATATTAAGTTTAACAATATGCTGGAAAAATATTTGTACATCTGCCACAACAATGATGCAATATATTTGATAGGTATCTTGATATTAATTTATAGCAGCAGCAGGATTTTCTCAAGAGCACCACAAAAACACAAATTATTTTTAAATATGTTTATGTCATATGTCTAGAAGAGTGGATGCCTTCATAGTATATTTGCCAGCCTATGAATAAAGGGAATTCTATTGACCATTTTGGACATCCAGAAACAGGTTTTGTTTGTTCTCAAAACTGAGTTGGTTGGGGAAGAGTATAGGAAAACTGATTTTGGATTATTTGGCAGAAAGTAAATATCTCTGCAGTACTGGACAGTTCTTTTGCCCACCAGAGATTATTTACCAGTACTCCATCCTTTCTCTTCTCTCTAGTATCTTCACACTACTAGAAGTTATCATGGCACAGAGATTCTGTGTGCAAATATCTACTAAGTGTTTTGCACCCAGTCCTGAATAGGAAGATAATGTATGGATCAACATAAACTCTTATCCTTCTGCTGAACAAATTATTATCAACACAGCATTTTTCTCATGGGTTCCCTTCCAAAGTCCCTATAGCACCTACCATGACTGTATATAAAGTTTATGTGGTCCTGTATTTTACTGAATAAAACCTTTAATTGGTGTTAAAATAGTAACTTCATTGCAGGGAAATCGGTAGCCATGAAGGTTAATGGCCCATACTGAAAGCCAATAACAAATATCCTTCCTTAATTAAATGCTTGGTTTAGATCACATTTGTCTTACTGTACATATACACTGGTCTGCCAAGCAGATATTATATAATCCAGACTCATTAATAAAGTACAAAATACTAGAGAAACACTCCAGTATTTTCAACATGAGTTCAGACCAGCGATGTCTCATTTCAGTGAAAACAAAAAACAACCTCCTTTTACCACCTGAATGAGAATACAGAAACTTTGTCCATCATTCATTCATTCAGCCCCAATCAGGAAATTAGAGACTGTGAGGACATCAAAGGATTTTACTGCTCAAGGTACCTAATACTATTTTCTACAAGTTTAACATGACCCACTCCCCTTACTTATTTATATACTACCCCTACAACTAGGTTAGATTTTATGAGGAGCATTTCTGAAAGCTGGAAGTGCTTTATCTGGCAAGAAGCCATCTGTTTAAAACATTCAACTCCTTAAAGATCTGAAAAGCTTCCCGGAGTTTGTTTCACTTCCCAGAAGTACAGCAGGTTGCAAATACCTAAGCATAAAGTGACAGACTTGCCCAATTGCAGGGGAACTTCTATGTATGGGAAAAGCATAGCTGAGAGGTAAGCTGTGTCAGTCTGATATCAGGGATCTGAATGAGAAGCACTGCTGCTTTGGCTTATCTGTGTTTTGCAATGCTGGTGTTGTACTTTTCATGTACATGAAAGGTACCCACGGTTTTCAGACACTTATGCTGTGGTCTGGGTATTCTTTAGCTACAGATCAAATACATAATGTATCTTCTTACATAGCCAAGATACACTTAGAGAATAGGAGAAAAGTTCCTCAGCTTACAATAATTCATGCTTCAAGACAAGGGAAAACTGACAAAAGGCAGAAAATGAGGCAAACCCATCCTACCTCTGTGATCAGCTGAGATAACATCAGTACATTGTCAAACAGGAAGATATTATCCAGTAACTGGGATGAGAGTACCCAGCACAAAAAAATCAGTCACTCTGAGAAAGAGTAGTTAAGGAAATTAATACCAAAATTATGTGTGATTAGGAAATACTGAAACATTGGGAAAATTCCATAGTAGGAATGATATTGTAAATGCCTTGGAATGATACTGTAAATGCCTCCTTGCTTCTTTTCTTGTTGGGGGTTGGACTAGATGATCTTTCGAGGTCCCTTCCAACCCCAAGGATTCTATGATTATCAAGCACTCCTCTGTTCAAACAGCTAGTAACAATTTCAGCCTGCTACGAAAACATGTAGTGCCAAGGCCTGAGAAGGAAAACTGACCAGACAATGAGCAGAAAGAACCAGTTTTGGAGATTTTCCTTTTTAACTGCAGTAAGAAGAAGGAACTGAGTACTATCCAGTTTGGAGAGAGTGTCTTTCATCAGTAAATTTCAAAGTACTTGAACAGAAACTTAGGGCTGGAAGAAATGTTGGAAGTTTGGTCCATCCCATGTCACTAAGATAGGGTGAACACATTTAAGCTGCCTTGGCAAATGTTTCTTAATGTGTTTTCATTAAAAACAAACAAGCCAACAAACCAACAAACAAATAAAAACAAAACCCCACAACTGTGCAAGGATTTTAGGGCTTCATCATTTGTATAGTGCCAAAGTTCTCCTACATTTCTCTTCCAAATCTTCTTTGCTGCAAGATGAGACCCACCTCTCTTTTTTTGCCCCAACACTGGCTACATAGCCAACAGATGACCATGACATTATTTATAGAAAACTCTTCACTATAGACGTCCTATCTTAATCTCCTGTTTACCAAACAAAAACATTTTCTTCAGCCTTCACCCACATTATTTTCTAAAAAACTTCCTTCTTGCTGGTTCTTCCCAGTATTATTTTATTCCCAGTCTTATTTGTTAAGTGTGATGCCAAGGATGAACTCGGTACCCTGAAAATGTACTGCTTTATAGACTGATGAAGTCAGCAGCTCTGATACAATCCAAGTTGTCTGGAAAAGCAAGAGACTACAGCAGATTACAAGCTTAGAGGTTTTGTCCACAAACAGATGTAGAGTAAGAACTATGGCTCTAGGTGCTAACAAAGCAAATTAATAACTTACTTTCTGGTTATACAAGTTAGATGGGTTTGCAATTCTCTGAGTCTTCTCTTTTTTTCTTTTTTTTCTTTTTTTTTTTAAGTATCTATCCTGGGTTTGTCTCAGGACAAAGTCCCTTCCCTAACTCATTCTTTTGTGATTACCTTAGCTAAACCATTGCAGCCAGGAAACCTGTCTCACTTGGAGAACAGCTTTCACCCAAACAGCTACAGCAAAGCCAGGAGCAGAAACTCACTAGTTGGAACCCCAATTCTTCTATATCTTAACCCACATTACTCAACAAAATATGCTTAAAAGAAGGGAAATTCTTCATATTTTTAAATGCATTTGTATTCTGTTGTTTTCTCTCTATTTTAACTAACTTTGATCAATTAACCTTGAATAACATGCGTAATCCAGCCAGGCAGTGCCAGAGACCTAGAGATCTCTGGCTTCTAAATAGTGCTACAAATCAAATAATTTCTTGAGCACTTATTCATGAGATGGATCAGGCAGAAACCAGGCTAAATCCTGGGAGCTGGGCAATGCTAAGCACACAAAAGAGACATTGTGATGTCATAGAAAGTTATAATATTTAGAAAGATGGAAACATCAGACTTCAGTAGGTAGGGGAGAAGGTGTGCTGAGGCTGGGTGTTTGCAATGTTATACTAACACTATTGCCAGTCTCTCCCTCATGTCAAACTTGACATATGGAAAAATGCCCAGGGCCTTCAGGAGGTCCCTTCTTCTAACAAGTGCTTTCTGAGACCACTTGACCTGCCAGAGAGTTCCATCATGACTGCAGCTAGCAGGCAAGGGATGCAGTGGTATCCCCCTCAAACCAGTGAGAGATATTTCTTCTGCAGTGCTTACACACTCCCTGGCAATGACTCACAGTGTACAAAGACTGGCACAGCAGTAAAATCTCATGCATGCTCCATGCACTCATTGTACATCAGCTCCCTCTACTGTAAATAGATGGGTAGGCGTTACCCTGCCACCCACCACCTCCCAAAATGGTCAGTACTCAGAATCACTGCACTCAGATCACTGGAAAAAGGCATCCTGTAAAACAAACAGACAGAAAGACAACATGGATTTTTCTTTTCAGTTCTTGCGGTTATGATAATCAGGTTTTCAGTCTTCTAGTATGCTGCAAATATCCGTCTCTATTTTGTCTCAAAACTAGAATAAATTTCATGATCTTAATCTAATATTGTACAAACAACTGTAGTCTACAGTCTACAGAGTAGTCTGCTGCAGTAACTGCAGTTTTGCCTTTATTAGTCACAATATTCATTTGTGACAGAAAATGTAATGGCATGGATCTAAACCTCTGCTGATCATTATCCTACTTCAGATGTTTTTTCTTCCTGAAAAGGTTAAAAATCTGACAGGTCTCAATAGCTGATGGCTGTGCCCATCCACACTGAGGGCTATTCTTGGTTCCAGCTGAAATAAGAGACATTTGCAGCACAGCTCAGTAACACAGTCCCATTAGCTGATAAGATTTACTCAAAAGTATGACTCAAAAGGACAGAAACTGTTCAGTCCACGTGGAATTCAATTAACAGTTTATGCCCCAAAATATGAGAGGCTGACTATTTTCAGAAAAAGGGAAATACTTTTTGTTTTGAAATTGACCTTATTTTTTTTAATGGTAGACTAAACAAAATTATAATTTCAGATTAAACCAATGCTCGTGGTTGTACTTGGCATGAAATCCAATGACATGATCAAAGTAACAGAAGTCAGCCAAGAGATCCAGGAAGATGAGGACAGCAGAGAGGCTCTGAGACTTGCCCAAGAATGAATAGCCAGAGCTTCTAGTGAAATTTCAATGTAATGGGAAGCACAGACACTAGATCAGAAAGAATCCAGACACCTGGAGAAGTGATCAGTAGCCTACCCATGAAAATCTCCTTTTTATTGGTTGTAAAAAAGGAGCAGGAAGATGTTAAGGTCATAAGATAGGGATGGAGGGTTGAGTGTTGAGGTTTTAATTTGTTTGAGTGTTGAAGAACAGAGGCAAGGAAGAAGATGAAAGAGAAAGAAGGGGTGAAAATATCATCAAGAAAGGTTAGCTCAGAGGACAAGGAAGCATCAAGGGGATGGGGTGAAAGAACCGGAAGTGTTAAGCTAGCAAGTATCTCCAAGTAAGGAACCTAAGAGATGGACAGAGCTGCCCAAGACAGCAGCAAAGAGGGAAGAGAGGCCACACACCAGTATGCCCCACATATATGGGTTGGATTGATTTCAGAATCCCCCACTTTCTTACAGTATCCTCTATGCTGCTGTAGGGAGAATCACATCTCCTCCTTAGCTGCGGGCCCTCTGGAGTCCCTGCAGAGAGATAATGAGAGAAAAGAGATGAAAAGCAGAAAGAGAGTTTGATCAATTTAATGTTGACTTTGTACCATTCCTTTGGTAGAAACAGAATAGTCAAAGCAAATAAAGCTGCTTTGAAATAGGAATTGACAGGACAAACCACAGCAAGCCTATGAGAGGAACTTTATCAGACTTATGCCACAACTCATTAATCTATATTACAGTAATAATGTTGCTTTAAAGTTAACGCCAGTGTTTCAGAGCAGAAGGTCTTCTGGATCCCTAAGTAACTCACTCCAAACCCTTTAGAGCTAATCAGTATCATTGCTTCAAAAGAAATTAAACTGTCTCCACCTAGTAACTCTACTGGCATTTGATCTACAATTGGCTTGAAGTTAAAAATTAATTACCCTTCCAACATATTGATTACACGACTATAAACATAAAAGCAGCAGTTCAGAACAATGTACACTGACCCTCTGTTGAAACAGCATGTTTGTTTTCTAAAGGAAGCCAATTGAGTTCCCTAGAAGGCGACAGCAATAAAAGTAAAACCAACAGTGCCATCTAGTGCATCACTGGGCTCAAAGGAGCACCTCAACGAAACACGTCATTCCTTATTTCAGCTATTTCCTAATGCTAACGAAAAAAAGGACGGATAAATTACTGTCACACTCCATATGCTTAAAGTCCTAGGTCTTACCACTGGGGAATATATGAATTCCAGATGAAGGAAGTCTTATATCATTTTCATATTCGTATAATTACTAGAACTCTAAAGATAAATGTCTTTGATTAGTAGCTTTCACAGAATCTACTAATTGGATTGGAAGGAACCTCAAGACATCATGGAGTCCTTAACTACTAATTTGAATTAACTGAATTAAATAAAAGTTCTGTGTTCTCAGTAATTCTCAGGCTTCTAAACTGTTCCATTTCAAAATAGCTACACTGTAACATCTCTGTTGTCTTCAGGTGGTATCTTTACAATATGCACTAAAATACATTAGATAAAATCTTTGGTTAGATTTCATGACTTTTTATTAAATGTATATGTATATATACATACATACATACACATGTACATTTCTCACACCAGTGAGAAAAAACAGACTGCAAAAGAGGACCATTTTTTTTTCTAGCATAGTATCTCTTTAGGATCCACTAAATATACCCCTTGCTCATGAAAACAAATAATTTTTACCAGAAAAACATAAGCCATTAACATTTTTTGCCTGTCTGTTACTGACAAAGCATGTAGACCTTGCTTCTAAACCCTTTTTTCCAGAAGAGTCAGGGTCCTACCCCCATGAGGCATGCTCTCAGAAGTCCTGATTCTACAGAATTGCTTTCCCATTCTTTTGCCACCTAATTTTCTGCTTCTCTCTGGCTGTTTCACTGTCCCCTATTATCAAATAATCTTTTTCCAGGAACACCAAATACAAATTTGGCTTCATTTTCCCAAAACCCTGTAGAATCCTCCCACTGTATCTAGCATCATACTTGGCCCTCTGCACTAGATTATTGTACATTTATTGTCAGCTCTTAACATAGCTTGCCTTAAACTACAAAGGGAGCCTAAAATAAAGGCTGTATATCCTGCAGCAGGAAAAGAGAGATCACAATCTCGATGCCAATTGCCTCAGATTCCTCTCTACCTCAAGGACTCATATTTCACTAAGGTTTTCTGCACCCATAGCCTGGTATCACTAATCCTTAATCCATATGAAACAGTGTGAGGCACGTTTCAGATGACATTGGGTACACAGATGCATGCAGCACACACAGAAGTCAAGCACACATCCTTCAGATATTGCAGCTTAGGCAAGACTGGAATTCCTCTCTATCTTCTTCACCAGCTCCTCCCCTGACATCAGGGGAACCAGTCCCTCCACACCCACAGAAACAGCTTCACTATTTGTTTTGGTTTCCCTTTTGTTTGTTTTGCTTGGCCCAGAGAAATTCCCCTAAATGTTAAAAAATAAAACCAAACCCTTAGGCTGACATAAACCTGACCTGTTCCAGTCCACTCCCCTCCACTTTGTGCCAAGGGCAGGAACAGCCCCATGCCATCATCTCTCACACCCTTGGACATTCCCAGGACTTGTTGCCAGTAGGTGACCCCACATGACAAAAACACAACTCTGCCAAGTTTAGTGGTCTGCAACAAACTTTTATTACTGGATGAATGGTTTATTAACAGTCCTTTTGAAAAATCTTTCTCTGGTATATATATCCCACAATGACAGAGAGGGCTGTATTGCACAGAAACTGTGGAGGGCAATATGCTGTAAGGAAAAAAAAATTACTAAGATGTGCTTCCCTCTTCTCCTTACCCTCCCATTTTCCCACTCCTTTCCTAGGTCTTCTCTTTGTTCTCTGACTGAAAGGAGAAGTCTCAACACACAAAGCAGGGAGCAATGGTGGCAGCAGTAACCTGATACGACTTAGAGCAAAGACTGTGACTAAAAGGAAGGAAGGGTTAACAAAGCAGTAATGAAGAGCTAAAAACTACCAGAAATTAACACAGAGGTCTAACTGTCACACACTACACTAGGGCACAACCAAAGAAACCCAAAATTCAGTGCTGTTAGAGGACACAGGTCTCATAAGGAAGCTGGACTCAGTTCCAGCAGGTTTGCAAATAAGCACAACTAGGTTTATAAAAGTCTTTCCATGTCATGGTGTCAGCAAGCAATGTAATCACAGAATCACAAATTCACAGCAATGTCATGGTTGTTAAGGCCTCCAAGATCACCACATCAAACCATCAACATCCCACCCCAATAAATAAAATTTATTTATCTGTATTACCATGTCCTGAAGTGCCTTATCTACATGATTTCAAATACTTCCAGGGATGGTGACTCCACCATGTTCCTGGTCCACATTTCTCTCACCACCTGCTGCCTATTATTGCTCTTCCTAGGTATTCCATAAGTTGTTTGTCTCACATCCTGCTACCATTACATTTTCAAGAAAACTCTTTCTCTTCTCATCTGTTGCACAGGAAACATCAATAAAGGCTCCTTGCTGACCTCCTTTGCCTCTTTCCCTACAGAGGAATTTTGACTTGGGAGGCACAAAAATTTGAAACAGTGAGAATAGAAACCTCTCTCCATCATGCTAGGTGGTGTTTACCTTACGTCTTTGGATATCCCACCTCTCTTTGTGTCTCTTTGTCACCTCATCCTACTCATCACAGCAGGGATGAGACTCCCATTTTTGCTGTATATCCTGGTCCAACATGAGAGACTAAAAACAGAAGTTCAAAATCTTCTGGTGAGGAAGGAAGTGGAGCACAGTATTTGCATTAACTCTCAGATTGCAAAACCCTGAGCTTGTCATCTGGAAAGAAAGTACATGAGGCTTTCTGTGCAGACTAATGGTCTGTTTCAGTCAGATACAGCAAGCAACAGCAGCAACGGGAGTTAAATCAGGCACAGATACACAGCAAGTGCAATTATCTAAAAATATAAAACTAGCTAAAGCACACATGGAATAAAACTTTGTTCCCTTTCCATGATCAACAGCATTTTCTTTGGTTCAAAACAGCTCATCAAGATACTGTGAAAATATTTAGTTATTAATCACTACCCAAATACAATTCTGGTTTAATGCTTTCCACAACAAATTAGTTCACACAAAATGCTTGCTAAAGGGACAGAAAATGGAAAATGGCAGCATTTCTTTCAGAGTAAACATATTTTACTCCTCTGTGTATTTCTTGAACATGGAGAAATAAAACCAATATAATGTGATATTTGCACTACTTTTGTCCTGAATTGTTCTTCTTAACAAAAAGATTACTTTGGGGCCAGGGGCAGGGAGGGTCATCATGGAGGGCTGTATTTCCCCTAGTTTTGTATTAGACTTCTATCACTTGTCTTTCATGCTATTTGAAGGAGATTTTACCAACTGTGTCTGTATACCAATTTACTGCAACTAGAAGAGTCATCTTTTTTCTGTTTTTACAAACTTCTCAGAAACAGACAGAATAATTAACCTAATCAATATCTCATTCCCACAGAGATAATCAGTAGAGAAAATGCCTGGGGGAGTGGGCAGGAATTCTTCCTTGTAAACCATTTAATAAAGAAGTAACAATATGAACAATATGAAGCCTATGAAGCCCATCACAGTGGAGTAGAAAAAAAAAAGTGTGAAATACAGTAATAGTTAATTCCTGAACGGAGGTTTTTATGCTTCCAATATCAATTTTTCTCTTTCCAACAGATCTCTATACCATCATATGACCCAATTTAGAGTAAAACTGAGTCCTCAAAGTAATATTTAATTTTTTTTTAAGTCAACCAAACTTGGACTCCAAGGCCCCAGGTCAGTTCTGCAGGACAGGGTTTATTTGACTTAGGCAAACTGAACCACCATCTGTGTCACCCTTAACAGTGCATGGGGAAAAAAAAAAAAAAAAAAAGAAGCCCATAGTCTTAGTAGATTAATGTCATTTTATCTACACACCACATTGTAACTGTTGCAGAAGTAGATGACTGAAGCTATGCTCCCATATCAACACTCATTCACCATCCTAATTTTTGCAACTATTTATTATTCAGGACTCTCAGAGAGGTCAGAAGCACTGCTTTTGTACATTATGCAGGAGCCAAATGATCAAAAATAAAATTACATCACTTTACTTCAAAATCCTAACTCCTCTTTTTCTTTTTTCTTCTAATAAATGGCACAAGACAAAAAATTAGCTTCCCAACACTACTGTAATGCAGCATGAAGTACCACAGCACCTGAGACATTTTCTCTACACAGGCACAGAAATTCTCAGCCCTCCAGTCATACCTGCTTCTATGGTTTACCTTTATTGAGATTTTATCTTTGAAAGACATCCAGTTCTATAGAGAGCAATAGAAAAAGGAATTTGGAATCCTCCAGTGAATCTCAACTTCATTAAAGAAATGAGCACATTTGCCATTTCCTGTTGAAAAACAAAACTGCCAAACAATATTCCTTTTAAAATCAAAGTAAATATATCCAGCTAGAAGACTACACTTTCCTTTTTCAGAAAGGAATATCTAAAAACATAAACAGGAACCACACTCAGTGAGATGGAAAGAAAGGAATTTTTGTGCTTTTTCATAGAGCTTTTCAAAATCAGGTGGCTCCCTTATCCTGTGAGTTAATATTCTATTTTTGCAATATGTCTGGGGAGAGCAGTGCTCCAGCTCCTTTGCCTTCCTCAGTTTTATTTGCTCCTGGTCCTGCCTTCTCTTCCCTATCTATCCTGGTTCAGAGCAAAGACAAAGGAATGAGCACCAAAGGAGAGGTAGACCGGATCAGGTTGTAGAAGTCTCAGAGCTATTGTAAGGAACACACTTATCTTAAAGGCCCTCTTCAGGCATTATGGGCTGCAGAAACCTTACTGTTTCTCCCACATTTCCTAATCCCAAACCTGTCCTCTCCCTTTATTAATACTAATATGGCTCTATCTCTGTAGTATTGTTAGTTACTCATACAGCATTCCTGATGGCCAAGTAAGAGTTGTATTAAAGGTACTACAGAAGTACAGCCCTCTTGGTACAAAGTCCTTTGTAAATAGGTATGTGATTTACTTGCCCAAGTCCAGGTTCCCTGAGGAGCACAGACCAGTACTGAATTACAAGTGTAGTCCTTTCACCTTTCCTTTAGCCTTGCAACTTCAGCTGTCCTTTGAGTTTTTCCCTTAACCTTTGTCCCTTGTCCTTGATCTATCACCTTCTTGCCTTTCAATCTTCTAACACTGAAAGGGGATTTGGCTGTCATAACACAGGCACCTAATATTTAGACAGCTGTGTCTGAACTAGCCACCCCATTAAAGCCAATAATCTTATCCTAAGACAGACAACTTAACTAGGTCAGATGAGTCCCACCCTTGCTGTGTTTGTTTCTCCCTGTTGATGTAATGGGAACTGAAGGTCCCCAGCTGATCCAACTCAATTGTTTATAAATTAAGTATCAAAAATCCAAGTAACCCAATTTCAGATACTCTCCTAAACTTTTCCACAGAACTTCCATCTGACCTTGGTCTGCTCTGTTTCATTAATAGCCGCTTGAACTTCAGTAATTTCCCTGGTGCTTTTTATTTGCTCCCTTTTAAAGCAAAAACCACTGTCCCTTCTTTGGCTTTCCCATGGAGCCACTTCCATTCTCACTCGAGTTTCTTTCCATCTGTTGGTGAACAGGAAAACCTGGGAAATGGTTCACAGAATCACACCACACTATGTCAGAGGGGATTGCTTCAGGATCCTCCTTCTTCTCAACACAGGCCATAAGACTGCTTAAGTCCTCACTGAAGTGTAGAATATATATTTTCATAAAAAGTCAATCTATTATAAAATTGGTAGTTGCAGTGCTGCCTTGGTTAGCATTGTTTAATTGATCAACTAAAATCTACATTTATTTGTAGCCTGAATTTCTCCTGTTTTAACTTCTGGTCATGAATCTTGTAATACTCTACTGTATCAAGACATCCTATTAACAACTTTCTGATCTCTCAGGAAGTATTCACAAACTTTTAAGTCTTTTACTGATAAACTAACCAGATTGGATTGACCACATCTTTCAGTCCCTCATTATTCTTTGAAATCTCTGCAAGTCATTGCAGTTCTTGAAACCCTCTGGGTGTACATATACCTGTCTATAGCTCCTAATTTATCTTTGAAAAATAGGCTGTAAAATAGATGTACTAATACTCTTCTTTCCAAAGCCCTGTCACAGCACATGGCTACAGTAGAATTTATTTTAAAGTATTTATTATTATAGCTCAGACTGGTTAGCAGTTTTTCCACAAACACTGCAAACAATGATAGGCAAATTTTGTCTAGCTGTCCTAGTTTTCCTGATAACTTCCATGCTGTAATTTAAACCACTAAAATTCATCAGTACTGGCAATCCATCAAGAATTGCTAGCTTCAAGAAGAGTTTTAGAATGCACTTTTACTGCACTATTGTTGCATTACATTGCATCAGAACTAAATAAACTAGCATCGAGAAAAGATACTCAGTAAAGAAAGATGTTTTGTAAGAAGTCACTAATCTTTGCTTGACAGTACTTCATTTTACATTTCAGAAGAAAATTGGGATTCTTTAACCAGAGAATTTCAGATGAAGTGCTTGAGAGTTTGGGAACTTTATCAAACAATATACAGAAGTCAAAGTTGACAGCTAGAGACAACATTTTAAATCTAACCCTGTAGCTTTTAAATAGTTAACATACTAAGATAGCAAAGATAACAAACACGTTAGGAGAAACCTACTGGCACACACCCTAAGTATGAAGATTACAAGCTTCAGAATCATAAAGAACATGAAAATTTTTGTCACTTCTGAAAATGTGTTTGTAATTTGGATTACATATGCATCAAAAGATAGCTTGGGACTGACTGGAACCAAAAATGGTTATTGTAGTACACAACATTTCATCTTTATCATCTTTCATTGCCTTCAGCTCTTTGCAGCTGCACTATTGCCCCCTGTCTTTGACAACCAGCAGCCCCCTCACCTCCACTGAAGCAGGAGCAACAGCCAGCAAGACTTAGGTGATTTTCCTTCTTTGGCTGCCTTCCTTTAAAATGCTCAGCACTCACCCTTTTCCACCCTGATTTTTGCACATTCTCACCCCTGAACAAAAATTCTGTACCATAAATAAATAATCGCACTCTCAGTTCTTGAATGAGTGTTTCTGCTTCAAAGAACCTCAGTTTCTGGAAGAACTAAATGGTGTTGTGACCAATGAAGTAAACTACTAGGCTGCATTTTAAGATAAACCTAAGAAACAACATGTGTCTCTGATTCCTAAAATATAGGTACATGACAAAAAGAAAGGCAAATGCAAGACTGTGAATTTGAATTACATAAGGCAAGATATATAGCTGACTATTCTGGGAGGGGATGGGGTGGGTGAGAAAGAAGCCGACAAAATGCCCAAGAATAGAAACAAAGTAGGAAGTCACAGAGCAAGCCAGGATAAGATCTGAATTGCAATCCTAAAAGAAACTGAAAAAGAGCTTCTAGGTTAAATGTGGTAATAAAGGCCCCTGAAATTGACCCCAAAAATGTGCTCTAAATATCAAGTTTGTAATTTAAATAATTGTGACATGCATAGTCTCCATGGAAAACATGGAACATGATGCAAAATTAATAAATCTTGTAAAAATATTGTTGTTGAGAAGCATGAAGAACATTGTGACAATCTTGAAAATTCCACAATTCAAGACTATGAGCTTGATGAGCAAAGAAATTCCAAGGCAGAATATTAAGTCGGAAAATAAAAGGCGGTAATATATCAAGAAACATCTTGATATTAGAAAGACATTTTTGCAGTGAGATCACTAACTGGAACAATCTTCCCAGGAAAGTTGTAGTCTCCACCACTGAAGGTTTTCAAGATGCAATTGGACAGGGCACTGGAAATCTTATCTAGGTTCCCTTCCCCATGAAATGTTGGACCAGGTGGTCTTTCAAAGTCCCTTCCAACCTGGGCTGTTCTGTGACTCTAAATGGTACCCCCACAGTAGGTAAAGGGATGCTAAGTCTTTCTCTTGAATGTCTGTGGTGGCCTGAAAGATCCCGAGACAGAAGCTCAGTCTCATATTTGTTCTACAGTTGCATTTTCTTATGGCTTTATTCCTGTCACAACTTTCTTTCCAACCTTGTTGTAAGGATTTAATATTCAACTTCCCTAGAGCAAATCTATTTGCTTTCACTGCTAAGGTTCTGTAAGGTACAGAGAGCAAAACTGGGAGGTTTGCCAACACCAGTTACACCCCAACATAAGGCAAATCCCAAGGCCCTAAGATCTAATATGCATTTGGGAATCTCAGGAACTGGAATGTGTTGGATTTCTATCAACAGGTATCAGGACCCAGGGAGATGCCTCCCACAGGAAAGAGAAGCTCAGAGCTTCGTCAGAGTCCACCTTTGGTCTAGGAAACTGCATGTAATACATCCTCAAAATTAAATAAGTAGGCACCAGATATACCACTCATCAATTTGTCAACTGAACAGATGCAATAGGTCAAATGTCTATCACCTGCCTTGAATAAGAAGAATGAAAATGTAACACCTTTTTTGCACAGTTTATCTCAATCACTGGGGCCAATTCAGAAGGACAGAGGAAGTGTGTTATGCTGGCTCCTATGTCCCATTGCTTTTTCGACAGTCCTCAAGATGGCTTTAGCACAGAACTTGCACAACTCAAACCATTTTAACTGCCCTGCTGAAGACCTTGCTACTCAAGTGCCAGGGGTCTGGCCCCACAAAAAGCCAATAAAATGAAGCAGCATAGCAAAACACTTGATTGGTAGCTCTAGCTTGTATAATTAGCGTTAGTAGAATCCAAGTATCGGGGGATGGGGAGTTGTTTGTTTTTTTTTAATTCATTTGTCTCTCTCTTGTTGCACCACAGACAGGTTTGCTAGCCCATGGTGAACTTCATGTAGCAAGACTAGCCATATGCTAAGACATGAACCAGCCAGTCAGTTACCAATAGTATGTTTTGCAGTTCTCTGCTTGGTTGTAGTGCTAATTAACCTTTGATCAATGTGTAGAGACACAGGCACATGAAACAGGTTGCTAATGTGGATGGACTTGGTAGCATCAGAAGATTTACTGGCTGAAAATTGGCTGTATTCAATTTGAAACTGCAAGCAAAGTTGAGAACTCAGATAAGATGCTTATAAACTCTGAAATAATTCAGGCATCACTGCAGTTCAATGAGAAGACATTTTCTAATCCACTTCCTAATCTGGACACGCTTAGGCCTCAAATCCTGAAATTTGTTCTGCATCTTCACAATCAATTTTTAGTCCTCCTCTAAAATCCCTCTGAAATTTCCATATTCCTCCTGAAAAGACACAAACACTCCAAAACACTGAGTCACAGGACAAGAAGGGTACTTATTTGCGTATGATTATTCATTTCCCATTAAGTTCTAAGGTCACAGTAAAGTACCTGACACTGTACTACACAGAAGGCTCCCACTAGTATCTAAAATGATGACATAGTCCTCCTCTGAATCATTCACTTCAGCATGCTAATTTCAGCAAACTTCAAGAAAAAAAATGGTGTAAATACTGTACATCCAACAGATTGATATTTTAACTCATGAGAAAACTATTCATTTTTATCTGGTATGATCTAACTTTTTTGAGCTGTCCTCTCAATACATTTTAACTAGAACAACATCCTTGACAATATCCACTAGCTGGTAAATCCCAAGGTGTGTTAAAAATTAACAGGACCGTTTCACATACTCCTTAGCTAGTTATTCTCAAGACTCCTGGGTGGAAATTTTAAAGTCCCATTGCATGAAACTGAGTGTTAAGCAGTGCTTTCCCTTGCTACAGACCATTACCCTCTATTACTGAATTCAAACAACATACATGGGATGTTTCAAAACCAAATATCCTTTAGACTTACCTTTTCTACCGTATACCTCACCACTCCACACCTAGCAATGGCCTTAACCAAACACCAGGTCTGGCTGTTCTCTATTTTGTTCCTGACATGAACATGTTCCTGTACGTACATTACCTGTATTTTCCATGGCTACAAGCATTTTAAATTTCTCTTCAATATTCTTGAAGGGGTCATGTTATCCACCTTGTACATCCATGATTTTGGCTTTTTCATTTACATCTTTTCTTTCTTTAACATGAAAGTGGACTATGGAAGATTGTATTTCATTTAATGAATTAGAACTTTATGAATGTGCACTATGAGTAATGCTGTTACATGCAGTATAGCAAAATATTACTCATATCTAGAATTTTTCAGGGCTATCATTCTAGGTGCCCTCAGAGGACTTTTGCAAGGAAATGAAAGATACTGGTAACTGAACAAGAAATCAGTTCTATTGTAATTTCCATGTAATTTTTTGACTGTAAAGACTTCTTGTTCAGTTAACATGCAAGAAAGGTGGATGTGAATGAACTCTAGAGCATGACAAGATCCTTCGGCTAGAAGCTGCCTACATTCATACCACAATCAACTTAGAAGTATCTTGACACCTGTGAATTTTCAAATCAATGATCAGCTTTTCCTTGTCCACCATAACTGGGGTGAACTGTGCTGAACATTAAGAAAATGTGATTTTAAATATCAGCAGTTATTGCTGGGCATAGCATTCCTCTGCCATACTTCCTTCAGCTTGAAGTAGTGATAAAATATTTATTTTTCTCCATGTGTTAGGGGAAGACCCTTAAGAAGCTCACTTAAATTTCCATCAGATTTGAGTGGACTATGTAAGATGGTATTTCATTTAATGAATTAGAACTTTATAAATATTTAAGATCTTATTCTTCTGAAACTTTTCTGTCTTTGAAGCAGCTAATGGCCACTTTAGCATAATACACCAAGCCTTTTACATTGTCTATCATGAAGAACCCTCTTAATGAGATGAAGCCTACAGACATTCAATTTTATTCAGACTTTACCCCAGTGTCCTACAAAGCTCCTGAACACTCTAATTGGCTGATACCATTATTTCCCAGGTTCTTTTTACTTTGATCAAGGAACAGGAAGCATTTCTCAAAAAGGTCTGATTCTTATTCTTCTTCCACATCCTCTTTAGGTCTCTGTAGTTTTTCACCTTCTGCAGAATGGAGTCCGTGGCCATCTCACTGCTGCCAGAACAGATCATTATCAAAGTAGCTTCTCCTTCTTATCAATTTTCCCAGTCTGCCTTTGTTTATTCCAGGAAGAAAACAAAACTTCTCACTGTCCATCTGACCTTTGAAGAATAGTTCAACAAGCCTTCTTAGAATGAAGTCACTGAGAAGGAGGACCATGTTCTATGCCATGCTCAGCTGGAAGCAAAACAGCATTCCCAGGAAGTGCCAATGTGTTGTTACCTCACCATTTCCTGGTCATCTGGCCCTGGGTCACTGTTGGACAAGGATACAGAACTTCACTGGTCCCAAATCCACATGGTTTGAGCTACACAAATATTTTCTCTCCTTTATCCTTTAATACATTTTTCCTCTAAACACCTATTATGTCTTCTTCCACACAATCCTCATGAGCCATCATCTCATGTGCCCCTCTGCATAGCTAATGTCACACTGCTGGAAAACACTTTACAGGTTTTCCTGTGGTAAAAAATTTCCTATCCACTTATTTCTGTATTTTCTCCTGCTGCTCACATTCCTTTTCCATGTCCAGTCCTCAACAGAAGAAATCATTTCACAGTATCGATTTCATCACTCAGTCGCTGGCATGAAACTAAGCTTTTAAATTCTTCCAGAGCTTTGTGCTCTTCCAGCACACTGCAGAGTACTCAAGACAAATGCTCAGCTCTATCACCCCCAGGACACACACCCACTAACCCTCACCAGGCATGTTGGCAAGGGGATGTTTAAAGCCTACTAATTTTTACCTCTCTCTGACCAAATTACCAGTGATATTTCTGAAATTACTCATTTTGCTATTAAAACAGAGACAGAAAACCCTGTTTATTCCAAAGATGCCCAGAGGAGTACATCATGCCCTGCCACTTTGCTCCATGCCTACTCTCTGCTGACATATTCAGCCACCGGCTGAGGCCCACCCCACCATCACCTGAACAAGCACCAGGAGGAGGCCCATCCCATGCCCCACACAGGCCCAGAAGGGAAAACAGCTGCCCTCACTGCCCACCTGCCCTCACTCACTGCCTGCCCTGCCCTCACTCCCTGCCTGCCCTCACTGCCCACCTGCCCTCACTTCCTGCCCGCCCTGCCCTCACTCAACTGCCTGCCTTCACTACCCTCCTGCCCTCACTCCCTGCCTGCCCTCACTACCTGCCTGCCTTCACTCCCTGCCTGCCCTTACTCCCTGCCCTGCCCTCACTCCCTGCCTGCCCTGCCCTCACTACCCGCCTGCCCTCACTGCCTACGCTGCCCTCATGCCCACCTGCCCTCACTCCCTGCCTCCCCTCACTGCCCGCCTGCCCACCCTCACTCCCTGCCTCCCCTCACTGCCCACCCTGCACTCACTGCCCGCCCTGCACTCACTCAACTGCCTGCCTTCACTCCCTGCCTGCCCTCACTCAACTGCCTGCCCTCACTACCCGCCTGGCCTCACTCCCTGCCCTCACTCCCCGCCTGCCCTAACTGCCCTCACTCCCGCCCACACTCACTCCCTGCCTGCCCTGCCCTCATTGCCCACCTGCCCTCACTGCCCACCTGCCCACCCTCACTTACCTCACAACCCACCCTCACTCCCTGCCTGCCTTCACTCCCTGCCTGCCCCCACTGCCTGCTTGCCCACCCTCACTAACCTTACAATCAGCCCTCACTGCCCACCTGCCCTCACTACTCGCCCTGCCCTCATTGCCTGCTGGCCCACACTGCCCACCTTGCCCTCACTGCCAGCCAGCCTGCCCTCACTGCCTGCCCTGCCCTCACTGCCTGCCCTCAGTACCCCCCGGCCACCGTCACTAACCTCATAACCCACCCTCACTGCCCGCCTGCCCTCACTGCCCACCCTAACCAACCTCACAACCAGCCCTCACTGCCCACCACTACTCTCATTCCCTGCCTGCCCACCCTCACTTACCTCACAACCCACCCTCACTGCCTGCCTGCCCTCAGTGCCCGCCTGCCTGCCCTCAGTACTCACCTGCCCTAACTCCCTGCCTGCCCCTCACTGCCTGACCTTACTCCCTACCCACCCTGCCCTGCCAGCCCTGCCCTCACTCCCTGCCTGCCTTCACTACCCTCCTGCCCTCACTCCCTGCCCTGCCCTCACTCCCTGCCCTTTCCTCACTACCCGCCTGCCCTCACTGCCTACACTGCCCTCACTCCCTGCCTGCCCTCACTGCCCACCCTCACTCCCTGCCTGCCCTCACTGCCCGCCCTGCACTCACTCAACTGCCTGCCCTCACTACCCACCTGCCCTCACTCCCTGCCCTCACTACCCGCCTGCCCTCACTCCCTGCCTCCCCTCACTCCCTGCCTCCCCTCACTGCCCGGCCTGCACTCCCTGCCCGCCCTGCACTCACTCAACTGCCTGCCTTCACTCCCTGCCTGCCCTCACTGCCTGCCCTGCCCTCACTCAACTGCCTGCCCTCACTACCCACCTGCCCTCACTCCCTGCCCTCACTACCCGCCTGCCCTCACTCCCTGCCTCCCCTCACTCCCTGCCTCCCCTCACTGCCCGGCCTGCACTCCCTGCCCGCCCTGCACTCACTCAACTGCCCGCCTTCACTCCCTGCCTGCCCTCACTGCCCGCCCTGCCCTCACTACCTGCCTGCCCTCACTCCCTGCTCTCACTCCCTGCCTGCCCAGCCCTCACTACCCGCCTGCCCTCACTCCCTGCCTCCCCTCACTCCCCGCCTGCCCTCACTGCCCGCTTGCCCACCTTCACTAACCTTACAATCAGCCTTCACTGCCCACCTGCCCTCACTACCCGCCCTGCCCTCATTGCCTGCTGGCCCACACTGCCCACCTTGCCCTCACTGCCGGCCGGCCTGCCCTTACTGCCTGCCCTGCCCTCACTGCCTGCCCTCAGTACCCCCCGGCCACCGTCACTAATCTCATAACCCACCCTCACTGCCCGCCTGCCCTCACTGCCCACCTGCCCACCCTCACCAACCTCACAACCAGCCCTCGCTGCCCACCACTACTCTCATTCCCTGCCTGCCCTCACTGCCCGTCTGCCCGCCCTCACTTACCTCACAACCCACCCTCACTGCCCACCTGCCCTCACTTCGCCGCCTGCCTGCCCTCAGTACCCGCCTGCCCTCAGTACCCACCTGCCCTCACTGCCCACCTGTCCTCACTCCCTGCCTGCCCCTCACTGCCTGCCCTTACTCCCTGCCCACCCTCCCCTCCCTACCTGCGTGCCCACCCTCACCAACCTCACAACTCGCCCTCACTGCCCACCTGCCCTCTCTCCCTTCCTGTCGGCCGTGCTCACCCTGCCCTCACTGACCTCACAGCCCTCCCAGACTGACCTCACCGCCCGCCCGCTCTACTCCCCCCACCCACCCTCGATGCCGCCCCTGCCTCCCTCCGCTCCCCGCCTCCTGCCGCCCACAGCGGCCCTCGCGCATGCGCAGAGTTGCCACCTCCCCATCCATCCGCGCGAGGCGCGGGGGGTCCCGCCCTTCCTGCCTGGGAGGGAGGAGACGGGGGCGGCGGCCGGAGCCAGACGGGAAGATGGCGGACCTGGAGGAGCAACTGTCCGACGAGGAGAAGGTGGGGGTGGTCGGGGGAGCTGCGCCAGGCCGTACCGCCTTTGTGTGCCCCGGCGCTCTGAGCCGAGAGGCCGCGGGGAGAGCTCGGCTCTCGCCCTGCGGTTCGTATTTTTAGCGTCGCTCCGCGTCCGGGCCTGTCAGTCATGGGCGGCGGGAGGAGGGTCGGCGAGGAGGTCGGGGGGAGGCCTGGGCAGGCCACCGCGCCGGCCCCGGCGCATCTCCCTCCGCTCCTTGTACGGTGTGGGCCCGGCGAGGGGCGGGGCCCGGTGTCCGGTGAAGGCGGCGGCCGCCGCTCTGACGGTCCCAGCTGCGGCCGGGGCGGTGGGCACGGCCTCTGCCCGCCTCCGCCCTCGCCCGGTGTGTGGCACGGGGAACGGTGAGCGGCGAACGGCGGGGAGAGGCACAAGAGCCGCGGAGGGACCCGACCCTCCCTCCACTTCCCGTTTCCGGGGCCTCTTGCCCGTGCCAGGCGGCTGCTCCCCGGCACCGGCTCTGCCCTCCCACAGAAGGGCTCTGTGCCCCGGCCTCAGAACAGGGCTGGGCTTGGCCATCACGTACCCTGTCACCTCCCCGCCGGCTCCGGGAGGATGTGGGATACCGGAGATTTAGGAGAGGGGGGATGAGTGGGGATGAGGAAGGTTGTTTCACTTCCTGTGAGGAGTGTGGCAAGTGTAAGGCCAAGGAGCAGAAGGGTCCTTGTTAACGAGGTCTGCATCGAATCTCTTTTCATGGTAGTTGGAAACTTCTTAGTTTTAAGACAGACTTTTCCTGTAAAATCTTACAAGGACCAGGGTGTCTTGTAATTCTTCAGTTAACAGTGCTCCTTGTCTTCCTCTGTTGGATCCAGCTTCATGGCAGCTGCCTGTTTCAGATCTGGGGTGTGGTGTTTTGTATACGTGGTGCTACTCATGGCTTTATGTAATGCATGATGTTATTCATTATTTACTTTAAAAAACGTAGGTTTTTGTGGTGTGTTTGTGGGTGACAGGACCACATTTCAGAACTAGAGATGCACTGACATGCCAAGAGATGTGTAGCAGCCGAATCTCACTGTCTTTTTCTGGAGAGGATTTAAGATCGTGCCCTCCTCTACTTAAATCACATTCAAATGCCACCAGTCTTGGTACAAGTAGTAACATAATCAAGGCGTGTGTGTGGCAATCCATGATTCTTTTAGTCACTGGTAGAAAATGCAAATAACTAATACAGTACATTATTCCTAGATGGTATGCTTGAAAATTGTTAAGACTATGTTATCTTGGCAACACTGAATGGTTAAGGTTAAAAGGGACCTCTGGAGGTCATTTTGTCCAACTGTCCTGCTCAAGCAGGGTTATCTAGGGAAGGCTGCCCAGGTATGTGTGCTGATGGCTTTTGGAAATCTCCAGGGGTGGAGGCTTCACAACCTCCCTGGGCAACCTGCTACCAGTGCTTGGTCACCCTTGTGGTAAAAAAGTGCACCTCCCATGTTTCATTTGCTGTGTGTTGCCTCTTGAATTGTCAAAAAATAAAAGATAAAATGACAGTTTTATCTTGCCTCTGTATGATCTGAGAAGTGCTGCAAGTGCATTTGTGACTACTGTCAATAAAGTCCTGAACTTTCTTCTTTTCCACCTTTTCTCCCCAAATGGGGTCTTGACTTAAGTTAATAGAATTAGCACTCTTCCATTGGAAATTTAAATTGATTCCTTTATCCACATCAGTCCCATATAAAATTGATTGGCCTATATGAGTGGAATTTTTCCCAGCCTGGTACTGTATATTATTAGCTAGTAAAGCAAAGTTGGAAAAGCAGGAGACTGTCCATGCAGCTCTTGTGATGCGTTATGATTTAAATTCTGATACATTTAAGTTGTGCTGGCATTGTACAATAAAAATGTTATCTCAAACATCCAGTTTTAGTGAACTAAAATCAGCCGGATAGCATTTGAAAAACACACCCTTCTTGCTCATCCACTTGGGACTATAAATAAGACTAGGAGCAGAGGCAGACAGATAAATATTCATTTTCATAGATAATAAATCACATTGCTCTTTTGTATACTTTTCTCTCATTATATGAAACAGATAGTGTAGAAGGATGACACAGATGGTGGTGGTACAGTTTTGTAGGTAATTTCAATAGAGACAATTAGAACCCTAGTCAAAACTACTGAAATTCAAGGAGGGAAGAAGGTGAACAAAATAATGGAAGTTTTGGGGGATTTTTTTGTACCAGGCTCTTAAACAATTCTGTAAAAGCATAAGTAAATAGCATATCAATTGATGCAGTGGTATAACAAGTTCTGAAAGGTTTTTGATTCCTGCCTTTGTGTTGAGTCAGTAGATTTAAGTGTTCTAAAGGCAGTAAGAATTCTATTTGTAGTGGCTGTTACCCTCCTTTGGGTATCTAGTAGTTGGTTTAAAATGGTAGTATTTAGCTCTAACATAATTTAGACTTAAAACTTGGAAGGTTTTAGCATAACTGAGAATAGGGAGCATGAATTGAAATAGTGGCAAAACAGATTTACAGTTGAAGTGAAGAAGCTCTAAAACCAATCAAGGAAGGAAAAGAGACAGTTGCCAGAAGGAACATGATTTCAGTATATGAGATTGCATATTGAAAATGGTTTTGAATTCAGTCTCATTCCTTAAATCCACATTTTAGCATGAAATTTTTGAAGCCTTTCTTATTTTTCACTGATGATAGTAAGTGTGAGGATAACTTTGAAAAACCTTTTTTTAAAAACAAAAATCTATTAACTATTCATAGTAAGTAGGAGGTGTAACATTTGTGTACATCTGAAGATCTGAGGCTGGGCCACTGCCAGTGGAAATTACAGGCTTTAGCAGCCAGTACCAGAGGTTTTTCAGTGCTAAAAGCAGCTTTTGTGAGACTCAGTATTTTGTAGTTGCTTTATTTACATAAGTCACTGAAAGTTCAGAAGCTTTTAGGTAGCTGGAACAACACAAATTAATGTTTACTTCAGTCTATAAATAAAAATGAATTATGATATATGGAAATCTTGAAGTCCTGAATCTGAAGGGTAGCAACAGGAAGTCATTGCTTGTGTGCCCTTCCTATGGGTAATCCATCCTCACTTTAAAAGTTTTTAACGCAAAACCTAATAATTTATCCAGCACATATGAAGTAGTTTTGTTAAAGTCTAGTAGCCATTTTTTGCAATTTTATTTTTGTTTCTCTAAAAATTGTTTTCCTTCCTGCTGCTATGTCAAACTAATAAGTAAATATAAAAATGTTTCTAGTGAGCGTATCAGTATGACTGTAAAAGCTGCCATTTGTCTACATTAATACAAGCAATGATTAATAGAAGGCACTGGTTTTATTGTAAAAGTTGTTTGCTGATACAAATATTCACTAGCAAACAACAATGCAAATGCAAAACAAGATTAAAACTATTTAAATCATAAAACTAGTGATCTGCAGTCCCTTTTTGGTGACTCCAAGGGATGTGTTTAGTGTATTTATTTTTTTCTTGTAATGTGAATCCTGTTCCCTACAAAGCACAGGAGTTAAATAGCTGTGTTGATACCAAAATAAAGCATGAGAAAATCAGGGTGCCTTCAGGGAGGATAGGGAAGAGTCCTCATAGGAAAGGATAACACATCGATTTTTTAATTGCAAAACTAGCTCTTGCGTTCCTTAAAATGCTGAGCATGTAGATATGGGAATTGTCAAACGTGATTTTTTTAAAAAGGAACCACACCTCTTTCCATATGATTATGTCTCAGTAGTTCCACTTGTTCGGGAAGGTGGGGTTTAACAATAGGTCAGCTTGCTGTAATAAGAGCAAAACTTGTCTTCTGATGAGGAAGCAGTCTCATTTGTGAAAATGAGCCAGCCTTGCTTCCAGGTATTTCCTGGTGCATTTGGTAACTTTGTAACAACTTAAATTAGGTGTCAAAACCTACAAATCTGAGTAATAAAGGTGGATGTCTTATTCCAAAAAAACTCCACAGTGTACTTGCACAATTAAGGAAAATTTGTTTCCCTAGTCAGTGCTTCAAGCTTATGCCAGTAAAATGCATTCTCTTACATGTGTAACTTCATCTTTAAAATGTAATACATTGACAGCAGATCTCACTTGCATGTACCAGCCCACCAGTGTGTGAGGTTCAGGTGCTTTATTGATGCAAATTTAAACCTTTTTCCTGCATCTGCTTTGGAAGCATTAGCAGAATTTTTTTGACAAAAATGTTTCTTTTTAAAAAACATTTACATCTACTAAAGAATAAATATGCTCTAGATCATTCATTTTGGAAGGATGTCGGATTCTGACTTTTAGAATCGCCCTGTATAAGAATTGGAGACCATAGATGATTTGAACCATAATCTGTTGGAGTAGAAGCAGGGTTTGAATGGCCTTTTGGGGATATAATTGCACTGTAATCTATAAGTTAAACTTTACCTTAAGTTTTGCACGTGTCCTTAATGTTCTTTCTTTGCGGTTCATGAATGTGTGCTTTGCTTCATATTTAAAAGTGCAGCTTTGCTAATTTGTCTGGCAGGAGGACCTCTTTAGCTCTCTGGCTCTTGTTTGTATTTAAATTCAGAATGGAAGTGGACATACTGTAGCAGGTTAATACTTCAACTTGAAATAACTCAGTTTTGGCACTTTTTTACAAACGTGAGGTTAAACTCAATGATTTTGCTTAAACATTTTGAATAAATTCTTTAAATAAGAAAAAGGAATTTTGGAATACTTCTCAGACTGAAAATTCTGACTATAACTGTCCTTTCAAGATTTAAGGTTTTCATGTATGTCCTGAGATACCACTGTTGTCTTGAGTTAGGAATTAACTTTTTTAAATATGCATCAATACCCTTGAGACTGAAGGACAGAGCAGAAGTTGTAATAACTTTGTTGGGAAATTACACAAGTGGTCAACACTGTCTGAAACCAATGATTGCATACTGTATGTATAGCCACAAATAATAACTTCATTTATTTGTAGAGTCCTACAGGCTGTAAGAAACTTCTGGAGGTAACTTGAATGCTGCTTGGTCAAAGTGGGCCAAAGTAGATCAGGTTGCTTAGGGACTTGCAGTTTGAGTTTTGGGTGTCTCCAAGGATGGAGACTTTCAGGCTCTCTGGGCAATGTATTGCAATGTTTTACCTCACTCATGGTCAGAAATTTTTTCCTAATATTTAATTGTTGCAACTAGTGTCCAGTGCTACTTGTCTTTTCACTGTGCACCTCCATAGAAAGTTATTATGCAAAGCAAAATTGTCTGCATTTTTGGCAAGTTAAATATAAGTGTCTGAAACTTGAGCATGAATACAAATGTAACCTGTTGTTCTAAATACATGATCAGTGACTTCTAAAACTACAGTATGTATGTTCTTGTTATTAGTAGTTTAAAGAAGTTAGGTACTTTTTGTAGATTATGACTTTTATCATGTCATGGAGTATTTATAGTGCAGCAACACCTCAGGACCATCAAAAGCCCTGTTCTTGCTAATTTCAGTGCTCACAGACTCTCTTATGAAGGTTTTCTACCCAGGAAACCTCAGCTTCAGTAGATTAAGAGAAACAAACTAAACCAAAAATAGAGAAGAGTAATAGAAAAAAAATATTGACAAATCCAGTAACAAAGCTGAAGTAATTTATGATATAACAGATAAGGCTCTGTTGCCCACCAATATTGAGATAAACTTACAATTCTGCGGTGAAATACCTTGTTTGGTTGATTTTAATTTTGGCACCCAAAAAGGAAGAGGATAAGCATTCTAGCCACATTATTTAGCAAATTTCTGTATTTTTCATGCAGCATTGTATAACATTCACTTCCAGTTTCTCAAAGTGGGATGTAAAGGAGTTTGAACTGCTCATGCAGAGATGAAAGCAGATTACTATTTTTTTTAATCCTTGAGTAAAAAGCTGAAGTGTAAAGTATTTCAAATACATTCTTAACTTGACATAAGGCATTAAGACTTTAAAAGTAATAGATAACTTTGAGAGAATTTTAAGACACTGGAATTGAGAGGAGGGGTGAGGTATACAGTTAAGGTGGCATTCTGCGATTTTAATGAAGGCATTTTTCATATAGCAGGCTCTGATCTTGTTTGTTTTCTCTACATGTTGTTATTGATCTAGGCTTGATGTCCTTTGAGTAACTAATTATAAATAATGAACTTGAAGTAGTAGGAAGGATCACTTTAAAAATTTAGGCTTTGCAGTGGAAGAATACTTTGCAAATGTGAACAAAGTCCTTTTTAGGTTATAGGATTTACAACTCTGTAAAGACTGAGAAGTAGCAGTCTAGTTGCTGCAGCTGAGGGGCATCTGTGTTGGGCTGACAGAACATCTTGATTCTGTTTGTGGGAGATAAAGCTATCAGTTTCTTTCTTTGTGAAGTTTTGAGTTAGCCATTTCTTATGCCTTTCACTTCTCAAACAGAAGTTATTAAATGTAAAATTTTACTTTTTTTTCAGTTTTCAGTGAATGACTTTTGCAAGGAAAATCTGGGATATTTTTAATGCTTATTGTCTGTTGTCTATCTGATCCACCAGCAAAATGTGCAACTGTTCAGCTTCTAAAGTTTTTATGGCTAAGATTTACTCAGAAATTTACATCAGACCAGTATCAGATTTCAGCTTAGCAAAGTGAGTGCTAGACTCTAGTGTGATGCCCAAAACAGTATTTTGTTTCTTTGGTTGTTCACATATGTGGTGCTTGACTCCATAATGAAATAGGGAGTGCCTAAAAATTATACTGTTTGAGATACTGGTATTTTAGCAGGTAGTCTACCAAGATTTGAGACCAACACAGTTGTTCTAATACGCTTCTAAATTAAAATATGGGAAGTGTGTGACCTAAAAATGTGTCCAGTTAGATATAATCAGAGATAATAAAAGTAATGACAAAATGACATAAGGAAAATTTTACCTTATTTTTTTTATCTTAGTAGTAGCTAAGTGACATACTTTTCATAATTCCTCTTTGATAATCTCTACCTGGAATACTGACTTTCAGGAGTCCTGATTTGGGTTGTGGTTTTTTTTCCTTCATCTTAATATGATGTGGTGTATAAAATGATTTTAGGATGGGGACTTCATATATATATTTGTGTGTGTATTTAGATATATATGTATTTAGATACACTGTTGCAGAAAGGCCCTACAGTGAAACAATCAGGACCTTTCAAAGTAGTTTTTGTGAAAATAGGTCTCACCATTTGAGTCACTTGTTCAAGTTGAAAGAATGCAGCTAAAATACTTCATGCTGTGTAAGATTTAGGTTTTGCACCACTAGTAAGTGCTGGTACTGTTACATACTCCTAAATACTTGTGTATTAAAACTAATTGAAGAAAACACAGGTTGTACCAATGCAATGCAGCTTCAGGCATTACTATGAAGGAAATGGCTGTTCAGTCAAAGCCATAGGCATGGAATGTGCCCCTCCTTTCCTGTGCCACAGAACCACATTTTCGCAGTGTTTTCTTCCTCTGCTCTTCCAGAAGCAGAACTGAATTGAATCCTACAGTGCATTTTTCAGTTGAGCTTGGTAGGAAAGGAGTTGCAAGACTACTTTTATAGTCATTCCCTCTTTACAAAAGTCATGCTGCTTGTGCTTTATGTTTGTGTGAGATGCTGCATGTTTCAGGATGCTTCTTTATCAAAACTTCAAATTTTACCCATGGGTATGGGTGAGGTTTTGTGAGATGCTGAGAAGAAAGTTTGCTGCCAACATGGGGTAATCCCTTTCTCACATATACATTCTCAGTGCTTTTCTGTCTGTTTAAATGCTGATACACCTCAATAATCTGTTAGCAGCAAGAAGCAATAATTATGTAAATTTCACTTGATAAATGAAGTTGCTGTGTTCTTGCCACTTTTGAAAGCTGTACTTTAGCGAGATTAATTTGCTTTTCTCTATGGTCACACAAGTAGATGAGCACCAGTGTTACAAAGGAGTTTTCAAAAATATATCATAGGGTTTATTTGGGAGGGGGCAGGGAGATCAGTCACTTTGGTGGCTGTATCAGTGTGGTTTGTTTATGGCACTCAGGAAACACCTCCCAGCTTTTTTTTTCTTTTTTTTAATTTTATTTTAAAGTATGTATCATAATGACAGCATACCATTCCTGGGGGAGTTAATCTAAGTAGCTAACCTAAGAATTTAATGAGCAATTTGAGCTGTCCAAAGGGGAAGCCAGTTACTTCTTTTTTTTTTTTTTTTTTTTTTTTTAACATTGAAGGGTTTGCAAACTCAAAACCTATGGTTTTTAGCTAGTGTTAGCAGTGATGACTTGTCCTTAGGCATTAGATCTTGTAAATGATTGAACCTTTAACTGTGTTGCTTGATGTGCTACGTGTGTCAAGGCAGAAGTAATTTTAACTGATAGGTGTCATAGCAATTTTTCATTCATTGGAAAGGAAAGCTGCATTTAGAAAAATAGCAGCTCAGCTGAGCTCAAACTATGGATTTTAGTCAAACTCAGAACTCAATAAAACTAGACAAGGCTTTTGTCCGCTATCACTCCAGGTGGTACAAGCAGGATGCCTGAATGACCTGCATGTAATTGTGAGTGTGAATTACAGGTTCTTGAGAGATTTAGAACTTACCTAGTTTGAACCAGCTTAACTTTGTTAATATTTCTGTAACTACAGGCGAATTGTGAAAAAACCCTGTAGCTACCTGTAAATAGAGTTCATGGGGCCAAGACAAAGCTATTTCTTTAATTGCTGCAGAAAGGCTTCCCAACCAATAAAACTACAGCAGAAGGCAAGACTCTGGGAATAGGGCTCTCTGGACTTTTTACTGTTCTTAGAGCAGAACCAAAGAGTTCCCTTCTCCCACATTTGATCTCATCTACTTTTTTGCCAAATATACGTTCCTCTGAGTGGGAGATTTTTGGTTTGATTTGTTTGTTTGTCTGTGGAGTTTTTGTGTGTTGTTTTGGGGGTTTTGTTTTTTGTTTGTTTTTGTAGGAAGGTAAGGATGCTGTCAGGAATGCAGAATATAAATGCATGATACACAATGTCTTGCTCCTGCTATAACACTTTCTATAATCACTGATAAAACCGTTGGAAGCTCTTCTTTTTTCTGTGATTAGCTAAGAACTTGTCTTTGAATGGAAACATACTGTGGAGGTCTTCTGTTACCTTTTTTTTTCCCCTTCCAAATTTTTATGCAGTTTTTAGATAAAAAGGGCTTCCAGTATCTACTTCATTGTATCATTTTCATTGCTCTGGAGCAGTAAACTTTAACCTTTTATGAGTGTAGAGGAAGGGTGGGTCACCCTGCTGCAAAGAGTTCACAACTAAACTTGAAGTAAGGGATGTGTAGAAAAGAGTAAGGGCAAAGTATGTGGTTTCACAGCATCTTGCTCATCAGCACATTTTTCCTGCACAGCGTGGCAGTTGATTGAAGGGGTGAGCTGTCAGAGTGCCTGGCAGATACAACTAGATTTCAGCTAAGTTAAAAAGGGGGAAAGAAACAGGGAAAAGAGGAGGGAGAGATAAAAGCTAACTTAAATTTGAATGTCTCTGTTGCTGTTGGTGTACCCTAGCTGATTATCAGGACTGAGCATATCATAGCAGAACTGTCAGTGGTGTGGTGGGAGCCCCGAGCCTGTGTTCTGACCATATATAGGCAGATGCAGCACCAAGGTCGGGTTTTTTCAACCAGTGTCACTTCCGATGTGCCTGGAACAGGAAGAGTGGTTTGGGGCCATTTGAAGGCACTGTGTGTAACTTCTTGAAAAATAAAACAAGCTTCAGAATGGCTCAGTCTGGAGAGGGTAGAGAAGTTGGATTTCTCTATGTATCTAATGGGTGTCATGCCTTGAGGAAATTAGATGTGAAATAAAAGCAATAGTATGAAAACAAGGCAGATTTAGAATAACTGACACCATTCTGTACATTGTTACCTGTGTGCTTGTGTAATCTGAAAACTGCAAATCCTGTAATAAGTGAGTCTAGGCATTTGTTGATAGACCAATTGTTTTAATCTCTAGCAGAATGAAGAATTAGGCATGATTCTGCCTAATATCCATGCTCATCACACACAGCAAACCTGTTTTCTCTTTTTAACTTAACTGGAATAGTTTGCTGTATAAAATAAAGCTTGTAGCTGACGTGATGGGTGGCATTTGGCTTCACTTGAACTGAGAAAGTAAATCTCACTAGCTCTTACATACTGACTTCCATTTACATACCAGACTTCAAGAACTGGTGACTGTGACTGTTGTGAGAACTTCTAATAAAGAGAACACCTGCAGTGGGGAATGCTTCTTTTCTTCATGTTTCAGAAGTTGGTTTTTAGTGTATGGAGTGTTGTGAGATTTTTGTAACCTCCTCTCCTCCTCTGTATGTTTTCTTAAAATAAATGCTCAAACCTACATGAAGTTGCATTTCATGAAAGTGTATTTAGATTAGTTTTGTGCATTCTTGGTAAACCATTGGTGATCAGATGTTCTGGATTAATGAACTCTGAAGTTTGCATTTTGTTGCAAGCCACTGCAGACATTTAACTGAAAACTGACTGTAAATACAGTCTTGGAAACTAGATAAATAAAACACTGTCTAAAACTTCAAGTAATGGTTTAGGACTAACTAGAGTATTAAGTGGGGAAACTTCAGGTGTCTTCTCAGTCTTGTCTTTTGTGTTTTCTAAAAGAGTACTGAACTGTAACCTAATTTCTTGTCACTTGCTGATACATGCATAAGGTTTTATACAGTGTGTAACAGTGCATTTCTCTTGAATGAAAAAGGTTTTGTCATTTAGACTTCTGAAATGTTTAGAGGTTTCTGTTTTGACTTGTTAAAATCAGTGCTAACAATTTTGAAAGTCTCAGTGTATTGAATAACCTGCATTGGTTTAATCTGTAATGCAACTGATTGGAGCATTTCCTTTTAAAGTTATAAGCAAAAATAACCTTCTGTCTCAAGTGGATTATATTGCAGTATTACTTTTTATTACAAGTTATGTGCCTCTTGCTGTATGTGCGTTTTTAGGTTTTTTTTTATTTATGCATAAACACCAGGTTTTATATGGAATACAACTTTATTTAAATTGTGTTTCCTCAAGTGACAGCTGAGCTAGTGGCTTTTTACTGCCAAAAGGGGGAGATCTTCATCCCATGGAGGTTCATTGCTTTATCCTTCATTATCTGTCTGATTTTGGAAAACAGAAAGTTCCTCTAGAGCATTTATTCTGGAAAAACTCAGCAGCAATAAAGAAACCATAAGGGCTTTTCAGTTCTTGTGTAATAATTGAGACTAGTTTTTAATTACTTTATATAGGCTTCTTTTATATATGAGTTGGGAAAATACCGCTTTTTCAGATACTTTTTCAGATACTTATCTCCCAGCTCTTTATTCCATAGTAACATGACTGAAGGTGTTAGAAATAGGAACCGTGGTTCAGGTGGTATCCTCTGTTTGGATAGTGGCAAAAAAATAAATTTTCTACTTTTGCTCACTGCAGTTGTACAAGTGCTTGTGCAGACAAAAGGAGAGAGAAAGCCTCCACATACTTTCAGTGGAAATAGTGGATTATGCTCTATTTAGTCTGCAAGAAGTTGCTCAAGAACTTGCATTAAAGAAGTTCTCAAGGTGTTTTTCTGAACTTTATCAGCTGATAATGTGGTATTAAGAGGCATTAAAAGTAGATGTAGGTGAAATTACATGCTTTGGTGTGTGCACAAGTGTTTTTAAGTTTATTTAGTCTATGAATTACTGTCTAGCTGTGTGACTCTTGGAAAGTTTAGAACCATAGGATGTGTAGTAAAATTAGAGAAGAAGCTTTGAAGATTGAAAGTGTATCTTCACCATGGCTTTTGGCTGTCTTGAAATAAGTAGTGGTTCCTAGGCATTCATGGACTGATCTTATTGTTATATTAATATTTTTATTTTTCCCAGTAACAGAAAATATGAGTGACAGTGTCTTTATCTGCTTCCATCAATATAATTTCCTCTATTCTGTTTGAAGAGGTAGAACTTTATATTCTGTGTTTCTAATAATGATGGCATAGTTTAAGTAATGTAGACAAATAGATGAAACGGGAGTTGTACAATTTCATGTCTGACTATTAGAGCTATAAATTGCATATTTAGTTTCAAAAGGAATGAATACAAATGTATACAACCACATAATTGTTTTTGTATTTAAGGTGCGCATAGCAGCAAAATTCATAATTCATGCTCCTCCTGGGGAATTCAATGAGGTGTTCAATGGTGAGTATCTCTCTGTTCTGTCCTTTCGTGTAAGGCATCTGTATCCATAATTGCATTGCTGATTACTTTCCTGAATTTCATGTAGCTTATATTTTAGCAGCTCACTTGCTGTAAAAGCTGGTTTTGTAGCTTGGCATAATCAGATCTGCAGTCACAAGACAGTCTGGAGCTTACGTTTTTCTTTGTGAGAATGATCTTTCTGTTTTTAATCAGTCATGACTTAACAGTTGCTAGGGTTTTAGTATAGAAGGCAGTACTTCTTTGATTTCTCTACTTGGATAGATTGTTATATTCTTCAACAGGAGTTAAACCAAAAGAAATTAAAATGGGGTTTCTTTTTTGTTGTTGCTGGTTTTGGGGGCGTTGTTTTTTTAAAAGGAATATTATAAAAAATACTTGTTATTAGATATGCAAAGGACTACAGCTTATTGCTGTAGAAAGAATATTGTTGTGGAAAGAATGTTAGCTTCTCTCAACTATTCTTGCCTGAACTTTACCTGAAGTGTTACTCTTTTTTCAAAAATTGTTATGTGTCTTGCATCAGGATGGATGGGCATACATCTGTAAGAAGGCATACGTTTTGTAGCTCTAGCTTACAAATAGCTCTGGTGGTATGTATGTTAAATAGAAGGTTTAGGATGCTAAACTTGATCAGTGTCAGGTTGGAGAGAGCTGAAATTTCTTAAATGCATTATTTTTAGAAGTACCTCTAAACTTCTGCATTTGTCTTGCATTTGTGAAATGAACTATAGGTGAGCAGCTCATTAATGCAGCTCCCTGATGGTTAATGAGATTTCTTACAACAGTACTGCTCTAAACAGTAGTGTTAAGTAAATTCATGGCTTAATTAAATTCACATGGCTTAAATTCCAGTTCTGCAAAATGTGTTTTTGTTTGCTTTGTTTGCCTTGGGGTTTTTTGGTTTTATGGAGCTGTTTTTTGTGGGGTTTTGGGGTGGTTGTTTTTTTTATTGTTGTTGCTTGGGATTGTTGTTGTTGGGTGGTTTGTTTGGTTTTTGTTTTAGGTGTTCTGTTTTGTGGTTTTGAAAAAATATTTCAGATTCTGGACTTTTTTTTTGCTAAGTTGTGTAGTACCTTTAGAATCTTTGGAGGAGTTAAAATGTTGTGAGACTAATGTTAATTCATGATCAGTAAGGCAGTCAAGTACATAAATTTGCTGCATAGTAAATATGAAGTCTTTCTGAGGAGAGTATTGACTTTATTTTCTACACCTATATTTCTTTTATGATGGTAGAGGAAAAATTGTGCTGTGGCTACTATGTGTCTTAAAGAAATGAGCAAAAATGGTAAGGCTTAAGAAGAAAAGTACAACATAGTCATATTACTGTCATCAAAATGCAGTAATCGTTACTGTCAATTCAGTGTGAGGGATTTGGTAGTTTGCATCTTAAAAGTGAACTCATTTGAATCCTATGTTGTTCTTATTCAGAACTTCTTAAAATCAGTCTGACAGATTCCTAGAGCTGTCACACAGCCTGTAGACTATAGCTTGTATCTGCTTACCAGATTGTGTTGGAAGAGATCCATTTCCATAATATTCTTCTGATTTTGCTCAGTCAAAATGATGAAATATGAAGCAATAAAATTCCTACCTAGTAATCTTTATGGCTATGGGGTGGTTTGGGATTTTTGGTTTTTTACAGTCTGTTGACATTTTATATCTGACTGAAACAAGTTTCTGAATTAACTGTATTTTTATGTTGTTTCAGATGTTCGGTTGCTGCTTAATAATGACAATCTTCTCAGGGAAGGAGCAGCCCAGTAAGTACCAGTTGCCACATACACAGTTGGCTTTAAAGCAAGATGTTTTTCAGTAAGACTTTATACTTTCTCAGGAAACTGTCGGTAAGTGATTTGTTTAAAAAGATATGTGCTTGGCAAGAAAAACCCTGGTATGTGTGTTGTGCATCTTTCATCAAGGTTAAATACTTGGCAGAGGAGAGATCTGTATTGTATCTCAATGATTAGAGTAACTGTTTTGGAAATGAGCAACCTGGGTTTTGGAACCAGTCTCCACCTTTTTTAATTTAATTTTCTATTTCTTAGTAGATTTTATAGGCAATATACATCTATAAAATTCTGCTTCTTTAGAACCTACTTTTATACCTACATTAAGCTTACTGCATTTTATGGTAAAATCATAGAATCATAGAATCCTTGGGGTTGGAAGGGACCTCAAAAGATCATCTAGTCCAACCCCCCCAAAATTGGTTTCATCTGTGACACAGACCAGTATCTGGCTTAAAAGGTTGGATCCCTGTGGAATCTAAACTTTGCTATTCCAGTTTCTGTGGGTTACTGTAAAGCTTATGTGTTTATCTGTGTTGGGTTACTTTTGAATATAAATCATTTTGTAATGGTGGTTGGAATCTAATACCGGCACTTAATGAACCAAGAAATTTGGGATTGCTAGATAATGGAACATTGATACCCTCTCTTGATGCATCATTACCAGATTATTAGCTATTAAATCTCTTTGAGCTACTAAGGAGAAAGATTGCTTGATGCAGGCCTTTATTTGTTTTTTTTTCCTTTTGTAGTGCATTTGCACAGTACAACTTGGACCAGTTTACTCCAGTAAAAATTGACGGTTATGATGAACAGGTATGAATACAAAGAAATGCTTGCAGCATTCCTTAAACTGTTAAAGAAGTTCCAGTATTGGCAATAAAATGAAAATAAATACATTTTCCCTGCTAAAATACAGAGATTGTGGCCTCCCAGTACTACTAGTTCCATAAGCTAAGCATTTAGGGCATCTAAAGAGCTTGAAATTTTCTTCTATGCTATTGTCCTGAATCCAATCAATCTGATGGAGAACTGTAGAGCAGTTTGTTCCATCTTGTTAGAAAACAGTAATTTCACTATTGCGTTGTTTGCTGCAGTAATACTGTAGGATTCTGGATTTTTTTTCTTCTGAGTCAGTGTGCCATGTTAGCCTCGTACTCTCTTGCTATCTTCATATATATATTTTTTTTTTTAATGTGAGTCTTTGGACATGACTAAGTTTAGTTAAACATAAGATATAATTTGATTTGGCATAGTATTATTTTCTCTTTATTCATCAGCAAATGTGACTAACTAAAATTTTATAATACAGGTTTTGATAACAGAGCACGGTGATTTGGGAAATGGAAAATTTTTGGATCCCAAGAACAAGATTTCTTTTAAATTTGATCACTTAAGAAAGGAGGCTACTGATCCTAGACCCCATGAAGTTGAAAATGCCATAGAATCCTGGAGAAATTCAGTTGAAACAGCAATGAAAGCATATGTGAAAGAACACTACCCAAATGGTGTCTGCACAGTAAGTACTACATTATATAACAGCAGTAACACTATAGATAAAAACCTAAAATAAAAGTGTAGCTCTCTATAAACTAAGAAGACAGGTGGTTTGAAATGTTAAGAGTCTAGTCCTATAATGGGTTCATACAGGGAAATGAGGGAAAGCTTCAGAAGTTTAATATTTCATCTATTGGATTGCAAGTGGATGGTTGCTTTAGGTCATAATAAAGACTTAAGTCTCAGTTCTGAAGAATTTTTATTTAAATTTCTTAAAGCAGTAAGATGACCTTGTGTAGATTACTGCAGACTGTTGATCTTGGCTACCTGACTATTTAATTAAAAAGCAATCCATGAGATACAAATCCCTGTGTTGGTTTGGTTCACTGACAAAACTGTTAGTAAGGCAAACTGTTTTTTCCCAGTCAAAGTGCTATATTCTTACCATGAGAATCAGTGGGTTCTGGTGGCTTCTTAAAATAAAACTCTCACTCTGGACCATAATAGCAATTTGCTGCTAGAAGCCCTGTGACTATTTAAAGTTCAGCAAAGTAATCTAATTATTGCTGTTCTGTGCTTTGCATTAACATGATGGAAAAATTAACTAGAAAAAATAAAAATCAGTTGCTGAGTTTACAAGTTGAATTGGATTCCTAGGCAGTCAGATCAGTTGAAGCTTCTGTAAAGAAAACCAGATTGCATGCTTGTTGAGATAATTTATAGTTATATTTGATTTTAGGGGAATAAGTAGAACCACCAGTAGGACCAAAACCACCCTTTGAATAATTTTTTTACTAGTCTGTAAAGGCTTATATCATCATTTAGTTGTAGAATTACTGGTATCTGAAGTCCTCCTGGTGATATGTATTGTCACAGCAGTTACTGCTATAGGCTTGAAATTCCTATAGTAGCAGAAAAATGAGCTTGCAATACATAAAATCACAGTTAAGCTGCTTGACCTTCAGGTTTTCTTATCTTAGATTTTTTTGAATGTTTTACTTTAGTGTTTCATGTACTGAATATTATCTAAGAACCACAATGGTTTTAAAATTAAATTTTAGTTTGTATAGTGGTAATAGAACAAGGTACCTCTAAGATATTTGAGCAAGACAGATGCTGAAAGTTTAACTCTGGGGTGTTTGGTTTTTTTTCATTTCTAATGTAGGTGTATGGTAAAACAATTGATGGACAGCAGACCATTATTGCTTGCATAGAGAGCCATCAGTTCCAAGCAAAAAATTTTTGGTAAGTTTCTGCATGGATATAGAATGCAATTTGTACTTTGAAATACAACAAACAGAATAACTGTGTTAGTGCTATTATATTGATAATCCTTAGTTCAGAGGAGGTGCATGCCCATGTGACCTTATTGTGCCTCCACTCCACCCAAGTCGTTACTTGAGTATTACAATCTTTATCTTAAAGAAGAGGAACAACTTTTTATAGATGGAGGAAATCTTTCTTGAAAATATTCCTTAATAAAGTTATGGTCAGATACCTATGGGTATATGTTGACCATGTTTCTAAGAGTTTTAAAGGAGGATAGTCAGATTAATTCTCATTCTTAGGAAGTTTTAGCAAATGTATATTTCTTTGAGGGTTTGGGGGATGGAAGAATAGATTGCAAGTTACCCAGCTGTATGTCTAGATATTCAGCCCAAGCCACAGTCAGTATTTATTCTCAAGGTGTCTCAGATTTTTATGCGTTTGGAAAGCTGGCAGCCTACTGTGAAAGCAGGTTTTTTGGATGATAGAGAACATGCCAAAGACAAATGTTCTATGAATCTCTGAAATACTAATAGCATAGTAGGATAGATGGTTTATGAAAGAATCTGGAAGAGAAGGAAGGACAGTTCATATCTTAAAAAACATCTTAAGTCAGCAGACATAACTAAAGTAATGACACGTTGTTTTTAATTTAGAGCATTTCCTATAGAAGGATCCTTCTGCACTGGAGCTCTTCTTGGAGTAGCATCTTAAGGACAAAAAAGAAGTCCCAGGGTGGAAACATTGTAGTCATCTTAATTTCAAGGTCCAGAAAGAGACTAAGAGGCAAACAAATCTGCTGACTAGTCATTTAGTCATTGAATCCTGTGCATTTGAAAACCAGTACTGTACCTAAAATGTAGTTCAGCATGTAAGCTTTCTTAAAATTGATGGGTCAGTCCTAAGGTTACAGATGTCACAGGGCTGGGTGACCCTTTAAGTTTTCTTAAAGATGCCAACAAGCTTCTGAATTGCCTCATCCTAACTTTTCAGTGGTAATCTGTAATTTGGATATTGCCTGAAATAATAACCAATGGTTTTATAATTGAATTACTGACATCTAGGATGTCTCAATATAGATCCATTAGTAGGTGTTAATCTCAGTCTTCACCTCTTTCTCTCCCCTTGTTGAATGCACTGGAATCTACACCTAACATTAATAGGATTGGAACGCATAGTGTCAGCTTTCTTTAAGTGCAAAGGAGAAATTGAGAGACAGCTGCAGTGCATTCTTAATATAGCTCTGATGTACTAACTTTCTAATCCACCAGCCTCCAAACTAAATAAGAAAATGTCTAGTCTACAGGAAAGAAATCAGGTGAACCTACAATCTCCCTATACTGTTTTCCAGATGTTTGAAACTCCCTTTAAGCAGTTTGGCAAAGATATTGAATTTGTGGAAGGAAACTGGAAGGAAATGGCTGTCCTGGAACAGAAATAATAGAAGAAATGAAAGGCCTAGTACAGTTCAGCATAGTGGAAAATCTTGCTCTTTAATGTTCCTTCCATTCAGGTTTTTTGTAGCCTGATGTGAAGTGTGACTTTGGCTGATCCAGCAAGTCGTCCACTCCTGGAAACAAGATATTGACTATATATACCTAAATAATAGAATAATAAAGGAGGGAAAAAACATTGAGACATTAGGTATTTTCAGAAGTTAAGTCTTACTGTTAAACGTTTCTTACTAATAAGTCTTCTTGCTCCACATCCAAAACTCTGGGGGTAAATATTTTGGAAAACTGTTCTTTTCTCAACTGATTTGAGGAATGAATCCTTAGGGAAATATTTTGTGCATATATAGGTGTACAGCAGACTGAATTTTTCCTTTGACAAGCAGTTGTATGTTGGGTTTGGGGTTTTTTTCCCCTTAGCTAGTGGGGTGACATCTGATTTCTATTTTTTTAAAGGAATGGCCGCTGGAGGTCGGAATGGAAGTTTACAATCACCCCTTCAACCACTCAAGTGGCTGGCATCTTAAAAATTCAGGTATGCTTATCTCAAACGGTGCCTTGATCAGTACAGTCTCCAATTATTATCAAGGGAGGCAACTGTATTAAGAATTCCAAGAGAGTTTGTGGACCAAATAAGCAAAGCAGAGATGCCTGTTCAGTGAAATATTTCCAACTTAATTGCATGTTTACCTAATCCTTACAAAATACAAAATACATGTTTAGTGTAATGACTCAGAAGACTTCTGACGCTGTACGTGTTCACCTAGGCTGAGCATATAACTCTTTGTCACACTGGCACGAGCCTTTCCTGAGGGTAGGCCCTATCTGAAGTAGAACTTTTTTTCTTTTTAACTGCTAGTAGCAAGGGGTTTTCATGTTATCCATCCTGCTGTTCAGAAAGATGGGAATCTTTGGTTCCAGTCATTCCAACATTCAAAATTTTTCAGTCTGGGTCGTCTTCGTTCAGAATTTGCCCTCCCTTCTGGCTTTAGGGAATCCAGAAGGGAGATGCTTTCCAAGCAGGAATGCAGAAATCTTGAGACCAAAGGAAGTCTGACTGTCATGTGGAGGGCAGGGGGACTTGCCTTCCTGGACTGGTTCTCTGGAATATATATGTTTTTTGCAGGAGTTAAATAATTAAAACGCTTCTGAGATCAGGGACGGAGTGCAGTCTGGCTTTCAGTGTAGTACATTATTATTTTTACAAGATGCAGAGTCAACTCCCCATGAGTTTTACACTGCCTTTACTGCTCAGTGACTGGACTTCAGAAGATACATGCAATGGTATTTTTAAAATCCATAGCCTTAGACTTAGGATGTTATTTTGAGATGTGGTAGATGTGTTCAGATCCACCAAAGCAGGGGGCTTGAATCTGATTTCCCATTCTGGGGCAGTTTCTATAACAATTGGAATGATAGTCAAAATGTAGACAGCCATTATTAAATTGTCAGATCAAGGTGGTCAGGGTAGGCACCCTATAAATAACTTAAAGGCTTCTCAAGACTTTGGGGGAATCTGAGTAAACTGTCACTTAAATCCAGGTTGCAGTCAAACAGGCATTTTGTTTACAGCATACACTTTTGGTTAAATGTCTGAAGAGATTTTCCAGAACAAACAGGCAGATGTCTGTCTAATTCTAAGAAAGACTAGCTCAGCAGCCTAGAAAATAGCCTCAATTAGGGAACCTAGTCAGGTTTTAATTGGCATCTTAATTTGAGCAGCAGTTTCAAATTTTTAGAAACTGTGTAAAATTTCTTCAGTGGCTGTGGGAGTGCTTCCCTTCCCCCTCTACAGAAAAACAAGCAAAAGAGCTTTAATTTTTTTTTTTAAGGAGCAAAATAATTCTTTATAAATTAGCAAAATTTCAGACTACTGAAGTTTCAGAATCTTTATGGCAGCAATATGGCCATTGCCCTGTTTCTGGTAAGATCTTTTATAAATATACTGGGGAAAATTCCAGCATCCCCTGCTGTCTTCAGGTGCCTTAATTTTTAATGTCATTTGCACAATTTTTTCCTTTTTAAAACATTTTGTTGGTAGATTCTAATACAGGAGATTCTCAGCTGTCTTGATCTGTTTGTTTAATTTCTTCCACTTATACATGAGGGGAAAACTGCAACAGCAGTCTTTACTAAAACTGAGTGCCTGTGGTGTTTGACATGCTCCAGCTGTGCATGGAAAACAACTGATAAGCATACTGGTTAATAATTTTATCTTTTAGATAATTTGTAAATCTCATCCCTCCTTAGTTAACCTTTCCAGAGGCTCTGTTCATAAACATCATCCTTCTGAACCCAAACCTAGTATTCTAGAAGGATGTCAGTAGTGAGTTACTTATCATATTTTGTATAAAGTACAACACATCCCAGAATTAGATTGGACTCTTCATCCCTTTTAAGTTTGTAGGCCTGAGTGTTTGCCAAGAATGTGACTCAGTGAGACAGACAAGAGTTTCTTACTGATGTTGGCCTCAGAGCACAGGGAAGGTTTGAGCCCTCTGCAGTGGATTGTGACAGAAAAGGGGGAAGATTTATACTTCTCTGTGTTCTGCTGTTTCATTGGGAGGTCTCAGAATTTTGCACTGAGTAAGCACTACTCATTTCTTAAAAACTGGATTGACAATAAGCGAAATAATATTATAAGGTGAATCATAGGAAATAGTTTTTCTTGTATAGGCACCTTTATTTTGCTTAGGTGTAGCTGTCTTACTGTGCAATGAGTTTTCTGTACCATTATCTCTAAGACTGATGAGGGTCTCATGCACATTATAGTGGTAGTATGATGTAGCTGTAGTACTGTGCATTTTTCTCCAAATTAAAATGTAATCTTTCCTAATAAGCTGAGACACAAATATCTCATATCTTCATAACATAAGCTGTGTTGACTATCAGAATTGCAAAAAATCTTCTAAAATACCTGTTCAAATTTCAGTGAGCTGCATTACCTTCTATATCAGTTATTGTGAATGATTACATGTAACTTTATATATACTTCCTATTTTTTTTAAATTTTCCAGTAGCTGTATCTGAAACAGAATGTTTTCAGATCCTTTCCAACTGAATTAAAAAGTACTAACGTTACCTTGAGTAGAGTTTTACTGGTCTGATCCTGCAAAATAATCAAGGAAGTTATTTCTGTAGATATAACATTTCAAGAGTATTTAATTCTGCTTTGCTATCTAACCTTGGCAGATTTTGTCCCTGAAGGCTTCTTTCTCTAGATAAATTCCAGCTTCCAGTTACAAGCCATATCTAATAGAGGAAAATACGAAAACCAAGCACATCTGGAAAAGGAACTGTCCCTAGAAAACTGTTTGGGTGAAGGAAAAAACAACCACAGTATCCTAAAGCCTTGCCAAAATGGTTCTCATTTTATGTGTATCTTCACCATTTCAAGAGAAGACCACATAAGCATTAGGTTGTCTTTTTCATTACATTAATCAAAACCTTGGTTTAGTGGCAGACTCAGCAGTGTTAGGTTTATAGTTGGAATCAATGATCTAAAGGTCTTTTCCAGCCTAAGTGATTCTATGGCTCTGTGATTCCTGCATGAAATATTACTTTAAGGCACATTAACACAAAAATGTTTCCAGAGTAGCTTCTTTTCTATTCCCCTTCAGAGATACTTAAATTCTGCAACATGTTAGTTATCCTGTGTGGTTTTGTTGTTTTGTACCATTTTATGTGTGGTTTTGTTTCTGATAGCTTTACTACAATATGTTGTTTTTTCTGTGTGTTGTTGGTCTGTAACATTTAATATGAGGTTAATTTTTTAATTTTCTGTAGGTTCACTATTATGAAGACGGTAACGTTCAGCTGGTGAGCCATAAAGACATACAGGATTCTCTAACAGTGTCTGTAAGTGAACTTTGAAAACCTTTTGTCTTTGTATATTGAAATGTGTGTATATTGAAATGACTTGTTAATTTATAAAGAGAAACAAGCTTAAAGAAACCCTCAAAAGTGTAGAGGCTAGTTTGCTCTTCTGTATGAATGGTAGTTAATGTCCAAATTTATAAATATTTTGCTATGTAATATTTACTACTTTCACCCAGCATGTAGTTAACAATTCTTTTTTTCTTAAAAAAAAAAAGGTTAAAATATTGAAATTAATGTATGCATGCATAAGATAAGTTCAATTGTAAAGCTTTTATTAGCTTGAAATCAGTCTTTCTGCATTTCTGTTGAATTTAAATTTTGGTCTGCAGAGTGCCCTATAGAATTAATTTTTTTAATATGAAGGAGGTTTGAGTTATAATAATCCATTTAAACAGTAGTCTTTAGGAGATTACCTCCCTTGCTTAGTGGGAGAAGACTAGTATGCTAAAAAAAGTAAAAAAATGCTACCAGTTGTGAAGCAGTAGTGGGTATTCTTCCTTCATTTCTGCCCTGTCTGTAACTGGTGCTGTCAGCCTCTTGCTTTTATGTACAAAAAACCCATTCAGAGATTCTCTGCCTTAAGAAGCATAGTACACTTTGTATAGAAAGCATAATTTTTCCCAACTTCTTTCCAAACGGATCATTATAGTAAGGGGGAGCAGACAGTAGAAATAAAAATTGTTTGGAAATAGAACCAGATGTATCCTTAAAGAGTTGGTAATGTTGCAAGATTAATTACTTCTGCTTATGAAATAATGCTCTTCTTGCCTATTGGAGATCTTGTTTATAAACACTTAAGATTTTCTGTTGGAGTGTTCTTTACTAAAACCTAAGCCAGTGCAGTTAAACCGGCAAAGGGGAATTGTGAAAGTGAACACTAGGACTATTTTAATGATAATGACTGATAGTGACCAATTTGGCTCAAAAGCTCAATTCATCAATAAACAACATTGTTTGTTAATATAAAGCAAGGCTTGTTGGCTTTTCAGTTGCAATAGCACCATAAAGAATGGGGGAGTGTGGTGCCAACCGATAACGCTTCTGGAGCTGTAGATATAAAATTACTTCTGACCCCCTAAGCAAAGGGATCTATGTAGTCTTTCATGCAACTAAAAGCTGCTTCAGGGAAGATTATGTGGAAGTGGTTCTCCTTTCAATAGCTTGTGCTTCAGTTTCTGTTGGGAAGAAACTTAATCCTGTTCTGCAATTTAGTGAAGTAGCAGAAGACTGAGTAGAAAAACATCACTAAAGCAAACCCAAGTATGCTGCTGGTTACCAGTTTATAGCCTTGGCTTTGAGCTTCGGTGAGGGCAGAGGCTGTACAGGTTCTTATTGCATACAGAAGGAATAGTAGGTAGATTAAAAGGAGACCAAACAACTCCTTTTTTGTTTGGCAGAGAAGCAATTTTCTACCATTAATGGGCACAACAGAAATAAATGACTTAAGAGTTCTCTTGTTGTTGGAGCTCTGAATACTTTTGCTGAAAGTTACTTTTTTAGCCCTAATTTCTCTCTGAGCCAAATAAGACCTCATGTCTCAGTTCAGTGAAGAGTCAGAGCCCTCACATTTGTTTTACTTGGTCTCTACCTTCTCCTACATCTCTTTCTACAGTGGCCAGGAGCACTTCCACAGCTGCTAGCTGCAGTTTCATTGAAACTCTGAATCACATTTAGTTGAAGCTGCCATAGCTTTCTCCCTTTGCCTTTGTAGGAATGAGGGATCATGTGGGGTGAGAACACTCCTATCTTTCAACAGCTTCTCCAAAAGCACCCTTAGGAATGTCTCCAACATCAAGCTTAAGTTTCAAAATTCATGAACCCTCATTTCCTTATGAGACCTTTTTCAAGCACTTCAGTTAATTTGTCTTCAGATTGACTGACAGGTCATTTTTTATTTTTAAAACAAACACAAATTTGCATACTTAAGGATGAGGCCCAAAGCCAAGAAATTGTTCATCAGTCATCATGAAATTTGGACTTTGTGGTGTGTTGCACCGTCATTTTTGCAAGATGTCCTTGGGCATGTTTTTAAAAGATCAGGTATATGAAGTCTAGTGTTTGCATCAGCTTAGTCTCCAGATTCAGGATGTTTAGAGGTGGGCATATTTAGTTTGGTATTTTTTGCTTTATTTGCATACTTCTGGGTTAGCTGCTATTCTTTAAGATTTCCTGAATTTATACAGGAAATTTAACATTGATGTTAACATCTATGCTTTGCATGTTTGAAGTGACTTGTGTATGTGTGTTTTGTCGTATTTCCAAATGCTGTTCTGTTTCATATGTCCTTTTATCATACTATAGCATTTTAAATAAAGATATTTTAATGAGCTCCATGGTAATCTTTATGCATGTTGCAGCCATACTTTATATGTATATTGAAATATAATAATAATGTGACATAGGCCTTTTGGGTGAATGTTTTGTTCAATTTTGGTTTAGCCACTAAGTGGCTGTGTGTTCTTATGGAATCTACCTATTATCCTCATAAGTATAGGAAAAAACATCATCAGCTGGTCTTAGAAGCATGCTGCACAGCAGACCTAATTCAAATGTTCTTTTTCTAGAATGAAGCTCAGACAGCGAAGGAATTTATAAAAATCGTAGAGGCTGCAGAAAATGAGTATCAGGTATGTTGGAAAGAAACACTATATCCTTACTCACATGTATAATATTACCATATTCTTAGCCAAACTAGTATTCTATAATTAGTAAGGTTTTGATATTAAGATAATGCAGTTCCATAAAAATATAAATCGATTACATGCTGCTATTAACTGTATCCTTCCTTTCTGTACCTTCTGGTGATTGCATTCACCTACTTATGTTACATTAGAAGTAATTTTTTTGAGAGCAGAAAAGTCCCTAGTATCATCAAACACCAGTAATTCTGATCTCATTTAGTATTAGTGCCTCCCTTAAGTGGATTTTTTTAACAGAGTCTGTTCAGAGGCTGCTCTGTTAGAGAGCATTGCTAATAGGACTATAGGCATTATCCATTTCACTTAGTCATCTTAAAGTCAGAAAAGTATAGTTGTTCTAGATACCCTGTACAAGTGGAATCACGACCATTTAGGCTTTGAACATAAGGTGAATTTCAGACATCGTATTCTGTCGCGTTTTAAAAAATTCTCTTTAATAAAAATTTTACAACTAATACAGCATCATACTGAAGTTCATATGATGTTGTGGATGGACTCTACTTATCCCCACAGGGAAAACAGTGGAAGACAGGTGTCTGAAATTAATGATGTGCAAGCTGACTCTAATCAGCACTTTATTCATGCTGCTGATTAACTCCATGCAGTTTGCTGAAACACCTAGGCTGCAGCCAACTTTATTGCTTCTGTCCCACTCATTTATTTCACATAATTTTAATCTAGATCTGCCAGCTTTCATTCATAAAATATTATTTTAATTTATCACATTTTTATTAAGCCTGTCTAAGAGGTAACAGGCCACTCAATCAGTTAACTTTTTATATAGAATCCTGGTCTGTCCTTCATGTGTTTTTGTCTTGTATGGCTTTATGTTTAACAGACTGCTATCAGTGAGAACTATCAGACCATGTCGGACACTACCTTCAAGGCCTTACGTCGGCAGTTGCCAGTTACCCGCACCAAGATTGACTGGAACAAGATCCTTAGCTATAAGATTGGAAAAGAGATGCAGAATGCTTAAAGTGAACATTGCATGACTGGAGCATTTTAGTGTCCTTGTGTACAAATAAAAATTAGTACAAAAAGTATTTGGAACTGTCAAATCACCCAGTCAGCATGGGCTTTTGCCATTGAAAATCACTGTAAGTAGTTTGGTTAGAGCACAAAGCTTAGCTAATTGACTTTTTTCGTTTTCTTTTCCTTCCAGAGGATTGCAACTTCAGTATAGCTGAATATCTTCCTTTAGAGTTTCTGTTTTACCTTTATTTTTTTATAATGAAGAGACCATGCCTTTAGTTTTCAATTATGCATTAAGAACAGTTTGGAAAATATTTTTGCATATGATAACCCTTTCTCTTGCTTTCATGTGAAATTGACGGCTTCCAAAATTTGCCGTATTCCTTGTGGAGATCAATAATGTGCATTTGTAGGTCAAGGTCAACATGGAGTTAGCCATAGGTGCTGTTTTTGAAATCATCTAGTCTTTCACTCTCTGTAAAATTGGGAAAAGTATTTTCTTTATCATTTAAACCTTTCAGAATACTTATTTAACTAGCTCCATGGTAACTCAGTTTTGTTTGGTTTTTTTTAAGAAAAGGCCAAGGTCTAATGCTGTTTTAAGATTTTGAGATTGAATAAAAATACTTATTTCAGAAATGCATTTAATGCTTTGTTCCTGACAATTACTTAAATGAGCTTAAACTCCATCTGCCCTTGAGGTTTTTTATCATAAAGCCACAAATGTATTATAACAAGGCATATTGTAATATATATAATCCTGTACTCATTACTGTGTCTGTCAGTTTATTTTTTTTCTTGGATTGAAATGTACTAAAATTCAATGTGACATTAAAATGCAAATTTTCTATTTATTTGAGTATCAGATTGCTTCGTGCTAAAGCCTATTTTTGGTGTTTCTATATATTTTTAAAATACTGCTTGAAACAGCCACAAACTTGTGGCCTCTTGGCTATTCTCAGTGTTTTTGGATATTGTTATATTATCAACTCTTGTTTCCATCTGCATTTAAGAAGCATCTACATATGGAAGTCTACTTAAGACAAGTACCTTTAGTTTCACATTGGCTACAGAGGATGGAAGAAATCACAAGACCAAAAATAACACATTATCTTGAGAATACTTTCCCTGTCTAGTGTATCATATATTGAAAATGGATGTCAGGTATTTAAAAACATAGACTTCATTACAAATGCTCTTTAACTTCTCTGAAATGCATATATTTGATTTTAAATTGGATGGAAACCTATTTTAAAATGTGGTAATTATTTATAAGATCATGAGGAAAAATTTTACTAGGTTTTTTGTGGGGTTTTTTAGGGTTGTTTTTTTTCTTTTCTTTTTAGAGGCCAGGTATTTTTTCACACTCCTAAACCAGTAAAACTTACACAATGGTTTCATATCTTTGTTTCTAGCATGAGCAATTTAATTACCTTAAAATATTAATTTACAGCATAGCACGAGAATCTAGACTTGTACTTGAGTATAAAAATATACACACAAAGTAGTTTACTGTTTGAATGGTAATAGCAATACCCCTATATGCTGTTGTTCTTCAGTAGTCTTTTACAAAGGGGTATAGAATCAACTGAAGTTCTTGAAATTAATGCTACTTTACAGTGCTAAACTGTATAGTAGAAGAGTGGAATTTGCTCTACCACAGTCTTCCTGTAGAGTTGCCCTCTTAATTATCTTCTTAGTGAACCATGTTACTCTTTAAAAGAAGGTATATAAAACCTGTAAGTGAGCTACTAGCACATGCTGAAACACTGTCAAGTCAGTCTGTCAGTCATAACTAAGTTTTAAATACAAATCTTGGTTGAAGAATTTCTTCTGTGTATTTAAGAACAAACTAAAAATAAGAGACAGTGAGTAGACAGCTAGGAGAACTGTTCATGGGCAACAACGCTGCAAATAAGTTTTCTAGCTGTTAGAATATTGTGTATGACCTGAATCAGCACTGGCTAAAAGTCAGAATGCTATTTTTCTTACATGAAATAAAAAGCTAGTTTTAAATATATTCCTAATAAAGAGGTATTTTACTGTGAAGTACTCTAGTACTGTGTTTCCCTGTTTATTCAGTCCTGTGATAGTCTTAATTCCTTATCTTCAAAGAATAGCATCCGACGGGTTGATTTCTATCAGTGGGTAGATCTGTATTGCTTCTATTTTTTTCCTGTTGTGTTGTATTTTAGTCTGTGAGATAATTTTACACCTTGAACATCAAATATATTAAGTTATAACTTCAATAAAGCCATTTATATGTAAGTCAACTATTCTATTACTTTTTCAAAATGGTATGCTCTATCATATTTAAGGGTAATGACTCCCCAGGTGAAACTGACCTGAGTATCAGCTGAGGCACATGGCATATTTGCAGTTCTTGATTTCTCTTAAAATTTGGCATGTCACTTTGTTTCTACCCCTTTAAATTGAAGAAATTTAGAGCTTGCTTGGTAGGCTTTAGGGTATTTCATGTAGTAAAGTACCTTCTCTGAGAAATTTTGTTTTGTCATTTGTCTTAATGTGAATTGCTATTAGTTTATATTCTATTTTTAAAGATAAGATTTGTATTGTGGAATGTTGATGTACTAAACATTATGGCTTGTAATATGGACTTGTAAAATGCTTGCATTTATGAAGTGTATTATATCTTGTGCATCTCAGTGCTCCTTTATACAAAGGAAATTTCAACTTATGCAAGTAAGCAATTGTTCTTTCTGAACACGTGCAACAGGAATGACAATTCAGCTTTCAGTTTATCCTGAGCAGACCTTTTTTAATATGTCTGTCCTAAGCCATACTGCAGGTAGAATGAAGCTTTAAAATTATTGTAATTTTGGTTATATCACCACTGCTTTTTATGCTTTAGATGTGGAAAGCAATTCTCCTGGCTCGTTCAGTTGGGAACACTGCAGCATAGTTCATAACTAAATGGTTGTTTAGCCTATGGTTAAAAGTACTGTATGAAAGTGCAAACCCTAACACTTGTGTTCTCTTCAGGGTACAACTCCAGCCACGTCTTATGGCAGTGATGTAGTTTGTGCAGTCTGGGAGTAAATGCATTCCTCTTCCCTGCTTGGCATGTTCTCTTTTTTCTGACAAAGCGGTTTTTGTGCTCTTGAGTTCCCTTCCTCTGGGAGAAATCTGAACTGAGAGATGGGCTCTGAATGTCCACCACATGGCCTCCAGCTTCTAATGGTGATGTGAGTCCATAGCAGTGGTTTCCTTCAGGCAGCTTGAAAACACTTATGCATTGTGGATGTCTGGATGATCAGACTGAACTTGGCCTTCAAATTTCCAAACTGTATATACTGTAGGTAGAGGCTGAACATCAATTGTCTGATTCTGTGGATTCACTGCTATCGTACTGAATTACTTGCTGACCCAGACATAGCTTCTGCCACATATGTTTACTGGAAAGACTACAACTGTTCTTCCTCTGATACAACTGTAAACTAGGTTTAGATTAAACTTAGTTTGTTCATAACCTTGAAGTGTGAGTTTTTGTGTGACAGTGTGAACTCGGAACTCAGTTATTTAAACCAAAAAATGGCATTTTTTTGTTTCCACAGCTTAATACTTGGTAGGTTTTCTTATTAGCAGTGTTTTCCTCTACTGCTGTGACTGGCTTACCAGCAGCATAATACTGTCCATGTGTTGATAGGATATCACGAGAGGATAAGGGCAATAATCATTGCCTTAAAAGATAAATTTTGTTAACACACTTAGTCTTCTCTGTTCAGCTTTTCCTTGCAAATCAATAAAGCTGTGCAAGGACAAATGTGTCAGGTTTTTTTCCAGTTAAGTCAAAGGGACCATTTTGCCTGACTAGCTGTAGTTTGAAATAACTTCAGATCTGAAACAACTTGCAGTTTACAAGGTTGTAAATGTGCCTGCTAAAGTAGTGGGTAGGTGGGTTTGGGGGAACACCACCACATGCTAATAAGGGTTTGCAGTAAATACTCAATTCAGTTCTATATTTAAATTTGCTTAATATTTTTCTATGTCAAGTATATACCAAGTACAGCTACTATAGGAATCAGTGGAAGAATTCAGACTACTTCCTTTAATAAATAGTTTTCCAACATGAAACTCAAACTTTGAGTTTACCCTTTGAGACTCTTTCAGAAATTACTTGGCAATAATGGAGAAGGTTGAGCTACAGCTTTGGCACCACACTGGACACAAGACAAGCAACATTGTGAGGATGGGTTCAGAAAAACATGTTCACCATCACTGTCTTGGCAAGTAAAAATGTCCTCAAAAAGACTGTCAGTTACTTTGTAAGTACACTTGTCTACATCTGCAGTCTAGGCTACTCATCTCAGAGATAAGAGTCTTGGTTCCAGGAGGTGAAGAAGGGAGTCTCCAGCCTGGAGCAAATGTCCTTATAAATGATCCACAGTCCTTATAAATGGCCAAAAATTCAAAGTCCTTATAAATTCAAAGTCCTTATAAATGGCCAAAACCAAACCAGGCTGTCACGATTCATAGCTATTATTATTAATGATTGTTTATTAATAATAAGTAATTATTAATTTATATTGTGTTTATGAAGAAAAATTGCCCCCTGCACATTCTGCACCACAAATTGCAAAGCAGCCAACTTTAGAGTTAAATGAATCAAATAGTACTGTTGAGAAACAAATCCTTGAAGGATTAAACAGTGTGACAGAGAAATAGAGAATGGTGCCTGCTACTCAAGCTGGCCTGTAAAAATCATTTTTTGATTCAGGAGACTTTTTTTTTCAAATTACTAGCAAGTTCTCACCACAGAGGCTATCTCCTTTTTTGCAAATCAAGTGTTTATGAACCTAAATTAAAAATCACAGCCCCATGCTCTCAAGTGCAGGAAAAATACTTGCCTTTCATTCTCTTGGGCTGCAGTGCATTTCAAACGTTTTCCTTCCACCTGCTTGAACTGCCTCAAGCACGCTGGCTGTCATGGGTACTGCATAGTGCCGTGTGTTGACTTGGACTGGGCATCTGCCACAGAAGCTGGGTACTAGAAGCTAGGTGTCCAAAGGCAGAAAATGTTCCAGTTCTTGCTGAGCTGTGAAGGTGCTAGGAGGGCCAGATGTGCAGCAAGGGATATGCTGGAATAGCAATCCTGGGATTTGGAATGCTGTCACGCTGCCTTTTTCCAGGTACACAGTACAATATAATGCAAGGTGTGTTGGTAAGATCATGAGAGGTATAAGGATGTGAACTATTACAATTTTCCTGAAGGAAGAAAAAGTGCCATGTGAACAAAATCTCCTGGTGATCTTGGAGAGTGGGAGGCTGATGCTGCATCTCTGAGGAAAATGTCAGCTAAAGTTGCTCTCTGGGAGCTGCAGGTCTGCTGGAGGCTGGCAGAGTACCTGCAACAGAGTACTTGCTCACAGTGCCTGTGAGCTGCAGTCTGATGGGTATATGTGCTGATCCTGATCCTATGTCTTGCAAGTGGCAGTGGCACGCTTCAGGTTTTCCTTCAGCTGTTCTTCCTATCCCAGCACAGTCCATCTTACCCAGTCAAAACTCCTGAGGATGCTACCCCAAATTCCTTTGTGGCCCTTCTGTTAATAACCTGTTATTTGTACAGTCACCTAGCACCTCTTTATCCCATCTGTTGGTGTGACCATGCAGAAATAACTTCCACATTATTCAGAAATCAGGGAAGGAAGCTTGGAAAATGAATAAATTAATTACAGAACAATAGTCAGGAGAGAACTGGTTTGTTTTAATACAACTTAAACTTTACTGTGACACTTAAGGTGGCCAATATATGCACAAGCAGCTGGAGTAGAAGTCTGAGCTTTCAAGAGCCATTAGCAGTTCCGTACTAAGTAGCAGGAAGAAGAATCTGGATCCTTGTTGTCTGGTGTATCTGTGCCAAGAGTAGGCAGGTTTTTTAGCAGGACCTTCTAGGCATTGATGTGAGTCAAAACTGAGAAGGTGAAATGCTCCACCCTCTTTTTTACTAGGAAGCACGCAATATGCTTTTTTCCTACCTTTCTTCTATGTGGAGGAAAAGTAAAGGAATCAATGATCAGTTGGAGTTCACAAGGCAGCTTAGTGGGTCCAGGAGAACTGATCCAGTTTTCAAAGGCACTGAAGCTCATCTCATCTCTCCTGCTATGCATTGGTGAAGACTGGGTGGGAGCTGATGTTACATTAACACAAGCATTTCCCATATCTTCCAACAGTTTTGTGTGTAAGAATATTCTTGTAGTATTCTTGCTAGCCAGAACTAGTATGCTTCTAGCCCAAACTTCTGATAGAGAATCAGAAAAGCTTGTGTCATTCGAGAGCCTGTTTAAAGTTCCTGTAGGTGTGTCCTGAGTATGAAGTCTTTTAGCTGTCACAGATGTCAGGAGCCAGCTTAGTTGCAGAAGACTGGACCTGACAGATGCTGCTAAGAAAGCAAATGCCATATGCTCGTGAAGAGGTGCTGCTCCTGTTCTACAGCTTTGCTGCAAGGCAAGGAAAGTGATTCCCCAGGTGTGAAGATCCGGAGTAAAGGAGCAAGCAAAAGAATATTAAGTCAGTAATAAGTACTGTTAGTAAGTACTGTGAGCCATCATTTTGCCTCTTAGGAATTTATCTACCTTTTCTTTGCTTTTTCAGCTGGATACTGTGTTTCTTGCAGTCGTACCAGCAGCTGATGTGACCAGAAGTGCCATGCAAATTGTAGCTGAAGAGACAGTCTGTTAAAACACAGGTGATAACAAGGTTGAAAATCAGGGCAGTATCAGAATTGACCCTGGCAATCCCACAGCCAAGGATCATTGTTCTGGGAAAAATCATGGTTACCAAAAGAATGGTCCCAGTGAAAGAGGTTCCAAATTATCTGTAACAGTGGCTTTTCACTGCAGATGATGAATTTGCTGCAATTCACATGGTTGTCTTTGGTGGTGGAGATACCACAGAAGATGAAAATATGGGAGCAGCAACTATTACTGTGTCCTTTTCTCAGAACCTCTTGTAATCTGTTGATGAAAATGGAAGGAAAAAAACCTTTGGTGTGGCTATTTGTGCCACCAAGGTTAGGAAATGCTAAGGAAAAAGAATAGCAGTGTGTGCATGAAGCTGCTTACCTAACAGTTTTCATCTTGTTCTTCCCTGCCACTGTGAAGAGGAACTGAATTCAGTCAGCATGGTGAAGAAAAATTGGCTTCTTCAGCTGCACTGACTGTATCTAAACAGAAAGTGAAGCAAGTCACTGCTGGAGCCAAATGTAAATGAGCAAAATATGTGGTTTTGTCTGGGACCAAGATGGGACAGAAAATTCCTATTGGAATAGCAGTGAGGACAATATACCAGTAAAACCGAATAGCCAGACTTGGTCTAGGCTGTAGGAGTGGGATTCCTAAGGATTTCAGTCTCTTCAGCACAGGAGATAAAAGTGTAAAGTAGAAAAGATAAAGACTTTGGGAACAGTCTATGTCTCCGTATTGAAAAGATCTAACAGTGCCTTTGCTGGAATGTGGGAGGGTAAGGAAAAATATACAAATATCCATAACAAAAGCAATGAGGGAAGCAGCAGGAATCCATCTTCCTTTTAAAAACGTCTAGATTGCAGAAGAATTAATTAAAAGAGAGCCCTGTTTTTAAGGGAGAATGTGTGGGAAGGGCAGGGTATACTGAGAAAGTAAGGAGCTGAAAGCTTCTCAGATAACTACTACCTGCATGTGTGCCTCTCACTGGCACACAGAGCACTCACTTCTGGTGCTGGGAAGTCACCTCTCACACCTAGCATGGGAAGGTGATGCAAGCTGCCCTTGAGTGATCACCATTTGGTAAGGAGAACAAGTCTGAGAGGAAGCACTCAGCAGTACCCAGGCTCTCCTCTCACACATCCCTATCTGTAAGAAAGCTCTGGTTTAAGTACCACAACGGTAACAGAGGATGTATGTATGTATGTATGTATTCAGAGACACTGCAAAATGTTTGCAGAGCCCTGGCCTCTGTGCTCTCTCTCAGCTGCTGCAGCACTCTGCTCACCATACAGCTGCAGGGTCACCGCCCTATTCCCCATGCAGCAGCAGCTGTTGGAATTTAGGAGAACTCTGTCTCCTTTTAATGCTCCTTACAACCTGCCTTTGCTATGGGCCTGCTTGTGTTCCTCACCTTGGGGAATGCAAGCCCAAAGAAACCCAGTTGTACAGAAGCACTTGCTGTTTCAAACTGCTGTCAGGCTGGAGTTCAACAAGTGTGATGTCATGACTATTCGGCAATGCACAAGATCCCATATTAGTGACAATATTTATTGTTGTTCCTTCTCCATCACAGCTTCCTGTTTGTAAAAGGAACTGCGGAAAAATTCATATGAACTCTATGGAGTGCTTGGTAGTGTAGTGACAAACATCATGAAAGAAGCCATCAGAGGATGAATAATACCATATGTGTAGCAGGATTCCAATAAGAGATAGTAAATGGAGCTGAGGATACGTAGTGAGTAATGGGACTGCAGGTATCAAACAGAGCTTGTGCAGAAAAACACCTTGTTGTGTGTGAGAGATGTGCTGTGATTCCTGAGGCTGCAGGCACCTGCCTTGCCACTACCTGTCCAAGTCTCAGCTACAGCTGTCCAGCTATGCTCAGATGTGCAGTGAATTTGGAGCTGCATGATGAGTGATAGTAAGTGGGATAGAAGCTAGCAGTGATTTATGACAGGGAAAGTCACTTCACTTTGGACTTACCCTCACTAGCAGGTGTGAGAAGGAAGAGAATCTTCTTAGATCAGGTGGGTCTCCATCATATTATACTTCTCTTCTCTTCTCTTCTCTTCTCTTCTCTTCTCTTCTCTTCTCTTCTCTTCTCTTCTCTTCTCTTCTCTTCTCTTCTCTCCTCTTCTCTTTCTCTTCTCTTCACAGTTGGAAGGAGGCTGAAATATAAAAACATCATATAAAAGGATATCTATTAATGTAGAATTTAGCTAGGTCTCAGTTGCCTAAAGAATACACAACCTATCTGAACAATGTAGAAGAGGAGAGATGTGAACTATTCAGAATAACATAAAGAAGGGAAGGCCTACTATGAAATCAATGAAATTTCTTCTTGAAAAATGGTTCAGGTAGCAAATGTGTGCTTTCCACTTCAAAGCAAGGTACAAGGTTAATGCCAACCATTAACACTGAGCTTTGTTTTAGGATGCTGAACAACCCAGGTGTCTACACCACCTTTAATTCTGTCTTTCCTGGACCCATCACCATCACACAGGGGCTGAGAAAGGCTGCTGGGTCTGATAGCTAACTAGTGTTACTAATTAGTAACTACTACCTATTGTTTCCAACAAGAAATGTGTTATAGGCAAGTGCTGTGTTCCTTAGCCTCTTCAAGAGTGAGAAACTCCATGTGTTGGGTTATTCTCCTGCATGGTGAACATTTAGGGATTGGTTTACAGCTTAAGCCAGGCTTGCTCTGAAATGTCACTTTTACAGCCAGGCCACTCTTAAGTGGAATGGCCATTGTGGTTTTTTTCCTTTCCAGAACTCTCTTTCTCCTTAACAGACTGTCAGGGTTATTAATCAAGGCTTTTCTGTTCAGGCAGAGATATTTGGTACAAGTACCTACTACACATCAAAAAAAAAAAAAAAAAAAAAAAAAAGTTCCTCCTTTTTCTGCAATACTGTAACTTAAATACCCTGAGGTAAATGGAATCTGAGATAATGACTGCATCATTGCTAAAAGGGGAGGAGGCCTGGACTGCATGAAAGAAGCTGTAAGAAATTTGGATGTGAAGAATTACTGCTGGGTGCAGAAGAGAGGATTCCATGAGTTAACAAGTATAGAGATCAGGCAAAACATGTAAAATGAGACAAGTTAACATGTAAATAAGACAAGGGCTTTAGAAGACCTTTATCTGTAGAGAGGGAAGGAAGACAAGGGCTCCAGGGTCTGCAGAGAAAGGTTTTCTCAGTAATAATGTGCTGAATGGATTTGAAAAGGTGAGACACAAAAGCCAAGGAGAAAGGAATTGCACTGGGGAAGGCAAAAGGATAATTTTGCTTGATTTTGCAAAAGTTTAACAGGAGCCAAGTCTAGCAGTGTTATAAAGAAATTTAGCATGCCATTTGGATGCTACCTGCTTCCATGCAGAGGATGTGCTGCTTGCTCCATCCCACTCTGCCTACAGTTGGAATTGGTCTTATCCTCCACAGTGGTTGCCAGCCTGAAGTGGCAGTAATTACCTGTACGTGACCCAGCAGTGTGACTGCTCGATTTTCTTCAGCTGAATTTCTGGAGGTTAAATAAAATGTAACTGTTGGTAGATTCCTGTGTTTCTACCAATACACAGCTGGTGAAGATGCTATGTGGACAAATAACAGGGGGAAAATAAACTATGCTCTCTATGCATTTATTGTGGATTTCAGAGGAGAGGATTTGAGACATTTTCTCTTTTAAAAAGGTTTATTTATTACACAGAGTATCAATGTTCAGTAAATTAATATCCACTCTTAACACCTTCTTTCTTAAGGAAAAAAAATATAAGATACCAAACAGGAGGAAATTCAATGTCTTCTACATCTCCTGCAACCAGAAATGAATCTCAATAAAAAAATAAAATAAAATAAAAATAATAATAATAATAAAAAAAATTCCATTTGGCTTCAGTCCAAGGCATGGATGCAGGGAGCTGAGCTCTTGTCCTTTTCCTTGACCTAAACGGAGGAGGGAGAAACCAGCACTGGTTCCCCTCCGGGCTTTTTGCCATCTGTCTCTGTCACCCCATTTCTCCCTCAGCCTTGTTTGCCTCCCGTGATGCACAGAACATGTGTGGATGCAGATGTCAAACTCTGACTTGCCGAGAGCTCTTTTTTGACCAGTGTCCAACTTCACAGCTTGCATGGTTCCTTTGTGAATCCCAAGCACGTACTATCTTGTACAAATAGTGACATGTCCTGGTCCACCAGCTGATTTTTACAAAGGATCATCAAAAGCCTCATGAATATGTGCATCCACCTATTTCATAAGATATCAAAGTGATAGTGGGGATATTTCCATGGATTTGAACATAATAATGGTAATTTAAATGTGCTTTAGCAAACGTGTGTGTTTGAGATGGGGCACTTTGCCCCACATGGATGCTTAAGTGTGCTGATGGTCAGGGTGGGATTCCAATCTAATTTTTTAGGGAAAAGTAATTTTTTAGGAAAAAAAAAAAAGAAGAAAGCAAGTTTAGGCTGTTGGGGTTTTTTTGTTTTGTGGTTTGTCTTTTTTTTTCTGGTTAAGATTTATTTTGAAATACTCCCTAAAAAGTACAGAAACACTGCTCTGAGTTTCATCAACTCCTTGGAAACACCTTTCTTTGCCCTATTTTTGCATCAACACCCTATTCTTGACTGAGCCAGGTTTAACTCACTTTTTGTGACTTGTCTTGCAATTAGGGCAGCTTGTTGGTTGATTTTCTTGTCAGAAAAGATCTTAAAGCAACTTTCCTTTCAGGCTCTCTTGCCTTCCTCCCCTACAACAGCCCAGGCATATTCTACATCACCCTGTTTCCTAGCAGAGTCCCTGTGGCCATGGACACAACCCTGTGGGTTTAGGGGAGGTGGCCTTCTTGTTTTCTCCATTCTGCTTTGGTTTATGGAGACCCCTAGGGAACTGGGGATTCAACTGCTTGAATCCAGCTCTGCAGCTTTATGAACCAATAAAATTGGCAAAGCTTCATCTGTTCCCACCTTCATACTGCTTTGGAAGTAATAAGGAAGAAAAGTTTTTTAAGCTGTCTGACAGTGGTGTTCTAAGCATGTACATTCTTTTTTGATTTTTCCTTCCTAAAAGTGGTGGCATAGTTTGAAATATTACTATCTTCCTTTAAGCTTATTGATATTACCATAGCACTGTAACATCTCACTTTTAGGAGGAGGAACAAAACCTTCAGCCTGGGCATACAGAAGTCAGTAGTTGCAGGCTTTTGAAGTGTTTTTGTTTCAATGAAAATTCATTAATTAAATTGTAAATTAAGCATTATTTTTTATTTCAGTCTTCCTTGACAAATTATCAGTTCTATGAGCTGTGACCAAAGACCATGTGCTCTACCTGAAAATATATTTTCTTACAGGTTTAAGCTGGTTTACTTAAACTTTGGTATGACTGAAAATTGCTGGGTATGAGACAGCAGAAACTCTCCTTCAGTGTTTTCACTCCCATTGTCATGCTCTTTGTCACTGATTTCAGTTTAGACTGCCATCTCCAGTTCATTCCTGATATTTTTTAACATGCATCTGATATGTTTCATAGGTGCACTATATGTATATGTATTTATGTGTATAGAGGTTCATGTGTAAATAAATGCACACATGCCTAGCTGTAGGCTAGGTTGTTTAATATGTGCCCAGATGAAAAGGTGTTAGGCATTCACACTGCTTAGCTGAATTCAATTACTAACCAAGCATTGACTAAAGGTCTGGAGGATGTCTGGCTCATTTGAACCATGCTGACAATGTTTCCCAGCACTCACAGATGTCTGGAGCTGATTTGGGTGGTGTTTGTGCCCTTTCTGAACATCCTCAATAAATGCACCCAGCCATCTCTAGGCTGACAAAAAAAACTGATGCAATCTCATCTTACTTCCAGGCTCCCAAGAAGATTGTATGTTGTGGGCCTAGAAAAAGTTATGGATTACAGAAATGTTTAGGCAGAAGATATTGTGAGGTTTCATTTATCTAAAAAAAAAAAAAAAATTAAAAAATAATAATACTAAAAAAGCATTAAGACCCCACTACTTTGAATCTGGACCCATAAAGAATCAAATGGGCAAAATTTTCCAACTAGACTTTTGTTTTACATAGTGGTGGCAGCTTTTTTACTTGTCAGGACCCAAGTTCAAGAGCATTTCTTTCTTTTGGAAAAAAAATTATAGCTTTCAGTGTACCTCATGTTTAGTAACAGTCATTGCTTCTACTTCCTGATTTCATTTAGTAAAGTCATTAACAGTCATATGAAAAACTAGGAACCCTGAACTCAGTGTATGGCAAACAAACTAGTGGTGTTTGCACTTACAAGGTATTTTAAGGTGGGAACTGGGGCACCTGAGGGGTTGTGTGAGAAAGCACTTAAATGAGTGAGATAATTGCATGGGAAATCTAAGCAGAAAGGTAAAAGACTCTTTTCAAACTAATTTTTGTCCAATGATCACTTCAGCTGCATTCTGTTACGTCTTCACTTAGCAAATGAATGCCTGGAGCCAGATGACACATAATAAAACTGGATCTCTTCACAGCACTGAACAGTTTGCTTCTTTGACTTGTGAAATGAATTCTTGAAGGTTTTGTAATAATACTCAGCACTCCTTTTGAACAAACTGAAAGAGGAGAGATAATTTGTGTTATACAGAGCCTGAACTGTGAACTTGCCTTGAATGTCAACTTAGGTGCTTCTTTAATAGAGACAACAGAAATGTAATTTGTCATATAGGTGCACCAAGCTAGTCATAAGTCAGGATAGCCTCATGGGTAGTGGGTAGTTGCTCTTCACCTCATGCTAATATTGGGGTTTGGCCACATGTTTTTTTCTTTCTTGATATTACTATTATTATTATTACTGCCACTATTATTTCTATTAGTATTGCTATTTTTATCATCATCATAAGCACCTTTTGTGAGTAGCACCCAATGGGAAATCCATTGGAGTGTGCTACTGGGAGCCTGAAGAGCTGGACTTCATTGGCAGCTTGGTTTATAAATACTTTATGCTCACTGTAAAAACACTGGAGATCCAGGAGTTAAGTGCAGAAAATTACTACAAAATATTAATAACTGCTATAATTCCAGGGGAAGAAGAAACAGTGGTACTTATAAAAAGAAAGTCATAAAATAACTATGCTTTAAGTGGGCCAGTTCACAGTGTTTTGACCTTCTAATAATACAGAAGATATAAAGAAAGCATAGCAGAAGAAACCAACACATTCCACTCCAGTCTTTCAGTAAAAGATTAATAGAATGAAACGGAAAAGTTGTTTAGAAAAATAAATGTTAAAAAGGTTCATAAGCCACCTCTGTCATTCATACATAAATGGAATTGATTATAGTTTTGTAATATGAGCAATAATATTCTGAAAATTAAAATACGTAGAGGAAAACTCCATAGAAGTAAAAAAGTTGCTTTGTGTGTTGTTTTTTTACCAATACATAAGACAATGTGAGAAGAATAGTTTGATTTATAAATAAAGGCTTGATGGAATAAGGCTTTTTTCAGATGTGACTTACGTGTTAAGTATTTCTTGCCTTTATAACTGAAAGAGGAAGCTGAAATATTTGAAATGTGGTTTTCTTTGGTATTTAGTTAAACTATAAATGACCTTTTTGTAGTTAAAGGCCATCTGTATATTCTAATTTTAAAAGTTTTGTGACATCTTAGCAGGAAAATCTTCCGTCATTCTTACACCAGTATTCCAGTATAGGAACTGTGGTCTCTTAATCACCAGATCCTGCCACCTCCAATTGCAAAAGCCACAGCCAGCTTCAAGTTTCCTCATCCAGCTTCAAGCCTCATGGCAGAGTCTGGAAAAAAAAAAAAACCAAACAACAAAGAATCGTGCTGGTTTTGCTACTAAATGAGAAGGTATCAATTTTTAGAAATATATATTTATTTTGGTTTAATATGTTTAAAGATTGTAAGCTATCATTTTCTCCATTATGACTTTTTCATTGGCAGACTAGAAAATCCCGGAACAAAGTGGCTATTACCAGTGGGAAATAAATCTCTGGGATTTTTTATTCTTTCGTTGCTGCGTAAGAAATACTACTTGTTCCTTAAGATGCTGAGTAGTATTATCCCACACCAAACAGATTGCGGAAAAATAGGAGAGAGATAGAGACCAACTGCAATATCCAGAGCGCGTCTGCTGAAATGTTTGTAACTTGCGTAACATCAAAAAAAGGAGGGATCAGTTGTGTTAACTGACCTCTGAATTTTTGTCACATTCTGTTGACAAATCTTGCTTCATGAAGAAATACCTCATTGAGAGAGACGTGGAAGAAGAAAAAATGCATTTCATTAAAGTACAAATTTGTGATATGACGAATGTGCGTTACTGATGCTGTATAATGAGACATTCGTTTCTCCTGCCATACGGTATCTTCCAGTGAGGGGAGTGGGGGCAGCTTTACAGTTCAGGACTCTGCTGGACATTACACAAATATATACAGAAGCAAAACAGTAGTTTTCCACCTCTTGATTTTACCCTAGCAGGACACTTGGGAAGTTAACTACAAAAAATCATCCTGCACGAGCCCTTTGTAGGCTTAAAGTCTTGTTGTCGGGCGAGAATACCGCCTGAAATTCATGTTTTAAATCGTAAAGCCGTGGAAAAAGTAAGTTGCATAGTTGCGTGGCCTTTTTTTTTTTCTCCCCCCCTCCCCACCCCCCTTCTTTTTCTCCGCAGCCTCCGGCTGTGTCCCCGCATTTCATCATGCAGCTGCTGCCAGCGCCGGGAGCGGCGGGGCTGAGCCGGGCTGGGGGCAGGTCAGGAGCTGCCGCCGGTCTGTGTATTCCCCACTCACACTTCCCGGTGTTTGGGGACCCCTGGACGAGGTTTCTGGTCTCCGCTATCCCTTCCCCGCCCCTCGAAGGCAGGACGGACAGACAAGAGGGGGGAGGGGGGGGAACGAGTTGCAACGGAGGTGGCTTTGCCTAAAACCCCACCCGGCTGAGCGGGAGCGGCGAGAAGACGAGCACGGAGGAGTCCATTTTAGCGGGCCAGCCCTGGGCCGCCCCGGAGCCTTGTGCTATCAGAACGCAGGAGAACCGACAGCACTCCAGGCGGGGGGGGACGGGACCCTCGGATGGGCCGCGCCCCGCGGCGGGAGGGGAGAACCGAGAGAGGCGTGAATCATCCCACAAATACACTCTGAGAGGTTGTGGCAGCAGAGAGCAGGGTTTGTGTTTGTGTTTTGGGTTTGAGTGGGTTTTTTTTTTTCCTTTTTTTTTTCCTTTTTTTTTTTTTTTCTTCCAAAAACATGGCTGAAGCGGGGACGGGTTTTTTAGAGCAGCTGAAGTCTTGTATCGTTTGGTCCTGGACTTACCTCTGGACGCTGTGGTTCTTCGTCATGCTCTTCCTGGTCTACATCTTAAGAGTACCCCTGAAGATCAATGACAATTTAACCACAGGTAAGGAGCGATTGTCCCCACGCTTCCCCCTCCTTCACCGATCCCCACCTCCCGCTGACGGACCGACTGTCCCCCGACGGGCGAAGGGGTGGTCGGTCTGCCCGCGTGGAAGAGGGGGAGAGCCTCGCCTCAGGGGGTTGGGTTTTCCCTGCCCCAAAACATCCGTACCCGTAGTAGTGCTGGTGGTGGTGGTATTGGTGGTCTCTTGGGCTTCTTGTGCTTGCTGGTACGGGTGGGCTTTTGCAGGGGGCTGGGGTAGGCGGTGTTAGTTTGGGATTATTGACCCTTGGCTTGATCCTGGCTGGCCCAGGGAAGGCTTTGGAGGTAGGGAGAGCTCAGCTGAGAGTTTCCTTCTGGAGCTGGGAGCCTTGACGTAGTTGTGCCGCAGGAAGGACGGGCTGCAAAAGCCCCAGCTTCTCCCTGAAGGTCCCTTTGTGGTGGTCTCGCAGCAGAAGAGATCATCTGCTGGTGGTTGGTCTCTCTTGCTTTGGCTGCTGGGGTGAGCTACCTGAGGGATGCTTGGACCTTGGGCCAGCCTACCTCCCCCTGCCTGATGGGGTGTAAGGGCTGCAGTGGCACTGGAGGCGCTTCTCTGTCTCCCCTTCTATGCTATGAGTAGAAGTTAAGAAGTCAAGATGATTTCAGGACTACGGGGCAAGCTGTGACTGTGCCCTGGCTGAAGCTTTGCTGTTTTCTGGAGTTGTGTTTCACTCTGGGCTTTCACTGAAGGAGTCAACATATTGATTTTTGGCTGGCAGGCTCTTTAGAAAATAAAAGTCTTAGGTTTTCAAGTATTGGCTGTAGCTGTTTACACTGATTTTACTGCAATGATAAATAGAAAAAATGCCGTGTGTCATGCCGGCCCCCTCCCTTCCCCCTAATGTCGTGGGGTTTGTGTACTTCAGAGAATAACAGATCATTTAATGGGCTTGAGCAAAAACGTGCATCTTCTTCAATTCACAAGCCTAAGTCAGGAACAACCCAAACTAATTTACATCTCCTATGTGCCTGGTCTCAATTCATTTCCATAACAGGCTTATCTTTGATAGAGAGTGAATAAGTATGTAAATACAAACACATCTTCGGTGGCAGGGCAGTTCATTCTTTTTGGGAGCAGGTGGCATATGTGTGTATGAGGGATTCTAAAGAAAAATTGTTTAGAAAATCCTTAGTTTTTTTGAAAGCTAAAGCCAGACTGGTTATTATGGAGAATATTTTTGGATTTGAGCAGTATATGGAGTGGTACTAATATCTTTGCCTGTACAATCTATATTATATTAAGCCATTTTTTAACAGGATTAAGCCTGTTATGTTTCTGATAAAAATTAGGTGTCAGCTTATAGTTCTGAATGCTGATAAATAATACATGTGCAAGTTTGCTGAAAGATTACCACTTTTGCAATGGACTTTGTTTTGAGTGTTAATTCTCAGTAAAGCAGCATACCACTACCATACAGAATCAGCAGTAGCTTATGTAGTATTAGCCAGTCTGAATTGGGCAGTTATGTCTTTCAAATTTCTTATTTTTTCTTCCTACTGTGATAATTTATTTTTCCCACGCACACTGCAAAGGGCTGTTTGTTTGGGGGCAGATGAGATCTAAGCCGTGTGGCTTCCGTGCTGCTGGGAAGCCAAATGTTCTTTGAGTGTTCGTTGCCCATCTTTTTGGCCTGTTCTCATTTGATAAGTCTTTGGAAAACCCTGCAGTGAAGAACAATTAAAAAAAAAAACAACAAACCCCATCACTACCAAGGAGTTCAGCATATTGCAATTTTTACTTTAATCTTAGACAGTAAACACAGTTTAAAACGTCTTTTAAATACAATTCTGGTCAAAATTTCTCAATATGTCTTTGAATAAGTATTCTGTTTCTTTTAATATTGCTGCACACTGATTACAATAGGATATAATGCTAACAACTCATCTAATACATATGTAAGTCCCAGGTAAACATTGCAGGCCAGGGTTGTCAAGCAACAGTGTCAGAATGCTTTTTATTATCATTTTCACTATTGGAAAAAAACCCACAGCAATCCATATGGGACCTAATCAAACCCCTCTAATTTTTTTCTTCCTGAATGTTAAAGAACTCATTCTTGATGTCCTTTCTCGTTTGAAGGGTTACTCAAGCTGCATTTAGCCGAGTCATCTTGGGGCTTTTTTTGAAATATCTGAAAATACAAATAAAATAGTGCTAAATCTGAAAACTGGAGACATTTTCACACCTGTGTGTTTTAAGGCATTGAGGGGGTTAAAAAGACTAAAGAAATTACCAGTAAATCCCTAAGTGCCTAATGAAAATCAGTTACCAGGGGAGAACAATAAGCACAATATGGCCTTTATGCATCATCTGTTCCTAAATGGGATTTATTAAAAAATCAGCACTGGCAATAGCATGAGATTTTGTTGTTTTGTTTTTTCAAAGTTTTTCTGAATGGATTAAAACTAATCTGATTTATTGTGGATTTCTTTTCCCCAGTTCATCATAGAAAGGTACTCTCAGGGGGTTAAGGTTGCTCATAAAGTGTCACAGCAACTGGCTCAGATGTGATACTAATCACATGGATCTCAGTGATGTGAAAATTAAAGTATAAATGTTGCTAGTAAAACTTCTGCGTGACGTAAAGAAATAATAAGGTGATTTTAAAACAATGACTTGGGCATTTTCCCAGAATAAGCTGGGTCTGTTGGTAAGCTGAGGCCAAACACACTGGTTTTCAGTACCACCAGGCTCAGGCTTACACATCCGGTAAGAGAATTGTGAAAATAGCACCTCGTGAAATAGCAATTTTAGAGGGTTTTAGACATTTGGATCAAATCTGAGTCCACAGTGGACTGCTGTGATAGGAGGCATGTAAGGGAGAGTACCTGTCAGTACTGGTATTTGCTGTGTGATTGTGTTTTTCCATGCCTGATGTCAATATTTTTTAAAGGAAATTGAAAAGCTGGAGAAGATAGTGGAAAAATTATTTAAGGGCTGTGGAGAAGCATCACAGTAAGAGATTTTGCTTTGGAAGTGACTAGATTACAGTAAAGAAATATCATCATGGGGGAGAAATAAATGGCCTTTTAATCACCAAAAGAAAAATAAGAACTGATGACTGTAAGCAGAGGGCAAACTGAATGCAGTCTTAACCAGGTGTTAATTTTTAAAGAACCATGGATCAGCTGCTAAAGGAACCTTTGGGTTTCCTGTGTCTGAAAGTTTTCTAATTAGATGGGGAAATAGAAGTCACTGGTGTTCCTACAGCTTTAGATTGATTTTCAGCAGGGACTTGGGCAGTGGGCTGTGCAATTGAAGTGGTCAGAGTAGTTATGGATGGCTGCAGCAAATAGTCCGGGGGTCACTTCCAGCTGTAATTTTTCTTAAAGTGAAGTGGGAAAGCTTTTGCCCGTCTTTTGATGTTATACAGAGGTGCATACCCTCAGCATTTAATAACTCTGGTCATGCAGGTTGGTCATTCAGTGTGTTTCATTGGCCTCCCAGGTTTGAACGTCCTTGCAATTTGGGGCAAATGTGATTTCCATATCGCCAGTGGAATAATTATTACTATGGTGTAATCAAAGGGAAATCTAGTCTGACATATAAAAATATTCAAGTTAAAACTGATTATGGTATTTCATGTATTTTTGCATTTTGTTGAAGCTTGATGTACAAATCAAGTAGTGAAATCCCTTTATGAATAGGAGTGTTTGAACCATAACTTTAGCCATAAATGTACCATACATTTAGCCAGGAAGTAAGAGAGGAGGCTTAATAAACCAGGCTAAAATACTTAACGCAGAATAAATAGTCGAGGAAGCGGATGTTATAATCTTATTCCAAACTAATTAAAATAAACATTGTTATTTTATATAACATGCTGTATTTTCCTCCCATGTTGGCATTTGCACAAGTTCTGAATGCCACATCTGCACTAAGACACACCTCTTCTAAAAATGTACAACCTTGCTTGTTTTTTCTGACATAGCATTTTGGCTTTATATTCATATCCTAAGAAGGAGAGAGTCCCAGAAGTTTCTGATTATTTTATTTGTCCTTTTGAAGCCCAACAGAAAGACAGATTTAATAAAGAGAGCAGTAATGTAACTGGCTTCTGACAAGGAAAACAGGGGGAAACGATTGTGCGGCAGAGGAGAGAGAAATCAGAAAACTTGATTTCCTAAAAGGGTGAATAATATGTGTGAGCTCTGGATTGAATCTAACTCTGTCAGTGTCTGTAGAGTATGATTAGTTTTCTGCAGGACATCTTTCTGCAGCTTCACAGGAGGAAGGCCCTGTACTGTCACCAGGTGAACACCTAGAGAAGGGCAGGTCAAAAACTATGAAAGAAAGCAAGGGACATTGTCCTGCCATGTCGCTGAGGCCACTGATCCTGGGAGAACTGCAGATCGAAGAGGAAGAGTGCATCACCTTAGTGAGGAGCCGGTGGTTGTGATAAAATTGTGTTCTGGACAATGTGGTAATTTTCTAAATGATTTTTTAATTATTATTATTCTGACCTTCCTACTGAACAGTTACCTAGAGGTTTGGGGGTTTTTTCCCCACTCCATTAATGTGGAATTTGTGTCCATGTAATAGGCCTCTCTTAGAACCCAGAGTCTGACATGCTGTGCATTATGCCAGCCGTCTGGGGAGGGGAAGAGAGAAGCTGATGTGCAAGGACAGCAGTAGCACTGGCCAAAGCAGATCACTCACTCACAGCCAGGGTTTGAGCATGAATGGGCAGGAGGATGGAGGAGACACTTTTGAAGTGACTCCTCTGTTCCCTGCAGCATTAGGGTAACAGTGCTTTTTCATCATCCAGGAGTCTTTCTGAAGGCACAGAACTGAGAAATGTTTTAGGCATCCAGATTCTACAGTAGTCTGGTCCACCTCAAATGCATTCACTGATGAGTGCATTGCGCAGGCTTATGTAAATAAATCACTCGGACCACACCAGTAAATCTATCTCATTGAACCCTCTTTTGATGGAAACTTTTCCATGTTTAACCATGCAGGAAAATTGGGTGTGACTCTGTGCGCTGAAATACTGCTGGGGATGAAGAGATGGAGCATGCATCTCAGATTAGATTATGCTGTTTTAGGGTGGTGGTTGCTGTCAGTGAAGATCACCTTATCTTTCTGAGCTTCCTGACCTTGCAGATCTATGCTTGGCAGTGCTGCATTGTGCTCCAGTAGGTCGCAGTTCGAGAAATAAGTAACTTTTCCTTCCCATGGTCTGAAATTCAAGTTGCAGCAGAAAACATTTGCTGGTTATTAAAATTTAACTAATGGTCTCTTTTCCCTTGCTGGTGATTTTTGGTCATCTGGATGTGTGTGCATGCAGACTGAGGGAGATCAAACACCTTCTGCCCCAAGGGTGGTTTGTTAGCCAGGGGTTTCGGTTTATCCTGCCTGGAACAGGGAGCCTGGTGGTGGGCACTGGGAGCTGGGGCTGCCCCTCCTGCTGGGTCACCACTTCCATGGTATGTGCCACTGTCCCTTTGCTGTGATAGCATCTGGACAGTGCAGTCTGGAGGTATTGTTCCCCTTCATAAATTTAAGCCCAGGAACTTAATCATGTGGGTAGGAAAACATTAACCTGATGAAGTCTGGGGAATTCCAAATGGATTAGAAGTGAGTGAACAGCTTCTTTCTTTTAAGCAGGAGGAGGATTGCTATTTTTATGTTTGCAAAGTTGTGGTAGTTGCTTGGACTTCTTTCAAAGTCAGCTGCCATCAGCGTGATGGGTTTCCCTCTGAGCATTTGCTGTGTGAGATACAGAAATAAGTGTGATGATGTGGCCACAGAAACCCTGGAGCAAAATTCCTATGCCACCAAAAGAAGGTGGAGAAATGCTTAACTCCCTGCAAGTGCAGGGTTGATTTTTTTTTATTTATTTATTTTTATTTTATTTTATGAACTAGACTGTTAAATTAAAATTGAAAGTACATGCTCACTTTTGGCAAGGTCACCATTACTTCTTTATGTGGACTGGCCAGAATAAACCAGATCAGTTATATACAGGCAGTTTGCCCACTGACCCAAAATTGGTTGTCTTTCAATTTTTATGTTTCTTAGAACATAACTGAAGTCTTTCCTAAATACTAATCTTACACTTCTGCAATCCTTATGGAATTAAAGTAAATAGTGTTTTATTTACTATTAGTCTCTTTCTGTCTTCAGTTGTATCAATTGCAAAGTCGTGCAGCATTTGTAGTGAAGTATTGGAAGCTGAGCCTCCAGACAGGGTGTGGGTGTTAGAGGTTTCTTTGGTCTGCTCTTTGGGGTTTTTTAAGAAAATTAGTTGTTATGGGGATGAAGACTAATAGTTAAGAGGTTATTGTACAGCGGATTTTAACCATTTTAAGAACATGTTACCTGCATGGCATGCTTGGAAATTTTCTCTTTAATTTTTAAGGAAAAAAATATGCATAAAAGGAGTGTGCCTTTTTTGACAAAGGTCTTCATAGGTGAAACTTGGAATTCTTGCAACAAAAGAGGAGAGGAAGCCCTAACAAAACTTGTTAGATCACTTCCCTATGGCTGCAACATACAATGATTGTTTTCTATTAATTTTGGCATTTCTTCAGTAGTTTGATTTTTTTTTCATTGAGCTTAATTTTTCAGTCAGCATCAAATGCAGGAAACTGAGTAAAGTTTGTAGTAAGTGCAGAGTTTTCAGAAAATAGATTTTTTATAAACTGCTTTCATTCTACAAAATGCCTAGAAGATTTGCAGCCAGTACTTCAGAGGAAATATGTAAGCCAGAACTTTCAAAATAATGTTTGATAAAATCTTGAATGAGCTTACTGTAACACTGTCTGATATGCAACCGTGGAGTTACTCTGCCAGCTTTTAACTGAGGCCTAATGTCCTCTGTGTGCTGATGAAAATCTTCAGAAGTACCCCTAAAACTACACATACGTAGTGGGATTTTCTCCAAGCATCCACTGAGTGCCTGGATAAATTTAGCCCAAAAGAACATAAGCCCTGTTGTTTACAGAGATCATAGGTCCTAATTGGCTGAGTAATCATGAAAATACCATGCTTCTAAATGAAAGAAAAAATTTTAAATGGATTTTTTTTTCTTGTGGTTATTTTGTAAACAAAAGAAATGCAAAAATCTAGATGCTAAATGTGCATTAGTGAAAGATACAAGAAGTGCTAAGTGGTGTCAGTGCCTAAAGGGCTGAAAAAAGAGAAATACATAATTCTGTACCAAAGCTCTACATTAAGTGAAAGCCAGGAGGACATGATGCCTTCCTGGAGAGCAACACTGGGCAATAATTTGGAAGGTGACATTGGATAAAATGGGGACTTTAGGGGGAGATTTTATTTGGCCTGTGTTTTAAAATAGATTGTGACAACTACAGCATCTCTGAGAGGAACTACACAGTCTAGCAAAAAAAGCATTGATAGCATAAGGAAACTCAGATTGTTTATTAAATCACAGAGAAGCTACAGAAGCAACTTGACAGCATCAAGGAGATGAAGAGCTTTAATGTAGTTGACAAACATGATTGTGAGTTTCCTAAATATTTGGAGCTAAAATGCATGTGTGACATTTGGCAGAACTGGGGCCAAATCATCTGCGGTCTGAAGAAGCAGCCTGACTGTGAGACATGCTGCCTGCCATGCCCTCACTTTAATAGAAACAAAGAACTGAGAGGTGGTTGATGATACTACTAGTGAAATATGGGAAGAAAACAGCAGGTACTGAAGTAGCCATTACTGTAGAGGAGTCATATCTTAGAAGAGTTTGTGGTTGCAGGGTGAGTCCGGACAATTCACACGTGAAGTGTGTTTTTAATGGAGATTTTTGAAGATGTGTGTGTTTGGACCTACTTGCTATGGCAAATGATGCTCTGTGGATTTGCAGCTTGGCTTTTGTGGTATCAAAACTGTTGGTGTGATCAGGATTGCCAAGAGCAATAGAGGGGGAATAACAGTGAAACCTAATGGCCTGTGATAAACAGGAGGGATGACTAATAAAATTGCTATAATTTTGAGATTAAAAACCCAAGACCCATCTGGAAATAATTGCTGATGGTGTGTAGGTGCATTGTGCAAGCACGGGGCTCCAGTAGTCCCTGGATGTGCCAGGACTTCTGTGCATGTGCCAGACCACTGTCCCCACCGAATCCAAGGTTTCTGTATGAAGCTGGGTCAGCTGGCAAGCTCTGTGTTTAAGGGAAAGTTATTTGTCTTGTTGGCAAGTGGCACACAAGTAAAACCACTCAAGTGGCGACGTATGTTGACTGACCAAGTAGTTTCTTCTGGACTAAAATCTAAAGAAATAAACATCCCCATCAGGAAATGATGAAGATGCAGCCTCTTGTGCAGCAGTCATAACAACCCAGGATTCAGCTTTTTTTATTACAAGGCTAGTTGTTTTATAATTATTTTTATGTTTAACAAATCAAGGCCCTGCACCAGTTACCTGTTGGTGTGCTGAATACAACTGAGAGTTATGTTTTACTGTCCAGGGAAATGAGATCCCAATCCAGGGATTTACTGCAAAGATAATTAATATGCATGAATTCTTAACAACTGGGGCCTAAATAGTTCACCACAGTACTGTAGGAAGTGCCTCGTCTTAAACTGGGCATGGAGTCCTCAGTCTCTTCAGTCCAAAAGCAGTTTTCCCTCTTATGGTTTGATGGTTGCATAAAAATTTTGTTTTTTTACCCAGAGCTACTCTACGAATGTGTTTAAGGGTTTTGCCAAAGAATTTAAGAAAAAACCTACCTTGGTCCTGTAGCCAGGCTGTGGGTTGCTTGTGGGGATGTTGCTCCTTCATTGGCTGTTAAAGGGGGGTGTCAGAAGGCCCCTCCACCTGTTTTTAAATGAGGTCTTTGTGGCACTGGAGGCATCTATTGAAAGATTGTATTATAAACTCCAACTGGTCCTCATGTCTGTGAAGTGTCATGTCCACCAGTGATGCTGTGTAAATACTAATGAGTGAAAGTTGCTTTGTAAACGCCCAGCACAGGCTAATGGGATTTCTTCTGTGTTTCTTAGGCACTGCAGAAGGACAACCAGTTTTACCACCAAGAACACTAAGCTTAAGTAACGATAATGCGTTTAAAGACAGGAGTTAACGTCATGCTTTCAGCAAACAGAACAAACAAGTTGTTACTGTTAAGCCTGAGGAAAGAACCTAAATTCAAAGTTCAAATCAAAACTTGCCAGCTGCTGAGAGAAGACAAAGATTTATTATTGTGGAGTCTAAACTGGAGATTTATCACTGTGGTGGTATCAGTACTTAAGTGATTAAGTGCACTTAAATATACCAGTTAGAAGGATGAAAGCTATAGGGCAAAAATGAAATGCAGTCATTGTAAGATTCCTCTTCAGCACAGTGTGCCAACTGCAACCATGAGATCTAATTTCTACTTCACTTTCTAGAAATAAACTTGGCTTATTAAATGTCAAGGCTGTTAGACTGATATGTTAGGCCTTGTGTTTGGCAGCAAGACAGTCAGAGATGTTACAGTTGTCATTGTATTTTGTATGGCTGCCCTCCATTTCTCAAGAAAATGTGCTTTTAGCCTGAGAATGCCATGGGTGTTGATCTTCACATGCCTAAATGTTTTGATGGCACTGCCTGTATGTTTTATACTGAACACTGAAAATTGTTTACAGCCAGGCTTGGTCTGGAGCAAGGTTATATGATCTACTAACACACTTAATCTTCCCTACAAAATTTCTCTTGCTATTTTTAATTCTGAAGTGAACTTGATTGTGGTGTGTCCAGCTGGGATGTTTTACACAGATCTCATCTTAGAGTCCCAGACTAATAATTTCCTCGGTTTTTGGAGAGAAGGTTAAACCAGACCCTGACAGGAAAGAGTGTATGTGTACAGCTGGCCTGTCATATTCTGTGCAGGGGATGAGGGGACAGGGGGTCCCTGTGTGTGACTGAAGCCACTTCTCAAGCAGAAGCAGAAGTCATGCAGCAGCAGGATGCTGCAGCTGAGCTGATGAGTCCTTCGTGCTGAGAGAAGGAGCTGAGGAGATCTCATGTAGTGCTGCACTGATGTAGATAGGTCTACCCCTTTCAGGAGCCAGAAGTGTGTCCTTGGTAGCACTGGACTTTATGAGTCTGCTCAGACAGAATAGGCTCTTGTACTGTGCTGCACTGGGCAGTACAGAAGTGCCTCCTGGTCCCTATGTCCATCCACCCAGCTCTTTGGGTCGGGGTGGGGTAGGAGTGGTAAAAGCACAAGAGAATCTCCCGAGCAGTAAGTTTTGCTCTGCATACTCCTAGCTTGTATTTCCCTCCAGAAATCTTCTTGTCAGGAGTCTATGGTTTTAAAGTCCTGATCATAGCTGTGTCTAGTCTTGGGGGTAACACAAGCCACTAGGAGATCTCCAGGAGCTCCAGGACTTCTGAGGGTGCCCAGAGTGCAGGACTTGCCCCAGACATGGTGAGGGAAGATTTGGTTTGTGTAATAGCCAGAGCTGTTTTGTCATTGGCTCTGTAGCAGCCAAGGTTTTCACCCTGGATATCCCAGAGCAGATTCCCAGACTCCAGTCAGGAGTAGGTAGGAGCTGTGCTGTTGGGAAGTGGAGGCATGGACAGGGCTTTCTGGGTCATGACTCCTGTCATCAGTCGTATTTTATGTTGTCTTTCCATAAACCACTGCACTGAAGTGTATTTCTGGAACTCTCATGGTTAGAAACCTTAGTCTTACTCTGGCCCAGATGTGTCCATGGCTGGTTTGCACACATTTGACTCATGACAGCTCTCTCCTTTACCTTCCGAAACTGGTTCCCAGTGTGCTCTTATGAGGTTTCCCTCCTTATCCTTCCCTTGTGAGGCTGAGTCAGTAAGACTGTCCTAGCCTGCTGTCCTAAAATGACTGAGTGTCCTTGATCATGTTAGTAATACTCTACTTTCTAATTTTTTCATCCATTTCATAACCAAGTAACCAATATTGTTTATCATATGGCAAGGTAGGCTTTCGTGGACTGCTTTATATGGTGTAACTAATCCTTGTTATCTTCTACTGGAAAAATTTTGTCAGGTAGTCATACAGTTAAAATTTCCTTTTATTTTATTATTTTATGATCTTCTTGGTGGATCATAGTAGTGTGTGGCCATATAGTAGGTGTGGAACTGTCACACCAGCTGCAAGCAGAAACCCTTGCTGGTCCCTTGCCCTTATTACCATTAGGTTTGATTCTGTTTCTCAGGCAGCTTATACCAGCCTTCTGCACCCTTCTGGTTTTGGTAATGAAAATATTTAATAAGGTTCAGTTGACAGCTCCATGGGCTCTTCTCATAGCCCAGTGCTTCCAGGCAAGTTGCAAGTTTCTTCATCACTGCCAGTTCCTCTCTGTCTTACTCCCATCTCCTGCTTTAACTAACTTCCTGTGACACTGTCAAAAACTTCACTGAAATCCAGACAGACATTTTTCTTGGCTACAAAACTAGCTATATTTAGAAAAAGAGACACATCTGGCTGGTCCGGCATGATTTATTTATTTTGCATTTGATCCAATTTTTCAGCTACCTCCCTTGCTTAATTTATTTTATCTTTAAAATTCTGAAGTTTCATATAGTACTGCTTTGTCAAGAGTGCAGTAGCTTGGGTCTGTGTATTATATATAGACATACGAGGTATTTTGGCATAGTTTGGGGATTTCCATCAGTGTATTAAAACTTGTCGTGATGCTGGGCTTGATTTTTCAAATGCCTTTGAATTCTTTCAAGTAAGATGGTGTATGTATATTCCCTTCATTTTGCACTCAGCCATGTCTTAAATATGTTATTTGAATTGTGTCTGTGTTTCTGCTGTCACAATATCTCTTTTCTTGTGCTTAATTATTTTTTTCTTACACATTCAACAGTTTCATTCCCATTCAGAAGTGCAATAAGTATTCACTTTATTTTGGGGACTACTGTATCCTATTTCTTACCTCACTGTCTCATTGTGTGTTTTGTTTACGTAATCTTACTGGTTTATTTGGTTTATTCTGAGTTATATTGTGTTTTTATACAACTCTTAAGGTATAACCCAGTTTGACTTTTAGTAAAAACAAGGTTTTTTCTGTGCCTTTTCTTCTCACCAAAGCAGGGGGTAATCCTTGAACATCCCAGGTCTTGGGGATGTTGCTTTTACAGGGCTGATGTTGCTTTATTTTAAAGCCTTGGCTGAGAGATTGGTGTCTCTGAGGTAGAAATGGAATTCAGCTTTCCAGGACTATTTTGAGACAGTCTGTGTTGCATTTCTGGCCTCCTGGAAGCAGTTGGCAAAGCTCCTACTGACTGATGAAACAACTGTTTGCCCTTAGAGTTTTTTGACATAAAGTCCTAGTAAAAAAACCCGGTATTTAGCATAAATAACTCCCAAACACCCACCAGGGATATTAAATTAGTCTCCATGTTCACTGCCTTCTTGTATTTGGAACGTCATAGGTTATCAAGAAACTGAGAACTGATAGCAGTGTTGGTTAGACAGCATTAAATAAAGGTATTTATGTGAGTATTATGTGTTTTTAAAAAGTTCTTGTCTTAACCTAACCTGCAGAATTTCTCACATGCTTTTATATTGATAGAGTTTTAAGCACTTACCTTCCTACACATTTAAGTTCAAAGTTGCAAGATAAATTTTCAGTTTTGTAAGCTTTCTGAAAATATGATGAATTTTACACAATATAAGCCAGACCTAGTAATAAATAAATCACTCAACTGAAAATTTTGGGTGCTTCAAGTCCTATTCAGCTTTCTTCTAGATCTCAGGTAGATTTAAAATTCCCAGTTGTTTTGTAGGCCCCATTTCAAGCTGGCAATGACTGATTATGGAGCAACATCCTAATTAGGCAATCAGTTTTATTTGGGTTTCTGAATAAAATGTAGTACTGTCCTCCTTGTGTTTGAGGGTCTAGGTCTATAAATACACAGCTCTGCACGTGCTCTACAGTTGGAATGCAGAGTCAGCAATTTGCAGGACTAGTTGGCATCATTTGCTGTTTTCCTTAGGTAAGCTAGTGATACCAGCTTGAAATAAATATACTCTAACATCTTCATTGCAAATCTGTTCTTCCCCAGATACCCTTTTCCTGGGTGGCAGAAATACCTAGATATGTACACCTCAATGCTCTCCATGTTACTGCAGGTCTGGTAGGGGCCATTTTTTTTTTTCATTGGTATAAATGAAACCAGCCATCAACTGGTTGGTGATAGTAACCTGACTTGGTAGCTGTAAATGCTAACACAGCGTGGGATCTTCCACTCTGGTTTATGACTCCCTTTGAGTCCTTGCAGTGGACCCTTAGAGGCACAGAGGAGCCTGGTTTATCACAGGGGTGAACACTGGAGAGCTTCTTAGTTAAAAAAAAAACAGAACAGCAAAAAAATCAATCCAAAAACCAGGCACAGAGAGAGTCCACAGAGAGCTTCTCTGGTGGTGGAGTTCCCTTGCATACACAGCCCTTTGTAAATCACAGTCATCCTCTTTCCAGCCTACACGTGACCCCTCTGCTCAGGCACAAAAATCAATAATAAACAGTAAATGAATAACGAAAGGCCTGCCAACCAAAATCTCTCTTGTTTAATTTTATGTTTCTTTTCCTTTTCTAATCTAATGTGACAGAGGAGCATTAAAGGGAACAGCATGCCAGGAGCCATGCAATTTTATGTAGCCTTTTCTCAGTAACTCCTTTGTTTAAGGAGCAAGGGGGCTGGTGGTGGCTCAGGGGGCCAACATCCCCTTGCAGGGCCCCGCACAACAGACACTGAGGGCTCAGCCCTTCAGGAACTTTCTCCTTGCACAAGGATCAGAAACCCCTGATGCCTGATGGAGGAGGTAGCGATGTGTCTTGGGTGGGACAGGATCTGCAGTTGTCTGGATGTATTTTTATTTTTGTATGGAATCAGTGCTGGATAGCTGTGCCTTTGGTCTGTAAGGTGAAAATAAATTTGCATTGAACGTATCTTCTCTGTTCCTTACTATAGTGTTAATTTATTTGGCATATGTATTTTAAGCATGCAGACTGGAATTCTATACACAGGGTAATGTTTTCCGAAGGACTTGTGGTATTTCATCACCTAGATGCCTTAGTCAGCCATTAGTTTACTTATTAACATGTACTTATTTAAATATTCTTTGTAATAAGTATAGTAGTAAACTAGAATGCATTTTGCTAATGATAAGAAAATCGTTAAATATCTGATATATAAAATGTGTATCTAAAATGGCACAATATCCTTTTATTCATACACAAGTGTAATTCTGTACTGGGCATCATGGCCATTGGTTTTGCAGGAAGTTAAGGCTATCAGTTTGGAATACAAGTTAATATTAATGAGAAGTGTGAGAACACCATAAAACAATAATAAACTAAAAATGTATGCCAGTTCAAACAAACGTAGTTACAGTATGTTTGCTCTCTCTGAATGCTGTAGTTCAGCAGGAGGAGCATTGGCTGACTCAAGTCCCCAACATTGCTGCTCAAATATGGGTGGGTCCCTCTGGTTGGGAAAGCACAGCACTGCGTGGCAGTGGATGGGAATGGTCTAGTGTTTGAATTCTGTTCTTAATTAATAGTGAACAATCTTATTAACTTTATTTACAGGGACAGTTAACATTACCATTTGGCAGCTTGGAGATAAATTTGTTAGAAAGGACTCATTGAATTTGCTTATGAAAGGGATAAAATTATACTTTCAATTCAGCAGATGTTTTATCATGCAGAAAACTAACTAGAACCAAGTGCACTTACGTTTGAGCCACTTCCATTTCCTAGTGGTTGCTGTTCAGATGGGAAGAGTAATATTAGACTTTTGTTGTACATTATAGATTTGTAGGTGTTTTTTCCATTCTTTTTGCTAGTTGCCTTCTTATGCTTTCTTTAGTGCTTGAGCTGGGCCTTGCAGTGTGCCTTGCCCTGTGCAGTCTTAAACAGGCTTTGCATATGATATGCCGTAATGTGGGCAGAAGTGGAAAAATCCATGTCCAGTTTATGCACTAGAGGGCATCCTTTTAAAGATGCAGGAGGCACCCAGAGACCAGGCAGCTGCAGTCTGTGGGAGACAAATGTAGTCTGAAAAAACCTCAGGTGTGTTTCTGTCAGAGACCTAACAAAGGGACATTATCAGGTGCTGACAGTGGATGCATGCACGCAGAGACACAGCCATGTGCAGCAATCTTGTGAAGGGACCCTCCTTACAAGTGGAGATCTATAACCATCATAGTTTTGCATCAGATTATCTGCAGAGGGGAGGCACTAAGTCAAACCTAGTCATGTAATAGGTAAGAAGTATATTTGTAAAGCTATCCTACAACTGATATGGCTGTAAGGCAGAGACATGTCCCACCCTGGACCTTCACAAATCTCTTTGCGAGGTGGTCCTCCAGATTTGCTTTTAGCGGGTCAGATGAAAGTTGAGGTCTTGGGCTTCGGTAAATTGAAGCAACAACAGTGACCAGTAAAGTCAGACTATCTTAAGTGGGACAGAAAGTGGAAAATGAAAGACTAGAAGACTAATTGTTAAGATGTCTTGTGTTCGTCTTCCTGAAGTGATTATCACAAAATAAGCTAGACTTCCAGTTTGCAACAGTTGAGGTGATGGATGGTAGATCTGTGGCAGTGTGTGCCAGTGCTTCTGCAGACTGGGGACTTCAAGACAATGGGGACAATTTGCATTGAAACTGAGGAGAGAACTGCTGCCATCCTGCCTGCCTTTGCTCACCCCACTGACTCCACTGATAAGGTCATGAAGCACGTTGACAGATTTTCACTGATTTTTAAGGCTCTGGAAGACTGACGTGAGTTTTTCGGTCAGTGCAGGGCAGCCGAGGCCTTCCCTGCCCACCCCACCAGCTCCCCCTGCCCCAGAGCCTGACCCCCAGCAGGATGCTGTCTCTGAAGGTGGACGCAGAACATCTCTGCACCTGCAGCCCTTCCCTGGCCTTTCCTATGGAGCCCGCTGAAAGCACAGCCCGACCTGAGCCTGGTGCTGGCAGGCTTGTTCGGTACCACCAACAAAATTTGCTTGATTTCCTCAAGGTTCGGCTCTTCCCTGGTCGTCAGGAGACAGAAGAAAACAGATTTCATGTATCATCTGTCTGAGCATTTGTGTGTACGTTCAGGTGTGGTTTTTGTTGTTGGTCTTGTATATGCACAAACAAATTAGAACAAATTAGAAGTGGTGGTTTGTTTTTTTTTTTCCCCCCTGAATAGACCTGATCCATTCAGGCACCTTGGACACTGATGCAAGTCTTTAAAAATGATCCCCTTGATTCAATATAATCTTTATTAAAAAAAAAAAAAAAAAAAAGAATATGTGTGCTGGACAATTTTTATCAAGGATTTATCAGGAAAGAAGTCATAACTTAACTTTGGTGCTTATGTCTGCCTTGCTAAAAGAACCTTATAGAAGATTGTTATTTCATAAATAATTGTTTTTTAATAAATCAAATCAACTCAGCTCTAATTCATTTGTTCATTTTGTTGTCCAGTTGCTTTATGATCTTTTTCTGGACTGCCACTGATATTTTGTTTATACACAGTAGCATAATTTAAAGATATGATTATATAGGTGGCTGCAGCTGCTCAGACAGTTAGAACAAACTCTTCAGCATCAGGTGCTTGTGGAATACCACACATCTGCTTCATTGAGACTGTATCCATGAGTCTGTTTGGGGAGTTTCAACTAGATATGGGCTCTGGTTTTTATATGGCTGTGTATTAAATGTTAGTTCTCAGCTTTATGTGTTCCATCTGGACAAACCAAAGATAAATGTAAGCAATAAAAGGTGAAAAATAGCATTGCAGGTATGGCTTAGAATAGGTTACAAAGTGCTGAGGAGGTCTTAGCATTTTATAATGCCAGGTGTCCTCCTGCTGTGTGGTTATTAAGTTGATCTGTGTGTGTGGCTTGCTTTAAGTGAAGGGACTGCCTCATCTAAGCTGACTTATAATGAGGAATGTTACGTAGAAGCAATTTGAATACTTAAATTTTTAAATTCCTAGAGTATTTTTGTAAGAGCACTCTCAACTGTGTTGTATTTTTATGAGAGATAATCGTAAATGGAACAAAAGTATTTGCTGATGTCTGGCAAGGCAGCAGCTTAGCTAAGATATTAGACTGATTTTAGAGAGAATACAAGAAAAGGGATATGTATGTGTGCCATCAACTCACTTTGAATGTCAAGGGTGTAGGGACAGGAGTTCACTTCTAGTGAGTCATCTGCTACATCTCTTCACATAATATTTATTTCAGCCTTGTGCTTTCTTGCATTTTACATGGTATAAAGTGTCATGTTAACTGGAAGGGCAGTGATCTTGAAAGAATAGCTGCCTCAGTAAACAAGCCCTTGGCCCTTCCTTAGCTTACCACATTTTTAAAATGCCAAACAAAAATGGTAAGGTCAAAAAAATTAAAAGAAGTTTACATTTTAAGTTGTATCCTATGGAAGTACACTGAAAAGCCAAATTCATCCGACTGTAATATAACTACTGAAGGTGAGAAAATGTGATATATGAGTGCAGCTTACTGCGTATTAGCTAGCATACATGTACTTAGAACTAGGCTGTCTGCTTTCATGGAAGAGGTTCTTAGACTGAAAATAAATAGGCAGAAAGGGTGGGGCTTAATTGTCATAAAGGTTCATTTCTAGTGATCAGACATAGGCATTCACTGTGTCACTCTATAGGGGGAGTAGGAAATGATGCCTAATAAGCTGGAAAGTGGCATGCACAGATTACCTAGAAGCACTGTCTCCATTATCCCAACAGTGATTTTTTTCTCTTTCTCCCTCATACAATATAATTAATGGCCATTTGTAGTTTGCCTGTAAAATCTCAGTGGAGGCAAAATCTTAACATTTTTATTCCAAAGGCAAATGAATTCCTGGCTGTTACGTAGTCTTGACCTGGGAGTGTGGAGAGTGAAAAACAAGTGAATTGTGGCATGATTTCTCTCAGGGTGAAAGCCAATGTAATGGCAAAATATCTCATCAGTGTTGCCCACCTGGCTTGTGCAGCAAAACCAGGTATACATCTCTTTACCTGGCAGGACAAAGTTATCTCAGCTCCAACACCTTTTCCCCACAGTGTTTTTGCTTGATTCTGTCTGCAAACTCCATCCCTTAGGCAGGGTTGGTGTGTGGGTTGACTGCTGTGGTGCTGGGCCAGCAGAGCTTTGGGGGTTACCCCAGGTAGGAGAGCAGTGACATCAGGCTTTGGCAGTGACAAAGCACTTTAACACTTGACCTGCAGCCAGAAATACCTGTCAGACCACAGCCTTAGTCTTGCGTTTGCAGAATGTCACATAGCTGGTGTAAACATGACTGATTACAGAGCTAACTTGGGCAGAAAAGACAGCCTCCTGTTCAAACATAATGAATATGTGTTGAAAACCTCTTCAAGTTAGTCTGGAAGTCATCAAGCAGTTTCCTATTATCTATCTGTAAAGCAGAGTTTTTAAAAGTGTTATTGGTATTTTTAAGCAGCATGGGGGTTTTGTGTGGCCTAATACTCTGTGCTCTAGAAACTACACAGAATGTTGAAACCTCTGTGGTGGAGTCACTCAGGGCATTTCTAGTGTTGTTTTGGGTAAGGTGGGAGGTTGGTTATTTTTTGGGGAACTGTTTTTTTTTTTTCCCTGAGAATAGGTAATACCAGATGTAGCCAACAATGTAAATTTAATCTTAGTGAGCAGATGCCAGTTGTAATCTCCCACTCCTTCATCGTCTACTTTCACATACAGGTTTGCCACTTGACTTTCCTTTTGTTACTTTTCTGAGTAGTCTTAAAATTCCAGCTTGGAGTTTTGCTAGTTGTTGACTTCAGCATCATCTTTTAATAGTGACTGTTGCAAGTAAATTAGGTATTTAATATATGTTTTCTCATATAGTTCTCAATTTGTCCCTTGTTTAATGGAATGGTTGCTTTTTTGCCATTCCTGTTCTGTATTCTATATGCATCTACAGTATCTCTTCTCTTTTAGCTCTTAGGAGGCCTAAGTAATACCGTCAGGGTTTTTTTCATCCTACAATTTTTATTCTTATTGCTGCATCTCTCTATGACATCTTTTTTTGATACAGTGTTAGTACTCATAAAGTATTTGTGAACTACAATATGTACACGAGATTATATATTTTATATTCCTAACATTGTGTTTGATTGGATGGTTTGGGTTTTTGTTTTTGTTTTTGTTTTTCCTTGTCCCTGGCTGCAGCTGTTCATGGATTCTGTTGAACAGTGTACTGCAAAGCTCAGATTTTCATCTCAAGTCTATTGCTCTACATGGGAGAGAAGAAAATGTAGTCATTGTGTTTTAAATTTAGTAAATTCTAGTAATTTTGATGTTTGCTATGATCACTTTTCTGATTATAAATAAACCACATTGTTTAAAAATATTTTTGACTAGACTGAATTCTGTCCCAAAATTGGAACAGGCTGAGGAGAGTTTGGGAAAGAAATTATGGTCAAGTTTTTGCATTCTTAACTGTAAATGGAAACAGAAGGGCATTGACTGACCAGAAGCTTTAACTTTACAGCTCTTGTAGCTAATGGAAAACAATATTTACTAAAAATGCTGTCAAATTTAGTTTGTCATGCTTTGGAGCTGCCTCTGGAGCTCTTTAGGTGGTTGAAATCTCAGGGAAAGCCTCTGTCTGATGATGGTCCGTGGGCAATTTGGGGAGTGCTGAAAGCTGGATGTGAGTAGGTGTCCTCTCGTGCAAGTGAAAGAGGTAAACCCAGCACTCTTGTCACTGGGAGAGTAAGGCCAGGCTGGCACTTGTCAAGCACCATGGGCTGTTGCAAAGTATTTCAAGTCATTGAAAGCAAAGTCTGAAGAATTAATTGTCTTCCTTGTCCAAATTGGTAAGAAAAAGCTGCAAAGTCTGATAAGTAACAAGGTGGTTAGTTGAGCTGAAGGAGAGGTAGCCAGGAAAAAACCCCAGATTCAGTCACTGTTTCTTCCTAGCCATCCTGAATCCATGTACATTCATGGACTAAATTGGCTGTACAACTTATTTACACTTAAACACAATATATGTGTTGGTATGTCACTTCTGATTTCTTGTCCTGGCACCAGAACACCTTTCCTGTGAGGAAAGGCTGAGAGGGTTGGGCTTTTTAAGCCTGGAGAGGAGAAGACTCCAGGAAAGCCTTCTTGCTGCCTTTCAGTGTATAAAGAGAGCTTCTGAGAGACAGAGGCTTTTTTCCAAGGCCTCATATGACAGGGCAAGGGGCAGTGGTTTTAAACTGAAAGAGTTTAGGTTTAGATTGGACATAAAGAAGATATTTTTTTACAGTGAGGATGATGAGACTCTGGAACCTGAGAAGGTTGCCTGAGAAGCTGCGAATGCCCCATCATTGGAGGTGTTTAAGGTCAGGTTGAATTGAGCTTTGAACAACCTCCTCCAGTGGAAGTTGCCTCTGCCCATTGCAGGGGTGTTGGAATAATTGATCTTTAAAAGTCCTGTCCAACGCAAACCATTCCATGGTCCTGTGATCCTGAAATTGTCCTCTTTGGAAAATGTTTACAACAAGGTGCCAAAAAGTGTTTTACAGTGTTGGGAAACTAGTGATAATGGTTGATGTTAAAAGCTGGATGTTGTAAAGTCATACACAGGAACGTTTCACTTTCCTAACAGGATCTTGACTGTGTATTGTGGTTTTGTATGACACAGACATTTGATGCTTTTTTTCCATTAATACTTTTCTCTAAAGCCAAGATTTAAGACCTTTTATGAACTACTTGCTACTTCTTTTATGGATTTCAAAGAGTCCATTTTCTTGGAAGATATTTCCAAACAGTAGATGTATTTAAAAAACTCTGCTTCTTTATCTCAAATCAGTATGTAGGGCTCTATACTAGGTTACATTTGTCTTCTTTATGCTGTTTTACTGTTAACATTTTTTCATCTGCAGCGTTAACCAGAAACAGAAACTTAAGGAATGTCTGTTAGGTTTTTTATTTATTTACAAGTCAGTGAGAAGCTCAGGAGTTTTTAGGCATGCTTGTAACCATGTGTGAAATATCCCCATATAAAGTTATGAATTCCGTTCTGGTGTAGGCAAGCCATTATTAGTTGTTACTTGTGTTCTGGTTCACAGCATTTCTCTCCCAACACAGATGTGATACTTCATGGACAGTCAGGGCCAGAGGAGGTTTTCTGGCACAGCACATCTGAACTCAACAGCTTTTCCATACAACTGTGGCAGTCTTTTTCTGCCAGCAAGGCCTAGAACATCTCCTTTTGCAATTAGGCAGAAACGTGCTCTGTGAACTGCATGGACAGCAAGAGAAATGCCTTTGAAAAAAAGGAGATGGCATTGGAATACAGACCCTTTACTCTAGCAGACAAAAATCAGAAGACGTAAGAAGAACTGTTGGAATTTGGGGGTTTTGGTTAAACCCAGGGCTTTAGGATGGGATAAGACCCAACAGTAGGGTGCATTTGATTTGTGGTTTTTGTCATGGTGAGACATTTGTAACTAGAAACACTGGGTTTTTCAGACAGTTTCTTTGGATAGATTGACCCATGTAAGTACAAGTAGGGCAGTGACAGGTCCATACCTCTTCTCTGGGAGACATCTGCTATCAGTAGCTGGGGGCTACAGGATGTCATGTCTTGAGCCCCGAGTCTGAGACCACAGGATTCTGGTGGGAAAATAAGGTGAGATTGTGTTCATTAGTGATGACAAATACGTTTTCTGGGGGAATCTAATTGCAAAAGTAACTATGGAGGTGAAATTGCTTTTCTTACTTAAGGTCTTTTTAATACTGACATGGAAGGTGAGTATCCTTGGGAGCTCCATGCCATGAAGATGAATGTTCTCTTGTCCTCCGAGTACAGCAGATATTCTAACAAAGTCTGGCTATGGATATGTAAGGTATAGACAAAGGCACTGATACTGTTTTCTGCAAATACTTCACATCAAGTGCAGTGTATTCTCTAAGAGAAATTAGGTTCTTTTCACTTGGCAAATTATGGTGTCAGCAGGGCAGCAAATGCTACAGCCTTTGAACATCAGACCATTCATGATTGCCATGTTGCCTCTGTTAGGCCAGTTTCAGAAAACAGTGTGTTAAGAACCTTTTAATGGTGTTGAGACAAAATGCTTGGTACAGGTCTGACTACTGTGTGTTTTGATTAACACTTGTTTTTTTACACAACTTTCTTAACTCCAGGGTGACATTATCCTGTTACTTTTTTTTGAGTGGTCTGACCTGCGCACAGTGGTGTCAGTAGCTCATATCTCACTGGCTTCAATAGGTAAAAGTTCATGGCAGCATGAACAAACAGTATGTTTTCATGTTTAGTCCTGAATTTGTGGTTTGATACTAAGCTGTGTGCTTTTAATGGTTTTGTATGAAAAATAGCAGCATAACTTATATTATTTCACATACAGAGTATTCCTACTTGTTTTAGAAGAAAACTTAAATCACAGCAGTGAGTGAAGCTAAAGTAACAATTCACCTTAAGGAAAGAAGAAATGTAGCAATTCAGTGAAAATTTATTTGCAGTAGTATCTCCTATTTCTCCCCTAGCTGCATGCAGAAAGGTGCATTTAGTCAATAAAGTATCTTATTACCTGCGAGATCCCTAAGTGCAGTTGAGAGAGTCATCTCTTTTACATTATCTGGCAGGAGCACTTTTATACCAAAGTATAAGGCAGTATGCAGGGAAAAGAGAATAGTTCCTGATTGTCACTGGAATAGCCGGCACAGACTGATGAGGTAGCTCCATGGCCTTGGCATTTATAAAAGCTTAATTTACAAAACCTTAAAATTTGAACCTGACACTTCAGACCTGCTCTCTAACCATCCGTATCAGTGGCACAAAACACACCTTTATTTATACCTGCTGTGGGGAAAAAAAAGGAGGAATGGACTTGTTTGTTACAAGTACCAGGTATTTAACTCACTTTCTGTATGTGTATGATGTGCTTATAAGTAACAAGGAACTATGGCATAGGAGAAGTTCTCTTTCTCCATCTGGGATAAAAAGCCTTCCTTAGTAGAGTGGACTTCTTGTGATCATTGAGCATTTGTTTGTTTGAGGATGCCGAACTAGATTTAGATCTTTATTACCCCCTACTAAATATTAAACTTCACTTATTTGAAAACCTAGGAGGTCTGTCATGCTCCTTCCTAACAGGGACAACATAATTGACATGTTTATTTCAGTAGTTGACCAACGATGTGCCTGTGAAATGTGGTGTCCATTTCACACAGCTGTCCAGTTGTTTATTAGTGCTATTCCAAAGAGTCACTGTTTAGCCTAGTTTTTTATATTACTGCTGTTTTTTATTATTGCTGAGATTTTAAATTAAGAGCTCTGGACACTTGCTAATAGAAAACTGCTGGGTTTTATTCTTTTGCTTTACTGAATCATATTTCCTGTGAAGGGGATGAAATATTATGGAAATGATGAGTAAGAACATTTGTTTTAAGATATATTATTCTGCATTCTTAGCCCTGGGATTAGAAATAAACTGTCTACTGAGGAAAAAATGTTGGGTATGTTCCAGTTTCACAACAAAAATCGGGGTGGGGTCAGATGCTCTGTATTTGGGCTGAAAAGGAAAAGTGCAGAGAGGTTGCATAAAAGGCATTTAATAGAGAGCCAAAGGAGAAGTCCAGCTGAATGTATTGCAAAAGAAAAAACTTAAAAGACTTTATCAGTATTTCTGAAAGTTGGTGCAACTCTATATACAACTGGAAAATGAGATTTGATAGATCATAGAATCATAGAATGCTTTGAGTTGGAAGGAACATCTTTAGGATTCCCCTTAGGAAAGGTCATTTACTCTGACCCCCTTGCAGTGAGTAGGGATATCTTTAACTAGATCAGGTTGCTTGGAGCACCATTGAGCCTGACCTTGAATGTCTCCACGGATGGAAACTCCACCACCTCTCTGAGAAACCTGTTCCAATGTTTCACCACCCTCATAGAAGAACTCCTTCCTAATATCCAGTTGAAATCTACCCTGCTCAAGTTTAAGACCATTGCCCCTCATCTTAGTGCTACACACCCATGTGGAGTCCCTCCCCACCTTTCCTGTATGCCACCTTCAGGTACTGAAAGGCCTCTATTAGGTCTTTTTAGGAGTTTTCTCCTCTTCAGGATGAACAAACCCTGCTCTTTCAACCTGTCTTTGTAGGAGACATGCTGCAGCCTCTGGCTATTTTTTTGTGGTCCTCTGGACCTGCTCCAGAAAGGTCCATTTCCTTTCTGTGGTCAGGGCCCCAGAGCTGGACACAGTACTCCAGGGGAGGTCTCACTAGAGCAGAGTAAAGGGGCAGAATCACTCCTTTCAATCTGCTGGCCACACTTCTTTTGATGCAGCCCAAGATGTAATTGGCCCTCTGGGCTGCAAGCACGTTTTGTTGGCTCATGTCTGGTTTTTTGTCCACCAGTACCCCCAAGTCCCTTTCCAAAGGGATGCTCTCTATCACATCAACCCCCAGCCTGTAATGATAATGAAGATTGTATTTACCCAGGTACAGGACCTTGCACTTTGCCTTGTTGAACCTCATGAGGTTCATATGGGCTCACTTCTCCAGCTTGTCCAGAGCTCTGTAACCAGATTAATTCTACTTCAGACTTTTGCTTTTTTTAAATGTTGCTATTTTGAGTCTTAGCTATTCTGTGTACTGAGGTCATGATACAGAGAGTGGAGTTAGTCTGAGGGTAGAAAGCCATAATTTGATAGGTCCCTTTTCAATTGTAATATAGGAAGAAACTCTTCAGTGAGTGTTGCAGAAGATGCTTTGGTAGTAAGTGCTTCTAGCTTTTGGACATCATCCTTCAGCCTGTGGTTTTAATCCTAAACCTTCATAATTTGTATGATTTACACCAGCATGAACACACAGCGGTGTCTGTGAAATCCTGTTCTTATATGAATGCTGAGAAAGATTACTTGAAAAATATGTGTAGGAAAGAAAATAAGAGTGACCATTACAGATGAGAAGAAAAGTCTAATTCTTAAAGTGACAAACGTTACCACATGTCAGGGAAATTTAAAGAAAGAATCCTGAAAAAATATTTGTAAATACTAGATTGCTTTTTTTCTTAAACAGTGAAGCTTACAGTGCTGTCTGCATGACCATAGCCATGTTCCCTTCCCACTGACAGATCTGTGAGATTGCAGACAGAAAGCACTTAAAATTCTTCTTCAGTGCTTTTGTTTCTTTTTTTTTCTTCTTTTTTTTTCCTGTCCTTTTTCAGCTTTCCCTTGAATTTACAGGTAAGATCAAGCTTGGTTTTTTAATCATTAGCCTTTTAAGGCCACTGCAGGCAAAAGAGCATTGCTCCTCATCACTTCAGCTGCTCCTGGGAGTTTGCTGGTGGTTGAGGTTGAATGTTTTTATTTCTGTCTGCTGGAATCTTGGGAACTTTGCAATGCAATATTGTTCCTGGCATGGAGCAATGAATGTGATCCTTGCCGTGGGAAAATTCCTCTGACAGCCGTGCTGGTTCTGAGGAGTTTTGTTGTTGATGCTCTCTTCGGTCACAGGATGTGGCTCAGGCAGTCGTGACTGCACTGTGAGGGGTGGATGATGCTCACTACCATGTCACTCACTTGCCCTTCTCCCATCTCCTGCTGTTCATCCTATGTCTTCACACCTCAGTGTGTCCTGACTCTGTCTCTTTGCAGAGTGTTTTGATTGCCAGTCTCTGTTTTTTCAGCAGAGCCTGGTCCCTGAAGTACAGCTCTGCATTGAAATCTCATAGAGATTTTAAATAAAATGGTATTGTAAATCCAGGTACATCTGTGTAGCAGCAAAAGCCTTGGCTGACTTGGGAAATAACCCCACTTTGTCACATGGATTCCTGTCACACAGCAATACAGTGATATTTAGTGTGGGCTCTTCACTATTTGCTGGACAGGGCTCTGTATTGCACTGCGATGATGGTAGACAGTCTCTAGCATAGGGCTTTTGTTAGCCTGTTATTTCTCAGACACTGCTTTTGCTGTCCTTTGAGTCCTGTGATGGTGGGTTTTGACAAGAAAAACTTATGGATAGTTTTTTTTAGCTCCCTGACAAAGTAAAGTCAGGGATTTGAAAAGAATTGGGCTAGTCAGGGCTGCTTCAGGTCAGTGGAGGTGGGTTCTGAGGCATCCAAGGAGGCCCGTAATGTAAGCAATTTTGGGGGGATAGGGTGAACGATGGTGGTTGATGGAGAATCTCTGGACCCTGGCAGGGCAGGTGCTTGTCCCCCAGTCCTTGAGTGGTCACTAGTTCCTTGTGACTTCAAGGCTTCAGTTATGTCTGTGTAAAGCGCAAGTGTTTGCCACGAAGAAGAGCTGAAATCTATTACTGCAGAAGTGTATCTGAGCACTGTGTAGAGAGCACAGATTTGAAATTTGACAACCCAACTCCCTCTCTGAAGGTCTGAGCCTTTTAAATAAAAACTGTTCTGGACATCTTGGGGAGCTGTTACCCAGCATAGGAGTCAGGAGAAAGGAGATGTACCAGGAGGCTCCCTGCACTCTGCTGTCAATGTTTGCATGTCAGTTGTGCAGGCTGAGCTCTTGAGAGTTGTGGGATGGAACAGGAAAGAAAATGGTTCCTCTTAGAATGTAGGAGCAATTAGGTGAAACTTTGAAAGGGCAAAAACCTTCTTAAGGTCCTGCTGACAGCTTGAAGACAGTAAATTCTATTCAATGATTAAATACATAAATAGGTAAGAAAGGGCAAAAGAGTAAGAATGAGTGAAATAAGCCCAGTGAGTTTTCCCTCCGCAGTGGGAATTCAGAGACTGCACTAGATCCACCTTTGTAGGATCATGCTTCGTTTCCCTGATCTACTGTGTGTCTTGAGACCAAATCTTGTCATTTGAAATTTAAGCAGCACCTTTAAATCTAGAGAACCTTATATTTCTTTTAAACCTTTATTCAGAAATTACTTCAACCATATCTGAAATGGAAAAGGATGGCTTGTATTTTCCACAAGAACAGTACTCTTTAAAAATAATAGCTTATACTTAGTAGAAGTACTTAGTAGCAACTACTTTCTAGACTACTTACTATGCAGTCCCCCATAGGACATTATGGAAAAGTCCTTGATTCAGGGTATAGAGGTTCTAATGATCTTTTTTTACCTGCAGAATCTTCAGAACTGCCTGATGCAATCTGTTTTATTAGGTCTGATGACAGGGAAATGTCTGGTTATATGTCATCACAGCATGTTTTTTGTTCCCTTAGATTGCAGTTGAAAGAGTTACTTCTGCACTACAAGTCTGCAAAAGAGTCCCATTAGGATTGCCATTTCTAATTTTTTAAAGATGCTACAAAGGGAGAGACGTACTTTATGTGGCTTACAACTAGTATTTATTAATGTACTGAAATTGATTTATTTTACACTTTTAAACCTAGCTGTCTAATCATTAGCATTACTGGTGTCTGAATTTGGCAAAAGTCATGGATTGTTTGTTAGTTTCCACTATAAAATAATTCTCAGAGAGATCTATGTTTATGTATGAGTAGCTCTGCATTAGGAGAAGGCACAATGTGCTTTCAGATCCTTCCCATTCCTTAAAACTTGCTTACTTTCTTGAGTGTCTTTTTGCCTCCAATGCAATGATGAACAGAATCCTTTTCGTACATCAGTAGGCTCGGACAAATTAAAGAAGCCTGAAAAATATTCAGCAGATAAGATTGAATTGCAGTTTGAGGTTAATTCCATATGCCTGTACAAAACACTTGACATTAGAAAAATAAAAACAACAATCAAACAAATAATAATCTGCTTTAATTGACATTATAGAAATCAATTTGGTGAGGTATTGTCCCTTGTTTTCATCTGTGGGACCTCTGAGATAGAAGAATGTTTTGATCAGGAGATTGCAAGGAATGATGGAGTCTGGGCAAGGAGGGGCTGGGATCTTTGAGGTGGACTGGATAATGGATTCCCAGTGGGGCTCAGTGGCAGGAGAAGAGGCAGCAGACATATGCTGAAACACTGGAAATTCTGTCAGAACATGAGGAAACATTCTTTTTTCTGAGAGAGGTCAGACACTGGAGCAGGTTGCCCACAGGGGCTGTAAAGTCTCCATCCTTGGATACATCCAAACACCAGGTGGATGTGACCATGGACAGCCTGCTGCAGCTGAGCCTGCACAACCTGAGGGTTTGGAGTCCCTTGCAAGCTGTGGTTCTGAGGGCTGATTCTGAGGGCACTTAAAGCAGAAGATATGGAGAAGGCAGATGAGAGGGGAGAAGATTTTTCTCTGCTGTTGAGGGACTTGGCTGTGCACTGGGAAGGGCTGGGTGCTTCCCAAGGGAGGAACAAACCTGGTGCAGCAGAACTCTGGGTTAGGAAGCATGGGGCAGAGGCAGGTGTGGTGCAGGTCTGGCGAGATGAGGGCTGGGACCTGAGCTTGGCTGCGGTCAGGTAGGTGGAACATGTGGCCATATTGTACCCATTTCATGTAACTTGGATTTTGGCTTGAGTACAGATCTTTGTACCTGGCTACCTTGCTCTGTTTGAACCGTCCTCAGTGTGGTGTGTCACTTCACCATGAGCTGTCTGCACTGTCACCTGGTCCCATAGGTTTTTATTTAATGAAGTTTTGCTTTGTGCTTACTGCTAGAGATATACCAGTCCTTGTTTGTTACAAACTGATGAAACTCTCTGCTTTAAATAGGAAATACTAATAACAACATAAAATAACAGTTAAAAAGACCGATTTTAAAGAAAATAAATGCTTTAACTGCAGCTTGCTAACCTGGAAATTACCTCTTCAGAAAGCTTCTGCCCTGGAGACATCTCCTGGCTTTCTATCTTAGCACATGCAAATCTACTGCACTTTGTGGCAGAGCTGAACAATGACTGTGGGCTATTGCAAGTGAAATACTCCAGTTCCCCTTTTGGGTTCCACAGTGAGTGTGGAGCGGGCAACTGACCACTGCCTGCATCGGTGCCAGCCCTTATCAAAGGACACATAGGGCACTTTTCAACAAGTAGTTTTTCAAAATCTTTTATGTTATTTCAGAGCAAAATAAAAGTTTCTGGCTTTTTAAAAAGTTACATAAGTAACTGTATTTAAATTTATGTAAATTAATTCTAGTAAATGGCAATCAAAAGTTGGTGAAGGGTCAGTTTGTTGATGAAACACAAATTCACGTATGCATTGCTTTCCTTTATGTCTGTAATGCAAGTCAAACTGAGTGAACTATTTTTTACATAGAATATATTCTGTAAAAGTAATTGCTTAGGTAACAAGTAATTACTGCACACAATGAAAGCAATGTTCCAGAAGAGTCTTAACTTTCTGCACAGACATGAGAAAGATATTTGGCACAAGGGGAACGCTGAGCACATGGTTAAGGCATAGTGGGACTTTCCACTGAGGTCTTTTCACTGGGACCTGATGCTGCATGCCAGGGGAGACTGTATGCTTATAGCTGGACACTTGCTGTCACGTACTGTTTTCTTTTTAAAGTACTTAACCCTTTGCATTTCCCTACCTGTAATGCTCTGTACCAGATTCAGTCAAATGTGCAATAAGCAACAAGAAAAATAACGAAGCTTGAAAGTCTGTTTTTACCAGTTCATGAAGAGATGTGAGGGTTAAGATCAGGGAAGGTGCCGTACTTGACTGCATCCATCCAGAGCACTGCTTCCAGTCATGTTTGGTTTGAGCTGGAGAAAGCAAATTAATCTGTGCTCGTTTGTGTTCATTTAGTTTGGAACACTTTTTTCTTGAGAATCTCAAATAATGATGAAACTCTTTGCACAAGGTTTATTTCTCATGCTGTTTGACTGAAATTTGAAGGACTGGGGAGCCTCTGCCCTTGGGGTGCCTGCTGGGGTCCTGCGGCGTGGCTGTGGTGGTGTGGAGCCGGCATTAGTCAAAGCGAAGGCAGGAGGTAAGTTGCTCCTTGTGCTTGAGGTTGTGTCTTGGCCAACCACCAAACCAGCTACCACGAAGGATAAGTGGTGTCAAACACTACTTGTCTGCAGCGTAAACAGGGCCAGAGGCTAAAGTGGGTAAATAACAGTGGCTGACAACAAATAGAGCTAAGCAGAGCATGCAGCCATCTGAAGGCTGATGGGTTTCATGAAGAATCAAGGAAGGAGGCTCAGAGGCAATCTGCCTGCCCTGTGATGAGCAGAGTTGTACGCATGTGCTCTTCTACAAACTGAAGCTCTTCAGTATGGTTTGACAACTAATTAGGTAGCGTTAAGTAAACAAATCAGATGCATCAAAAGGGCCACAGACCCTTTGACTTCATGGAAGGAATGCATCTCCATGCTTAAGTCTGTTAGGAGTAGGAATGTCTCAATGGCTGGGGACACTTACTGTTTGGTAAGTGACACCTGCTGATGTTATCTGCTTCATATATCTGCACATGCTGTGCTCAGAATGACCTTCCTGCCTGAGATGATGTTGATAAACTCTGTGCCATCTAGGAGTGGACACAAGCCCTTGAATCTTTCATGATACTGGAGCCAGAGAAGTGGGGCAGTGCTTCCAAGTATTGAGACAGTGTTAAAACACTGTTGGAATGGAGATATCTGCAGCTGCAGGGGAGGGAGGGGTGTTCAGCAGAGCTAAACATCTGCTTTTTGGGTGACTTGATCATGCTGAAGCCTGGGATTTGTTCAAGGGGAACTTGTGCCCGTAGCAGAAGTCACAGTTCAGGGATCTACTTTTTTCTTCCTCTGGCCCTTGGCCCCAGCATAGCCTTCTTTTCCTGTCTTTCCCCCAGAACTCCCAGACACACAGGAGGCAGTTCTATGCATATGTAGATGTCTGCATTTGAGCTGCTCAAGCCCTGGCTCTGTGTATACTCTCCCTATAGTCAGAGGAGAGGAACAGGCACTGCTGGGGGGTTGGCAGCTGCTGAACCAACAACAGAAATATTTGGAAAATTAGTGTTCTCTGATCATGCTGACAAGGCCTTCAATGGGATGTGTGCTGTGGAGTTTGGGAGCTGCAATCACCATGTTTCCATCCTTTGCTTGTACTGTTGGGGTACAGCAGCTCTATAGGTACCATCACCCCCACCTCTCCAGGAGAGAGGGCAAGAAGGGGAATAGAAGCACCCTGTTCCTGGGCAGTGTGATGTGCTCAGAGGAAGGCCCACAGCTAGTACCAGCTTTCTGAGAAACATGAATAGTGTTTGTCCGATCACTTAATTGTCATAGCTAGGATCATAGTTCTACCATGATCTTCGTACATTGACCATATCTGGGCAGAAAGGCCTAAGCTGTAGTTACTGAGGTTTCTTCATGTTTTGGCAGCACAGTGGTTTGCTGTGAGAGGAACCCTGTGAACCAGTGCCTTGAGCTGCTAGTAAAGGGCTATGGTATGTCCTGAGTTCCCACATGGAGCTGGACATGGGATTCTCTGCAGTTTTTCTTTGTGACTCCATTCCTGGTGGAGAGGATTTTGGTGTAGTTGAATGTGTCATGAGGAGGGCAGATGCCACAACCTCTTCCAGTCTTAACCAAGCTGCAAGTTAAGGAGGGCCTCTCACTTGGATTGTTTTCTCTACTCTTAGAATCACTTCTTTCTCAAGTAAAGCTATGGTAATTGAGTTATCCAAACATCTGCTGAATTTTGTGGGATTTTTGCTTTTTTTTTTTCCAAGAAAGAAATTTTTACGTGTCTAGTCTCCTGGAAGCTGGGTGGAACCCCAAAAAAGAGCTGCTGGGACACCACCAAAATCTGCGTCTTGGGAAAACTGAAATCCGTAAATGACTACGATTTTGCCCAGTGGAACTAGTGAAACAGTTTCCAGAAATCTTGGTTTCTCCACTGATTCCACAACTGCCCAGCTGCAATGTCAGCTGATCCACTGTTACACACAAGAGTATCCACACAGGAAAATAAAAATAAAACTCTTGTTTGACATTTTTCCTGTGATTATATTACGGATTTTTTTATGTCTCCTGGTGAGTGTGCTCAATGCAGCACTGGCTCGTCCAGCAGGGACCTTAGTAAGTTATCTCTTCCTTATCTAATTCCTTGCTGTCACATGCCACATGGGATATATTTGTTTCTTTTATCCTTTGAGCTAGGGTTGAAATGGCTGGCAGGTTCCTGAGTTACTGAGCAGGACAGACACACAGAGCATGTTCGTGTGAAGAGCTAAATTCCTTTGGTATCTTCTTACACTCTTCTGTGGATATTCCCTTGTAGGCTTCTTAGTTTTTCCCATATGTGCAATAAAATAATTTCTATTTATTATGTCAGATTTAACATTCTTACTATGTCTACTCAGACTGAGAAGTTATTTAAATTTGAACTTTCTTTCTCAACAACCAAACTTACCATGAAGTTTTGGCATTGGGTCAGACATTATTAATGTTGATTGTAATGTAGTGTTGGCAATGTCTAGTACTGCTCTAAATCTCTCTGGCTTTTTTTCCCTGCATATAAATTGGGTATTTGTGTTTTTTCTGGGGCACACATGTTCCCTCTGATGCCAGTTTTCATGCAGTTTATTATGAGTCGGCCTTAATCCTAATCTGTGGTGCCTCAGAGATGCATAAGAAAAAGATGCTAGTTTGTTTATAATCTGTTTTTTAATTTGTTATCCACCTCTGTTCCCTCTGACATTTGAGGCTTCCATGTGTACCTCATGTGCAGTCCTGTGGCATAGGTTCTTGAAGGCTACTGTGATGTTAGGTTGCAAAAAAACCAAACCAAAACATTTCAGATGTTTCCTCAGTGTAGAAAAGACACACTTTTTTTCTTCTAATATTTTATTATTATTAAAATGCATTTAATTTGTATTTTTTGTATCATTTGCACAAGTGAGTAAACTATCACACTATGTTGGTAGCTCTTGGATATTTGTGGATAACATTTTTATGGCTAAAATGAAACAAGCCAAAAGATTAAAAGCAAACCAGCAAAACCAAAATAAAAGATGTGAATCACCATCCTGATGTTTTGACAGTACTGTACAGAAGATGAACTGTAGTCTGCCACTTAAAAAATAATACTGCCTTATTTTCCAGTCTGGCACTGAATATTGGAAGGGAAGTGGTTGTTGAAAATGGAATATTTATTCTGAATCATCTGTTGTAGAAATTGGAAATAACTTTCTGATCTGCTGCTCTGTATTCAAGTAGAGCCCAGGGGCCACTGCCAGAGGAGTAGATACTGTATTGCTTAATATCTCCAGGCTCTGTCTCCTACAGAAGTTCCTAGCTCCTGTGAGAAGTTGGGACCCCAAGCTTTGGAGTTTGTTCAAGATCATGTTAACAAGGAGCAAACACCCAGCCCAGATCCACAATCTCAGCCTTAGCCTAGAGTTAAGTGCTTAAACTGGGCTAGTTGCTTCTTACTGTCTGTCTTGTACACAATATTCTTTACATATTGCTTTCTGTGTGTAGTACTTCACTATTTCATAACTTCTGGAGCTTCATGTCCATCAGATGTATCCCAGAAGGGTGCCTGGGGAAGGTCAGAACACACAAAACTTCCTCTGTTAACTGCTGAGCATCTCCTCTGGGCTGCCTCTGCTGCCCATAGAGAATGGCTGGCAGTTATCATCTGCAGAGCAGTGCTGAAGCTAACATCTTGGTTAAAATTGCAGTTGAAAGACATTGCAGTAATGTAATGATTAGCTATTACAGTTCATTGCATCTCTTTTTAAGAAAGCAATCTGTCTTTAGAAGTTCACCTCTCATAGAATCATAGAATTAGCCGGGTTGGAAGGGACCTCAGAGATCATCTAGTCCAACCCTTGACCCACCGGAGCAGTTGCTAGACCATGGCACTGAGTGCCACATCCAGTCTTTTTTTAAATGTCTCCAGGGACGGAGAATCTACCACCTCACCGGGCAGTCCATTCCATAGCCTGATCACCCTCTCCGTGAAGAAATTCTTTCTAATATCTAACCTAAACCTCCTCTGGCACAACTTAAGACTGTGTCCTCTTGTCTTGTTGATGGTCGTCTGTGAAAAGAGTCCAGTTCCCACCTTGCTACAGCCTCCTTTGATAAGGACCAACACATATATAGAAGAATTTTTTTGGTGGCAATATAAAGCAGTTGTTCTTCAGTCTTCCTTGTCATTTTCGTATATGTGTGCATGCTTATGTTTACTCAAATAACTTAGGGGGGTCTAGGCATTATTTGGCTAAAATGCTGCATAAAAATATTCTGACATGAAATGGGGTTGCATAAATGCAGTATGGACTACACAGAAACATTTGAAAAATCAGCACGAAAGCAAATAATAACAAAAAAACATTCCTACAGTCAGTAAATCATTCTGGTCTAAAATCCACTTTGGATGTCAAGCAGGACGAAGGCTTTGACTCTTTTTTCTGCCAGCAGGCTCCTTCCTTTCTGTGCCAGCACAGTAAGGGAACAGTGAGTTGCAAAGAGGGAATGCAGGTGGAAAACCTTGAACAAAAGGTGGTAAGAGCAGGCAATGAGGAGAACCCTGAGGTCTTCCAGACAGTTCAGGTGTTCAGGGATATTTTCCACTGTCCAGATAGCCAGCCACCATGCTTTCCTTGTCTGGGCTGTCTGACATGGTCCTGGCTCTGCCGCCTTCCTTAAGCTCTGGGATGCTTTTCTGTCTCCCTTTGGGAATGTGCCAGCATTTCCACAAATTAAGCACTTCAGACATTTCTATCCAGTGGGATCTGCCTTTTTTGCTTTCCTTGGCTCTGATTGTCATGTAATTCAAGGCAGAGATTCCATTGGATTCCATTCCCCCTGTCCTCCCACCCAGGCTGCCATACTCCCTCTTTTTGCAGCCACAGCTCCAAAGGTGCTTTTTTCAGGAAAGCAGTGTCATTAGGTGTGGGAGGTGGGAGCCTGGTTGGAAAAAATACCCTGCAGATGGGTAATTGCTCACACCTCTGCAGCAGGGACTCATTCTTTTTTGTTGTTTCCTTTGTTTGTTTGTACCTGAGTTACATGGTCCTGTGAGATGAGAAGCTGAAGTTGTAACAGTGTGGTAGGTTCTCCCTGGTGTAACTGTGATATCAACTTTTTTCACCAGAAACATTTGTTAAAATTATTAAAGGGTCAGTGAAGCTGAGCACAAGGCCAGAGAAAGTGTAAAGCCAAGGAGCTGTAACTCAGTGATATGTGCTGCTGTTTGGCTTCATTCTTCTCTAGAGCCTGAAAAAACCACTTTTTTCTTAGTGTCACATGGATCAATAATTGGTGTGGCAGCTGTTGGCAGAGCTGACAAAAGCTACAAAAGCTGGAGGTTGTCACAGTGTGGGTAAGTGGGGTCTTGCCACGTTTTGAGGAGGGAGCTAAAGTCCTAGAGGAAAAACAAATCCCTTTGGGGGGGTTGCTGAATAATATGGATTAACTGCACAGTCACTTGGAGATTTCCAGTAGCACCTCAAGTGCATTACCATTTTTGACTTCTTAAAAAACTTCGAGTGTCCTTACAGAACAGGGAACTTGGAAAGCAGAGTTTAACTACTTGAAAATCGTTACCCATCTTTAAGAACAATAAATATTATCCTCTATTTTCCCAGCAGAGGAGACCTGTTTCCTTTCTCCAGGGGGAGATATATGAGACCTCCCCCTGTTAAGGGGAGCTGCTCTGGGCAGTAGGGCAGGAGAACCTCACAGATGGGATGGATTTGTTTCCTGTTCCCAGAGTTTCTTTTGTGGAAAAGAAGGCTAAATTTAATATGAAATGTTCCTCTAGTTACAATGGAGATTAAAGATTTCCAATTTAGTGGATCCACATAAAGCATGTGTACAATTCTGTCTCACGTGGTAGCTCACCATTTCCTGCTTGCACTTTTTTTCTGCAGAGAAATTACTCAAAAGCTAAATAAAAATTTAACATTTTGTTATCCAGCTTTTTAATTAAAATTCAAACTATGCTTTAAGCTTTAGATACACATGTCCTTACAAAACACAGTAAAATCCATGTATTATTTAGTAAAATACATGTATAATTTTTCTGCAGTAATAAATTGAGGATTAAAGAATATCTGCTCAAGATTGGCAGTAATTGTGGAGCACATCCCTTTCTCTGGAAAATGTAAAGGTATAGCAGAGAGCTTTGAGCAGCGAATAGATTTGCTGCTCTATGTATTTTGTGCTGACTTGTGGAGAAATGTATGGAAGTTACATTGTAATAAATGCGATCCTTTAACAATGTCTTGTACCTATTGTGAGCAAATCACAGCAACGCTAATGCTTGCAGGAGGTTTCATTTGATGTTTGCTGGACACTTATTTACATTACCTTCACTGTTGTATAAGAGAGAAAAGGTTTCTCCTCCGAGGAGATTAAATTTGTTGACCCTTCTTTGTAGAATAAACAAGCAGCAAAACTCTGGGTGGGAAACACAAATTCACGATTCTGCTTGCCAGAAAGCCTAACTGTAAGGTTATGGTCTTACAAGAACAGTACATCAGAAACAGATTTTAACACTTCCTCTAAGTCATTTTATGAAGTGTTTTAGGTAGGCTTGAAAGAATTTCAGAGAAAGTCTTCCATCCTATCAAGAGTCACCTTCCCCATGAGGCAAAGCACTGACCTGGCAAACCTAATGCTAATGAAATAGATTATTATGAAATCCTTCCACAGATAATGCAGGGGCTGTTTAGGCTTTTTGACTGTGTTTGTGCGTCAATGTAATGAGAACTTGGCAAAGGGCCTGCTCTCCATGACACCTTCAAGGATGTCATTGGAAGGCCCTGAGGTTTTGCATCTTCCTTGGAAATAATGCTGTGGGAACCTCAGATCTGCTCACCAGAGCAAAAGTTACTCTTCAGCCATTGCACATGAATATGGTTTTGTTCCAGCAGTTTGTGTTTAAAGGTGCTGGGAGACTTACTGGTACATAATAGACACATTTCTTCCATAAACTTGCCTCAGTTGCTGGAAAGCCAAGGCAGAACGTTTGCTTTGCTCCCCACACCACAGCTTCTTGTCAAGCTGTTATGACTCAAAGAGGTCTTACTGGCTCTGAATAGTCAAAATAACGTGTTCAGTTCTGGCAACAGCAAAACTGCAGTCCTGTGGTCAAAACCAATTTGGACGTTTCTCCCTTGTGCTGAGCATCCATGCACGTGACTGCAAATATTCATTGCATTGAACAGCCAGGCCATTAATTCAGGTGCTTAAGTACAGACTTGAGGACATCTGGTTAGTCATTGCCTGAGGGCTGATTTGAGTCACCACTCACCCGTGCCCTGCCTACCAATGGAGAGAATAAAAGTTGCCTGTTAGAGAGTGTGTTGTGAGATGTCTCACCCCAGGGTATGGCCTCTCCCATGGCTTTCTTCCAGAGATGAAATACAATTAAATACTCCCAAAAGCCTGCTGGTTGTAAGTATTCTCATGGTGTGTGCAGAACACAAAGAGGCCGTTCAACGCGTGGGTTGGAAAGCAGGGGAACGGTTGAAGAGCATTGAGTGCCAACAGAGGTAACCAGGAGAGGAGCTGCTTGTGCCTTTCAGCTGCCTCCATCCTCTGGTCCAGGACAGGGATGATGAGGAGGTGGGGTTCTGTACAGCCTCTTGATCTCTCTACTGCCTCGCAGTACCTGTGGGCCAGGGTTGTTGAAGGTCCATGTGGCCGCTGGTGGGCACACACGTTGTGTGAGCTTGGGACTGCAATTCCCTTCCCTGGGAGCAGAGGGACTGGCGTGGCAGTGGATGGCTGTGGCCTGTCTGCCCCTAGGAAACTGGTGGTCTCAGCCAACACCTGCCTTGTTAACTAATGATTTAAGCACGTTAAGAGTCTCCAGTGTCTGGTCCTGCCAGCCTTCACTTTTTTTGCAGCCTTCTGTTCACAGGGGCATTGCATTCTCTGCAAACTCCACAAACACCCTTAGCACACAGAGCACCAGGAGGTTTTGGGAACGATTAACCCACAAAAGTCCAGAAATAGTGAGTATGTTGATTTTCTTGAAATATGTCACATCTTCAATGTCACATTGAAGTATGTTTACATCTTTTCAGTGTTCAGTCTTGGGAACTGCATACACTTGTTCAGTGAGACTTAATAAAAAATGTTATTGTTTTTTCCCCCCTTTGGACAGCCATTCCTATGGATGCTCCTCAGTGTCTGGTAGCTTCTGACCATCAGCTTGCTGCTTGCAGCACAGGACAGGCAAATTCCTCTTATCTGCAGGGGATAGAAAGGAGCCAGCTTGGGGCTTTGCTTCTGTATTTGAACATTTTTAAATTACTGAGTGTCATAAAAAATAAGCTCAATGCACTGAAAAATGAACTCTCAGAGGCTAGATCTAGATTAGTTTGGAAGAATAAAGAATAAGAAAACAGATTTAAGTAAATGAGATGGTTGGCTAGCACTTTGATGTGAAAATTTAGTCTAAAGTGTAGGTTGGCCCAGGATTTTACTTTCCTTGAAGGAAAAATAATGAAGAGAATTGGTGATAGAAATTAATGGTTATTCTTTATTGAAAACACTAAGTGGCATTTAGTAAGGCGTTTGTCCCCAAAATTTTTTTATTTTGCACAGAAACACTTTGCATCTCGTGCAGCTGAGCAAAGGGAGTGTGAATCCAAGGCAGATACGTTCTCGTGCGAAGCGCTACAGTCCCGGGTGGGGGGCTTCATCGTCAGGGAGGGAAATACACGTCTGCCTCTTTGTCTTGTGCTTTTTGTGACAAAGGAATTCCCGTCTGAATTGCTGTGCTCCGTTCAAGCCCCCTCCGAGCCTCTGGGTTAGCAGCAGTCAGTCTTTGCAGTGTCCTGACGTCATCCAGTGTATGCATAAGCTCCGCTATTGTCTTACGGGGGAGCAGGGGCTGGGGATTGCAGTATCTGCTGGCTACTACCTATTTGTGCCTGCCGGTAGCACGGAAAGGACACTGGCCCGCCCTTATCTCTTGGATTTAAAACAGAAGCTCTTGCTTTTTGCTGCCTAAAGAAGGACTTCTTTCTTTCTTTCATTTTCTTTTCTTTATTTCCTTTTTTTTTTTTTTTTTTTTTTTTTTTTTTTTTTCTGCGGTTGCAAGGAGAAGCAGTCTGCGGTGTGGAGCAGAGGAGGAGAGAGGAGGAGAGAGGAGAATCTGGCAGCTTGGATAGCCTGGACTTCATTGTCTGGCTTCATGACCCCTGCTGTGTAGCAGTCTCATCCTTACTCTCATACACTGCCTCGCCTCTGTCTTCCACTCTTTTTTCTTCTTTCCTTTTTAAAATAGCAGCATCTGGGGCCAGCCATGTTTGGCACTGAATCTTCATGTAAGTAAATACATCCCACTTGCATCCTTTTTTCTGTTGAGAATAGGGCTTGTTTTGTCCTTGCTGTACCCGCTGCGTTGCATTGCTCTTGCTGTAGGTCGTTGGCGAGAAGCTGCGGTCCTCCCTGTTTTGAAGGGACCAAAGATGCCGGAGGGGAAGCATCTACCTCCTCACTCTGGGGGCATCCTTGATGCCAACAGCAAGGCAGTGTAGTGCTGTCAGCACTGCTGAATTCAGGCCACTGAATTCACAGGAGAAAAAGGCAGTTTTGCTTGAATGTAGTAATTGATAAGATCGCATCTGTCAGTGATTGGGAGCAGCAAACCCTCTATCTAATGAATGCGTTACTCAGATGATATATTTGGGGACAGGGAATGCTGCAGCTTCAGATGGGAGAGAGATGGGGGAGAGTGATTTGATCAGCAGGGAAAGACCATCTATCTCACTTGCTTAAATTTGTTTCTGGGAAACAAAAAAGAGGCTTGTGTGGGATCCCTGCTGTAGATGGAGAATGCAAAATTAAATTGGGTGGCATTCTAAATACGAAGTTAAAACCGCAAAATAATAGGATCGTTTATTTGTTTCTTCCTAATCTTTGTGCTGGAAAATCTTAACAGTCTGGTGTACAACAGTAGTGCAGAAACATGTCATTGAAAGGAAGCCAGTTTTGCTTTAACAGGAGCAACAATTATCTACCTGAGAAATCTGGCCATGAAGGAAGGCTGGGGGGTTATGTATGTTGCCAGTGACAGCACGGCGGTGCAGAGACCAGTCTGATCCTGTGATTATCGGGTTGCTGAAATATAGAAAACAGTCGGTTTACACTGTTTTGTGCACAAATAGTACTGCGTGTTGAAAGCATGCCTCATTTTAATATGAAGCCGTGGCTTTTATAGAGAGTTGTAATATGCAGCATGTGTCATGTCTCCATGCTGTTAGTTCTGCAGCTCAGCTCTTCCTGAGAAGTGGTTAAGAGCATAGGGGTTCCTCATAGTCATGTCCGAGTGGCTGTCAAGCCCCCGTGCTCCCAAAAGGTTAATCAGTCCTGTTGCCTGGCTCTGGCAGCTCTCTCCCTCCTCTGCTACAGGCTGCTCAAGGTCAGGCAGCACAAAAACAAAATTCACCTTTAGATTTTTTTTGTTTGTGGATCTACTCTCATGCTTTGTGGTAAACAGGTTTGCAGGTCCAGGTCAGTGGAGTGGGTGCAGAGGTGCCAAGTGTAGATGCATCTGTTTATTCCCTGCCAGGTCTGTGAGCCCCAGCCTGTGTGTCTATGGGGTCTGCCTCTGCAAAATGCATATTGATGTGCCTCGAGACAGATGCAGTGGCGTGTCAGCCCTCTTGCAGAAAGTGTAGGGCATACTCAGAAAGTCAAATTAGACAGCCTAGTTCATTTTTGTGATCCTCTCTTGTTTTATGAGGTGCATTAATAAATGACTCGCCTGTCACATGAGGCAAATGCCTGATAAAGTCACTAGGTTGTATCACCAGCAGCTGTGGTTGCTTTTGTTTCCATGGTTCCCTCAATTGAGAAAAGGGTGATGGGAGCTTCCCAACAACCACTACCTGTTTTCTAGAAGGGTGTAGCTTCATTATTTGCTTTTGAAAAAGGGGTTTAATGTAACGTGGCTAGTTGCCATCCATCCAAGTAGAGGCTGTGGCCAGTCTCTGCCTGCACTCTGCTGCCAGGGGAAGGCGGAGGCAGTGTGGTGGCCTCACCTTTGTTCAGACCACCTCCTCTGCACCTCTGCTCAGGCTTGGACCTCGTAGCCAAGGGGCCACCTGCAGCCCTGGAGTTCCTCTCTGGGTTGGAGTGGCTTTCCTATTGCCTGCTGCTGTGAGGTGCTGGGAGGAGAGCGGGGTCACTGGCACTGTCCCTGCCTGCCTTGCCCGCTTCCCAGAGCAGCCCTTGTGCCACCAGCCCTGCCTGCACTGCTGCTAGTGGGTGGTGGGTTTGATGTCAAAGAAAGAAAATTGTATCAAGACTAATTTAATAAAAATGCCATTTCAGCTAGGTTTTTTTCTTTTTTTTTTTTTTTTCTTTTTTTTTTTTTTTGTCGTTCCTCTCCTTCTTCCTATTTCCAAGCTTTGAAATGACAGCAGTGCAAAACACATAGTATTTCTGTCCACTATAGCATCAAATAAATAACACTAGGAAAAAAAAAAATGTTCAGCATAATCTGGTCCTTGAAAAGATGAGAGAAGCTGTTTCTGCTTCTGTCCGAAAGCATGAAATGAGCAGATTACATTTTTTTTTTAATCCTGCTGTTTAGACTTAGCATTTAAGCTTTTATTTCTCTTTGATTAAAAAATAAAAACGGCCAGAAGCAAATCCTGGTTTAGAACCTTTGTTCTGTCACTCGGTATCAAAATATTTTAAATGCCAAATCAACTCTCACTCAGCTATCCTGGTTTTTCTTTCTGTTTTTAACAGCAGTCAGAAGGGCAATAAAAGATAGTCTGAGGGCCATTGTAGAAACACAGGCATCTGCTTATCACCTCCTGGATGCAGGAGAAGACAAACAGCAGGCAACACCAGCCTGTAAAGCAGGATAGGGCACCAGGAGATGCACAGACAGCTGCTGACACTCCGGTGTGGGCTGAGCAGGGAAGGCAAAAGCAAAAACCCTGTGAAGTGTCTGTGGGAGGGGTTGTGCTGTGGCAGGGTGGATGCTGTACAGCCATGCTCAGTGTTTTCCATCAGTCACGTGTCCTTCTCATAATCCCTACGGGAAATGTAAGTGCCAGGGTCCCCTCATCTGTGGTGCTTTTATGCTGATCCATTTGCAGTCGTACTGCTGGGGTGGTGTTGGGGTGGCTGTGTGCATGGAGAGGGAGGGCTTTCCATCCCATGCCACCTCTCTGTCTGACCTGACAGATTTATCTGCCTACCAGAACTGTTTCACATTCTGTAGGGGGTAAATAAAACCTGGTTTGATAAAGCATTGGGTTGAGAATGAAGTCTCATTTGGAGGGGTTGCATCAGCACCAAAGCAGGGAAACAGTGGGGCTTGAACAAGTGAGGGGCTGGTCCCCTCGAAAAAGACACCCTCAGTTCAGGGAGAAAAGAGCTAAGGCCAAGCCCGGGGGAAATAACCAGCAAACATCCTTTGTCTGGCTTGTAATGCTGGCAGTTGGAGACCTACAGGAGACACAACACAGACACAAATTAAACCAAAATGTCAGAGCAGCCATAGTCCATGAGGCTCACCAACATTGAGGGAGCTCAGGGTGACCTCAGATCTCTCCATGTAATTGGAAGCATTGGGGCAGGATGTGTTTCAAAGCACATAAAGCAAGAAAAGAGGCTCTCAGCTGTTTCAAGCAAGCAAAGAGGCATTCAGAAAGCTGTTTTATGTGTTTCTGAAAATGTGCACCATGGGTGCTTCAGGTATCCATGACAGAGTAATTCAGCCACAAGATTTGGGGAAAGATCTGCACAATGTGTGGCTCCTCATCCCAGTGCTGGTGAAAGGACCCAGATGTGTGCTGTTAAAGTCTGAGATGATGTTCTCTGTACTGCTGTGTTTGTTCATGCCAGGGTATTTTGACCTAGCAGCAACACTAAACTGTGAGGGTTAAATGGTAGGGTGCCTGGGAAGTGCTTTTCCAGTCTGGGCTGTTCAGGGAGATGCTCATGGTGGTCCCTGTCTGGTAAATCAGTAGAGACTTGGGACCAAAGGGCAGAGAAATGCAAAACCAAAGCGCAAATGGAGCTTTCCTCCATCCTGAGGCTAATTCTGGAAGGCTGTTCTCCACAAGGAAGCTGGGGAATGCTGTGGAGAAGAGAAACTCCATCCACTTAAGTGTGCCAAGGAAAGCTGCTGTGCTTGTCCCAGGCTCACTGTACTGTCTTCTGCTCTGACTGTTCAGAAAGTGCTTTTGTTCCTGGCCATTTCTTTTCCATACTCTCTTTCAGCTAGAATGCAACAAATGGGAATGGTTGCACCAAGATAATTGATTTTGTGTCATCAGGAAAGTAGTCTTACAGATCTCTGCAAAAGAGCAGCGGCCAACAGTGGAGAAATGAGAGACCTTAGCATAAGATATTAAGAGCAATTTCTACTGCCTTTCAAGTGAAGATCTCTTCGAAGTGTCTGGCCAAATGCTACAGCAAAGCCAAAATTCTAGTGCTGTGTTTCAATAGAGTGGGGGAGCCTAGGATACAGATCTTCAGAGGCACAGGATGATCTGATTGGCATGGGTACTGCCATCCTGGTGTTCTGGCCTCCTCCTGCCCCCTGCACTCATACCTGCCTGTGGGTGAGCCAGCCAAAACCTGAGCACTTCTTCAGGTAGTCAGTTTTGAGCATGTTGGGTCCTCAGGATGGTTCATGGGGTGATTAGTTGAGCAGCAGCACAGTGAAGGATGGGGCACAACCACTTTTACTGTGGTGGGATGGCAGCCTTGGCGAGAACAGGCTCTCCTGAAACAGCAGTGATGACCAAAATTCTCATTTCTTGAGCATAAATAGCCCACTGCCATCCTGAATTGCCACAATCACTGAGTAACTACTCAGCAATAGTAAGTAATCAGGTGACAACCACAATTCTGCAATGGTGTAATGCTGGTTTCTCGGGCAACTGTACCTCGAAGAAAGAGGTTACAGGAACATACCAGAAACTAACTTTAAACCAATTCATCTGACTGCTGACATTCCTGATGTTCCCTATATTCAGGACTGTTGAACAAATTGCAGAATCAGGTCAAAGAGAGGCTTGGCTACAGCAGTGTGAAATGCCAGAGTAAACCTGGATTATGAAAGGGACTGGGATTGCAGCTGTAATAAATTTGCCAAACCAACAGTGAAACTTCAAGATATTTGAAGAGAAAATACTGTCCCACCTTCTACTTTACAATAGATCTTTGAGTATTTACTAAGTGCTATTGTTGTTATTTTTTTAATAAATACATTTTAAAAAATATAAACAGGATATAAGAGAGGGTTCTGCAGTTTCTCTAAACTCATTTGGCTACACTTCTTTGTTAGGTGCATGAGGTGGTTTCTTCAAGGGTATGTGTGCTCCAAGCTGTATGTGTGCTCAGGACAGGGGATTGGAAGTTCATCTCTTCTGAAACTGCACCAAGGGCATCTTGAATTAACTGTGTTTACAAACAGATGTTTGGAAAGCTTAAATGTTCCTTGCCCCTTCTTTTTGCCTGAAGAAAAAGTAAATGGAGACATTTTACAGGTTACATTTGACTCATGCATTTGACAGTCTTAAGCAATTTGGATCTTGCAGCTCTGTGTCACCTTTCCTATCTTGTTGATTCAGAGATTGCAAGAATCTGATGTAAAGCTACTGAGTACAGTTCTAGTCTTCAGTGCATTTACATTCACACACAAACTTGTGGAATGAGGAAGAAATCTCAAGGTGCAGACAGTGAATAGGTTAATGTTTTAACTTTATTTAATTTCAGATACTGGAATTGCACTTTGTCCTTGCTACAGGAAAAAGCATACACTATAATTAGTGTAGGGCCCTGTGACTGATCAAATATGACAAAAGATCTTTCAGATAGAAGACAAAAAAATCATAGAATAATTTAGTCTGAAGGGACTAGCCCCTCCCTCAAGCAGGATCAACTTCCAAGATAAGAGTCAGTGACAGATGCCATCTACAGCCATCTGCATGTTTGCAAAGTGGTGTGAGATCAAAAGATGCTTCAGCTTTGACCAGTTTGATTTACAGGACCAGAAATAGGGATAAATCTTTATGTTCAAGGATGACTGAAAGATTATTAGAGTCCCTTTGGGCTGTGTGACCCAGACAGGAAGTGCAGTACATGCAGTGAGAACTTCATCATATTTTTTAGCTGTATAGAGTTTCATGAAATTGAGGGATAAATAATGGGTATGCCCAGAAAAAAAAGTATTCACAGAACAGTCTAAGGCATCTCTTTTAATCTTAGCTATAATACTATGCTTGATCCTTGAAGCACCAGGAAAATGTCTGTAAAGTGCTACAAAAAGAGCATGTGGGATTCTGGGAGGTAGAGTATTCCAGATTTCAAGTTTAATGGATGTATTTCCTGTTTGGTGAAAATACTGTTGTAACATCTCTGTTTAGATCCTTTCGTGTGAAGGTCACTATAACAAGAGATTGCCGAATCCTAGCCATGCCACTATGATGTTCCCTGTTGTAAAGGACAGGATGTTGAGGCTCTGTAATAGGGAAATAAACGGTAACCTACAGAGAAAAATGGTACATACCCAGAATCTGGTGTAGCTCAGTGGAAAACTATCTGCCTTTGCTCTGTTTGATCAAGGTGGAGCTTATGCTGAGAGATCAACTTGAGATGCTCAGAAAAAAAGAATGCAAGGGAACCTATATTCTAGGCCAAGAAATGTGCCATTGCTTTCCAGCATTAGATGGAAAGTATTTTAGGAGTTCCTAGGAGTCTCTATGCGTTTCATTTGGAAATGACAGCTTGAGTTATATCAAGTGCTTTGATCAGCATATGAGAAGTAGAAAGGAAAGTCTTGTGAGACTACGAAGTAGGAATAGAAAATTAAAGTCTGATATGTTCTCCTTCTTTTGAGAAATCCAGTGACTGGGAAAAATCTTTCCTTGGAAATGAAGGATGCTGAGGTGACGCTCAAGCATGCTAGATAATTTTTCAGCATAAAGTAGGACCCTAAAGTTAAAATGGCACAATGTTGGTGAATTTTTCAGAGGAAGTATATAGCTATAGTGAGGACCTTCCACATTTGTATAGCCCTTACACAACTTTTGTAAAGGTTTGACTGAGAAGGGAAGAAGGATGAGAGGGTGGTGGGAAGAAGCTCTGTGCCTGTGCTCAGAAAGTCTGTAGACTAAGAAGCTATGAAGAGATTTTGAAGATGCCAGTGGAAAAATTATGCACCTCCCCTGGCCTCCCATGTTTATCATGCTGCTAATAAGCCCAAGGATTTTGCAGTCTACAGTGATGACATTTCATATATGTCATCATTCCAGCGAATGCTGACTTACATCTTGCCACTAGGAATGAGTCTTGGAAAGCAGTTGAGAATTTGGATTTTCTGCAGTACTTACCTGAGTGTGGAAGTACCTGTTCTCTGATGCATCAGGGGGTTTTAAGAAGATACGGTCTTGACATTAATGAGCTGTGGTTGTGCCAGTGCAACCAATAGTAAATGCACTCAATTACATATTTTAAAGTTCCTGGATGGGAGTAGAAAAAAGAGATCATATCTTTTACACTTTATGTGTTTGCTGCATTTTTTTAGAAGTCATAAGGGATTATATGATTATATGGTAAGGACACTACAAGAAAGCAAATTCTGAGAGGAAGGGCGTATGTTACATCTCCATGGAGCTGAAGAAATGGCAACTGACTCCACTTATAAGATCTCCATTAATAAGAAAAACTGCTGTGAGAACATCCAAAGCAGAATCTGAATCACACTGACTTTGAACTGACTAAGGGCAAGGAAAATGCTGCTGGTCACAAATAAACACACAAACAGCACAAAAAAAACCCAAACCAAAAGAAAAAGGGAAAGGACGGGAAAGGGAAGGGAAGAATCGTAGTTAGCAGTACTGAAAGATGCTATATTTAACATTCAGCAAAGGAGCTGAATGTGGAAAGGAGCTGAGCGTGGAAAATATTAGCACTACTAACCTTTTTTCCTGTCAACTGCATTTATTATGGCATAAGTTATCTAATACTGTCACAGTGGTAGTAAATTGTGCCATTGTATTTGCGTAGATGTAATAACCATTCACTCAAACCATCCATCTGCTGGTAAAATACTCTCAGTCTTAGACTAATAGTATCAGAGAGAATACAGTAGATGAGAGATGTCGAATCAGCTGGTAAAGAAACATGCCAAGTTGTGTGTGCAGATCCCATGCTGTGCTTTGTCATACACAAAGACACGAACCCAAACAGTCCAACTAAAAAGCTCTAGGAAATACATAGAGAGTGAATGGTGGCAAAAGTCTACTAGGGGGTTAACTAAGCTGGGGGAAGTGTTCCTGTAACTCAGCAATTCATATCAGCCTGGTTATTCTCTGCGTCCTCTGCTGCTTGCGTGGTCGACAGTGATAACTCCAGATAAACTGTTGTTATTACGCATAGAGCGCAGAGGGTGATAATCGGGCTGCCTGTGCAGATGGACAGAGAAAAGCTCTGAGTGGTGGAAAAGAGCTGCCAGATAAAAAGCAGCAAGATCTGAGCTGCAAACATCACACACAGGAGTGGAAGTTCTTCCAAGAAACCACCCACATGTGAGAGGCCTAATGCAGGTTGTACGGGTGTCCTTTGTCACAGGACAGAAGAGAGGCTCTGTGTGTGGCAGTACAAGGGGGAACAAGTTCCTCTATGACTGCTGGCCCTCTAGTGATGCTTTGCTGAGGCTTCAGCTGCAATGATCTGATAGCACAAGGAGATGGCACTGGGATGAAGGACTTCTCAAGTGTTTGAAGTGAGACATTGTATATCTGCTTTAATATCGATTGCACATGCAATAGCAGGACTATGGGTAATACCCCAGCTCAGAGGGATACAACAGCTGTGATGAGCAAGAGTTTGAGTCCCCTACCCACGATAAAGTGCTGGTAGTCTGTCATGGCAGAGAGGGCTTGAACAAAGAACAGGCTTTCAAAGGCCCTTACATGGGACCTTTTCTAGAGTTGTCTCCCCAGCTATAAATATTTTCCCGACTGGGGTTCTTGCCAGGCTAGGATACACCTTCGTGCCACAGAAGGTGGCATTGCCGTGGGCATGGTGTGTCAGCCTGCAGTGACTCCTCTGGAGGCAGAGACATTATCTTCATGGCTCTGAGACACTGCATGGATGCTAATGACTTCAAGTCTCTGCGGGCCTTGGCTGCGCGTCAGAGAGGAATGAAGCTGTAGATTGAAAACCAGTGCCCTGTACTGCAGGAGTTCAGTGAACTACGTGCCTGGCATTTAGTTAGGTTATGTCTTGTTTGTGTGACTGTGGTGACATAATTAATTCTCATATAAAGACAAATACTCACACAAATTATGCAAAGAGAGGAGAAGAAAATGGTCTGCTTTAGAGCTTGCCATCCTTAATAGTATCCCCTTAAACACAGATGCTTCTCTGAGGGAACAAAGTGATGTGAGTGGGTAACCTGGAAGGTCGGCACAGGCACCATCCCTGTCGAGCGAGGCTCCGCGGGCAGCAGCTGCTGCCTGCAGTCTGGCAGCCAATACACCCTGCCTGCATTTTCTGTTATTCTCCTTTTGGTCCCTGATTTGTATGTGCTCCAAATGTGTTCTGGTTTACAGTAGGAGGAAAGAGGTGTCTTTGTGCCATTGAAAAGGCTAACTATGGGCAAAGATGGTAAAACTTCACAGTTTTTATTTATTATTGTAGTATGTGTGTATAGATTTTCCTTTTTTTTTTTTTTTTTTTAATTTTTCAGCTGTCCTGAGTTAAAACTGTTAACTGTTTCATTTCACTAGTATTGTAAAACAGACCAGTTGACCAAATTTAAAGCTGTTTTTTCGTAGTGAAGGAAGAGCCTGAAGCTGTCTCCCATACAGTGGAGATGCTGGTATAAAGCTGTGGTCTTACAACTTCTGTCCATGAACTGGGAATTCAGTACCATGGCAGATAGGAAGTGTCCTTGTTCCCCTGCATGAGGAGCCCAGAAGTTCATATACATCTGGAAATCTAAGTACACTCTCATCAAGGGCAGATTAGATAGGGCTTTGAGCAACCTGGTCTATTGGAAGATGTCCCTATCCACGCAAGGGGGTTGGGACTAGATGATCTTTAGGTCCCTTCCGATCCAAACCATTCGATGATTCTATGATCTCCAGAAGAATTGCAGACATACTGGTGGAAGAGGGTGGCACAGGCAAGCCTGCATTGCAGCTGACCCAGGTGCTGTCCTACACACAGGTGAGGGGAGATTATGCTACCAGAAACTGGAATTTTGTCTCTGAAAATCAGCTGTTGGAGGTTATTGATTATTTTGGGGTTTTTTTGTTTGTTTTTTGGTTTTTGTTCAGTATGTAAAGGTTTTGATTCTGTTTTGTTTTTTGTTCAGTAGGCTAAATTCTGGCTGTTAGTCCTGTCATTATTTCAGAAATTCAATCTAGAAGTACCTTTCAAAGGGAAAGATGTGCAACTATTAATTCCGAAAATTGAATCATAGCTGTTGGGACATGCTTCTGCTTTCTAGCATCCAAACTCACAGAACTTGTCTGATTAAAATAATTTTGAAGAAAGTTAAGACAGCCAGTCATATAATAGCAAAAGTTAGTGTGTATAGTCAGAATGAAATAAAAATGGACCTGTGATCAGCAACCTGAAACACTAACCTATGAAATAACTGGTGAATGAGATAATCATGATATGACAAGAAGTATTTTAGAACATTTTTTAAAAGTCACCTTGTTTTCCAACATTTCTTTTGCTTTCATTCTTTCTGAGAAGAATGGAGTACTAGCAATGAATGAAAGTAGAGATAACTCTTTTTTCTTTATAAAGTTGCTTTTTCCAGACCCTCATACATGCACCAAAGGCAAACCTTCATGAACTCAAGTTTTATTTGATAGCCTCTGTGCAAATGATTTCACACCAGCTACTTACAGGATGCTAATGTCCAAAAATAAGCGAACACCAGCAGTTTACTTACGGTGGGAGTCACTGCAATAGAATTTGAGTATTGTCCATTTTTAGCTAGTCACCTTTTTTAGGGGAATGGAGTTCAAGGTGGTTTTGACCAATTAAGTGTCCTAAATAGGTGCTGAAAACTTGTAGTGGGCTCTTAAGAGCTTAGGCTTATCAATCATTTCTGTGATTACTATTGTCAGAGATAGTGCATGATCTCTTACAAGGCTTGTCTGTATGTGTCATTACTTAGGTTTAAATAAAAATACAAGAAGTTCTTAACAAGGTTAATTAAGCTGGTATAAAAAAAACCTGCACAGAATCTCAATTAGGACTATATTGAGTTAACAAGGTTTAAGATTAATTGGATTAAACTTTGCTGAAATAAGAATGTCTATGAACTATATTGCATCAAAATGTGGGCACAGGCAGGTCAAAGTACTTTAAAGTAATATTAATGTAAAACTGCCATCATAGTTTATTGTTTCTGGTTTTATTATCTTCCATAACACTTCTTGTAGTTTTCAGAAAGTCAAAATTTAATGTCTGCTGGTTGGCTGTGCTCTCGCCTTTCTTAACAAGCATGAGTGACCTTTGATAAAGGGTTTGAAGTTCACATCTGCCAAAGATGACTACAGTTTCTAAGCATAACAAATGAATAACTTTTTCTTTGATCTTTCTGACATGCAGTCAGCCCTTTGAAGATGTTTCTGCAAAATTAATGATATATTTTTGGAGGACACCAAGAAAATGGATACTAGGCAGTGTTAATTGCCCTCCCCATAGATATGGTCATGCTTCCCTGAGATGCTTGCCTGTAGGGAGGTCTAGAGACATTTGTGTTGATCTCCAGTGGTGCAGCATCAACAGTTCCGAGAGCAGGAGAGGAGGGGGACATTCTTCAATGTATGAGGGTGATATCTGTAGCAGTTCAGCAGTTTAAGCCATTTGCAACAAATGGCCTACTGTTTATGTTCTGTTCTTGATCTAAATACTCTGGCTGGTTTTAAAACTTTAGAGATTGTGACAAAAGCTGGAATCAAGCACAGAATATATTTTGCAAGCTGTTGCAAAAGCAAGTATAGGCTAGGTGGCTGTTCTGTGGAGGCTGAAATAAGCTGAAGAATAAGAACAGTTGGAAACCTGAAGGAGGAGGTCAGATCATCTTCATTTTTGAGCAAGAAGAAAATTGAGGAGGTGTGATGAGCTAGAAGAGAGAATGAAGTCTGGAAGATCCTGGCATCGTAAATTCTCGAATTGTGGGGGATTTGCTAAGTGTGTTAAAATTTGATATGGAGATGGTGGAAAATGCTGGAAATGCTGCTGAACTCATTTTAGTAAATGAGGCCATTTTAGAAATTAAAATCAAGATTTCAGTCTTCCTTTACTCCAGTATCTAGATGAGAAGGTGGACAGTAGATAATTTGCTGTACTAAATGTTATCATGCAGTCCTGGAGTGCCGCGTGAATAAGAGTTTATCCCGTCATGAAGCCAGTCCCTGTGGGGTGGGAAAATAGGGCAGCATCTCTAGGACTGGGATGGTGAAGCTGCAACAACCTAAGCAATCCAGAGTTGAGGGGGTTGGCACAAACCCTACTTGATTTCCAAATCTTTTCAGAGTTTGGAGTGGAGGCAGGGTCCTTTTTCATTCCTTCACTTTCTGATGGCTGCTTTTGTGATTTTCTCTAGGTCTGTCAGTCTTGACTGTAGTCTGTTTTACTGCAAGCACCAATTAAGAGCCAAGCAATTGCTCTTCCTCCCAGATGGTTCCCTCTTCAATACGGGAAGCAATCTGTGCTGTAACAAGGCAGGCAGGAGCCCAAGCTGTAATCTTGCACACAGATCAGCGCAGTGCACAGGGTGAAAATGCATGAATAGCAGGGTGGGAGGCAATGGTGTAGTTAGCAGGGAAGAGCAGAACTGGGGTGGGAGAGGGGGAGAGGAAGAAAACTGCCTGGTGCTGTTTTGTTTGAGCCTGACTGGCACCTAATCCTGCTGGCCATTCAGCCTTGATGGTAGGTAGCAATAAGCTTGAGTACCAGCTGTGGCTTCCCATGTTTTTTTCAGCTCCTGTGAAAATGAGGCATTTCCATTTAATTTGCATCTTTTTTCTCCCTTCTCTTTCTCTAATGAACCAGTGAGTACAGCAAATACATGTATGCCCTCCTTAGTGATGCCTCCCCTCCTTTAAGCTGCATTTACTGTAAGATCCTTTTCAATCCGTTGCTTGCTTTAGATTTAGCGTCTCTTAATTCAGAGAAAATAACTGAAAGTCTCTGCTTATTGATGAGATTGCCTGCAGCTTCCAGCTGCTTCATGGCCACTTCTGTTCAGAACTCAGATTTCTGAGTGTAGAAATTCATTCACCCATTCAGTATCACCAGCATGGCCACATGGAGATTCTCCTGCTGGATAGTTTTTCCTTTAGTCTAAAAAAAAAAAATATTTTTAGAATATGGATTGAGAACATACTGGAAGAGCTACATCATTTTTTTCCCTATTTTCCAGAACTCTCAAGATCATGGTAGAGAAAGTTACTTCAAGTAACTTCAAGTAAAGTTGTTTCAAGTGCTGTTTGATCATTTCCAACAGTCAGTGTTTCAGGTTCTCCCTAGAAAGAACAATGCTGTACTTTATGTTAGAGCCCTGTGCCAAATAGGTTGCCTGAGCATAAAAAGCTGCACTGAATTAGTTCAGTAAATGTAAAAAGTACATTTCTCACTTTTCAGTGGACAGACCATGTTTAGAGAGTTTGGTCTGCTACAGAAAGGGCTTGGCTATGTCTCTGTCCGGAACAAGTCAAAATGTTCACAGTATAGATAGCCAAAAAAAGGTATTTTCAATTAGCAGACAGGCATTGAGTCTTTTGAAAGTGAATATAAGTATCTTCTGATGCTAAAAGACTTACTAATTTTTTACAGAATCCTTGAAATTGTAGGAAAACATAATTAAATCAAAACCAAGCCTGTTCTCCTGGAGAAGGAAAGCAAACAGACATTAGAGAAAACAGTTCTGTGACATGGCCTTGAGTTATTTGGCTTGGGCTGGTCTCTCATATTTTTATCTTGAACCTGTCACTTTTTTATTTGCTGCTGTTGACTGACTCCAAGTATTGCAGGCAGTTTGGCTGATCAGGTTCAATGTGATGCATGCTATATCTTGGATGCCAGAGTCACTACAAACACATCTGGCTGGACTTCAAGCTCCAGCCCCTGCTATGTGGTTTCTGTCATTGCAGTACATGACATTTTCTCAGAAATTGGTATATTATTTTGTTAAGCATCTAATTTTCAGTGGAAACTGTTATAGTTTTCTGCCCAGTGAGACAGTCTGGTGTCCAAGAGGACTGACAAGAGACATCTTAAACAATTAAGGAAGAGCATTTGGCTCTTCATTACAGCCTCACTTCTGGAAGTATGTTTACCACAATGCATCTCGATACAACAGAGTATTTCTTCCAACTACATTCACTAATTCCATCTGCTTTGAGCAAGATTCAAAAACTATTCAGCAAGAAATGCCTGTAGTGAGTGGAAGGTAGCTGCCATGGTTGCACAGCACCATTTGCTTAAAGCAATTGTAAAATTTTGTGTTGAAGTTATTTAACCCCTATTTTTGATTTTTTTTTTCTAGTTTTTTTCATCACACCTTAAATTTTATTCTATTACCATTAGACAGAAACCTGGAAAATATCTATGTCAAAGAGCTGAGCTAAGGAAAAAAGACATAACTTCTAAATAAAGGTAGTCAGGTACCTCATGAAATGCCACTAATCCACTAATGGGACACCAAGCATCTGTCATAGCATTCAGATGATTACCTCTTCTCCAGTGGGCTAGCAGTGCTGAGGTTGACCAACTAGATTTATCCTTGAAATCATGTCCTAGGTGTTGATGGCCCAGGCTGGAGTAATTTTGTCCTGCTTAGCTATAAGACCTGTAGGCATGGTTTGATGCTGCATTGCCCTTTCCAGCAGCAGGATGCTCTGGGTTAGGATCCTGACTACATGGAGGCTTGAAGTGTTATCTTTTAGTGTCTTCTGTCAATTGCTCTGAGTACTTCTTTCTTCAGGCTTGAGCACTGTTTACAAAATGATTTTCTTGGGTAAGAGTCTTCAGTATCTCCTCATATACAGAAGGAATGCTACATCAGTAGTCTTTGTGAATGATTTAAGATTTGTTTCCAAATGTGCACACTTGTTCTTTTATATAGGTGCTTTTTAGTAGCAACAGTAAGCCATATTTATTGGTGGATGGTGCATCTGAAGAATGCAGAACATGAAGGAGTCATGTGGGGCTAAGGTCAGTTGCCTAAATGAGGCATCTAGTGCCATTTCAGATGCCCTAGGACATCTGAAGATGTTCTCCAGCTGTTAGTATCCAGGGGTATTCTGTATGTGCCTTGTGTCATTGTATCAGCTACTCTGTGCATCTCAAAAAGCTTGGGATGCACATGCTTAGGCAACCAAGTCAAGCTCTTTTTAAAAAGTCATCCAGAGTTTTCATTTATGTAATCCTAAAAAGATCTGGCTTTGTTAGGAAAAGTGGGAAGCTCAGATTCCTGAGTAGCTTCTGTGGGGTTTTGGGGAGTTCTCTGGTTTGTTTTGAGCTGTAGAGAGTAAAAGTCAGAGTGATGATGATAAACTTGGACTCTGGCAAGGCACGCGTATCAACTGCTGCCCTGATTAACACAGGCTGCTCAGCAGCAAGGGCTCGGGGCTCGGGGAACATGCTGTACTCAAATTATCTGGCTTAGAAATGCTCTCCACTTGCCATTTGCAAGCGGGGACAGACAGAAGACAAACATTTCTTCCCCTAAATATGGGACTTGTTACAGCTCAGTTGCTTGGCAGTCCACTTGACTGTAAAATAAGCAGACTATTAAGCAATGCTACTGGTTTCCTGCCTTCTATGGCTTCGTGGGATGCTCTGTGATCTTTGGACCGTGAGCGCCTTTGCAGCCCTGCCCTGCTCTGCCCTGCGAGGCAGCGGGCACCGCTCTGGCTTTGGGGGGGAGGCAGTCACTGTGCTTTCAGGTGTTCCTCCTGCTGGTTTTTTTCCTATATGATGCTGCATTTCTATTCCTACCACTTCCCTTTCTCCTTTTAAGCTAATTGGCAACATGTTGCTGCTGTCTATATTTACACTTGGAGGGTATTTACACTGTGAGGAGAGACACTGAGTGCAGCAGCTGCCTGTGCTTTCCCTGTAGCTAAACAAAGTCATGTATACTGACACTTGCAGATCTCTTCATCATTTATTTCCTCCTAATCCGAAACAAATTCTTCTCTTTCAGCCTTTTATGGGCCTACCCCTAACTTTTAACTCCTGCCTTGATGTGAAAAAACAGAACCAGCTCCTTTTAGGAAAAAACACTTTGCATTATATTTTTATTGTATATGTATACTTATGTGGCTATCCTGTAACTGGAGTAGTGTCACCTGTCCCTGAAAGCTGCATCTGTATTTCCTGTGATCAAAATAAAAATGCTGGTTATTAATAATTATTAATAGTTATTGCTACTAGTAATAGTTCTGAATAATATTGATAAAATGCAAAGACATTATTCCAGATTCCATTATTCCAGAGCATGTTTTTTCCTTGAGGTCACTGGAAGAAAGGCGTTTAGAGGAGCTGGGTATATGTTTGTAGAAATTACTTCGGATTCTGGTATATACTTCACCTTGGTATGCTCTTTTTGTACTGTTCTATGTAGTAAGTGACCAGAGCAAAATAATTTAACCAATAACTATAAAATCAAGGAATAGACCAGAAAGGGCAGTTACCTGTAGGATAAAAACTGACAGTCTCATTTGATGCCAGTTCACAATGCATTCTTGTATGTTTGACATAGAGAGTTGAAAATTTTTAAAAATTTTATTCTTTTCATATCATGTAATTTGACTTTCCCAGCCAGTGAGCCCTGAAGTGTAATTAATGTCTCCACAGGAAGTACTAAATGAAAGAGCATTCAAATATGGGAATTTGCAGAACTGTAGTTAGCTACTGACTGCAATACATTTGGGTAAGCAAGACATTTAAATTTGAGTTGGGCAGCATCTTGAACCTGTCTTGCAGTGGTGGGGAAAGACCTCAGTTTATCAGGTACGCAGCATGCTGATGAGTATGCACAGAAATCTAGGCTGTGGGGGGTGATGTTCTGGTCCATCAGTGTGGATGTAGGAAAGCTCAAGTCTTGTAAGTGTAGATCAGAGCAGGGTTCTGAACAGCAAAGCACCTTTTCAGGTATTACTTACTGTGAAACCCATAGTAAGATAGACAGTAATGCACTCCATTAAATGCAAAATCCAAATCATTCACACACATGAATTTATTGTATTACATACATACATTAAATTTAGATGCAAAATTAGCATCATATCTAGTTATTTCAATGTATTGCTCTTTAATACCAGCACCAGATTTACTGTCAGAAAAGAGGCAAAATACAGGCATGCTCACTATCTACACATACAAACTGCACAGAGGAAGTCCTACATTAAACAGAATTCTAGATCACTTTTCAAAGAAAGCTGACTTTAATGAAATCTGTCAGATGCCAATTGTACAAACATGCTTTGATGCCTTTAAAATGATAGATCGTTATTTTTCCAGAGGGGAAAAGCTTATATGGAGCACACATATTAATTATGCCCGAGAAGACAGAAAGTTTTTAACATTTCAAATAAATGTGGATGTGACATTTTATCTGAGTTCTTTCATGATTTTGGGTACAGGTCTCATTAGATTCAGCTGTTTATGGCATGCAACATACAGAAGTATATTTACCTCAAAAAAACTGCAGATAGGGATTTAATAGAAAGGTTGAGGGACAAACTAAGTCAGAAGGGGTTCATCACTTAATAAATGGACCTAAGTTTTTCTTTTGAAGGGTGTGTCGATATTGTGCAGTGGAGAGAACTTCAAGTGAGCTAGTGGTTTCATACCAAAGCAATAGTGTTCCTCAGCACTGTCCTCCAGTTAGTCTGTCATACTGTTTAGCAGGTTTTTTTCCTGCTGTCTTGGATGATAATCAGCATCTTCACATGGCATTGTTCTGTGGGGCAACATAGGGGTTCTGAAAAAGTACACAGTCATTCAGGCTGCTCTGTCAAACACCTTGCTCTGGCATTTAGATGTTCTCTGCATCTTTTACAGGGTCAGGTTTGTTCAGATCCGTGCTAGGTTTATATTGTTAAAGGGGTTGTGTGATGATAGTTGGTTCCTGGCTTTTCCTTTTCTACCAGTAAATATTCTACCATTAACAAATCCCCTTGTTTTTCTTCTGAACTAATTTACAGAATCATAAAATCATAGAATGATTTGGATTGGAAGGGACCTTAAAGATCATCTAGTTCCAACACCCCTGCCTTGGGCAGGGACACCTCCCACTAGGTCAGGTTGCTCAAGGTCTTGAGTAGAGATATTTTTAAAATCCCATTATAATGTGCACTTTATCTAAGATCTTCCAAATGATCCTAGTAAGATATGCCCTGTTCCTGATATTAGGAGTTTTTGAAGTGTATTAATTCAAACCTCTCAAATTATAAGGTATTTTCAAAAATCTTGATCTATGTTTGCTTCTTACTACTGTTCCAAGAAGCATTTTATCATCAATTTGCTTATTTTACTATTTTGGTTTAATCTAATTTGCATTAAATTTAGATTGTCTCACAGTCAGAAATTAAATAATAATTTTCAAATATTGGGCAAACCTTCATTTTATTGTTCCTTCCATGGCAAAAAATTCTGCTTATGTCAATACACTGAGGAGGAATGAAGGTATGAGGGTATTTTTGCTCTAGTCACCCAGGCTGTTCTCCAGGAATAAGCAAGACATGAAATTTGGTCCTGAAGATAAAAAACAGTCTGGGGAAATAAATATATATATCTCCAATCTATTTGTAGTGCTAACATCACATTTAGAGATTGTTAGGAAGATTCTAGCTTGCAGTAAGAGGAAGATTGGAGGAAAACACTGAGTCAAACCTATCAAATGTGGTTACACTGCTTCAGTGGTAGGTCTTGGATAAATACATTGGCTTTCTCAGCTTTCTTTAAAAGACATCTTGATATATTGCTTTCCAGTATGGGCTACATAAAACAATTGCTAAATACATAAACAAACAAATCTCACGCTTTCTGTGCTATAGAGGCACCTCTCTCCTGCATGCCAGTTAAAGATCACATCTCAGATGACCTCTTTACCCAGCTCTTTGCTCTAGTGAAAGACATCTAAAGGATCTTAAAAGCTTGATTGTAACCTATGCAGAAGACAACTGTTTCAGCATCTCTCAAGGACTCTTTGTGACTAGTTCTAAGTAGGGTGAAGAAAACCATTTCCGTATGAGCTTCATCACAGTGCTGCAAAGATTCTGGGCTGCACTGTGATCCCTGAGACATCCTGGCAGGATTCAGGGACCTGTACAGCTATCCAAATTGCACTGGGCAAGTGGGAGATTCCTGCCTTTTCAGCAGAGCTGGGAAGGCTTCAAGTAATCTTAACACGCTCCTTTGGCTTCGTATTCTAAATCGCTTCTAGAAGGTAGTGAATCAAGAAGGCTTTAGGTAGCAATGTGGGTGAGGCTTCAATCTATGCAGTAAAGCAGAGAGCTTTTAATTAGTTGTTGTGAGTCACCTGTAGTACAGAGGAACAACACTCAATATGTGGTGCTTTCCTAATATCTTGCAGAGAAGGTATGTGAATGAACTGTACAGGATACCTGGGTTCATTTCTAACCAACTGCCCTTGGACAGCAGCAAATGTCAGAGTTGAAGAAGATGAAGGTTTCATCCCCTGAGGATAACAGAAACTAACCATACCTCCTGTCACTAAAGTCTGTCAAGATCAAGAGAGTATTGTCCCCACTAGGTTGGGCAATGTCAAGAAGGTAGGTAAGGAAATGGGGAGGACAAAGGAAAAATTACCATTAAATCTGTAAATAAAAAACAAACCAACCCCAAACAGTACCCAAAGAAAGAAGGAAACTATGTCTGTCCCTTTTCATCTTTGCCATCCCTCCTCTGAGGCATGCAGACATTCACAGATCAATTGTATAATAAAAATCAATATAAAAATTGCGTAACAATTGTATAAAGTAAGGTGCCTAAAAGGAGCAGAATAGATTTCCTGTAGTAGCATAAGAAGGCTTCCTCTAAATAAAGGCTCTCAGATTTCAGTAAAGTTCTTTGGAAAAGTCCCTGCAGTGACAAACCTGTTCCCAGCATCTGCAGCATGACAGATAACTAGAAATGGCAGCAATACAGACAGCAGTAGCCAGTCAAGCAACCTATTTTTTTTTTAATGACTATTTCATTAGCAAAAGTTTCTTGTGTGGCAGACTGTATTAAACACCAGATGAAATGGTCTGAGCAGATGTACAAAATAATGAGACAGATGTTTTTGTCCATCAGATCTATCTTTCTGAATGTTCTAGGATGATTAGTGCCTGGAAATAAGGCACAGATGATGCTTTCTTCTGTTTGATATATATGGCTGCTAATCATAACTGATGTGCAAGGGAAAAGGTACCACCCAAGAACTGTGCATTCTGCCACAACCATCTCCCTGACAATTTACTGGTGTAGCCATGGCACTCTTCTGGAGGCAAGATGGCTTTACCTGGACAGGATTTTTGTGGAGTTGTTAACTGTACCAGGAAAATGGCAGAGGCATCAGATTTCTAGGGTGGAATCCTGGTCCTGCTAATGTTGGTGGCAAAGCTTCCTCTGGCTACCAGCTGGGTAGATGGATTTCACTTGTCATTCCCCTCTGAGATAGCCACTGACGTAATGTTTACTAGTGCTTCTCTGTATCCAAGGTTCCCCTTTTAAATGTGAACTTGATGCATACTGTTTAGCAATGCAGTTTGAGATTTACCATGGAAGGACACTGAAGTGCTAAGCAAAATTTATTAGAAGTGATAATCTCCTCAGACTAATTGGAAAAAACAAATAAACTTCCAGGAATGCAAGCCTTTCTGAAGGATGTCACTTATTTTGGCTCCTTTTTCCTTTGAGTTATTGAGGCTTTCTTTTGGATATCCAGTTTTGGTATCTTCCATGTTTGTGGTTGCAGAGATTTAATGGTTGTGACAGCCTGAAGACAGAAATGAGGTGGTTGAGGACTGGAAGAATTAGTAAATCTCAAGGAAGGATGGTGGAAAAAGACCCAAACTTAATTGGAAAAAAAAACATTGGAAGATATTACAGCCATATGACTAATTCTTTATCAGGTGACATTCAGTCTATTCAGATACTGAGATCTATTTAGATTTTCCTGGATTTTTCCTTTTTACTTGGGCAAGATAGCATACCAAATATGGAAATACAATGGTAAATTGGAAGGGCTATAAATGTCCTTTAGTATTTACAAAATGAGTAATTAGGCAAACACTGGGAGATTTTGGTTGGCAATACCTGTTAAGTTCTATTCATTTCTTTCTGGATCTGCTTTTAGTCCTGTCTCATGACAGACAAGCACAGATCCATGTACTGCTGATGTAGGCAACATACCCTGCATGCTGTTTTTTCATCAGTATTTCATGTTGGATTCTGAAGTGACCAAAACAACAATAACAACAGAAACAACTAGGGCCATTCCCTGGAGTCCCAGGTTTCCTTGCAAGGAACTTATTTTTGCACATGTGACATCATTAATAAAGGCCCTTTTTTTAGATATCCAGAAGTTATTTTTCTACTAATTCTATATTAGAAAGCTCAATTATTATTCTGCATTCTAGCAACTGCAATTAATCTCACTTTAGAAAATGGTTTCAGACAAGGATAGAAATCTAAAAACAGTATCAGGATGAGTACCAAAAAAAAGAGAACCACCTCTCAATCTCTTTAGCTCTGATAATGTCAGTTTGAAAACTGGCATAATATCAGTCTGTTGTTGCAAGATTAGGAAGAGTCAGTTCCTGTTTTCTAAGTGCTTTGAACATTCAGACAAAAGTGCAAGTGCAAAAATGTTTATTAACATTTTATAAAATCCTCATCAAAGTTATGCCTACCCTCACTTACAAATAGAAAATAATATCTATGTCAAAATAGGCTAGAAGAGGTCTGTTTTGTTGGAATATTTTTTTCATTCTTTGTTATATGAAAGGCCATAATAGAAAAAGTATCTTGATGAAAACATTCATCTAGAAGAGGTTACAAGCAAACAGATTGTGAAAAAAAATAGCAGCAGTAGGATGGGTTATCTTCTTCGTTTAATATCAGGCATTCTCAACACAATTTTTTCTGTTCTCTGGGAGGAAAAAAAAAGTGCCTATTCAAAAGTGTTTCTGGGCTGAAGTGTTTTCTGTTGCTTTACCTTGAAGCAAGACAGTAAATAATCTCATTTTTTGTAGTTCAGAAAAACAGAGGGAAATGCTATCCAAGGTCATGAGCCTAAAAGCCATTGAGCAACTGCAATCAATACCTTGCATTTATTATTGGAAGCAGAGTTGTCCTGAAGGTTTTGCTACTGCAGCAAACAGCTTTGGAGTAGTTCTTGAGCTGAATCAAACAACCATAATCTATTGAAAGCCCTCAGCTTAATAAATAATAGTATGGTTAAATGCTTGGTGCTACACACAAAGGCTTAGCTGCTGAGCTGCTGGTACTGTTAATTGGAGATGGAAAGCTAAGTCCCTGGGCTGGAAATCTGCTCCTTGGAGTCCATCTGAAGCATAGGTTATCTGGGAAACTGTGTGCAGGGTCTGTGGCTCAGTAGCACATGAAAGTGAGAAGTGGAGGAAGGGGAAAGAGAGCTGGGGGAAGAAGAAAAAAATACAGTAAGTGAATTTTGGAGTTTCTAATATAAGTTATGACAGATAATCTTTTGGGATTTTCTGTGGTGCTCAGTGGAAGAAGAGGTAACAGGCACAAACTTGAACATAGGAAATTCCATTTTAACATGAGGAGGAACATCTTTACTTTGAGGGTAGTAGAGCACTGGAACAGGCTGCCCAAAGAGGTGGTGGTGTCTCTGCCTCTGAACATATTCATAACCCTCCTGGACCTGTTCCTGTGCAGCCTGCCCTAGGTGGTTCTGCTCTGGCAGGGGACTTGGTCTAGATGATCTCCAGAGGTCCCTTCCAACCCCTAACATTCAGTCTTGAATCCTAAGTGAGAAATGAAGTTACATAAGGCACAGTGTTTGTGACTGATGACATGAATTGTCACCGTGTCCTCGTGTTTGCCCTGACTGGTGAATACTGGTATCTCCAGCCACACCTCTGTCTCCAGCCAAAGGGTGCTGTGCCTGGGTCAAGACACTCTGCACTGTATGATAAGGCAGCAGAGTTAGACCTTGACCCCTTTGGCACTGAACTGGTTTTAACCTCTTTCTTAGTGTTTTTTTTCTAATGGAAGTATTACCATGGCCCTCTGATTCCATGGTAGTGCAACAGAGGAGCTGAGCCTGTCAGAATGGGGTAGGAAATGGCAGTACTCACAGGCATTTAACACCCATTTGGAAAATCTAGGAAGAACAGGCTAAAACAAGGCATGTGCCCTTTAAAACAGAGGGAGAAGCAAAGGTAAACTGAAGGTTTGCTGCTCAGGGGTTGTGGGCCAGGGCACAGTGACCCATTGCCACGAGGCTGCCACCAGCACCACTCCTCCTGCCAGCTGTGCTGCATCGCTCCTGGGAAAGGTTAAAGGAAGTATTTCATTCTTCCTTTAAATAAAATGAGTAGCCGTATTTCCTGGTTATCTCCACTCGTCCTTCAAATCTGTTAGTTCATCAAACACTTTTTTGGCATTTCTTCTTTGCCTTTTCAGCTGAACTACAGGGGAAGCTGATTTTAGGGAAAGTTTTGCAATATGATTTAGTGAGAAAAATAATTTATTTTTTTTTGTCAGTGGGAACTTTGACTAGAGTTTTTTCTCATCAGCATTCATTGTGTACTTGGCCCATCTTTGTTTCTCATGCAATTAGGTTGTGTACTGAAAAGTGGCAACTTAGGTTAAACTCCTCAGAAATGAATGCTGCTGTCTCTTCCTGACAGAAAATGCAAAACCAGAAATTTATGCAGTCTGGTTCCTTCTACTTTCTGAGACCATTCCCAAAGCATACAGATGAGATAGGAGAGTAGGCTGTATCTACTCTGCTTTTTTCAAGAGATGTTTCAAATTGAAAGTAAATTGAGCCAGATGACAGGCAGAATGAATAATTTACAAATTGAAGAGGAAGAAGCTGCAATGGAGGCAAGCAAGTGGATGCACATCACAGAAATAAAGGCAAGAAGAGGCTTTAAAACTACTGCAGCATGAAAGAAATTAAAAATGGCCTCGTGAGCTGGAAGCTGGTGTGCTAGGGAAATTAATTTACAAACTGCAGGTGTGCCCTGAAGAGAAGGAAGGACAAACAATTCAGTCCTTTGGACCCAAGCGACCACCTCAGCTAATCAGATGTATGGAAAGCACTTTGGTTTCCACTGATGCTTGCCTCGAGCAAAAAATCTTAATGAGCCCATCTGCTAGCAGAGCCTCTGAGCATTCCCTGTCAGCTCTGTGGAGTGCTCCTGGTGATAAACATTTCAAACAAAGGGAGTATAGCCATGGTGAAAAAAATTCTCTCTGCTCAGAGCAAAACAGAGAAAGCAGCAGTGGTCTATGCAGAAATAAAATGATACAGTTAATAACTGTCAATTGAGAATCCCAGGCTTTTAGCATTTTATTTCTTGATTTTGCTTTCTTTTTTTCTATTATTTGGTCTTATCAGTAAGGATCTGGCAGAAATTGGTTGTTTCAGTATGAAGTAAGTGTGAAACTGCAGGATAAAAATTCTGTTTCCCCTTGCTAGCCCGGCTGAATGGGAGCTGCTCTGCTTGCTCTCGGTGTGCTCTGCCCCTAAAAACATCCCTGGCCACTTCAGTGAAGAGGCCTCTCCGTACCTACTCCTCGGGGGCTTGTTTTCAAACACCCAAGCAGCATAACTCTTCTAAGTTTTCCCTAATTATCCGTTTGATTTTCTGTGCTATGTGTTTACTTGTTATTTTGTCTGAGTGATGTTCATCTAACACTGCTTCTTCTATAGTATTTGCCTGAATTTCCCCATACTATGGGAAAGACGTCTGCAGCATTTTGTGGCACTTCAGTTCTTCTGGCATATATTGATGGAGTTGGCATTTTCTCACAGCTGAGCAGTATTGACAGCAGTGGAACTGGCAGATGGGGCAAAGAGAGCTTTGTTTTTCTGAACAATGTCCTCTTGCATTTTTTTTTCTTCACCTCATAGGAGCAATCAGGCAAAAGATTAAAAATGTTTCCCTGCTTTTGAAAACCAAGAAGAGCAACATACTGAAAATGGCAGTGAAAACCACTGCGAAGCATCTGCCTAGCAGATTTCTAGCTCCAGTTTGAGACAAAGTAATCTCTGTAGGTTTTACCTCTTTGGCAGTATTAAATTAACTTGGGAAAGCTGACAATGTAAATTAACTTGGGAAAACTCCTACAGAAAAAAAAAAAACAAAACCCACAACAGCTTTAGGGAGAAGATAATGACTCTGTGGCAATTAGTTAATTACCCAAATTAGGAATGTACTTCAAAAGCTACTAACCTGTAGTAGTTTCCTCAGGAGCCTTGCTTCTCAGCAAAAGGAAACCACTGCTTTGGAGAAGTCTAAAAAACTATTATAACATTTCCAGTTTAAGAGGTGCATTTTTCCTCCCACATCAAAGAAGACTGGTTTTATTTATTTAACAAAAAAAAAATTAAATTACTTCAGGGCACAGGACTTTGTTAATGGGGAAAAAAATCTGGGTTTTGAAAAACAATTAAGTTTTTGTGTGTGTGTTTGTGTGTTATGCTTCACTGAGAAAATGGTTAATGCTTTTGGGAAATGGTTAATGCAGTATCTCTTTATCAGTGCGTTCATGCAGAAATAAACAAATCTTGCCCCACTGCATGCCAGCCAAATACATTTTATAATACGGCTACAAAATGGAAACATTTTTTGATACCATTTCAAGCTCTCAGACCTATTGGCATCTCCTGCCTTTGTCTTCTGCTGTCAGTATCAGCTCTGTGTTTGGCTTTTCCAGCGAGCTGTAGCACGTATTTGGGTGTCATGCTGTTCCTTCCAGGCAGCAATGCCTTAACAAGCCCAGGTGGTTTTCCTTAATTCCCCTGGTTAACGATGTTTGCTGTTCTCAAAGTTTGGGATCTTCCTGCTCAGTAGCAGCACTTCAACAAATGAAATATTAATTGCAGAATACGAAAAAGAGGTTTTCAAGGGACCCATTCTTTAATAATGCTAATGTTGCTAGAGCTCAGGGAAACCTCTTTCGGGAAGCTATTTCTCATCATAAGAAATAGCAAAGGAAACAGGAAGATGGTAGCCAAATACAGGGATACTGAAACCTAACACAGGTTGTAGCCTTTGTATTTTCTTCTGCAGAGAGATTTTAAGGCTGCAAAGCTGCACTATTTTTTTCTTCTAGTCCCCTTTACATACCCTCCCGTGCTTTCCTTCATCTTCCAAACCCTTGATGTAATGAGAGCAGGCAAGTCTGCTTTGTGGGCTACCATAGCTTTGACTGTCATGCTGTCCTGGGACTGGATGGACCAAGATGAGGTCTGCTGGAAAGCACTGAATGAAATACCGTTCTTTGGAAATAATCCACTATTTTCTGTAATGCCTTTTTGTGGCTGGGAGGATGATAGTACCAGAAGCAGCCCTTGGAAAAGGCCAGAAGGGTTCACTTTGCTGATGTCTTTGGAATGTGCTACATGTAACTGAAGAAACCTACAGGGGGATTGTGAATGAGTGCAAAGATCTCTGCTGCTTCTACGCATGAAATGTTACTCAGGGCTCTTCTTAAACCAGGAGCAGGGAACGCAAGCCCCAAAACATTGCATGGAAAGACTTGTAGGCAATGCAGCAGTGAAGCTGGGACCAGAAGCCACGCTTTATTGCAAATTCAGTGTTGCTCTAGTATTATATATCCCTAAGTGCATCTCTCTAATGGGCACTTCAAGCCAGAAAGTCAGCTGCCCTTCTCTCAGTAAGTATTTCGTGCTTCGAATAATGAGCATTAAGGGTTTTGTTGGTTATTTAAATGCCACAATTCCAAGCACTTAAACACACTTAGCAGGTTCCGAATCTCTCTGTTTCTGAGCCAAGTGGCGTTTTGAAAAGCATTAAGTTAAGTAGTCTCCCACAATAATTTTGCATTCCTCCTTTGAGCTTTCTGTACTAGAGCGCACTTTGAATGTATTGCTGTATTGATTTTGGTATTCTGCCATCCTCAAAGTTTTCTTCTGGATTTTTCTGCTGAAGCAGTTGCTCATTCAGATGCATGTTTTCAGAGGGGGTCAGCTCCATGTGTGCTCCATGTGACACTTGGAGGTCACTTTGCTGTTGCTCTTCCTCAAGAGCTGTACTGGAATCCAGTTCTTAACCACATGTATAGGGAAGCTTGGGAGTGGATGTGATTCCCTGGCTGTGGAATATTTGTGCTGGCATTCCCCCTGCAAAAAAATTCTGGAAAATTTTGCTACTGCATTAAGAAAAAACATGATAAGTTAATCTTAAAAGACAATTTTTCCAGGGTGATCTGAGAAGTTCAACTTAAAGGACAGCAGAAAAAATCCCAATGCAGTGATTACCACAATTAACCACCATTACATGAGGATTAACATAGCCATGGTTACTAGTCCTAGATATACTAATGTGAGCAGAAGAGGAACAAGCAGATGAGAGAAAACTGCAGCATTTTGATGTGCTGTTTTTGCAGCACAGAGCAGTGCTGAAGTAGCATTCAATCATGTTCAGAAATGACTACAGCCATGGTCACTGGATTTGCTCAGTGCTCAGATCTTACCAACCCTTGGGAATGGACAGCTGAGCTCCTGAGGTTCAATCTCACCTCAGTGACTCACTGCTTGCCTGACCAAACTTTCAAAACCAGTTTCTAATTGCAGACATTTGATCTGAACCATCCTGGTCAGATTTTTGAGGAACTTGGGAGTTCCCATACCTCAAGTCAGAGTCAAGGGGGGAAACTTGCAAAGATCTTCAGCCAGTACCTGCCTATGTTTTGGGATCCTGATGCACATGACATAGTGGAAGGGAAAGGCAGTGTTGCTGACTGGCCGTGCTTCTGGCATGCCCTTCCTCTAGCTCAGCATCTTTCTTACAGGTCAGTGCACAAAAACCTGAAAAACACCAAGATATAACCTGTGGAGAAATGCCCCCTCTCCATTTTTAATTTTTGTTGTTGTTGTTGTTGTTGTTGTTTTTTGACGATGCTTTCAGCATTGTGGCATCTGTAATCCAGCTATACTTTGTTATGAGATGACATGCAGGATATTTCCCTAGAGTTATTTACAGAAATCTGGAGCGCACCCTTCAGCTGCTTGATGTCCACCTGGTCGATCCAGGCAGGAAAATGTGTATTTACTTTCACAGGTTCCAGGCTGGACCTAAATGTGGGGGTTCCAAACACAGCTAAGTGTTTTACCTAATCTTTAAATTTTCAAGTTAGGGGCCAGTACAGTATGCAACTGGGTCAATAATAGGGTTGAGAAGGCAGGTTATAGTGAGTCCTGTGTTGGTGTTAGTTCTCATGCAAACTTTTAATTTACCAGGTATGCCTTGTTTGGCTAATTTCATATTGTATTTTTCAATTCTACCTGCTCATTGTTTGCCTTAGGAGGAAACAGGATTTGATGATAGCTGGTGTGTCACAGAGTGCTGAGGCCGGTGTATCTGGGCTGTATTTCTGAGCAGCCTGAATGCTGTGGCAGGTCAAGGGGCAGTTCTGCACAGTGCTAATGCAGCCCTGGTGAGTTCTGCCTGTAAGTCCTACCCCACTCTTGCTGTAGTGTTTCCTGTCTTTATGACGAGACCTCTCTCTGAAAAGATTTGGTGATTTAGACAAAAGAAAGAACAATTAATGATGACTATATTGGATAGAATTCTATTTCACAGTTGCTTTCAGCCAGGTCAGCCATGGCTCATTAAAGCCACCAAATATTCAGTAAGAAAAACAATGGGTGTCTTGTGCTGCCTTTTTGCCTGGGATTTCATCAAAGGCCAAATCAATAACATCGTTATTTTTTATGTTAATGAGGTAGTCTAAGTCACATTTTATTTGTCTTCTCATGGAACAAAACAAGCTTTAAAACAATTGACAGTCAGTTCTGTCTGGTGGGCACATGAGACCTTTGGAGGAAATCACAGTGGAGAGAGACTTGTAGGGGCAGGAAGACCTCCCCAGCCACAAGATGATCGTGTTGTGAAAGTCTATCTTCCTGCTATACGTTCTGTGATCCATAAGGCTGTGTGAGAGGGGTGCTCCCTCAGCCTCCACTGTGCCCTTTGCCATGAATTTGGTTGGGAATTTTCTCTGGAGTTCACTCTACTGAAAATCTTTATTATGCTAAATTCTTCCCTAGAGTTTCTCCTTATCAGTCAGGTCCTGAATGCAGATTGCAGTTCTGTCTATGGAGCTACTGCAGAGCCTATTCCATGCTAATAAGTTTTGGGTGTCCCAAGAGACTGGTAGACAATGGAAATTATACAGCATTTGTCAAACCTGCTGCCATGCTGTCATTTAAATACCCCAAAATAGAGGCAAATTTTTTCTACTTAATTTGTCTTCTTTTCCATTTGGTACAATTACCATGTGAGTCAGTCAGCTTTAAGAATGTTTTGAAGGGGAAAGTTGATTATTAGGTACATAAGAATAATGAATCATGCTTGATGGAAAATTATTTTTTCCTTTCTTTTTGTGCCACATTACCCAGACTATCAATTACTGGAAAAAAAAATAAAATCCCTGCCTCATATGGAAATTCCTCATAGGTAGAAATTTTTCATGGGAGAAAAATGGCATAAACACCCTCTTGATTTTTTAAGTTGGAAGCATAAATGAGTATTCAATGAAAGGATAATGATACGAGCTATTACAGATCTCCAGGGAGTTTTCATGAGGTTGCTGGATCTAATTATGAAAATGTTTTCCAGTCACCTCTATTCCAAGAACCACCTTGCAATTTCTTGTATGCAAAGGGATCAGCATCTTTAGAGACTCTCAAAATAGATGTGCTATATTGAGAGGCTATGAAGGTTGGAACAGAAATGTCTGGAATAGAATACTTCTCCAGAATAAAAATACAAAATTTTAAAAAAAGAAGTATCTGAAAAACAATCATAATTTTAGTCAAGATGAAAATTTCAGCCATATTTTTTCAATTTTTGTCATTGCCAAATTCATTTTTTTGGATGAGCAAAACATGATGATCCTCGTCTTCTTATGCCTATGGATGCAACACTCAAGCAAGGATGGAAGATGTAGCACTGCTCTTATCTGTAGTTTTAGTGCTCAAAAACAATCCTGCATAGTACAAAAGGAAACATAAAAGAAGGGTGCAGGGCAGCCAAGAGTGCTTTGTTCTTGTGCCTCTCTTTGTCTTAGTATGGGAATAGCTTTTCCGAGAGAGGTTCCAGGATAATGGGAACCCATGGGGTATTTTCTCTTTTGTGGACTGGCTGGAGTTGGTGGTGAAAACTCTTTGCATGATTTGTCTCTCTAGAGTAGATTAGCCTTTGTTATCTGTGGCATTGGAATTAATCACTGTGGCAAACTTTTAGTTTAGGGTGTTCTTCAGACAGCTAATGAACCAAAATTGAAAAGGTTTAATGGAGCTGTTACCTCCCTGAGTGCTGCATGAAAGAAGAGTGCAAAACCTACCCTGTTCCATTGAAAGAACTGTGCTGATCTGGCACTTGAAACAAAAGTCATTAATTGTCTTAAATGACTCTAGATAATGAGGTCTAGTAATTGGCTTTTCTTTTAATACAGCTTTGAAAGGCTAAACCACATGAATCTGTGTAATGCCTCAGAATAAGCAACACTGAAGGTAACAGGTAGGCTTGACTTCACGGACAGTGCCTGTCTCAACTGGATAAAGACGTATCAGTTTAGCTACATGAACCATTTGTTGAGGATAAGAATAATTTTTAAAAATTGATTTGTTTGAAGGCAATGGGTTAGAGTGGAAAATAGGGTAATTTTGTGGCAGTACATTTAATTTTTGCAATGAAATATATTGCCATTGGTTTTCTGTAGAGCCCAATTACTGTGTACCTTAAATTGAAGACTTCAAAGTCTTAACATCATCCTAGCTAGTAAGCTCTGCAAGAGCTGTACCCTGAAGAACTCAGTATATACCAAATTTCTCTCACAAATGTGTATCTAGAAGAAGGTAAATACTCAAGTCACATGAGAGACCACCAGGGAATAAATCCTCATTTGACTGTAGATTGACATCACTGTTTCCCCCTGCTTTTCTGTTAAGGAAATTGCTGAAACACACACACAGATGCTGATCTATGTGTGATTAGAAAAGGATGCCACAAGCTAATTGTGCAGGTGCAGCTCCTGTATCTGGACTGGTTCTTCCTGCAAAAGACAGATTGTAGTGTTGCACAAGGAAGGAAATTTCCCATCACAAATCTTAGTGCTTCCTCATGCAGTGCGACACTGAAGTAAAAATTAAGACAAGGAGTCATACATTTCTTGAAGCTTTAAAATCTGCAGGGAGATGTGTATAATGACAGTGTTCCAAATCAATTTGCAAGCAGCCTGATTTGGGAAGAACTGAGTTTGAAAGCGTTGCAAGAGAATTTGACTAAGAGCCAAGCAGCAATCCAATTTTACACATCCACTTCTCTAAAAATCCAAATATTAGTATCTCTCCACTCAATACGTCATTGCTCATCCTTCCTGCCTCATTCTTATTTGGCCCAGTTCCTCCCTTCCACTTGTACATTATTAATACCAGGAGTCTGCTTTTAGCATTTGGACATTGTGATGGTCATTAAAAAATGCACAGTCGTCCAGTCTCTGGCAGATGAGGGCTGTTAGGTCCCAGGAAAATGGTTTCTCCCTCATTTTCTCTACATGGAAATGCTGTGGGTTTTTTGGGGGTGGGGTTTTGTGGTTTTGGGTCTTTTTTTTAAACAAGGTTTTTGTAGCCAATATATAAGCAAATATATATGACTTTCATTCAACCTCATGCCTTTAGGACAAGAGTAGGTGATTAAACAAAGTGAGTGGGCATGTGGATTTCCCTATGCACAGAAGAGACACAGCTGTTTCTGCCTGGAATGGCCATGTGTTTGTTTCTAAGTGAGAAATTTTTTCTAGCTTTGAAAACAGATCTAGACACAAGGCTTTGTAGAAGGAAGTTGCATGTAAATTGCAACAACTCAAGTAAAAATGAAACTTGCTCAGTGGCATTCTTAAATTTTTGAATGCTTAGTTCTTCAGTTCTTTGGTAATTTCTTCAAGAAGTCTGAGTAAGTTAAAAACATCTTGGTAGCTTCCTAGGGAAACCCTGGTAAATTGTAAAAGATTTTTTTATGATACTCAGTACTAGCTTCAAATCTGGTGAGGTCTGCATTTAGTTTGAGCTGGAGGCCATCATAATATATAACACATAATTCAAACTGACCTTTACATGTTTTCCCAAAAATGGATTGTTAACATTCTTATGAGGTATTGGTTGAGGGTTCAAAAAGGTTAGGTTCAATAAAAATCATAGCATGCAGCTCTCATACTCAGAGAGGAGACATTTATACATTTATTAAAAGGACTTTATTGAACTTTATTTTGCCTTCTTTGCTGACACTTTGTTAGAAGAGTTATTGACTACTGCAACAATTTTAGATCAGAGGGCTGTTTTAGTCATGCTGAGGTCCCTGTGAAAGAAGCCAGTCAGTGCCACATCCTCTGTACCATGTTTGAACAGCATCTTGAATGGATGGTGGCAGTGAAAAGAAGATGAATTGCTGTGTCAAAGGTCCTGAGCAATGGGTTTCATACCTTGTTAACTGTCTAAGGAGTTTGGGCTCTTGGCACTGGTGTTATAAGAATTCACATTGATCTGCATACCAAGAAAATATTACAGAGGGCGGAGAGAGAAGTGCAGCAAAATTTCTCAGTGTCACAGTTACTGTGGCCAAGAGGACTTAAGGACCAGTAATGCACAAGAAGGGCTCTGTGAATAACAGATTTTTCTGGGTTTTCTGGCTATTCATTCTTACAAAAGTTACCACTGTATCCAGAAATCTGGTATCACTTAGGAGCACAGAGATACTGGCACAAGAAGAGCTATGTCTTCATGTGTTTTTCAATCTACTTGGATTGTTTATATTTGATCTTTAATTCTGGGACTGCAATGCATCTTCTTATTTCTACTAAGTTGTCAGGATGTATTTATCTGTATTTTAAGATAACATTCTGTCTGAGGAATTATTTATCCTCTTAAAAATGCTAAAAGTGCTGTAGTCCTGCCTTTGCTTGAGGATATGATTTGTTTGTGGATATGATTTATGTAACATTCATATTAAATTTTACTTGTACCTGACTGTGCAAGCTGCATAGCCTCACATTCAGAAGTAGGTAATGGGGTTGTCATTTTAGTAGATCCACATATGTGAATAGTAGGTAATTTGCAATGCTCCCTCCCTTAATAATCTTCTAATGTAATTAACTGATACACCAGCACAGTGATACTGAGAGCAGTTTGACCCCAGTATTTCCCTCCTACTTTGGCTCTTCACATACTTGAAACTTGAATCTCAAGTTCTTCAGTAAATTTGTAAAGCAACACATTGAGTGATCCACTTTACATGATTGGAGGATTTTGATACTTGAAAAATGTCTGGACTTTCCTCTCTTTTATTCTCACATTCAGAAAGAATCGCAAGTATTTGCAATGAATAACATGTAACAGGAATGAAATGGCATCAGCTTTCAAGACCATTTCTATTGCCTCTTTTGATTAGCCTCAACAGGAAATACTAGATATGACTTGTGTGCTTTTTTTAGCCTGTCTGCCATGAATCAAATTTGATGTAAACTCATCTCTGTGTGTGTTTAACAATGAAATAGGATTCCTTCCATAGATATTACCCAATAGAATGGAATTATTTACCAATGTAACATAGGCACATTTGGAAGTGTAAATAGTGCATTATTCTGGATGACTAAAGCATGATTAAAATGAAAACAATAAAGAGCAGGGAAGAAAGAGAGGCCTGGGTATTTGTAAGGCCAGGAGGCTCCCATAAGCAGACACGGTCGGCCTGTTTAGACATCATTAATAGGTCATCCTGGTTTTCTTTAAAAACAAAACTCAACATTTTGTACTGTACTATATTATCTCTACTACCACACCTAAAATAAATCATTAATCATCAAAAGCCTGTGGAACTAATTGGGATTTAACAGTAATTTCAAATGAGCTAGCACTGTAGGAACATCAGTCAAGTTTCTTTTTCTACTCATTAGATGCCCTTTATAAGTCCTACAAAGTTAGAGACAAGAGATGACATGCCAAGCTGAATAGCTGCACCATCTTCAGATAAGCCAAAAATGGTTTGATTTTTACTTGTGGAATTGATATGAGAAAAACTGGGTCTTGAGGTAATTTCCATTTAAGCAATGATTGAATTCTCATTGACTTGAGAATAAAAATAATCTGACCACAGGTCCTCTGGTGCATAATTTTACTTTTTTCAAGATGCGTTTCTTATTAGAGAGTGTTTGATTTTGTTAATAATATTTATGGAGACAAAGGGATTTGGTGGGTAGTTAATAACTAGCAGAAGTGTATAGTTTTCTTAGTGGAACAAAAGATTCTTACATTTAATGAGTGGGTAGAAGAATGGCAAAAGAATTAGGGAGATACAGTCTGAATAAGTAGCTCTGGAAGTTGAGTGCAATTGGAACAAATCAACTTAGTTATTTTAGTTACCTGGGAGCCTGGCTCATCTGAAAACATCCAGCATTGTACCTGTTAACCTTGCCAGTTCCCATGACTAAGCTGTAAAAGTGAAAAATGAGGGCAGCCTGTAGTAAAAAACATAAAGGAGCACTAGAATATATGCAAGCAAAGAAGAAAGCAGTAACACTGGTGCAAGTGGCAGATAAATAAAATCCTCTGTTCAGATCAGAGGATCTGACTATAAATCAGTATACATTGCCTGTAACACAGTGGTGATGGAGAAGAGCTTAAGAGCATTTTTTAAGAGCCTCATTCATTCTACTCCATTGATGAGCTTCATGGAGCTAATTTGTTGAGAGGGCTCTTCCAAATGGGGATGGTTTTCTCAAAGCAGATTGTACAGATGGCAGTCAATAATGATAAGTGAGTACCTCATCACTGCTTCAGAAACTTTGCTGAATTTGCAGTATTTCTTAGTGAAACAGGCAATAGGAATTTAAATAAAATAGATTGAATCTTAGTTTACTGGATATCCTATTGTGCACATTAAATATGGGATCTTCTTAAACACAGGAAACTTAGGTGGCTTCTCAACTTTTGAAAATGATATTTCCCTCAGTTTAATGGGAAAAGTTTTCCAGTTTAATAAGAAAAATTCCAGCATTCCATGAGCTGTGAAACTATACTGAAGGAATGGAAGAGAAAGCACCTCTGTAAAGTCTCTGCTGCCTGGCTTCATGTTATCTTTGGCATCGCAGCAACACTGTGCTACATGGGGGACATGGACATCTATATCCCATAGTAGCATATTCTCTCTCAGGAATATCCTGACCTAAGCAGAGGAAGTAATTTCATTGGCAGTCTGAAATTTCCCCAGTGACACAGTTTGATTATGTCTCTGCTTTACGTTTGCATTCCAGAATGAGGAATGTTTCCTCTAAAGGAATCATGCGTGGTTTGCAGAACCCAAAGCTATTTCAGTCTCTCCATTCCTCTTCCTTTTTATCAGGTACTGGCATTGGAGAAAGCAGAGACTACTGTTTCAAAATCATCTTGTATTAGCCATTAAAAATAAAATCTAAAAAACCATGGTAACAGGAAAGAGATAAAAAACATGAGAAAATCCCAGCTATAGAGCCAGCCAGAGCCAGCATAAGTCAGTGTAGCTGTGTTGCACACAGTAAAACTGGGGATGTTAATCTGATGTTGTACACTGACAGTCTAGCATCCAACTCACTTGAAGAAAATGTACAATGGAATTAAACCCCACCAAACTAGTTCTTTATTATATCAGCTTGGTGCTTAATGCCATTCCAGGGGACCAAAAAATAACACTTCCATTTTAGCAGTCTGTGGCTTTTTCAAGAAAAATCATATAAAAAATATGCAGCCAAGACCCAAACAAAGCAGCTGAATTGCAGCGTTTCAATCTTTTTTAGTAATTCATTTCTGGAAAACAATTTTCTGTTTTACTGGTGATTGAAAAACTAATCATGTTTAATGATTTGTGTCATGCTGTTACTGTCTTAAATTTTTTATCCATATTACTTAATTTCAGTAATTGTAATTTCTAAAGGGAACAGAATGAACTGAGAGCCTCCCACCTATGTATTCCAAGTATTTTATCAGCATTTTTAATGACATCTTAGTAGTCTGCTACAAGCCTTTTAAATTTACCTGCTAAATATTGTCAGTTCCCTCTTTTCTCATGGTTGCATGTATACATACAAATATATATGTATGCATATACATATATGTATGAGAAATGATTTGGCACTGGTTGAGGATGAGACCAATAGTGTATTGTCTTTTTTTTTCCAGAAGACTCTCTAACCCTCCATGTGGTTTAATGGAGAATGTTTTAATTTGTGAAACATGGAGATGATGGAAATATGTACAATTAAGAAATATGTACAATTAATTTAAATATGTACAGTTTAGTGGAAGAGCTCCAGTTCTCTCTAGTAGCCTTTGTAGAGTGACAAAGAACATATTAAAAAATTATTTTATTCTCTTAAGGCCATAGGGATTCTCTGTGGGGGGCTGACCACAACTACCTGGTGATTCTCTCAGCAGCTTCTAAAATGTGATATGACTAGAAAATCTCATTCAGCTTCCAGAAGCCCATACAGATGGATTTGCAGTTCCTTGCAGCTTGTTTGGCTTTGCCTCTGCCCTAGTTTCCGAATAACCTACACAGCAATTTTCACTCCTAATTATCGGAAAGGCAGCTAGGTCTTTTCCTAATCTGTTTTATGCATTAATTCACTGCTGTCATAATGACTGGTTCACCAACTTCTATGCAGTGGAATTAGTTAGATAAATGCTATTACTTCCTTTTTTTGTAAGTGAGGAACCAAGGAAATAGTAAGTAAAAAAACTTTTAAAAAATTGTCCAGGTATCTTAACCAAGCTCATACAGGACATTGAGACAATATTGAATACAGGACACTGAGATTGACCCCTGAGATTTCTAACTGCAGCAGAGTAGCAAAGGCAGATAATAAAATGTCTTCTGTAAGTCATGAGGAATCCTGGACTTGATGGCAGTGGAGTTCTGACTAGAATAAGAAAAACCCAAATGTATGGGCAAATATTTTTGGATGTCTTGTGACTGCATGTGCTGTGAAAACAAAATTCTGCATGTGGCAGTCTAATGCTCTGTTTTATAACATTAGGCAGATGAGACAGGATGTTCTTTATACTATTTTTTTTTCTGTCAGAATTAAGATAATAACTTACCTGAAGTTAAAAAGCAGTTGGGGGGGGAGGGGACACATGCAGAGAACATGTCCTGTTCTTGCACTCATGGTTTCCTCTCTTTTCTTTTTCAGTGAGTATGTTTTTGAACACATTAACCCCCAAGTTCTATGTTGCCCTGACAGGCACTTCCTCATTAATCTCGGGACTTATTTTGGTAAGTACTAACTATATTAATATCACCTTCCAAATTGATTTAATTATCCCGAATGTGATTTCAGGCTTTATCCTGAAATCTGACTTTTTTTTTTTTTCTTGATACTTACATTTCTGCACTGCATAAAATTTGTATTTCTATATTTGTACTTCTTTTTTTTGTGGGAGTGAAAAAAAAGTCGGGAGAGAAAATGTTTCAGTGCTGTGTGTTTTTAAAGAAAAAAAAGTTTTGAAGTGCAATATGCCCCATTAAGAACCCGAAAGCAATTCATAACAAGTGTTTGCACTTTAAGTATTTCCATCAACTGTGATGATCAACTAGTCGTACAGAAATAAAAAAGCCAGTAAAAAGGAGAGGCATCAACTATCTCAGTTTAGCGTGGTCCTTTTAGAAAGTTATAGAAGGACTTATTAGAGAAACATATTTCAAGATAAAGAGGGAAAAAGAGAAAAAAGATTTCCAGGGATACTTATTTCAGATCTTCACTTTTAAAATTTTTCTTAATATATATCTGCCTATTTGCTTAAAGGTTTGAGGAGTATTTTAAACCATTTTAAAAGCCCTCTTCCCATATGTAATCCCTGAGGGTTTCCTTGTGCAATTGATACAGTGGAGTGAATCATAATACTGTAATAGTGCAGAGTTCCAAAGCAGAGCATTTGCACTGGATTTTATTCATATATTCATAGAAGTAAATGGAGAGAAAAAAATCTGAGAATATGCACGGTGAACCTAGAATAATATGCATATACTGTGCTGTTCTGTTTCCTCACTGCTGAGAGCTGACTTTTTACTTGCACAAATGAACAGACCAGCCTAGCCTAGGTTAGAATAGAGTAGAATATTTGCACTGGAAGGGACCTTCAATTATCATGTAGTCCAACTGCCTGACCAATTCAGAGCTGACCAAGTTAGAGCATGTTATTAAGAGCATTATTGAAATTCCTCTTACACACTGACACTGGGGCATTGAGCACCTCTCTCTAGGAAGCCTCTTCCAGTGTTCCAACACCCTCTCAGTAAAGAAATACTTCCTAATGCCCACTCTGAACCTCCTCTGGCACATCTTGGAACCGTTCCCACATGTCCTATCGCTGGATACTAGGGAGAAGAGATCCACAACTCCCTCTCCCCTTCCCTTCCTCAGGGATAGGTTGTCTTTGTTTTAGTCTTGTTTGTTCAACCAGTCTTAGGTCATTTGTCTAAAAACAAGTTGTATACTTTTAAAATCTACTGGATACAAGCTGCAGACCCTTTCTCACCATACAAAACCAGGCATGTAATTGGAAGACCAATGAGACCAATTTTAGGAGTGTAGATACCATAGTTACAAGTTTAAAGAGAGTCATGGCTACAGGCTGGTCTCAGATCTACTGACCACAGGGAAACCTGGAAGCAACTAGGTTCCTTAAATAGTGTATCAGTTTGGAGTGGGAAGCCTGCATCTCTCATGTACATATTGCCTGTAGCTTATATAGACAAATAAATGGCACCCTTGACTCCTGAATGCCTGTGAGACTCATCATTTAGATGATCTCAGGTATAAAGCATCAGGTGCACTGCTGCTGTGCCTTGCTCTGGGGTTTCCTTGTAGCAGAAGGCAGTTACTTAATGTCTACACCTTGAATATTCATCATCCTTGTATGAACTGAGCCCTAAAGCCTGGTATAGAGCTCCCAGTACATCAGCAGGTCTTTCAAAATATGAACAGGAGCCAGACCTATAAGATTTGGATTCTGTTCAGTACAGCTCACTCAAATGTATGGGAGGAAAATACTGAATGTTACATTGAGTCCTCTCACTCAGGAAGAAGAAACATTCAAAAGGCTGAGCCCCACTGCCAAGTTGAGAAGGACTGAGAAGAATTAACATGGGTTCCATAGGCACAGTTCCATATTTTTTGTTGGAGAGGGGAGACAGCAGGAGGTGGTGGCAAGAAAAAGACAGTTTGTGCCCTGTGGAAATACCTTAGAGAACCAAATGGGAACAAAAACTCTAAAGAGAGACTAAATGATCTGTAACTGAAGTCTGTGTATAGCATAATTGCAAGTGTAGGTACATTCTGTATTGTAGTCATGAAGACAATTTCTGAGGAATGAGCTCAGTAGGAGACCTGTGAGCAAGAAATTTCTAAGTGCTGTACTTTGATGGAAAGTACAAGAAGGAATTGGCGAGGAGTATTCTAGAGTAATACGAAGGAGGGGGGAAAGGGCACTTGATAAAAGCCCTTTTGTGAAGAGATTAGACTGAGTGAGCCTTAACTGAAGAAATCCACTAAATGCTGTATTGCAAAGTCCATTATGAGTAAGGTGAAGGAGCTGTGAGGTGATGTGGGCACACACTGAAGGATGACTGAAAGCCATTAGTGTGGACCTTCACTACTGCTGTCAGTTGTTGTCTGCTGTTTATTTCACCATCCTAAATGGGTAAAAGATACTTAGGCCAGAGAGGTGACAGCCAGGAACCCTAGATTTTAGGAACTGGTATCAGTGCTGAAAGGAACATGTGGTCTGTAAACTGGATGATGGAAAAGGAACTCAACAGACATGGAAAGAAGAAACTGCAAGTTGAAGAGACCATGAATCAGGAAATACAGCAGAATAAGTTCTAGTGAGGTAGTCCTAGCCAGTCACTAGCTCAATTGTGCTTCCTATAATTATTTCTTCATTATCTGGCTGTTTACTTAAGTCCCTGTAACATGCTGAACTGCCTGCATTACTTCTCACTTACCTGTCACACTACACACCACCTGCAGTTCTAAAGGATTTTTAGTCCTGCTTATGGAACTAAGTGAAATTCATTTGTAAAATAAACATTCTCTTGCCAAATCTACATTGCTGGGCTGTTTTTCAGACTAGATGTACTAATATTCCTTGGAATTTTCCACCATATGGTCTGGCAGATTTCTTTCCATTATCAGTTGGCTGCAATTTTTAATCAGAAGGAGAAATCACAGCACTGCAGATTATGAAATTATGGAAAATTCCATCATTTCAGAAGTGTTGTAACTGATGGGAAAGCGAATGCTTTTCTGATTTCATTTTTGGATCATAAAACAATGACTCTGCAGAGTTCAGCTTTGGGCAGTTGCATGCTATGTGACTCCTTTGCAAAACACTACTCTCTTGTGTTATTTTGTCTCTTACTTTGTTTGCATTCTTTAGGTAAAAGTCTGGCCTTGCTGTAGGCAATGTGACTTAAATGAAGGAAGGAATTCAGACTTTTTTCTATTCTGAATAGCTCAGAACCATACAGAAAGGACTTTTCTGTCTCAAGCATTCTCCTTAATAATTACTTGAGTACAGCACATGTTTTAAAATGAACAGTTCAGCATATATTTAATTCATACCAGTGCTATTCTAGGCATCAAAAATAGGAACCAAATTAAGCCCCAGGCTGCATTAGAAATATTGTGTTGGAAGCTTGGTTCCACCACAGTTAGTTTTAATCCAGTAAAATAGTAGGGTTCTGTCTCACAGAATACAATGAGCTGCATTGTATCTGGTGGCTGAGAGGCTGAGGTTTTCCACAGGTAGGGTAATAAAACTGTCATGAAATACAACTGATGTCCAGTAAATGCTGTGAACTGGAACTATGTAAATGCCTCCAGGATTTCTAAATAAGGCCACGTATTTAAGATACAGTTACCACCACTGTGAAAGTTGGTTAGCAAGTGTGGGTGGCATTTGCAGTGCAAACTGATAGTCTTGGTTCTAAGAAAAGCATGGGCAGAAGTGAACCCCAGTCTGTAATCTCCATCAAAAATGCCTCATTATTCTACCTCAGAGCCTGGGATAACAATAAAGTTTTCTGCTATGCAATGAGAGACACTTTGCAATGAACAAATACAGAGCCTTTCAGAGATGAGGATGAGAATTAGAAAGCCAGTCTACAGAGGTGGAGCTTGCTTGCTGAGTCTGTGAAATGGCTAGCACTGAGCAGCTGGGCTGTTTGCTACTACCTGAGTATGTGTATAGAATGTGAGAGTCCTAGCCTTTTGTAGCCATTGATGGTTGTACAGAAAGTCTGAGGGAGAACCTGACAAACACAGACGTGACCTGTCTTGTTTTCTTTAGATAGTAATTATTCTACTGCTTGTTTCATTACCCTTGTGTAGTGTGCTGCAGAGGGGCAGAAAGGTGATTGAGATGTGGGTGTTCCCACAGACTCCAGGAAGGTCTGACAGTTGGGCAAGGACAGTCTTTGGCAGCTGAAAAGAAATATATGGTAGTTTTTTGAAGTTTCTGCTCTGCTCAGCAGATGCTGACAGGTCAGGGAGAGTGGAATCCTTGTAGAGACTTCCCAAGAAACTTGAAACACTTGCCAAAGAGCAGCTGAGAGGAAGGGTCTGTTAGAAGGCAGGCTATAACCCAGCCCAAGCGCAAGAGAAAGGTGCCATAAGTATCTGGGTTCTACTCAGTGTTTAGAGAAGAGCTATACTTAGTCCAGGCAATATATTATTTTCTTTCCCCTTTCTGTATTTCCAGAGGTAGATGAAGTGTAGGTAATTAGCTGTTTATTTTGAATAAGCTGCTTGTTAGCGCTTCATTTTGCTTTTCATGCTGACTCCTTGAGATAAGACAAATGGGGGTTTGTTAATAAGGAGCAGAGTCTAAGAGGATGCTAAACAGGTGTATTTCATCTAGAAGAAATGGGGCTGCAAAGCCTTCAAGACTGAGACGCTGAAGAGCATGGTCAGAGGTCTACTATTACCTAGAACCAAGTTGGGCAGGACAGTAGGATCTGTTTGTCATTGTCTACCCCGAACAGCCAAATAAAACAGACCAGAGGCTTTCTTTTCCCAAAGACAACTCTTGCACCCCAAAACAGAATGATCTGTTCCATACTGAAACAGCCCCAGGGCTGTGATATCACTAGGAAATGTCCTGTCATTGCCTGGGGGAGTTGGCAGAGGCCAGGCAGCCTGCTAGCAAACAAACAGCACAAATGACTGAGCCAGGCAAACCTGTGCTGTAGTCCTGTTTTATTTATCAGAAAGGCTTAACCATTGAGTCAAGTTCTGCTATCATTATCCGGTTCCTCAAGAGAATAAATACCTTTTGAATCCATTAGATTGTCTGTTACCACCCCTCACATTAGAAAGTACTCCGAATCTTAGTCCTCTGAGACCTGGAGGCTAAATGAGAGCTCTGAACTGTAGAAGTTGCTGGCTCTCAAAATCCTTTACTGCTACTGTTGAAGACTCAATATATATGCACTAGGAGAGGATGAACTACAGAGTGTTTGCTGTAAGAGATGATGCCAATCTCAGATAGAATAAATAGGAAAGCATAATCCAAATCACTGATAGACATCACTACTTGGTCCAGTGAGCACTGTCATGAAAACCATCCCTTGTGAACTGATGCATCTGTGGTGGAATATCTCTCATAAAAAAAGCGGGCTGGAACATCAGATATCCACAGAATAGTTTTATTGCTGCACAGAGAAATGAATGATCTGGGATTGTCAGTATGTGAGAGCAGAGATAAGAAAGAAGATGACTGTAACATTTTCATTGCACAGGGGAAGAGAGGTACCCCCATGGAGAAGCAAAGAAAATCCAAAGCAAATACCTGAAATGCATTAATAAGACTGATGAGTGATTAACTGTATATTTGTTAACAATTAACAATATATTTCTCACCTACAAGTTGTTCCTCATAGCCATGCATTTCTAGAAACCATCTATTTTTCAAAAGCCAATACTCTCACATTAAGCATTACCCATACCTGATTAAAAAAGTAAAAATTCTAGATTTTTATTTCTAAACACACAAAACTGGAAATATTCAGAACAAGGTTTTAATCTGACCTTTATGAACATAATGGTTTCAAAGATACCTCAAGGGTCTTGAGATGTTCAGACCCTGTTCTGACTGGAAAGCACGAACACCAACTACAGCTACCAGAAAACTTTGCCACTGCTGTAAAGGGGACAAGGCCTGTGAAGAGCAACTCCCCCCCCCCCACTGTATGTATATGATAGAATTAAAGTGGCCTTTTCTACCAGAAGTGGTGCAGAAATGGTCTTTTGCCTTAATTTCTTCCCTGATCCAGACTTCCTTCAATGGGTAATTAATCCTTACAGTCAGCTATTATTCTGCTGGATGATCTCTGCTGAGCTGTCAAAAGCTCGTTGACTTCACATTGCTTCCCAAGTGGTTGGTGCAGTTAGAAATCAAGTTGGATTATTAGAAATCAGGTTTCAAAACAGATGACATTTTCTATCAAAAGGGCACAGAAAGTCTGCAGAGGGAATTCATTGTTTTGACTTCAGTACCAGACTACCTTCTCATACACCCTGAACAAATCACTCTAAGCAAAGGCTTATGATGATGAATTATGGCTTTAATTTCTAAGAGACTGTATGCAGTGAGATCTGGCTGCTGTTTCCTGGCACTGGATTCACTCAGCAGATATTGCAAATATTTTTAAACCTGCCTTAAACAATTTACAAATTTAAGGCCATTTTTAAAGTAATTAATATATCTGTAGTCTACATCTGTAGAGACAGAGACATCCTGTGACTCAGCTGAACTGTAGACTGCAGTAGTGACTACAAATATATGTATATATAGATATCGATATATATACACACACACATATACATATACACATTCTTTCTGCTTGTGCCCTCAGTTTCATTGAAATTCAGTGTGACAGTTTTCCAGCTGGTATACATTTGTGCAGGGCAAGTGGGCTTAAGTGTGTCCTTCTGCTGCTCACGCTCCCTCACTGGGTTTTTCCTTATATTTATCTAAAAGTTGATTATGATTTAAGTAATAAGCACGAACTCGTTAGTACATTTTGAAAAACTTTTTAAATTCTTTTTTTCTTTAATCTCTTAAAGAAAATATGAAGCCTGTTACATGTAGTCTACAGTTGTCAAGAGTTTTGAGCACAATGACACTGTTACCAAGTGTCCCTTGTCTCAGTACAGGACCATTATCTTTGATTCCTAACAACTACTCCTTCTGAGTCCTTAGGCAGGTAGTACTGGGCCTTGTGTGCCTGGATTTGTTCAAGCTTCAAAGTTTCCAAAGATAAAACAGAAACAGATTGCCACAGCATATCTGTGGCTGTATCTTACAGCACAGTCTTGCTCTCACGGCTGCTCACACGATGCCTTGCTTAGATTACGATGCTCTCCTAAATCATAAGATGGAAATTCTAAGCCCTTTATAAAGTGCTGTGTGCCCAAGAGCATGCAAACGGCTAAAACAGGAGCTGTCTCACCTCTGCCAGCTCCTTGTCCACCATCTTCAGCACTTGGAGGCAGTGGTGTGTGCCAGGGGAGGTGTATCCGTGCAGAGCAAGTGTTCAGTGATACTTCCTCAGTATTCCATCCCTGGCTTCTGGGATTCCCATCTGGCCACTGCTACAAGCAAGTATAGTGATGCACACACATTAAGGAGGAACTGTCCAGGCTGCATGTTTTTTTGGTGATTTACCTGGGATGTAGAGTTCACTGAGATCTACATGTGTTTGTGTTCTGGTTTCTCTGTGACCATCTCTTCATCTTTTCAAATGCTTGGGACCCTTACATGCTCATGTAACCCTTCTGTCTTTTCCTCATCAGATTGTTTGATCCTGTTCATTCATTAAGTTCTCGATCCTTAGTGAAGTAAGGGGGGTTAATAAAAGCTCCACCATGGAATTCTGGAGGGCAGCTTCAGCCTGTTCAGAACTGTTGAGTTCTTCAGTCTGTTGAGAGAATGCCTTGGGAGACAGTCCTGAAGTACAAAGGGGTCCAGGGAGGATGAACACTCTTCAAGAAGGAAATCTTAAAATCACAGGATCAGGCTGTCCCCATGTCCTGTAAGATGAAATGGCAGGGAAGATGACAGGTCTGGCTGGAAAGGGAGATTTTGCTGAGACTCAGGAAAAAAAAGGAGAGTTTACCTTCTTTGGAAGAAGAGGCAGGCATCTCAGAATGAGTGCAGGAATCTAGTTAGGTCACGCAGAGAAAAAATTAGAAAGGCAAAAGCCCAGCTGGAGCTCAATCTGGCCACTGTCATAAGGGACAACAAAAAAAGTTTTACAAATACATTAACAATAAAAAGAGAGCCAGGGAGAATCTCCATCTTTATTGGATGCAGAGGGAAACACTGCAACCAAGGATGAGGAAAAGGCTAATATACTTAATGCCACCTTTGCCTCCATCTTTTTTAGTCAGCCACTGCTAGGGTATTCAGCATCCCGAGCTGGAAGACAAGGACTGAGAGCAACAGAAAAAAAACATAATATAGGAGGAAGCAGTTAATGACCTGCTGTGGCACCTGGAGACCCACAAGTCTATGGGGCTGGATGGGTTCCACCCAAGGGTACTGAGGGAGCTGGCAGAGAAGCTTGCCAAGCTCTCCATCAGTTAGCAAGAGTTGGTTAACCAGGGAGGTCCCGGATGGCTGGAGGCTTGTTAGTGTGACACCCATCTACAAGAAGGGCCAGGAAGAGGATCTGGGGAACTAGAAGCCTGTCAGCCTGACCTCAGCACCCAGAAAAATTATGGTAAAGTTCATCTTTAGTGCACTCACATGGCGAGTGCCGGATAGCAAGGGGGTCAGGCCCCGTCAGTGTGTGTTCAGGAAAGGCAGGTTCTGCTTGATCTCCTTCTATGACCAAGTGAGCCACCTAGTAGAGGAGGGAAAGGCTGTGGATGTTGTCTACCTGGACTTTGGTAAAGCCTTTGACATCCCACAGCATTCTCCTAGAGAAGCTGGCAGCTCGTGGCGTAGCCGGGCATACTCTTCGTTGGGTTAAAAACTGGCTGCATGGCCAGGCCCAGAGAGTTGTAGTAAATAGAGCTGTGTCCAGTTGGCAGCTGTCACCTGTTGATGGTTGGACGCTCTGCTTTTAGAGGTCTTTTCCAACCATGACAGTTCTGTGATTCTTCCTTGTTGACCTACCCTAAAAGAGCCATTAGATTGCTTTGGGGCATAAGCGATCTTCAAAGCTTCCATGCACTCATGTGAACTTGTCTCAAGTGGCCATCAGCCACTCCCACTCTATTCCAGCACAGGTTCAGCTTCCTCCATACCAGTGCCCTAGGTGCTTTAACAAGCCATCTGAATGTAGGGGAAGCAGCACTGTAGAATCCACTGGAGTATCCTTTGGACATTAACATTTGACTGTGCCAGAACTTTTATCTTCTGGTTTTACCCTATGGAATGGTTTAAAGGGGGGGGAAAAAAAAATCTACAAACAACCCCATGGACACCGAAGTTTGTTTGATTAGAAAAATTGCTCAAAAGAACTTGAAAAAGGTGTTACGGGAGGTAGAGTGTGGAGCCCAGCCTGAACCTCTTTGTATCAGGTGGCCTCCTAAGAGGTCTCCCAGCACCTGCTGGGACTCACCAGAACCTTCTCAACAGTGCACTGATGGTACCAGAGATGAGAATGCAAAAAAAATGGAGACACCGAGTAATGTAGAAGGGGCAAAGATCATAAAGATCATTCATTCACAATTTCTAGTGCAATCAAAATGACAAAGTGCTGCCAATTTTTTCAAAATTAATTTGATTTTTTGTTTCAGTTGGTATATAGATATTGACATGATGATTGAAGTGTAACTACAAAATATGCTCATTTTACTTCTGAGAATTGTGTGTGCCTTTACAATTTTTACTGTCTAAACGTCTTGCCCATTTGTATGAAATAGTCTTCATTTCCAAGTTCATGCGGTTTCCTAAATACGTGTTTTCTTATGCAAAAATATAATTCCTTGTTGAGACTACCACACATATATGTATATAATTTCAATTATAATTTGTTCATTTAGGCTGTGGAATGATTTCCAGATAGTGGTCTGTAAACATTCTCTTCTGATTTGCTAGCTGATCCGAAAGCCTGAAAATGAAATTAAATGGAAATCAACCTAGTTCAGCCACACAAAATAAAACATAGCTCAGTTTGGGAAAGAAATCCTAGAAGGAATAGAATTCAGCTTCCTGGAGGTTCTTTGATATTTAAAATTTTTTTTTCTTTTTTTTTTTTCTTTTTTTTTCCAAATGACACTCAGTAAATTCCTTTGGAAGCATAACTGGGAAAACGAGCAAACCTGCTTTTCCTCAGTTTCCCTTGACTGCAGAGGCAGCTGGGGAAGGATGCAGCATCAGCAAGCATCCCATTTGTATGGCTGATGCCAGACAGGTATCATCAGACAGCTGAGCTCCACGTTGTTTCCAGAAATCAGTTTAAATGAATGCTCCAAAGAATTTTAAATGCTTTTAAAATAAATAGTTTGATGTAGGGCTCTTAGGGCTAAAAACCAAACAAACAAACACACAAAAAAACCCAAACAACCCCAAATTCTTTAGTTCCTATTGAGATTTTTCAGCTCCAGTAAGCCATTTGTTTTTTTAAGGCTATTTGCCGGATTCGGCACTAACTTGATTCAATATTTGAAGTCTCAACTTTGCCTGAGGGGGGCAACGTGGGGGGCGGGTGTTGGGCGGCAGCCGGTGGGGGGCAGCGGTTGGGGGTGCAGCCCTTGGGGTGCAGCCGTTGCGGGGCGGCCGTTGGGCGGCAGCCGTTGCGGGGCGGCCGTTGGGCGGCGGCCGCGCGGACGGTGCGCTGACGTTTCGCGCGCTGTGTGTGCGTGTGTGTTGCAGATCTTCGAGTGGTGGTACTTCCGCAAGTACGGGACCTCCTTCATCGAGCAGGTCTCGGTGAGCCACTTGCGCCCCCTGCTGGGCGGGGTGGACAACAGCGCGCCCAGCGCCGCCAGCGCCGCCAACGGAGACGCGGACTCCGCCCGGCAGAGCGTCTCAGGTGAGTGAGTGAATGAGTGAGGAGCGGCGGGAACCCCCCTCACACATCCAGCCACCCCTCCGCCTCCGCCTCCGCCTCCCGGGCGGTGTAAAGCTGCAGCTTGGCTCCCCCAGCTTCCCCGGGACGCTCAGCGCGGGGGAAGATGTCTTTTATATGCCCAGGAGGGACATCACGGGCCGTGCCCGCTGGCCGGGCGGGTGATGAGCCCCGGAGCTGGGCGCAGGACGGTCCTGAAGGGCGGCGGCTGCGCCTCGGCCGCCGGCACTACCGGAACACCCCGCCTGTGCCGCGACCCGGCTGGCGGTATCGGCTTTCGCCCGGGCCTGTGGTGGCAACGGAACCCGGGCAGGCTTTGGGCAGCCCGCCTCAGGCCCACCGTACCAATCTCATCTTATGCTGAGCCGTGCAACCAGATAAGGCTTCCTTTAAACTGCTGTTTACTTGTCAAGTCAAAGGCATAGCTGCTTCGTTAAGTGTTCTGGATAATTATATCTTTCCCGATTCATGCAGTGCTTATTGCTCAGGCTGTGTTGCCAGCTCATCCAATTTCCCCTTGTTCTTGTAGCCTTGCTAAATCACACGCACTCTTTCTGAAATATAATTTCTGAAGGCAGGCAGTATTTTTTATTTAAATTATTTTGAATAATAAACAACACTGTAGAAGAGTCAGAAGAAGTTGGCAATGCCCATCTACTCTTACATTGCTTAATTTTTTTACATAATGTAAGTAGTATGTAAACAACATTTGGTTTTCACTTGAGTAAGTGAAAGCACAGCAGCTTTTAATAGCTTAAGGGCTTGTTCTGTTCCTGAGTCTGCTACTGATTTTATTTGTGAGTTTGGGCAAGTCATAACACAGTTAGGTTCTAAAAGGAGACCTCCAGTTTAGTGGGCCTAATTTCAGGCATTTAGGGTTTGATTTTCATGAGCTTCCTGGCATTCACAGGTCCTGTGATTTTCAGTGCAAGGCATGGGTCCAGCAAATCAGGATGAAAGTGTCTGACTCTGAGTCATTCAAACCTTTAAAGTTGACCTTGACACTCTGGGGCTTCTTTTTTAACACGTATTCTGAATGAACATAGGATTAAGGAGGTGTTTGGAGAGCCTTAAATAAGTGGTGTAAATCTATGGGTTGCAATTTTTGTTATGCATATATATATATGTTACTATAATGCATCCACATTTATTTCCTCTGGTGAAAAGACAATGTTAAATCAGAAGAAATCAGCTCTTACATTCTCAGTTTTCAACTGAGTCAGCTTGAGTCCTATTGTACCTCTGTTGCTGGAGGACCATCCCTGCAGGTCATTTGTTCACGTCACAGGATTTGGGATTCTGCTGAGGCTCTTTGAGTTGTGTGCCTGGTTGCCCAGGGATGGTTCCTCTGAGGGATAGGCCAACCTGCCTAAAACAAGACAGCCTCCCAAGCACTGCTCTTTGTAGACTGGAGTCCCACTGAAACTTGTCTCCCCACTTGGATGACTCAGCTACCTGGAAGGTATGAATTGAAAACTTAGCCCATGAGTGATGAAGATGATGGAGTGCTCCTGGCTTGAGCTGGAGATATTCACTGTTAAAGAAAGCCATGGCAGAAGCATTTCAGCCTGTGTTCCTCATCTTTGAAACAAAGCTTATCTTTTCCATCCCTAGCTTGGCATACAGGCTGTACTGTTAACATTGGAAGTTAGCTTTCATTAGGGATATGGTCCTAGAATCAGTTATGGTTTCATTAAATCTGTTGCCTTTACAGGCTTCTCAAATACATCAGAATTAACAAGTGAGGAAAATTGAATGAAAAAAACCCAACTATAAATTCAGTTATGGAGAAAACATTATTGTTTAGTAGCTGAGATGCCTATGTCTTTACCTAGCAAATTTTATTCCTGCTTTTCAGTGTTCACAGAAACAAGCAAACAAAAATTAGCTTGGAATTCAGAAGTTAAATAAAATATGTAGCCTCAAAAACCCTTGCTCTCTACTGGGTATTTCCCCTGAGGGAAGCCTCCATATAGCACAGCAAATTCAGCTGTTGTCATTCCCGTCTGAGGAGAAGCTGGGAATAGCAGCACTGCATGGTCATGGATATTAGATTTGGGTGAACTGGCAGAAAGCATGGGATGACTTGGAAACACCTGTGTGCACTCATCAGTGCTCTCAGTCACACTTCAGCAGCTCTGAGATAACTCCCATCATTTTAAAGCAGAAGGCACAGTATTCTGACTAATGAGGTTACTCCAGGGATCTTGACTTTTCTGGTATAAAGAAGTAGTCAAGGAGTGTGTTTGCTTTCAGTGGGTTTGTACTCACGTCTGTGAGTTGGGACTCTCACAGAGTCTTTGAATAGTATGTACAGATAGCCTGTCATACATGCCTTCTGAAAGATATCAGTGCTCAAAACTTGATCATTGAAAAAGGAGCTGAAAGATAAATCTTCAATAAATGCTCAGTAAAATAATTACAGGATGGTTTGGGTGGGAAGGGACTTTAAATATCATCTAGTTCCAACCCACTTGCTTGGGCAGGGACAATGGTAATATTATTAGTCTGTAATATAATCTGTAAAGCAACAGATTGGTTTAGCATACACCAACACTGGGATATTTTTTTTCACTATCCAACAAGCTGAAGATGGCATTTTCACTTGGCTTACCCATGTTTTCCTAGCTAGATGTTTGTCAGTTGTAGAATATTGCAGTAGATACTTTTGTCTTCAGAAAGGTCAAGAGAGTCTTTTTTCTGCTGAGACCACAGTATTAGCAGATACCAAGACAAAAGGAACAAAGACCACATCTTGTATAACGATCCAGACAGATGCCAAGCTACCCCCAGGACAGGAGGTGATAATAAAAATCTTTTCTTCACCTCCCTGTTTTGTTTCGTGGTTCCGTCTTGCATTACTACAGTGCTGAAGCAGTGCCTACTTCAGATAGACTATAACCACGTAAATTTACATAAAATGAGCAAAAACAGAATCATGTCACTGTGATCAGCTAGTTGTTGTCTAATCTTGTTGGTTGCAAAATAAGCCCAGGCATTGAATTGTACCTCAGGAACTACGGCTGATGTTTATTTAAAATTTATTATGGTTTGAAAGTCATATTATGTAAAAACTATCAGATTGAAGCTTGTCTAACAGCTGTACCCTTGAGCTGCACAACAGAACAGCTGCATGTCTATTGAGCACTTCTGCTGAGCACACCAGTGGAGCTTTCTAACATTAGCTACCTGCTGGAGTTGGTAATTGAAAGATGTGGGTGTATGATCAATGCTCCCTTCCCAAACATCATCCCTTTCCTGTGCCTGTGGTTCACGCACCGAGCTGAGGGCCCACTTCCTATGCCACTTGACTGGTTTTGTGTAGCTCCAGGTGTCATTACATTATTGTAAATAATTATGTAAATATTTTGTGCCATTTTAGCCTCATACTCAGAAATGTGAGCTAGGTACATGGGAAAGGAGAAGTCACTTTCTGTAATAGAACAGGAATAAAGTGAACAGGCATCTACTAACCTGTGTTGTATGCAGTAGGATATGTACCCTGCCAGTATTCCACCAGAAAACTATTACTGTGATCCCTTTAGATACAATGTCACAGAATTTCCTAGGGAAGAATGTGCTGGTGGAATGGTGCAGGGCCAATGCAGAGCACCATCAGTTAGCAGATTTATGGTACCCCAGTCTTCGTTGCAAATACTGGGTTTGATTCAGGTCTCATCTTCACTGGAGTGAATTGACTTTGCTGAAACAAAGAGAACAAATCTGGTGTTAAAGAAGAAAATCTAGAATCAAGACATCACCTTTAAAAAGGTATAGAAATAGATTAAATTTTTTTTGTTCTGTTATAAATCACATTTTAGTAGATTTTCTTACCTCTTCCTATCTATAGTGTGAAGAATTTGCATTCCTCCCCCCCAGGATAAATGTATGAAATGCTTTCAGTCTACCCAGACCTTTGCAATGCAATGAACCTTTCTCAGCCAATTGGCTTCAGCATCCTTTGTCCTCCCTCTAATGCATATAACTGAAGTAAGGTCAGCAGATGTTGCCATGGATTTTTTACTTCATGAGCTGAATTAAATTTGGCAACTGTAGCTGAGATTCTCAGTGATTTACAGTATTAACTAGACAGTGAAGTTTTTCTGTAGAAATAATAAGTCCATAGGGACTGAGTTAATTGCTGTTTTTCAGTGTAATAACCCAGTGTGATCCCTTTTCAATTCTGCATTATGGTAATTGTGAGTCCTGGCACTAATCAGTGTTATCTGTTCATGTGGTATTTGGAGCTCTGTTAGTGGTTATTTGTCTGGAATAATAACATTTGTTGACACTAATTTGTAATGAAATTATTATTTTAAAAGGGAAGAACAGTCTGGTAACCTGCATTTCTATGCTTTTGTGGTTTTTTTCCCATTTGCACCTGTAAAATCTAGAAGTTATTTAGTAAGGCTCATTAGAAGGGAACTGGTGTTTCTGATAAACCTTGAGTACAGTTCTAAAATGGGAGAGATTCATTATTGTGTGTTTCTGTTTTTGACAGAATGCAAGGTCTGGCGAAATCCTTTAAATCTGTTCAGAGGAGCTGAATATAATCGGTAAGTGCTATGATGTTCCTGTTTCAGGCATAATACTCCATTAAGGACTTGAATTGCACTTTTCCATTAATCTAACTCAGAAATGGAAAACCAAAACCAACTGTGAACACATGCTCATGCCAGGTTTTTCTGTAATTTGTAGAATTACAGAAAATGTTTCTGAATGCAAAGGAATTTAAATTCAGATTAATGCATTTGTTATTTCTGCAGGTTTTGGTGATCTTATGAAAAAAGAGATCTTAAATGTAGTGTGGCTGCTACTGTTAACAAAGTAATTCTGTTCAAAATAGTTATAGCAAACAACCTAATGAACTATATCTAGATTTCACTTATGTTTGGGTATGTATATTAACATTTTCCACCATATACTTTCCAATATCATTGTTAGCTTAGTACAGCTACTGTCACTCCATCCCAGTATAGTGAAATCCAGTGTATGTGGCTTAGGAAATTGGCTGAGCAAGCTTAGTAGGCTATGCCCATCTCTTAACACCTAAGATTCTTTTTTGGATCCATTTTGCCAAAGGTGATCTTGTTGACCGAAATGTCTCTTTGTTGACATGTTTGCAGGTATACATGGGTAACAGGGAGAGAACCTCTGACTTACTACGATATGAATCTTTCAGCACAGGACCATCAGACATTCTTTACATGTGACACGGATCATTTACGGCCTGCAGATGCTAGTAAGAGACCTTGTGAATGACTGGTTTTGCTAGGTTAATGAATTTTTTAAACCAATGCAAGAAAAATGCAGTCAGACATCAGTTGTCCCACGTAGATAAGGAAAGTCAAAAGTTGAATCACAGCTGGAAAGCTGTTGCTGCTGGAGACATAGTATTCTAGATATGAACAAGTTTCTATATAGGTATAAACTGTAATTTGTGTCACTATTTTGTCCTCCTTTGTTGCTGAAGTCATTCAAGATACCATTTGCAAATGTTAAGACTTTTTTTTTCCTCCTGTTTCTTGCAGTGGCTTCAAACATGTATAGCTTAATTTGCCTTCAGCTACAGTGTAGTATGTTGAGTTACAATACCCAGGTCCCATTTAGTCTACTGTTGATAGATGAGAGAGAATTTATGTAAAACTTAAGTCCTGTGTTTCATTCCCTGGTGTTAGAAGCTCTGTGAGAAATGGGAATGACACACAGGTGAATGTGATGTAAGCAGCTTTGGTTGTATTAAAGCTTTGCTATTACATCCACGTGTAGACTTTAGATCTGCTAAAAATGTGCAACAATGGTTTCAGTCATCAGAATTTGCCTCTGAAGAGATAAACTGTCTTTGTCTCTTGGGAAAGGAGATACTGACAGTTGGGTGCTCCATTCTGAGAACATCATTACAAAGGCAAACATAACGTGCTGCTTTGACATGATAAACATTAATCCTGTTTTCTAAATTCAGTGAGCTAAGTATGATGTGGTCTGATTAGCCTGGATGTTGTTTTCATAAAACATTCACCTGAAACAACAGCATAGGAAACAGCAAGGAAATAGAAAACTAGAATAAGAATCCCAACTATTCTTACTTTTTTTTTTTTTTTTCCCATGTGGAATCTACTTCACCAAGAAGAAAAAGCTGCTTATGACCTCTGTATGTGACAGTGCAGATGACATGGTCTGTCAGCTAGATTTTAAGATGGAAAAAGTTTAATTATTATGAAAGAATAAAGCTGAGTATTTGGGACAGCAGCTTATGTTTATTTCGTATCTTTTCAGTGATCACTGAGCTCTTTGAAATGCTCTGGAGTCAGGCTGAGAGCAATGAATTCTGTTGTTATAATGCAGTAGATTCAACTTCTTAATGCTGTAATGACTGATATGGCCCTGTTCTGCTTTTTTTTTTGTTTTGTTTTTTTGTTTGTTTTTGTTTGTTTAACTGAATAGTAATGCAAAAAGCCTGGAGAGAGAGAAACCCCCAAGCCCGAATTTCTGCAGCACATGAAGCTTTGGAGTTGAATGAGTGAGTGACAACAACATTAACATTTATTTTCTGTCATTTAAGAATCCATTTGTTGATAGCTTAAGGCAGGGGGCTTGCTGCAGTAATTTTTAACCATGATTACAGGCCTATCACAGGAAGGCCTACAATGGGAGGAAAAAAGCACAGCTGCATGTTGTGCTGACCACCCTTAAGATTCTTAGGATGATGACAATAGGAGTCAAAGCACTGGGATTTGGAATAGCACACTGAAGTGTTAATTAAGTTACCTCCTGATGAGCATATAAAATAAGCATTTATGGGATGGAGAGTTCCTTTTTTGATTTCTCCATCATCCTGAACAGAGGCAAGAAAGAAGGGACTCATAAATACCTGAAATACTCATTTCAGTGTGAGAGGATATGATGTAATTTTCAGGGACTATTTTTTGTTCACTCTATTATTTATTTTCTTTTTCAGAAGTGTAGTATTCTGAGAGCCCACAAAAATCTCAATGCTCTAATGCTTTACTGGCATGGCAAACTGTATAAATGTTGCCAAAGTGCATGAAGTGCAGACTCCCTTAGGCTGCTGTCAGATAGTACTGCATTATAGAATTTCATAAAGTGGTGCTTTTTCATGTTTGTTTTTCATGTGTTTCATCAGAAGGAGAAAAATATTTTCTTCATGGAGAGTGGTTTAACTGAGGGAGTATGTAGCATAAAAGGGTTCTGCAGAAGTGAGCTATAAACTTGTCCTGTTCTACTCATGTATCACAGAATTACAGAATGGCTGAGGTTGGCAGAGACCCGTGGAGGTCATCTTGTTCAACTCCCCTGCTCAAGCAGGGCCACCTGCAGCATGTTTCACAGGACTAAGTGCAGATGGCTTTTGGCTGTCTCCAAGGAGGGAGACTCCACAACCTCCTTGGACAATACATGCCAGTGCTCTGACACTCACAGTAAAAAAGAATTTCCTGAGCCTCATTTATTTCAGTTTGTGCCCATTGCCTCTGGTTCTTTTACTGAACACATCTAGAAAGACCCTGGTTCCATCCTCTTTGAACTTTCCCTTCAGATACTTAGAAACACTAAAGAGAACCCCCAGAGCCTTCTGTTCTCCAGACTGAACAGTCCCAATTCTCTCAGCCCTTCCTTATATGTGAGATGGTTCAGTCTCTTACTCATCTTCCAAGCCCATCACTGGACTCTATTTAATATGTCCATGTCCCTCTTGTACTGGAGGTCCCAGAACTGGACACAGCACTCCAGGTGTAGCTTCACCAGTGATTAGTAGAGGGGAAGAGTCTCAGCCTGTTGGTAACACTCCTCATTGCCAGCACATGTTCAACTTAGTGTCCACCAGGACACCCAAGTCCTCTTCTGCCCAGCTGCTTTCCAGCTGGGTAGCCGAGCAAGTACTAGTGCCTGGAATCTTGTTTTCACCCTGACCAGTTGTTTCCAATTCCTCAGCTGATGACTCTGAAATGCAACTGGAGGTAGCAGGAGCACAATTAATTCTGTTTTTGTTTAAAGAACAATCTTATCAGCAGTATGATTTGTTTTTCCTCTTGGTACTTTTGCAGGTGTGCTACTGCCTATATTCTTTTGGCTGAAGAGGAAGCAACAACCATTGTAGAAGCAGAGAAGCTGTTCAAACAAGCTCTGAAAGCAGGAGAGGGCTGCTACAGGCGCAGTCAGCAGTTACAGCACCATGGTGCACAGTATGAAGCCCAACACAGTAAGTTTCTTTGAAGGAAACAGTGATTTCTAAAGGGACAGAAGTTCCAAGAAGTTCGTCGTGAGTTTTATTTGTTTGGTTGGTTTGAGGGTTTTTTTCTTTTGTTTTGTTTTATTTTGTTTTGTTTGTTTGGAGGGGTTGTTTGTTTATTTTGTTTTATTCTGGTTTGGTTTGTTGTTTCTTTTTTTGGTTTTTTTTTTTGTTTCCCCCTCAGAAATATGTACTTGGTGTTTAGCACGGGCTGGACTATGGCCCTAGACCCAGACTGTCCTGTTTCAGTGATTTTGCTTCATTCAGTTGCTGAGCTAGCAAGCAATGCAGAGGTTACAGGTGCACCTTTTCTTTATCAGGGCAGAAAATATGTAGCATGCACTTAATAGAAAATAAAAGGCAGTAGAGCCAAAAGAGATCTGATATTCAGAAAATGCTGGATGCTGTTTTAGAAAGTAACAATGAATTGCCTTTAGTCATTTTGAAAACTTGGAGTCATATTGTGAAAAGGCAGCAATGGAGTGAAGTGATGCTTCACCAGATTTTCCCATCAGCTGTGAGGGTAAATACATACATTACATTGTTCTGTGTAAAAGTTAATGAGACCCATTAACCAGTGTGACATTTGAAAAGCATATATTAAGAAAGGTCACAGAAGCATTAAAATTAACAGCTGGAATAATACGGTGCTCTAATTGAAAGTCTAGATTTTTCTTAAAGTTTTGACTAAGCAGGTTTAGCCACTGTAATTATATTTATTAAATGATGCTTAAACCTAAGAAAATACATGAGGGTTCACTGTCAGTCAATGAACAAAAAGATAAAGCAAACAGTTATTTAAAGTCTACAGTGTCCACCTTGGGAAAAAATAATACCAATTAATAACATAAGTGCAAGCACCGACATGCTTTGGGCTTCTTTGGTGTTCTTAGGACCTGAACTCACAGCCTTTGGCTATCTCACATAATTTGAAGATTACTGATAAAAATTGTACATATTGAGATTGTCTGTGATCTCTTGCTTTCAAAAGTGTACACAAGTCTGTACCTGAAAACTTGAGGTTTTATAAAGCTTGAGGGTAGTATTTTAAATGTTTGTTCATTATAAAATGGAGTTAGGGTGATTTGCTTGTTTTTGAAGAAACTAAAAATAATAAAGCATCTGAGCCCTTGAAGCAGTTTTCAGGCCCTACCAAGCTTATGGCTGCCTGTTAAACCTTCATTTGTTAACTCAATCCATCCTGAGCACCAATTATATTAAAATACACAGTAAGTGTAATAAAACAATGTCCAAGATAACTTGGTTAAGTTTGTGCAGGCAAATACAAGTATGGTGTCTCTGTAACCTGTGTGCTAGATGGCTACTGTCATCCTCAAATATGACACCGTGAACCTTCAGTATTACAGCAAAGGAAGCAGTGAGTTAAATTAATTAAACAAATTAAATCAACAACAAATTAAATAACTTGCCACAGAGCAGGATGGGCTGAAAAGTGACTGCCAGCTTTGACTGGGGCTTGAGGAGGATCATCACACTTCTCTATACCACCTCACCTCTTCTTGATGATGTAAATGTGAACCCACAGAAGTTAGAGAAGTTCGAGCCTCAGGTGGTGCCTTGGACACAGGGGCTTCAAGTTCACAGGTGAACAACACTATGTAATTTCTTAGTTATCTTAGAAAATTTTGGTCTGAAAGGCTATCTTGATTTCCTAGTAAGTGCCTTTTGACCATTCCGTCTGAAAAGACTGAAAAGATACTTGGCCCGAAATGCATACCTTGTAGCTACACAACATAAACATGTTTTATTAAATATATAGGTATTAGTACAGAGATAAGGAATTACATAATTTAAAATACAGATGAAAAAATTTCTTCCCTCCTTTGGTTATTTTTTCTTCTAAAGTCAAACCTTTCAAACTGCTGCTTAATCTTTTTGAAAACTGTAATCACAGCTTTAAAGCAATTTGTAGGTACTTGGAATGTTTTCAGCACACATCTTGTTCTTATTATGAAAGAGCTGAAAATGTTAGAAACAGACCAAAGTCTTTACATATGATACACAAAGATAATTTGTAGCAGGTGTCTTATATTGTCACAATACAGTAATTTTATAGATGATTAGCTGTCCACACATTTCCTGTTGGTCCAGAAGCATGTTAAGAGTTTACATTGGAATTATAGGGAAGATAATGAGAAGTGAAAAGAATAACAATGCTCCAAGGGGAAAATTATTGCAGCTGCTTAGTTTCTATCGTCTTTGCTGTTAGGGCATCTTCCAACACATTGGGTTGTCATATCTGAAACATTTTAATTTGCGACCCATAATTAACAGGATGAGGAATTTGAAGATGATAGTTGGATAACAAGTAAAGGCTCTGGAAACAGAAACTTCAGGGTGTACTTCTTTTCTTTAAATCATTAAGGAAAAAGACTTTTAAAAGGCAAAAATTTGTTTTCGTATTTTTCATCTATATATTAAGTATGTACATCACAACTTACAAAAAGGGCAGGATGTAGCATGCATTTTCATGGATGCTCTTGGCTCAGCCATGTATGTGAACTGGTAAGTAATTTAATGCTGTGTGTGTGATCACAGAGTTTTGTGCCAATGATAACTTCATAGGGTTCTCCTTGCCTCACTTGCTAGTCAATACACTATAGCATTCTCTGTACCTTCAGATCTGCTTGTACTGTAAAGCCATGGGTTCTCCTTTATACCATTGTCTGTCTGGAATAATTCCATTGATTTCAGTGATGTTATTCCACATCTAAACCAGCATTTTTTATTAAAATTATCGTGAAAGCATTTATGATAGTGAGTAACAAAAAATGGCGAGAAAACTATGTTTCATTTTGTGTTGGAATATTAAATGAGCTCTTGTATTAATTGTTTTTATCTTAATGCTGTTTCTTTTTCTCTTACACAGGAAGGGACACCAATGTGTTAGTTTATATTAAGAGGAGGCTGGCAATGTGTGCAAGAAAGCTGGGAAGGACCAGGGAAGCAGTGAAAATGATGAGAGATGTGAGTTTGGATTTGTTTCACATGTGATACCTTTATAATAGTAGCATAGAAATTATATGCATTTGCTTACCAGTTAGTATCCATTCCTGCTGCATGCAGTGCTGCTGATAGTAATTTATTATTTGTAATATACATAAAGTTTAAATTTAGAGATTATTTATAAGCTTGCGAAAGCAACACTCTGAAATTGTAAAATACCAGAGGGATGGTTGCCCATACAGACTAAATTTCCCATCCTGGTACATGTGCAGTGGAGGGCAGCGTTTAATTATTTCATTATGAAGTTGCATGACATTTTTTCTGAAGTCAGTTACAAATGCTACTATCTTAATAAACAGGTCCTAAGTGTTTTGTTTCCCCCTTGCAGAGCAGCAGTTTGTCTCTGTGCACTGTTTACATTACAGTATTCAGACCTGAGGACAGCATTATTTATTCATGCAAAACGTATTACTGAGAAGTCAAAACTAAATAATTAATCTGTAATGAACTGATTTCCCTCTAAGATGGGGGATGATTATACCCCTGTTTTGTGGGAAGGGGAGCTAGCAATGGTAGTTGTGAGTCAGTAAACTACAAAGCTACTATCTTGAAACACCAAACTAGCATTTAGGGGGGTGATGGGAGGGGCAGCACATAAGGCACTGTATACATTTCAAGTATGAAAAATGCTCAAGTTTAGAGTAAGCTGCAAATGCCCAGCATTTCCACAAGTGAGATTCCCTGGATGCAGATTTGGAACACAATTGTTTGAGGTGACTTGCCTCAACAGAAATAGCAAGTCTATGACAAAAGGAGGAATGGAACCCTAGAGTTCTGGGCAGGTGATAGTGAAGCTGCATACTGGTTTCCTCTGTTTTGCTTTCTTACCCTTTGTTTTCCATGTCCCACAAAAGTGATGTAGAGATCAATATGGCAAGGTATTGAGTTCTGCAAGTTAAGCAGAAGGAGCTACATTTTAAATGCACAAGATGGAATCATTCATTGAAGACTGAAGCAACTGTAAAGCATGTTTTAGGCAGCTCAGATGCATGGTCAGTGGGATTTTTAACATAAAAAGACAAGTGATTTTCTCTGGAGCTTAGGCATTTGCATCAGTAGCAGTAGGGCAAGTATGTCTGCCAGCTTTGAACTCAGCACTCACCATCTTCTGCTGAAACTGGGGCACTCATGGATATGAAAATATTGAGGAGAATTCATCTTAATAATGGAAGTCCTCATCCTGAATAATCTACCAGATGGCAAGTGGTGAATAACTTTGGTTCCTGTCTTTAGCTGGGGTTTTTCAGGCACACAGCTCTCACTCTCTAGAATCGCTAGGCTCCCAGACAGAGGTGTTGAAAAAGAACTTGTCAAAAATCCAGCCATTGTACAGCTAGGAGTGTGAGAGAAGAGATGAGGAAGAAAGACCTGGTTTTGCAGTATCGTGGTCAGCTGGGAGAATGTTGTTTTCACAAACATTGATTTCAGTCCAGTCAGCTCCACTGATTCTTCATAAATTTTGTTACACAGGCACTCTGAGGTAAAATACTGAAATGTTTGCAGACAAACATTGGAATTCTAAGTTCTGGCATAAATATACAAGAAACACAGAATTTTGACTTTCACATTCATAGCACACATCATAATTATAATAACTTCTGGAGCTTACTGAATGTGTTCTATTATTTGTAGATAGGGCTATGTGGAACAAACACTCTGTGAAGCCTTCTTCTATGTCAATGTGTGTGCTTAACTGTCTATGCAGAGCACTAGATTCAAGGACTTGGGTGGTCTATCTAGTCCTAGATTTCCTATGCAAAGTGAGACCCAGAATGCTTGATTATAAAAAATATTGTATTCTGGCACTGGCACTGGAGAGAATATTGTGTGTTAAGTACAATGTGAATCTCAAAAGGCAACAATGACAGGGAGACCCAGAGTCATGGTTTTTTATGCACTGGAAGGATGGAAAACAATCTCAATAGGAATGTTTTGGTAAAATGAAAGGACTGTATGCAAGACAAAGCATGTATAAAGATATAATTTCAGCATCTAGAACTTCAACTCAGATCAATGCAGTCAATATTTTTCTACACAGAGCCAATGAGCCAGATCCTCAGAACTGAATTTAGATGCCTCTAGAGCTTGCCATTCTGAGCCAGCAGAGCTGAGAATTGGAAAATCCCTAGATGAAATACAAGAGCAGCAGTATCTCCAGGTCACAAGTCCAGTACAGTGGGAGTGAGAGGAAGGTCAACCCAGCTTTTTAGATACTTTTTTTAGATTGACTTAGAGCTACTTATTTTTGATGATTACATATCCTCCATTTCTTCATAGAAGACATAAATAATATACTAATGAAGAAGTTTGAAGAACATGAACGTGTTATTAAAGGTTTCTGTGTGATGGATGAGGGAGGAGATGAATTTATTTACCCTGAAAGGAATACGAAGAACATGTTGGCTGGGGACTGCTGAATCTAGCATCAGGGGACAGAGGGTGGAGGCCCTGTTTGTGTTTGAAAGATTGAAAACAGATTTCTCAAGACATGGAACATGATGGAAATGAAGTGTTAAGAGGTTTGTGACACCATCTGGGAAATATGATTGGGATGTAGTGAGCCTTTGCCACTTTGAAAAAATAAAATATTTGAGTATGTTTAATTCATTGCACATATGAGGCCATCTTGAGGACATTACTGATGGATTATATTGTCTTATTTGAGTTTTATGTAAGAAAAGTCTAAGATCCTGCTTAAAACACTTTAATGGAAAGAAAATAAGTTGTTGGTTACCTAAATAAGATTTTGATTTTATGGTTATTGTGAAGTTTTAATGCTGGGCTGGCAATTAAAGGAATGACAGATGTTCTCTGCTAACCACTCTCCCTTCCTGGAGAGAGAAGAGGGAGTAAAGGAGAGAGAATTGTGGTTTACAAACTAAACTACACACTTCAGTGAAAACAGTAATGATGAAAAAGAAAATAATGATGCATATACAAACCTGCTATCACATTCCCCCCCCCCTCCAATAATGCTCATGTCATAGAATCTCACACTGGGCTTCTGGACTCAGTGGCAGATGGGAACTGGATGTAGGGATGCACAGATTCAAGAACGTGTGGGTTGGGATCAAGGGCAGAAGACTCAATGGAGTCCTCCCAGGACAGCAGCCATGGATGGAGAGAGCTTGACCCTCATGATCCCCCAGGTTTATACTGAGTATGACACATACGAGGTGGAATACTTTGGGCAATTTTGAGTTTGCTCCTCCCCACAGGAGAGTCACAGGTGTGGTCCCTTTTCCTCCCATTCATTTACAGTGCATAAGAAGTTTGGCAGAAGCCAGCAGTGACCTTGGTTTCTATAGGAATAAGTATAAGCAAGAGCTTTTCTGCATACCATTCTCCAGGAATAACTATAAACAGGGAATGTTATCTGTCTTAAAAGCAGACACTGACTGAAAAACATGCTGTTAACATCAGAAAGTGCAGTCACATAAAGGAGAATTGACTGAAAAGTATAATTACTAAAAAGAAACTTTGTTCTGCCCTAGCTCAAACCAGGACAGTTATATGCACTGCTGATAGGAAAATCATATTATTTAATACTATATTGAAGATATTTAAATCCATTCTAAACAAAAATTTATTAAAAATTGAGTAGGCCTTTTTGTTGCTTTTGAGATAGTATTTTGTTACTGGCTTTGCTGCTTGGATGTCATTCATTTAGCTGACTTAAGTTAATGAGTCTTATGAACCTGTAATATTCATGGGAGCAGGTAATTGAATCAGACATAGGTGTAGCTTTTGCTTGTGTCTCTGACGATAATTATTTACTATATTTTGCTATAGAAACCAGCAGCTGTCACTATTTGTATATATTGTGTTAACTTATGATCTCATTTTGATTAGTATGTTGTTGGAATAAGTCCAGTCCAGTCAACAGTTACTCCAGTTTTATTCCTTTTTATACCAAACATAATATGGTCTGAGAGGGAACTGCCCCTGAGGAGAAGTTTACAGTGCTGGTTGTTTTACTTGTGCTCATTATCTTAGTAGTATTTAAGCTAATGTGTTCTAAATGATGTTGGTATGTACAGAGATGAAAGTCCTTACTGGTGGCTGGCAGCTGAATATTGTGGACAGTGTTGCAAGCTGAGTAGCTGCATGCTGATGAGCAAAGGTACCCTGTTGTACCCTCTGTTCTTTGATGATTCCTTCACCAATAGAATGGAAGAAAAAAGAAGCGTGCTATGTTTGTGTTTCATGCTTTTCACTGATTAAAAAAGAGAGGATTAGGAGGGTGTACAAACCTCTCTGTGCTTGGTGGGTGACTGAATCAGTGACTGGCTGCATTCAGGAGCAGATCAACACAGTATTTCCCTTGACTGGCATCACTGAAGTATCCAGGTGAAAATGTATCGTGAAAGAAAGTGAGTTGTCAAATTAATTCTAGCTTCTTGGGGTTGTTCTGGAGAACATTTGGCCTGTGGAGAAAGCTTTCAAAGAGGGTATCTTTATGAAAGGGAAGGGTCGCAGGTAGAAGGCGAGAAGGCGTGCTAATGGAAAAAGTGAACAGCAGCTCCTAGTCACATCCTTTTTTAGAAAGAAGATGAAAGAAACTCATTCTGAGTGTATTCCCTACCTAATGGCCTTGTACTCTTCTGAAGACACAGTGGAATTGCAACTTGCCCCATGCTTTGCAGCTTTGTTCAGAAACAAGTAAGGTTTAGTGAGAGGAGAGACCCTCCAGGTCTTTCTTCAGCTCTGAATAAGGATAGAAACCAAAATGCTTTTTAAGGGTCAAAAAAGTACATTTTTATTTTTGTGATGAGTCATATCTGTGGAGAAAATACTTTTCAGGTCATACTGAAGACCTAGAAGTCTAAGTACCTATCTCTGAGAACTTGATGAGGATATTTCAGTTGGATGGGTTTGTGTTTATCTCAGTAGCCACCTCTGGCTAAATGTCATAGGAGACATGCAAAGGAATTATCAGTACCTAAGCAGCTTATCAGTAGGCTGCATGTTAAGTTGTTTAAACACTGAGATTGCCCTGAGCATTTAAAATTATTTATGAGGTTATGTCACTTGAAGGCTTCAAAAGGGTACTCAACCATACTAAATCAGTTTTAATGAAAAGGGTTTTTATTTTTTCCAGACTAGCAGTTTTAGTGATTTTGCTGGTTTGCTGGTGGTTCTGCAAAATTAGCATACTTTCTTGACAACCACTTTAGCTGGGCTTTCAATTAGGTTTTCTGGTCAGGTTTTCTGTTTCTGTTTTTCTTGAATTCTGTACTCTTGAAGGCTTTGCTGATTTGCTCTCAAGTAATGGGAAAATACAGCCAGGACAGTGTTCTGCACCTTGAATTATCAAGCTATGTTTAAGAAAGAGTACTAATTGCTAATAATGATGTTATTGTCCTTAGCAACCTAACAGCACAACTTCTGCAGCTGCTTGCCTAAGGCAGCTACTGTTTGAGTCTCCCAAATACTTCTGTGCTTGAGGCAAGGGTTAGCAAGTCAGATTCTTTGGCTTGTGTTACACAGCTCATGTTAAGCATACTGCTCAGTCTTGAGTGGGATTCTAGAGTTATTAACATCTGTAGCAGTTAATAGTACTTTAGTACTATTTATTAAAATTTGAAGGAAAAGTATCTTTTAGTTAGATGAGACCAAGAGTTATCTAATAGATTTTAGAAGAATGTTGCTGTTTTCAAGTGATACTTGCCAGTGTTGACCACAGAATAGTATTTTTAGTTAATTCTTATTTTAACACACAAGCAATGCAATCATGCCAAGTGATAGTTGCTGGTTTTAACATTTCCATATTGCTGTATATTCAAATGTGGTGGTTTATCACAGATCTGTATGTTATGGGTTATCCCTCATTTGAATGGGCTCTTAAAGATAAGGGAGTCTCCTGTGACTCCACTGTAGTGTTTATCCTTTCCCTTTACCTGCAAGAGACTCGGACTCCTTACTTTTTGGTACAGCTGTGATCCTGCCCAAAAGCCTCAAAAATTAGAATTTAGTGACCTACCTAAACCTGATACTAATGTTTCTCATTTAAATTATGGGTTTCCAGCATTGTGATTCTATTAAGATAGAATAGTCTGAGTAGGAGCCAGACTGTCCTCTTGTATCACTCCATATTCAGGGCTTTGTATTGTCCTTTGATTATGCTCTTCCATTTCTCTGGAATCTCCTAACCCTTTGTTGAGCTACTAGATAATTTCCTCACTTTAATTTCAGTTAAAAATCTGTTTATAAATATATGACAAAGTTTCTCCAAAAGTACTTTGAGATTATGGTAATAAAGGAATGTTTTGAAGAGGACTGTGAGTATTTCTTGTCATACCTCAAAGTTACTAATCTTTGATGTAACTAACATTACTATAGTTTTTAACTGTTGCTAGGTTTGTGTACTGTGACTATTTAGTAGTAAATGTACATTTGGAACAACTTGTACTCTTCTGGTTTCATACCACACTTGCATTTAAAATTCTCTTTATTCCTGAAATACACACATTTTTGCGACACAGTCCAAATAACAGCATTTTATTATGCTGTTAAAGAACTCAAATCATATTCTGAAGGCTTTAATCCTCCAATTAAGAGAACATAAAGTCTGCACATACTAGCATATTTCCTTAGAGTCTGCATACTCAGTAAGACATTCTTCACTCTATTGACTCATTTTTAATCCTATGTTGAAATTGTGTTATTTGAATACTATGGAACACTAAGACTAAACTCACATTTGCCAAATTAAAAATGGAATGTCAGCAAATTTTATACCTGTGCCATCACACCGTTAGTATAAATTTGATCCGTGTCTCTTTTCTGGCACGCTGAAGTTCAACATTAAAAGACATGTCAAATTCCCTAAATTTCCCATATGGATGAAAATATGTGGATCCTACTGCTAATTGTTTCCAAGCTCCAAAAGAATAGGATCTGTCCTTTCTGAGCTGTGAAGGAGTAACTGTGGAGCTGCTTCCAAACAAAACAGTGATTATTTGCCAAAAGCAATGCAGCACATGGAGAAATGCATTACTTCTGCTGTACTTAAGGAGAACATTAATTCAGGTAGGTCCCGTGTATTTCAGCTGATTTCCAGCTGTGGGACTGGCTGTTCACATCATATGAATCCCACGTGAGTTGCACTTTTAGGACCAGGAGTAAGCCTAATTTTTAAGCCTCTGACATACTTACAGAGCCTTTCTGTGTGCTAGGCTTAGTCTGCTGACAGTGTTTCTTGCCTGCTGTCCTTGCCAGCTGAGCTGGCCAGCAGAAAAACTTAAGCATTAGTGTATCTTAGTCAATATGGAGAAACATGTTGCAAATGCCTCAAACCCTACATAAACTTCAGTCAGAGCACAGACATCTGAAAGCTCAGGTGTAGACAGTGAAGCTCGCAGCCATGAAGGTTTCTGTTTATCTGCTCAAAAATGGGTTGGAATTGTGCTTATTCTATCTTGTTCAGTTAACAGTTACCACATAATACAAGTCAGATACCAGAAAGCAGCTTGTTGAAGTGCTTGAAGTGCTATCCACACTGTGTGCTTGATCCTTCAATAGTGGTGGCCAGTTACACCTGGGAAATGGTAGCCTCAGTCATTCCTTTTTCAGGAGATAGATTTTATCATTTCAGGTAACTGCTGTGGGAACAGGTGCACTAGACATAAAGGCTGCAACAGTTTTACTGTTTGCGATGGATTTTTCTACTTACTGCTTTTTCTTCATTTTAAGCTGAATTCACTTCTCATATCTATGAATGCATTTAGTTGAATATATTGATCTAAAATTGGTTCTCTTTCTTTGTTGAGAAGATAGGAGTATGAGCAGCAATGAGTGGTTGCGTGCGCTGCCAGTAAAATATGTGACCGTGCATAATGTCATAATGCAGAGGAGAATAGATGTATCAACACCAGGTTATATTTAAGATCACTCATTTATCCACCTCTGTATTCTCTAGAGTCCCATTCTCTAGTTGTAGGCATTAAAGCTTAAATCTGTTTTCTACACAATAATGTATCATTGCTAATTGATGCACGATGTTAATGTCATCAGAGGGACAATAACGGATGCAGCAGTTAAGCTACGTTTCTTGAAACTGTTTCAAAAATAATATGTAAATGAGAAAATGCTGATGAATGAAATATTCTCAGGAAAGAGAGTCCTGTTCATTGAGCTATTCTTTGGGAGATAAAACTTATTCCTCATCCAATAAATCAATTGTGGATTTCCTTGTACCATAAAACATTTTTTGTGATAATCAAATCTTAATATCCATCATGAAATTGTTGAACCTACACCCTGCAATATGGTTTGGGGTGAGTCTGGAAATACAGCCCTCCCAGGACTAGTGATAAGACTTTCAGTTGTGTCATACTTATTTTCCAGAATTTTTCTGTGAATTTATAATCTCAAAATATTATTTATCTAAGAAACCTAATAATTATCTGCAAAAGCTACCATTTCTGTATATTTGAAGTATATTTAATAAATCTTTCAATGGAAAGCAATTTCTCTTTCTACAAATTTACCTATTTCCCTCCAAACATGGAGAGCAATTAGAACAGAATATGGGATAACCCAGCCCCAGTCCTGAAATTCATCACTAGAAAGTATTTTGACCAATGTAAGTTCAAAGTGAATACTTGTGAATACAGATTTGGTAGTTGTTTGAACATCTTTATACTGTAAGAGAGTAAATTCAGGGACACGTGGTGTGTTTTCATATGCTGTGAAAATAAGCTTTGCTCAGGGGAGCTGGTGTATATGTAAAGAGCTGTTGTGGTTTTGGTGACAAATCTTGAGTACTGAATTTGATGACTGTCTCGAGATCTTGAGGTGTAGAGAAAGATGACAACAGAGTCTTTGTCTTTTCTTTAAGTGCAGTACTTGCTACTGAATTTAAAGTATTTGTCAGGTATGGTAAAGATGTAAAGGGAAATAAAGAAGTTTAAGCCAGAAGATTTGGCACATGTTAGTTTGTAGCTTCATAGAAAAAAAATCTTTGCATACAACAGGAAGTATATGCTTTGTAAACTGGAGTCCAGGTTAGAGCTTGATTCTGCAAGGGTCTGGAGAACTCAAGGGCACTTTCATCTCATGTTCAGGTGTATTGTGCCCATCTTCACATCTCTGGGCTGAGTATGAGCCAGCCTCCCTCTCCATCTGCTGGGGAGGGAGCAGGCTCACAGCCTGCACTCTGTGACAGTATTTGGCCTGACCTGACACAGGCCTGTGTTGCAACTGTTGTGGTGGGTTTTTTTCTCCCTCAGTGTTTCCTTTCACTGATGTCTGTGAGACAACCTCTCATAGTATTCTTCCATCTAAGTGGCTTTACTTTGTGGGAAGTTTTTTAAAAAGCAACTCAGACTTTTACTGTGACTAAAAATTATTTGCAGTGAAAACTGCATACATCCTGACATGTCAGAGAAGTAGGCTCACATCCTCTTTTTTTTTTTCTCTTTTTTTAATAGCAAGTGTTTTGTCATTTGTGCAGAGTCAGTGTTTCAATAGCTGAGTGGCTACTTAAAATAAAGATGTTTTATTTTTGTAATTCAGTTCATTATAAATGGCTTGGCCTTCTTAAAGTTTGACCTTTCCCAAATTAAACTTTTATTAACACTTGTCAGTTTGCTGGCCTGGCAGTCCAGACAGTGACCTTTATTCTGCTGCTGTCTTCAGCAGGGTTTATCATTCCGACAGAACCTGATTAAAAATAGAAAAAAATAATCAGTAAGTGATGTCAGCTGGAAATGGAGAAGGAGAGCAAGAGCTTTTACTGGCCACAGTGTATCTATAACTAGCTGCAGTTCTTCCCTTTTCTTCACTCATGGAGGGAATGTTACCCTACCAGCCATTATTCATTCTCACTGAGCAGGGATAATCTTTCATAATCCCTTGGAGGGGTTTCTTTGCAATATATTAATTCTGAACTTTAAATCATTATGTAGGTAGGGACAGATTCTGTCATGCTTTTTTCTGCCAAATAGTAGCTTCTTCAGTCAAAAATACAACAGTGAGTAAGGTCAAGAATGAAGAGAAGTGGGCTGTATGCTTGATCCTTATCTGATTACTCCAATTATTTGAATTTGAAATAACCTGCAGTTATTTTTGTTAATGAGCAACGACTTGAATTTTATTTTATTGTGAACTCTTTCCACTTACCCAGATAAGCATGAAGGCCTGTGGTCCAGCTTTTGGGAAAGTGGAGAAGGAGAAAAACTATGCAGTTTTGTGCTTTTTTTTACAGGCTCAGCTCCTGCCATTGAAACTAGGAGCTTTATGTCCATCCCTGTGCCACTAGCGTCAAAAAATCAGTGAACTCTTTCAGCTAATGTCTCAGTGATCATGATTCTCATGAGAAATTTGTATAATGTTAAAACAAACACTGCTGTCCTCATCTTCGATATTTTAATAATCTTCAAACTACAGTTGATAGTGCCCACATAGCCAAATTTAGACATCCTTACCCTTTAAGGTCAGAATAATTCCTAAGTTACCTTATGCCAGACCATTAGCTCAAGGAAGACATCAGCTGAGCTTTGCATCTCTATTTACCCTTTAAGTTTGCTTCTTTCACAGGGTGAAGAAGCTCTAGTGCATTACCTGTTTCTCATTTTCTAAAGTTCTTGTCTGAATCTCCATCCCTCTTGTTTCAAGCCTAGGTTATTTTTGTTTATGTTACCTGTTTGGAGGTTAATAATTGCTAGTTCTCATCAGTATGTCTCTTTGCATCTTTAAAGGCAGGTTTATTAAATGACAGTGTTTTGATGTCTAATTTAATATTTTCAAGTTGAGCAATGCTGGCCTTGAATAATTTCTTTACTTGTTTTGCTGTAGTATTTAGGTTCTCATAAACTATCTCAAACAAACTGTGAATTACAGTGTTCCCCTGCAAGTTCCTGAGGAACAGTGTTTATATCAACTATACAATTTCTATACTGTGTGAATCCTTTTTTTTGTGATGAATATACATCATGCATGCAGTTTAAGTCTAACAACCATGAAGAGAACACAAGGAAACAAGGATCTTTTTAACACTTCAGTTGTTTAGAAAATCACTCAGAATAAAAAATAGTAATTAATCAATTCTGCAGTTAAAAATGTGGATGCTTCTATAAAGTGTGGCTTCAGAAAGGAAATGCGATACAATATCAGCTTCAGTCATTTGAATCTATGCAGACATTGAACTGAGGATGTCTAAGAACAAATTCCTGGTATCTATTGAAGGGTTCATAAAGTAAAGGCACTTATGTGTAAAACAATATAGATTTTTTTAACTGCTCATTTCATAAAGTTTATCACACAAGGTAGATTCTTCAGTTATTTATAGTGTTAGATCTGTATATACTTTACCTTTCCTTTTGCTGCCTTTTCTTTATATATATAGAGAGAGAATATCTATACCTATGTATGTTTTTTTTCAATGTATTTTCTGTTTTTTTCTGCTAATACACTGGAGAAGTGCTGGATTACTTACTACAATATACATGAGCTATATTGTTGAAGATTCTTTTCCAGTACAATAAGATAACTCTTCCCTTTGAAGAAACCTGCTAATTGAAGGGGAGTTGTGTTCAGGCAGCTATGGGCTTGGATTTGACTAATTGCATCCTGTGGAAAGCATGTCTTGTCAAGAAACCTGACCAAGTGTCCATTAAGAGCTCAGAAGTTTCTGAGTTAATAGTGAAATCCAGTAAGGAGCCAAGAACAAGAGGATCTGAGCAGTTTTATCTTGTTGTTGGTTATTTCAATGAATTTTGAACAAGAAACCCTTTTCCATGTTAATAATCTAACTCTTTTATATGTTGCTGATTTTAGCTGATGAAGGAGTTTCCTCTGCTCAGCATGTTCAATATCCATGAAAACCTGCTAGAGGCTTTGTTGGAACTGCAAGCATATGCAGATGTCCAGGCAGTCCTAGCAAAGTATGATGGTAAGTTCATATGTATTTATATGCTCTCTATATGGTACACAGGAAGCAGTGTTTCCAAGCCAAACTCTTAAAATTGAGGAAGTAGTGTAATTAAGGTGATTGGCACAAGCTTCAAAGATCCCCTTAACACAGTCTTTAATCCAAAGAGTAGACATTGTGCATAGACAACATACTCTTAATTAATTGTACAGGGTAATGGTAATGCACTAAGCAGCAATTCTTCAGTGCTTTTTTTGCGTTCTGATGATATTTAAAGAATGGCTACTCAGGTTCTGCAGACTTTATTGCATGCTATTCAGAAGTTGTTTGAAGAGAAGATTATCAGATCCCTTGTGGACTTTTCTATGAATGTTGACTTAGTAGCATACAGATGTTTCACAAACATTAATTAATTCAACTTCACAGCAGTCTAGTGACTAGCAGATTTCCTGTCTTATCAGAAAAACTTGGAAAGCTCAGATGACTGGATGAACTTTTTGCATTAATTGCAATATCTTTCAGTAAACATTGGTTTAGACAGCATTACAACACTTTTTATGTTAAAATCACAGCTCCTGCTGACTTCAGCTCTAGCTCTTTGAGCTTGAATTCAAGACACCAGAGTCTCAAGCAGAGAAGGGACAGAGTAAGAAGCACCTAGTGGCATACTTTGTTTAGTGTAAATTAAATGGCTTTTCCTCATATTGTGTGGAAACCTTGTGACAGAAACAGGAATACAATCCAGTTCGTCTGTGTGCAGTGTTCCTCAACCTCCACAGTGCCTCTCTTCATCTTCTTCCTGCAGTCTCAGACTTACTCACTATCCACATCCCAAGTTCTTCAGCAAGTGATTCAGGAATCCTACAATGATTCTCTTGTGTAACTACACTGTCCTTGGTCATCCTCAGAAAAGTTTCATTCTGTGCACTGGAGTATGACAAGGGAGTTTATGAAAGGAATATTATGTAATCATATAACTAAAAATGAAATTATAACATGCATGAATCAAATAGCTAAACTAAGTGAAACAGCCTTAATTTTGGTGTTTTTAAGTGTCTTTCCCTAAATTGATCTTGAAGTCTAAAATATTCTTAATTGCTAGCTTTTACAGCATTTTTGTTGTTTTTTGAATGGAGATCTTAAGGCTTGTAACTTCCAAAGTCCTTGTAAAGCTGGATGGCCATCCTTTGAGGTACTGTTGTATCAATGTCTGCCAATATGGACTCTCGAGCCTATATACACAGTGTTTTGGTCACTCTTTCCCTTTGATTCTTTGAAAGAATCAGTATCTTTTCCATCCTGCCCTTGATTCATCTTCTGTCCCATCAGTCTACTGAATAGTCTTCTACTTCTCTTTCACATGATCAGTTCCAGCTTTCTACTGATCCTGGTTTGTATCAGATGCTTCTCATTCAGACAGTGATGTTCATTCCCAATTCTGTTCTTCTGCTTCTCCTTCCTACCTATCCCAGTCTTCTTTTCAGGGCAGTGGTGGTCATGTTCCAACTCCTCACTCACTTTCCAGCTCCTGTCTTACCAGACATCTTTTCCACCTGCCCTCTTCACTGTGACTTCTGTCTTGTCTTCATTTGACATTCTCAGAGGCATTTCATGGGTGCCAAAAACCAGAAAAGTAAGAGCCCACACAGAGACCAGCTTCCTGCTGTCAGCCCCAGTACTTGGACCTGTCTCATCCTGTGGAACAGTGATGGAGTGGGGAGTGTGTAAGTTTATTGGAGTACTGAGATCTGTGTACTTGATGAGCAAACAATCTTTGGAGTCTATAACCGAAAAAAAAAAATGCTGAAACTTCCACTGAATATGTGCTAATTGCTTTCTTCTAACATCTTATAGCATAGGAAATGAAGGTAAATTTTAAAGAGGCTAGCAGTAGACCATTGGCTTGATACTAACATGATCATACTGCCAAATTTCAGACCCCTCTAGTAGACTCTGGCATAGATGAGTTTATTTAACAAATGATAAATAAGCATCTGATTACAAGCAACGTTAATGATAGTCACTACTACCAGTCCAGCCTGGAACTTTTCCAACTCTTTCCAAAGTCAAATCATTCTAAGTGAAAATGAAACTGTTACCAAGCCCTTGAATACTGTCATCCTGTAACAATAATGGCTGTAGAATTGATCCTGGTTGTGCTTAGTCTGGCTGAATAAATCTGCAGTTAAAGTGGTAACATCAGAATCTTTCTTGTAGCTCCTTGAATTTCAGTAATTCCTGTGACATGGGAATTTTGGCACATTAAGAAGCAAGTAGATAGAAATGCTTATTTTTATGCTCCAGGGACCACAAGATGTTGGCACCTTCTAGTCTTTAATATAGTTATGAGATAATAGCCCTGGGAGATAGCAGAACTGTGACAGAACAGGGAATTAAGCCATGCCCTCTCAAATCCTGTGCCAGCTCCACTTTTGCATACTAAAGCACTGGTCCCTGGTTTTAAACAATGCAATAGTGGCACTTTGTGTCATGTAACTTGTTAAACTGGAAGGGGCATTTGTTTTCTCTGAAGCATCCAACAGAGTCAAGACTGAGGTCATAAATGTAACAAATGAGGCTTATCAAAATAAAACTCTCCTTATTTTGTTTAAACCCATGCAATTTCTAGTCATGCTTTGCCATGTATAAACAAAGGTGTGTGCATACACTAGGTGTGCACAAGGACTCAGCAAACACTGGCTTAACCAGCATAACCCGTGCAGTTCATGAGTCTCAGAAGGCCCATCTCAGGGAGTCTCAGCTCATTTTAGAACTCATCAGCTTCATGTGTTGTAAGATTTATTGGAATATAAAACAATGAACTCATTTATACTTTTCTATCTGCAGTTTCTGTTAGTCCCACTCCTCTTCCTTTTTTTGACTAAGACCAAACCTGATTTATTGTATTTTGATAACATATGAACAAATTATTTCCTTGAGCAGTCTGCCCCCACCCTGGGCTAAAAAGTTGGATCACCTTATGCAAAACCTCAGCCTCTGCAAGCAGACACTCTCCTTTACCAAAAGCCATGTGTTAAGTGGTGTTTATATTATGTACCTGGCAACAGAGCTGATGTACGTACTCATTATTCATGGAAAAGGGGCCTCATTAGTGGGACAGCATGCACTGTTGCTGAGCTACATCATTACGATTTCAGAGTTCAGTGCCTGTCAATAGAGTACAGATGACCTAAATGTTGAATTCTGAAAGGATTTTTGGCTCTGATTTAATATATGTCGGTATTATTTACAGCAGAAATAGTTACGGCTGCTAAAGAGACTTTTCTTGATGGAATAAGCTTCTGGTATTCATAGTAGATAAAGTTTCTCTGCTCCTCTTGCCTTGCTTTTTAAGCTGATTGTTTTCCAGTGAAGTAGGTCTGCTTGTTGTGGTGCTTAGAGCAAATGATTTATTAACTTCTCTGAGCAGCCAGTTCCTATGATTGTTATTATCTGGTAACCTGGGCACTGTGAGAAAACTCAGACCTTTCTGGCAATTGAAAGTCAGATTTTAAAAGAATGGATGCCTATGTATTTAGTCATAGTAATGCAGTGGTTCCTCCCTAAACCTGTCCTTGCTTTCTTTTTTTTTAAATGACAGTGTTTTCCAGTGAGACTATGAGCCTTCTGGTTTGCACAAAGAACACCTTATACCAATTCCCCTTTCACTTGCCACCTTCCAAAGAAGGAGAAAGACTATGTCACCATGTAGACAGGGTCCTAAATTCAGAGTTCACTGGAGAAGATAATTTAGACCAAAGGGTACAAAGAAAAAAAGTGGTTTTTAAAAACAGAGGATGTCATTCTGCTCTAGACTACAGCACTTTTTTATTTGGTAACAGCATACTTTGAAGAATCCTACATTAGTGCCAAATCAAAATACAGGCCTTTGAGGAAGCATTTTAGAACCAGTGTCTTCATTGTCTTGGAATGCTTTCAACTTGGTGAAATCCAAACAGTTAATGCAGAGGAACCAGTTGTCTAAAATTTAGGGTGTTCAGGGCTATTCTCCTTTCCCTAGTACCCCTCTAGTCCAGTTTCTTCTTGTCCTTACAGATTCAAGAAATGGCTACACTCTATTTACATTTAATTTGAAGGTATTGTAGAGAGTTGCAGGTTGCATAGAGTCTTCAATTGATTTGCTACGGTCTCCAGAGTTTTTGTGTAATGAGCCCCCAACCCAGGAAGGACAGGGAGCTCTTGTGACCTCAAAAAGGTGATCAGAGACCTGGAGCACCTCTCCTGTAAAGACAGGTTGAAAAAGGTGGGGTTGTTCAGCCTGAGGAAGAAAGGGCTCCAGGGGCACCTTGTAGCAGCCATCCAGTATCTGAAGGGGGCCTAGAAGACAGCTGAGGAGGGACGTTTCACAAGAGCATGTAGTGGTAGGACAAGGGGTAATGGTTTTAAGCTGGAAGAGGGTAGATTTAGGTATGGGAAGAAATTCTTTAGCGTGAGGGTGGTGAGACACTGGAGCACATTGCCCTGGGAGACTGTAGATGCCTGATCCCTGGAAGTGTTAAGAACCAGGTTGGATGGGGCTTTGAGCAACCTGGTCTAATAGAATGGGACCCTAACCATGCAGGGTGGCTGGAAGTAGATGATCTTTAAGGTTCCTTCCAACCCAAACCATTTGATGATTCTATGATTCTACAATTGGAGATCACAGCTCAACTCTATCAATTCCATTACTTGCTGTGATTACATTTGGTATTTTTTAGATGTTCTGCCTGGTGGACCTAACTGGGTAAATGTCCAAGATACAGGTACAAGAAAGGGTTTTCTTCTGAGTTAAAAAGCAGTATGGAAGCAGCCATTACCTCACATACACTATTTTATAATCCTTTTGTTTCTTTTCTCTCTCCTGAAGAGAAAGATCCTTTTAGTTAAGGTCATATCAAAGCCTAGTCTGCCTTCTCCAAGAGATGCAAATCAGGTAAGACCTCCACTTTGTGTAACAGCAGGAGCAAGAGAATAGTTGGTCTTTTTTCCCATCATGTCTTTTTCAGCTTCTGCTTCTAAGAACAAGTTTCTTTCCTCCTTGTCAAAATGACTTGTCACTTCAACTAGGTCTCTGCATCAGTTCTGTCTGTTCATACCATCTGGTCTCTGTTTTTACCATATGATTCTATGGGAAAAAGCACAAAAATTTTGAACTATATATACAAATCTTGATCTTTCTAATCTTTTGTAGAAGAAGTGATTCCTTCTCTTCTGTATGCATTTAGGATTGAATTTAGTCAAATTAAAGGGGCTGATGCCTGCCTGGACACTGAGATATGAATCTCAGCAAGAGTTGCATAGGGAGGCTTTATAACGAGCAGTGACCCTCAAAATCTTTCCATAATCGAACAGTTTAAGTTTTAGTTGTGGTCATGGCAAAATAAACACTTCTTGTTTGTGTTGAAATGTTTTTCCCATCCTCTCAGGGGACCAAAATCCAGGCCTTAACATACACAGTGGCTATGTGCTTGTGTTTTAGGTGTTTCCCACCACTGAGGAAGAATGTCCAAAGTACAGAGAATCATAAACTTGTTTTGCAAGCACAAAATAAGCATTAGATCATTGTGTTCATAATTTTGCTCCCTTCAGCATGTTTTCTACCACGTTTTGTGGAAAAATGGAATGACTATTCTCATGGCAGATAATACTACAGGATATTACATCTTTTTGACAAAGTGTTTTTCCCCTGATGTTCAATTCATGGTTTCCTTTATTGAATTCCATCTCGTTGCTCTTATTTTTAACCATTTGTATCAGCTTAATTCACTTTCTTCTTCAATTTTGTGTCTTTATAGATGACTGCATCAGTCTTCTGTCATCACTGATCCAGACTGCACATACTTAATTGCTAGAGCATTTTCAGTCTTCCCCATAAGCTATTTTTCCTACCACCTGTGCAAGAGCTGACAGCCCAGCCTGCAGGTGCAAGTTCTTTGCTGGCAGGGCCAGTGTTGGCCCATCACTGAAACACTAGAATCTTCAGTCAGACTGAGGGAGGGAAAATCAGAGATGGGGCTTACTCCTAAGCACAATACATGTTGAGTATTCCACCATTTTTTGATTTACCTCTTTGCATAACTTATTCCAGTTTGTTGGTATACTTTCAATTACATATTTGGAAATTACTACACCTTAATGCAGTCTCTCTCAAGTCCTATTATGAAGAAGAGCTATCAGTTTAACTGGAAGGATTTTACTGTGCAGTTTATCTCCTCAGATCTACAGTTTATATCAGCAAATATTTAAATCAAATTGGTGTTGATAAGACTATAAATTATCTGAAATTAAACCCATGGGAATCTGTATTGTTGACTTGGGAATAGTATGTGCTTTGACATCAAAATAGAGAATAATTTCTGGTTGGGTACTTAGATTTTGCCATCATTAATGACAAGAACAATGGCAGCATGCCTGTCACTTCTCATTTAGAGCCTTCTGATGTCTTGGTTAGGGGATGTTTGCTCTGGTCTGTATCCAGATTCATAATTTCTTCATTTAGTTGCTCTCTTACAAAAACAATAGAAAGTGTTTAGTTGCTATTTTTAAAAAACAATAGGTCCCACGACCTCTTTAGATGATACATGGCATATTCTGGATTTCTTAAATCAGAGCAGTAGTGATACTATCATTGTCTCTATCCATAGCATCTTTCCATTAGTTCACTCCCACAAGCAACTGCTTCTGCAGTAAATGACCAGTAAGAATTCACTTTTTCCAGCCCTCCCCTTAGCTGAAAGGGGCTAATTGAAATAAAATCCTTATAAATTAAGTCTAGACTATTTCATATTCTGTTTAAGGACGGAAGCAATAAGGAAGAAGGAGAGCATTTGTAGACTGACACGTGTTCTTATTAGGCAAAAACGTCATGATTTTGACAACAGAATATCAGTCATATCTTTCAGCACATTGTGGGAACTCCACAAATAATCACAGGAGGACGGGAAACAGTATGTGGGAAGGTATTTTGCCAGGTGGCTCACAGAGCTGGACACAGTCATTTATGAAATACTTAACTTTTGTTCCTAACAGGAGACGTATCTCCTAGGTCTATTTCAGTTTTAATTCGCTTTCTAAAGTCAACCGATTAAATTATTTTATGGTTTTCTCTAAAATACAAGGGCCCAGTTTTGGAAATGAAGCGTAAATTATGTAAAGTATTGTAGTGATCACACCAGGGTACAGCAGAATCAAATACTTATGGTCTGATACAGAACAACGAAAACCAAAACATGTTTGGAGGGAGGTGGGCACGGACCTGCTGAGGGTTATCTCCACAGCAACATAAACATGAACATTTATATGTAATTATTCCATTGCCAAAGGACTGTAGGTATTATCCTGAAATAATTGCTGTTTGCTCATTAAAGGTATAATACTGGAAGAGGCCTCCACTGTGAGTCAGGTTCCCTGCTGTTGTATTCCCTACATGGTGTTGCTCTTCCTTGAGCTGAATAAACTTCAGCCTAGAGTTAGCTGGGGTTTTTTGCTGTTCTGTTCTACCTGGGAATCTGCCTCAAAAATTAACTTCTCAAAACTCTCCTATTAATCTCTAGCCTAAATTTAAGGCTGAAATGTTTATTCTTGTGCTACCATTATCCTTTACCCAGGAGAAGGCCTTCTCCTTTCCTGTTGTTCTTCTGGGTTGTATACCTAAGGAACAGTTGTATCTTCTCTCAGACTATTGCATTCAGATCATTACAAAAATAATTCAGTTTTTACTTTTGTTGCTCTTGACTATGGGTGCAGACATCTGAACACAATATTGCTTGAGAAATATTATTTCTTCTGCAGTAATGACTCAGGTGGTATACCTGAGCTTTGCTTCACCTCATCACATTTCCCTTCCTTGCAGTTGCCAGCAGTTCACTATGGATTATCCTACACTCTGTGTACAGAGATGTTTCCAGTTCAGGAATACTTACTTGCTGCTAGAAGATTCTGTTCTGTGATATGGTATTTTGTTTTACTATATCAATTTCATTGTATCAGTCTCAAATCCTACTAGATATCTTTATCTCTTAGCCAAGAATTGTAATAATCCCCACAACTTGGTCCATGCACATCCTGCTGTCCATTCTCCGTTCAAGTATCAATTATCTGATGCAGAAACAAGCCTTTATACATGTGGTTAGAGGCTTTTTCTGTGTTGAGTGGTCTCATTGTTTAACCTCTTGGACTGTGTTTTATATGGCTGAATTGCTGATTTCTTGCTGTTATTCTGGCTTTTGCTGGTATACCTGCTTTCCTTGATGAAACTGAGCTAGCAGCTTTCATCAGCAAAACAACTGCATTTCATTCCAATCTCTAAACTGCAACAATCCTGATTTGATGGATGGAACACTCATTGGATGAGGAACTGGCTGGATGGTGACACCCAAAGAGTTGTAATCAATGTCTCAGTGTCCAAATGGAGATGTGTGACGAGTGGAGTTCCTCAAGGGTCAGTACTCAGACCAGTGCTATTTAACATCTTTGCAACACAGACAGTGGAATTGAATGCACCCTCAGCAAGTTTGTGGAGTGTGGTGAAGTCAACACACTGGAAGGAAGGGATGCCACTCAGAGGGACTTTGACAGGCTCAAGAAGTGCACTCATGCAAACCGCATGAAGTTCAACAGTGCCAAGTGCAAGGTTCTGCACCTGCATTGAAGCAATCCCATGCATGTTTACAGGCTGTGAGGAGAAGGAATTGAGGACAGCCCTGAGGAGAAGGACTCGGCTGTGGTGGTGGAGCAGAAGCTCAACATGAGCCATCAGCGTGTGCTTGCAACCCAGAGAGCCAGCATTGTCCTGGGCTGCATCAAAAGACACATAGACAGCAGGTCAAGGGAGGTGATTCTCCCCCTTTACGCTGCTCTTGTGAGACCCCACCTGAAGTACTGTGTCCAGTTCTGGAGTCCCCAACACAAGAAGGACATAGAGCTTCTGGAACATGTCCAGAGGAGAGACACTAAAATTATCAGAGAGCTGGAGCATTTCCCCTATGAAGACAGGCTGAGGAAGTTGGCGTTGTTCAGCCTGGAGAAGAGGAGGGTCTGAGGTGACCTTCCAGTATCTGAAGGGGGCCTACAAGAAAGCTGGGATAGGGCTTTTTACACGGGTGTAAAGTGAAATGACAAGGGGAAATGGTTTAAAACTTGAAAAGTGAAGATTTAAGTTAGACATTAGGAAGAAATTCTTTCCTGTGAGGGTGGTGAGACACTGACACAGGTTGCCCAAGGAAGTTGTAGCTGCCCCCTCCCTGGAAGTGTTCAAGGCCAGGTTGGATGGGGCCTTGAGCAACCTGGTCTAGTGGGAGGTGTCCCTGCCCATGCACAGTGTTTGTAACTGCGTGATCATTGAGGTCACTCACAACCCAGACCATTCTATGATTCTATGATTCTGCGAACTGTTCTTCATCTTCTTCATTGGTTATATACTCCAGACCTCTTTATTCCTCCTAGTTTTAAGCTCCTTCAAACAGACAGAAAAATGAAGTGGTGCTCTTGCTGCTTTATGTGCACATGTTCAGGCACTCTCTCTCTTTTTATCTCTCTCTTTTATATTTGTATTGTGGAGTTTGACTTTTGCCTGAGAAAATGTATTTCCAGGGACTTCTAGGTAGACCTCTTGTTCTGTGTCATTCGTGCAAAATTGTGTATAAGTTAGATCCTAAACTGCTGTTAATGAGGTTTGAACTGATGCAGGGGAAGGTATTTCCCTAGAGTGATGGTGGCTTGGTGGCTCAAAGAAACACTTTCAGGTGAGAGGGAATAAGATACTCTTTTGACCATTTGAAAATCTTATAAAAGACAGCACATCAGTGGTTTTCTTGTTTGTTTCTTTATTCTTTCCATTCTTCTACTTTTCACTCCTTTTGGGATTTGATGCATAAAGTTTACATTGAAATAAATACAGAGACCAGTATGTTCTGAAAAAGTTAATTTCTGATTTTTGGAAATAACTTTGAATTCCTAATGTTAAGGAGTTACCCTGGTACAAACAGAGTTATTGAGGGTGCTTATGAATATTTTATCCTACTGTCATGGAAGATGTGCTCTGTAGCTAGCTTCTATTAGTAGACTAATTAACATATCTGTCACATAGACTGCTTTGTTTGCTCTTGATTTTAATTACTTTAGTCACTACAACTACGTACTCAGGTGAAATAGAGTTAGAATATATTACAGGGGAACTTCCAACACAATTGTCACATCTCCTTAGATGTCACATTGCTCAGATGTGAAAAAGTGGATGATGGTGACTCCTGAGATACACTTGCTTCTCCTACTCAACTCCTTTCTAGAGTCCTCTCTTGCAAGGCACTGAATTCAGTAGATCACAAGTTTCTCTTCACCCTAATGTTACCAAGCTCTGTGGTAGGTTTTTTCTTTCTAATCAACTTTAATGACAAAATGAGGCATAGATAGTTTCTGAGAACAGTAGTCAGATAAGCTGCTCTTCACTTTTGCAGTGAGCCTACTCCAGTGCCTTTTGTTTACAAATGATGTATTTGCTTTTTGCAAGCTATAATGTTGCAGCATGCAGATGTGTTTACAGAATCCAGCCCTTAGTGGGGATTGATTTTGTTTTTTCAGGATTTTTATTGCATTTAACAGTATTCTTTAATTTTGTAATACTAGAATATTTCAGTCACTGTATAAATGTGTCTACACTAGAGTGGAAATCAATTCTTCTCTGTAATAGTGGCAACAAATCTGTAACTCATGTCTGTTAACCAGCATTTCTTTCTACCTTTTGGGTGCATTGTGCCAATCTACAGGTAGATATCATGTATTCATGAATACATACTGATGAATTCAGTTCATCTAATGGGTTAATTCAGGTTAATGGCTCCTGTATGTCTCTGGAACAGCATAAAATGGACAGGGATTGTCTGGTGAATATTGTGGTCCAAGATTTCCCTAAGAGCCAAAATGTCTTATTTTACTGTTGATCTTTAATTGCAATAAATCTAATGATTGTTGATTGTTTGAAAGTCAAGTCCATTATTACTTAAATAGTTGTCTTAACTTGTATAGCTGCCATGTATTCCTATTAGACATCTCCTTCTTCATGAAAACAAGAGGAATGATTAAGATAGCCCTCGGCTAGTACTTAGATATTTTGTGAAGTATGGAAAAATTTGTGTATTCTAGGTTACCTATATATTTATGTATGAAGTAAAGAATTCTTTCATTATGTGTCTGTCATGTCGGTCTTTGAATTAGTTCTCTAACAAACCCAGTTGCTGCTTAAATAGCAGTTCTTGACCTCATTAATACAAGTTTTAAAGCCTGTATATTGTGTAGAAAGTTAAAAATACACGTGAGATGGGAGTACAAGTCCCAAGATAAGAAAGTGTTCTGAATTCACATAATAATTTTGCATATACCATACGTACTCTGAAGTAATCAATTAAACACTGGTCTTTCTGCAGACTTCTAAATGTTCAGATATTTACTTTTTTCTTTTCTTTTCAACAGATATAAGCTTACCAAAATCAGCAACAATATGTTACACAGCTGCATTGCTCAAAGCCAGAGCTGTCTCTGACAAGTAAGTGCATAAGAACCACTGTCCAGCAAAATTCCTGATTTAACTCAAGATTTCTCTTAGATGAGCCCACACCCTAACAATCTGCTGGATTAGCAGGGTAATTCAGTCCTGCAGCAAATTTGTAAAATTACTTTACATATAACAAAAATTTGCAGTGATCAAACATTACTCTTCAAATATAACAGCAGAAGAAGAGAAGAGAAATAGCATAAATTCAATTCTTGTTTCAGTTTTATGTATACTACCTGGGTGAGCTTTGGCTTCCTAGCTAGTATAATGAATATACAACTAAAAGGTGGTGTGTGGCTGAACCTCTTCAACTTTATGTAAACATGACTACAACAAGGTAATAAATAAATGTAGTAGCAATGTTGTCAGTGTTGCTCATCTACTTAAATAGTGGCAGGTGGATTTAGCTTGACTATGTCAGGGATTCTGAGAGGTAGATGACGTTCGTATTTTTAGAGACACAAATATCTGCTCATTCCTGCTATAATTTTCTCTTGCATCTCAACCTTCCAAGGTGCTGAGCACATCTACTTGATGCCTGTGGACTTAGAGCACTGACCTGCTCTGAAAGGGTGCTCAGCTTCTTGTGAGATGGAGCTCAAAAATCCCAATTCTGCTCTCAGATGCCTTCACACAAATCCCAGGCAGAGTTGTGTCTGTGCACCTGAGGGTCGAATGCCTCCCTAAAGCTGGAAAGCAAGTAGAGTGGAAAGCCATTTTCTCAACTGACATCCTGACAGTTTTTGCTTTTAAAGTGTATGTACACATCAAGATCTAAGTAATTTTCTTTCATTCTTTTTATCCTGTAGATCGCCAGTACCTACTGCAACATCTTTCCTCCCTACACAGCGACTCCAGCTTGGGAGGGCAGGGCTAAGGTTGTCACAGCTTTCCCTGTGGTGTCTGCCTGCCAAGTACAGCTCTGGAGTTAGCCGTGGGGTGTGAGGTGAGAAAGAGATTGCATGGTCTGGTTTTTCATTCATTGGGGCAGATGATTTGCCCACAGTTTGGGCATGCTACCCTCAATGGTGCTGTGGCCAGTAGACCACCCGCTACTGCTGCTGCATCGTGCTCCCATCCCAACCTGACCCAGGGGCATTGGGTTGGGAACCTCCCTAAAACCTCCCAAACCTGTTTTTAATAAAAATCCTTCAACAATAATTTGGCATTGTTTTTTTTTTTTTCCGTTTCTTTTTTCTGCATCTTCAGCCTTAAATATGCCCCATAGCAAGGTACCCAGAGCAAATTTAGATTAGTGACAGAGAAAGGACTGTTTGAACTGACTTTCAGCTATGATTAAAGGCAAAAAAGCTTTCCACTTCTGCTGGGATTTTTATTGGCCTTGATGTAATAGATCACTCAGAGTTTCCACTTACTATGGAAGTTTGGAGAGCATAGGAAGTTGACTCAGTTTGGTTACATGGGCCCATGCTCTAGATTGTTTTTCTGGCTTTTTCTTAATAGCAGTTCTGACCTTATGTGTTTGTTTTGTTGATTTTGTAGATTTTCTCCAGAGGCTGCCTCAAGGCGAGGGCTGAGTACTGCAGAGATGAATGCAGTAGAAGCTATTCACAGAGCAGTAGAATTTAATCCACATGTGCCAAAAGTGAGTATGGATGAAGCTTTATCTGGTATCTTTAACAATGCTGAGGACCCAATTACTGATTTCTGTGTTAACTTAATGAGCGATATTGTGGAAAAGGGAGAAAACAATGGGAAGAGAAACAAGCTGATAGTATGCACAGGTTTTTAATTGGGATTTCACATTCAGTGTCTTCTGCTCTGGACTGTGCAACTTGAAATTTTAGCTGAAATTTTAGCTGAATGAGTTCGCTGTGTGAGCAATAATTACATGGTTTATTGCAGTAGTCAGTACCACCGAATGCTGTGCTGCAGGACAGAATAATACATAAAGACAGATTATTGTTGACAATACAGCAATCAAAGATATACTTCAAAATAGCATGCTATACAAAGGAACCTATGTTTGAAGTTCATGGCATGCTTCATATAAGCTGTAGTAGTAATTCCTTATGCAGCACCCTTTCATAAATTTCTGAAAATACAAAGTTCAGAGATGAAGAATTGCTGAGATCTACAAAGTAAGAAAAGGAATTTATGTTCTAATTCCCTCTCTAGACATGTATCTTAGCATTAAGAATCTTGCCCAGGGGCTACTAAAAGCTAAGATACTTTATTATTTCATCACCTGATACTCAGTATTGCAGTCTGTAAGTTCATTGTAAAGGCAAACTAAAGGCAGATGCCTTTTGGCCCTTAGAATCTGCCTCTGAAACTCACTTCACAATCCTTTGGACCAGCATTGCCCTTGGAAAGTAAGAAGCTTCTACTGGAGAGCAGAATACTGGTGTGTGTTAGTGTAGGGAGCCTATTGATTAGGTATAGCTGCACACCAAGTCTGATCAAGGTAAGCCCAAGACACATGGATTCTAGAAAGTTCATTCTCATACATTGCAGGAATTAAATATTATCTCAGTGAGATGTATCTCTTATGTCACTAAGTAGCATGGTTTAGCTATCTGAAAATAAGGCTGTTTTAATAAAATCATCTAGACTTCCTCTACAGGCAGTGGAAAGAAGGAACTATCTTAGACCTCTCTAGGTCTAAACAGCCTTTTCCTCTGAGGTGCCTGTTCCTACATTGACTATGAAAGGAGCAGCTATTTTCCAGTAAAAGCCTCATTTTTGTACAACAAGCTTTAGGTGAGATGAGCCCCTTTGTATTATTAGTTCACTGTCAATTTTTATGCCAAGCTGTAAAATGAAAATATTAAATGAAGTCTGGTTCCAGGACTGCTTCTGTGGAACTGTTTACTTTCTTCCTTCCCAGTGGTTCATGCACCAACACAATCACTGGTAATTCTCTTCTGCCTAGTTGCTTGTTTAACTCTCTATTCCAGTCCTGTTCTTGGGTCAACTTTTCTGATCATTTTTCTGAAGCCCAGTTGCAGGGTTCTATCCTTGCTGTCTGAAAAATAAGCTATCTTGCAAACAAAGATATCAGTTCAGCCTGCCTTAAGCAATCCTTGGGATCCTGTTCCATTTTCCTTACTTACCTCTAAGCTTTTGATAATTCTTTCCATCAAAATCTTTAAAAAAAGATTTCATATTAACAATTCCATGTTAACGCATGTTGTTTCTCTTCTCTTTAAATTAATTTGCATTTACTTATCTCATCACTGGACCACTTGATTATGAATTGAGATCTTTTTGATTTAAGTCATTTGTACTAGTTTGGTCATTTCTACAGTGGTTCATCGCTGTTGGGGATAGAGATGATTGCCAACAGTAACCTCTCCACTTCTGTAAATGTTCAGCCCTACTCTTGTCTCCATGTTCTGTGCTGCCTTTAAACTGGAGCCAAGTCTTCATCTAATACCTTTTTGCTTTTTGTATTTTTCTTTTTATACTGTAGAGCTTACCTTTCTGTTTTGACCTCCTTTGCAAAATCTACCTTACAATAAGTTGCTTCATAACCTCTGTACTTCCAGATCTCCAAAGTCCTGCTTTCCTTGTAGAACAGGACTTTCACTGATTGTTTGTGACCTCCTTCTCACTAGCCAGCTTCTCTTTAGGTGGCTGTTCAATATCAGGCTGGTTTTCATGTTACTTGTCACTTCTGACAAATATCCCCGTGTATGAAATGCAGATGGTGTGTTACTTTCAGTACTTCAATGAAACTTCAGTCCTCTTCCTCACTTAAGTTTCTGAGCTTTTCGATCGGTTCACACTGTTAATTGATGCCTCAGTTTTTCAAAGTCTGTAATTTTGAAACTGAAAACCTTTATAAAATATCTAAATTATCAGAACAACAAAACAGTCGTGGGAGCAGACACTCGAGGCTGGGTTTTAGTTCAAATTGTAACATTAAAACAGTTTTGCCTAAGAGATTGATATGCAGCACTCCTGGTTTCATGCTCATCCTTTCTGCTATTAACTAAAGGATACTAAGGTGGAAAGAATATTTTTGGTTATAATTTTATGCACAGTATGGGTATCACTCCTCAGTTTCCACTCAGGATTGAAGTCATAACCAATTTGTTGTTAATGAAGATAAGTTTTAGTAAGGAGCATCACAAGAAATATAACAGTGTCACAAAACTAATTTGTCCTCTAAGCTTCTTTAGGATTTAAACACTAATTGGTCTCTTGTTCAGACTGAGGAAGAAATAAATTGCAAAAGTGACAAATTATTTAAAGAATTCACCAAGTTCCCAGCAGAAGCCTGGAAAGCAAGGAACTACACTGTTCAAGAGGGGGGAAAAAAGTGGTTCAATATGTTTTGGGTTTGTCTCAAAATGAGATTTTACTATTTTTAGTGCAAATCATTAACATTTAGAATTATCTCATAAAAAGATTATTATAGGATGTGCATTTTCAAGACATTTTTCTGGAAATACCAGATTTTTGGTAATGAGGTTCTGAGACAAAGGGAATGCGGGGAGCAGACTGAGAGATGCTGCTGAGCTGAGTTTAGCAAGAAAGGGAGACTAAGTCTCCCATTGTGATCTGTTGCAGGTTTCTGTGAAACAACCATGAGATTCTTACAATGCTGCTGATTTTTCTGTATGAAATTATGGGAAAGTGATTGCAGAAACAGATTGCAGTCCAGTGTTCCATAGTGATGTTGGAGAATCAGACGCACTTCTTAACAGTTTCTTTTGAATGTAATGAAAGATGTAGGAACTTTTCAAGATGAAGCAATTTTAAAGTCAAGATTTCCCTCTTTGCATAGAAGTGAGAAATGCTGAGAAAACACCTACCTTGCATGTACAAACCAGTGCTGGTTTTGTATGGTTCTGGGACTCTTTTCAGGATGTATGTCACGAAGCTGGCATACCATCTTGGTGCTATCTTTGATTCCATATGACTACATATACCTTGGGTTTTATTTTCTGTCTACACAAAAATGCCTTTTAGAGAGACCTGACATGGCTGACAGTCCTTCTTTAGGCTGCAGCCCTTCTAGCAAATAATCTTTTGAAACAGGTCTCTTTATCCAAGTCTCAGCCATAGGTGACAAATTCTCATTGTTTTTGAAATTCACTGGGGTCAAGATGTGACGTGAGGTACAAGAATTTGGTTTAAGTGACTTAAGGTAATACAGTGCAGCCTGCCAGATCTCTTCAGGAGTCTGGGCAGCTGACCTGTTTCTGGAAACCCAGCTAGGCAGGGTAAGGCCCGTTCAGGTCTGTCAAACTGACATTCACTGTCAAACTGAACAAGACTTCTCATTCTGAAGACATCTTACCTATAAAAATGTCTGTGCTTGAAAGTTGCTAAATTTTTAAGCTACACTAAAAAAATATCTGATAGAAGGTTTCTATCTACAGTTTGTCTTTTTTATTTTACTGAAACATCTGAGCTGTAGCACATTTGCAGCTTTATACTTTGGCAGAGATAGCCAATGTAAAAAGAAAGCATTTCAGCAAGCAGTGTTTTCAGTGTTTTCTTTTTAGTAGAAAAAAACCCATAACCCGTAACAGATCAACATAAGCAGTACACCAGGAAAGGGAACAGAGCAAAGAGCTGTGAGTTTCAATATGAGAACATTCACCACAAATTGTATCACTTGTTTGTCAAAGCTTGTCTGTATTTTTTTCAACCATCTTTGTCTTAATTGTGATGCTATGGACGAGTATTCTTCTGCTTCACTGTAGAGTTTTGGTCCCAAGAAAATGTGCTGACACTCTCTGACAAGATGCTGCTCAAAAACTTAAGAGTTAAACAAAACTGCCACTGAAACAGCTGAGATATCACTGTAACTCTGGAGGCTCTTGTATGGAAAAGAGAGTAGTACATCCTGTGTCACGGAGAGTACATAATTTGTGGCACGGATAGGGGAAAAAGTATGTGTACACACACAAGATTTTATCAATCTTATTTATATGTTGTGTTTGGAGCTTCTTCATGTATATCTAATTAAACTATCCCAAGGTAATGCTGATAAAGTACCACAGGGACATTGCTCAGTTGTGGAACACCCTTTCTGAACTGATCTGCAAGGTCTCTCCCTACATTCAAACTCCTCCTGAAACGCTCCCCCTCTTTTTTGTGATCTGTGAGACACAAGTTATTCAGTAAAGGCAAAGGGAAGAGAAAGCAGATGATCGTCCATATTTTGAATTGTTAAAAGTGATTCCAGATTGTGCTTTGCACACAGTTATATGGGTTTGCCATGTAAGCCAATAGATGAGTTGATTTAAGGAGGGTACCTATTGAAGTTGCTGTATTTGAATTGGACAACTTAAATATTGATATTACTTTAAGAAATGCCAACTTAATGTGTGAATGGTTTCTTAAGAGGGCATAACAAACCATTGACCTGAACACTTTTAAAGATTTAGCTGTTCTTCATTTTGTGTCTCCTAATTTCTTGCTTTTTTTCTTTTTTATATAAGAACTGTGTCTGTCTGTATGATTGCGTGGTTTCTAGTAAGTTGCTAACAGAAACAAATAATGCAAACAAATTCATAAACCAGATGGGAAATGAATCGGCTCTGCACACCCCATGATATTACAGAAAAACTATTCCAGACATGTTTAAGAAGGTTTTAACTGTTCACTGAGACACTGATTTGGTTTTGTATCTTCAGCAAAAAAGACCAAACTTCTTAATTACCATCAATCCAATGAGAATTTGTAAGGTGACCTGAAAGGGGCTTCTCTGGGCATGTAGAAGCCAGAACTTTGGAAGTGTTTTGAGCTTGTGCTGTTCATCCCTCTGGGAGAGGGGGAGTTCCTGTTCAAACAATCCTAAATTCTCATATTCTGTCCTGGAGGGATGCTGTCACAGGTGCAGGAGTGACTATTGCCTATATGCAGCCTGAGCTGTAACTTCAGAAGCAAATTGCACAATTGAGGAAAAAAAGGAAACCTTCCTGAGCTAGGTTGATGTGTTTTATAAATGGGTACTGAAGTACCTCATTAATGTGGAATGTTGAAAGCACTCCCAGCAGAGAATTAGTAGCCAGAGTGCTGTCAATATTATGAAATAAATAAAACATATTCAATCAGTTCAAGTAAGAAAAATATAAACTCCACCATGCTGCACTTCAAGGTCCACTGTCATCCTCTAATGCTCATTAAAAGGCATATTCCCATAAGTATACAGAATGCCTGATGGAGCAATACGTAGGAATCAAAATAACAAGTTTTATTTTAACAGTCCTAGAAATCGGACATTCCTTCTTGGTTTTTCTTTTCCTACAAATTGTGGAATGGTCTTGGGGTTGTGGATTTTTTTCCGCTTTGATTGAAATATTTAAATACTTTTTCATTTACTTTTTAAAAAAAATTAGAAGAATTAGATTCTAAATTAATAAAACATAGAAACCTGCAGCTCCTGCAGCTGTATTCCATCCTGCTCAACACGTATACTGTATGTTTTTTAAAGGGTTGCACATCCATTAGGGCAGTGAATAAGAATGTTTGCTGTATCTCTGTAAGCCTGGCAGCTCCCTCCTTCTTGTCAGAACTAAAGATCCTGTCAGATCTTTATACCGTTCTCTCTGTCATTTTTAATCTCCTGTTCTGTCTAATAAACTGCAGCTTCCTCTACTAATCCACTTTCTCTGCAGTTTTCTCAAATTTTTCTGAAAGGCTTTTGAGAAAATCCAAGTTATCACACATACTGCTCCCACTGCTACTTCAGTTTCTCCTCCTTTAATATAGTAACTTGCATAAGAAATACGGATGATTTCTTTTTCCTCTTTGAATAATTTCTCTCTTTCCTGGGGCTGACAGTTCTCTACTTTGATCACAGTCTCTTCAAATCTTTTACCTGTTGCTGGCTCCTGCCAGGCTTCTTCAGGCAAATGGGTACCTAGTTCTAGCTCCATGACATCATGCTGCTGGTCCCCATTTCCCTCAGGCCTTTCCTCTTCTGTTCCCCAAGGTTGTTTTTATTTCTTCTGCCCTCTTTTCTCCACTTTTCAGCACTAGCTCACATGCTGAGCAGGTGCTCAATCATGCCCTGCAGTCTCCTGTTCTCAGAGTTTAGCAGGAGCTGGGGGAGGTTAACACCACCCACGCCTCTGTCTCACCTCTGATGTCAGATTTTTTTCTCTTGGGTGCCTGCACTGGGTTGTGGTCAATCCCTGTGTCCTGCACGCCTCCTCCTTCTAGACCAAAGCAGAGACTTGAGGGTAGACACAGAGGCCTTAATGAAATAGGGGGGCTGCAGACTCTCTTTTTGCTAAGCATTAACCATAACTTCCTTTTCTGAACCTTGTGATAGGGCATGCCAGTCTGCTGGCAGACTCACCTGCTGCCTCTTGTGTTAAATAGTCTGGTGGAGAGAACATTTCCTCTTGGTCATCCTAGAGGAGAGGGACCATTTCATTTTGCTGTTGAAAAGCAATCAGCACACAGCTGGGAAATGTTTCACTTCTTGGAGGTGAACTGGCAAACGGGAGTTGATTGGACAGTGTTTACTTTGTCATTCCTTTCCCTGTGAAGCATGAGGATAAGGGGTGTCTTTCCCCTCTGCTGTATCTTTTCCCTGCAGTAAGTGGACTGTAGTAACACCAGTGATGAGATAATGTCTGCTGAACTGGCAGGGGTCTAGTTCATGGGCTGGAGAAGGAGGAAAAGTCACCTGCTTGAATGATGTCCAGGACCTCTATTTTCTCCTGTGGCATGAGCACTCTGTGTTTCATCCACTTCTCTTTTGGGGTACCCACTAATGGAGAGAATTGCTGGTGGGTTTAGTCAGTGGTGCTTTTAATTTCCATGCCATTTTCAGTAACTATTTTGAGTAGAGACTTGAAACATCCAATATTTTTTTTTTTAATTTAGGTATTTGTTACATTTTGTAGTTTTCTTTGTTTTGTATCTTGTTAGTAGCTACCTAATGGCTGCCAACTTTGCATATTCATAGACCTAGCAACCAGTGATAGGAATGCAGTAAACTAGGAGTAGTGCATGTTTCCCTATAGAAAGACAGTGTGTATCAATATCTTCTATCTGCTTAACATCTCCTTCATTTTCTTATAAACACTTTTAATTAAAAATCTCATTTAATTAGATTCTCTTTTCTGCTTTGAGTGTTTTTCTGTCTCCTTTGATAGGAGAGACATCTCATTTTTAAATTCTCTATAGTACCTGTACTACAGTTGAAGAGCAGAACATTAACGATCTGTCAGTATATCTTAATCTTTGGAATAATTCAATAATTATCTTCAAGTGCAGTTGGTGATGTTACACATTTGCTGAAATACAAGAGAAAATACTTTAGGGAATAGACTATTACAGTGAGCATTGTAGAACTGCAGACAGCTCTTTGTGGTTTTTATTACCTCTGAAATAATTGTGCTCTGCTTTTTTTTTATTGCAGTATCTACTAGAAATGAAAAGCTTAATTCTTCCTCCTGAACATATTCTGAAGAGAGGGGACAGTGAAGCAATAGCATATGCTTTCTTTCATCTTCAACACTGGAAAAGAGTAGAGGGGGCTTTGAATCTCTTACACTGTACATGGGAAGGAAGTAAGTAACTCTCTCTCTTAAAAATCAGTTATTTTAATTGAATGTCATGGGAAAATAAAAACCTTTTTGTGAAGTATAATATGTGGGAATTTTGGAGGTCAGTTATATCCTCATCAGCACTGAAGAATTTGAAATCCAAACTGAAAATAAAAACTTTGTTTAAATGGGAAAAAAGGTTCTGATTTCTTGGATTGTGTTTTCTATGCATCACTGAACAAAACTTCCCATCTTTGTGACATACTTTCTTACTCATGAATAAGGAGACAATAATTTATCTTACTTATCCAGAGCTGTAGAGATTTTTTCATCATTATTTGAATGCTTTGATATTGGAAAATTATGAAAGAGCCTTAAAGCAGAATAAAGCCCCAAACAGTAAAAATGTAAAATACTGGTTTGATTTATACTATAATTTGAGAAACTGGAGTGAGTCCAGTGGGTGACCACTAGGATGTATAGGGGACTGGAATATGTGAAGTATGAAAAGACATAGAGAGGTTTGGTTTTATTCAACCTGTAAAAGACATCTGGTGGGTGAGAGAAATCCAATTGCTGTCTTCTGCCACCCTATGGAAAAATATTATGGAAGACAGAGTGAAAGTCTTCTCAGAAGGGAACAGTGGAAAGGCAGGAGGCAATAGACACAAGCTGCAGCAAGAGAGATTTCATTTAGACATAAAGAACATATTTTCAGAATGAGATGCACTGGAACAGGTGCTGGTGGGTTTTGGGATCTCCATCCGCAGAGATACTCAGAGATCAAATGGGCATGGCCCTGGACAGTTGAAAATGATACAGCTTAAAGTAGGAGGCTGAAGTCATATACTAACCTTCTAACCTAAATTATCCTGTCTTTAAGATGTGCTCTCTCCAGGTTCCAGATAATTAAAAAATGCCATTTAGAATCAGCCTCTGTGGGCTTATCTAATGCAGATTTCTCTTCTCTTCTCTTCTCTTCTCTTCTCTTCTCTTCTCTTCTCTTCTCTTCTCTTCTCTTCTCTTCTCTTCTCTTCTCTTCTCTTCTCTTCTCTTCTCTTCTCTTCTTCACTGTTTTCATTTGGGCTTGTTGTAAAAGATACAGTATGATGTAGTGATAATTCCTATGGAAAGCACTTAATATCTTTGTTGTAAAAGTGGCTTACTGTCTCAGTCACCATATAGGCCTGAACTTGCCTAATTTTCAATGTAGGCTCCCTGAGGAAGCAGTGGCTTTCTTTTTAGGTGTATAGAACACTGTGCTCCATAATCAATAAGACAGCTCTCTGGGGTTTGCTGTGCTGTTCTCTGTCCTACCTGCTTGCTCTTTTCCTGTTATTTCTTCCAGTCAAATATGTTCTCTGTCACAGCTTCCTTCTCAGTGGCTTATTTTCGGTGCCTTGTTTTACTTAGTGTTTCTTCTCTTCCAGGTGCTTGCAGAATCCCTTTAGTGCCCGAAGCTTATTATCCCATCATTTTGGAGCTGCATTTTTTAGGGAATCCTGAATAGATTTTCTTTTGCTTTGTCAGGCTGGAAGTCCCTAAGGGGCTGTTCACAAGGGCCAGGTTTTGGCACAGGAGGCTGGATGCCCTGCTGTCCTCCTGCCACTTAAGAAATCTAGTCATCTGTGCCTGAAGGCAGTGTGGGGCATTTCCATCTAACTGCATTAACTGATTCCTTTCCTTATTACTTCTGCAGAAATCTAAGTATGTACTTTACTAGCTAATGTTTGCATAGTAGCCTGTAAATGATTGTTGCATGACCTCTGAAGAAAGCTTCATAATTCATTTTGCATAGAGATTTCAGAGAGAGATGAACAGTGCACCAGTCCTCAATAATTTTATTCAGATTTTGCACATAAGGATTCCCATAGATTTAATGCTTTCACCAATATCTGTCCCAATAATTATAACTTTTGGTCCATACCTTAGCCTGGGTAATATTCCTTACAAGATGGGGTGAACTGTTTATGTCAGTCTTTTTGTCCTTGACTTGCAAAAGGTTTTCTTGGCATCCCTACACAATCGTGAATTAAAACCAGTGTAAACATGATGGAGTGATTCAGTTTAATTAACTCCTAGGTTTAGCAGTCTACATTCAATACATGGTCAGTTTCCCTTGCTTTCTCCCCATTTTTTTACGTATATGCCACATTTTTGATGAATACAAATCTTTTTGTCTGTTTAAGTAGCAAGTTTCGCTTTGTAGCTTGTATGTAGGAATTTAATGCCCACTTATATACACGATTCACTTCTGATAGGAGTTGGGCAGAATTAAGTGCATTAAGTCAGTCACTTGGGGGATACATTTTGAATGCTTATGAGAAGAATAAGGTCACTCCTAATTAAGACAGCCTCTAACAATATTTATATGGAACTGCCTTTGTGATCTTCTAAACTCCAAAATTCTCACAGAGTGTCTTTCCCAAACTGCATTCAACAACTGAGAAAAGTGAGGTTATAAAAATAATCCTCATCATCTCACTGGAATGTTGGTTGTTTCCTGCTCCATCTTCATTGGGTCGGAGTACAGTGTTATTCGTAGCACAACTGGCACCACATGAAACGTGGTTATGGGTTTGGGCCAGGTGTTCTGAACAGAAGGCCTGTAGTTTCAAGTGTAACAAAATTTCAGAAGAGTCTGAGGTGCTTGTTTGTCCCTGTCAGTTTCTGAACTTGTGTGGTGTTTCCTGTTGTTTGCATGAAGAAGAAAATCTAAGGGGTTCTCAAATGCTATGGCAGCACATGGTTGAGGCAAACTGCCTCTGTGCTACCTGAATTGATATGATCAGATAATTCATAGAATCATAGAATTGGCTGGGTTTGAAGGGACCTCAGAGATCATAAAGTCCAACCCTAAATCTGTAACAGTAAGGCAGAGAAGTACCCATGTAAACACAAACTGATGCAGATGAACCAGAGCACTTTCTTCCATGGCTGATAACGTTGCTAAATGAACTGTTGTGCTGTAAGGATGCCATATTTGGTCTCATGTCAAAAACGACTGCTTAAATTCAAGATCTCTTCAGACATTTTTTGTTTGTTTTGTGAAAACAACATCTCTACTGTGCTGTACCTCACTTCTAAAATTTATACAGGGCTTCTAGGACATCTGCTGAGGAAAATATTGCTTCAGTGACTGATGTTCATAGGAGCAGTGAGAATAACATGCTGATGACATTTTAACGGTGAAAATATATAGGATAGAGGAAAAGGATGTCTTGATTGCACAGCTATAATTCAGTCAAATATTCTGATATTTCCATAAACCACACTCAGATGGCCTCTGACATCATCACTGTCCAGATTTAGTAATCCATTTCCCTCCCTCTCTGGTACTATTTTCAATTTTAAAAACACACATGATTAAGTGTTATTTAATCCATGACCTGAGGATTTATATTGGAAACCTGACTTGATCTGCTCTATTTAAAAAGAATGCATGTGAGGAACCTGATTTTAATTATTCAGTATTAATCTTTGATTGCCAAATATAAAATGAAAACCTGACTGCTGGAAAACTGGTTCTCTGGGCTTGGATCCTCAGTGTTACCTGGTTTGCTAGAGTATGATGGAAAAAAATAGTGTACTTTTTTCTATGCAAAACTTATATTATGCTTGATGCACACAGATTGTGAGTATTGGCCTGAATTCAAAGCTTGGCTGGTGATTTTGTAGAGTGTCTCTCTTATATTAGATGCACTTCTTTCCCCTGAAATTTAAAAATTCTGCAGTCTAAAAGGCTAAGACAAAATATGTAAGTTTGTCTATGGAATTTTAAGTGTGATGGGCTCTGATCATGCAAATATTTATGTATGTACTTGCAATTTAGTCTCACTTCAGGCTCATAAATCTTCACTCAAGAATAAACACAGACATGTGTTAGCAGGATTAAAAGCTAAGTGTGTATTTATATTTTGGCATTTCATTAAGCAATTTATGCTGTTTGCAACCAAATACAGATGTTATAGTTGGTCTATGTTTGTTTTTCAAAATTGTAAATATAGTTAAGTATGTCCAGCTACTGCCACACTTGCAGTAACTTGTGCACGGTATTTTTTTTCTTTTCAGCTTTCAGAATGATCCCCTATCCACTGGAAAAAGGACATCTTTTCTACCCTTACCCTATTTGTACAGAAACTGCAGATAGAGAACTGCTACCATGTACGTTCAACTTTTTTCTTATCATTGACATCAAAGAATTGTTTACCCAAGTCTTGCAGCACTGGTCTCTGTTGATGTTCTTTAAATTGAATATACTGAATTAGAATAATTGGGTTGACCATGAGTCTCTAAAGCTTCTGTGACAGTTTGAGAAGCAGCTTCTAGACATGTTTCATAGCAATTAGCCATCTCCATTTTTTTTTACAGTGTTGGGAAAGGGAGAGAGATTACTGAGGAGACATAATTCAAATCTGGCTATTCTTTCTTGTCATGATGCTGGAAAATATGTCTGATCTTTCATCTAGGGTAACATGCCATCAGACCAAAAGCACAGTGTCACAGCCTTGTTCATCTTTTGTAGACACATAATCTATTTAAATTCCAAGGCAGGATCATACCTGCTTGAGAAAGGCTGGATCATTAACACAGCTGTTACTCTGACAGGTTATTCTGATGTTTTCTGAAAAGCAATCTTAAATAGCAAGGAAGGGTTTCCTTTAATGTAATTGATGTGTGTGCCATTAGAGAGAGATTAATGTGCTATTACTTTAGTCACTTATTATATATGCTTATGGCAGGTATTAGCAAAGCACCAACAGCATTTCCAGTGCTTGGCAAGGTACAGCTATAAAGACAGATCCAGCTCTGGGGAAGAATTACACTCCAAGCTGATGGGACTTCTTGCAGTGCATGCAGTGAAACACAAGAATGCAGAGGAAGCATCAAAGCAGCCAGTCTGGCACTGACACTTCATTCCCACGTGTTTTCTCTTTGAAGTCAGTGGGACTTTGTGTGCAAGGCGAGCACACACAAGTGCAGAGGGCTTTGCAGGGTCAGGGCAGAGGAGGCAAATACAAGTTCATCCAAGCAAGGAGGTTGTTCTCTCACTTTCTCTATCTTGAAGAAGGAATAAGAGAAATCTGTTCAGGAAAAGCTAAAATGTAGCTTGTTTCTGCTGCAGAGGCTTGATCTGAGGGCATTTACATTTTTGTGGTGTTTCATTCAGAACCTCTCTGGTTTGAGCTGCGAAACATGTTGCCACTTTTTATAAGCCTATGTGAGCAAACGTAGGTGAGAATAAGACAGCAAAAATCCACTCGTTGTGAGTCTCTCCTTCACAGTACGTTCTTGCTGTTATTACACAGAAATCCTTGGCAATGGGCAGTATCTCCCCACCCCATTATAATCACATGAATTATAACAGCACCTCTTATAGAGTGCTCTGATTGCTTTACTCAGAGGGATGTTGAGCAGGGTAGAGTGGAGTGTCAGGATATTTAGGAATAACAAAGTCACGCAGAATAGCTCAGTATTCTCTTTTTAGATGCAAACCTAATCATTCTCCTCAAATGTTAGAAGCCAGGGACTTGTTTAACAGCATATGCAGGCAGTGCATTCTGCTCTGGCAGTTATGGGAAATGCCTTTCACTGCAAAATCTCTTGGGTTTGGGAAGGGTTTAACATTCCGTGACAGACACAGGATTGGTTAAAGCAGTTTTGCATACCTGTCCACACCCTTTAATTGTGTGTGTTTTAAAGGAAAGTCAGCTGAAATTCTATCAGAACACTGAGGTCTGATAGGCTATCTGAATTAAAAATATCAATCACAAAACTTTTCCCATGACTGGGTAACAGACTGGAACCACAAGTCTGAACCTGTGTTAAAAAGCCAGTGCAAAAAACTGAGCACAAGAAATCTTTGACTTATAAAGTCCATGATTTGGTATTTTTTGATCTCTAAATTTAATTTAAATCAAAGAGGAGTTGCAAATAATCTGCATTATCTCTGTGTTTCTTCTTAAACTGAATGAATTAGCAGACAAAAAAATTCAAATTTTTAGTTTATAATATTTCAGTTTAGACTCTTATTAATTCATGCTGTTGGTTTAGGAAACTGCTTTACTCCAGATGAATGCAGTCATGGATATCCTCCTGTCATGTTGCTGGATTACACTGTGTTTTTATTGTCTGCAAGTGTGATATGAGATGAGAGCTGATCACTGAAGCAAAGAAAGTAGGCAAAATGGAAGAGTAATGTTTTGTGTGTATAAATAGTCACAGGATTGAAGATAACTGACACAACAACAGTGTTGATTTTAAATGTTTCAATCCTTGTATGTGTTTCTTCCTTCAGAAGCATCTTAGAGTGTCTCTGACTGTTTAAACCACTAAGAATATTTGTTTTGGTTGCTTTAAATTGTTTGTTAATGTATAATGCATTTCCCTTTCCATCTTTTTTTTTTTCTCCAGCATTTCATGAAGTTTCAGTTTACCCCAAGAAAGAGCTTCCCTTCTTCATCCTTTTCACTGCTGGGCTCTGTTCCTTCACAGCCATGCTGGCCCTCCTGACACATCAGTTCCCAGAGCTTATGGGAGTCTTTGCAAAAGCTGTGAGTATTCTCTGCTGCTGCTCTCTCCTGGTACATAGAGACACAGATGCAGGAAGAGCTGAGCCAGATATTGCTGAGTATTGGATATCTGCATGTTCAGTAATAGAAATAAAACATGAAGTGATGTCTGAGCAGGCAGGCATTTGAACAACTGTTAAGGGAGCTAATCAGTAAAATACACTACTGGCTGCCTTCTCTGGCTTATGTGGCTCTTTTTTTAGGCTGGATCTCTTATGATTTTTCCCAAAAAAAGACTTGGTGGGAGAAGGGAATATCTATATTTTCATATATAATCTGATAAAATAAACAAATAATGGTTTGCAGAAACCCTTTATTTTGTGTAGAGCCATAATGATTGTGCCATGCTTTCAAGTGCGTTAGAGACTATGAGTATGAGGAGGAATAGAGTGTACTATTAACCAGGGCAAATATCTGTGTTCCTTCTCCAAACTGCCATGAAGGAAGTAGTCTCAGTATTTCCCTAACTTTCTTAAATATATCCAGGGAAGTCTCTGCTAATTCTGCTTTTTTAATCCACCAAAGATAAATAAATTTTAGAGGATGAGGGAGATAAGTGGAAAGGGCCATGAATTATGCTAAACCATACTTTTTTTTCTTTTCACAACCAAGAACATCGATGCTCCAGTGTGCTGGGATATGAAAAATCCACTTAAATAAAAGTTCTAGGATAATTAAAAAAACTGTCTCCTTCTCCAAGAAATACTGAATATGCTCTGTTGAAATATATTTTCTCAAATGTATTTTATCTCTTGTAGGTCTTGTGGTTTCCAAAATAGCCTCCTGGCCTTGTTTTTAATGTGTTTCATGCTTTTGATTTGGGGGGGGCGTAAGGGGTGAGGTGGAGGAGGCAAGGCTGAAAGGCTTTCTCAAGTCCCAGGTTTTTAAGTACTTTTCCAAACTCCTTTGCAAATGGCAAGTCTCCCTTGCAGGTAAAACAGATCTTCTACCACCCAGGTTTATGAGTCATAGAGGTCTGGTACAACAACAGTTCTTGCATCAAGATTTTCCTTTATTAGCTCTAGACAACAGAAAATAAGATTAACTGGAGCAAAATATACCACTTCTATCAGCAAAAAGTGCTGAAGCATAACTGAGATATTATTATTTTCTTTTGTTTCTTGAGATTTGATGGACATTAAGTGTGTAACTTAGGCTTAAACATCTTAAACTATTTTGTAAAGTTTATTTTGTTTTGGTTTTTTTTCCTTAAGTCATAGAACTGCATGCCCCTTGTTTTGGGGCTCTTTTGATGTAACCTGAATTTATCTGATACTCATAGCTGATGACCCCAACTCTGTCCCTGTTAGCCTTGTTCCTTGTGTCAGCCTCATATCCTGAACAAAGAATATATCTCAAGCTGTCAGCATGACAAGATTTTGGATTTAGTGCTCCTGCTACAGGCAGTGAGCTTCTGGGGTTGGAGAAAGTTGATAGTCATCCAACCATCATAGAATAGTAGAATTTTCAGGGTTGGAAGGGATTTTTAAGATCACCTAGTTCCAACCCCCCTGCCATGGGCAGGGACACCTCCCACTAGATCAGGTTGCTCAGAGCCCTGTCCAGCCTGGCCTTAAAAACTTCCAGGGATGGGGCTTCCACCATCTCTCTGGACAACCTCTTCCAGTGTCTCACCACACTCATGGTGAAGAACTATCTGCTAACTTCCAATTCAAATCAACCCTCCTCTATTTGAATCCATTCCCCCCAGTCCCATCACTACCTGGCATCCTAAGAAGTCCCTCAGCAGCTTTCTTGTAGCTCCCTTCAGATACTGGAAGGCTGCAATAAGGTCTCCTCGGAGCCCTCTCCTCTACAGACTGCATAACCCCAACTCTCTCAGTCTGTCTTCACAGGAGATGTGCTCCAGCCCTCTGATCCTCTTTATGGACCTTCTCTGGACACACTCCAGCACATCCATGTCTTTCTTGCCCCCTTGTAATAGGGGCTCCAGAACTGGACTCAGTACCCCAGCATGTCTGCCTGGCCTGAACTCACCTGGCTTTGGTTCCAAAGCCACCTGGGGAGTAAAGTCAGACCAGAAGGATCTATTTCCCTGATGTGTAGCACTGCAGCTCCCATTGGTGTTAATAGAACACATAACCCAAGTCTCTGTATGTGGTTAAGTTCTACATATCAGAGCAGGTAAAGCTCCTAGTTAGTAAAATAAGCACAGACAAATGAAATTGAAATGTAGGCTGTGTTACATGCATAAATTTGGCAAGACTACTCAAAATCTCTGAACCTGTGTTGGATGCAGTTAGTACATCAGTTAACCTGTATTGTCACTTGTTTAGTTATGTCTTAAATCTTCATAAACCACCAAGTGCTACAGCTGAGTTTTTGTTGTATTTGGGAAAGGCAGAAATTTTGCCTTTGACATTCACTTGGGTTTTGATTCAGAAGGCTTATTTTGTTGTCTCCTTTGGAAAAAAGCAGCCCAGGTGTATGAGGTTGAATAATGGCAGATGTCTCTTTGAAATAAATCTGGAACAGAACAGAACAGGTTAGCCAGCTCTGGCCCTTCCCTTTCAGTTTTAAGGGGAGATTATTTCATAAATAACTGATCTCATTCATCTAAAAAATGAATGTGTTGACTGCTACTGCGGTTATGTGCTTTGAATTACTTATCCCTGTATGATTGGTACTTATTGTGATGTGCTGTTTCACATTGTGAAACTCTGCACATATGCTTTAATTTTAATAGGTGAAAATTATTCCTTCTCTTGTGCCTGCCAATCCCAAAAGCATTGCATGGATATAGGATCAGCATCATGGCTAGGCTTATGTTACTGCAAGCTGGTATTTCACAAAAACTAAATAGATTAGCATGACCAGGTGTTGGGAACTGGCTCTGAACTGTCCTCCAGGTATCATCTTTTTGCACCTTTTCTGTAGCCCATTAATCCAGACACTGAGTTCTTTAAAGGCAGAAAAAGCCCTTGAGTGCTGAGGATCATGTGTGAGACTGCCAGAGGTGGCCTCTGCCTGCACTTGCTTTGTGAAGCCTCAGGATTCACAATCTCAAGGTGGCTGACTCTGCATATTACTGTACTCTATCCTACACATATATGGCCCCAACATAACTGTATGTAATGTGCACAGTAGAATTAGTTAAACTGTATTTCCCCAGATTTTGGCAGTGCTTTGTGTACCTGAGTTCTGAAGTATATAGCTGAGGGTGGGTTTTTTTCCTGTGATAAAATGGTCTCTGTTCACTTGATTTTTGTCACATATGCCTATCCTGGCATTACTGTGTTCAACCTCCTTCAATAGCACCAACTGTGTTCTGAACAAGAGGGAGGAGGTTAAGATAAATTCCAGTTAATGATGCCTGGTGTATGTAGCAGAACTGTAGATAACCTAGAACCACTTTAAACCTTCATTTAAAGAGACACTTTTTGTCTCTGAGAGTTGGTAAAAGACTGTTAAGAAAAAGCCCCTCTTCTTCAGTAGATTTTGGCTTGAACTTTTAGTGGCTTCACTATAAGCCTGGACCTAGGATGTGAGATGCTTGAAAATTTTTGTATTTCATCACTTTGAGCTTCATAAAAATGGGGCTTTTGCTTTCTTTACTGCAAAATCCAGAAATCTGTACAGATGCAAGGCTCAAAATTCAGAAAAAAATTCTTTATACATTAATTGTATAATTTTTATCATGCTGGAGAATTTACAGAGGAACAGAGTCAGAGTTTCTTGTCTTATTGGACAGCTTTCTCTTGAAGTGTATTGTCTCCTGGATTTTGATGTGAATATGTGTCTGGTTTCTTTACAGTTTCTCAGCACCCTCTTTGCCCCTTTAAATTTTGTGATGGAAAAAGTAGAAAGCATCCTGCCCTCCAGTCTGTGGCACCAGCTGACAAGGATCTGAAGGAGCACGCCCGCTGAGTGACTGCCATGACATCTTCTGTGCCAACTTTTTGTTGACCACAAGAAAGCATGATAAAAAAGGGAAGCAGTTCTAAGACTTAAAAACTCTTCATGGATTGTCTGTTCTCATATAAAAACTGTTTTGTTGTACAAAGTACATTGATGTTAGGTTCTATTATATTTTGCCTTCAGAAAAGAAAAACTTAAAAATAAACTTTTGTGTATTGCAGCATTGCTGTCTTTGGCTGCTTCTTCAAAGCTCAGATTGCACTTTGTTTTCTTACACATGTATGTGGTATATCTGCTTCACCAAAGCTTAGGGATGGCTTTCCATTTAGTTTGTGGAAAACCAGGAATAACTTCACAATCTAGCAATGGTGGCACTGCCTTTTCTTAAAGAGTTCAATTAGGGTGCAGCCCTCACCCCTACAGTCTGGACGAGGCTTCTGGACACTTGAAGCTCTTTCTTAAAGCAGCTTTAGGCTCTCCAGGCAGTTGGGATGGCACTTTGGGCTTCCAATTCCCATCCCTGCATAGAGGTCAGTTTTATCCTGGTTTGAATTTTCAATATTCCATGTACTTGACACATTTTCTTCACATCAGTGTCAATTGAAGTACCTCTGAAAGCTCTGTGCTTTGTTCTCTGTCTCCAGAACAAAGCATAGATAACAGCAGAGACCTGAAGGCAAATCTACCTGTAATGAGGGATCATCACATCCATGCTATTTCCTGCTGAGTTTTTATTGCATTACTAGTACTTTTCAGTTATGAAAAAGCAGGTTCTCTTTCCTGTACAGACTAAACAGCAGCATTACAGTTGCTCGAGACCAGAAGCTCATTAACAAAATTGGTGTCAGCTCATGCACAATTAATACAGAGGCTGGTGTCTCATCATTAGTGCTTACCTCAGGAAATCTTATCCTTGTGCTGTGAGAGGTTTAGACAAAAATACTCATTTCTAACTTAGGGAGTGTAGATGGAAACTTCCTGCAGACACCTCTGCTAGTGCATGAGGCCAATTGTGAGATCAAGAATATCATCTGGAAGTTGAAGCAAGTAGTCCAACCTGTCCAGAACTGAAAGCATGTTCTCACAGATGCCTCAAAGATTATTTTTATTCCAACTCCTCTTCCAAGTAAGGAAGCATAAACCCAGTACAGTGGATCAAAAATGCCATTTTGCCAGTTCAACTTTGCTGTTTTTCTAAAAAAAATGTTGAGCAGTTTGAGGGATTGTGATCACCAGCTGATAAGTTTATCCTTGAGGAAATGAGTGAGCAAAGCCAAAACTCAATTATTGCTAGCTGTAATAATCTGATAAAAAGAAATGCATAGCTCCTAGAAGAATCAGACCCTTACCTTAAACAACAGGGAACTTTTAGGAACTCAAAAATGTCTTTGTGCAGTTCAATTTCAACTATTTGCAGGATCCATCTCCCTTATAAGTAGTAACAAGCCATGGATTCTATCTAGAAAATATCTCTGCAGCTTTAATTATAATTCTAGGCATCTGGGAGACTAGACAAGTCAGACAAAAGGATTTTCTTTTTCATTGGGCAGAATTTTTTGCCTTGGGCTTTTCTGCCTCTGACATGTTTCCTGTGAATTTAAGCATGGCTTACATCAAAAGGCAAACAGAGCCGGTGATTATAATGATGGAAAGCGTCTGGCTTAGCAAGGAGCTGAGCTTTCTGGAAATCTGCTTCAGACAATAATTCATCTAAATCATCAGATTGCAGATTTATGAGGGAGGTGGCTTTAAAATTTCACATTTTCACTGTTCCTGTTTGGTTTGTTTTGTGGATTTTTTTTTCTTTAAAACCAATTTGGTGTGAACACTGAATACACAGACTCTCATTTTCCAGTGCGAGAGCATCACAGTCCTTGCCCTAGAATAAAGGAGGGAAAACAATGGGAGTTTTCCCTGTGTCACAGGGGTCTACAGAAGATGAACATCCAGCTGCACCCCTCACAGCCCCCCACACCCACTGTGGCTGTCACCACCCAGAGACCTGGGAAACCTCAGCAGCTCAAGTTTAGGCACAGGGTGCAAGGGAGCCCCCAGGTGCCACCCAGCACCCCACAGTGCTCCAGTCTGGTCCCACCTCTGAGGGAGCAGAGTCACCCCTCAAACAACAGAGGAGGAGGAGTCAACATATTGGCTCATAAACATTGGCTGCTCTCACATGAGGAGATCTTACATTGTGAAGCCACATCCATTCAGTCAGGCAAATGAGCTGTTACACAGTTTGTGATCACAGACCATGAGATGCTGCTGAGCTCCAGCTAAAAATGCAAGCTTGTTTTTATCATATCAAGTGGCAGCAGAAGCCTGCAGGCTCTTACAGGAGACCACAAAACCATCTATGCCCTCAGAGGTGCCCATCACCACCTGTCCATCACCTGCACATGAAGCCCTTCCTAAAGTGTGTGAAGCAACACCCACAGGGGGAAATCTTGGTATTCTTCCTGTTGCCATTTTGGATTCAGAGATGGTTTTTTCCTAGCAAAAGCCCCCTCCCCAGCCCCAGATTTACATTATTTCTCCTTGGCCACCATACACTGAGTCCCTCAAGAGGCTGAACACAAAGCCTTCAGGCAGGGACCACCAGCTGCTTGCCAAGTGCAGCTGTGATTGGGCATTCAGGCTGGATCCCCTTCAGCCTGTGCAGCAGAGTACCAGAAATGCAGCATTTTATTTCTAATTCACAGGTGCAAAAAAGGTTACAGAAGGATGGGACTCCAGGGTGAGATGCACAAAGGAGATACAGATAGTTCTGCAGGGAAAAAAAAAATAAAAAAGCAAGCAACAGGGCAATCTGTCAAGCTACAGCACCTGTATGTCCTAACATACACCACACCATTCCTAAAAGTCATTCCCCATTTTCAATGCAATAGAAGAAAATTATACTTTTTGTGTGTGTGTGAAATTTCTCCTAAAATAACTTACTGTTAGAGAGGAAAATGGTGGGGTGGGAGCAATCCCATGAAGTTTGGCAGGCAACTGGTTCAGAGCGCTCCTAGATTCTGATTTCATGCAGCAAATTAAGGGAACTCCCTCAAGAAAATTGGACTTCATGTTTAAAAAAAAATGAATCCTACAACCTTCTGCCTCAGCTAACATTATTCTGACACCAAACTGTCTACCGAGGGACAGCTGTTTCCTCTTCATGACTAAATGCATGAGTAAATTTATTCCATAGACCAAAACATAGGATTATTTAATTTGTCTTCCTTGACTTCCATTGATTTTTTTTTTTTTTTTTTTTGGTTTCCTCGATTAGCTGAATGTCAAAGAGATGCCTTTCCTAGCAATAGTTACATCTCTGAGTGTCTTTTTCTGCTAAGAAACAGCAAAACATCCCAGGAGTGCTTTTTTCATGGGAGAGGCAGCAGAAACACTCTGAGCTGTCAGAAGCCTACATTCAGCTCTTTAAAAAAAATAATAAATCATGAGTACAAAAAAAAAAAAAAAAAAGCAATCAAATAAAGGGCCATCTCAGCAGTTACACATTTGTCATGCTATTAAATATTCTGATTTTCCTCTGGTGAAGCAAAGTCAGCGGAGGCATTGCATTGCATTGCAACTTATTAATACAACTTATTAATACCACATTAACCTGAAATATAAAACTTTTTCTGCGGTGCTCACCTTTGGTGGGCTTGCTGCTGAATGGGGCAGATAAGCCCCATTTGGTGACAAAGGACACCAAAAAGGCCAAGGCACTCAATGTCACCATCTTCCTGGCCTTACTGGTAAGTCCAGCCACAGGCCCCTGAGACCAGCAGAAAGTTTGGAGCAAGACATACCCGGGCAGAGGAGGAAGATGAGCAGGTTGGGGAATAAAGGTTCCACCTTTAATACAGTGACAACCAAAACACTTTACCCAAGACTACAGAATTCAGGTGAGTTTGCTTCCTGCTCTATTAAACAAATGATGGAGTTTAGAAGTGATCTGATTTCATTACCTTCTATTGAGCTGCATAGAACAAGTTCTCTTGTAAAAATGAGATTGCTTTTTTCCAGAAGATTGAAATATTTTCAGTTTTATTACATGGGTATGCTACTCAAAGGGTCCCTGAACCTTTAAAAACCCTGGCACAAATAATCTAAAAATACTATCCCATTTTTCAGTTCTTTAAGGCTTCAAATGTGATTTTGCTCAGGCTGTGAACTACATACAGATTTAATTTCACAAGGAAATTTTAATAAAAATTCTGCTTGGAGCTCACCTTATAATACAGTTAGGGTTGAAATTTTCCCTATCCAGCTCAGAGCCACAATTGCCAACAGTAATGAGGCAAACACAAGAACTGTTGAACAGAAGATGTACACATGGATACAGCCACCACATGTGCCTGTGTGTGGTCATTACATTCATGCCATATACAGCAACTGGTACAGTATCTTACAGTCCAAATAAATACCTTGCTGGATCCTCCTAATATTTTAATACTGGCTGTGCCTTCTGGAGATGCCTTGATGATTTCAGTGACATGAAATTTTTCAGAAGCCTCGCAGATGCTCTCTGAAGACCACTGAATGCAAACCTTCATTCTTTTTAAATATTCTTTTTTTTTTTTTTTTACAACAAAAACAAAAACCAAACCAGAGGACTCCCTTTATGGCCATTATATATTACTTTTGTACTGTTTGTACTCACTAAGATGCCTCTAGTCTCCTTCATTTCCATATGGAAATTTTGCCTCTGTAACACATTCTATCACCCATTCGACCTCCTTTTCCTCTACTTCCTTGCCTGTCTTCTCACTTCATTGGTGCTTTCTCCAGGGCTTCATTAGATTTACCAGCACAGGACCCAGCTTTCATCTTGGCTTGTCTGATGGTCTCTCTCTCACCCAGCTCCTCTCCAGTGTCATTTCTGGGCCTCATGAGGTTCACATCTGTACAGCACCTCCTTGTTTTGTGCTATCCCAGCCCAGCATGTGGACTTGGCACAACCTATAACTGCCTCCACCAAAAGCCAATGCACCCCTAATCACAGACATAAGTTTTTGCAAAAAATATTCACAGAAAATCTCCTTTGGAAGGTCCCATATGAATAGAAAGTATCATTCCAAACACATTTAATAGGTTTATTGAATTTAAAGGAGCATAGAAGTTAATAGATTCTTTAGAAGCCAAATCATTACTGAGACAAGATATTTCCTTCTCCAACAGCTTTCTGAAAACATTTTTTTCTCTACTTATTTAGTAAGTGAAGAATAGGGAATAGTTTTCTTAGGTAGTTGAGTGTTTGAGAAACAAACCTCTTCAGTCCCTCACATCACAAAAAACCTCAGCAGTTAATGACTTCTTAAAAGGTTTTAAGGCAAGTTTTCACAAACATATAACTAAGAAACTTGCTTTGACTCTTTTAATAGTTTATGAAAATGTTGTGGTTGAATACATTTCCTGCAGTTTCCTTTGCTTTTCACTGTGGGCCCGTTTCTGCCCCACAGAAAGCCCCAGGCTGCTGAAGGTGGCTGGGGTGGCCTCAGGTGGCCATCTCACTGCAAACTCCAGTCCACCAGGGCTGGACAGACACCTCTCAGGTAAAGCCTTTCACCCAGCCTTCCCCCAAATCTTCTCCCATGAAAGAATCACCAACCAATGCTAAAACTCCCAAGTATTTCAATATCCAGGGCACAACTGGATCCTTTGGAAGAGGCTTCAGCAAGATGAGCTCATGTAGCTGGTGGTGTCAGCCTTACACCACGTGCCCCATCTTCGTTCTTTGCTATGTTCCTGATGGCAGGAATTGGATGCCACAAGGAGTTGGGAGGAGAGTTGCATGTTGGTTGGAAGGTTCCCAACAGAAGTAGGTCCTTCCAGAGCTCAATCATGGGCAGACAACTCTGCAGCAACACTGTCATGCAGAAATGGGAAGTAAATGCTGCAGTTTGTATTAATGATTCAGCAGCTTCTGTGCAATGACAGACAAAGGCAAAACTGGCATAGAAGTAGAGGAGACCTTGGAAGCAGTCCCTGCACACACCAGGAAGAGCAAAGGTTGTGGCCCTTAAGCATCAATAGCCTGGTACATCATGTCCTGGAGATCCAGCCAGCAGTCTTTGGGGCTTTGCAGGTGTGAATATCCACCACCTCCAGGCAGTCCTGGCAGCGCACAGCACAACACCAGTGGAATTTGCACTCGCATTTTGTCATCCTGCTGACTCGGGAGGTGTCATAGCCTCTCCCACAGCACATCACCTCACAGCTGTCCATACCACGGGAGGTTTGGTTACAAACCCGGCCAGCAGTCCCGAGGGACCCTACAAAGGAAACACAGTAAAGGTCAGGAGACAGATTTTCAGGAGGGACAAGAAGCATGGAAGTACAGGAGACATAATTTGCAATGTATTTGATCCTTCATATCATCCAGATTTCAGTATCAAGCCAGAGAAATGCCTATAATAAGGTGAAATTGCTCTTAAACTCTCAAGTTTCTCCTAGAAGTCAGGTCTGGAGATGAGGAGTGAAATGGACCAAGTGTTTCAAGGCTCTGCCTGACTCTGTCAGTGTCATTGTGCTCTGCTGCATCTTTCCATAGCACCTTTTTCCTCACCAGCAAACACCCTCCCTGAGGCAGCCGTGCATCTCCCTCCTGCCCCTTGTGTCCAGTCCCCCAGGGCTGTGTGAATTGGGTGCCCAACACTTGCACCCCCATGGTGCTTGGCAGGGAAAGAAGAGACCACTAAATTTGGTGACTGCAAGGGACACAATGGGCAGAGTAACAGTGCTGCCCACTGTTGAAGTCTTTGCAGAAGCACCTCAACTGGTTGGCATCACCTCTGTGTCCACTCATGGCCTCTGCATCCATAAGTTCCACAGGCAGCAGCTGAAGAGCCATTGCTCTGTGCACCTCACCTCTGTGGGTTAAGCACCAAGGGTTCTTCTCCACTTTCCTTTTGGAGATTAAAAGAAACTAAATTATAGCCTGCTGTGGACTGAATGAGGGGTAGGGAAGCATAGCACACCTCTTCATGTTCTTAATGACTAAAATGCCTCTGCCCATCTCCATGTGGTACAAAATGGCTCTTTAAGGCAAATCTTTGCCCAAAAAGCCACTGTACCACATAGGAGATGCTGCTCATCTACCACAAATTTTCCCTAGGGTACAGTTTAGGATCCATACCACAGATGCTGACAGATTATTAACACAATCTGAAATCTTCATGAATACTCATGCTTCACTTATTTCTTATGTATTGCTATTATAAATCAATGTCAGTTATATCCATGGGATATAACATTTCTCTAGACCCAACTATAGCTCTATTCTTCTGTCCTCGGCCAAAAGGGGATTCCCCAAGCATTGCCCATGGTCATTAAATTAACTGGAAACATTTTACAAAGAGTATTCCCAGGTGTACATCAAACATGAACAATTTACCTTCTTCAAGGAAAAAAATAATACATGTAGACATTACTTAAAATTTGCGTGAGCTAGGATAGCAAACCAATCTTAATTAATAAAAACCAAGCTGTAATTAAGCTGTAATTTCTAAAAATCTAAGCTGTTTATTTTATGATTTTCTTTTTTTGCCCCCTCGGGTGTACTTATGGTTGTATGTGCCACTGCTGGTGTACTGAAGGAGCTCACATCACACAAGTATTTGTTGTTCCTCCATCCCCCACTGTCCCCAGCACTGGGGGAACTTCATGTCTTTTCATAGCTGGGCCCAGCTGGATCCTGTGGAGAAGGTTCTGGGAGGAGGAGGAGGAGAGGTACCACCAGCAATGACCCACATGGGCACACACCATCCCTAGCAGACCCTCTGCCATGTAGCAGTCCCTGCAAGGACAGCTGCACCAGGGTCCAAAGGCCTGTCCCAGATCCTTTTTTTTAAGGAATCAGGGAAGAGAGACTTCCAGTGGCCCTCAGTGCCCCTGAACCCATCAGGGCTGAAGAGTCAGGAGTATACACAGCTTTGTGATCCACCTCTGGTCCCATTGGGAAGCCTGTGGCAGCAAACAAACCAAACCCTGCTTTCTGGCCACCACGTTCTATTCATGATGCTGTGAAAACAGCTGGGACCTCTCAACATAAGTGCTGATGCTTGATCAGCCCACAGCAGTATCCATCAGAACCCAGACTGTGCAAATAGACACTTCCATAGGCCCTTGTCCTGCTTCCCTCTGGCGAGACAGAAAAGACCAACTTTGTGTCTGGCATGATTAACAGTCTGTGTCAGGATTTTGGTGTGAATTCCTCCTCACCTCCCTGCATGGGCTGCCCCTTGCCTCCCCATCTCTGTATGCAGCTTTGCCCCATTGACGAGGTGCAGCCCCAAAGTCCTGGAGTGCTGGGCATGCTCAGGACAGTAACCTCCATTAGCTGGGATTTGGGTTAGATTTCAAAACACTTGGTGTTTTTGCTCTCTGCATGTGGTTTGTGTGAAGGGGAACCAGAGCAGGATACGCCCACAGCTTTCAACAGGAGTTTTACCACTGACTTCAAAATTATTTCAGCTGCTAACAGTCAGAAGCTGCTGTCATAGGATAGAATCATAGAACAGTTTGGGTTGGAGAGGGCCTTAAAGATCAACCAGTTCCAATCCCCCTGCCTGGGCAGGGACACCTCCCACCAGGCCAGGTTGCTCAAGGTCCCATCCAACCTGGCCTTGAACACTGCCAGGGAGGGGGCATCCACAACCACCTTGAGCAACCTGTGCTAGTGTTTCGCCACCCTCACAGTAAAGAATTTCTTCCATTCCCCCTTGTCCTATTGCTACGCAACCTGGAATGGCCCACAATACAGCATCAACATTTACTGAGCCATTCTAGGAGACTAAAGTATCCACAGAATGTGATAAAAGAGAAAGTAGGCTCAAAGAAATGATCTTAGAAATAGCATCTCTCATGTTAAAGAAAATGAGCAACAACTGACAGCAAGTAGCCAGGTGAGTTACTGCACTCCTTGAGGGGCACTCAGATACCCAGGAATGGAGACAACAGAAGACTTACTAAGTAAAATAAGGCAGAGTTTTCTGATCTTTGCCTGCTACCTGTAGTGCACCTCCCCAGCACTTAAGAGGCAGGAGTCTGTTCTAACTTGTAAGAAGTTTTCATGCAACCTCTTTGTTTTTATTTCAAGTGTTGGAACTGCCATGCCAACACCCAACATAATACCTGCCAAAACATTGTTTGTTTGTTTGTTTTGCAATAAGGCATCACACAGCTTTAAGAGTCTGTAGGAACCAGAGTGTGTCAGGAAGGCTCAGCCAGCAAGCTGGTGATGCTCGTGCTGCAGCTGCTCAAACATTTAATCCTGAAGCAGTCTGTGCTTGTCCACCAGGATGTTCAAAGCATAATACACTTGCAACAACTCTCAATCAACCCAGTCTGTGTGGATGGCCAAACAGCAATCTTTTCAAACTTAAAATGCTTCTAACAGAAGCTTATAAGCAGAGAAGCAAGTAGCTTTTTTAGAGGTGGTAAAGTTGTTCCTATTCAGGGTAAGCCTGGAAGTGCAACAGTGGGACTGCCCCTATGCAGCCATCACTGCATCACTGCCATCACTGCCCAGCCTTATCATTCCTAGAAGGTCTCTCTCCCTGTGTAATCCTGAGTATGCTTGTATTGGTTTGGGGAGCTGGAAATTTATGAAAAGCGGAGAGCATGCAAAGTGTGGAAAAATTTGTAAGCTCAAGGAAAAATATTCAAAAGCCTTTTGGGATGTTCTACCGCTTTTTATACCAAATTATGAGTACAAAATTCTGAGTAAGAACTATTCCAGCATCCATGTGAGCAGAGTTAAGTGAATTGTGAACACTTCTGAAAACTTGCTTTGGTGTTTTTAGAAAAGTCATGAAATCTTAATGGTAGACAACAGTGTTATTACATTCTCTTGCTTATGGAGTTGCTATTTGTGATTTCCACATACTACATCTCTCTCCTGAAAGCAATTACTCCTTTTTTAATTCTAGGGAAAAAACGAAAACAAAACACCACATTTTCCACATTGTAGGTGTGTATGTCCAGCTGCCTTCCCCAGACAGACTGTGTGTCCAGTCCCAGCACTCTCCTGCCCACCACCAGAGAGAAAAGCCAGCACTAAAAGCTTCAATGGCAGAAGACAGGGTGTGTGGTTTTTTGGACAGCCTACTAATGGTACAACTCCTGAGCAACTTTAATTTACTGGTTCATACATGCCAGCACACCCAAGCTATAGAGGACAATGACTTGGTTGTTTTACATTTTTGGAAGCTATCTCCTGGTCAAGTATATGACACTTCATTAGATTTGGTCAGGGGATCTTTCATTCAATCCCAATACCTTTTTTTTTTTTCCCTGAAGCACTAAACTGCTTAAATTCCCTGGAGAATGAAAGGCAGAAAGGTACTGAAGGATGTACAGAGCACTGTAGTATTAGATTTAGCTGACACTGAGATGCTCCCCACCTATTTCCAAACTCAGTCTTCTGTAATCTCATTTCATTTCCAGTCACTTAACAGGGCTGACACTCCAGAACACCCAACAGGGCAAACCAAAGCCAATAAGGAAAAAATGCTACTCAGTTGCCAAAATTACATCTTCCAAAGCCAGATCAATTTTTGTTCATCTGACTTTTTCTTTACTCCACGCAAACAGCAGGGCATCCCCTGTCCTGTTAAAAGTTCACTGCAGTTTGCCAAAAACGTGCTCTTCCAAACAGCCACATTCCCTGAATTCTGGGCAGCAAAGGAAAACTGCCTCATCTGCAGCTTCATCTTGAGCTGAGCCAAAGCATGTGTTGGATTCTGCCATCTCTGGGCTGACCTGACAATGTCAGGCAAACACTCGTGATTTTCACTGTGGCGAAAAATGCCCATTCATCCACGGTAACAAGGCTGATAAATGAGATTAGGATTAATACAAAGAGATCACTAAATGTTTTTTTGACACAGAAGCAGCTTGTGTATGGGCCCTCTTTTCAGGAGGAAAGAAATACGGTGTTTTACTTCAAGAAATAAAGCTTGGTATAAATCTTACTCTGCAAAGTTAGTCTCTGCCCAATGCCACAGTGTGCCCATTTATTAATTTGGATTGAAGTATTAGACTTTACAATATCAGTCACTATTCAAGGAACAATATGTGCTTGTCCAGGTAATAAGCATCACCTGCAAAAGCCATGAATAACAAAAAATTACCTTGACTGCTTGACTAACCAGAAACACTGTAAAACATCAGCGTCCTGGAGGAAATTCTGGGTTCACTGAAGTCAATAGTACATGACCAGGATTTCACATATTGTTCTTATTTAAATACAGTTGTTTTGCAATGCTTATTCCAAGTAAACTTGGATTGTAAATATGCAGTTGTGCCAAAAAAATTGAGCTGCATTACTATTTGGATACTCACGGGTACGTCATACCGGGTGCAATCTGGTACATTATACAACCTATTAATTAGTTCCACAACATCTTTTGTACATTACTCAGCCTGGCTCTCTTTTCCAAATTTCTGGTTTTCTAGTTGCTAGTTTTTAATTGCCACATCAGGAAACACCACACAAGGGTCAAGAACCATTAGCAGGATTCCTGGTGCTTGGCAATGCCTTGAATCCTGTAACACCATTAAGTGGGTCTCCACTGAAATCTCTGAAAGCAGCAAAATTCCCTGCCATTAGCAACCCTGAAACTCTACTCCTTCCCACTGGGGCTGGCATGAACCTTCAGATTATTTGATGGTTATCAGGGACAGAGCCAACACTGTCTTGGAAAGAGGCATAAGGAGCCGTGTCACTTGATGCAATGTGCCATGCCCCACCAGTCTCTGTTCTTCCATCCATCTAGAGATCCTTCAGCTGCCTCACACCACATTCCTGACAGCTGCACTGACTGGTGAAAGCATGGTGTGCACCAACCTGCTGTACCTCCTCCTACCTTACTCATGTGGAGAGGTGTGTCTACATCCAGGAGCTCCATGGTCCACAGTGAGCTGTGGGGAATGTGCAGGTGAAGGAGGACACCCATCTCCTGGGAGTCTGCACCAGGACTTCCATAACAACATGGAAGGGAAGCAACACAGCTGGAGGGGGTATCACAAGGACATGACAGGACTTGAGGCTGCTGTAGCCACATCTGGCAGCTCTGGAGTGAGCTGTGTGATACAAAAGTGTGTGTGTGGCTGTGTATGGTATGGACCTGCCTCCAGACCATAATTCAAAACGTGTCCTAAAAGTCACTTTTGCTTTGCAGCACCTCTAGGGCTCCATAGGACCTGGAAGAAACTGCTGAATTACACTAGAACAACTGACTGTCACACATCTAGGGATACTGAGGAGCCACCGTTCCTGTACAGAGCTATCCTTCCAAAACATCTCCCTGTCTGCTTCCTGATGGTTAGGTGCATGGATTTATATATATATATATATGCACACACACACATGTATATATACACTCAATAATAATTATAATTTTTGACCTTCAAAATACAAATGTCTGAAATAACATAATTGCTGTGTAAAAATAGAGGCTTACCTACATCCCTGTCCCTGATACAGTAGTCTGGAGAGCTTTCAAAGTATACCAGGTCATTCTTCGTTGGCTTCTTAAATCTCTTATTAGCCACAGTGAAACCCGTGCCATCTTGATTCATGACCACCTGAATCGCTCCGTTGTATTTCTTCCACAGATAATCTCCTGTTTTCCTAAAGTCTGCCATGGCCAGCCAACAGGTCCTTAGAGTGCATGATCCACTCACACCGTGACATTTGCACTCCTGTTTCAAAAACCGCTTCACGGCCTGTTTAGAAACGCAGCAAAATACACACAGGTGAAAACAAACTGTAATTTACGCTTCTCAGACCTTTCCCATCCATCCTCTAGTGCCAGGCTTCCAAATCACGGTCTGTAGTGACACCCACTGGTAGCATCAAGTCATCCCCACGTGGCTGGGCTGCTCTGGTTGCTTGACTCAAGCGTACGCAGAGTTCTGGGGCTGGTGGGCTACCCCTCCCCTGTTCCTGCCAGTGATCCCACGGAGCAGGATGGTCCATAATGCTAGGAGACAGACTGGGAAGGAGGAAACGATCTGGGAAGTGGACAGCATCGCTCAGCCCCGTGGTAAGTAAAGATACCCCCTCTCCCCATCACCCCAGCTGAAGCATCACCGTGCTGACCCTCTCTAGCTCACCTGTATGATGCTGACCTTTGCCCTGAATAGTGCTTCAAATACTGCCCAGAAATTCACAGGCATTTAATATTTTAAATGCTTTCACAGAGATGGTGCAAAGCATCATACCCGGGCTAGATATCCAGTCTGTGCACAATTTTAAAATATAGTATTTTTAAAATGCTTATAAACCTTTTAACAAATATTTTGGAATAAGACCTTCATCAACTTCATGATTAATTTATTATCTGCGTAGCATTAAAGCTAATTCAGCTTCATCTGAGACATTTAAATTATCTCTATGATGCTGGAGAACAACAGATGGGTTAATACAAAATAAATCAGTCATTCCTAATTCTGAATATGGGACATTTGATCTATAAATATCATGCCTTAAGGGTTCATGAAATATGAACATTTTAGAGCTTGTACAAGAGGAACAGCATCATGGGAGGAAGGCAACAGAGTGGAAAGCTCAGTGTTTAGAAGTAAAACTGATGCACAGCAGGGCAGCATTTTTCAGTCAGGCACTCAGTAATAAAGTAAGAAAGTGTCATAAAACCAAAATAATTTAATATTCTCTCCAGCTTATTTATTATATGACTATTCAGAGAAGTCACTAACATTCCCACTTCATTGCCAGGGGTACTATCACAAAACTGGGATTTAAGCAGAGTAGAAACCAGTTTAACTACATCTATGTTTAAAACAGCTTGTTGCAATAGTGGAAGAAACACATAGGAATGCAGACCTTTTCTTTTTTTTTTTTTTTGGTCAGTGATGTTCCTGTACTGATAGATACAGCGTATTATTTTGTACGACTCATATATGAGAATACTCTAAATATTTATTCTATGTATTTTTGAATTAGTAAAATCTGAATAGTCTAATTTTAAAAGAAACCTATCAGGACCCTTCTTGGGGTAAGAAAAAGCTGAAGGCACAGCTCATCTTAGCCAGACCCAAATGCCAGGCTGTAGGTAGGCTGAGGTAGTGAGATCCCTGCAAAGCTAAACCTGCACTACTGTTCCACGGATACAAAGCAGCATCCCCTTCTGTAAGGCAGGTCCTAGAGTGTATAAGAATGGGTTGATTATTTTTAATTTAATATATTTATTAAAGAATTGGTCTTTTTAAAACAAAAAACCAAAAACAAAACAAACAAAACCCCCACCTGCTTCCTTAACATTAATATTATTATTATTATTTGGCATACCTATTTCCTTACACTTCCTAAGATGCTCAAATTCTACAGAAAGTACTTCCCAGAATGGAGCTAATTCACCTCCCATAGGGTCTTTGTGTTGTAGTCTGCAATCTCTTTTGGACAGTTACATAAATACAGCCATAGCACTGGATATCACTGATGTGAATAGTGATATTGCATATTAATTACACCTGCTGGTAATGAACAGGTGGAGGAAAGTTGTTGAGGGAGAAATATTTACCAGAAAAATCATCTACTTGCAGTACAATTCATTAAATGGGATCTTCTAATACGGTCTAGTTAATATACAACAATTTTAAAGTTTTTAAAGGGAGCTTCTTGAAGAAAAAGATCAGAATGTGAACAATTAACTTCCTACTGAATATACATTAGGGAAAACCACAGGCAACAAGCAAGAAGTCCCTATGAATCATTTTAGAAGTGCTTGGTCCTAGTGCTATAAAATATTTTCCTTACATTGCTTCATATAGTGGATGCAGCAAATTTTTTAGTATGTTTTGAATAATGAAACAGTATACCCCAGTTTCATGCACTATTCTTAATATTTATAGCTACCACCATAAAAAGTGCATGTGTATTCCTCAGCCTGTGCATGAGCAACCACTCCTACTCACCTAGAACAAAAAAGTAAAGACTCTTTTGGCTGTAATCCAGGAATGCTATTTTCATACAATGTTTAGAAAGTGGGGTTGTTTAGAAAATGTTATGTCCCAAAGCCAATGCCTTTTGGAGGGACATGTATTTTGAATTTATTTTCATAAAAAAGTGAAGTAATCTTATTTTAACTCTGTTCCTTTTGTGTTTAGGTTTGCCATAAACATAAAGGAATGGACAGGAGGGGTTTTTTCTCCAATGCTATTTGAATTTGCTGTTTAATAGTCAAGACTGTTCTTCAGTGAGGTCTTCAGCCTCCCTTAGAAATTTCTATTCTGGTATTAACCAGAAACCAGAAACTCCTCTATTTATAAGGATTAGGGTCCAAACTAAAACCTCCATGCAAACTGATCCTGCAAGGAGCCTTAACTTCCCACTGAAGGAGCCACTGAACTGAAGGGAGCACTGCTAAGCAGCTGAATTCAGTCTGTTTGGAGATCTCTCCCCACTGAACATCCAAGGGTTCCAGCAATAGCACTTCAGGCTGCTGCTCATCCCACCCTTCTTCCTAACTGCTGGCTGGGACCAGCCAGTAAGGGCCCTGTCTCAAGACCCCTGACTGCTCTCTGAGAGCATCTCCAGGCAGCTGTTGGATGGACACCCACCTTCCTCCCAGCTCTGTTGTTGTGAAGGTTCATAAGCGCCCTTGCATCTTTTCCTTTCCTTTCTTTGGCATCCACGAAGGCTCTGGCAAATTTAATGCCATAGTCAATGTTATCACTGCAGCCACCCCAGTCAAAATGGCCCTTGCTGTCCTTGGCAGAGCCTTTCTTCTTGGGATCACATGAGCAGGATTTCATCTCCCCTTGGCTACATGCCCTGGTGATAGCAAAAACAACTCCAGCAGAGGAGATGGCATGTACAAAAGCAGACTCCCGACTACCTGAAACAGAAAAAGTCACTTTAAAATTCTTGGAGTAGTTAGTTTGAGTGGCTCTCCTAACTCCAGCCAGTTAGCCTAGAGTCTTTTGCTGAGCAAAAGATAAAACTGGGCTGAAATCACACAAATACATACTCCCTGGAGTCAGAATTAGTCATGGCTTAAACTTGGACCCCTCCCTGGTAAAACTCATCAATATAGTGTTAGAGTTGGAAAACCTTAAATGTTTGCTTCTGATATTGATTAATGTACTTTCACAGATCAGTTGTTCTGTACAGATATGTGAACAGGACAGCTGGTATTTCTATCATGTTTCATTGATTTAGAAAAACATATGAAGCGCTATTGCAGAGATAGGTTTAAGAAATTATTAAATAGGGACACTGGAACAACATCTACATTGCAAAATACTGCAAGGAACTCCTGAAACTAGCTTTTCCCCTTCTGAAGCACTCAGAATAAAGTTTCTTGCTTAAAAGGCAGTAGAGAGAGATTTTGGGTGTTGTTTTCTGAAAATAAATTTAGGTTTTCTGCCTCGAACCAAGCCTGGTAACTGTAATTCACACAAACAAGTTCCATTAAATCAATGGCTCTGCTTGTGTCATGCCTGAGGCAGGATTTGGCCTGGCAGCTGTAACTTCCACACGCCAGCTGTGCAGGCAGTTTTCCCTTCTCCTAATGAGGATACTTTATTGTACCAAAGATTACCTGCATTTGTAGCCCATGCTAACTCTTAGGGCAGTGGCTGCATACCTCAATACAGTAATTACTTAAGTAATTACTTAAGTTTATTTTAAGGTGTAGTAATTTACAATACAGAGCCCTGTTATAGTAGCACAATTTTATTTATAGTAGTGGGATATTTCTGTACTTTAGAAGTTTTTTAGCATGGAAAGAGAAGTAGATTTCTGTGTAGCATCTAGGGCCGCTAGCACTGACAAAGATGTTGCTGAAGAACTTATAAACCTTAAGTAATATTAGGACAGTAAAGCAGGACCCTAAGAGAGAATCTTACCTGTGATTTTATTGTAGGGGCAGCATTACACCACATAACACCATGTAACTATTTAGTATTTCTCTTCTGTAGCATAGAGCTATTTCAAATAGGAATGAGCCCTAGACTTCGTGTGTTTGTGCAAACCTCTGGCAAATGGCAACTAAAACTTTACAAAAGGACTGGGCAAACCCTGCCTTCCGTATACTGCCCTCAAAATCAGGCAGAAGATACCATGGCTTATTACAAATCATACTTTTTTTTAAGACTTGTTTCTGAGAAAATTTATTCAGAAACATCAAATCTTTTTAAAGCATTAAGAAGAAACCCTTGATGTTGTTAGAAGTGTTTCAAGTTCATTATCAAAAACATTTCATTTCAAATAAGAGTGATATCAACTTACATCTCCCATTGCAATCACTGCCTGTGCAGACTAAGTGTAGAGCTGATGCTTAATTGTCAGCATGTAAAGCTGATGGCGTAATTCTCTCAAATGAACCAAAAGTGAAAACTTCACTTTTGGAACAACTGCTTTTTTACTTCTTTAATAGAATAGCTTCATCTGAATTAGAATATCAGACAAATCTCATTGAAAACTTCTGATGGGTTATGTTACTGGTTACTCACAAATAATTCCTACAGGAACATCAAGCTGGTTATGGAAACCAACTGCTTACCAGCAGTGGAGTCTGACACTGAATGATGCTCTGTGGATAAAATCCCACTGCCTGGGTCAGCATGAGAGTGCCACCTAACCCCATCTCCATCCCCATCACAGAGGCAATGGCCTGAGGTACTTTTCTCCTCCTCCTTGAGCAGGTGCTATGCTGCTCACAACCTGTGTCTCAGGTGGTACCAGCAACATCCCAGTGACACAAATGCCAGAACAGACAGGCCCACCAGCTGTGCACCATGGCTGTATGCCCTGGTGTGGTGTTTGGTGAATGCACCTGTATTATGGAAGAATATTAACATGTTTATCACCTGGATAGGGGGTTACAGTCCTTTCTTTGAGTCAAAGGACTATATAGGCTCTCTGAACCCTCACTAGACAGCTCACTCCAACATTTAGATGGCAACAACATCCCACTTAGCCATCCTGTTCTCAGGGCAGGAAGCACATTGCAGGCCTCAGCTGCTCAGGGTCTGCACAAACCTGGCTCAGCCCTATCAGATGTTCCCTCATTTATTACTGCCCCAGAGCCTGATCTGAGGGATGGGCTGTTACACCCCCCATAGAGGGCTGAGAACCTGGAGGGCAGCGCTGCCCAGCACAGACCCCACGCCTCCCCCTGGCCTTGCAGGCAGCACAGCCCCAAGGGGACTGCACTCTGCCTCTCTGCTTTGCTGTGGAAATGCTCCAGCAGGAACCATCCTGTGGAAGGGGTTGTCATCTGCCACCCCGACATGCTGGGATCCTGTTCAGACATGGACTGTGCCTTTCAGCCCCTCCAGTGTACTGATCTCCCAGTAAGAAAAGCCCTTTTCCCAGTGGCAACCTTGGATTTTCTGTAGCCCTTAATTTTTGAGTTTTGGTCCATTACACAATAAAACCCTGAAACACTGGGAAATGCAGGGCCAGTCCCTAATGTTCCAAACCCCTGAGCCTTATCTATGTCTTCCTGCTCCAATACAGGTTTTTAAGCAAAGCAGCTCTTCTCATTATTGTGCGTGTTGTTCTGTTGACCCTGAGATAATTTTGCATTTCCCTTTCCCTTCCTCCTAAAACGTAAAACCCTGGTCAGTACAAAGGTAACAGGAGGAAGACCCCAGCCCAGCGATGACCACCCCCAGACCCTCCCTCCCCCAAATCCCGGCCCTCAGGTAGGCGGCACCTGGGATGGAGCCGTGCAGGGGTGCGGTCCCGCCCTTCCCCGCCCCACCTCGCCCTTCCCCGCCCCGCGGACTCACTGCGCATCAGGACGCGCCCCAGCAGGCGCTGACCCCGCTCCAGGGCGTTGCAGTCCCAGCGGTGCCGGCGGAACTGGTGCTGGCACTCGGCCGTCCAGGCGGCCACTCCGCGGCCGATGGACAGCATGGCCTCGGGGTGCCGGCGGCACAGCTGCCGCTGGCGGCTCACCAGGCCCGGCACGTTGTCGCACATCACCCGCGACGAGCTCACGGCCCCCATGTACCTGCGGAAGGGAGGGAAGGGGCAGGGAAGCGCCGGGGGCCCGCGGCGACCCCCGGCACCGGGAGAAGGAGGGTGCGTAGCGCCCCGGCTGCGGGCCTTTTAGTGGAAATCATTCACAATTAGGAGATCCTGTGATTTTTAGTAACGTGAAGCACGTAGAACCCCCCACCTTGCTATTACATCTCTGCGCAATGCTTAAAAAAAATCGACAAACAAATAAAAACCAACAATAAAACCCCGAACAACACCACCACATAACCTTGACAAAAATTAAATTACATCATCATCTGTAACCAGATGGTCTCTATTAGTCCTGAAATGTCTCGAAAGGTACCTTTTATGAAACCCAAACTACTATAGGTGTTTTTTGAAGGGATCAAACAGAAGAAAATGTCGTTTTCTTGTACTTTCATTACTTTATACTATCATAAAATCGTTAAAGCCGTAATTTTCAAAATAATATGCATTAAAGTTAAGAGGCCCCATGACAAAAAGCCATCGCAATAAATAATCTTTATACGGCTATGGACACAGATTGTAATTTTACTGAAATATGCCCGGTCCGATAGATCAGGCTTTGATGCCGCGTCAGCCACTGTCAAGGTTAAATATGTTCATCGGGTCTGTGAGAAGGGTTTTAACTCCTCTTCTTCGCCAAGACTTTTCAGCCTGGGCTTGGTTGGGGTCCCCAGTTTTAGGGGCAGGTTTCTATTTCCATTCTAACCCGTTACACGGCCCCGTGTTCCGCAGTTCGCTCGGACGCCCCGCACCGAGATCAAGTATCATTTGAAGTAGGGTTCCTGCGCTGCCCGCTGGGATTTCCACCCTTCGCACTTGCACTTTGCGGTTCAGCGAAGAGACATTTCGAAGGAGGGAGCGGACGGGGAGGGCGAGAAAGAAGTGGGAGGGGGGTGTGTGTGGAATTAATAATAAAAAATATCCCTGCTGTAGCCAATTCCCCGAGCCGCCGGGGCGCGGAGGGCTGCCTGCCAGCTGCAGCGCTTCACCCGCGCCCCGCGGGCGGGTTCCCTGTGAGCCCACAGCCCTCGCCCTCCTCCCCCTCCCTCCGGCCCGGAGGTGTCCCTGCACCAGGGGGTGCCTGATGTCCCCACCGGGATGGGACGGGCCCCCGGCGCCCCTCAGCCCTGCCGAAAGCTCCGCGCAGCCCCCGCAGCTGCTCTGCGCATAGGCGAAGGAGAAGGCCGGGGAGCCGGGACGGGGTGTGGAAGGAGATGCCGAGACTGTCTAATCCCGCTTGCGTTAAGGCCGGACTTTCTGGACCGGAGCAGCTGGCAGCAGCCAGCTCCGCTTGTACGAGGCTGCGAGGGAGAGGCTTCCACCACCCCCACCCCTAATTTACAATTAATCTGACCCCACCTTTCCCAAGAGCAAATAAAAATTCCTGGAATTGCACAACTTACCACCATGAGGAGGTGACTGGTGGGGTCGCCCAGACTAAGACCAGGGGAAGAGACCACCAAATCCCAGAGAGAAAGTTCATGTTAGAAAGGCTTCGATCCACATCAGGTCAGTCGCGAGAGGTAGAAGAAATCCCATGGAGCAAAAATGACCGGCTGGAGCAAACGCACCTTGAGGGCTTCTTTTTACCTTGGGTCATGTATTCCCCACTCACGGCCGCAGGGTTTATTGATCCACTGCCAGAGTACGGGGGGTGCCGATCAGTGCATCGCTCCGGGTTTCTCTCGGTTCGCCCCGCACCAAATCCTTCAGGACAAGGAGCTCAGCGCCTCTCCCGGCCTTCATCTTTGCCCTGATCCAGCTCTTCCCTGCAGTCACAGCAAAACTGAGGGGCTGGTGTGGGCTGCTCACAGACTGGGTGGGTTCTGCTCTGGGTTGTGTGGTGTGTTTTTTTTTTTTTTTTTCCTCCGAAACTCTGATGGATGAAATGATGTCAAGAGACACTGGGGGAAGAGGAGGAGGTAACACCTCTGATTAGGCAAGGAATCCCGAGGAGCCAGTTGCTTTCCAATAACCCTACAAGCAGACAGCTCAAACACGCCAGCAGATGCTGAGCGATCGGCTGCAGAGCCTCCAGCGGCGACAGCCCCGACTATTAAGCACCAGCAGCACTTGGCACCTCTCAGGGGGTTGACACTACGTCGTTTTATTACTCCTCACATGCACCCACCAACCCCGAGCACAAAATCAAACCGCAGATTCGTATCGAGAGGAGAAACAGAAGGTGCGGACAGCCGAGGTGTAGGGGAAGGGGGGGGACGGGACAAGCCGGGCTGCCTCCCCTCGCCCCCGGGCACTCCTCACATCCAGCTCTTGAGCAGCGGGGTTCCCCGCACGGTGGGCTCCGGCGGGAGGTGGGAGCTACCTCCTCATAGGCCTGGGCAGGGGGCCTGGCTGCGGAACCGCTCCCCCGTGTCGAGCAGGGCCCTGCCCGGGCCAGCGGGGGAGGCGGCCGGGACCGCCGTGCCGTACCAGTGCGATGCCCCCAAAGCTGTGGAAACCTCCGGGGGCGACCATGAGCCCATCCCGCCACTCCCCGCCCGCGGGAGCGGCTGTTTCCCGGGGCACGCCCGCCCGGAGCCCGGCCCGCGGGCTCTAAGAGCGGCGGCTGCGGCTCCGCCCGCGCCGCAACCCGAGCGGCAGCCGCTGCCCCGGCTCTGCCCGGCCCGGCTGCCGCGGGGCCCAGCCCCCTCGCCCTGCCCTTACACCAGGCGTGGGGAACAGAACCGCTTTCTCCGTTAGGCGGTGTTGAGCGCCCCACTGCCGGTCAGCCCACAGCAGGGCAGCCCCCAGCCCATGGCATCTTCATTTTCCCCTTCCGTCTCTCTTGAGTGTTCGTCTTAAAACTGTTCTTCCCAAGCGTAGCATTCCCTCTCCTCATCTCCTCCTGATCTTAAACTGTCTCTTCACAGTGTCTCTACCCCGCCTTCGCAGGGCAAGGAGAACTTCACCTGGAGACCCCAAGAAGTCCACTGAAGAACCTTTTGGCTCTTCAACTCCCCATTCACTCTTCCCACTGCTGTTAATGACAGCTGCCTTCCCCATAAAACAGAACCAGAGGACATCAGCAGAGCAGTTCCAGTAAGTCAATTTTATCAGTCACATCTTACCCGTAACAAATGCAGTCAGGCTTCAACCACAGAAGATAGCAGCTGTCTTTGAACTCCAAGCCATTCCAAGAAAGCTGTCCACTCCAAGAAAGTTGTCTTGTCCTTTCACACCAGCACTATTCCAGCATCAGCTCACAAAGAGTGCCCAGAGGCATTGGCATTGCTTACCCATAAATCAGAGCTTCCAGGTGAAGCAGCCCGACTTCACTTCCCCATAGTTGATGATTGCCAAACAAGCAAATTCAGAACCAAGAAATTTTGCAACTTTTTACTTAGCATCACCTATATAGAGCAAATACAGGACAGCAGATACTCCAAGCAATGAACCATCTCTAACAAGATGGAGATGCCCCAGTTCAAAGGCAGCTCTTGGACAGATGCAACAAATACAAACTTTAAAGGCTGATAGGTAACTTAGATCTGTTCTTCAGCACTTTATATATAGCTATATATATATATATATATATAGCACTTTATATAGCTGTGACGGCATGTAGAGAAGACACATCTTCCACGCTGTCATTCAGGATGACTTCTTGAGATCACAAACACACAGCCAGATGTAAACATGCAGTTTCAGAATGAAAATGAAAAATGTAGAGTTGTATCAGCTTTTGAGGTGAAAACACTCACCACTGCTTCTCAACATAAAAAACCCCAAAAAACCAAAAAACAAACCAACCCACCCCATATTATCAGAAAAGCTCTTGGCAGCAAAGATTTTGGGTTAAGGGCTGTTGAAACTTGGAGCCTACTACTGCTCCTACAGCAGTATGAATTTCCCAAAGCAAATGAACTACAGTTACAATTACTTAATTACAGTGTCTGAAAAGCAACAGATGAGCATTCATTATCTACTCAATAAACTATTATCACTGTGAAAAAGCTTGCCACAATTTTCATCTCGTGATCAGCTTCAGTTTCTGGAGTTTAAGATACACACTTTGGATCAACTGACAGAGGAGAGAAAAGAAACTCCAGGGAGACAACTGCAAATTCCACCAGTACTTGAGACCTCTCTTGAGCAGAGGCTGCAGTCTTCCCTGCTACCAGCCTTCTCAAGTTTGTAGTAAAAAGTGGACCTGTTGTGTTTTTCTGACCCCCCCCCTCAGTGTTAACATCATCTCCTTTAATAAGCTGCTAGTGCAGTTGCCAGCAGTAATGTCCCCCTCCTCTCTAGAAGAGCCATTTACCAAGTTGGCATCCCAGCTTTACTGCTGTCCAGACTCCTCCTCTGAGTACTACACTGTTCTGGCCTTACATGAATTCACCTTAGACAAATTATCTCTATTAATAGTCACTCTCTCATGATACAGAGTAACAGACCAGATGAGGTTAGATGGGGCCCTGGGAGACCTCCTCCAGTCCAATGCCCTGCTCAGAGAAGGATCAGCCAGCAGATTGCTCAGAGATGTCCAGTTTTGAGTACTTCCTAGGACTGAGACACTACAGCCTCTCTGGGCAGCCTGCCCCAGTGTCTGACCTGGCATACATTTTTTTCCCTTTATGTTTAAATGGAATTTCCTGCATTTCAGGCAAACTGCCTCTTGGCTAGTCCCTGGGTACCACCAAGAGCAGCCCAGATCACTAACCCCAAGGCATTTCTACACAAAGTGCCCCAGAGCCTTCTGTCCTCCATGCTGAATAATCTCACCTCTCAGCCTCTTTGTACAGCTCCTGTGCTCCAAGGCCCTCAGCATTTTCACGTCTCTTCACTGCACTCACTCCACTATGTCCACGTCCCTCTTGCACTGGGGAGCTCAGGCCCAGACCCAGCACTCCAGCAGTAGCCTCTCCAAAGTTGAGGAGAGAAAGATCACAGCTTCAACCTGCAGGCAATGTGGTGCTGCTCCTGGTGCAGCCCTGGAGAGATTGTCAGCCTCCCTTGCTGCAAGAGAAACTGGACTTAGAAAGCTACATGTGCCTTCAAAAAGCATTATGCAGACTCAGTTTCTCATCTGCTCAAGAAATCATGCCATGTCAATGAAGATCACTGCAGAGCAGAAAGGAACACTGAGAGCCCAGTTTTTTGAATATGTACCATAAAAAAATTGAGCTGAGGTTTTTCAATACAATAGTGAAAATAATGTAGTTAAACCTGTATGTCTACATTCAGATAAAACCTATTTTCAGAAAAGCCAAAGGCGTGGAAGATTCATGAGAAGAATAATATTAAAGCTGTTAGGGATACAAATTACATTATTCATTTAAAGCAAGTAATACCCCATTTCATACCTCACTGCTTATAATTTCTGGACTGTAAAATAGAGAGCTCTGTTACTCAGAAATTCCTCTTTCTAGAATAGGGAAATACAAATTTCCAAAAATGTATCTCCCCCGTGCCTCCAAAAGAAGGACATGACAGAAGTTGTCTTTAAAAGCAGAAACGAGCAATTACACCTGCTAGACTTTGAAGGTCTGCGCAGAAAGATTATCTCACAGATGAATACTGAAACAGATTGCAAGGAAGTGGGCAACTAACATAGACGAGCTATGGATCCCTTTGTCACCCTTTCCTGACATAAGGTAAAACAGATTTAATATTTTTTTTTCTAAAAGCTGAGGCTTTTTCCAGGCTGAAGGCTCAAACTCTTCCACCATGTAAGGCCCAAAGCAACATTTGTAGTACTTCACTAATAATACAGAAGCTGTATTTGGGAAAGATGACCTGTAACTTCTGCAGATCTGCTGGAGAGAGAAAGCAAATGCAGACACCTACTCATGAGCAAGATACAGCTTTGGGGAACACCTGAAGAGGTCCAGAGATGGCAAGATGGAAGAAAATAAACTCCACAGCTCAAGCTGAAATTTTGTCTCCATCAAGGCAGTTGGTAAAGAAGAAAGACCAAACACAGGACTTAAGTCCATCCAGAACGTACTAAAAAGCTCTTTCCCAACTCAAGAACAAAAGTACCCAGAATTACTGTCTACTATGTGCAATCTGCTATTTGCTACAAAACAAGAATAACTGGTGAGGTCTTATGACAGGCCAGGTACTCCAAAAGAAAATTTAAAGAGCGGGACAAATTCCAAAGCACAGGAAGAGAGACACAACACACACAACCTGCAGTTTATCTTGGGGAGGAAAAATAGAAAATAAAAATTCTTCAGGTTTGCTCAGATCTGCACAGGATCACCCAAAGCCTTAATTTTACATAACAGTTTAAGGTTTCAGAAAAGGCCATTGTGTGAATATTCATCTGTACCAACAGAAGTTAGGTATCCAATGGTATTGAAAGTAGGAACCTCCTTCATCTTTAAGCAACACAGGATTTTGCCCCATATCCAATCCACTCAGTCCTTCCACATCTCAATTTGCACTATAAGAGAACAATACCTCAAGGGCTGTGCAGCTTACCTGCTTAATGCATGCAAAGCTCTTTAGCATTCTCCTCCAATCCCCTCATAGATGTGCAAATTGTTGTATTCTTACTGTTCTGGGATAATAACTTCAATTTGATGACTTACAGAAGGAGGCCTCTCAGCAGGGATTTTCATCTGAAGGCTCCCTCACCAGGTGCTGGTAGGGGTGAGAATTTTGACAGTGGAGCTCAGTGTTGAAGATGTAGAAGGAATCTCTTTCTTTGCCTCCTGCCCTATCACAGCCACACTGTGATACCTTCTCAAACAGAGAATTTCAAAGAGGCACTGGAACAACATGAAAGTGAATAAAGGACCGTGAAATTCATTGTTTAAGCTTGAGTTTAGAATTTGAGAGTAAAATAGACTTTTTCTTACAAAATGGGAGGTTAAAATGGTTTTGGTTTTTTTAAAATTATCTGGCTCATAACATATCTTATGTTCACACAACTGTGTGACAACACAGATCACAACCAGTCAGTTAAATGGGCAGCTAAAAATGGCTATTCTAAAACCCTTGTTTCTCCTGTGTGGTTTATGCCACTTTCAACATTATTCTTCAATAGTGCACCATGCTAAGGATGCTGCTGGCAGAAAGCCTGTGTTTAATGCAGATCTGTTCACATGTGTTTGCAATTGTGATTATAAGCACCTGAAATAACTGATCCATATGGTTACTTAAACTTAACAGGACCAGCTTCTCCCAAATGTGTTTTGGAGGTCAGCTCCAAGTGTTCAGACTTTTGACTCATTTCTGCAAAGAGAATTTTATTTTAACTCTCAAACCACAAAACATCTATTTGCTAGTATCATGCATTATTTTTCCCATTATTTTACTCACACTTGACACTGATAGCATCCTTCACATTGTTATATCTATAATTTAAATACCAATAAAACTATTTTCTGGAGTAGATTTCTGATTCAACTGTAGTACCTTCAATGTTAGCTTTAAAAGGCTACTGTACAAATGTATCTTTTGAATTTGTGGAAAAAAATTTTAATTTCCAGTTATTGTCTCAAATGACAAGATCTAGTACTGGTAGGAAATGCATCGCTTCAAATGGAAGGTATTTTCCTTTGAAGTGGCTTTGCTAATGTGAATTCTTGCCAAAGTGGAGAAGGAAAGGAATAGTGAGGTTAAGAAACAAGTTCGTTTCAAGGGCAGTATCACAGAAATCTTACTAGTGCTTGAAATAATTTCACTTAACTAAGGTAAAAAAAAAAAAAAAAAAAAAAAGGAAAACACCAAACCCTCACCCAACCAAAGAACCCTGAAGAAGTTAAGAAGTTATATGTCAAAGCTGTAGTAATATTTGTGAGCTATTTGATCACTGAGGACTTGAATTGTATTTTGAGCTGATGAGAGGAGTGATGCATATATATAGGTTTCCACATGTATGACAACCATTTAAAAGTGCACTTTATAGGTTTTAGCATTTCCATGTATTTTTCCATTTCCATAGATTTTTTTTTTTGTGATATGCATTCTGTTGGTTCAAGATTAATTATAAGATAATTTCAAGAAACATTTCTATACTTTGTTGGCTCAAGTTAGTATGCTGGTGGTATGTGTACCTCTCCAGTTCTGCTTGTAGGTGGGGAATACAGGTTATCCCCTGTGACACTAGATTGGGAACAGAACATTAAAAAAAAAAAAACAAAACAAAACCAAGAAAACATCTTATGTTGTGTTTGCCTCTGGATTCATCACTCTGTAGATGTTCCTTGCATTGAAAGAGAAACCTGGAAGGAAAAGAGGTAAAATAATTCCATTAAAAGGGAAACAGACTAACACCCAACCTAGTTTGCTAAAACAAAAAAGAGAGAACAACTCTGACAGCAACTGGAGTAGCACTCAGGTTTTTATCTTGTCTTTACTAGTCTCTAAAGGGAACATCAAAAGATTAAAACTCCACAAATCATCTCTGAAAAGAGGTTGCTAAAGCATCACACAGGCTTCCATTTTTTTTTAATTTTTTTAGATTCTGTTTTATTTTGACTGCATAAAGTCCCTTCAAAAGTAGTCTTATAGAAATATGAAATTTATAGAAATATGTGTTCCTACAGATGCATATTGAAGTCTACCAAAACATAACTGATTTGAATTAACTTATACCAATTCTCTTATTTCCAACTGAAAAACAGATATTGATCTTTCACTGCAGAATTATAATTTTAAATGGAGAAAACAGTAAGAAAAAATTACTGTATTGTAGTGAAAGATCAGCCCCCCAAAAAACATGCTGCTATGCCTTCTAAGTTCCTTGCATTCTTATAGCAAAGGACTGCTATAATCCTTTTAATAGCTAGGATTAAACTCCTAGGTAAAGTAACCCTAAGGAAAGAGATTTCAGGCATAATTTGAATATCATAGTTAATGAAATTACTTTGCAGACAATGTGTAACAATATCTCCACAATATTCTGTTTGTGACAATAAAAAACCTTGCCTCATTGGCTATGTTTTTTATATAATGTGATTTGTGTGAAGAACTTCAAGTGAAAGGATCTTTATCACCATAACATTACCTGAGATACTTAAAATACTCTAAACCCTCCCAATCCCAAACACACCTGCATCAATACTTTTCAATACTAACATATGATAGAATCAGAATGACCTGTTTACATACACCTCTGAACAACAGCTAAAGGTAAAAATTAAACTAGTAATTAGTAAGAAATAATTACAGCTATATGCCAAAAAAGAAAAGAAGCCAAGATTTTAGATCTACAGTCTATATAAAAAATGATTTTCAAAATAAACCCCTAAAGCACACTTTAGTAGCAGTTTTAATTTGCAATAACTTTATTTCTAGATCAAAGTACTTACTGCATGCAAATACTACATATTTGATGGAAACTACACACATTTTCACATTACTTCAGCTCTGCTGCATATAATGAACAGAAGCATCATATGACCAAGTTTTCAGAAAGTATTCACAGCATTGAACTTCAAGTCAGGTTTTCTTTACCACTAGCTTAGTTATAAAGAAATAAAAAACAAATCCAAGCAATGTTACAGTTCCCATTTTTACTAATCGTTTTTCCAAGGTGGGGGCTTTCTCTGAAAGTCTCACTCGGGTAGGGTCATACTTCTCTTCATGCTGAGGCAGATGTTAAGTTCATGTAAAAAGTGCAACAAAGGAAAAAAAATATTAGTGTGAGAGCTTCAAGTATGTGATTAAGTACCCACTCCTAAGATTCTGAATGCATATAGGATTGATATTATTTCTTTCTGTCTGTGCTCTACTTAAATTCAGTAACATGCAAAATTTTATCTTATCTGATACTTAATCATTCTGTAGTATGTATTAGAAAAACAATCTTTAAAAACTTAATTCCTCTGGAGTAAAATACACTGCTACAGCAATCTAACAGCAAAAAACAGGAGCTCTAATAAATATTTTAACCAGAATTTCTGCTAATTAATCTCTAAAATAACTCATCATTAAAACATCAAGTTAAATATGTAATAGTTTGGACTTCCTTGAAACTAAAAGGAAAGCACCTTACAAATGCTCAAATCCACCTTGAAGTTGAATGGAACCTTCTCATGAAGTCCAGCAGAGTTTCTGATTCTCTGCCTTAGTTTATAAAACTTGGAATACCATCTCCTTTACTTTCAAATATTATATGCTATAGACATAATGTACTGCTGGCAAAGACTTGTGACAACTAAGCTTAGTAGACAGTACTGAAAATTTTAAGGGAATTGATACAAACTGTTGAAGAGGTTTAACCATTTCGCTTAAATTGGAACCTTTCATCTCTATTCAAAGAGTGCCCTACCATAAATTAAGTGGATTAAAATTTTCACCACTGAAATTAATAAAATGCTACTGTATTTTAATAGAACTGAAATTGCATTTTTTTAATAATTAGAAGGGTAATGTTTAACATCTCTGTTTAACACTGGGTGCTGAGCCACCATGCCCCATCTTGACAGCTATAAAACCTTAATATAGATGAGAGCAAAGCCAAGTGGCAACTAAACCAGATCTCTCCCCAGCCCTTATACACGAGGCAAATATATACACAGAAGTGATTTCTGCATATGCAAAACAAGAAACACAAATAGCTAAAAAGTTCATTGCCATAACCTCCATCTAATTCTTAAATATATTTCATGTTAAGTGATTTATTGGGGGAAGGCTGTTATAATACATTAAATTTACTTAAAGCTACAGGAAATTGCATTAGTAGCATTATACTCAAGGTCTGAGTTCCACATGGCTTTGTTCAGCAACAGATTCCTTTCTGACACTGATGCTCCATTTACTCTATCCCAGCAGCCATTCCTTTTACTAGGCTGTTACTTAAAATGACCCCATCTGACAAGAGCATGTCATTGTGTTGGTTTGAGAATGACTGATGTGGTGCTAACATCTGGCCTTGACCTCTCCCACCCTCTTCTTTTGTCACTCTGCAGTTATCTAGATGCCTCTCATTCAATCCATAAAACTTTAGTATCTTCCTTGTGAATCAATTATTCCAAACAAAAGATTAAGAAAAGTATGTATTCAGAGCGGCCTTCATGCCACAGTGGTAGAAAGAAAAAGTTTGGCTGTGTCTTCCTCTGGAGACTGTCCATACTGTCTCATGTGTCTATGAAAATGTGGAAGAGGGAGAGGTAGATGCAATGTCCAAGCTAAAGAACTTGTGCCAGAGCAAGATGCAAAGCATTTCACTAATGGATGTCACATTTCAGGTTGCAGACAGTGTTTACAGCCTCACCCGAGCATACTCACCTTCTCTATCAGGTCCTTCAGTCTGGCAACTTCCATGCCTAGATTTTCAACGCTGCAACCCAAGTCTTTACAGACTTCAATAAACCTTTCAGTCGGTGCCCACTGCAGTACCAGCTGTTAATAGCATACAGTTATTTGCCAAAATTACTGTGGATTGCAATTTAATATTCTTTAGTTAACATGTCATAAAACACAATGTCAGAAGTTCGTAACTGTGTTTGTACTGGGTTTATATTGTACGATTTATACACAACATGATCTACCACTAACAGCCTTTCTGGGAACCTTTTGTCACTTAACTCCCCTATCAGCAGAAACACGAAGAAACAGATACATCTTCTTTAAGTGGGTAGCTTCACTCTTTGAAATACATTATTTTAAAAAAGTGTCCTTCAGAGAGAGAACATTGGACAGCTCTATATAACTACACAATAAGCTAGATAGATGAGGAGTATTCATATTTTTAATTTTACAAAGAATAATACATTCTAAAGCAATTTTTCTTTCTTTGGCTTAATACCTTGTGAGAATTTTCATGGAAATGCTTATTCACAATCTGCAGAGGAACAGTCAGCCTATTACACTCTTTATTCAACTTCCAAAGAAACTTGAGGAACTCATCTCCACTACAAAAATAGAACAATATTCTGTTATTTGTGTAAAGACTGTAACTTTTCGCAATTTAAATATTATTTATGCATTTCCAACAGAGCTTTGTGAATGAATTAGACATGCATTTTCATTACATAAAGAAAAAAAAAAAAAAGAAAAAAGCGTCATTTTAGCAAAGGGCAGCTAAATGCTACATTTAACATCCTACAAGTTTCCCTCTCTCCCTTCTTTTTGGAAACTAAAATCTTTAAATTATCTGGCATATTCATCTAGTAAGACACACTTGAAAGCTTAAAAAGCCTCACCCAAAGGCTGTTCAGAAACACTTTACTAATCCTCATTTCTGTTCCTAACTCTCATCAATCCTGTATTATCAATGACAACATTTCATTACCTATTGTGTATCAATGATTTTGTAATACACTGTGCACCACTGCAAAACTGTTTTCCTGTGTGTATGTGCATAAAGATCACAGTCTTGCAATGCCAGAAAATTTTTAGTCAAATTTTATACTGACTTACCATTATTCCAACCTTGCAACTTACATTTTTGAGGAAGATGTGGGGGGAAAAACCACAAATGGTTTGTACTTCGTAGCTGGGACTGAAATGACTACAATAGTGTCACTTAGTCTCCAGCACAGTGGAAGAAAGAATAAATTTTCTTAAAAGTAGGTAATGTCAGATATTTTAGGCTTGCAGAAATGTATATCCACATCCAGAGGCTGAGTACTACTGGATTATTCCAAGTGGTCCAATAGAAGCAGGAAGACAACTCTGAAAATTAGTTCAGTGTTGTCAAAGAGAAGAAAAAATTAACAGACTAACATCAATGCTGAGTTTCTAGAGCTTCCATATGACACCAGAGTTAATTTATTTTATTGTAGTAAGCCTCAGAGAGTGCTAGTAACAAGTCATAGTTCTGGCCAGAAAGTTGTTTCCATTGACCAGGAAGAGGAAAGAGGTGCAAGGAAGAAGATCCACTTGTTTTCACAGAGTGAGCTCTCAAACCCTGAAACTCAAGAGAAGTACCTGTACCTCCAATAGAAAAGTTACCACTAGCTATAGGCCATTCAGTATGAGTAATAATCAGTACTAAAACAAGAGACAACTGAAAGCTCCTGTTGGACGACTTACTACTCTATTTACAGAAGGATCTGAATAAATTAATTCAAACTTCAACATCCCTCTTTTCCCTAGGCAGTCTACTACTAAATCTAAATGCAACATACTCAACATCACCCTACCTGCTGCTGTTTCTGATGGCAAAAAGTTATATATAAAATTTGCCAGACAGCTAAACTATACATGCCAGTGTGGTGCAAGTATCTAAACAGAGACTAAATTTAGCCCAGAGTGTGTTTCTCCAACTTTGACACAAGATTGTTAATGAGCAAAGTTTCCACCACTGCTCAGCACATGTGATGTGCTACGCTACTGAACTACTAGGACTTTAACACTTAAACCAGAAACATATAGAAGCATCAGTAGGGATGTTGGAGGTTAAAAACCATGCCTGTTCATGGTTTTTATGAAGATGGGGAAGTAAGAAATGCTATTGGCTTGTTTTATAAAATAATTTTTAATGTATTTCCAAACTATGTAACTGCATTGAATATTTAAGGGAAAAAAACCCAAACACTAAACAAAATTAATCACATCTGGAGATAGTCTGACAGTTTCTCTACCATTACTACAGTCAAACCATCCTTATGAAAATTTCCTTCTACTTTGAAAGATAACATTCTAGTTAGCTAGGATGGGTTATGGCACCTTCTCTGTTTTGTCACAAAGGAAATTATTTTTAGGAATTCTGGAAAGATTCTCAGCAAAAATATGTCACGGGCATGCAGTGGGGAGGCAAAAAAAAGGAAATTAAAAACATACTTCATTATAGCAATAATAGTTCTTAAACATTTTTCTTCTGATTTTATCTCTTGCAGTGACATGTTCTTACGTTTGCAAATGGAAATAACCTTTTTCAAAAAATAATCACTTTTAAAAAGCATTAATGGCTGTCAAAACACCAGTGGCTAAACAGTGCTAGACACTCTGAGTTTATAATCAATCAGTTCAACATTTTCTACTATGTTAGTTTTTCTATGACTCAATGACTGATTTTCCTTCTCACAGAATGACTTTGAACAAGTGGGAAGTAAAAACTTTATATAATAGCATGTAAACATAGCCTATGATTTTGGTCTCAAGGTCAGATTCCTAGAATACATGTCAAGCCATTTTCTAGAAAACTATGCAGTGCTTGCTGTGACTGAAATGTTGTCATATTTTGTGATTCAATCTTTAATCAATCAATCATTTTCTAGTTTTCAGAGCTATATATGATCTAAAACACCATGTCACAAGTGTGCGAGACAGTACCGGACACCATGTGGCTCTTTTATTCTATTTTGCCATATATGCAGTGAACTGTTAACTTTTCGTATTCCTCCACTTATTTCCTCTGTTCTAATTTTTTAACTTTCTGCTTGAATGTTTATACTAAACATTACTGCATAGCAATCTGAAGATAGCACACTTTTCCAGCAGAAAAATGTATGAAGCATAAACTGGGTGAAGTCCTCTTGAACTGCAGCACATTGTCCCTTACTGAAGGGTCAGCGTTGTTTTCTAAAGGTGTGTGGCTTGGACAGCAAGACATCCAGATGCCAGACTTACTACCCCAGCTCAGCAGCAAAGCTTCTGTTTTAACAGGAACAGCTCAGATGCTGTCTGAGTATTTATAGTGTATCAATATTATACTGGTTTGTACCCTCCCGTGTGCTGGTGCTTCAGTTCTTCAGTCTTACAGCACATGTACCAGTTTGCACCTGGATTCTCTGCTGGCAAGTACATAGGTACGTGTTCAGATGGAGGAATCTCAGATTAAAAGCAGCATCAAGGCCTTGTGTTAGGACAAACACTCTGCTCTCCCAGCCCATCTCAGTCTTTTGAAAGCTTTCCCAAATGCCTTGCATGTCCTCCCACATCCCACAGCTCAAACTTGGCATAATGCTGCAAAAGATAACTCAAGCAGGCTGGAAAGCCTCTTTTGCAAAACGTAGTAATGGATACAGATACAGACAGGGTACCAGCATCAGGAGCAACCAGTGTATCTATGATGCTGCTACAGTAGAAGGAAGGAGCACTGTCTCCAAATCAGCCTTCTCTAAGTTAAACAAATACAGTTCAACTGACTAAAACCTTTGAAAGGTGAGCCACAATTTTCTGCCCAAATCCATTTCTAAAACTTTTGCAAATTAAAGAATCAAACTAATCCTGTTTTCAGGAGCAATTCTTCAGTTCTGGAAAGCAAGAAGAGGAAAGATACAAGCACAGAACATCAATTCAAGGGTAGGTCTCTCTTCTGGAAAAAGGCTCTCTACACAACAAAACAGAGAAGAGATTTAAGAAATCTTAAGACACCTTTGCACTTACTATACCCTTCATTCTTCTTTTTGTGGTGGATGTGGGAAGTGCTATACCAGTGCTGAGGGGATAATAAGGCTGCTGAGGGATGTTCCTCTCAGCTCAGGCCTCACATTCAGAGGACTGCACAAGACGTGGTCTTATTGGTAGTATGAGAGGTATTGCAGAGCTGATGCTTAATAGCATAAGAAAGAACCAATAAAGGGGAAAATATCAAGTTGGAATGGAAGTTTGAAGGAATAAAGCTGTCCTAAAATCCAGTTTCCTTATAGACCTATATAAACTATGACAAGGAAAATATCTTAAGGATTTTAATTTATAACAGTAAAAAATTGAGCTATTTGAGAAAACAGTTGAAACAGCTTCCAGTGGAAAAGAAAAGCAAGGAAAAAAATCCTCAATTTATATGTAAGTCACATTTATAATTTAAGATAGACATGTGCAAGTAATTAAGTTATCAGTTGAAAATTAAAGCCCTCTGCAGAAACTATATGCGTCTCACTCTCCCACATATTTTTGTATTGTACATTACAATCAAACAAATTTTAGCCTGCTTAATCTACAGACACAAAGGAGAATTATAGAGAGCACATCATACAGAGTTTTGACACTCCATGACACTCTTGAAGTACAGAGAAGAAAGGAAGGCAAGGCCCCAGTGCCACAGAGAAATAAAATCTGCTCATTGAAGCTTCTCAGAGAAGTTAAAGAACTAGTTAATACTAGAGCCCAAGAAGGCAGAGTTTATGATATGAACACAAGGTAGGGAAAAACCTGCACAGCAAGACCTTGAAACTCTGAAGTACAAAGAAATAATTCACCACTCAAAAGGATGGCCAAAGTAATGATGTATAATGGCAATGTAACCCACAAACAGATGCCTACAATAGGAGTCTATACTTCCAGCTTTCTTTGTATAAAACACAGCTATGACCTGCCCTTGTAATCTAATAACTGGTATACTCAAATGAATGTTATGCATGGGTTAAGGCATGAGAGAATTTTAACTCTGAGCTACTAAAACCAATCCAGTCACCTTAAATAGTTCATATTTCACTTCCATTTCCTTAGATATACCATTAATACCTCAATTCCATCTTCACCACTTCAGGGAGGTCTCCAATTCTTATTTCTTCCACTTGTATCTCACTAATAGCATCTAGGAGTTTCTGTTGATCTCCAGGATTTGTAATACCAATCTAAATTATAAAAATAATTCCAAATATTACTTTTAATGCTTATCAAAAATAACTGTATTGTACCATTTATTGTGTGAGCTTCTATTAGTAAGAATCAAAAGCAGTTGCTTCTAAGTTATTGCAACCAACTACAATGCACCTAACTGCCAAAGGCAAAATAAAATACCACACAATCATTCAATGATGCAAAACAAAATTACAAGAGCAGATGAGGAGCCAACCTGATATTGCACAGGATACTCAGAAAATCTGTTTGAAGTTTATTAAAAAAAAGTAATCCAATTTTTTTATGTATCCTTTTGTTGGTAGGATGTTATGCTCAGTTGTTTTAGAGTCATCTGAGTTATCTTTTACTGCAAAACAACCAATCATCATGATGAGGGTACAGCATTAACTCAGAAAGAAAGAATGGAAACTATAAAAATAGCACCAAATGGAGAATTTCACAGAAAGAGGACATATTTTTAGAAAGGCTTCTACAAGCCTTTTGGTATTTTTTTCAGTTAGAGAAACTGGTATAAGAGATGATACCTCTTTCTAAAACCTTATTTTCTTATAGAATCTCATGTAAAAATAGCATGTCTACCAAGAAATATAGTTGGTTCACATTACCTCCAAAAATTCATATTATCAGAAACTAATATGTATAGAAAATAACATATGTTAAGAAGACATTCATCTGGATGTTTCTACCATGAAATAGCCCATAAAAGCAGTTTTTTATGTGTCTGAAGGCATCATACTTAAACTCAGACTACAGTTTACACAGAATTTGGGTTCAGATCAAGCCTAAGTACCATGCAACATCACTTTATGCAGTCCCTAGGCTCAAACCAGTTCACCCTCTATACTCTTGGCTAATGCTGCAAACAACAACAGAGAACTGAATGTTGAACGCTTTTTGTCTTTTATGTTGGTTTGGCTTGGTTTGTGTCTTTCTGAAGAAAAGCACAGATGTCTTCAGAAGACATATACTATGTAATTTAGATTCTCCAAGTGGTTCCTGGGACAGAAAACATTGTCAACTGCGTTATCCACCCACCATCTCAGATTAAAACTTAATTAATTTTTAAAACTTAGGTTGAGTTTTATTTTTCTTTATTTAAGTGTTCTAGAAGAATAGTTCATTTGTTAGAAAGTGCTTATTCTGGCATTTTGCAGTACTTTTCCTTACTTGTCTGACATGTGCAGCACAGGACTTTTGATGTTAGCAACCCTAAGGATGCCTCTCCACACCAGTGAAAAACTGTGTAATTCCAGCTCCAAGTATGACTTTGTTCCTCACTCTCCAGCTGAGCACCTGGACTCAGCAGGAGTTGACCACTCTGGTATTTGAGACCACAAGGATCCCACAGCCTCCAAAGCAAGAACACGCAGGGCTCTCACTGATGTTCCAGAGACATGAAGGTCCCTGCTGCAGCCTCAGAAATCTATTAGATGTTACTGTTTGCAGTCTCCCACATTTCTGTGATTATTGAAGAAAGAATTCTAAAAGAATAACTGAAAACACACATCAGATCAAAATACCAGGATGCCTAACTTTCTCTAATGGTGCCAAGCAGCAATTCCTGGGAAGATGAAGTACCTAAAGAAACGATCACTCTGTGTGTGACTAATTTCTGACAGCCAGTGCTCATCATGACTCCATAAAACAGTCCTCAACAACTAGTGTTCAGAAATCACAGATAGCAGGTAAAAATCCCCCAAAAGATTGTGAGTTTAACTACAGGTGTCAAGAACTTTGGAGTTCCCAATGTGTTGCCATGGGGACCTGTACAAATTGTACTCAAGTCTCTTAGGTAAATATCACTAGCAACTTTATTAAAGATCTAGCTTTCCTAGAAATAGGTTGCTTTACTTTTGTCAAACTGGAAGTTTGCTCAATTTATTAGTACTTGGGTTTGCCTTATGAAGCCCTATCTGGTGTGAACTCATGCTTTCTTAATACTTACAAACCATTACAGCAGTTTTTTAATGATACAGAAATAAGCTGATCTATGCTTATAACTGACAAACGAAATCAGCACTTCCAAGGACAGAATGGCAATAATTATTGAATATTAAAACTTTCTTGCTTAAAAAGCAGGAACTATTGCAAAGATGAAGTTTGCTTTCAACTCCATCTTCTCATCACTGGAACAAGGAAATCAGGGTATACCTTAGCTGCCCAGCGAGTATTAGGAAGATGATGTACTTTATTTCCCTATAAATAAAACATAACTTAATCCTTCTGTAAATGGATCAGTGACTGAGCACCATTACATCTTAAAGTTATGGTTTAGGAGGTAAAACATGCAGTAATTGTAGATAAAGCCTCTACCACCACAATAATTCACAATGCAGAGATACTGTGTGCAGAATGTGGAGACCAGAAGTAGATAGATCCATCCAAGCTACTTCCCAAAGCAGACACTTCTCCCTTTCTACACTGTCCCTGCTAAGCACATGGGTCACTCAGAACATGACTATTCATACACTGATGGATGCATGGAACAAGCACAGTGCAGGAAGCCCGTTTCCATATGAACAAGCAAGTTTTTATGTTGGTGTTGGTTCAATGGCACTCTCTCATCCAAATAATGCAAATAATACTGTGGAGTGACCCTATGTGTAAGAATGTACAAGTATTGAAGTAGAGCTAGCTTATATCTATAAAAGGACTATGCACAGTCTAGCTTTTGATGTTAGGTATATCAACTCTAAAAACATCTATTTTATTTTTTACTTAAATAAATAAAAAAAATTTAAAACCCCCAAAACAAAAGCCCAACCCCTGAAAATGCATACCCCAAACATTTCAGTATCAACATGACTTTCCTGTCACCTTTTAGACAGAAAGTAAAGAAGATGTGAATAACAGGCTGCTTCTACACAAGAAAGGTGACATATTTTTTAGATGAAACCAGAAAAATTTTGCAATTAGCTCTCACATCCTTGCCATCTTGCCCAAGCAGTCGCTATTTTTAATAACCTGAAAAATTTCCATCAAATATTAAATGATTTTTTTAGGGAGAGGGAGCAGAGGAAGGAGAGTCCTGGAACACACAAAGAGATAACTCTCTAATGATGAAGCTAAACTCCTAGGATACATTTTAAATTTGGATGTGTTAATTTTCCATTGTCTTCTCAAATCCAGCACAGGATGCCAATTTCTCCTATTCTAAACTAATAAACACATAAGAAAGTAATCTTTGCAGTCCCAAATGCATACAGAAGTGAAGTGACTTCTGTCTTTACCTTCTGAGACAAATGCTCAAAGAAAAAAAAGACCAAAAAAGATCCAAGTGTTGCAAGCACAGAAGCAGACAAAAACCTGAAAATGTTGAATAGACACATCCCAGTATACTGAACAGACTTGTTTCAATATGGAACAGTTTATAAGCTTAAGGAATGTAAGGATTTCAGCTTGAAAGAGTAATTGTTTAGGCTCTGTTGTAGAATACAGATAAAGATATTTACAGAGAAAATATCTTTCTGATATTGTTTGATGGAGCAAGGCATATCATGTTAGTGACAGGATTTCTCCCTAGTTCTCTGGATACAAAGCAGCTTGGCTAAGAGGCATCCATCAGAGGTCATCATTAATCTTTGTAGTAATAAGATCCAGGCGCTTTAAAAGAGCTGGCTGTTAGTTGAAGATCTGCCATCACACAGAAAACTTTCAGCTCTGGAGTTACGAGGAAACAGATTAGATTTGTTCTATCAGCAGTGTGGGGAGAAACTGTTAGTAGAGATCTAAAACTAGCCTGCACCAAGAATTCAGGATAACTTATGAAGTGTTAATAAACCCAGAGTGTTATATAATTTTTTAAATTCTCAGTCAAAGACTCACTAATTGATTTACATTCATACACAAATCACGATTTATTTCTCAGGAACTGATTCCTGCTTTTGCAGAGCTAAGAGGCAAACTGTTTCTATAAATATTATCTTCACTTGCAAGAGCAGCTGATCCAGGTATTTATTTCAGATTGTCCAAAAAAGCCCTCTTCATAATAATGAGGAGCCTCTAAGACATTAGAGCACTGAAGCACAAGTTATCAGAATGAGTGAAATTATACCTCTTCAGTGATGGCCTAGCCATTCAAGCCCACAGTTTTCTCCCATTCCCCAAATGTCTCCTGCATAAAGCAAGCAATGATTACAAAATCAAACTAGGCAATCAGTATGAGCTTCCTTCCTACCAAAAGAAGACAGCAGCTCAAAGTGATGAGCAGCAAGTCAATAAAATCTCCTTTATGAGAAAAATTCCCGTTAAAGGGGGCTCTAGGATTCATATAAATCCCACAAAGTGATGCTGTCAAAGGGGCATGATCCTGAGGCTTCAGAAATACAGTAATACCAGAACACACCAACTTGCTTTACAATATTAACATCTAAGTGACCTCTTAAGTATCTCTTTATTGACAAAGCTCCCTATACATGCACCCTTTGAGATCACAAAACTCTGAGCTTCATCAAAACACAAACTCTACAAGAGAAAACTTGTGCAAAACATCCTTGTGACACCGACTCTGAAGGATTATTAAACATCTGTGTGCAAACATTGCTTCCAGCTGCTAGAACACATGCCTCTTTGGTATCGGAGTAGGAGGGGGAAAAGCTGACACTGAGGTCATGGTTAGCATCAGTAGCAGGGAGCAGGCTTTTAGCAGCTCTTTTAATGAGGCATCTTTGGTATCCCAGACCAGGTACAGGGTGCTCAAAAGAATCCTATGGCCTTTAGTATTTACCATCAAAATACCAACCTTCTTAGTGGCAGTAAAGTGTAAGAAACCAAACTTGTCCTCTTCTCTTTTTTTTTGGTAAGTTTTACACATCTGTGAAGGCTATGTGGGATATGACATTCCACAATGTAAGAAAGCTCTCTCTTTTTCCAACTGGAACTACCACCTCACAAATGAGAATCACATTTAAAGCAGTTGTTTCAGATTATCTACTGCTAATCCTAGCTAGCACTGATTTCCTTTCAAGGACAACCTATTGAAATACTAAAACCAGTAACAACTAAAATTTAAACCAGAACTATTTCTTGCTCACCCTAACTCCCAAACCACTGCAGGAAAGAAATATTAGGAACTTCTACATCATAATTAATTATAGGCAGAAAAGATTTAAGAAGTCACCTCACAAGAATTCAAGGCTTATCTGTGAGATTACACACTTTAGAAAAGGTCTGGCTATATCCCCTAATTAAAATTCAAGAAGTTGCATAAGATTCTGGTAACATATATAAACAGAATTCTTAAAAGAAGAAATATTTATAAAGAAAAAATAATACATTAAAAACAGTTAAGAATTTTTTAGGATAAAACTAAATTAAGTTAGAAAGCAGTAACTGACCTCTATTAACTCATCTTTTTGCATGATCAGAAGTTGTCTTAAAGTAGTGTTTCTTTCCTGTATAAAACAAATGAGTTTTCTGCCATCAAAAAAATTCAGAACAAAACACCGTTTTCACTTGATTTTTTCAATGATTTTGAAAAGTTCAATTACTTCAGTTTTCAGAAACAGTTACACAACACCATTACCAAAGTAATGAGATTTCTTTAGTTTAAAACTAATACATTGTGACCAATGAACATAATTACAATTGAGCAATTCAATCCAGTCCATTACAGTTTAGCTTGCTTAACATACTTTGTATGAATTTGTTTAATGAAATAATATTAGTTTAGGAAATTTAGTTGAATTAAGATGAACATTTTTTAATGTTGTAAGGTGCATTTTGCTTTCATGGATTGTTTTATGGATAGCAGATAAACCACAAACTTACCTTCAATAATCCCATTATGTGTTCTAGACCAATACCATGTAAAAACACTTCCATGTCATCAAAAGTTGAATTGGAACTGCAAATATAATCAATGAGATTCAAGTTGATTACAGTGGTAATTACAAAAGGTTATCTAGAACAAAATACAGAAAAGCTGTACATGTCTACTGATGACAGTAGTATCTCATAAGCACCACAGGGCATAATTTAATCTATCAACATTTTATAAATGGCTTTTCTGTGTAGTAAGTTGAATTGAGCCTAAAAGGGAATTATTTTCATAAGTAAATGTCATCCTAAGTAGCAAATTTTTCCAACTGAACTTCAAAGTTGAGTTGCAAATGCCTGAAAACTTTTAAAGTGGAGTGTAGTTAAGGAAGATAACTTCGTAGGCTTATCAAGCAACATTCATATAGATTAGATTCAGTTCTCAACTATTACCCTTCCTGTTCCATATAAACAAAAAAGGGTTATCAAGGAAACAGGAATGTCTATAACTAAAGATAGTGGAAATTAGTCTGATAAGAAATTTGTTGTCAGAAGACTACTATTATAAAGGTAGAATGAGGAAGCAGTATAATCTACTGTAGGTTCAGAATTTAACATATATAAACAAATGTAAAATATAAATTTCGATTCCCCACCCTACCAAAAGATATAAAGACTTCAGAGAAAAAAAAAATCTAAACTGCTTTCAACAATTCTATGAATAACTGTAGTGAAAAGAATTAAAACATATGAAATGCAGAAAGAAGTACTGTAATAGCTACAGTGAATTCTTTGCCAAAACCCTAGTAAGAGAGAAAGCTTGCTCCATCTTATTGTAGGCCCTGAAGTCAAGGTTTGCTCCCTTTTAACACTGAAGATTCAAAGATCTTCTATTAAAATTTGTAAAACAAAACTAAAAAAAAAAAAAAAAAAAACCAAGAAAACACTGCTGTCCCCCTCAAAAAAAAAACCCAACCACAAAACAAAACAAAAAAAAACCAAAAAAAGAAACCAACTAAAATGCAAACTCAAACAAAGCTCTCTGAAAACTATTCTGAACACATAATATTTTAAGTTTGCACACTCAGAATCTTGCATTCCAGGATTTCTGGTATTTAAGTATACTTATCCCTTTATGAGGATAGCCACCTTAAGTCACATATGGAGGAGTTCATGCAACTTCCACATTGTAACATGTCAGTAACATCTGTGAGCACTTCTTCTGTCAGCAGGCAAAAATTTTATAAAATGAGTTTAAAATAATTTTAATAGAGTTTAAAGCCATCATCCCTACCATGATGTGGAGGATTGTGTTATCCTGTGCACAGTTTCTCACCCCTTAGCAAACCGACAGCAACCACTAGCCTTTAAAGTAACCAATTCACAGATACACCCAGACATTGTTTGTACAGCTAATGCCCTTCAACTGGCAAGAGAAAGCATGAATGCCAAAGTGGTACTCAGGCACTCAAAGCACCCAGTTAGCAAAGGTTTTAGGAGTCCTTGGGCAAGTGAAGACTTTTGGTTCTGCAAAGAGAGGACATTTTTCTCAAGATCAAAGAAAGGGCTATTCAGCATGCAGGCATTAACTCAAAAGGCCCTGGACCAGGAAAGGACTTAATCCAGGAATCGAAGAAAGCGAATTCGTGACAGGTATTTCCATATCCTTGTTTGGTCCAGGGTTCTGGACTCTCTCTCATTAAGACGGCAGACAGCAACCACTGAAGCTATGTTCATGACCTAAGGATGACAAAGGGATATCAACAGCAAGGCTGTTAATTTCTGCTCATTGAGCCTTCATGGTGAGACATAACTGATACCCAGTACCAGATAAAGCTTTAGGAACAACAGAGAAAATAGGGACTTGAAAAGACAACTGGCAATGCCTGTGATGAAAATTATGCAGCAAATGGCAAAAAGGAGATACCAAGTCCAGGATCTATGACAGAGGAAACACAGGTATCAGTGAACCTCTAGATTACCACTAGATTTTAAAAAAGCAACTCACAAGGGGGTGGGTATGTGTGTGTGTGGAAATGGATAAGCTATATTTGTAAGAAGAGGCGTTTAACAGCCAGAAATCTTCTCTATTCCCAGGGTTGTTTCCTGAAACCAAGAGTCCTCCTAATTACCAGAAATGCTCAAATATTTAAAACATCAGAACTAGCTATTGTTAACAGAAAAATTCATGAGGTTGATAGAAATGTCTATGTATGTTTATATAACAAATCAGTTGCTCATCTGATGCAGAGAAAACCAGCAGAGTTCAGAAAAAGACCACTGAAACATTGTGAAACTCTGCAAGCTCAAGAATTGCTTAAGATAGAATGACATTTGCAGAGCTAGACATCTGGCTATCACAAAGTATTATGTGTCTTATTTTAAAATCTTATCAAGATTGCTCTAGCACTGGTAGAATGTCCCCTTGCCATGGTAAGGTTTGAATAGCCCTAAATCCATTTGGATATCTGTTGCATAGTGTTAGTTTATTTCCTTACACCAGAAGAAGCCTGGAAAACTTCCTGAATAACCTAAACATATTAAAATAGAGAGAGAGAGAGATTATATCTAACACTGAAGTGTTCAGGGAAAGACCTTCTCGAAGATCATGAGTCTTTGTGAAGCATATTAGAAGGCCAGTCTACTTCAAAGAACAGCATAGCTCATGACTGATTTTACTATGCAAAGCCTTTACCTCTCTGCTGCAAGAAGTATCTCTAAGATGACTGTGGTTGAAGCACCAGAAAATAAACATCTGATGGACATAAACACTCATCTAGCAACAAAACCTTGTGAGACTTTATCTGAACTGAGGTACTTTGTCTTAGACTTGGACTAACTCAGTGTGAACTACCTACTGAACTGCCATCAACAAAATGATGCAAAAATTTCAAATTCAGAGTGACCTGCCTCAGCAGGGACATAAAAGAAAAAGTGTTCTGACCAACCAGAACCCACTATGGTAACTGGAAGTTGATGCAGCTCAAGCTCAAGAAGGCAGGTAAATACTTTGTTGAGGACTTCTTAGCCAACATGTACTGGGACATACCAGAGATCTCTGAAGTTGCTGAAGCAGGGGTGGATTTAAGTCACAGGACGGCTTCAGGGTTTGGGACATCCTATACAAAATGTTCTAGAATTTACCTGGTGTTCCTATTTAATTTTGAACCTTGTGTATATGCAGCAAAGTAGAAAAGGGCATAGCTCTTCCTGTTGGTAACATCACATGAAGACAACCACACTACAAGGATTATTCAACAGGGGAGTATAATAGCAGAGCTGAAATTAATTGAAGTGACATTGGACCCTGGCTCTACTATACTTTAGACTAAGCACAAAGAAGGAAAGATCTAAAAATTGGTCTTTGTTTATAATACAAAGGAACTCTGCACTCTTGAAGAATTAATAGCACATTAAAATACTGACGGCAGACTCTTGGTAGTGCTCCAAACAATACACAATATATATCAGTACAACTTAACCACTGATATGAACAAATGCAATCTCTTAGGAGTTTATAAGTTAAAATTACACTATGACTGTATTTACCCAGCTACGTGGTCAGGGACAGCTGTCAGAAATTGGTAGATAGCCTCTTGCTTCATTGCTTCCTGGCATCTCCCTTCCAAGTGATTTGCAGCTAAAGAGAGTAAACTATAAATCTGGAAGAGTCAAAATGAATTAAGTATTATTCAAACTCAAAATGCATAAAGAAATACACAGGACTAAGACTACAAAGAGTTCTGCCCTAAATTGCTACCTAGAGGAAACATGAACCATCCAGCACTGCTTCTTTTCTAAAGCATATAACTACAGTAAGGAGTTCAGACTAAGCCCACAGAGTTTATCAAGAGCATTTCTGAATAAACCAAATTCCAGCACAATAATGAACTGACCCAGAGCAAAACAGTATATATGAAGTCTACAAACATTAGCATCTGCCACTAGAGGCAGCAATGCACCAAAATATGAACTTTTATGCTTTGTAGACAGAAGTTGTACATACTCAAGAGAGTAAGTAGTCTGAAGAGCATGAGGCATCTGACTATTTTAATGCCTCCATTTCCAGTGCAAATACAGACTCAACATTCAGCAATTTACAACCAACAATTTAATTTAACTGTAACTGAGAGATAGGGAATCTGTCAACTGGTTGAAGAAACAAGTCTTCTGCAAGACATCTCTGTGCATCAGTGATAGATTCCCAGAAACTGAACTTCCCCTGAGTTACTAGTAAACAGTAAAACAAGTAAACAGTAAACAAGTATAACCTCAATAACCCTAAAGTAATGGTGAAACCACTTTCCAGAAATTCAGGTGTGTAGACAGTTTCATATACATAAACATATATGAGTATATAAGGCTCATCTCCAGCCCTCTTTCTGGTTGTGGGGGGCAGAGTGAGAAACAGAGAAGGCGTTGATGCTACACAAGCACTGCTCAGCTATTGCTAAAATACCAGTGCATTACCAACACTGTTTTGGTTACAAATCTAAAACACAACACCATACAAGATGTTAGGGAGAAAAATTACTTCATCCTAGCCAAACCCAGTACAGTTTGTAAGAAAAATATCTCCCCTTCCAGGTAGTTTCTGAAGACAGTCTATGTGACAACCCACAGGTCTGTCAAGAGCCTGAAAAGCAGACCTCCAAGCTGGAAAAAGCTCATGACCATTAATATCTCAATGCCATCTGCAAGACTTTGCAGTAACTGTGTTAAAGTTAGTGCTTCACAGGTCAAGAGGTAAGACCTACCTCTCAAGTGTACTCTCTCCATGTCAGAAAAAGTCACTTTATAAGATTATATGACCGCAGCCTGCTAAACAAGTCATTTATCAAAGGCAAAAAGCATCTGTAGCCCCTTTCAGTAACTTGAGCTAACAGATCCCTGAGCCTTAGACACTGATCTTGCTAGCCTATACTGACAGCTTTGTGCATAGTTATCATTTTTGCTCCTGCCTAGCCCTGAAGTCTGTCAGGAAGAAAATAAAAGAAAGAGAAAAAAAAAGAAATAGAAGCTGTAAAGTGAATTATAATTCACACACATTTCTGAACAGCCACTGCAAAGAGCCACATCATTGGTAAGAGCAACTTAAAGCAAATATGCAGAAATCTGCATGATTGATCTACTGTGCAACACTTGGTAATATCAGTAAACAGATATTCTTTTTTTTAAGGAGAATACATATTGACTTAATCAGATCTCTCTTATATTGGTAATTTGTGGCTGCTCTTCCAGTGATGCAATAACTGATTTATAGTATTTTATACCTTCTTCCCTACCAAGAATGAATTTTGAAAGTGGCCACTACCAACTCCCTTCCTTTTTAGCTTTAGTCTTCTCACCTTCAAATTCAACCATAACCTATACACTGCAAATTAGTTTGATATCCACATTCTCTCATGCATTTTAGCAATCAGGAAAAGCACAAAACATTACTTTTCTACTTATATCAACATCAATAACAAAAAAAGTCCCCTGCTCTCTATTCTGAATCTGAAACAAATTAGTCTGGAAAAAAAAAGTTCCCAAAACATCATATCATTTAAAGACTTGTGAAAAGCTGAGATAAAACAGAAAATGGACTATCTAGCAGAAGTATTCAACTAGATAGTATAATTTAGATATGAAAGTAACACAAGAAAATTAGACAGTTAATGAACAGATTTGAGGCAAAATACAGAATCTGCATTTCCAGCTAAAACAAAATTAAATACCTCTGAATGTCTGTTGATTTTTGCTAGGTCTGCTGCAGTTTTTTCATCCCTAGTCTGTAGATTTTTATCAGCTCCCAATTCAAGCAACTTCAAAATCACATTTTTATGTCCTTGCTGTGCCGCCCACATTAATGCCTGTAAAGAACAACCTTGTTTTACCAAATTTACACATGGAACAAAAAAGAACACAGGTTCAATCAATAATGTAATCATCACAAGTTCTTCCATGTCAGAATCTGGAGACAGATAAGTATTGCAAAACAACTTGAAAGTGGTGCTGAAGCAGAAGACTGTAGCAAGGAGTGTTTCTGAGGAAGCTGTACTTAGAAACAGATTTCTAAGTTCCTGCTTTTAAGAATTTTTATCATCAATTTCAAAACATAGAAATAAGTCACTTACTGTATATCCATTTTCATCTTGAGCATTTATGTGTGATCCATGAGCAACAAGAAGAGAAACAACCTGAGGATAGCCTTTTCTAGCTGCATACATCAGTGGAGTCATTTGTTTCCTGAAGAAAAAGGGATGAAAAGTTATTTCAAGATATCAAAATCCAACTGTATTATCTAGTCAAGAACTTAATTCTGTAAAGATTCTCTGTTCTACAGGAGAATTAAACAAAGGATGAAAGTCCCAAGACACCATACTCACACTTCAGCACAAGGGTTAGCTTCAGAGGACATACAGATTTCATAGTACTCATTTATTTCCAGATAGCAATTTTTAATTATTTTAAGAGTTGGCATTTATTTCCAGATTAAAATTAAGTCAATAAGTTAATTGCTGTTCTTCACAAGAAGGAAACTTGTAGGAAATTAGACAGCTCTCTCCCAGGAGATTAGAACATACACTTATAATACTTCTAGGAGAAAAAGTTGAAAAAGAATGTATTCATTTGTCACCTTCAAATTCATGTAGTGCATTAAAACACAAATAACCTTAACACGTACCATCTATTAAACACAGCAGCTTGCTGACTAATGCATTTCTGTTTTGGTTCTGAACTACACAAAATCAATTTTTAAAGACCATCCTCTCCTGCTGCTACCACAGAACCAGCAGAAGGCCTCTCATTTAGCACAGAGAAGGCTTAATGAGAAGGGAATAGGCATACCTGCAGATGACAGTTTTCACCTTAGCAAAAAGGGAGAATATCAGCAAATCAGTATTTTTGCCCCATCAGTTTAAGAAGTGGCTAGAGAGCTTCATTTTTTAATTCAAAAATTATTTTTAGAAGTCACAGCTTAAGTGATTAATTCTATGTACAGTTTCATTCAAATCCAATGCTCTGAAAATAAACACCCAGTTTTGTGGGGGGCAAGCTGTAAACCACAACTGAGTCTTTAAGATGAATAATATTAAGAACAACTATTGTAAATACCTGCAAAACCCTCTCTGGTAAAAACAACCTAAGCAAAAGAATCACAGGTCACACAATTCTTGCCAGTGTGCACAGGTGCAGTGCAATAGTGCAAGGGGCACACCTATTATCAACAATCACACCTGATTCACACCAAGAAGAGTCTTTAGAGGATTACATACAAATACCATACTGAAAATCTTAACTTTTCAAATACTAAAACTGAGAATCAATACTTCTGCCCCTAAATACATTTTTTATGTTCCCAGAAGTGTATGTGTTTTCTCTACATATTTTACTATCTCTTACAACTGGTGAAGGAGAGTACTTACAGACATCACCTTTCCCATTAATCTGTTTCTTTTTTATATATCCTAGACCCTTGATGAAAACAGAATATTGATCTTCTGCTTCTATTAAGATTCTTGAAGCTATTTTGAATTGCTCTGAATACTTCTGAAAGAAAAAAAGTACCACCAAAAAGCCTAACACTCATTCTTTGGTGAAGTAAGACTGCAGAATTTGAAAAAAAAAAAAAAAAAAAAAGCAGTCTTGGATGGCCAAGATGTGGAGTTTGGTCACTACAAAGCAATCATATTTAAACTAAAGTATTTCATTACTGATGTTCAATTAAGATGTATTATACCTTAAAATGCACTATTTTTTCTTAAAAAAAGTACCATGCTTTTAATGTGTTTTAATTTAAAAGCAAGTACCACTTGCTTTTAATGTGCAGTTCTGTGTCAAAACACTGTTGTCATAGGTTTATTCCACCTCGTTTGGATATACCTGAGCGGAGGATCGCTCTTTTGAATAGTGCATTTATTAACAAGAGGTTCAATACTGACCACTAGAGGGACCAAGTAGCTTTCTTAAAGTGCAGACTTTCCAGTCCCTTCTGGAATTGCTAGAGCTAAGGTTTTGCTCATCTTACCTTTTTATTGCTCATTCACAAAAGGATATTTTATCGCATTCAAATATAGTCAGGAGCGCACTGAAAAAAAAAATCCAGACATACTGCAAATCTGCAAGAGTTATGATGGGAGAAAAAAAGCCACTTATTTGGAGATAATCAAAGACAGGTAATGTGGCCTTGAAGACATAGCAAGAAAAATGATCTTGTTAATGGAATTATAAGACGTGGATCAGTCTAACTCAATTTATTCCATCAACACTGCCAAAACCAGAGGTTCTGGATACTATAAGGAGACATTTTTATCATGGGACACAATCAGTCAGGAGAACTGGTCACTCAGAAATTTGTAGTTTCCATCTTCAGTGGGTTTCAAGACTAGATGGCACCTAGCCCATTGTCACAGCAGAGGTGGCTTTAAGGAAGAAGCTGAACTGGAGAAGTCCTGAGATTCATTCTGGCCTGAACTACACTGTAATCCTATGAAGATTACTACAAAAATAGAGAAAAATACACCACAATCTGCCCCTGCAACTTAACAACTGATGAGACAGTGATATACAGGTATCTATATATGACATACACAGATGTCTACAGATATCCATATTTTAAAGAATGAGCATAAATTGATTACAACCTCATAATGTAAGGTGTCCCTGAGGGTGCCCCATCTTACTGCATGGTGGCTGGACTAGGTGACCTTTATAGGTCCCTTCCAGCCTAAATTATTCTATGATTCTATGAACCTGTAGCAACAACAATCAAACTTGCTTGCCCAGAATGGGTACTCACTCCCATACTTCTTTCTACTCAGAGGCTGGTAGCCTTTGTCAGACTTTCCATGCTGCATCACCTTTGAAGTATTTACACCTGACGGCAAATAACATCCAACAGTCCATTCATGTCTGTCTTCGTTTTAATTTCTTCTCCAGTCAACTTTTTTTTTTTCCTTAAACTTGCACACTGCTACCTCACAACTACCTTTTGCTTTTTTAAAGAAAAAACACTGAACAAAAGTCCAGAAGTTCAGAGGCTATAGAACAGTCATTTCTCCAGTGAACAACAACATGCAGTGGTTACAGTTGTACAGTTCTGCAGACACGGCATCTGAAATCGAGGCAACAATTACATTAAAGCCACTGATTTTAAGTAAAACCAAATAAACATGGCATTTAAAAGGTTCACCAACATGAATATGCAATTATACCTCAAGCATTCCACTTTAATGCTCGAGTTTTAATTCATAAAATAGTTTTCATAGTTTCATAAATTTGCACAACGATGTATGAGGTGGTACTGTTTCATGTCTTGGGCACATTCTGCATGGGCACTCACCCTCTTAGAAAGCAAGGTCCACTTACACGTAGGTCCACAAGAGGGAGACTGCAGCCTTAGGGAAAACAAAGCTTTTCCTAACCCTGCAAAGAACTGCTGTAAACGCAACAGCAAACTTTAAATCTGCTGTTTCTCGCTAGAGCTTAAGCGAAATCAGAGCTATTTGTAAATCTTACTGCAACCTAAAAGTGTCCATGGAAGGCTTAGTGATAACCATCCAGAAAAAGACTTGATGAAATCTTTAACCACACTGAAACAATGTGCAGACATCAGTGTTTCATCAAACTGGCCTGCAGATGACCTTCTCAAAACACCTTTTATATAGCACAGTTTTCCTCATGACATTTGCCCATATTGAATTTGATACTCAAGTGATAGTCAGTAAATAAATAAATAAAAATCTTAAGAGGTATGTAATCAATTTATTAATAAGGCATGATGCCTGTTCTGCCTGTGTTTGCTTCTAGTTTTGCAGCACCTAAGTAAAAAGCAATAAAATCTTCACTGTTGTCATGGAAATGTTTGTATTTGTTTGTTTTTTCCTTTAGGTCTCCCAGCTTCTGTATTACGGCAAGAAAAAAAAAAGAAAAAAAAAAGTATTTTCAGTTTTCAGGGCCACTCAAAACTTCATACATGACCTACATAAAGATACAAGAGGTTACTATAGGCTCACTTCATCCTGTCAAAAAAATGGGGCAAAACACAATCACAAGAGAGCAACCTGAATGGAACAGCCCTAGAAGCAACCTTTTGGAGCCTCCTACCCTGGAAACCTTGTGGCACAATAAAACCAGGTGATACAGTGACAGCTAGCTGCATCACCTTCAAATGTCCCAAGTACCTGCCTGACTGTGAATTCTGTGAGGCAGAATTCGTAACACCCAATAAACACACATTCCTATGTTTGGGATGTCAATCAGGGCAAAGTTTATCTTCCTGGAAAATTTTAGAAGAGGGAAGAGAGAAAGAAAAGATGTATTCCATCTAGATACCGGTCTCCTTTCAATAGGGAGATATCTATAGATAATTCAGTATTTCAGGTTGGTGATCCTGAGAAGTGTAAGCTGTGAAGTCATATAATTGGATGTATGTTTATTAACTGACCAGTGTATCGCTTTAGAAAAAAATGCACCAGCAAGAGGGGAATTGAACCTTACTGAGTTATATGAGTTTAGTCTCAATATTTTCTTACTGAGATCCCAAAGCAAGGAAAGGATGCTACAAGACAGTAAGATTTTAGTCTACTGATCCGCAAACTGAACGCTGCTTCAGGTAACCAGCAAGCATGTTCTGGCTGCACCACGTCAGTGCTATACATTAACCTTGGAACTGAGAAATGAAATGGCAACCATATGTCCACAGCAACAGAAGAAAAGCTATTTGCCCCTTTTCTGGCTTTCTGGAGTTTTAAGTCATGAGGTGGGAAACCCTCTACATCAAGCAGTATTGGAAGAATATAACTCTAGTGTACTGTTGAGCTGCAAAATACATTTTCCAGGCACTATCTGCTAAAGGAAGGTAGAGAGTCACCTACCTCCTTGAAGCAGAACTTGTTAGAAGAATGGAACATAAAGCTGTAGTAACATGGTTGGGCTGCAATAGGTGATACTTTAGTTTCAGGTTCCATAGTTTTAGGCTTCATTTCAGACGGCAAGGTTCTTGTATCTTGGTGCTTCTGAACTCCCTTTACATTAATTGTTTTAAAATTAAAAAAAGCATCTGTGCAAGTTCTACAGCACAGAGGTAGAAATACACAGCTATCTTCAGTTATTTTCATGACAGGAAAAATACAAAGGATGTGATCAGCATCACATGGGATTAACATAAAAATTAATGGGATGACAGAACCCTATGCTATGACATTGCCAGTTATCCAGCCCTGTTCTCCTACATCCTCACTCATCATATTTTCACGTGCAAGGTGGTTTAGCTCAAGACATTCACACTTTGATGTAGAGAAGAAAACCAAAATTAATTATCCACACAATCAGGAACTTCTCAGATAACTCTTCAACTCTTCTTTCAAAGGGGGGTAATATCAAGAAATTCAGTACACCCATGTGAAGTCTACTACACAAAAGAGTCACCTTCTGCTATGTAAAAAACCAAACCAATTCTATGCAAATAGCACATGATCAGGGTAATCTAGTGGCAACGACAGGAAGTTTAATATACTTGTGAGAGGATGCTGCTGGATTTCAGAACAGGTTTTGTTTCTATTTTATACAAAGGCTCTTCAGGTGACATTCCAAAGTACACTGTCAAGAATGCCTCCGTTAAAAATAGCATCTAATGTTGCTGATGTCTCTGAGTATTTTATACCTCTCACCAGAAACTGAACAACAGTAGTAAGCCTGTTGGCACCAGTGTACAGTCGGTATTAGCTGGGGTAGGTATAATCATCTATTTTGGTGTCTAGACTGCTTTCCCCTACCAAAAGATCTGATCAAGCCTCAGCACTTAAATTCAAAAGCCATTCTTCCCAACTCACAGAACTCATGCATTTACCATGCTTCTGACTTCTCTCTAATGTGGACAGAAGGAGGGAAGAGGTACACAGACAGACCAGGTAAACACAGCATATTGGTAGATGTAATTTTGCATCTGATTTTTTATATTTAGTCCTAATTCTGTCCTAATGTTTGGTCAACATAATAAGTTTTTCTGTCCTGAGTTCATAGTGCTAGAATAAAAAACTCTGAAAGTCACAATGGAACACTGCAAAGTATTTTTTGCTCTGAAGTGGAACAGAACTATTGACACAATGATAAATTTCCTGATTTTCTTTCTCCAGCCATAAAATGCACTGCAGTGCATTAACTTTTCCCAGGCTATTTACTGAACAGCACTATTTGTCATTTGGCATGGTGAACTACCACACAATAATAATGTCAAGATCTCTGAAATTTTTATGTGGCAGTGCAGACCTACTGTCTTACCCATAGTAGTAAATATCTTGCTAAAATGGAGGAGTTAAACAATTAATTTATTCTGACTATGCAACCTGAAGAGAGACTTGCCTTGTGAACTGGGCAACCCTGCGATGAAAAAGACCAAAACTTTCATCATGAAGCCATTTTTGATACAACTGCTCTGAATGTGAACATACATAGGCTGTTTAATACCAGACCTGACCAGTGATTACATTTTCATGTATTAATGTACATCACAGTATGCTTCAAACTCAACTTTTATTCTGTTCAATGACAAAAGACAAAGGTCTAGTTCTTATAAACTCTTAAAACATCTAGCAGAATTTAGTACTTTTTAGAGCAGAAACTCTGCAAACTTGGTCATTGACCAGGACTACATTGTGCTAGAAATTTTAAGAGGGAGGAGAAAAAAAAAAAGCCACAAAGAAAATCAAAGCTCCACGTATTCCATAGTGCACAGGAGAGAAAGAGCTTATATCAAAATAAAGGAGGTTTCAATCATTCACCTATTTTTACCTTTTTCTAACAAAGAGCTGCTGGCATGAAATAAACTCAAACTATTCTCCCCTTACTGGCAAAGCCATTAGGTTCCCTTTACTCTATGTAAACAAGAACTTGGAGGATGTCATCTCTAAAATCTATATTTACTAAACAACCCATGACATGTAACCCTAGTAGCAGTAATCTACCTATCAGTTGGTCATGCCTTTTCTTTCTGCCTGTAACAAAAATCACAACTTAACCTTACTAAAACCAGTGTGTTTTTAAGAAAGCAAAAATAACCAAAAATGTTTTTACATCCCTAAGTATTCAAATAGCAGTTGCTCTACTGAGTACTTTCTCTTCAGTATTCCATACTATTGCAGAGAAACAATCTATCTACCCACTCCTAAATCCATTTTCTTTCTTAGGCAGCATTTAAAAAATCAGTTTATTTTTCAGAAGCCCTTCCCTGCTCCATGCACATTCAATGAATTAGACAAAAAAAAAAAAAAGCATCACCTCAAATGTCATTAAATAAAAGTCAATTGGCTGCCCTGCCAGGACAACAGAGAAAGGATTAATACCAAATTCTACCTTATATCCAAGTTCAGTATTTTGCTTTGCAGTCACACACATTCCAGTTGCTAGTGGATAAAAAAGTTTCCCAAAATCATTTTGTTTCTTAAATGCTGAGACAGCCAAATAATGTGTACAAATTCTGAATTTCACAATGTAATCTGATAAATACTATTGCAAAAGTGTAAAATCCCCAACTGGTCACTATATCTTGATGTATGCAAGCATAACTTGTATGTTAGCACAAGGTCTTGCCAAACAAAGAGGCAGCAAATACATATTTGTATGTAAAGATCAAGTATCCATAACATACTCTAAGTTTATAAATAAAGCTTCCCCCTTAAAATTCCCATCTCGTGTCAGAATCTAAACTTTTTCAAATATAAAGCTGCAGCTGTGTGCTCTGGCCTACATTTTCTAACAACCCAGAGAAAGTCTGATAGTGCAAAGACTTTCCACATTTTTAAGGAGGGATGTTAGGCTACATCTGATGGCAACAATGTAATGATTTCCTAGTCTGTGGCTTCCTCTTCTCTCAAGAAGAATCTTTAGCCTTTCAGGTAAGAATAAATGAATGGCATTTACAGTTGGTACCAGGTATGAGTGGCACTTAGCACAAGTACATTTCCTTTTGTCTATCAGTACCACATGTTTACAGTGAGGTTCAGGGCCCAGCACAATTGAATTCTACCAATGAGAACCAACACGCTTCCAATTCTGTTCTTTTTAGAGGGCTATAGAGTCCACTTATCTCAGGTAATGCAGTGAAAGAGCTGTGGTTCAAAAAATAAAATCCAGTTAGTTGAAAAATAAATAGTTCCAATTTGACCCAAACGATATCTTTATTCCCAACAGAAGGAGGAGAGATTATCCAGGGTCAGTCCAGAATTTATCTTTTTGGTGCAAAATGGAAGTTTTCTTTTTCCATAGCAAGCTGTCTCTTAAAGGAACATGACTAGATATTCACAGAAAACCTCAAAAGGTTATGAATTTAAATAAAGGATTAACAAATTTAACTTATATCCTTATACAGAAGAGGGAGTTTGATTTGGGAAAGGCAGAGAACCTACTTCTTGCCCTTGTATTACAGTCAACCAAACTATTAGGATTAGTTTTCATCTTACATTTATATCTTGTTCAGCTAAGGAACATACTTAAAAGTGATAAAAATGATTCTAGTCTTACTCAGATGAACAGCTGTACTAGCAGACTAGGAGAAACACACATCTAGATGCTAATCTTCCTTTATACAGACAGCACCAATTTCACAAATTTTATGCTTTATTCCCAGACATATTTTTGGTACCTGCAGGTAAGGTTAGGGTCAGCATTCCTTGACAGCAGCAGTTCCACAGTCTTCAAGACCTTCTCCTCTGAAGCAGGTGCAGTACATGCTGCCATCAGCACAGTGTACTTATCTGTTTTGAAACTTGCAGTTAGAGAATTACATATCTACATATAAATACCACGCTAATCCAAAAGTTAGTTTTAAAGTTTGTACATTGCTAGAGTTGTTAGTCAGGTTCTGATCCCCTTAAGATATTTAGAAAAGGGCAAAAAACTTGTCTTCCTTCCAATGAAGGTCACTACAATTACCAGGTAAAATAAAGGCACTCAAAATACTCAGAAAGATGAAAGTGAGTGGCAATAGTAAAGCATCTACTCTTGCTGAAGTTTAGGATACTTCTTAGGTACCAAAACCCCAGCAAATGTTTGTTTCTCAAATCTTGTTCTACACCAGTAGGTTTCCTATTCTATTCCCTATTTCTCCTCACCTATCCAACATACAGTCAAGGGAAATAACAGCTTAAACTGCAATAGGTAATGGAAGTGCATGAAATGTGTTACAAAAACATAGTGACAAGAATTTTTAGGGAGAACAGAGAGCAGTACAAATGCTTTATTACTGGGCTTAAAGAGAAGGAAATAAGGTTACTAAACTAGACTACTATGCTCAAGTATTGGCAGGAAAAGGATTGAAAGTATGTTTTTAGATGTGGATGAAAGAACACATCTACACAGCCCATAAGGATTCATCAGGATGAGCCTGCTTATTTGCTCCAGCTCTGAAGCCAGCTGGGTGTTCCATGCCACCCTTGCTCACAAATCCAGGCTGTACACCACTGATGTTTGCACTTGGCACAGGAGGATGTGGGAAGCATAACACCTCAAGGACCTTAGCAAGTTGGCTGGCCCCAGAGTCAATCTGAATTGTTATTTGAATAACTGCCCATTCCGCTTATTGCACAAACTTCTTCACAAGTTCAAACATGCCTTTAGCAATTTAACAAGTATAATTTTACCTGTACCTACTTCAGACCATACTATGAAGCGTTACAACGTATTTTCCAACTTTCTTGTAGAAGTTTTAAGAAGTGTCAAGACCACATATATATTTAGAACTTTATTCTTCAACTGAAGATTATACTTCAGATTTTACTATATTTAAAAATGGTAAGTTTGTTACGCACTTTACCTCTATTTGCTCAATCTTTATTTCTGTTTCTTGCCCCCCACCCCTCCAACCAAAAAATCTTGGTTTTGCAGTTAAAGTCATCTTTTTTTTAATGTACCAACTCTTCACTTCAACTTTATTTGAAGTTCTACTTCAAATAAATCGGAATGTTAAATTAAAACTTAAGTCTCAGAGAGTCATTTGCATTTCTGAACAGTAAAAGGTTAGCTCTTCAGTAAATTTCTTGTTACACTTGACAGATTTCTACACAAATTATTAAACTGGTTATCCATAACAATACTTGCAGAAAGATGACAAAACTTTGAACAAAGGTAGTGATAAGCACCATTAGTCCAGAAATGATACTTAGGATGAATCTGTAGTAATATTTGTATTTTGTACTCCATGTAGAGATAAACAGTGGGAAATTAATTTCTGTTAGGCTACCTAAAGCTCATACATGTGAGCAAGAGAAGAGGAAAAATGACCTTGGAGAAATGCTGGCAAGACTGCAAAAACGATTAGTTTATGTTCATCTTAGTTGAAAATCCCATAAGAGCCAGTGAATTTACTTCTCAAGTATGCTGTGTTCTGATCCCACCAGATACTGAATACTATATTAGTGTTAATTCTTCACAACAACCAAAAAGGATAAAACTAGGTAACCACTTACAAAGAATGACGAAAATATGAATAATCAGGATAGGATAACTGAAATGATTGCCTGCTGATGCAAAAAAACCATGCGACATTTAGTACCACCTTAGGACAGGACTGCATAGCTTTAATGAACACATGCAGCCTTACCTGAACCAGTGGCTTGCAAGATTTATAGCAACTGCCTACCAAGTAATGGAAAACCAAGTTCATATATAAACAAGAAAATCTAATGTCTTTTTTCTTTTCCCAGTAACCTTGATGATCCTGCCCTTTGGTCTCTTCTGTCTAGTTCCACACGCATCACAAGGCAAAAGTTAAGTAAATTGATGCATGCTGTTTATATCCAGAGTAATCTGTGCTGTTTCATGAGTTTAAAAAACCCCACCCTTCAGTACCTGGACATTCAGTAGTTAATATGAAGACCTAAGGCTCTACAGAGGTATCTGGACAGGCTGGACTGAGGGGTCAAGGCTGATTGTCTGAGATTCAACAAAGCCAAGTGTCAGATCCTGCACTTGGGACACAACAATCCCATGCGATGCTACAGGCTTTGGGGACAAGCGGCTGGAAACCTGCCCAGAAGAAAAGGATCTGGGGGTGCTGGTTGATACCTGTCTCAAGTATGAACCAGCCATGTGCCCAGGTGGCCAAGAAGGCCAACAGCATCCTGGCTTGTATCAGGAATAGGGTGGCCATCAGGAGAAGGGAAGTGATTGTTTCCCAGTACTGGTGAGATCTCACCTCAAATGCTGTATTCATTTTTGGGTCCCTGACTTCAAGGGCATTGAGGTGCTGAAGAGAGTCCAGAGAAGGGCAATGAAGCTGGTGAAGGGTCCAGAGCACAGGTCTTACATGGATCATCTGAGGTACCTGAGGCTGTTTAGCCTAGATAAAAGGAGACTGAAGGGAGACCTTACTGCTCTCTACAACTACCTGAATAGAGGATGCAGCAAGGTGGTGGTTGGTTTCTTGTCCCAAGTAACACGAGCAAATGGCCTCAAACTACAATAGGGGAGGTTTAGATTGGACATTACAATACATTTCTTCACTGAAAGACTTGTCAGGCACTGCAACATGCTACCCAGAGAAATGGTGGAGTCACCATCACTGGAGGTATTTAAGACATGTAGATGTGGTGCTTAGGGACATCGTTTAGTGGTGGGCTTAGCAGTGCTAGGTTAATGATCTTAAAGGTCTTTTCCAAGCAAAATGATTCTACCATTCCAAGACTGTTCCTGGATGGACAGTACTCTGCTGCACATGTGCTCTAGCTACTGTTTTCCTACACAGACTAACAGGGAAGCAAGCAGAGAAATGTGACCCTAGCAAGGTGCCAGTAGGGGCAAACACAGTTGGTCTCACACTGAAAAAATGCCATGCATTTTGGGTAACCGGTCAGCCAAAAATGCTGCCCATAGCAGCTTCTGCCCCATTTACAGCTCTCTACAGCCATAAGCAAGGAACAGGTACTAGCCACAGACAGCAACACAGAGGTTGTCTGAAGCTGGCTACAAGGACAGTAATTTAAAGTAATAATTGCTTTTTGTTGTAGACAATCGACTCTAACCTCATACTCTGATCAGCTGCTAAGAAGTTCACGAAAATATTCAGATCTGGATTGGCACCATTTACATTTCAACCCATGACTATTATAAATACCAGTCCATTACCAGAAAATATGATCACCGCTTTTATGTAGTTGGCAGTTCTGTGGTTTGCATCATTTTTTTCTGTACTGCCATCTTTTTTCTTGAACTTATATAATCTTCCAACACAATAAAAGAAGGAAATTAACCACAGTTTAAGTATGAAAAAGTTATTATTGAGCCTTAACATTTTTAGAGGAACTGATATTACTTAGAAGCCAAACTGAACTTGGGCAGAAAAAGGTCATCTAACTACATAAAGAACAGTTTTCATTTAATAGAAAAATTGTGCTCTAGTTTTGGAGACACCCACCACAGTTTCCCATTAACTGGAAATCTATTTCTATTTCTTGGGATTCTAGCTGGTTTCTGCATGTATATACTCCCCAGTAGGATCAAATAAGTTGTAAGTCTAAAACTTTATCCTATTATTTCTGAAAAAGTATTTCTAAATACACTCTTTTAAAAAACTACTTGAGTAAAGACAAAATAAGATGGAAAGAACAAGAAAACCCATTAGCTGATTTCTAATCAGTTCCAAGAACACAATTTTTCTTTACAACTACTTTTATTTCAAAATTGTGAAAGCCAGACTAGGCCCCAGTCCTATTGTAAACTTTGACCCCTTCTCCTCCTCTCATCCCCCAAGTGTGTAAAAAGAGAATAAGACAATGCCTGGTACTGAGAATTACTGGCCAGTATTTTTCATCCATAACTTACCTATTTGAAAACATGCATTAGCACCTCTGTCCAGAAGAAGACGCACTACTGCAAAATCAGCCATGCTGGCAGCACACATCAGGGGAGTCCATCCAAACTGAAAGTTACATTCTACGCTTATACCTGTCAAAATTTAAGATACTAAAATAATAAATCTGCACTGCAATAAACATGCATTTTCATAAATTTTCATAAATTAAACATGCATTTTCATAAATTAAAAAAAGTAATAAATTTAGCTGCAAAAATAATTTCAGAAGTGAACAGAAACTGTTTTACTCACTTATCAAAATGAAAAAATTTGCTTCTTGCCAAGCCAAGTGGACTGTTATGGAAGCAACTTACTAGCAGGTAGGTTTCATACTCAGTACTGACAAAGTATTATCTCAATAGAAGGAATAAATAGATTAGGCACAATTCACTCACAATCCCCAAATTAATCTGTTGCTAATAATAATAGAAACTTCCTTTGTGGCTAAGCTTAAGCTTGCAAGACTGCCCTCCAAATTCCCAAAGAACCAAGTACCAGACTGATATACTCATCCAACAGCTTTCCAACAAAAATGTCTAATTTTTTTTTCAGTAAGAGGAATCACCTTTCCTTCAATACATCCCCAAATATTACATCGTCTGTAACAGCTTCCATCAGCTTGCTCCATACTAGTCAAACAGTGATGATGGATTATCAGATGTCCTCCTTTGCCTGTCCTAAGAAGTTGAGCTATATGCATAAGTTCTCATGTAAAACGTATATTTACTTTCTCTGCCTTGGTAGTTTGTCAAAGATGTAACTAGTGTAGCAACATAAAGTCATTAAAGCTGAGGGAATAACAGGTCACTGCTCTGGGACTGATTCTTCAACTTTTTAAGATCGCTGGAGTTGCAGAAGGGGCCAGTAAAGAGCTAGCATTCAATGAAAGCCAGGTGTTGAAGCATTCTGACACCTGCAATCCACAGAATTTATGATCCAATCTCCTTAGTAATACACACACACTATCTGCAGTCCTTAATGTCACAACATGCCAGTTTGTCTGCAGTATGCAAAAGATTTCATTGAGGAGCACAGCCAAGTTCTACAACAGGAGCCAGCAAGTGATCCTTAGCAGTCATATCTGAACTTCATTGTAAATGACTTCAGCAAGTCTGATATCATAGAATCATAGAATTGGCTGGGTTGGAAGGGACCTCAGAGATCATCGAGTCCAACCCTTAATAGCCCACTGAAGTAACATCAGCAGGAAAGGAATATCAGACAACTGACATTCTGACAGTCTCAAGAAGTCACTTTTCTTCTTAAGAAAAGCAGTCCATGTTACTAGAGCTCCCATCTAGAGCTTTCTGATACACATCTGAACAATAGTGAGGAAATAGGCATACAGACATTAAAACTCTTGAGAAGGTATTATCCTCACTGTGTGCTCTACACCTATTGCAGAGGTATCTGCCAAGACACTGGGGCTTTCTCTAAGTTCTTTAAGCAGAATGGTCTTTTTGGCAATGGAACATTAAAGATGTGTTACAGCTTGTTTGTCCTACATGGTCTCCTGCCATCTTTGTAGTGATCGTCTTGAAAAACCACACAGTGTGAAAGTCACAGTGCAAGCCAGTCAGTCTTAGAAGAAGACAAAGAAAGAACAACTGAAAGAAAAAGTCCTGTTCCTTCCTGGCTGCATTATTATAGTTGTTGACTTAACTAGAAATGTTTCTCCACTGGGTACTACTCAGACTCTCTCATTATACGAGTTCTTTAAGTCAGTAGTGTTAGCTTAGCATTTTCATGGATTTTAAGACCTCTAAGGCAACAGTAAAACACAGAAAGAAATTTTTAGTGAAAAAACAGGCCAGATCAAACAGCCAGAGGGAGGTGAGGCTGCTGCAGCTCCACATCCCCAGATCCAGCCAGTATTGATGCTTAGCATTTATTCCCAGCAGGTACACACACATACAACACCAGCCACACTGAACACACAGAAAAAGCACACATGAACACAGACAGTACCAGCAGCCTCATTCTGCTCCTCTGTGGGATAGAGGTATAGAGGTATCTCCTCTAGCTGCTGGCATCCTGGACATACAGGCCCTTGATCCCCAGATCCACTCTTGTGGCTGACACATCCTTTCACTCACTCCAGTTACTGGCAACTAGAAACAAGAGGCTTATGACAGCCCTGGGAGTCATTTCCCCTGAGTCTCTTATTTGGGTTCCTGCCTGCCCTTGGGCCTCACTGTTCTTCTGCCCTTGTGGAAGATGGGCCTTTGATGGGCTTCCATAATGGACCTGGAAGGAGCTGGGCCAGAGTATTAGGTAGGCTCCCCTCTGTGTTCCTTTGCAGTTATAAGCAGAGGAACTTTTCAGCTCATGTAACCTTACAAATAACGTCTAGGAGGCAGAGCAGACACAACATTCTTTCCTAAAATCAGAGTTACAGATAAACAGCCTCCTCTTTAACCAGGAATTGTAGGGAAATATGACCTGGTTCCCAGACAAAGTCTACAACAGAAACTATATAAAGCATATGAATAATGAAGCAAAAGAACAGCATAGGAAAAAACATCTTTTCTTCTGTGATTACTACAGTTTCTCTGGTATCTCCTGACTTCTTGTTGACTGTGGCTAGTAGTAGTTATAGTAGAAAGGCTATTTTTACACAGAAAAATGTAACCTCAAACTCAAAAAAAGATTACCAAGGTAATCTTTTACCACGCTTTTACCAAGCTCAAAGAACTGCAACAAATGTCTTAACATACAGATGTTTATGCTAAATAATTCCACATCTGACACACAAAAAAATGTCTTGAAAGACTTCAATTTAGTTTCAGCATAGACCTTAGTATAAGAACCCATTCACATTCAGACCCAATTTATCCAAGGGTAAAGTTCTAAAATGCCTCTCTAATAGAAGTACTTCTTACTTTTAAGTCTGTCAGCAGTTTGTGGTATGGTTTCTCAATACCTTAAAGCTGATTTGGATCAGAGCTGCAGACATCTGCCACTGCTGGACTGGCTATCGTTCTCATCTGACTCATGATTCAGCATCCTAAACTGACTGAAAAATTATTCACACACAGCCCTGCTCCACCCATACTGTGCTACTACATAGTTTAATTCCCTGAACTAACTCCCAAAAGATCACAGGAGCTCCAGCACTCACAAAGCTAGGAGTCAAACAGACAGTTGAATGAAAACAGAAAACAGCATTTGACTGTAGCTGTTTCTTTGATCAGCCCAAACTGTCATAAGGTCACAACTTCTAACTCCACTTGAGGAAAACAAACATTTGAATTACATAGTGTTAAATATTTTACTCCCAAAGCAGACCAAAGAGCCCAAGTTATCTCTGAACCTACTACTTCTTTGCATTATTTTTTCTGGCATGCACTTCAGAAAGTATTTATTAGTATGTTGCCATTTTAATAGAAGGGATAAGAGAAGACATCATGCTTGTCCATCTTCTAAAGGAGCTCCATAAAACTGCCCCAGCACCAAAGATTCCTAAAGCAATGGCTGAGAGAGCCCGTTTTGCTCTACCTGAAAGAATGGGCCCAACTGTTGCTAGGCAATCCACTTCCAACACAAACCCTGAGTTTGGTCCAGTGCTAGAAGTGAGCCTCCTACAAGCTCTACTGAACATAAACTAAAGACAACTTTGGAGGCAAAGATTTAATCTTACTGAGCACAGATCCCCTGAAGGGCAATGTTACCTTTCTTCAAAAACCCCTCCCCATTACAGAGGTATTACGTTCTCCTGCTTGGCTCAATGGGTCAAAATTTATTATTATTACTATAATTTATTTTCAAGAAATGACAGACCATCATGATACTACCTTGAGCATTTCAGGGGATGGGACGTTTAGACTACAGGGATCCTTATTCTGACTTTACACTTTTACAGATAGCTGTCATCATCATCCAAAAGTACAGAATTGCTCATTATGTAGCAGGAATTAATAAGCTGCTGCATACTATATTCTGCTTGCTCGTTGAAGCAGAACTTCCTGACAATTATCACTAGGCAAGTCAATTCAGCTATGCAGTTTTTGATTGCCCTGGATGCTTCAATAAGTGATACAAGCCTCCTAACTCTTAATAACAAAACACGTTACAGAGTAAAAGAACAGGAAGAAAGGCTTTTTGTGTTTAGAAACCATTTTCTAAGTGACAAATGCCAAACAAACCCTATTAGACCTTTAAGAATCACAGAGCCTTTGTCCAGTCAATGTTGCCAAGGCAGCAGAATTACAGAGGACACATACCAGAAACTTAGCAGTGAATGAGAGTAAGAAGTTTTCAAACTGAGGGAACATTAAAACAAAAAGCCAATCTCCTCTTTCAACCCCATCAGCAACCTTCAACACCAAAGAACACACACTGTATTCTCACTCTCAATTTAAACCATCTAAAATTCAGAGTTTGCAACCAGATTGAAGATGCATCTGGAAACAAAGAAACATCTTACTTCATAGTGAATACATTATATTTTTCTCTCTTTGCAGGGTTACTGACTGACAACATTAATTAGAAGAAATTTGCTGGAACACAATATGCTGCATCACTGAAAAAGTTGTTTTATAACCTGTATATGTTTATGTCCTGTATTAGCAACATTCATATATTCTTACATGCACTCAACACACTATCTTGAAATGAGAAACTTTGAATCTTTAAAACTCTTGCAAGTTCAATTAAAAATTATCAATTTCACCTGACTTTTCTCACCTGAGTTTAAGAGATCTTCAATTAATGGCACATCACTCCGAAACAGAGCCGCCTTCAAGGCTTTATTCTTGTCTGCCTGCAACATTTGATCCAACTGCTAGAGAAGCAAAATGTTAAGTCAAAAACTAGTAACTGTTTCAAGGTAAAACCTACAGCTTGATGTCAATATAAAAGCACTAATGATCTCTGTAAGGGCAAAATGGGGTGGGAGGGAAGAAAGGGTAAGCTTTGCTTTCTTTCATCTCCTGCTTAGGCTGTACTGTAAAATAAAAGTTGTAAAATTAACTTTTCAGGACGAATTACATTTCAGAGAATGGAAGCTTTCTCAACAGACCTGCTATTCTCTTGCACTCAGTTTTTCTTAATGGTATTTGTACTTCAGCTAAAATTCCTTTCCATCTTTTGGTACAGAACATCACCACAACACATTTTTTCACCTACTTTGTGAAGCATAGTGTTAAAAAATATATCTAATACGATCAGATATGAAAGCTAAAGAGGTCGGGGCAATGCAGCTCAATTACCAGCTGTCTGTCTTAATACAGCATGAACCCACTGCTAGAACGGGCCAGAATTCTCCTTTTCCCCTACTCCTGTGGCAGCAGAGATATTTGAATTGCTGTCATAAACGCTTTGCTGAAAAATACTATGACCAAAAGACTTCTTTATGCATCAGATGGTCACCTGATTTAAGTTTCCGTTAGAAGCCTCACAGATTTGTGTTCTATTAAAGCTGCAGATACTGCTGGATTGCTGCTGGCATTATCTGGATTATACAAAAAACATACACTAGTAAGTTGAGGACCACACATTAGTCGGAAGAAGTGGGTATGGAAAGAAGGGAAGTCATATTTAATGATAATTTGAAACGTAGCAGTTAAATTAAATTAGAATTAAACTATTTTCTCCAGCACATTGCAGGCTACCTTTCCAAGAACTTTTGTGAAGATTTTAATAGGTGCTGACTGTCTAGAAAACCAAAGATGAGAATTTCTGTTCTAGTCAGCAAAGAATTTCCAAATAATACATCCCTTTGAATGAGAACCTTTATTTAAAGATCAAGGCACCTGAAAAACTTACAATAACCCTTAGCAAGAGTACCACAAGTATTCAGTCACTTCCACTTCTGAGTTCCTGACATGAGACAAATAAAGGCTAAAAAGCCTCACAGAATCTCCTCATACCTCACACTAACAGATAACTCACACCTATTTGATACAATAAAATAATTTAAATCTGTTAACAAGAAACAGTTTTTGAGATTTAAAGATTTATAAGCCTCTAGTCACTTTTAAATTTATTCTCATGCTTAAAGAGCAACTAGGGCCTGTTATTAAGGGGAATAAAGTGGTTTAAATAAATATTAAGGTTTTATGTAAGAAGATAAACCACCAAAATTCAGGTTTTATTTGATCCTGGACAGAGGGTGCCCCATTAAATCACAGAGGAGGTGCCAGCCGCAGCCATCCCGCGGCCGCCCCCACCAGCGAGTCCCACCGAGCCTCGCTCCCCTCACCGCAGCTTCAGGCCGTCGCCACCACCCTCGCGTTACCCCGCCCTGAGACCTCAAACTCCAGCTCCAGGGCACCGGGAGCGGAGAAGCTTAGCCCTACCTGCGGTTCATGCCGCTCGACGCCGATATCCCACCCGTCCCCGTCGCTGTCACTGTCCTCGTCTCCTCCCGCCACGACGTGGGAACCCCACCCCATGGCCGCCATCTCGCTGCACCGGCCCGCCGCCGGGTCACGTGGCCAGCGGCCGCCTAGTCGCATTCCCGCGCAGGGAGGCGGCCGTTTAACGGCGCTGTGCTCGTGGGGGGAGGCGGCCGTGTAACGGCGCGGTCGTGTGAGGCGGAGGCTGGCAGTCCCCCCGGAGCCTCCCTTCCTGCGGCGGCGGAGCATGTTGCGGCCCGGCGGGCTCGGTTCGTCAGGTGGAGTCCAGGCCGTGGTGGCCATGACCTTATAGCGTCAGGTGAAAGAAGCGTGGGGAGTTTCTGGTTTTAAGTATAGCAGAGTGCGACGTGGCTTCCTGGTGGCTCAGCTGCTTGTACCGGTGTTAGGTCATGCAGCAAGGCGGAAAGTCGTTTCTCTATGTCCGTGACTAGTATATGTGTTTAAATCCACGGTAGGAAAGTAAGGATTTGTGTCTTTTGTCACTTAACCTAACAGTTTGTAATATTACTTTCGTATCTGTTCATAAACTGTTACGTAGCCAAAGCCTATAGTGCTAGCAGTAACATGAGAATCTATGTTAAACTTTTAAGCTTGTTCCCTCCCACCTGGGTATATATGGACATTACTTTCAATTTTGGAATTGTGATTGGTTTTCATGGATATTGTCACATCCATCACAAAGTTCACATAAAGCTCTGTGAAGAGAAGATGAGGAACAATATTCCATATTTCATTCACAGGCAAAACTTCTTTGAGCTCAGTGTAGACCTTGTCCCAGCCTCAAAAGAATTTGGTCCTCCACTGGGAGATAGGGAACAGAAAGGGAAAAGTTTGTCTCGGAGAAGAGACAGGTGTTGATGGAATAGTGAGTGTGATCCTTGAGCCTATCACACCATAAAAGGGTAATTTTTGGAAAGTTCATTTTAACAAAAATGTCACTCATCTCAATCAGAAGGTGACTGTGAAACGTATCTTTTATTTGCTGCTACAGTGCAAGGTGTGAGGCAACTTTTAAGCTTTTAAGTATGATGGGAACTTGCAGGTGAACTATAGCTGTATTTAGAACATTATAAGAGCTATAAAAATTTCACTTACTAAAAAATTAACATCATAGCTGTACATTTCAATTATGTGTTCGTGACATTTTCTGGATTTTAGTTAACTTATCTGTAAAAGTGACAGCCTGCTTGCATAAAAGTATGGAAGTCAGGTTACTAACAGTTATATTAATAACAATGGTATAGAGCTAGCTGAACATTTAAAATTAACTCCATGAAAGAAACTTCTAGTTGTGGAAACTTGTTAGAAACGCAAAAGCTTTTCATTTCACACAGCATCCCTAGAACAAAAGATGATAAAATTTTGTCAACTGTAATATAAACCTTTATATAGAGTCTTATCTTTATGTGCTTATTTTGGATTTTCCAGCATACACTGTCTGTTTAATTTGATGAAGCTATAACATGTACTGCATGTAATAATGAAAAGATTTTGTAGCCATGTCAGTTCCTACAATATTGTGTCTTTTATGCTCAAGAGTTTATTTTTCTCTGATCACTGGCCTGAAGATTTCTCGTGTCACTTTTTGCCTGCATAGAATTTATGGTGTTGTCATCTAACGTCTGTATGGATCCATATCTGTATGGATCTACCAGTCCTCAGCATTACCAGTCCCTGTATTGAGGATCAGGCTTTCATAATTTTTTTTTTTTGGCTTACCCAAAGAGCTGTTGTTTCTAAATGTATGACTACATATTGATTCCTTATTTATAAAAACCTACCAATTATTTAATATTTGACAATTGTGCCTTATTTGCCCTGGTTCAAGTTTCAAGGTTTGAGTTGAAATGGGCTGGGTTTGTTGGTTTTGGTCTTTTTCTTCCCTTTTCTCTGTACCATCTCATGCAAAGTTTGAAATGTCACATCAGACACTTCAAATGCAACCTGCGTGCTACTGCTTTGTTTAAAGGCCACCTCTCTTTAAAAAGTCCTGATAGTCTTTAATACTGAAAAAATCCCACCAAACCCTTTCAAAACCTGACAGTGCAGCAGAGCCCTGCAGCCTTTGTACCTGACAGGCACTTCGAATGTGACCATGCAGAAACTGATAGCAGGTGATCTCTCCTTGAGTGTTTGCTTGGAACTGTAAATCAGATGTTATTGTTGATATGGATTCTCCCTCTTCTTTTTCACTTTCTTCTTGCTCCAGTTCATTTGTGACCTTGAAGTCTGTATTAGTTTTTCAACTACGCTGAAATCTATATTTGCCAAATATCACTGTGCTTTTACTTACTTTAGTAGGAGCAGTTCCTAACATCTTTTCTTAATTGCAGTGCTCATTTTACATGCAGGAGGCAATTATAGAATGGCTCAAGCTGGGAAAACATCTTTGAATAATTTCCTGTACCAGAAGGGGCATCAGAACAAGCACTAAAATCCGACTCTTAAATAAATACCTAATCTGTGTGTAGCCTAGCTCCATATACTTGTGTGTTAGCCTATGTTAAACAAATCTGTTAAAAATAAAGTAAGTTGTAAGGGTAGCAATCACTGGATGCAGTAAATAGCCCTATTCTTGCACTCAAGACGAGAACTTCATTAATACACTTCATCCATCCTTCTTGCCAGCTATGCTTACATTCAGACTTCAGCTTGTTTTTATTCATCAGCAGCTGCCTTTTCATCTGTTCTCATTACTTCTGGTGTTAAATAGATTTCAGTAGTTGTCTGATTTTCTTCTGTAATTTTATCTATACTTCATGTTTTGTCTTGTGAGAATGTTTAACATTTATTTTATGTTAAAAAAAATAATATTCAAACATGGTTGCCAGAATGTTCCAGAGTATTTTAACATACTGGATTTCCTTTGCTGAATCAGCCTTTGGGCCTGAAACATATTTAGCTCAAGAGAATCAGAACTGGTAAATGTTTGAAGAGAATAAATCTGTAAACCTTAACCACTGCAGTACAGTTCTACTAACAGCACAGCAGCTAATACTTTAGAGGTTTGACAGCAAGAGCATTTCACTGAAATTCTGCATAGTTCTTCATTATTGCAGGTACTCTGTGCCCTTTAATTATTATCCTTATGTAATTTTAATTTGTGGTAACATTGCTTAGAGTGAAAATTCAGTGATTCTTTATCTTAATGTTACCTAGGTATTACTTTGACAATACTTAACTGTACTGTGGGACAAATAATAAAAGGCCTTGAACCCTTTCCTTTCATGTTCTCCTAATTTATTTGTACAGGCGAGGAAGAAAGTCCTTGGGCAAGCAATGAGTACTCCATAAAGAAGGCACTTGGTAATTGTAAGAGATTCTCATTCCCAGCAAAGACCAGCTCTGGGTCTCTCAATTGACAAATTACCAGTAAATTTTCAGCTGGGGAATGGTACCAGCTGTGAAGTACCAGCTGTACCAGTTGTGTCATTAAGGGCAGGACATAATACAGGACTTGGCATAATTTGCAAAAAGTCCCAAAAAGTAGCACAGGTGATTTTAATTTCAAAGGTCACATCCATGAAACGAAGTGCATCATAGTTTATATTGTTGTGGATAAATTTTTAGCTTTCTTGTATAGAGCTGTAAGACCCCCTTTTTTAAAAGTTACTTCATATATAGAGAAGGGTAAATATTACAAGCTTTCACTGCAGACTGCAAAGTACTTATTTTGTAAGAAGCACCGAAGCACTCTATGTAATTTCTGTGATCTGTGACATCACCTTTTCTGTTAAACCATTCTTACTGTTGCCATCCTGAAATTTTGTTATGACCTTTTTCACAGTAGCAAATTGAGTTGCTCATAGTTATTTAGTCATTGTTCTAATGGACTTAGAATACATGGAAAGCATTTAATTTTGTCTCATTTGTTTCTGATAATACTTTCTTTACTGTTTACTGTTCTGATAATACTTTCTTTACTGTTTACTGTTCCGATAATGCTTTCTTTACTATTCATCCTGTCCACTTTGCTAAATCTCTATAGCATATGAGGTGAAATTTTCAATATGTTGCAAAAAGCTTGCCTATGAATTGCATAACAACTGTTTTCCTGTTCATAAAATTTGCTTGTTTTCTTTTAGAAGCCTCAACTCATAGTCAAAATGAGATTATATAAACTAATTATTGGCATATTCACTGGAATGGTGTAAACCTGAATTCTTTCCTTGACCTACTAGGAGCCAGATACCTTACTACTATAATGTGTAATAAATCTAAAATAGAAAATAGGGTATTGAAAATAATTTCTTAGTGTCAGTCAGGCACATATTCATCTTCTTTCCATATAACCTAGAAACTTTGGTCTGTATAGCAAGTTCATGTAAGAATGATTCCTGCTATTGGTAGATTTATCCTCTCCAAAGTTCCTCATTCCTCCACTATCTCTACTCTGTTCTACACTGTTTCTTCCCCTTAATCTTGACTGGCAGTACTCCCACTTCGTTATCATGTTATTGAATGGTGAGTACCTTCTTGTTTCAGCCTGTTCACTCTCTGCTGATCCCTAGGCAGCCACTTCTAAGAGTAATGCCTGGCTCTTGGAAACTCTGATGTTGAGTATACCAGTGGCTGTTTATATGAACTTTCTACCCCATTTATTTTTATTCTGATATATAATTCTATCATGAGTTTTATGAAGATTGAAGTTTATATATTTCAATATATTCTCACATTTTTTTGTTAGTCACCACATTTTTATTTTGCTCTAATCAGTTTAGGAATATGGCTTCTTGTAAAAGGGACTGAATCAAAAGCTCTTATTGCTTTATTGTGTTTTGGAATTTTCTTTTTTCTTTTCTTAGCAAAATGTGCAGTCTAATTGTGATTTTGCATACTGAACTGCCTTGTATCCTAGGTTAACCACAAGATACTAAGTCTGATTATTTCATATCTTTATAGCTGCCAGGGCTGTTCATTGGTAGTCTCTGGGCACTGTGACAACTCCCACACAAATGTCATCTTCTTGGACTATTTTTGCTTGAATTAATTTAAGTTCAAGATGGTGTTTTACATTATGGTCTGTGATGCTGGCTCTCCAAAGTCATACCAGTAATTCAGAGCTCCTAAAGCTTCACAGCCTCTCTTCCAAAAGGAACTATTCAGCCCCACATTGAATTCCTAGGATGTGCTAACTGGGCTTTGCTACTGATTCCTCAGCCCCACATTGAATTCCTAGGATGTGCTAACTGGGATTTGCTACTGATTCCTTTTATCTCCTTCATCTATTCCAGCAAAGTCAGCATCTTCTTTATATCTGCTCCAAGCTTTACTCTTTGAGGGAAAGTAGTATGAACTAAAATTGCTGTAACATGAGAACATGCTCTGTGGGAAAACTATACAAAGGTGTTGCACTGCCTCATCTGTCTGTCTTATATTTTTGTGCTACTGTCTTCAAACTTTTGTCCAGAAGTGTCTTAACTGTAGAAGGTAATTTTATATTTCTGACTACCCTGTCACGGCTGGACCAACAATGGAAAGCCATAAGACTTTCTTATTGACCAGGTGGGAGCAGTGGTGTGCTGGGGATGCCCTGACTGTTTGGCTGTCTAAAGCAATGAGATTGCAGAGGAAGGTTCCTTCAGTCTAGTAAATTCCAGATAATTTAAATGGCCACAGTCCAGGCTGCTGTGTGCCCACACTGAATCATGCTGTTATGTAAGGTCCCATGGATCTGCATCTTTTTTTCCCTGAGTCTCTAAGCACTCACACAAGTCCTTCACTCAAGTTGCTGTTGCTATAGATATAATGGTTCTCTTGTTACAAAACCTGTTTATTGGTCCCATTAGTTTCAGTGCATGAAATCTCAGAATTATCAACAGTCACTCATATTAAAAGCCATACCGCCTGTCTAATTTGTGAAGTAAAATCCTCAATACTTCCTATCCACCCTGATACTCTAAAAATCCCAAGTCCTAATCATCCCATATACCAAAACTATTAAGGTTATCAAAGATGTGTTTTCTTCTCTGTTAATGCAGGCATAAACTGCCAAGACAACTGTTTGCTTTAGATTTCTTTCTCATAACACTTTCCTACAAAACTTGTCTTTGCACAAAACTTGTGAAATCACAGTTGCCTGATTATAAGGCTCTGCAATGAACAGGTTTGTTTCTGTACCCCATAGTTCTTTCCTGTGTTTCTCCTTGAAATACCCATCCCTTTAACCAGACCATCCAAACTGTCATGGATCTAAAATGCAGATGTATATGTGGGGGAAGACGGAGCTTCGTGGCTTGCACTAGTGATCCATGATCATAGATTTCTTTGGCCACAGTGGTCAATCACAACAAACCTTCAGTTAAACGCATGGCTAACTTTCTGCAAAATTTCCAGAGGTCCCTTTGGTAGTGAGTTCAGACTGGCTATTTAAGTAAACGTGTTTTTTGAAGTAGGCAAATGTCCCTCTGTGAGTTGAATCACGTAAATAGCAGTCTCCCTACAGAAGCTGTTTCATCATTTGTCAGCATTTCTATTTAAAAGCATATGTTAAGTAGCCTTGTTTTGGTTATCATCTGGCTTTATGTCAAAAGAGACATTGAGACATAATTGATTAATGACACAGAAATAGTGTCAGGACTGTGGGACTACAATATGAATGTATCTATCACAAGCGGGCAAGTGATGTGGCATTACTTGGAGGAGAGAGAGGAATGGCAATTTTCTGTGATGGGGACCCATCTGATGCTGTACCAGTTGGTCCTGTCAGTAGATGTTTCTGTGATAACTTCACAGTTAATGTTTTTAATAAAAATGAAATCCTTTGCTCAGTTGGGATAGCACTCTGTGGTAGCCTTTTGCCACCCTTGTAATCCACTTTTGTCCTAAAGTTTGTATTCCCAAGCTAAATATTTTATTATCTTCTCCAATAGAATAAAAAACCTAAAGCTTATGGGTGCTTTAATATTTTTTAATCAATTCCTTGTTCATTTAGAAAAGTGTTATATTTTTCATATAATTCAATTAATTTGATTTTAGAGGGGACAAAAAAAATTCCCTTTCTCTTTCCAGTCAGAGCTACTTACTGAATGCCTCATCAATATAAAAACATTTAAAGTTCTTCCTTTTCCCTGTGGGTTGAGTATTCCTAGCCATTTGTATTTATACTGCATATGCCAATTGCTTGGTTTTGTCCAGAGCTTTGGCATTACAGATTTTAGTTGATGATCCTGTGTAAATGCAGATCTTCTACCAAGCACACAAAGTGTGTGCTTGATGCTAAAGATCAATATTCTGATGGTTTTAAAATTCATTGGATGCAATAGTATTAGAGGATACTGGCAAGCTGGTAGAATTCCTGTCCAGCAGTAGCAAATCTTAGGCAGTTTGCTGTTGTAGTTTACCTAATTCTTGACTTAATAGAATTAATTTGCAGCTGTGACACTTTTGGGATTCTTACTATTGTTATCATCTAGAAGGATAGACACAAGGTGGTATGCTTTAAGTGTTATTTTCCTAGGAAGCTAAAATTGCAGCTATCAGAATTTCTGATTTGTCATTCTGAGTTCAGGAAAGCCCTTGAGGAATGAATGGTCCTAGCAAGGCTCTTTGTTTTTGTGTTTGGTTTTGGATTTTTGGTTGGTTGGTTTTTGGCTTTTGTTTTGTTTGTTCTGGGTTTTGGTTTTTTTGTTGCGTTTTTTTTTTTTTTCTTTTTGTTTGTTTAACTTTCTCCCTCCGTATCTGTTTTCTGTTATCTGGAGTGGAAGGAGCACATATAGATATGATTTACAATGCTGTAAAAATGCAAAAGAAAAATTTAAGCATAGTATTTTTTTTAATCTATTTTTTACATTTGGCTTTGCAGTGCTCACATTTTTAACATAATAGGTTTCATGTATTTATATGCTAATTCTTACTAGGTTTGGAGTTTTCCATCATTAAAGACTATATATACAAATAATAAAAGTCTAAAGAAGTCTAAAGACTTCAGCCAAAATGCAAATACACTTGTTTTTCACGTTGGTTTTACCTAATCTGCTTCCCTGTTTACTCCTACTTTTAGCTGTTCTTTCCATCCCAACTCTGAAGAGCACAGTGCTCTGTGTCACTGCCTCCTTTGCATGAGAGGTTGTTAGCTCTCCAGTAGATCTTGCTTAATTTTACTAAGAGCTAAAGATATCACAGCAAGAAAGGAAGCTGTGTTAATTATACACTAAACATTAAGTTTCACGTAGGCTTATCTAAAAGTGGAAGAAGGCATCTTTGTACTGACAGTAGAGGTAACACTTGGTTCTAGGAAGCTGAAGGCAAAGGAAATTCCCTTTGTCATAAGGAGAAGAGGGCAAGTGAACATGGCAAACTCTTCTCCAGCGTAGTAGCACTGGCTTTTCTGAAAAGATTTTGAGATTTTTCTCTTTTTTGTAGCAATGTCATCTCTTTTTCTTTGAATCCGCTGGTTATCATCAGTAGCTAAACAATTCGAAGAAAGATAAATGCATATAAGCAACTTGTAACATGTTGCCTTTTCTTGTTTATTCTTATTCCCACCCTGTGTACAGACTTTTCTTACAACATCTTAAAAATGCAACTTGGATTGGTAGGCATTGCTTTGGGTAAAAAACATCAGATCAGTACATTAAGAATGGAATTTTTATGTTTTACTGAGCCGAGTTTATACTGAGGTGAGGCCTTCACACACTGAATCTTTCAAAAGAACCAATACTAAAAAAACCTACAATATTGAAAGTACATTTTAAAAAATATTCACCAGATTGTGATGATAGGAATAGTATTGAAGTCTGGAGTACAACAAGGACTGAGACTGTCACAGTAGACAATTATTTTCTAATTCAAATGCTTGTAGTGCTGTAAATACAGAAAATCAGTTGTGTAGTGATTAAATGTAGTGAAAAATGATGTTTCCATCATTTTTCCAATAGCTTTTTATAGAAAGCATGCATAGTTTATGGTGTTACATGGTTAGTACTGTTGTACATAAAGGACACAAGTGAAGCAAGACTTAGGAAAAGGAAATCATTAGCTACTTGGTTAGGGTGATTATTTGCTGAACAGCTCGGCTTAATCCTCCTTCACTAAAAGGATCACCAGACTTAGACCAAGCTTATACCTCCAAGACAGCACTTGCAGGCTGCCCAGTTGGTACTGAATGCCAGAAACATCAACATTCTAGTCTGGGATGACTCAAAAAGCTCGGAGTACCAGTTACTGCTGCATAAGGTGGTTATTGTGCTGTATGCAAGCACTAAGTGGGCACTGGTATTTTACATTGGGATTTCTGAACCCACCTGGTATTAGTATTTAGAGTCTTGAGTTTGATGTATGGGGTTACTTAGTTATCTGTTGATTTCAGTAGGAGCCATGGATGCTTGCACATTAGAAAGAGTATTTAGTATTTAGTGCAGTATATTCAAGAGATGACATTTTTTTCAGCGGTGTTCAGCAGGCAGCTTGTGTGTAGTTTGCCTAATCTGTTAACTTTTGCAATGCACCCTGATATCTTAAAACAATTATGTAATTCTGATATACCAAATTAAAATGCACTGAGGTTTTTAACAGGTGATAGCTAAGAATCTGTTAGTAATCTGTGAGTATGCATATATTCACAGAATATGCCATTTCAACTCTGCCTTCTGCATGCATATTTAGATCAGAGTCACTTCTGTCTTTTGTGTGCTGGTACCAAGACATTTTGCTTTCAGCTGTTCTCCAGATCTGGTAGACAAAAGGTGGCATCAATGCATCCAGTGCTTGGGTAAGAAAAAAGAATTTCTTGTTAGGAGTGTATGGGTGGTACTTGAAGGACGGGATCTCTATGAAATGATAGTTATTAGATGGCAAGAAGGGGACCACATCTTTTTGTATGCATTTCTTGAAGCTCTTAACAAGACTACACCTGGGGATGTGCTTGATTTTATATGCTTGACACAATGTCATAACTGACTGGGGAAGAAATCTCAAAATGCACTGTTAATATATCACAGCAGACTCAAGAAGTCATATAGCCCAACCCTCTCACTGAAGAAAAATGCAATATACCTTTAACTTTCTTGACAGTTGTTTTGTGTAGCTTGTTTTGAGAGGGAGACCTGCAGTACTTCCTTACCCTTAGAAGGGGAAGACTTTTTTGTTGTATTTATTGCTAGTTATTGCATTTCTTATCTTTAGTAGGTAGGGGAATCAAATGTTCTATTAAGATGGATTTAAAGATTTAGGTCTTAGAGGTTAAAAAATCATTCTTTAGGTCTTTTCCCAGGCCACAAGCTTTTTCTTACACTGCACTGCCCAATAACTGTATTCAGTACTCCAGCTGCACCATAACCCCACTGCCAAATCTAACAGCAAAACTGCCTTTTATGGTCTATATACTCAATTTCTGTTAGTACATTTCACAATTACATTTGCTTTTTACTTTTTTGAATTATTGAATCTGAATTCCCAGACTATTTTCCACAGAACTAGTGGGATATTCATGCTATCTATTTATGCCCTTGATTATTTATTTTTTCCTTTACTTCTTTGTGTTTCAGTCTTTTCTCATTTCACATGACTTGCCTGATGTCCTTTGTTTTGTGTATTTGTATATGTATATACTTTCACACACTTTCTCCTCTTTATCAAGATTATTTTGCTTTCATTACAGTTTTATTGGCTTTGAAACAGTAGCCATAACACTAAAATTTTTCTTCCTGTAATACAGTATTCTTGTTTGTAGCAGTGAGCAAACAGGCAGATGTTCCTTTTTATACCTTTATTGTCTATTTCCTTTCTTATATCTCTGTTTTTTTTTATACATATTTCCTATCCAATCACAGAAAACATCTTATCTGGAAAGAATGGGAAAAATACTGGAAAGAATGACAAAAATAAGTATTCATGATCTTGTAAACTTGAATCTGTATCTACCAGTTTCAATGGCAACCAGTGATAAGAGTTCAAATGTAATATGTTCTGTGTAATGTTTGGGGATGTAATTGCTAGACAGTCAAGGATTGCTGCAGTGATGATAGTTTTGTAAATGTGGAGGGAGCATGTAGCTCAGCACCATCAGACAGTAACACCTTAATTTGTTCCTTAATAAAAGATGTAATTTCTAAATTATTACACCTGTTTTACATGGATATATCTATGCAAATGCAGAAAGGATGTTTTGACTACAGCACTAAAATAGACTTTTAAATGCATTACTTCCTATAAATATAAAAAGCTTAGAAAGGTCTGCTTGACATTTTAAGCCTTTTACAGAAGGACTGAATGAATATGTTCAGACACTAGTGCATAATGTAATAATCTGAAGTATTTAATATCTAAGAAATTACCAGCAGGTCCAGTGGGAAACTCTTAAATTTGAGCACAAATGATAAATCCCAAAGGATTGGGGAGTTTTTCTGCAAAACAGTAGTGTATGTCTTGCTACACTGTTACTGGAGAGGACCTTTGGGAAGAAACTGCTTTTCATTAAAGTTCTGTTCTTGTGCTATGATCAAGCAACGTAAAAATGTGATTACTCTGTTGAATTGTTAATCTCACTACTGTACTTTTTGAAATACTTTTGAGAGACTATGCAAACTGCAACTATGTCTTGAAATAGTATAAAAATTTTCAACATGTGATGGTATAAAAATTATTTTTTTTCCAGAAAACCGAAAAAATAAGGAGGACTTTTTATTCTAAGGCTTTTAGAAGCAATGTGTAATTATTAAGCCACTTTTAGTGATACAGTTAATGATCAAAACAGCAACAGCAAAAGTATAATGAGAACAGTGGGTTAGGTATTCAGAAAGGCAGTGTTTTCCATTTGGTAATGTAGTGATCAGTTAATAGCATTTAAATTGCTGTTCAAAAATAAATTTAATCAAACTCATTATATGTGGGACCACTAGATCTAATTAATCCAGAGATGATCAAAAAGCAAAGAAGATACATTTCTATTGATTAGGCTGGGGTTTGCATTTTGTGTTTTATCTGTTACTGAGTTGCAGTGGAAACTTTAAAAATTACCTACTTGGTTTGGTTACATAGGCAGTTGTTTACCTTTCTCTGCCTTCATTCTTCCAGTACCTTCAAAAAAAAAAAAAAAAAAAAAAAAAAAAAAAAAAAAATGGCAGGAAGCAGGATCTAAGGGCCCTTTTTAGATAAATGATATCTGAAGCCTTCTGGGTTTTGCAAGCCACTGACGGGTGTGGATCCTGGCTCCAGTTAGGCTGAATGATGCAGAAAAAAATGTCAACCTCCTAAAAGAACACAAAGGATATTTTTAATAGAAGCTCAGTGCCTTAAAGTCATGCTTCAGGTAGGGAAATAGCACTCAGCAGTGTCTCCCCTGTTTGGGCACCACTGATCCACCCTTGATTTAATTTAATTTCTCATGGATATATTCCTGGGGTTATCTCAAGTAGAAATCAACTGCTCTCTATGCATTTACAAGTGATATAGCTACAGAGAAAATTTCAGCATTCCCTTCTCATGAGCTTTTTGACCGGAGGATATCCCTTCTTCAGTGTTTCTAGGTCAACTTTTTGTTCTGGCATTAGCAAGGTTTTACTGAAGGTCATCTGTGGTAAGTTAAATTTTCTGTGTTTGCTTTTAAAAGGCTTCCTTCTTTTTGCAATGGAATCTACTTGTAGTTCCTGTCTGCTAAAGCAGAGTATTTATGACAAGCTACAACTTAGGTTCATTGGATATAGGGAACGTGTTAGACTGGGTGTAGGCACTTGATGTTCTAGCCTCTGTTTTGAAAGTGAGCTTTATCCCAAGCATTCATAGTACAATGCAGACATTTGTAGTTAGACAAGAAGGTGCTTGAATGGTAAAGAAGTGTCTCATGTCTTAGGAAAGCCTCCTCTTCATGAGTTTAGAATTCCTATAATGTTTCACAAGAGAAATATATTATTGTCAGGGTGGATTTTCTTTGGTGTTTTTTACTGATTAAAGTATTTTTTCCCATCAGTACATACATGAAATCAGGTGTGTCAGCCACACTTGTTGAATTTTACCTGTAACTTTCAGCATGGTAACCACTTAAAAATTCTCTTTTCTTTTCCTTCCCTGACTTAATCTTTGAAGTATAAAAGTTACTTATTTCTTTTACTCCCTTCTATCCTTTGGTGTTTCTATTATCCCCTCAGAATCTATATGGAGTTCAGGGAACACAGCCTTCAACTGTTTTTCCTGACTTTATTTTTTTACTAGTGTTCTCCTAGAGAAGGAGGTAAGAAACAGCACCACACCTCTGTTTAACCTCTTCTTTCTAAAAAAATCACAAAATGTCTACTCCTTATTCTGTTGTGCATCCCAGACATTCTTCTAGCTTCCCACATGCCCCCTAATGGGGTGAATCTGCTCTTCCAAAAGCATGTTTGGTCTGCTTTACTCAAAGAAGCAGAAAAGTGGCTGAGACTGGGAAAAAGGTGAACTAAGAGGGGACTCTAATATGACTGCTGCTGCATCTTGTTACAGGTTTTCTCACAGTATGAAACGTTGTCTCAATTATTTGTTGTATCTTACCTTCAAACTCGAAGAAGTTTGAGGCAGGAGGGTATAATTTTATAAGTGTTAGTTATGTAGAGTCCCAGTTTAGCTGACTGTAGGTAGTACCACAGTAATAGGTAAAACAACTTATAAGGCAATAGAATAAATAAACTGAAAATATCTCATTGCTGACTTCAGAAATGAAATAATTGTATGTCCTTAGTGTTCCTATTCTTTAGTTTTCTGGCTAATATACAGGTGTTCCTTATTTTCTAGACTAAAAGGGAAGTCTAAAGTGGTATTGTATGTCTGTCAGGATGAAGTTTTCTTAATTTGTGTCAATAAAAACTTACCTTAGTTTCATGCAGCCAAATGTTTATGACAGACCAATCTACTGTGGCTGACAGCCCTAGTCAGGATCCTGCACAGAATATTACAAGGAAAAGAATAAAAGCTACAGTAACAAAATATTTTGTGATAGACTCTATACCAGATGTTGCCTCTTAAATTCATGTAAACAGAGATTGTTTTAAGACAAAGACATTTCAGATTCTGATAAATAATTATTGTATATGTATTAAAATTTACCTTGCTATGTAAATACCTGTTTGTTTCCTAAGTCCTCATAATTTTAACAATGTCATGGGTTGTTGACTTTCACAGCTTAATTATGTGTTGAATAACAAAAGCATTTCCTCTTACCTATGTATTATGCACAAGCATAAACAAAAGTGCTTGATACTCTCTTTCCCATATAGTATTTCAAATACTTAATTTTTAAACTGTTCTTTAGATTCTACTCTATTGTTACATTGTTTCCAAGAAAAGATGAGTTAGAATGAAGTATTTAATGAGAAATAATTACATTTTTCTATAATATAATGAAATATTTTAATTATTAGTTTCTATCTCAAACTTACATCATGTGTTGTCCACTCCTGTTTCATTGTGTTGTCTACAATTAAACTCACAGCTGGTTCTTTTCCCTCAATGGCTATACTAATTTATAACCCATTAAGAGTGCATGAATAGATCATGTTGTTCCTTTCTTACTGGAACAGGGAAGTGTAAATTAAGGTTTTGAATGCCAGCAAGGGAGAAGTCTACCTAAGGGTAGATTATTAAATTCCTATTTTTAATTTATGTGATAAATACAGTTAGAAATAAAACTTCTGTTGGCGAATATTTTCCATTTCTTAAGTAATGAAACCAATGTATGAGCTAAAATTATTTTCATGTATACCTGACTTTTTCAACTCTCCTTTAAAAATGTTATGAATTTTGGCTGGTTTGGGAGGTAAATATGAGCATATTTGGGTAAAATTTGGCTGCTTAAAGCAGCCATTAAGAAATATAATAGTTCCTATTGTAGTTAGCTATATATAGAAACCCCTGGAAAATATATATGAACTTTTAAAGGATCCTTTGTAGATTTCTAGAGTCTAATCTGAAAATGCTTTCTCCCATAACCTCTTTAGAACTGTTTGAATATGTTGGCTCAATGCTGTTAAGTTTACTTTTTTTTCCTTATTTTCTATCAAAATCCATCGTTAGCAGCTCTCTTGAGTTGCATACCAAGGAGAACAGTTAGATAATCTATTCTCCCATTCTGTTCTGGGAAGAAACTGGGACACCTGACAAGTTCAGGGTTTTGGTTTTCTTTTCTTCCTCTGTCAAAGAGTACCTTTCCTTTCAGAAAAATCCCTACATCATTCTCATTTGAAAGATGAAATTAAAAGAAAAGATTGGAACTTGGGTGCCACTAAGCTCATGGGTGCTTGGCTGTCTCCAAGTGGAACAGCTTTAGCAGAGGAAACTCAGGAGATTTATCTCAGAATGATTACTCAAGTAGATCTGTTACAGTGTCAGAGACTCTGGTCCAGGTTCATGATCAGAACTTAGTGGAGCATAAATTTCATTACCAGTTTTTTAAGTATTTGTGTAAATCCATAATTTTGGGTTGGCCATTTTTTTATTCCTTTATGTATCAGCTGTTGTAATCTCAGTATACAGTTTGCTTCTTTAGTAAAAAAGTTAAGCCAGGGGCCTAAATTGCTTTGCGTGCTCCTAATGTATCTTGCCCCCCTATTTTTGCAGTGTTAACTGTGGTAGCCAGTATTTGACAATAAGCCATAATTTTCTTAGAACACTGGGAAGTATTTTTTTACTTGGATCATCTGGAACTGGGCAGTATTTACTTGCTCTGCAGGTTTACTTGGAACAGTGGCAGACTGGGCTTGGTGATCACGCTTTATATTCTGGTTTAGGAATTTCTGATAAAAAGTGTCATGGGAATTCTAAAATCTTGGGGATTCCTTCTTCAGTGAAGGACTGCTTAATTCATCTAATTCTGCAGACAATTTCTTGAAGGCTGGTACCTGCTTTGTCACTGGTATCACTGTGCTGTGATTCCTAAAATTATTCTTACCTGTCTGTAATGTAAGCATTTTTTTCTTGAAGGCAAGGCAAAGTTTGTTGTTTTGTGTGTAGCTATCATCCATAGCTATGTAATTGTGTGTTTGTCTTACTGACAGTTCTTTAAATCACAGCTTCACCCAAGTTTATACAAATTCAAAGGTCCTGGGTTTAGCTTCAAAATTCTTAACTATTTAAAATGCAGCTGCACCTGTTTGGCTAAGCACAAGTAGCTGCAAGATCCCATGATGAGAAACACTTTACACCGCTCATAAATTTTCCATTGTGTCCAATGCGAAAGGTTTTTAATTAAAATCAGTAACTCATAATATGTTGCTGTCAGCTGATGTTAAAAAAAAACAAGAAGGATATCACTTCTCAGTTTGGCTAGGAGTAAATCCTTTGTGAAAATGTCAGTCAGTGACCAATCCTTCTTCTTTTGTACTTGAAAACATTACAGGTTTTCTGAAGCCGTAACTAAACACAGGGCTTAAACCTACTAACCTGTTTCCCAGCATGTCTCTGGATAGGAGATGGATATGGATGAAAATGCTGAGAAAACTTCATGGAGAAGAGGGCATGGTATGCCATGCAGCCCTATGTCTTTGTGTGGAGCACTTGTCTGTTCTTTTATCCCCCACAGTGTTTTCAAAGTGGGCCTCCTTTATTTTTTTATTCTGAAGGTTGAGGCAACTTCCTTACTGAGAAGCAACTGCAGAGGCAATTTTAGGGTGTTTCAAGACCTGACAAAAAGACCAAGTCTTAAAGTTCTTCTGTAACTTGAGAAATGGTGGAGTTTGCTTCAAACTTTTTCCATTAAGATCAGAAAATATTTGGACCCATATGAAATTATTTTGGGCAAGAATAGCATAGAGCAAAGTAAGCAGACTTGCAAAAAAGCAGTTAGTTAAGGATTCATTGCACTGCATGAATTCACAAAGTTTACACTGCCTGATCTTTGTGGTAAGATTCCAGTAAAGAAGATGCCAATCTCAGGAACGCAAGTTCTTTCTCTTTTAAACAGTTGTAAATAATTAAGCACTTTTTGTTATGCTCTAGGTGTTCAATAATCTTTGTTGCTCAACTGCTTAAGGTTGTGGGCATGTGCCTTTTACTGAGTCATATAAGGTATCAAGTCTTGGAGTTTTGCCCTTTTAACCTCAATAATATCATTGTTCTAGGATTATTACATGACAGTATGAAGAGGAAGAAGTTAAAGCTATCTTTGGAAACATAACCCTTGCAAGCTTGTCAGACTTGGATTCTCAGGCTTTTAACTCCTCTCACGTTTTTTCTAGACTGAAAGCAAACGAATGCTGAAGTCTTCAGAAACCTTCTCCAGCTTGTTTTCTACTGCAGTTTCCAAAGAAACGAATGCATTTTATCAAGTGTAAAGTGCAAGAGTGTATCCCTATATCTGATAACTGTTCAGTAATATTGCTGCATCATCCTGATCAAAGCTGTTTTGTTTTTTTTTCATTAGCTTCAGTATTCGTCAACAGTTTCTTTGCCATGACAGTTCTAATTTCTGATAAAGTATCCAAAATGATGAAACCTTCCACAAATATGAATACTATGGGGGTTACTATCAGCAGGACTTCCACCATTTGAAAAAATATTTTAGAATTGATCCTTTAAAATGAGTAGTTATGACTTTCTGATATAATCAGGACCACAGTCTAAATTTCTTCTCAGACTGCGTTTCCTTCAGGATTTTATTCAGTGTAAGCTTAATCAGCAAGACCTCAGTGATTACTTTGATAAATTGAGATGACACTTCAGCAGTTTTTACTGCTTTTGTTTCACTGGGGTTCACCATCCATACAAATAGAAATGGGTTGCCACACAATCCTCTGCTTCTGAAGGAAATTATATATTTTCACTTCCTGTACTGGAGATCAACAATTTCAAAAGGCTTGAAAATACCTTCCAGTTTAAAAAAGAGGTTCTTGAAATTGTCATTAACTTCACAGACCAAATGGCAGGATATGAAGATGTCAGACTTTTACTTGATGGTTCCTTCTAGTGTGATATTTTTTGTTGAAAATTACATGCTTTAAAGAAGTTAGTCTTGAGTGTCTGTGGAATATACCTGTAGTGAAATGAGGCAACCAGGTGCCACTAATTACCAGGTAGTGGGCATGAGCTTGTGTCAAGCCCACCTGTGCCTGATTAGGGCGGCCCCAACTGCGCATGAGCAGGACTGGGGGGGCCAATAAAAGGTGAGGCCTGAGGCACAGGCTCAGCTCACTCCTGATCTCACAACCTTGGCATTGCTTGGCTTTGTACTGCTTCTGTGAGCGCTGTGCTACCCTGGTTGTGCCACTGGAGCTTTGTCTCAGCACTGCGCTAACCTGGTTGCGCCACTAGAGCTCACCTGGGGCTGAGGCTCGAACTCACAGCCTCTGCATATACCTGTCCAAATTCAGTATTAGTTGCACTAAATGCTAACACACAGGTGTTCTTCTGTTCTCACATCAGGCCTGTGATGTATTCATAGCTGTTTTTCCTTTACATAGCTCTTTACATATCTTTACATATATAAGAGCTTACCAAGATGTGCTCTTTTGCCCATTTTGTCTGTCCAGAATGCAAGGTCTGCTACTTTCATAGTAGTTTACCTCTCAGCTCTGTAACTTGCATTACAGAAATGCATGCTTGGTAGAAGATCTGTTTAGCTTTCTTGGAATATTAAACTGTTCTCAGAATTGATTGAGACCATGCATTGAGTTGACAGTCAGATACTGATAATGGGGTGTAGAAAAGCACGACTCTGCTTGCTGAAAGTATCCAATGTACACAGACTAAGAATGTTAATTTGCAAATGCTGAAAGCATTAGTTGAAGCACTTTTACCAGCGCTAAAACAAAGCATTGGAATACAGCTCGTGTAAATGAATCCAGCTACTGATGGCAGACTGGATTTTAAAATAAAATCTGCATTGTAAAATAAAATGTTCTATCCATCTGTATTCTAAAAGTGTTACGAATGTGTATTCAAAATCTACTTGCCTGGTAAATATCTGTGAGTAGTTTACTTGTTTTGAAACCAATGCTGCTGTAGATTTTGTCTTGATTATGGTTCAGTTTTCATTATATTTCCAGGGAATAGAGAAGCTCTTGGGAATTCATAGTAATGTAATCCAAAACTGATAAGCAGTATTAAAAGCAAGGCATTGCTAATTTTATCCACAAGTAGAGAATACCACTGGGACTTGAACATCTAAAAATAGGTATTTGTAAGCTGTCAGGTAGAATGCTTTTTATGAATATTAAACTATGTATACAATTCTAGCTGACAAAGTTCTTTCATTGTTACTGCTTTACTATTTTGGACCCTTTTTAAAATGTCTCTGTCTCGTTTTTTGACCAGCTCTGAGACAGAGTAATAAATTTTAAAATTTTTAAAATGAAAACTGTAGGGTAAAATAAAGCCCCAACCTACAGAAAGGTGGCTGGACTGCTTTCCCTCCTCCCAGGAATAGCAAGTTACGTCATAAGAGATACTGAGGTGCTATACTTGAACCCTATCTTAAGGGCATTTACACAGGATTTAAAGCAAGGCCTCTCACCATTATTTAAATCACTGGGAATGAGGAAGTGAATCCAGGTGTGCTAGAGTCCATCTGGGCACAGGGAAGCTTGAGGTAAAGTCCAATGTCAGATTTGTGGATTAAGTTCTCTGCTTTTATTTAGTTTTCTGTCACTTAAAAGATTCAGAAAAATTGGGGAGTTTTGTTGGAAATTTGATTCATAGGTTCTTCACCCAGTGAACAAAAAAATAAACTTTGCCATAATATCTGTCTCTTTCCCTGTCTCTGCAACGAAGGCTTTTTTTTTTTTTCCTGGGCTATTTTAAAGAATGAAGTTTTCAGAAGACTGGAATTTTAAGACTGAACAAAACACTTTCATTTTAGGCAACAATAAAAAAACCTGTGACTTGAACTGTTACTATTGTCAGTTGCTTAGCTTCATTTTCTAAAGGGGTGACATATATAATATGATCATCCTTTCTCTTTCTACAAATCATTCCTTCTCCTTTATCCATTCACATTCACTAATCAAAGATTTCAATATAACTTTCTTCTACACTTCCTGATAATCAGCACCTCTATAAAAACTAAGAAAGCTCCAATGTATTGATTTGTCTAAGAAAAGGGATGCAAAACTCTCTACTCCATGGCAGCTAAAGCTAGTCTTTCTCCTGCCCTGCCTTTCTCCTGCCTTACCCAGTTCTTACTGACCTTGGCACCAGCACTGAGTTTTCCTCCTCCTAAGCTAATCTTATACCCCAGAGTATAAGTAACTTTTAATTTGCTGTGATCATGAAAGCATCTAACCAGACAGTCTGTTTCCCACGTGTGTGTCTTCAGACTGACCACAACATGTTGGTTCTTGCTTGGCTGAGGTACCCTTGCACAAGTGTGGCAGCCAGAGTTGCTGTGGTGGTGATGTGGGAATTCAGTCTTTGCTCATCCTTGTGCTTCCTGGCTCTGTAACTCAGCCTCACTAGATTTTCTACAGCAATGTGGAATAAAGCCAGATAGGTCGATATGAATGCAACTAAAGGTAAAAAGTAGCTGTTGTCATATCTGTAGAAGTAAAAGAGGATAATGTAAATGAAATTCATAGATAATACTAAAATTGGAGGTATGTCAGTCCCCTGAGAGCGTAGAAATATTATGACTTATTCATACAGTAATGCTAATGATATGTTTCACATTCATGTCAGCTGAGTTCAAGATCCCTAAGATTAGAAGTAACAGTTGCTCTGAAACTACAAAATGTTCAGTTAAAAAAAAAAAAAAAAAAAAGGTAGGGGGGCAAGGAAACGTCTGAGTGGAAACTTTGGAAAATATCAGGAGAAAGCTGACAAGAAGTAATTCTGTAAAATACAGCTGGTTAGGAGTTTGTGACCACAGGAATTGTGTATGTGCATGAAAGTAGCTGAGTTACTTATGAAACTATCAGATCACAGAGCAGGGAAGTAATCTCTCCCTGGGGTTCTGATGGTGCTGAATGTAACCATAGCTGGGTACTTGAGGAAGTGGTCAAATATTCTAAGCTTAGAGAAGAAATGTTTAAAGTTAGAGACCTAGAGTGTTTGACATATAAAATGTCGTGGAGTTTTTAATGTAAAAAAGTTACATAAGGAACAACGACTGATGAGATGTCTTTCTTAGTCTCAAATTGGCTGCAAGTGTTCCAAAATCAGCTCTGGTAATAGCAACAGGGGGATACTATTGTGAAAAACACTTCATAAGCCACTGACATTTTAAGCAGTTTGGACCTTATCCACAAAAGGTTTTACATTATTAACATACCTCACTTTCTAATGTGAATTACTAAAAAGGCTAATCCAGTGCTCAGTTCCTGCCTTATTCACCTACACCAGAGATAGTGTAGGGAGGGTGTGTGTATTGCACAGAAGACTTCCTTTCCAGTCTGTCTTTCAATCAGTATTTAACCATTTTCTAACGAAGTACAAGAGTTTTGGAGGTTCAGGTGAAATACATGTCAGGGCCTACCCAGAGAACTTCCTTCAGAGCATGTGACCCGGGTCCGACAGAGAAGGGAGGTGAATCCTGATCAGAGTTCCTACAGGAGCATCCTGGTCACTGAGTGTGGTTGGACTGGAGGAGCCGTGACTGGCTGCCACCGCCGCGTCCTGGAGCGGCTGGAGGTGCCTCCTTGGCTCCCGGCACCAAATGGCCCGAGACCCCATCCTACATGCTCCCGGCGGCCGCGGTGCGGTGCGGTGCGGTGCGCTCGGCCTCCCGGGGCCCGGCTCCACTAGGTGGCAGGATGCCGAAGAGCTTCGCGCTGCTGTCCTGGAGCCCGCCCGGGTATAGCCCTGCTTGTACGCATTGTCTGAAGACATGATAAAGTGCAGACAGTTTCCTGGAGTCCTGCCTGCCCAGTGTTTCGTATTGGTTTTGTCATTAGTAAAGCAGAATTGGGAAGGATCCGAAGGAGGTCTGAGATACAAAGGAGCCCGGTGCGCTGACAGGGCAAGAAGGCATCTCTCAGCTATCCACAATCTGCGAGGGAGAATTGTCAAGACAAAGATGAATTCTTTATGAAAACACAGTGGGGTATATCGAGAAGCAGTGAAATAAAAAATGCCTACAAAGTTTGCAAAGAGTAACAGCTGGTTAAATTGTATTGCAGTCTGTAAGCCCATAGAGAAGAACGTTTGCCTCCTTAAAAAGATAGTTTAGGGCAGAACAGCTGCAAACTTAGTGAAACCTTTTCCATCTATAATTTTTTTAAGTTGCAGAAGTGAAAAGAAACTGGAGTGTGTAAATATCACAATAAAGTAGTAACTAAAATCAAGTCTCCTACAGAATTAAATAGCAAGTTCTTATTGCTGCTTCTTGTCACTTTTGTTTTATTATTAAGCATGCTTTCTACTTTGTAGTTTGTGCAGCATCTGTAAAACACTTCAGAAACAGCTTCAGTGTTAAATCTGGATGATTGTGCTAAACTTCCTAAGGATATACCTTCAGTCCCATTCCTCTCGGTGCAGGTAGCTGTTTCTGGCAGGAAACTTGAAAAAGTGAATCAAGCCCTTCACATTTGCTCTACCCTCGGCTTTCCGTCCCCCTCTGCCCCAAGCCCCCTGAGCTGCTGCGCTGTCCCGCGGGACGGTGCTCACAATCAGGCTCGGGGAGGGTGGGGGAAAGGGTGGGGAGTTCGGGGGCTTCTGGCTCGGGTTTCGGGTGCCCATCCAAGCCAAACACCGTTAAATCTAACTTGGGTTCCCACGGGTCTCAGGGGGTTTGGGCTCAGGCAGCCAGTGGGCTGAGGTGGGCTCTGCGGTGGGGATCTGCGCGCGGGGAGGGGGAGGTTCGGGGGACACCGTGGCCCAGGAGGAGGGAGTTTCCCTGCTGCGCCGTCCCCGCTGCCCCGGAGCGGGGGAGAGGGTGGTTTGTCCCCCGCGGGCCCTAGTCGGGTAAAGGCATAGTGCTGGGGGCAGGTGGGGACCCTGCGTGGGGTGACTCGCGAGGCGGAGTCAGCTGACGGAGGTAAGGGGCTGGCCGAGAGCCGGCGGGAAGCTGGGCAGGAGGAGAGGGTGCGGGGGGAGTCGCGGGGCGCGCCCGGTGTGCGGTGCCGGGTGCGGCGGAGAGGCGGGGGAGGAGGCGGCGGCGCAAGCAAAGCGGGCCGGGCCCCCAGCCCTCCCGCTTTTGAACCTGGGCAAAGCAGAGGCGGGGAGAGGGGCAGGGGCAGGAGGCAGGCGGTGACATCAGAGCCGGCCGAGCGGATAAGGTGGGAGAGCCGCAGGAGCGGAGCGAGTGAGCGAAGCGTCAGCGTTTAGCGGCTGCCGCCAGTTCCCACCGCACCACACCGCGGCTCCAGGCACCATGCAGAGGTCCCCCCTGGAGAAGGCGAACATCTTCTCCAAACTTTTCTTCAGGTGGGAGCCCCGGCGCGGCGAGACACGTGCGGCCCGGGGCAGCGGGAGCGGCCAGGGGCGGGCAGCGGCGGTTCAAGGGGGCTCATCGGAGGCTCCTCTTTTCCCCCTACTTGGCAGAGAAGGGAGCCGAGCGCTGGGTGCCAATTAGAGCTGGAAAAGTCTGTGGGGAGAGCGGTGGGAGTCTTGCATGCTGCCTAACGATGGGATCTTTTTTTGTTGTTGTTGTTGCTGGGGTTTTAGCACAAGGAATGGGCTTTGTCTGTCAGGTGTCATAAACCCTCGCGGGACCCGAACAGATTAATTTATGACATAATTTGAGCAACCTTTGGTAAATTGCTCAACAAGTTAATTTGTTATTTCACTGTAAAACTGTGAGAACACGGCGGAGTAGAGGGGAGCAGAGGGGAAATGCTCTCAGACCTTCTGTTTGACTTTTCAGGTGTTCAGCTTAGTGTGTGAGTGTAATACAAGATCTTAGGGAAACAGTTCCTTGTGAGGCTTGGACGTGTTCTCTTACAAGTGAAGTCCCTGCTGCCTTCTCTTTCTCAGTACTTCAAATAAAAAGAGAAGGAGCCAATACCAGTGCCTGGGCACATTGTACTTTATTAGACAATATAGCAGCCTGAACATGTTTTACGTGACATTGCTAGAAAAGACACTACCAAATGGGAAGGGCAAATAATCTGTCTAGCTTCGGCCCACACACCAGCAGTTTTGCCAGGGTGCTGTTTCCCCTTTTTGTTACTTGAGGGTCTTTTGCACAGCAGGGACGGGAGGGAGGCAATCTTGTGTAAGGCATGAACATGGTGACGGAAATGGGAACATGTGGTTTAAAATCATCACATTGGCAGGAGGTCTCTGCCTGAGCAACTGTAGGCTTTTAGCTACTTTTTTGAGATAGCTTTCATTGTGAGCAGGTTGGTCTTTTGGAACTTTTAAAAAAAATTCTTAAGGGAAGTGAGTGTATGAATAACTCTATTTGCCCACCTTCCTCACTTGGGCTCATTTTAGGCAGATGCAATAACAGGGAAGGATCTCAAAAGTAACCTTTTCCTCAAGTTTTACAAATATGCAGGTAAAGGTGAGGATTCTAGAGGTGTCCTCCAGTGGTGCTGCAGTAGGAAAGAAGCCATTCTTGTTATTAAATGCTGTTAGAAAAAGTTAATGTGTATGATGGGTGTATAAGTCTTTACAAATTCTTCACAGAAGTAGCTTCAGTCAGGGCACCTGTCAAGTATAAGAAAAAAATCTCTAAGAAATAAGGCTGCATATTAACTTCCTTGCTCAAGGAGCTACTTGTTCTGTTATATTTTATTTATTTGTAAAGAGAGAGTAGTGTGCTCCTAGAATGTGGGATGCTGAAGGTGTCAAGAAAAAACACCAATCAGACAAAGCAAATACGCTTCTCATTTCTACCTTAGTTAAAATTTCCTTGGCTGAAGCCAGGTGCAGTTCATGCTCATTAAATGCATATTTAACCATCTCTGGGCCTACCCTGATTTTTTAAAAATCAAAGTGTTTAAGTCAATTAAATGAGTTTGAATCATGTTTATCATGCATGATACATTATTTTGTACTGACTATCTGAGAGTAAATGAAATGCTAATAAGTATATAAAAAGATGTTTACAATTAATATTGACTGCAGCAGTGACATTTCTTCACAAAACACTATGGTAACAGAAAAAATAAGGCTGTTAAAAAACTATTCAGTTCATTGGGGAGGAACGGCAAAAATTGTATATGTACATCTATAAAGTGTCTAATATGGTTCTAACACATAGGAATTATGTTTTTGTGAGCGCAAAAGTCTTGATTACTTGTGTTTTACCACATACATTTTGACTAACTTTGTTTTATCACAAATTTTATATGAACAGGTTACAAAAGTGAAAGCCACAATATAAGAAAATGTATTACATCCAAATTGGCAGTAGGGGTGTCTTTCTCTTAGAAATAAATAAAGAAATAAGGATTAAAACCCCAATACATTATGTATAGCAATGAAATATGTTAGCTCATTTTAAAATGCATTTGGTGTTCAAGGACTCCATCAGTTCCTGTTTCATCATTGATCAGGATCAATACCTAAAATTATTAACAGGTAAGATCATAGAGCAAAGATTTATCAAGGTGTAAGAGTTTCACAACACTTTGAAGCAGAGTATTTGTGATGAGCTTTACAAAGTCAGATGCACTTGCTTCATATCAGTAACTAGAGACCTGTCCACTCAACTGGAAACATTCACAAAGTGGTGATAAGTGGGAGAGATTGGAACAAGGTTTTCTAAGATGTCAGAATATTCTGTTAGCATTTTAACTGAGCCTGCACACATCATTGGTTTCCAATACTGATTGTATTTAGTAAAGCACTCCAGGATATGCCCATGTTTTAATTCATGCTTTACTTCCATGAAAACTTGTGAGAAAGAACTCAAGGATATGATATCTGAAACAAGAAGTCAGATCTTTTAATAAAATAAATACCAGACAAAAAGGTATGTGTGGAAAAAGAGTGGTTTTTCCAGTGATGATGAAATAGTTGCCTACTTATTGTCTTGTTTAAAGAAAATGGAATTTTATGCAGAAACAGTCAGATGGTCATATGCTTAACTTCATATTCATTGTGAAGCCTCACTCTTGTCTTTATAAGTTACTTTTGTTCATGGAGTTTTGCAAGGTCAAGGACATAAGTTTTATAGCTAATTACATCAGAGTCCTTTCAATAATCTAGTTTTTATTGTAGATAACTGAGGAAGTATTATGGTGTTATTAAGGCAAGTAATAAATTAATTGATTTTTAGCTGGATACTGGAACATGGAATTACTGCTGGAGTTTCAGAAATGGCAGCAACTTTGAGACAAGTCTGACTTTTTTTTTACAAGAAAACTCTTTAAGCATATCCTTTTGCTTTGATAAGTAGCAAAAGTGACACCTGTCTTGGGAGGACCGAGAAGTTCAGTGTCTGATTCATTATTAAATCCAAATGAGAAATGCAAACCAAGACAGCTTTTGTTCTATGTCTTCTCTTGTGCTCAGGCTCAGTCCATCAGAACTGCTCTAGTTGCTTTTTTCTTTCCCAACCAGAGAAAAAGTAAGCTGCCACCTTTTTTACAGCTGTCCAAGAATAATTTAACATGTAGTCAATTAATGCTGGATTCCTCCTGTGTGTATGCTGGGAGGGGTAGGAAAAGGAATTCAGGTCTACAACTCACCTCTCCTAGGCAGTAAGACCAGTGCTACCCGTGAATGGTAGCAAAGGTTCTGTACCCCTGGCTCAGCTAATCTTTTTAAAGCGTAAGACCAAAAGTGGTTCCGTAGCCTACATGATAAGAAACTTGTTTGCAAGTCTTGATTTCTGTTCCCAGTGCCCTTTTAATGAAGTTAACAGCCTTTAGGGTGGATAAGACAAGCCAGGACTTAAGTTTTGACAGTACCTAGCCCATGAGCTACAAGCATGGTTATTCTTTCATTCTTTCTGCATAATTCAGTCTTAATTGCAAGTTTGAGAGTGCCTTGACCAAGTTATTTTCTGGTTTGAAAAGTCATTTTCATGAGAATGGAACTAAAACTGGTGCTGCCCAAGGCAGTCCCTCCTCAGCCCTTGAACTGTGTATCTTAGGATTTAATACCAAGAGGTTTCTTAGAATTTTGACCTCTGAATAGAGAAGGATTTGTGTATTTTTTTTCCTGGAGAAGTTTGAGACTTAATGTGTATATTTATCCTCAAAACTTCCCCTGAAACTATCTTGAGTTCTTAAGAATCTCAGATATTGTATAGGAAGGTTAAAGACCTAATTCATGTCTATAAATTTCACTTCATAGGGCAGACATCTGGAAATCGTCATGTCAAGCATATATTTGGAGCATCCTCTATCAATGCCTAACTGGAGAATCTTGCTCAACTTTCCTCTCTGAGAAGGGAGCCTCTGTTTACTTTTGTAGCCATGAGCAGGTGGATTGAATTGCAGTGTTATGATGCCCTACGGCTGCAGGGACAGCTGATTTATACACTTAAAAGGCAAATTTATTTTAGTATATTCTTAAGGCCCTTTATGGGTCTAGTCCTGAGGACCTGCCTTTGTCTGATCCCAGGTAACCCTAAGTCCTGGCTGTTTGTGATAACCAAGCACAGATGCAGCCACAACATAGCCTCATGAGGCTGCCTGGTCATTTGTTGCCACAAGTGGTCCTTGGGGAGCAGCTGATCTGCCAGCCCTCCAGACCTGTCTGAAAGGGCAAACTTCTGGTGCATCTCAAAGCCAGCCTCCAGATGGTTGAAAGATGTGCATGCAAGTTTTGGACTATTTGGAAATTTGGCCTCTGTTAATATTTCCAAAGTAAAATATGTACCGTGTAGTGAACTGGAGAAAGGATGCTGAGATTCCTACTCTGAAATAATTTCAGCCACAGAAATACCTTCTCTAATAATAAGGCTAAATTTTGTTCTTGGTTCAGCCTGATGCTGCATGGTCTGACAAGCAGAAGTGCAAGTCCTGGATAGCACAGTGGCCTTATCTGGTTGCTTTCATAGAATCATGGAGTGGCTAGGGCTGGAAGGGGCCTCAAAGATCATCTAGTTCAATCAGCAGGGACACCTCCCAGTAGACCAGGTTGTTCAGAGCCCCATTTAACCTGGCCTTGAACACTTCCAGGGAGGGGGCAGCCAAGCTTCCTTGGGCAATCTGTTCCGTCATCTCACCGCCCTAACAGGAAAGGTTTTTTGATTTCTTTGGACCTCAGTTTTCTAAAGCACAGTAGCTGGTATCAAGTTGCATCTGAGTTTCTGAAATGCATGGGAAACTTGTTTTCCTCCTGCAAGAGGAAGACTTACTATCTTGATACTCAAATTTAAATCATCAAGCATTTAAAAGATTAGCAGACTTGTCTGTACCTTTCTATTCTCCTCCATGCTGGCTTGATTTTGGTGGGATAGAAAATAATCCATCCCAATGCTTGAATTCTTTTTTAATACTAAAGGCAATGACATGGAAAGAAGTCTGTATTAATAGGAACTTCTAAATGCCCTAACAGAAATTTTAAGTCTATTGTGCTGGGCACTGGAAAATATTTAATATGGAAGTCTGTTTTGAACATCTTAATGCCTAAGAAACACAAAGGATGGACTAAGAACAGAGTTCCTTATTAGTTCTGTAGAAAAGAAAGTATAGTGTACAAGGGTTTTGATTTATCCTGGGAACATGTGCTGGAGTCAGTGAAGCCTGCCTGACTTCTGTCTCCTGTCCAAGACTTCAATCACACAAGGGTATTTCTGGTGTGACAAAGTTATTTCTGGATATTTCTTCAGCAAACAATTATCAAATTTTTCATACCAAAGAGTCTCAGTGTCTGAACATCTGATTTTTTAAAAAAATATGCTAATTTTCAAACTGGTGAGAATAGTTTTATTCTCTTATTGCAGGAGAGTTCTACAGTTTGATGTTATTTTAATTTTATTCTTCTTTTTTACACCCCTGCTTTGCAGCACTTATGTAGATAGATTGATTGTGGGGGCAGTATGGTGACAACCTGACATCTGGGTAATGTCACATTATGTCTTTTAAAATAAGTCAAAGGTCAAATTGAATGTTGCATGTAAGATTCAGTGATACACATGAGGAAGGTTTGGAATGTAAACTTATGGATGCAGTGCAAGTGCCTTCCATGAGAGAGGAGGCTCACACCTGTGTGAGAGGAGCAAGGACTCACAGACAGCGATTATATCTATCACTCTTTCATATAATCAAAAGGATCTGCAGGAGCATTTTCATGGTCAGCAAGTAGCTAAACCAAGGCTACATTGTCATGGTGCTTCCAAAATTAGCAAGTAGCTTTTAAAGACCTTTTTTTGAAGTGGCATTGCTTTTCCCTTGAAACCAGAACCTTCCTGCCTGTCAGATGTAGGACAGCATCCTTCCTTCAGGAGGGGGTAGGTGGGAGAGGTGATTGATCCTGAAAGGCATTGATCCTGATGGCCTGTTGCAATATTAATTTTTTTGCAATGTTCCTTGTTCATTTTAAGTGTCTTTCAAAGGATTAGGAAAAATAAATATGCTTCTCTTATTCTTGCTATGGGATATATAACTGAAGAAAAGAGTGACAATGAAGAAACATTTGCTTCTAGCCAGCCTTGTTGTAGGTGCATCTCAAAAAGCATTTAGAGATTAGATAATAATCTAAGTGCAAAAACTGGGCATAAAATGTAAGCCCTCCCAAATAATTTCTGTGAAATAATCCTAATTAAGATTCACTATTGAAATCCTGGGGCTCCAACAGAACATGGACTATTCTTAAAATGGTGCTGATCACAGCTGGTGGCAGAGTTGATGATATTGCAGCTAAGTATTTCCATGTCAATTAATACCTCATGGTGAAGAATAGTTTAGTAGTGAAAAATTCAGATTTAAATTTTAGTGATCTGGGTAAAAAAATCCCAACATTTACCTTTCATTGTTGAAGCTCCACAACAGTTATGTGTAAATATTAAGCTCAGAGTGTGGCACTTATTTGTCCTTAAGGGGAAAAATGCTAAAGGTTTACTTTTGTTTTCAGAATAACCTGCCATTTCAGAATGTTACTGTTTAAAACAAAGTAACTGCAACTTTACCATGTTGAGGGTAACCAAGGTACAAGAATTAGTCCCTTGACTTGTCCCATATTTTAGCAAGGATCATGCAGAGCTAGAGTCACCTTGATGGCTGCATTGCAGGATGCTTGGAGAAGGCTGGTGATGCAAACATTCTTCTGGAGAAACATTTTGAGTGTAGTAGAGCTGCCACCTCCACTATAAAGTAAGCAACAGTTTTCAATTTGCTCTGTTGCCAGAGTGATGGATGTCTTCTAGGAGAGGATGAGAGTGCAGATCCTCTTGTATAATCCAATCTGATTTGACTCTGGGAATGTCTGTGATCTATGTGATACTTCAGTCTTTTACTGCAGTTGGTAGGAATTCATGGCTCTAACTTGCAAAACTTAGGTTCCAAAGCATCATAATAATGGTTTAATTTTTTTTCTTTTTCTTCCAATAATTGTTAAAGATGGAATAAGAAAAGCCAGAGGCAGTTTCCTCCATCAAGATTAGTCCAAGTCCCTTAGGAGCTGCAGGCACTTTCCCTGACTGTATTAAGGACACGTAGGAATGACTTGTAAGAGAAGGAAGTGATGTCATGGTCACCTTTGTGCTGCTCAGTAGATATTGCCATGGTGGCAATAAGGCACATAAGGCACCTGTGGAAATGGTACAAGCCTGATCAGGGACCCTTGCAGAGAGCTGCTCTGCATTCCAGGTCTGGCATAGCCCAACTGCTCTGCAACTGTCCCAATGCCTTGAGAGTCTCAGTTGGGAGGGTCTGGTGGAATCCCTGTGCCTGGGTGAAAGATCTGGGCGGTTAGCATAGCAACACAAAGGCTCTTTCTGTCTTTGGTGACATGCAAAGCTTGTCACTTAAGGGAGAGTCAAATCCTATTGACAAGTTAGCAGTCTGTGTTAATACTCTGGAAAGCTGAAGACATCTGTCCTAGTGGTACAATTTGCTGGAGTAGGATGAGGCTAAACATGCTGGAGAAAGAAAGAGCTGTAGTAAGAAATCTATTATATATTGTTAAAGTGACTGATAATGAAATAAGGATTAGAAATCTTAAAAAAAGAGAAGTTGAAGTGGTATGTTATGTATATGATATTTACGTATCACGGTCATAAGGAATTTTTATGCTACCAGGCAATTAATAATAGAGGTGGAACTTGTTTTCCTTCTTTTCTTCTTTTCTTCTTTCCTACTGCACAATCTTGAAAGTTGTCTCCTGCTGAGCTTCCTGTGTGTGTATCTGTAATAACATTCTTAGTTAGTGGCAAAACTCTGACAGCACTACAGTTTTCTCTGTGGAAGAGTTCATTAAATGCCAGCCAGTAATCCGGTGGCATTTGCTAACCTAATGCTGCAAAGCCAATCTGTTTCCCTTCCTTCTTGCTCTCTTCCTTTTCAAAGACATTTCTCATTCTCAGCAACCACAAGAAGTAAAAAACCTCAGAATTAACTCTGGCAAATTGTTAATTGTTTCTATTAGGCAAAAAGAAAAAAAAAAAAAAGTAAGCAAGCACTGACAAACTCTGATTAAGCTGCTTTACCTGTGGTAAAGAAACATTGATAACTAGATATTAAATTGCCAGTTAAGTAAATGTGTAGTCCCTTTTGTATTTCAAATTTTTGCAAAGAATGCACAGTATCATGGTAACCTGGATGCTATTGGAGTTTTCAGAGATGTTCATGTGTTACAGGTCTAGGATATTCCTTTTCATAAAATATATATGCTGCCTCCCACAGTTCTTGGCAGCACAACTCAGACATGCCTTCATTCAAACAGCACGTGACATCCAACTCCTCCCACAGGTACCATTCCAACCCAAAACCACTTGGCATACCTCTCAAATTGGACAGATGTAGTGAGGGTGGGACTTCTGATCAAGTCCAGTGCAGATGGGAGGCAAACATCTCCCAGTGCAGTCCCTGCCATCAGCCTGTGACAGGCACCTGGCTGCAGAGTAGGAAGTGCCTGGGGTAAGGTGTCAGAACTGCTCCTTTAGCTTGGCTGGAGCAGTTAATCTACCATAGTAGTAGCTACTCAGTTGAGCAGATATGAGGATAGGGACTGCATTGGGAGAAGAGCATCGTTTAGGGATCACAAAATTTAGTTGGTGCTTATAAGTGCACCCAGTTAAGCACCAAGTAGAACAAGAAACATTTCTAGGAGTACAGTAGATCTGCTAAGCGTGCTGCCATCTTCAAATGATATGAGAGCCACTGTACTTGCTTTTTAAATTCAGTTATGTTTTTTTACTTCAGAGAGTAGCAAAATGCAAGAGTAGGTGCTAATCAAAAGTGTAAATAAAATAGAATATCTGGAGGGAAACAGTGCAATGAAAAATGCTTTAGCAAAACATATGGTCCGAAACTGTAAAGTGTTTCTCTTTTGTCAAGGCAAATTGGAAACCCCTTATCGCAGTCTCAAAGTGTGCTAAGGTGTTTTTGCACTTGTGTAGCTTCTTTTTCTTTTACCTTAGTATCCTAAGAGTAACCTTTTTGTACCAACGGAGGCTGCAGATGAGAATGGGGATTACTTGGCGTGTATGATACATGTTCTTACAGGCATACAGATAAGCATCTCCAATCAGCTCTTTGCATTTTCTGAGTGACCATGGGAAGCATTAGTGCATTCTTTTTGCAATTTTGTTAACTGTTGTCTATAAAGACAACTAAACAAAAATTCTTAAATAATTGAGGTTTTGCAGTTTATAACTTTTATCATAATCAGAAATCATATGTGTTCTGGTGCTTTGTTCCATTTTGTTTTGTTTTTACGAACCATGTTTACATATTGCATGACAGCAAACAACCACAACCTTTTGCAAGCATTTTGATTTTTAAAGGAAATGTTTTTAACAAGAGCAGAAAAGCAGAAACTCAGCTTCAAAATACACCATTAGCTTTTATAAGTACTTGTTTATGTTTTGTTTTAGTCTTGCACTTTAAAAAGATTTCCAAACAGAATCTTCTGCAAAATTTTGCTCAGGTTGGTAATTGGGGATCTGTAGGCCTTATAAAGATCTACTCTGAAGAGTAGCCATGCTAGAGTTTTTTCCTGCTTTACTGTAATTCAGCATGCCTTTTAGATTGGTATTAAATTTTTAAACATGACATTTGAAAAAAGAAATGCAAAATTTTTACATATGCTGGATGCAATGAAGATCTTGTGAGTCCTGTGAAAGATTTGTGTGTTGTTTAGTGCATACTGCAATGTAAGCTGTCAAAGGAACACTGAAGCTATAGCAAGATTTTCATGTCTTATAGGAATGAAACTTATACATCCAGTTTACTACAGTTTTGATTTATTATTAATTTAAAAGGCCATAGCACATATTAGGAAATAAAGTACTGAGGTCCCAGTCTAATGAGACTTCACTTCTTTGGTCCTGACTAAAACCGAAGTTGCAGCTTCATCCCACCCCTGATCTGGTAAAATATTCAGAGTGAGACAATGCAACTCTAGAGTTAACCTCAGAAACTTGTGTTTTGTAACTATTTTTTTTTTCTGCTTAGATGGACAAAACCCATTTTGAAAAAGGGTTACAGACGACGGTTGGAGCTGTCAGATATTTATCAAATCCCTTCTGCGGACTCTGCTGATAATCTTTCTGAAAAACTAGAAAGGTATGAAAGAGCAGTGAAGCAACTTTGTTTCAGAAATCACATTTCACTTTTCCTTAAAAAAATATTGGATAAAACGTTAAAATAGCATTGGGTGCAACCTGGCTGCATCCATTGAATGGCTGACTTGTGTCCTCACACAGCACACTGCTGTCCTTCTGAGCTGATGGGAATCTGTGGTACAGATGTATCACCTGGGTGCTCTAAATCACTATATTGAGGTACCTGTGACATCTGCCTGTTGACTGGTGAGGCTAGTCTCACAGTTTCAATGTTAATTCCCTATTCAGCTCTTCTTTCTTCTCCCCAAGTCTCTTTGTAAAACCTTTTTTAGTTTTTTCCTCAACTAAATAACCTTCTTAACTTCCTTTGATACTGTGATTGAAAGACTAATTCCAGAAATCATACCCTGACTTTCCTCATTTAGACTTCCTCTCTTCTCTCAGTGGGTCCTAATTCAGAAACAGAATTGGGATGAACTCTGACAGGTAATTTCAAACTCTCTCCTCAGTTCCTGCTGTAGCTTTCCCTGGTGTGCTGGGGCAGTTCAGGTCTGCACTGGTGTGCCAATCCAATTAAATTTAATTGTTGTGTGATATACCTGTTCAAAATTTGTGGCAAGTATTGAGAACATCACTACACTTAATGCATTTTAATAGTTTAGAAATTGAGTATTATGATTATTTAATATTCTCTTGAAAAATGGAGAAAAGAGCTGAGTAAATTCTTAGGAGTAATTTAATCTTTGAGTTGAACTTTGACTAAACCAATCCTTTCTGTGTATAGCATTGCTTCTGATTAGCAACTTATTATGGAATTGAAAATTATTTCCCACAGGTTAAAAATGAGGCTGTCACATTTTTTATGTTGGTGTTGTCTTTTTTGCAGATTGGATGAACTCCAAAATGTTCATTTACCCATTATTTTTGCTTTGCTCTTAAGTACAGCAGGCCTCTTTCAAACATACAGTACGACCTTTTCATGAATGAATTCCCTGCGGGTGATGGATGGCTGAGTATTTAAAACTGCCAAATATGTGGCTGAACAAGGTTTGAACTTTTATTGATCTATCAGATCAATGAATGTAAGGTCTTTGGGGTCTCTCCAAAGTTTGCTTTCATTAATCACTTTAGCTAAATCTCCTTGGATATAGTGGAGGAACCGAGGTGTGTTAGAGCTGCATTCCCATCTGTTTGCTCACTCAACTTAATGGTCTTATTTTTTGGTTCCCTTTCAGAGAGTGGGATAGAGAGCTGGCAACTTCAAAGAAAAAACCCAAACTTATTAATGCTCTACGGCGATGCTTTTTCTGGAAATTTATGTTCTATGGACTAATATTATATTTAGGGGTAAGGTTTGTTCTTCTCTTCAGTAAACTTTTAGTGTTCCGTAAATAGATCCAAGTTTCCAGGAATGCTAAATTAATGAAGAATCCTGTTAATAACTGCAGATTTTGCTTTATGCATGGTTTATAGAGATGATAAATATTGAGAGATACTCAAGAACCTTTGTAAAAAAATAAGTTTCTAACAAAATGTTAATAACTTTAAACCATATATTTCAAAATTACTTATATGTATGTCATGCTAGAGTCATATACTTCTCCATATTCAACTAAGGCAATTATTTTCTCATGTTTCTAAAGAGTTTTTTACCCTTAGATTAAAACAAATGGTAGTGCAATTTCATATGATTTGGTCAATTTTGTCAAAGTTACTATCAGTCAGATTCATAGTTAAATGGTCTATTCAGCTTTATGTACACAGTAAATAAGTTGTCTTCATTTTTGGGTGCAGTGCTGCATAAATAACCATGTGAAGTATGTTTGGATCTTCGTGGTGTTAGAGAGTATGATCAAGACCTCGATGTGAATGTCTGAACTGATTATGTCTATTACCTTTCCAGCATTTTAATGAGGATTACCCTGATTTAAAATGCCACCTGTCTGACAATCCTGTCGCTGGGGAAAACAGTTTATTATTAAACATGTCTCACCAGGCATGTTGGGTAGCTAACAGTAATTCTGAAAATTACTGTTAATCAATATGCACATAAACATCCATGCTATTTTCAAGTTTACTGCAATGTACTGCAAAGCGTGATATTAAATTCCGTGGTTCTCTGTTCAAGATAACATGGTATCAGAAACTGCAGCTACAAGAGCCAAAGTTGCCTAAAGTTGGCAGATGTAGTCATAGTCAGTGTTTTTAGATTTGAGATAGATATATTTTTTAAGACAGTTTTTGGTTTTGGAAGGTTGATACAGAAGGAAACTAATTCCATTGGTGTTAGTGTTGAATGTGATCTAGTTTAGTTGTAGTTTCAAGATCATGGATTGGACAGAAGAGAAGGGGAAGGGAAATTCATGGAAAATCACCCACAAATCTCTCTGAAGTTTACATTGCTTCCTATAGACACAAATTGTCTCATTTCTTTGAACTTTCTATTGAGTGTCCCAAGAAACTATTCTAAGAGCAGAACTGCTCTACAGCAGAGTTACAGAAATGGTAACTTTCATGGCTACTGGAATGACTCCTCTGCCAGGCAGAAAAGTGAGAGTGATGTGGAGAGTTGCTACCACAACATGAATTTTGCTACTGCAGAAGGGAACTTTCAAGCTCAGTAGATCTTTAAGTAGGTAGAAGAGGAAAGCTCATAATTTGCTCTATGGCAGCTATGCCATATGTATGCTAAGTGAAATTGTGCCAACACCTATACCCTCAAGTTTTAATAATTTTGTATAAAGCACTTGAAACATAAATAAGAATATCCTGAAAACTAAAATCCTTAAATACCTGCACACTTTTCAGCGTTAAAAGGGAACTTTTTAAGTGTGAAAAGATTTAATGCATCAGCCAGTCAAAGAGAGGTTTTTCAGGTTAAGCATCAGATTTGGAGCCTGACTTCTGTTTGTTTTATGCTGGAACTGTTCTGCCCCAATAAACTTCCATGAAGTCCCTCCTGTTTATAGCTACATGAAAGACAGGCTGATCTTGCAATTTACAAAGTACATAAATTTATTTAGGGTCCTGGGATTAAAATCCTGTAAAATATTCATAAGAGTATTGATTTGGACTGCTAATGATGCGAATATTCTGGATTAGATCACAGTTGATTTGATTTGGATAATTAAAAATGGACCACGATTTCACTTCAGAATGGATTTTCCCCTAAGAACTACGAAGGAACTGTCTGCTTCTTTCTCTCTCATAACACCATGTCTAGGGAGAATGAGTATCAGTAATAGAATGAGAAAGTCACAAAGTAAAAATGTCTCAAAGAAATAGGAAGAAATTCTCTAAAGAAAACAGAAATGACTTTCTTTAAAATACACCATTCACATTCCTTTTACTCTAGAAAAAATTAGGAATGTAATTTAGTCTGTCATGCTGCTTCATGGATTCAAAATAAAAAAACCCTATAGACCTTAATTTTTTGCATTCACGTTTAGACTGCCCCCAGATGTAGTTCATAAAGAACAACTCTCAAATTTCTCAGCATCAAGGCTTGATTTTAAAAATAAAACCTAAACAGAAAAAGTTCTTTATATTTTATCTTTTTCCTTCTTTCCTTTGGATAGTTATACTCATGCACATGTATGTCAATTCTGATTAAAAGTAGAGGAATCAAGCCTACTTTTTTCCCCTCCCAGTTTAAGTCTCTCTAACTTACAGGACTCTTGTCAATAGTGGGGAGCCTAAGAGCTCCTTACTGCCACTTGCCTTCAGTCTGAGGTAAGCAGTGCTGCAGAGAGGGTTCAGAGAGACTGCCATGCTTGCCTTCTGCGACACATTGCTCCAGAAGGAGAAAGGAGAGGAGATGATGGTTACAGAGCTGTCTGTGCCCACTCTGGAGGGCTTTTCTGTGTCAGAGGATGGGCTGTTTGCTGAGTGGGGCTGGTGGGTGAAGAGGTGGCTGGAGTTGCTGAGTCAATTATTTGTACAGGTAGAGCAGTTAATCGTGACACTGAACAGGGTCTCTTGGTATCTATGGGGCTGTGTGATAACTCTTCTGTCTACGCTCTTTCACCTTGTTTCCTGGCTTCTCTGGGACAAGACCCTTTCTTTTTGGTTTCCTACATGTTTCTGTCTTTTATTTACTTCTGCAGTCTCATCACTGGCTTTCAATATTTAACATTTTTCCTCACCAAGCCAGCAGCTTCTTTTTCATGTCAAGTTTGTATTTAAAAAACATTCACAGCGGACAGCAAGTCTACAAATTCAGCCTACCGTATACTATTAGAGGTGTTCCTGCAGAGTATGCCAGCCCAAACTATTGCAGTACTGCATTCCTGTTAAAAGTTAAGCCATGTCTGAGGGCTTTTGCAGGCAGTTTTGAGGATGTCCTGGTTTGGGCCAGGATAAAGGTAATTTTCTGTCTTGTAATTTTGCTTTTGTAAGTATCTGCACTTCCTTTCCCAGAGTGAAGGCAAATTAATTGTGTGTGGACATGCACCTGTGGGACTGTGCAGGGTTGATTTCTTCATGCAGGTTTTTAAAATGGAGCTCAGTTTTAGACCAGCTGAGGATAGAACAGGACTCCACGATTTTTAAATTATATTCTTTGTTTTTGTTGTTGTTTTGTTATAGTATTTTTTTGTTATTCTTTAAAAAATCAAACATTTATGCAATTCAGGACACAGGAAACAGAACCTGCACCTTTCACAATCAACATGGAGAGATTAAATCTTAGTTTAAAATCTTGATTCCATTATCATTAGTCTTCATTTTATTGAATGCTGTAAGAGGGAAAACTCATTGCTAAATCTGCTGGTATTCTTTTCAGGCCCTGCTCACGGAAATTAATGGGAGCTTTGCCATAAATTTGAATGGGGACAGGATGTTGTGCCGTATTGGCATAGGTGCAACTAAGTTGTGTGTTCTTTTGAACTTCACTTTCCTTTCAGCTCTTCTCTTGTCTAAGCCTTGAGCTGTTTTCACAGCACCTTTCTGGGAGTGTGGTGTAAACTCTGTTCTCCTCCCTGCTGTTTGTGTAGTTATTGCAACTAACATCACAGCTTTGCTCTCATTAGGTCTGGTGGTTTCTCCATCTCTCCCTTTACCCTGACATGCCGTAGGCAGTGATGTTATTGCAGGGTGGACACTGGCAATCTGACCCCCTGGAGTGCTGCTCTCCCTTATAACAGTGTTTGTGAGGCACGTTGAGTTACTGCACATCATGAATCTGCTCCCCTGCTGTTTGAAACAGCTCTCATGCTTCACCTCATCAGCAGATGTGTTTTGCAATTTGAAGAAAATGTGGTATGACAGTGCAACCAAGATCTTGCTTTATTAGCATGCTACCAGTGAGCAAATTGGGTACTTTGCTGTGAGGATCAGTTTCACTTTACTTACTTTTTGATCTTATAATGAATATGTATATTTCTACTCAGTCACAGCAGCTGCTAACTTAAAAATGGTTTTAGTGTCATGTCCCAGAGGACCCTAATGAGGATTTCCTGAAGTTCTCGCATATAGGTCACGGGTGTGAGTGAGGAGGCAGGGAAGGATATGAAAGTCCTGAAGCACTTCTTGGGCATATGCCAAAACAGAGATGTGCATTATTGTCTTCAAAGGCAGAGTGATTGAGCATATGGGGGGTACATGTAACATAAAAGTTCTCATTGTGTAAGAATAGCCATACCAGGTCAGATTAGCATAGTATTCTCTGTTGTACTCTCATTTCTCTTCAGATCTTTGCTGTTTTAATTAATATTTCTGTGAAGGAGAAGTTTCTGAGATTCTCAATGGCCTGGGATAAATGCAGAGGGAAAAGCAAAGGACAGGAGAAGGAAAAAGATGACTTTTGAACACTGGATTTTCTGTTAGGTGCACAGGTCATTGCCAGGTCATTCTAGTCCATTTGATTGTTCATATTTCCATCAGTGGGTAATTTTGAGTTTACAAGGGGAAAAATGAAAAACAAGCAGATCTGCTTTCATTTGTATGTAGACTAGATAATAACACCTTTGGTAAGTAAGCTGATAATTCACCACTGGCAAAACAATGGATTTTTGTGCCCCATGAGACAGCAAATCATCTGACTTATTTCCAGCCATTATTCTACCCTTAGACTGCAAATCACCTTTTTTTTGACCGAGCTAGGCATGTATGCCTTTATAGTCACAACAAACAGAGCATCAGTGTGGCATTTTCACTAGAATAAGAGTAAATAATAATTTTAAAATCTTGCTATTTTAAGCCCTATATGAAATCTTATCTTGGAATCTCTGAGAATATGAAAGCATTACATTGTCCTTGAGAGGTGACTGTTTTGTGTTTTGTGAGTTTTGGGGAGTTTTGATTTGCCACTTTGGGATGCATATGGTCTAAGCACAGCTGCCTTGGGTCATGTGTGTTTTAATAAACACTCCTCCCTTTGCTTGCTAATAACACAGAAGTCTTTGTCAAAGGTGGCTCCAGGTTTACAGCATTTGTGTTAGGGCAGAATTGTGCTTAATTTGGGAAAAGTAGTGCATTGCATAGGTATGCTGTTTGACATTTAAGATTTCGTATCTTCTGTGGAAAAAGGGAGTGGTGAATATCAGCTGCTCCAACATGCTATTCAAAAGGTGTTACAGTACAGGTTGTAGAAGTACTTGGGATTGCTCTTGTGTTAGAGATTAAAAGGAGTCCAAAGGAGAAGGAAAAAAATTAAAGGGGATTTACCCAATTCTCTGGTGGTCTGTGTGGTTTTCAGCTGGAAGGCAATACTAATCACTTTTTAACAGATTTTAACACGTCCGCACAAAAAAGGATTCAGTAATTTCATGATGGTTTTGAAGTATGAGATGTTTTCTGCTGAGACATATCAGAAGGAAGGCTAAGGAGACATCCATAAAAGTTCTTAGCACTAAGCAGTTTTGGAATGAATGTAGCAATGAAGCAAAGGAGCACATACATACTTCATACTGTTCAGAAGCTCATGCAGAAGACAAAGCAAATTTTAGACTGATAAAAATTTTAGACTGATATTTGCAGTTCTTGGAAGGACTGAGGAAGGAAAGAGTGGGAAAGAGGTAGAGATTGTGAAGGATGAGGATTATAGGAGATGAGGATTACAGGAATGTATAAGAATGATGGAGCTGTGAAAGGAAATGAAAGGCAAAGTTGAGGAAATGCTAGTGGAGTTTAATTACAACAGAAAAGGAGTCTGAGGACGAATATAATAGGATGCTAAAGTAAAGTCAGGACTATAACAGATCATTTTGGTAACTTGCATTTTAGCTATTTGGTACTGCCTGTTTTTCCTCTCTTGTTCTGGATCTCTACCATGATTCTCATCCCAGGATGGGTAGTGTTGGGGCAGCCAATGCAGGAGGGACTGATTTATCTCTGGGGCATTTATTGAACTTGCCATAAACTTATCATTTAAACCCCCTCATCCTGTTTTTCTTAGAACTCTGAACACAGTGTCTAGAACCAGTGTTGGGCTGGTTGATCCAAATTGTTTATACTTTTATCCTGCTGGTATTTCCATTTATTTTATATTTTATCTAAATCTTCACTGTGTTGTTCTATTGGTGTTCATTTCAGGCACTCTGAGTCTTCCTGTGTTGTGGAAGTGCAGTAAAGTGCAGTAAGAAATGTTTCCTAGGGGGCAAACCAGAGATCCAGCCTGCTAAACTGGATTCAGTCATATGATGTGGCTAATCCATTAAAACTCTGAAAAGTAAATGTGGAAGCTAATCTCAGTTGTCACTTTTGTAGAAAACAGTCAAACAAAATTTACAAGCCAGTTTTGCTTTGGTGGAGTTGCAGGAGCATCACAGATTAAGACAGAAGTTAATTGTCTGTTCTCCTGTGCAATTACTGCAACTTTCTGTGGTTTGCACAACAAACAGGCCTGGCTTCCTTATTTAAGATAAAAAGCTGTAATTCTCAGTTGGTAGGGCTTGAAATTAAAATGCTACGCGTTTTGGAACAAATAAACAAACCACTGACCAGAAGTATTTTTCTCTTGTTCTCATCTGCAGGAAGTCACCAAATCTGTGCAACCCTTGCTGTTGGGAAGAATAATAGCTTCCTATGATCCTGACAACTCTGATGAAAGATCTATAGCCTACTACCTGGGCATTGGCTTGTGCCTTCTCTTCCTTGTGAGAACACTACTCATACACCCTGCTGTATTTGGTCTTCATCATATAGGAATGCAAATGAGGATAGCTATGTTTAGCTTGATTTATAAGAAGGTAAGTGTTTCATTTACACTCAAAGCCAAACCAATGTCTGTAATCTATGTAACTTTAAGGACTCTTTGTTGAAAGTTTAATAGTCTTGTTCGCCAAGGTTCACTAAACACGCAGTAGAAAAATGAGGCTCACATCAGTTTCTGAGAGCTCTCCATTTCCTAAGTTCAAAAAATTAAATACTCTTCTACTGCTACTTTGACTGAAGTCAGTCTCTGTGTGAGTTCAGGCTTGCTGGGTATGTGGTGAGATGCTTTAATTGTTCTACCACTGTGGCTGTGTTACACACGTGTATTGCAAAGGGAGAATAACACATGATGGTGACAAAGGGATATTTTGAAAAGAGTATTAGAGGTGAAGACTTAATTAATAGATATAACATTGAAGGGACTGAGTTTGAATTACATTGTTTGAGAACTCTAGATACTGCTGCATCACATGGTCACAAATCCAAAGATTTTAAAAGGTGTTTGGCTTTCCCCATATGGAAAGCAGCTAATTTAAAAGAACATTTTAGTTAGTTTAGTATAAAGCTCACATCTTTCAAAAATATTTGTCAAAATAGGCACAGCAGGAGATTTTTGAGGATGCACAGCATGACACAGCATGCATGCTTAATTAAAACTTGCATTTGCATATATATATACACACACATAAAATATGCAATAGAAAGCAAGGACTAAGTCAATAAATCAATATTTGTAAAGCAATTTAATGACTATATTAAATTCAAGAGACATAAATAAAAAGTTTAATGAGACTTTCTTTGTAACATAAACAGATAAGTGAATTGCTATTTATACTACTGTACCAACACCTGCTATTTTTATCTGTATTTATTCTGTTTTATGGGGATGAGTTACATGGCTAGTTTGTTTTTCTTTTACAGATCTTAAAACTGTCAAGCAGGGTTCTAGATAAAATAAGTACTGGACAACTGGTCAGTCTTCTTTCCAACAATCTGAACAAATTTGATGAGGTATGTCATCAGTTGTTGAATCCACCAAGTACAAATAGAATACTTCAAGCTGTTCATGACAAGTATTAAGAAAGGAAGAAGCATAAATGGCAGATTGCACTGAGTGCTCATTGTATATATAAAATGAATCACTACTGTCAGAAAATATGTTGGCACATGGTCATGGAAATGTTTGTTCTGATACTTACAACATCCTTTGTTTCCTATGCTTCTTAGTAGAGGAAACCTAAAAAACCAAGTATAACATAAAATATGCTCGTTCTGCAGTCCAGTGAGAACCTGCCAGGAAACCTCTGGGTTTTGGAGTTGGTTTCATAAAGGTCAGAACTTGCTCAATCCTTCCATCTTCTGTTCCTGAGGCACCTTACCTTTTTAATGAGGTGATCCAGTCTGTTTGTGACATTGAACAAGCAATGATGTTCAGTATCCTGTTGCTATTACCCATGCTCCTAAAAGTCCTGTGTAACTGTTATGTGAGACCTTATTAGGAATCATTCCCAACACAGACAGTGCTTCCAGAGTGTCTTTTAAAAACTGCTCTTTCATGAAGGACACAGAGGGAAATCCCTGCTAATGGATTTGGAGACTGGAGACTCTCAACTTCTGTTCAGTGTGTTGACCCCTCTGCAGCCTGATCACAGGATTCCAAAACTACCCAATGTGAAGTTGCATGACTGTAGTAGGCAGCAATCTTTTAAAAATTGATTGTGTTCATACAACAGTCACCCCTTCACCAAAATAATATTTGCCTCCTGTACCAGATTAAATCACGGTCAGAAGATTTTTTCTCTGTATTTACTAGTATTGGATGTCAAATTCTCTTCCTTTTTACAAAGCCAAGATTTTTCTTTGTTTATATACACAGTGGAGATTTACCTGCAGTCTGAATTTTGCCTTACAAAAATCAAATTTAGTTTAGGTCTGGAATGTATATATATTTCTGTCATCATAATTAATACCCAGAATGCTATGTGCTCAGGATCACAAATCCTCCTTTATGAACTTGTTTTACTACTGGAAATACTTGTATCATTCTTCATTACATTTTTCAAAGTGTCACTTTAATAATGTCTTCCTTCTCATGCAGCTTTCAGAACACATCTGTAACTTGTATTGTTATTATTTCCTTCTTTGTCTTCCACCAGGGTCTTGCTCTGGCTCATTTTGTATGGATAGCACCTTTACAAGTGGCACTGCTGATGGGACTGCTCTGGGATATGTTAGAAGCTTCTGCATTTTCTGGACTTGCTTTTCTAATAGTCTTGGCCTTCTTCCAAGCCTGGCTGGGACAAATGATGATGAAATACAGGTGACCAGACTGTTTAAAAGTATTTCTATATGTTTTCCTGAAACATGTTGGTTTAAGAAGTTTATACCACTTGGGTAAGGGTTTCTGGTTATGACATTGTTACAAAAGAGGAGTCTAAAGAGTGTTGGCAGTATTAGGAAAGTCACAGACAAGCCTTTACTTACTTAGCAGCAGCTGTCTCAATGTAACAAAATGAAAGGTCTAACATGCAGTGAATAGTCATAGTGCTTTGTAGGATTAAAACTCTTTGTTAATGATTTGATTTATTGTTTTCAGAGTTTCTATTTTCTCCTTATTAAAGCAGTTACTAGATTTCTAGTAATTCTTTTCACATTCTTCATACTTCTGCTAAAATAAACATTTTAAGCACAGGTATATATGGAAAGTGTTTCCTTGAGATATAGAAACTAACAGGATGAAAAAGATGAAGATCTACCTACTGCCTTTTTACTTTGTAGGAATAAGAGGGCAGGAAAGATCAACGAGAGGCTTGTCATCACCTCAGAAATAATTGAAAACATACAGTCAGTTAAAGCCTATTGTTGGGAAGATGCAATGGAAAAAATGATTGAAAGCATCCGTGAGTAAGTGTTCTCATTTGTTAGTCAAATTTTTTATGTGCTTAGAAAAAAAATAAATTAGATGGCTATGAACACCATCTGTGATCTTGTTAGTTAGGAAATAAAGCACACAAATATTAATCCTCCACACACTAACTGACTGTGCATTCCCACACTGCAGCTTGGATTCTTTTCCAATTTGTCAAGCTCACTCTGAAGGTGGGATTTTTTATTTCTTTATTTGCTTCCTCATGTGTTATAATGATATTTCAGTGGTTAGTGTGCGCAGGTAAAACAATTGTGGCATCTGTGTTTGTTTCTGGCCAACCCTATCCTCATCTTACAATAAAAAGCCCTTTTGTGATGGTTACTTAAGGCTTTATAGACTTTCCTATTCTGTGGTTGAGGAAACAGTGTGAGTCCTCTGCAGCCATTTTCTGAGAAATGCAATAAAGCCAGTTTTAAATGTTATGTGGAATCTGGAAGGATTGAAGTAGTGCAGCTTCATGTATTCACCCTTCACAATTATATTAACATTTACTGTCTATAGGTAGTCTTGTGTAATGCTTATCTCTTCAATTAATATGGAGATAGTACTGGAACTACCAGACCTGAGGGAGAAAGGAGGTAAAAAAGCTAACCTAGTTAGCTGAGAACTATGAAAAGGGGATCTTTATTACCAACAGGGAGTCCTGGCAGAGTAGAGAAGTGACATAATGATTGAGAGGTGATACTGCACTAAAGCTGTGCAGTCCTGTGTGTTTGTTTAGTTTTTTTACAGAGGATTAAAAATCTGTGCCAGGTGTGTGATTGGTAAAATAAAAGAAATATAAGTGTCATATTTTCATGCAAATAAAAGATGAAACCATATTATTACACAAACAGTTCTTGTTCAGCTGCTTTCTGTAAAACAATCCAGGGAAAATGCAGTGTTCTTTACCTTTAGAATAAGAAAGATCTTAAACTTTGTAATGATTTACTATCAACAAACAATCAGAGAAAACTCAGTATGAGTCCAGGCTGGGAGTTCCTGCTCAAGACTAGAACCAGATTAGGATTCTTCTGGTGTCAATAGTCACATGCATTGCTTTTAGGAGATTTGAGACCACATCTTGTGACCATATACTGTATAAATGAATTAGTTAGTTTTAGTCCACAAAATGGTCACAGAAACCAGGAAAAAACACTGTTATTTTGTGATTTTTTAAAATATTTTGTAGTGAATTTTGTAATGCCAGAATCCATTTTTATTATATCATTCATGATTTTTTAAAAGAATGCTAGCAATATTATAAAATCAATGTATCTCTCTTCTCCTTCTCTGCACCAAAATACCATATTTTTTTTCTGAGTGATCCAGCAGTTCATTTGGTGAAGACATCACCAGAGCAGTTCAGCCAGGAATGTCAGTTTCAATCGTATTTTGCTTGCTGAGCCAGCTCTGCAGGACCCCCCAGTCAGCTGGCTTGCTAAGCTGGTATGAAATAAGACCTTGTGCATGAAACCATGCCTGTATTTTAGCAACAGTGCATTGTAACTCAGTCATTACCAAGCCACTTCTGCATACTGGCTTTTTCTGATACATCCCAGTTTAATCAACTCTAACAACTTGATAGACCTGTGCCCTTACACTGGTAGACTTGAGCTGTCAGGGCTGGGCATCCTGCAGGTGTAACACCACTGCAGGAAAACTCCACCAGGGAATTGTGGCAGTTCAGAGGAACCAGTATGGACTGTCTCCCATGTGCCCTCTTAAAGTTTTTACTGATAAAAACTGTTCATAACAGGTGTCTGAGTAAGCACTATGGGATCCTATGGACTGTGCAATCTATTCAGAGAAGTTAAAAACCCACACCACTAAACTGTTCCTTGAAACTAATGCGCAGGAGAAGATGGTTGGAGCTGTCTATACTTAATACTCCAAGGTTGGAGCTGTCTATACTTAATCAGCAGGAGATACATCTTTATACAAAGCAAAGAATCTCAAAGTCATGTATTTGGACTGATTCCTGCAGCATCCCTTCAAATACAGACATACCCTGCTCTACATTCTGTACATAGGTTCATAGTGTGCTTTACATCTCTCTCCAAATGGCCATAACTCATGAGCAAGATATGTCCTAAATGAGTTCTACAGAGCTTTCAAGCCTTCTTCATAGTCAGACCTACCTCTTGAAAAATTTTGCTTGTGGCTGAGTCAGCTTGAGGCTGGTACTTGGGAGCATACTGAAAAGTGTTAGTGCTTTGATTCTCCCTCTTTAGAGTGGTGGCTTTGTGCTTCAGCACTGGAGGGATTTTTGGTAGCTTCTACTGAGACATTTGTGTGGAACCAGATGATCACTGAGCCCACATATCTTTGTTATCCCTTTTCAGTGCTGCCACCCACAGTTTCATACAAGGTCTGGAGGGACTTAGAAGGCCCTTTCACCAGGGCAGTGGCTGCTGCTGTGGTGGTGACCTGCATGCCTGGCTACTTTCTTCAGGCCTCTTGTGAAATACAGTCTAAACAAGCGATAGGCATCCTACCCCAAAACTGCCTCAGCCTAGATTTTCTGTGAGGGGCTTCTAAGAACACTTTGCCTGACAAAAATTGGTGAGATGCTGGATGCATGTGGAAGTCTCATGCATGCGTAGTGTGCAGCTGAAAAGGGGGTTCCACAAAGCTTCAAAATCCTGGATGGGCTTTGCATGCAGACACTAACTCACTACCAGAAGACACATAAAGATTATGGTGCTCAGCCTTGCAACACCATAGATTACCATCACCAGTGTGACCATGAACTTCTGCACAGTATCTCAGTGGTTAGAGCACTCAGTGAATGGGCACCCTGGGGTCTTGCTCCCTTTCTAGCTCCAGTTAATAGCTCTTGCAGCAGACCAATTGCTCTTTCACTGCACCAGAGGTGCCTCTGTTCAGGCAAAGCTGAGCTGCAGACCATCTGAGGAATGTGAAGTGAACGAGGTCAAAATGAGAGAGAGCAGTCAAGAGGAACCTTCAGCACTGTGAGTTAGGGTTATTGACTCAGAAAATTAATCATGGATTATTCCTGTTTTGTTTAATGGCTTGTTGTAAGATGCATAGACACCGTGGAAGCAGCTAAGAGTAATGATTAGTTGTATTCCTGTTACAGTCTGAGGTAACATTAAATTTTATTTTGTTTTGGATCCACGAAACAAAGTCCAACTGTAGAAGGGTTGGGTGCAAGCAAACTTTTATTTGACAATTGACACAAGAAAAACAATAGAGCCAGGCAAAAGATGGAGAGAGGAAAAGAAGATATAAGAAAGAGAGGGAGAGAAGTGGGAGAGAAAAAGGGGTAAGGAAGTGGGAAGAAACAATGAGAGAGAGAGTCACGACCAGGGGCCTGTCCAGTGAGTTCCTTCAAGATGGCTCTGATCCTGGACAGGCTCTGATGCAAGATGGCGGTGGGTCAAGAGACAACAAAGCAGGGTGGCCAGAGTAGCCCTCTTTATACCCCCAAAGTTCCTTTGTGACAAAGGAGCAGCTGTCCATCAGCTGCTGCAGGAGCCAGGTTCATTAGCATCAGAGCCATTGCAGACAGGCTCACCTGGAGAGGGGCTTCTGCAGAAGGGTGCAGCCCCCCACCCACTCATCAGTTCTTACCTTCTTCCATGCAGCTCTCCCACTCTGTCCCAGCCACCTTAGCCAGGCACATCAGCATCAATACAATCTCTTAGGTCTCTTCCAACCCAGCCAATTCTATGATTCTATGATTCTAAGGTGGCTTCCTCCACCCTGGCCAGAGTAATGGTGCCTGGAGGGATGTCCCAGCATTGCAGGCTGCCCCTCAGCTCTGGCCAGGCCAGGTACATTCCAGCCTAGACAGGGCTATTCAATTTAAAATTGTCCTTTTGAGACAAATTCCAGTCAGTGAGGTCAGCAGTCTCTCATAATTCCTGACTGCACAGCTTTCAGTACACTACTCCATGAACTGCGAAGGGAAGATGGAGAGCAGACTTACTGCCTTCCACCTCTTCTAGCAGAGACTAGAAGAGTCTTATACCTTACTTCATGGGCGACGCTGTTAGTAGGGTGCTCTGCAAGAAGAGTTGACACTATAATCAGATTGTGGGTCTGATATTTATGGCCAGGTAAAGCAAATCTGGCATTTTAAAGTATCTTACTTCTAGGGGACTTATGTATCTAGATTACTGGATGAGCATGAAATGATGCTTCTGGGAGTGTATCGTATACCAGAGCATTAGACACTTAATGATGATTGTGCCAGGAACTGTAGAGGCTTGTGGTTTGTGAAGTATCTAAGTTATGATGAAGATAATTGTTATTTTATCTGACATCTTTGAAAACTGGTTGCAAAATTTGGCTCCAGTTACTTTTTAGATTAAAAAATTGCTTTGAATTGTACTTTTCAACTGCAGTTCTGGAAAATAACAAGGATGAATCAGTTTCTGAGTTGTTTTACCAACAGTTCCATCCAAAATATTTGTAATATGTAAATTGTGGAACCCTGCAGTAATTATTTGTATTTGTTTTTTTAACAGAACTGAACTGAAGCTAACCCGAAAAGCTGCTTACATGAGATATTTCAACAGTTCAGCCTTCTTCTTTTCAGGGTTTTTTGTGGTTTTTTTAGCTGTGCTTCCATATGCTGTGATGAAAGGAATTATTCTCCGAAAAATATTTACCACCATTTCCTTTTGCATTGTTCTTCGAATGACAGTGACCAGGCAGTTTCCTGGGTCTGTACAGACCTGGTATGACTCTATTGGAGCAATAAACAAAATACAGGTAAGGTACATACACTAAAATCTTCCCAAGTACGTAAGCTAATTCTTTATAGCATGTTATCTTGTCAGTTGATCAACAAAAGCACACAGCATTTATGCAGACTTTCCGATTATACCATGTGTCTCTTTGACTACACACCATGAAATGTCATTATAAATCTTGAGATTGTCATATGGTTCCCCAGGCAGCATAACCACAGGAGTCTTATGCTACCTCCACGCTGCTTTTTCTGAAACAGCAGGATTCAGTTGTTTCTTCTCATTGCAGAATAAGGAACTTAATAAAAACACATGAGTTGTGGTGCTTAAGGGATGTTTTTCCCTCAGAAAAGGAAGTATGAAATTATTACATGTTTTATATAGCATGGCTTCCAGTAGTTACAGTCACAGATCTTCTGGTTTCTTACCTATTAGTGGGAAGAACAGCAGGAGATTGTGCATCTTATGCAAATGTGTAACTCATTCATTATGAGTAGTAAACATAATTAAGGTACTGGTCAAATAATTACTATCTACCTTACCTGCTGAGATCAATTGCTCATATACCAGCATGAGAGGCTTATCTGCAGAGTCAAATCAGGGTGAATTCTCATTAACTCTTATCCTCTGCTTTATCTGCTGTTTTGAAACAACTTTCCAGGAAAAGGATTCTGATTCTACTTTGTGATGAAATCTCAGGTAGTTTTTACATATTTATCAATACTTTTTATAAAACATAATTTTTATTATTTTTAAAGTAATACAAATACTTAGTATAGAATTGAAAGATCTTAATCAGAAATTTGAACCTTAATGTAGAAGAAGAAGCAGGTATTGGATTTTTGTGATTTTTCATCTGGGCAGAAAATTCAGTACATTTAGCCATGAGTCTTTCTATTTGACATTCAGAAGGCTGCCTTGTTTGGTTCCAATTTAGGCAGTACTTGCACTTTCAGATTCCTGAGGTTTTAGTGTAGATATTCCATCTCTCATGTATACTGAAAAAGTGTATCCAATGCCCTGTCACAGAACTGGTAAGTCCTGTTGTAGTACCAGTAGCCCTCACTTTGCTGAACACTTGTCTTTGGGGTATTATCTCTTTGGGTTCTTCATAAATAATCCATCTTCATAAAGAATCATCTCTTTGTGCAGGATCAGTACAGACCCCATGGACAGACTGCACAGAATCCAGTGCCCTTTACTTGTCACAAAAAAGCATAAACAAAACTAATAAACCATTCATACCTTTCTCTGATTGAATTTCCTCATTGGTTTAGGTAGTCCACTGAGCCAGACATATCCCCTGGGGTATTGTTTTTGTCCTATAGCTATACCCATGCTTTCTAGACCATGAAGTCTTTCTGGATCAGTGTACTTTCTCTGGCTATTGCTGTTCCAGCATCTCTGCTGGATGACCCTATTGCCATTGTTATGAAAGCCTAGCTATAATTTCCTTCTTTTGTGTAAACTGTGTTTTATCTTCCAGTTATTTGGTTCCTGCCTTGTCTCCTGTATTACCCAAGTAGGCCTACTTGGTTCCACATAATTTTAAAGGACATTTTAGAGGAGATTGTAAAATCATGGAATAGAAAATTATCTTTTCTACATTATCATAGGATTACTCTTTATTCCTAATATTATCCTAGAAGGTAACACAAGCATCGGGTTGCTGACTTGTGTCATTTGAAATTAGAATACTTCAGTGTTGTACTGCCCAGGATCATTGTCTGCCTTCTTTCTTTATTTGTTTCTTTGTTTTGCTGGTAGAGACATCATTCTAACTCTTTTAAAGTCCCACCGCTTTGGAATACCATTAGAAATATTCATCTAGGGATTGCTCTGTAAAAAGTTTGCTCCTTTCTGAAAGAGCTTTCACAAAATCACAGAATCAGCCAGGTTGGAAAGGACCTCTGAGACCATCAAGTCCAACCCTTGATCCATTACCACCATGGTTATCAGACCATGGCACTGAGTGCCACATTCAGTCTCCTCTTAAAAACCTCCAGAGATGGAAAATTCACCACCTCCCTGGGCAGCCCATTCCAATGCCTGATCACCCTCTCTGTAAGCAATTTTTCCTGATATCTAACTTAAACCTCCCTGGCAGAGTTTTAAGTCCATGCCCTCTTGTCTTACTGGTAGCTACTTGGGAGAGGAGACCGACCGCCACCTGGCTACCCCCTCCTTTCAGGGAGTTGTAGAGAGTGATGAGGTCTCCCCTGAGCCTCCTCTTCTCCAGACTGAACACACCCAGCTCCCTCAGCCCTTCCTCAAAGGACTTGTGCTGAATGCCTTCACAGCCTCCTTGCTCTTCTCTGGACCTGCTCCGGGACCTCAATCTCCTTCCTGAACTGAGGGGCCCAGAACTGGACACAGGACTCAAGCTGTATTTATGCCACTCTCTAAGACACTCCAGTCCAATAGCACTGCCAGACATATTAAGTAGCACTCAGTGTTGGTAAGGATATGCTGCTTTGTGTGGTATGGCCATCATCCCTTACTATTTCCTCTCATCTTCTTTTGTGATGTTTCCAGGATTTCTTGCTGAAAAAAGAATATAAAGCCCTGGAGTATAATTTAACAACTACTGGTGTTGAGCTGGACAAAGTAACAGCTTTTTGGGATGAGGTTAGTACTTTTACCCTAAATAAATCAAAGCACAGAGTGTATCTTTTTTAGTCAACATTTTCCTTGATGTTTTCTAAAATGAGCAACCTGCACTACTTTATTTTAACTAGCTTCAGCTATCAGCAGGCAATGAATATATAGCAAGTAATTAATGCATAGTATCAAATTAGCCACAGTTGAGAAACTTCAGAAGAGACCTTTTAATAATTGTTAAGGCTTGTAATAAGTAGTTATTTCTGATTTAAGCCAGCATGAAAACAGAATCAGGCTGTAGCATGTATAAACATTGAAAGCAATTCTAAAGTAGGAAAATTTTGTGTCCACAAATTTGGGAGCAAGTCCGATACATACATTAAAATAAATGTATCAAATGTATATATTTCTTGAATAAATATAGTATAGATAAAAAAATAAAGTCACAAAATTCATAATTTTTCATAAGCCCATAGTATGATATATCTGCATGGTTGGGTTTTTTTATGTACATACAAGTACACATTTGTGTATGTTGCAGGGAATTGGAGAGCTGTTTCTAAAAGCAAACCAGGAAAACAACAACAGCAAAGCTCCTAGCACTGTCAACAATCTCTTCTTCAGTAATTTTCCTCTTCATGCCTCTCCTGTTCTTCAGGATATAAATTTCAAGATTGAGAAGGGAGAATTATTAGCTGTTTCTGGGTCTACTGGAGCAGGCAAGGTATTTCTACTTCTGTTCTTTCAACAACCGTCTGTATTGTTACCTGTATTATTGTTGTTGTTCTGCGCTTTCTGTAAAAATGACAGCTGCAGGAAAAAGTATGAAAAAACTGTGAGTTTCAATAAAATGGCCAATAGTTATTTGTTTTACTCTCTGGCCAATATGAGCATTTGCTGGATATGAGTTTGCTATATACAAGGATACAGACTTAATAAGGCAACAGCAATTTAAATGACAAAGCAATTCTTCCATAGGAAGTACAAGGAGTTTTGCAGGAGTAATGCAGACTGAAACCTAAAGTTAATGCCCATGGTGAGAATCTCCCTACCTTTAAAACAGTAAAATGGAGAACATAGCATAGATATCCAGATGACTCATTGTGCTAAAGAATGCAGGTTATTGGGATTTTTTATGCCTTGCTAAAATTTAAAAGAAAAATTTGATCAGAAGATAGTCAGTAACCTCACAAACATATGACATGGATTAACCAGATATCTAAAATATCTGCTTTGGACATGTGGCGTACCTCCTCTCTTGAGCTCTGGTCCCTACCAGACAGCCTCAGACAGGCTTCCTGAGTCCGTGTGAAAGCTTGGAGAGATGCTGCAGGTCAAAACAAATATTCATCATGCATTTGGCAGCTTTAACTTCCTACTTGACAAATTATTGGTGAACATATTCTGATTTCTGTAATTTGTGATGAATAAAACTTTTGGTCTCTTGGAGTCAATGGCAAAGGACCCGTTGATTTCAATATGATCAAGATTTCTATATTATTTTTGGTAATGATACCAATAGGAAAGAGCAAGGGACTCCAGACATGAGATTGTTCTCAGGCTAATAAGCTGAGGTGCATTTTACTGTGATAACTCTGAATTAACAGAATATTTTTGCTATGTTGCTGATAATCGCAGGTCACTACTACTAGACATGGTAATTCTAATACAAAAATGTTAACTAGAAAGCACCAAAAATGTATCTCTATCTTCTTTATTCAGCTATTTAGGAAACTGAGAAAAGTTCAGATCGAGCATTTTACATGAGTATATAAAAATGAGAAATTTATACTTTCCAGGCAGTAAAGATGAAAGGCCTATAATATTATCCAGAAGATTTAAGAAAAATAAGGTTTATAACCTTACCCTCCTTTCTTTATAATCTCTTAATTTAAGGTTTCCTTCATATTGCTTGAGGCTGTTACTATATATTCCAGGAACTGTTAGGCCTGTGAAGCAGGCTGCACATTTATCTTAACCTATAACAGGTATAAAACCTGGCATCAGCTCTTTAATACCTCATCAACGTCTGTTTTTTTTCCCCGTTTTTTTATACTTCAAGTTTAACAGGCAGTGTGCAAAATGTAATAAGCAGCTGTCCTTTGAATGAGCCAAAACTTCTTACTCATCATTTTAGAAAATTCAGATTCTGCTGTAATGGAAAGACTCTCGTTAGACTTCCCCCACGTATTGTATAACTGGTCACAGGAACACAGGGCTTGACAGCATGAAACTGTGACTTAGACAGATTTTTAAATCTTTGGCTGTTACGTCCCAGCTTTGTTGACCATTTATTAGTGATAAGAACACCACTGGAATGGCTCTGTAACATATTTTTCCTTGTATTTCTCAATTCTATTCTTTGATCTATTAGCCAGTGATGTGTGACAAGGTTACTACAAGCTACTGATTAACTTTGAAATTATAACATGTCAGTACTGAAATTGCAATCAATTCTTTTATGAAGGGAAATAGTAGATATACTTAGGTCATGTATTCACGTAAATGAGTTAACTGTTACAGGGGAAAATTCAGATCACACTGAGCTGTTTGTGGGTAATTGTATGCACATACACAAAGAAATTGCATTTTTTAAAGGCAATACAGATAAAAGGTTTATGAGTGCTAGCAAAATTGTAAACATGAATTGTGTTGTCCAAAGAACAACAAAAAAAAAAAGGTCACTGATATTTCTAAAGCTCAATTAACATTCTCCATAAATGCCAATACCTTGTCTGTGTGCATCTTGCAGATTCTCACACTTGTACCTTGAATAAGTAATGGACGTTTAAATAAAAATACATACTTTAGCAGAAGCAAGCCTTTTTTACAAAATACTTTACACAATTTCTATTATTCATTGAATGAAGTATCTCTGATTTCAGAGGCTTTCAGGACCATTTGTATCATGAAAATCTCCACTAATTGCAGCTTGCACTGGATCAGTATTTATAGGGACACTTTAAAAAGCAAATGTACCATTTCAGTGACATAGCAGAGTGACTCTCAGTTTGTTTAGCATTTCTTGTGGTTGTCCATATCTCTGATATATTAACCAAGTGTTAATGATTTTTCAGACTTCTCTTCTAATGTTGATAATGGGAGAACTGGAGCCTTCACAGGGTAAAATTAAACACAGTGGAAGGATATCCTTTTCACCTCAAGTCTCCTGGATCATGCCTGGAACAATAAAAGAAAATATAATTTTTGGAGTATCCTACGATGAATACCGATACAAGAGTGTCATTAAAGCCTGCCAACTGGAAGAGGTCAGTCATCTAGGATTCTTAAAACCTCTGCCCCAACCTAAGTGAAAAACAGCAAAGAAAAGGTCAGGGAGCAGAGCTTTAAGTAAGCAGGACATTTCTGAAATTTAAGAATCCTGATTTTGTGGAATTGCAAATCAGTCTGTTGGCAGCTCCTTTGAGAGATACACTGATGGTGCTAGGTCTGGTAGTTTGCACAACAGCAGCCAGCTCAGATGCTGTAAGGTATCATACTTCTCTGTCTTTCTTGCTAGTGAAAAACCTGGAGAAATATATTCATGTTAAAAATTATGTAAAAAGTATTGTTCCTACAATTTTTTTGACATTTCTTCCCCTTAAAGAAACTTTTCCTTAGAATCTTTGAAATGAGCCTGTTTTTCTCCTTTCTCAAAAATGGTTCCAAGGATAATTAGTACTCCAGAAAGCTGAATTATTTAGAGGAAACTCTTGACTGAAGTTGGGTCTTTCTGTGTGCACAGAGAAAATTTCTCACTGGAAATTATTTCAAGATTGATCTTTATGTGACATGTAGCCTGCAATTAGTACAATGACATGGAAGTGCCCTTGTGTGTGTTAATGTTGCCAGAGGATAGTGTAGAAAAAGATATCTTTTCAAATTGCAAGATACAAAAGGAGAGCATTTTTTAACCTTTCCATCCTTATTGCAGTGCCTTAATGTCAGGGGTTTTTTTGGTAACATGTAGATGAAAGCAAGAAATATTTAGCTGTGCTGAACAGGATCTGTCTTTAGGCCACACAGAGAAATGTATTTCCCTTTAGCACCAGTCAAGCAGGAAAACAATAGCCAGTCTGTTTAAAAGTAAGATGAGGTTACTGCACTTTATCCCAGAGTAGGGTATAGTTAAGTAATAGAGTAATCTTTTCTTATATGTTTGTGGTCATTTCAGCTTCTGTTTGGATTGTGATTTACTGGAAATCTTTGAAAGGTTCTGGTGACAGGACAATTAACTTCTGTGTCAGGCTTTCTGAACAGAGTAGTCCTTACTACCAGTCATAAAAGTTTTAGTTAATGCCAAAGCTCCAAGCAACAACTGGCGTCAGCAGTTCAAAACTGTCCTTGTCAAAAGAGGCTTCCCAGCCCAGGCCCTTCCTAGAGCAGAAGGCACTTAAAGATGGTTCTTTGTCTTGATGGTGGTGGGACTGCTTGGTGTCTCGGTGGTGTTGGGATGCCTCACTGTTGCAGTGTTAGTGGCACAGCTCAGTGTTTTGGTGTGAAAACTCTGTCTCAGTGTTGTCTGAGATGTCTAATTGCCTCAGAATTGGTGGGACAGCTCTATGTCTTGGCAATGTCCAGTAGGCTGCAACTCCTTTGTTCTCTAAACAGGCTCAGTCAAGACAGCTTTGATCTGTGTTGGTGCAGCTCTGTGTTGGTTGATACGCTTCATCTCCCAGCAGGACTCATTATTTGAGGCCAAGTTTTATGTTTATAAGGATATTTTCTTTTGGCCTGAAGAGAAGGCAGAATGGTCTGAAAGGAAGCCAAACAGATTACGTTATTGCTACTATTATGCTTTCTACTCTCATTAGCTTTCACATCTTAGTTACTGAACAGGACTTAGTATCACATATTTAAGGATGAATTTCAAAGATTAATCCCCTGCTCATTGCCTATTGTGCATCTTTTAGGGGTTTATTACTTCAAGAATTAATACTTTGTGGGATTTGGGTTGTGCGTGTTCTCATTCTGCACAAAAAAGAAGTGCCAGAGGGTTTTTGCCTAAGGGAGCTCACTTTGCCCCCTTCTCTGCAGCTTTCCTGGGTAGTTAGATAGTTTACCTGAATGTGGGACTGCTGTTGGGCTTATACGAGCTCTTCAAGGTGATTGGTTATAAACCAGTTCATTTCCTTATTGCGGATATGCTGAAACTCAGTTAACACACTCAACAGTGAGTTTTACTTCCAGGCTCTGTGTTCGCAAAACATTTTTAGGAATACAAATCTATCTTCTTTGATCTGGTCATGAAACAGATGTATTACTACTGCAAAATGTAACATACCTGTGAAGTGCCCTGTTTGCTTTCACCATCACCCTACAAAGGAAGCATACTGAAGAGGTAGTCCTGTTTCTAAATCTGATGTCTTTTCCCCTTTGTCTTCATTAGGACCAATAAAATATTACAGGTTACTCTGTGTGGGTTGCATCAAAACATAAGCATAAGTTTGGGACTTCCTGGCACAGTCAATAGCTTGTTTTTGTCTGTTAGTAGAAAAGGACACTGAAGCTGGGTGAGTTTATACATGGTGTTCTGCACTTTATTTTAGGCCTATGAAGATATGCAAATCATATTAAGGAAACATAGTTTAAATAATTTGGGCATGCATGAGAATTTTTTAAAAAGTCAGTGCTACGTTTTTCTGCCTGACTTTTTTGATTGGTACAAAGGTGATTTGCCCTGGGGCTTATCACTTACAGCCTTCTTAGAATTGCTAAGAATTGCTAAATTCAACTCAAAGTATTATGAAATATGGAAAGTACAAGTAAATATTTCACAGAACTTGCCATATTTTTCAGTGTCCAAGAATAAGATTTTATCTGTATAGGAAAACAGAAGATCTTTATTTAGAGGTTAGAATGTGTTATGTGTTAGATTTTTATTTTGTAGTCCTAAAAATGGCAAACCTGGTGATATTAACCATTACCTAGGAAGGTAATTCTATGATTATAAGTTCCTCAGAGATTGAAGGGTTGTATTAATGTCATGGCAGGGATAGCATGAATATAAATTGGAATTTGTAGGAGTAGCCAGTGGGGTTTGCAAAATCCCTGTTACTGATGTAATGAAAAATGGAGAAGGAATGCAGCTTGATGTTCAGTTTTTTAGGTTGAAAAATCAGTCTTAATAGCCTATTATATGCTGGGGATGGGATTTTTGTTTGGTTTTAGCATTTGCTGACTTAAAAAGGTAAAACTGTTGAGCAGTTGAAATAGGAATCTTTGTGTCTAAATGCTGTTAATATTGACCAAAACCATCCTAAGAGAAAGCACTCCTCCAGTCAGGACAGCAGATACAGGCCTGTTATGGTTATTCTTGTTAAAAATAAACAAGCATTTCTGTCCCATTTGAAGGGATGCAGTAATTAGTTTTAAAGGCATACTTCTATAACTTCCATTTTTACCTTTTTGCAAGGTAAGGTAGATAATTTTCCACCTAGTTAGTTCATTTGATCCTTCAATAGTTACCTAAGAGGCCATAAACACAAAATGGCAAACTACCTTTAAGAGATAACCACTGTTAAAGTAAACACATGTTCAGATTTGAGAGCCATCAGCTGCTCATGAGTGTAATGTTTAACATGGCATGCAAAAAGAGGAAGTGTTTGCATGCAAAATGAAGTCATATCGTACAACTAACCTGATCTCCTTCTGTGACAAGGTGTCCCACTTAGTGGATGGGGGAAAAGAGGGGGATATTCTCTACCTACACCTCAGTGAAGCTTTTGACACCATTTCCTACAGCATTCTTGTGGAGAAATGAGCTGCTCAAGGCTCAGATGTGTGTGCTCTTTGCTGGTTAAAAAAAGTAGCTGGATGGAAGCCAAAAGAGTTGTGGTGAGTGGAATTAAATCCAATTGTCAGCAGCTCACAAGTGGTGTTCTCCAGGGTCAGTATTGGGACTGATTTTTATATCTTTATAATATCTTTATCAGTGATCTGGGTGAGGGGATTGAGTGGACCCTCACTAAGTTTGCAGATGACACTAAGTTGGGAGGAAGTGTTGATCTGTAAGAAAGCTCTACAGAGGAACCTGGACAGGCTGGATTGTTGGCCCAAGGCCAATTGTATGAAGTTCAACAAAACCAAATGCCAGGCCCTCTACTTGGGCCACAACAATTCCATGGAACACTACAGGCTTGGAGAAGAGTGGCTGGAAAGTTGCTCAGTGGAAAAGGACCTGGGGTTGTTGGTTGACAGCCAGTTGAATATGAGTCAGCAGTATGCGGTGTGGTCAAGGTGGCCAACAGCAGCTTGGCTTGTATTAGAAATAGTGTGGCCAGCAGGACTAGGGAAGTGGTTGTACCTGGCACTGCTGAGGCCGCAACTCAAGTACTGTGTTCAGTTTTGGGCCCCTCTGCTTCAGGAAGGACATTGAATTTCTGGAGAGAGTCCAAAGAAGGATAACAAAGCTGGTGAAGAGTCTAGAGCACAAGTCTTACAAGGAACAGGTGAGGGAACTGGAGATTTCTAGTCTGGAGAAAAGGAGACTTAGGGGAGACCATATCAGCTACCTGAAGGAGGTTGTAGCAACATAGGGATTAGTCTCTTCTCCCAAGTAACAAGTGAAAAATGGTTTCCAGTTGTGCCAGGTGAGCTTCAGATTTGATATTAGGAAATTTTTTTTTCATCATAAGGGTTGTCAGGCACTGCAACATGCTGCCCAGGGAAGTGGCAGAGTCACCATCTCTGGTCACATTTAAAGACATGTAGATGTGGTGCTTAGGGATGTTAGTGGTGAACTTGGCAGTGCTAGGTTAACTGCTGGACTTGATGAACTTGGTCTTTTTCAACCAAAGAGTTCAATGATTCTACTAAAGAAATTTGTGGCCAGATTCTTTAGTGGTGGGGTTTTGGTTTTTTTAGTTTTTTTTTTCTTTATTCTGAGCTGCAGAAGATTAATTTTCATCTAAGAACTTAGATGACAGAGACAATAACTAGAGCAGGTGTCAGTCAGTATGACAAACACTGGTTTGTCTTCCTGCATATCTGATGTCTCCTTTTAGAGGATGGCATCTATTTCTGGGTGCCTTGTTTTTCACAAGAGATATTGGCATATTACAAAGTGTGTGTAAGAGAGGAACAATAAGGATTCAAGTCTGGAAAAGAGTGCTTTGTAGTAGGTAGTTCTCTACAGGAGAATATTAGGAGGTAGCTTGGTTACCTGATCATGTACATGTCTAGAGTGTAAACTATGTGAGAGCAAGTTACTTAGCCTATCTTCATAGCTGAGGAGAGCAACAGGCATGTCAAGGTAAAGTTCATCTCATCCTAATGTAAATAGCTAGAATAGCATAAATGCCTCTTTCAGGCAGAAAATCCACATAATATGTCAAATCTCTCACTGCAGTCATTGCATCTCAGACATGTGGGCCCAAAAGCTGGCTACCTTTGTACTTTTTCCACCTCTCACTGGCATGATCCACTGGCATAAGCAGACTCCTCTAACTGAAATTCTTGTCTGTGGCCCAAAATCATGGGCAGGTCAGCTGCTGACACAGTGAATTCCCTGGGAAAACTGGAAGTAAATAAGCTAGCACAGTTTCAATAAAGCAGAGGAGCATCTCGATTGGATGAAAAAATAGATTTAAACTCCCAAATGCACTGATTTCTGTAAGTTTATCAAATAAATACGTTCAACAGAGCCCCTTTGCAATGTTCTGTGTTAATATGCTTTAGTTAAAAAGCTCTTTCAGGCAAGACAACTTTTGACACCTCATTCCCCGTCCTAGGTACAGGGGGCTGGACTGATTATCTTGGATATTGTCCTATCTTCTGCGTCACTTCTGGAATCATATTTATTTCCCTCACCCTGTGCTTAACCTACCCACACACACCATACGATTTCATGTTTCAAAAATGTATTCTGCAGGAATGTTTCACCATGGAGAAAGCAAGTTTTGCCAGCATTTGTGTGAGTTTTGAGTGAGCCTGACACTGCTCAAGGTCATAAACTCTTGCAAAACAAATCTTATGCTTTTGGGTAATAAATCCTTCATAAGCCTCAGCTTCAGGAATTACAGGCAAAGACAGGAGAGATACCTAAATAAAGTAAAATTTTTAAAAGTAATTTCTGATTTAAAATACTTTAAAGAGATCTGGTTTTCTGTCTACTGTCCCAGGAAGTGAGTAGCTGAATATGTTAAAGCTGGTTACCCAAAAGCCAAGATGTAAAAAAATTCCTGAAAATTCTTCCTTTTTAAAAGCTAATAGAAATCTTCACTAGTGGATAGGACTCTGAAACACAAGACTTGATTTCAGAACTTTAAAGCTTCATCTTTTGAAATATATTTCATATCTGTTTTTCATTATAGTTTCTTTTCTGAAAATCAGGAAAAACTGAAAGTTATACTTTCTACAAGATGACATTTCAATGTCATTATTTGAAGATTTTCAGTAATCACTTAAATCTAGAGTTTTGTTTCAGTTCCATTTCTACCTTGTGGGCATATTAGAATTGAATATGATTGCTTGGAAGCACAGGATCAGCTAGTGGGAAAGCAGGTAACACTAAATTTTCCTCTTGTAACTAGAAAAAAAAATATTAAATAGGATGAAACATTATTCCAACTCCTGCTTGAAACCCTTGATGCTGGTTATGCTTAATGTGTTATTAGTTTTTGGCTTTGGCATTTTACACAAGAAATGCTGTAGAATTTTTCTTCTAATTTAGTTCACACAGTACATACTATAGAAAGGGAACTGAAGTGTGTATTCAGAGGCAGCTTTGCTAAAACAAAAAGAGAAAGAAAAGAAGGCAAAACAAGGTGTACTTTGGCAGGTGAGAAGGAAGTAGCAATATGAACTGGGGGCTTTTCTGGAAACTGAAAATTAACATGGGGAGTGTTCATGGCAATGCAAAAAAGGAAGGGGATAGAGGTGGTAAAGAACATGGAGCTGTGGAAAAGTTGAAGTGAAATAGAGGAAAGCATTAGTGAAAATGAAGCAGAGGGTAAAGACTGCTGCTCTGTTCCATCAGTTTCATGACTGTTTTATCTATTTGGAGCAGAGGTGGAAGAGAGAATATTGAAATCCACATTTTTAAGGACGTATGTGAGGAAGAGCAGCCCCATAAGTAAAATATATAAATCCTATCATTAGAACTACTTGAATAATTCTAGTAACCTCATATATATAAAGCAAATATTTACTGAAGGGAATGGTTCTTAGAAAATATTGTCTGGCATTCTATATTATTTTCATTTTTGCTAATTATTTATCAAGTGATTTTGGTAACAAGCAATCTCAACAGAAAAGACTTGGAATGTGAAGTGTATTCTGAGGTTTCTTTTTTTTATAATGAGACCTATTCACCCTGAAAAGAGGTATTACATTAATCTGTCTCAGCTATATTCTTCCATACTAAGCCCAAAAGTATTATGAAGGTCATCCCTTTGCTCCTGAGGTAAATAAATATGATATTTACATTGTTAAAAATGCAAAGAAGAGATGTTGAAAATGGTGCCTTCTCCTTGAGTGTGGAACTTGGCATTTCTAAGAACCTGGTGTAAGCAGCATCCACAAAAGTAGCTGCTGTCTGTGTGAACTGTGAGGGTCTTCTTCTCTGAATAGTTGCCATAGGCTTCTCAATTTAAGAACTTAGAAATAAATATCTTAAAAAAAATTCCAATGGCTGCTTCATTAATATGCTGGGGTTTGTGCTGTTCAGCATCATTAGATTAGGTTTGTCCCTGGCTTGATTTCACTTCCTGCATAAAATGACAGCAAGGATGTATTTGGACCAGCCCAATGTACTTTTTTACAATGGGTAATTCATGTTCCAACAAATAGCATTGTGTGTCTATTGGACTTCATCACTCTGTTTATGCCTTTGAAAGAAATTACTAAACATTTTTTAATTAATATAACTACAGTCTGAAAAGTTCTTTGTCTATTCCATGCCATGTATTATCCTGAGCTGAAGGGTAGAAGAGAGCAGAAGGAGAATTCATTAAAAATCTGATTAAAATTCCATGTTGACACACCTGCAAAGAAATATATCTGACAAAATCCCAACACCATGTAAAACAATGGGAGCCTTAGAATTAATTTCAGTAGGGCAAGGATGAAGACCTTATGGGCCTAGTTCCTTACCTGGACATTTTTGGAGGAAGTAGGATCAGGAGACAGCAATAGCTTCAGGACCATTACAGACAGCAGTAGTGGTAGAAATGAGAAATAGTGGAAATCAGCTTAGATATATATACTTAACCACACAAATTCCAATGTTATGGTGAAGATACTGGGCAAGTGCAAAGTTACAGATCATAGAATCATAGAATTGGCTGGGTTGGAAGGGACCTCAGAGATCATCGAGTCCAACCCTTTTACCACCGTTGCGGTTGCTATGAATAACACTACTCCCACATGCATGTTTAAACCATAAGTATTATGAGCAGGTTGCCTCAAATTAAGTGCCAAAAAGCTTTTATGCCAGAATTTCACATGTTCTCTCCAAATGCTTCATGACTTGTGGGAAGATGATTTTGTCACATTCAGAAAATCAGTCATTAAATATATTGGTGGCACTGTTCTTCACATCCCTCTTTCTGCAAGTAGCTGAGCTGTTACATTAGTACCAGGGATTTGCTTGTGTGACCCTCCTTTTACAAGAGGGAAATAACTAGTTAATGTGAAAAGATTTTAACAATCACCTGCAATGGCTTTTCCATACATAAGAGCATCTTGATTTTAAGGTCAGAATCCTCAAAGTCAGGAAGTGAATGCTATTATCAAATTAAAGAGTTGGGAGAATCTCTCATTTCCTGACTGACCAGGCAGTCAACATCTACTCCTTGAGTGGCTGGACCTTTCATCTGTCACTGATCCAGGACTGAACAGCATTGTTCACTCTTTTCCTGAGGTCGGGCCAATTTATAGGGGAGGAAGAAGGAAACATTTATCTGGAAGGATTTTTATTTATTTATTTATTCTGCAAAACCTCAGAGAGTTGGAATGCCAAAAGGCTGCCCAACAGGGAGCAATTAGCCATCAAAATCACAACAGGGGTGATCAGATTTGGATTGTATCTGACTTCATAGAAAATGCAAATTTCAGAGAGCAGCTCTGAAATTCCAGGTTGTACTCCATGCTGCAGAGTGCTTGTAGACAGCTGAGTGCCCCTCAGCTCTCTGGGGCCTAAAGGCTGCCCCTGGGGATTTTGTTTGCCACATTTCCCCCCCCTAGAAGTTGCACTAAAAGGAAAATCTTGGTAAAGCATGAGAATGCTGAAGTCCATTTTGTCTGGTATCACATGCTTTATCAGCTTCTTTGGCTTTGGGGGACCCTTGCCCTGAACACATCCACAGGCAGTGAGAGCAGCAGTCAGGCACTGGGCGCTTCTGGGACATTTGGGGTGTCCAGTTTAGTACATGGCAAAGTGCCCAGGAGTCATACCCTAGACTCCTGAGGGACAGGGAGGTCTCTGTGAAAAGTCCCCTGAAACTTGAAACTACCACCAGCACAGTGGTGCTCTGCAGGTCCCTGGTGGCTTTTCTGTCTGACCTGTCTGGACACTGTTTACAGGACATTTCCAAGTTCCCAGACAAAGATTATACAGTGCTGGGTGAAGGTGGAATCATTCTGAGTGGAGGCCAGCGAGCACGAATCTCACTAGCAAGGTGAGTATTTTGCTTTTTAAGTAGTCTACTGTTTAATGTAGAAGGAAAGCATTATGACTAAGCACTTAAGTACATATGGACCAAATTCTGCTAGATAAATATCCTCCAAGTATATCAAGAACTTCATTTTTGTATCAGAAATGTTGATTTTCTCTGTGCAATTGAATTTGTGATACACCTGCATAACTATTGAATTTTAAAAATTTGATGTCAGGTACATGCTGTGGCTTATCTGAAGACGAATCTTTCCCTCCTTGATGCAAGATGCTGCTTGGGGATTCAGACCTTTAAATGTAGCTTTCTTAATACTGAAGAAACCCATGCAAAGATACAAATAAGTAATATTCCAGGATCTTTCTTTGCTATGACATTTGTACAAAGCAGTCTGTGTGTTCATTAATGACGTACTCCCTGTGTGCACATAACAGAAATGAAGAAAAAAAGGACCATGTTTCAGAAATTGTTATTAATAGTTCTGGTCTTTTTCTGTCGTAAAAAGGAAAAGTGGAAAGCAATGGCTTAGTCAGTAGCTATGAGTAATGATCTGGCCTTGTCTGACCTTGCAATGTTAGTAAGTAATTTTGAAGGTCTATGTAACTATAACATAGGTGTTTGCCTTATAAATTAGCTAGTGTTTCAGTGAAATCACTAAGCTGTCATCAGAAATCCAGTAATGATAACTCTGATATGTAAATGGCCTCATTTATTTCTGTGCCAAGTGGAAATTGTGCTGGTTCCCATGCTCAGAAACACTGTGTAGAAGTAAATTCATGTTATTGTGCTCCACACTGGCATCTCACTAAAGATTTCTATATGTGTGTGAGGCCAAAAGATGGGGTCATTAAAAAAGACTTTCATCATGAACATGTTTTATACAATAAGGTAAGAGTTGAGGGGAGTAGCAGACAAAGCTTTCACAGAAAACACCCCAAACCCTAGCCAACAGAAACCACTTAGATTTTCAGGTAAAATGCAATAGTTACATGAAGTCTTTCCCATATTCTATGAATAGTCGTGTCTGTCACTTTTTAGGTGGTTGCAGTTCACTTACTGGAAGGTCACAAAACTGATGTAATATCTTTATTGTCACTACATAATTTTAAAAACAATTCAGTGTCCCAAAGACAGTGGCTGTATCTGCTTTACATTTTGTTTGGTCTCCAGCCTAAGCTCAGCACACAGTGAGGTGTGCAGCTGTCAAGGTGTGGGTTGCAGATGAAGCTCTGAGAAAGCTGGAGAAGAAAATTTAAGATTGCAGCCCCAGATTATTTCTGTCTGCACTGGCAAAAAAATTGATGTTATTTGTTTGAACGGGCTTTGCACATGTATCTGGGGTACTCTGTGCAAAGTCTCATGAAATGAGAATTCCTGCTGGAAGTGCCATCAACCAGCCAGCAGGAGAAGGAGATGGAGATTGTCTGAATCCATCTCTCTTGCAAAGGGTGCTGTCAGTGCCTCAGGCTGCCACTGGAGGAAAGAAAGGACCAAAGGACAAAAGAAGTGCATGCCCTGGGTTTGAGCTAGCATGGTGGCCCGGTACACTAAAGCCCATGTAGAGCTGCTAATTCCAACATACAAATTATAGCAATAATTTGAGTGCTACCACTATCCCAGTAAAAATCCTGCAAACTTTTTGCTGATAAAAGAGACAAGAACACTGTGAATGTTTTGTTGTTGTGCAGCCAGCACATCATAAAGTATGGTCAGTTAAATCCATCATGACAGAGGAGTTTTCAATAAAGATGCTTGGTTTATTACTGTAATATACTGTAAGCGAGGGCTTTTTCTCCTGGTGTTTAAATATTTTCACATTGTTTAATACAGTGATTTTTAAACTCATTTATAGAACAGTTTAAAAAATCCTGAAATGCAGCTGATTAAATATTCTTTACTAATTATACCCTGATTCATATCACATCATGATTTTCATACTCACAGAGGAAGGCAAAGAGCTTTTTTGAACTTCTTTTGAAATGGGTTTTAAAAAAAACCCTTTTAACCACAGGTTTAGATCTCAGTGAGCCATGTCCATGCACATAATGCTACAAATAGTTTTCCGTGTTCTGAACTCAAAATACTGTACAGTCCTATTTCAGATAATGATTGCAAGATTGTGGCTCACTACTGCACTTGCTTTTGCTCAACAGCGGTTTTTAAATACTTTTAGAACTAAGCATTGAGGCCTAAGTCTGTTCATACTCTTATTTACAGCTATGTAATATTTACTCAGGCACCAGAAGATATTACAGAGGATACTAAATTCCCACTTAAATGGTTGATGGGGCCTGTCAAATTCAGGCTATAAACAGACCTCTAGAGCAATAGGAGTAAAAGGAGATATGTAGCTTCCTTTGGTAGGACAGAAATTCATGGAAAACTGAGTGAGTTTATAATGTGGTCTGGAACAAGGAAAGGCTTTAGTGGAAGGTGTCTTATAAATGCATTTAACATTCAACTCTATCTCCGTATTGATAATGTAGGAAAGTCCATCAATTATGAGGCTTTGGGTCAGAACTGTAGTGGGATTATTTAAAAATTATATTTATGTAGATTTCTAAGACTACTGAAAGTTAATGTAATTTCCATTTTCCCTATTCAGAGCAGTGTACAAAGATGCTGATTTGTATCTCCTGGATTCTCCTTTTGGACATTTAGACATTTTTACAGAAAAAGAGATATTTGAAAGGTACTGTATGTTTTTATATATTGTATTTAAAATCCCACCAAGCAGCATAAAGTAAAACCAAGAACAGAAATTTAATAACTACAAAAATACTGAAGTGATCACAATCATACCTTTTGAGGCTGTTTACTTTTTTGAATTTTCATGACTATTTTGTGTTAGTGGTAGTCCAGCATACTGTGCTGGGAAGAAGCCTGGGCCAGGTGTAAGCATTACTGCTCTCTCAGTGTATTGCGCTTGCTATAATCTGTTACTCCTAGAGTATATGTCTTTATGTTGGGCATGTCTGTGTACCAGAAAAGTTTTCATTTTAAAACACCTCCTTAGTAAGTACAAATTGTTGCAAAGAGCCGTGTTTTGTCTTGTTTTTCTAATTACTGAAGACTGATCACCAGAAAATGCTCACTGAGAAAGAGATTGGCATCAGCTTGGCCAAAGATAAGAGATTTTTTCACTTGTCTTGGTGATGTAGCTCAGAACAGTATGGACATACACTTCCACTTATGGGGTTTTTGGTTTGAAACTGAGCTAATACTTTTAAGTTTGGTAGCAAAATATCTAAGTAAACCTAAGATGAAAAGAAATATTCCATTTTCATGTTGAACTGTGGAATAGGTGGAAAGGGATAAAAGCAACATTTCATCATGAAGAAAAAAAAAGTTTAATACTTTCTCTTTTTGTAGCTGTGTGTGCAAGTTGATGGCGAATAAAACGAGGATCTTGGTTACTTCAAAACTGGAACATTTAAAGATTGCTGACAAAATACTAATTTTACATGAGGGGAGCTGCTACTTCTATGGAACATTTTCTGAACTTCAGGGTCAACGGCCAGACTTCAGCTCAGAGCTGATGGGATTTGATTCTTTTGATCAGTTCAGTGCAGAGAGAAGAAATTCGATTCTAACCGAGACTCTCCGACGATTTTCCATTGAAGGAGAAGGCATAGGAACAAGAAACGAAATCAAGAAGCAATCTTTTAAACAAACATCAGAATTTAATGACAAAAGGAAGAACTCCATCATTATTAATCCTCTTCATGCAAATAGGAAGTTCTCAGTAGTGCAGAGGAATGGAGTGCAGGTCAATGGGATAGAAGATGGCCACAATGACTCACCGGAGCCAAGGCTCTCCCTGGTACCTGACCTGGAACAGGGAGACGTAGGTCTGCTCCGGAATAACATGCTGAACACAGACCACGTGCTGCAAGGCCGTAGGAGGCAGTCTGTGTTAAACCTGATGACAGGCACCTCTGTGAGCTACGGACCAAGCTTCCCCAAAAAGGGAAGTACAACATTTCGGAAAATGTCTATGGTGCCTCAGACAAACCTGTCTTCTGAGATAGATATCTACACCCGGCGCTTGTCTCGGGATAGTGTGTTGGACATAACTGATGAGATTAATGAAGAGGATTTGAAGGTGCGTGTTGATCTGCATTCATCTTGAGCTTTAATATGGCAATAATTTAGTGAAATATACTCCTTATATACTTTTCTATCGACTATGTCACTCTTAAAGCAGTGCTTCTCTGTGAAATATCTTTTGGGAATATCAGTGAAATTTTTAAAACTCAAATACTATCCCAAAAGAATTGAAATTCTGAAAAACTGATCTTGTCTGATTTTTACATTGTTTTCGAGTGCTATTTGTAGAGGATGTCAATATAGAATTTTAATCTCTTGCACTTAAATCTATCTTAATATTACTTATGCTTATTTAAATCTGAAATCAAAAGATGGCAAAACATTTTTTTTCAAGTGTTTATGTGAAATTGACATTCAAAACGTTGAGGCTTATGGAAAAAATAAAATACAGTTGAAGTATTAACACAGTTTTCAAAACTATAATTTGATAAAATTTGACATTTTTTTCATACTGCTCATCTCTTATGTTCTAATATGGATAATGAACAGAGGAGTAAGCTTTTTATGGATGTACTGGGAATTATGTAATTCAGCTTGACTTTTATGCCAAGAACTGGATCAAAACTCCTTTTTCTAATAATTATCAACTGGTCGTGATGAAATCCTTTCATTTTCAAAACTGATATCAGATTTTAACAAGATAGGAAAGTGGAAAAATGTCTACAAGAAATGTTCAAGCAATTTAGTGAAGCACTCCCCGCTTTTTCTTTTGCTTTATTGATCTCAGCAGGAAAAGAAAACAGCTCAGACACGAATTTTTGTTCTAACAGTACAATAATAATTTTAATTGAAAGAGAATAGCTATTGATAAACTATATCTGGGCTTCTAGTAATGCTGGAAAAATCTCAGTCATTTCTTTCAGTGTTGTCTAAAAATTTTGAATGATTTCTAAACTATGTTGTTATATCAAAGATTATTACTTGACCAGGCAGTATATTGTTCTCCATCAGAAAATTTGAATGCTTCAGTTCAATTATTTGGGGTGAGTTTAGCAAAATGAATTACAGCATTTGTGTGTCTGTCATTATCATATATAGATGTAATTATCTTTCTGACTATGATCCTATCAATTCTTTGACAGGAATGCTTTACTGATGATGCTGAAAGCATAGGTACTGTTACCACATGGAATACCTATTTCAGATACGTTACCATCCACAAAAACTTGATTTTTGTTCTAATCTTGTGTGTGACTGTCTTCTTAATTGAGGTAAGAAAATCTGTGCTTGATATAATGTTAATACAAATGATGACTGTTCAGACTATGTTGTTTCTTGTAAAAGGATAAATAGATAAACATTGGCTCATGTATACATCACTTACTGCCAACTCCTGTTAAATTAATTTTCTGCTATTTAGATGAGCATTTCTCAGCAAAGGTGGTGGTAAGTACATGGCAGCAGCAGACCCACCTTCTCAGATTATCTCAGTTATTTTCTGCTGCATTGTACCATACAAAAGAGTTGTTGCCCTGTGTAGGTCTCTTGTTCATAGAGATTAATTTTATTGTCTAGATGGAAAAAAAAAATCATCTGTTGTGATGAGTTAGGATCAGGACAGAAGTCTGCTGAGAGATGTATAAATATTGTTGTGAAAGAAGCCTGATCTTTACAAGTGTGCAAAGACAGGACATCACTGCCAAGCTTGAGTTACTTACTTGGAGACTTGCAAATTTTGGTGGTTCCCAGAGAGAAGGTTTTAGTTATGCACTGAGGCATTGTCTTAATACATTCCTCTAGCAATGTCATAAAAATATGTGGGAAGAGGATGATAGCAACTGTATTTAGACCCTTAGAAGTGATCATAGGCAGAAAGAGGGCAGGTTGAAATGTGGTGGACCAGATCACCACATTTGGAGATATAAACCAGAAGTTCTCCAGTATCCCAGTGGACAGACAAGAAAATGTGTCATGGAGGAAGTTTCTGTTGAGCACTGAAGCATCTCAGAATAAAAACATTTTAATGCCATATTTTTAAAAGATAAAATGGATTATTTGGAGAACTATGTAGAACTAGCAGCCAAGCAATATCAGACATATAGATAAATCAAATGCATATATATAACAGCTAACAAAAACAAGGAAAAAATAACAATGATGAAATTTTGACATCCATATTTGAATAGCTACCATTAAAATATTGATAGACTTACTCCTTTAGGGCCATCAAGAAATATTAAACTTTAAAACTTAAAATATATTAAAGCATACAGTGAATGTTCCTTGTCATTAGGAATGCATTAGCAAGCCTTTGTTAATAGTACGATAAAAAACAATAAAAGAATATCCAGGCACTTGAGAGCCTGCTGTGATACAAGTCTAAATGTAGCATTCCTGGTGGGATGTGCTAAATGGTTTCTGTGGAAAGAGGAGCAGATATGACAAGATTTTTTGTTTCAGGAAAGTTTGACTTCCATCTATTTATAATGCTCTCTCTACAAACAATTATAAAGTCAGTGAAAGAAGATAAGTAAGAAAAAGTACATACTGTGAGAAGACAAAAAAATTAACTTTTTTTTTTTTTTTTTTTTTTTTTTGTCACAGGTAGCTGCTTCCCTTGCTGGGTTATGGTTTCTTAAAAAGTAAGTATTGGTGATCATTTGTGGAGAGATTGGTTCTCCTTTATGTTGATTTTTTGCTACAAATTAATAAATAATGCCAGAAGTCTGTATGGATAGACAGTAGCTTTATTCAAATTGCTAAATTGCTTATAGGTGTATGACCCAATTGTTTACTGGTGTATGTATCTGAAGTTTATATTCTGCAAGTGCTAACAGTCAAATGGTTTGTGACTTGTTACTGAGCACATAGCAAGGCACGCAAGAGCTTTCCTGGGTCAGCTTACTCTACAGAGGCAGGGACTTCATTATCCTGAGTACACTGCCACTCACTGCTCTCTTGCAGAGGCTCCCAATTATCCTGATTATCCATTTGCTTAGGAATATTTTAAGGCAACAGTTTCTCTGAGACCCCATTTCTACATTTTCCTCTGCTCACCTGTGTTAAGATGGGGAATCAGGCAGATGAAGGCTGAAATATACTGAGCAGGAATATGGCTTTTCCTGAGTTAATGTTCATGTTCCCTGTTCTAGTCCTGCAATGCTAATGCTTTCTATGTGTATAGTAAGCATATGGTGACTTAGGTCTGATCTGGAGGAGGAGGGATTTATGTAATGTCCTCTTACAACAGGTCATGAAAGCCTTTGATTTTTGTAATATACTTAAAGCATTTTACTTCTGTAATAATTCACTTTTTTAACACTTAAACTATTTTTTTCTGGTTAAAAGAACTGCATGCATTTTCCTTGATTTTATGATGTAAGTTATTGAATGATGTACTTATTGATGTAAGTTATTAAACAGGTGGTAGATTTGCAAGAGACTACCAAAGCACTACTTTTCACAGCAGTTTGGAGAAAAATGTTGGAGGGCTCATGGTTACATACCAATAGCTTAATTTCTATCTAGGTAAAAATCCTTCATTGCACAGCAGAAACTAATTTGCGAAAAATTACTGCAAATGCTGATTGGTACCTGAATCACCAAAGGTATCTAAGGAGATGAATAAACCATTTATTGCTTTAACCTCTGAACGCAGACACAGTAACTTTGCCTTGGTGGAAAATGGGGTAGTTCATAATTTATAATTCATACATATAGGACATATAGAACTAGCTCTTAACATTATTTTAAAACAAATGAACATTGCAGTGCTTGTTTAGTAGAGAAAACAAAAGAGAGGAAAACACCATAATTTCTGGTAATGCCTTTATTTTTAATTTCTATCACACAGGACAGCTTTGAAAGCAAATGCAACCCAATCTGAAAACAGTACCTCCAACAAACCTCCTGTGATTGTCACTGACACTAGTGCCTACTACATCATTTATATCTATGTGGGAGTGGCAGATACCCTGCTTGCCATGGGAATCTTCAGAGGTTTGCCCCTTGTGCATACACTTATAACAGTGTCTAAAACTCTTCATCAAAAGATGGTGCATGCAGTTCTTCATGCACCTATGTCAACATTCAACTCTTGGAAAGCAGGTAACTGAGGTGGGAACTGGTTGACTCATATATGGGTTTCATATCAACAAAGCAGTTTCCAGTCTATTAAAGGATACTTCTTCTTCCATTTACATTTTCAATCAAGCTGAATGTTAAAAGTAATTTGTGAATATTTTAATGAATCTTGATTGAAATTTAAGTATGGCATGTATCAGTTGTCAACTCTGATTCTGAAATATCACCTTCTACATTGGAGAAAATGAACTGTTTATGAGGCTATAAAATGAGAATAACTTCTAATGAATAGACTTTGTATAAAACAGCAACAGAAAAGCTATAGTGAGCTGTGTGATGAGTGACAAGGAATCAGGTGCAGATGATAAATAGCACTTTATTTCATGAGCAGTCCTACTAAAATGGCATAAAATATCAGTTACTGTGAATAGTGTTATGTGTATTCAAATTCAGCTCTGGAGTTGATACAGAGTTCATTATATAACTGGTGCAACAAGTTCCATCTCCTGCTGCACATGAAATTTCTATCCTATACTCTTCTTAATGGTGCATACTAGATTACAGGAGACACTGGTAAATAACAATACTTCACAGGGTTTCTCCTTAATTTTCCAATTACATTCTTGATTCTGTCATTACCTACCTACTGATTATTCTGTAATTTGGGTCAGAAGCTTAAGCAGCTGGTGCACAAACTCATACAGATGCTGATGTGCAAACATTCTGTGTGTCAGCAGAGCCTGATGCATAAGGGGTACAGACATTATGCTTTGTGACTGTTTTTCTCCTGTTTAGTTATTTGTCTTTGGTTTTATTATATTTTCCTGTTTCCTTCTGAGATTTCAGGAGCTGAAACAGAAGTTGTGGAGGGAGATTCCTCCATGGGAAAGCTGTATGGAGGGGGATTCCTCCATACAGCTCCACTGTAGCTCCACTGATCTGTAATTGCTTTTACTGAAAAAATCTTGTACTTATCCTTAGTACTTTGTATTCCAAAGACATCTTACTTTTTGTTACAGTAATAAATGAAGGATTTTTGGGGTGTTAAAATTTTTTTTCTTTATCCATAGGTGGTATGCTTAACAGATTCTCAAAAGATACAGCAGTACTGGATGACATACTTCCACTTACAGTATTTGACTTCATTCAGGTTTGTAGAATAGAAGGTCTAAATTTTGCTGTCTTACAGCACTGTAAAGTTTGAATTGTACATCATGCAAATGAAATCATACTGATTAGAAGTATTAACAACTGGAATGAAATCCCTCTTCCTTCCTTAGTTTGTATGTCTGTTTACATAGCTGCTTATCTTTAAGCCGACTTCATTGCTTCTTTTTTGCAGTGTGTATCTTCACTGTTTGTGCAAACAACTTTTATTATTCAGGTTCAGAAACATTTTTACCCTGCTGACACCTACTGTACAAGTACCCCTGCTGCTGCCTACATTCAACTTTGACATTGTGAAGGGCATTCTTAGTTTCAGGTGTCTTGGCTTAAGGGTAAAATACTTTTTCCATTCTATCCTTTGATTGCATTCACTGATTTTCATTTCCCTTTAGATTCTTTTGTTCCCAGTTTGCTAGCATCACCCTTAATTGACTTCTCTTTTGTTGACTATATTCTTAAGTTTTCTGGACTTTTATCTTCTCTAGAAACTTTTTCAGACCTGCCTTACTGGGCAGTTTAACCCATGATGCTGTGCTTTCAAGTCTTAGTTGGGCAGTTCTGCACTCTCTTGTTTGTTTTTTTTTCTCTGACAAGTTTGACTGCCTAATTTTGTTTTTCATTCTTCATAGCTTTGTGGCTTCCCCTGAGTCTCTGGATTCAAGCTGAGTCTTTCAAGCACTGGATAACTATTTGATATGGAGTAGAGCATTAGATGATTTTTAGTGATTGGCAGAATTTTATATCCCTAAGAGCTGTAAAATTGCAAACTTTTTATTTTTTGGTTGGAAAGCTTTGTTTCCAGTATACCTCTTGGGAAACTCCATGCACTGCAAAATCTTGAGTTTTGAATGACTCATCCACACTGAGGACAACAATGAAAAAGTACAGAGAAAGAGGCAGTTCCAGTGTTTCTCTGTAGTGAAATGAGGCAACCAGGTGCCACTAAGTGCCAGGTAGTGGGCATGAGTTTGTGTGAAGCCCACCTGTGCCCCCACTGCGCATGAGCAGGATTAGGGGGCCAATAAAAGGTGAGGCTCAAACTCACAGGCTCAGCTCACTCCTGAGCAAGCCAGCAGAGAGGTTAGCTGCTCTCAGAGCAATAGCACTGATCCAGGCTAGTCAACCCCAAGGGCTATAGACTCAGAGCACTATTCGTGAGTTTCTGCTGGAACACCTGGTTGGACCTTGGAGCATCGTACCCTAAGAGAGGTTCATCTTGCAGCATTTCTCAATAAGAAGGGTGCCTTTGTTTGCTCCCCATCCTGACTGTTCTGAAACTTTGTGGTCTTGTGTGGCTCCCAACACCCCTCATTAGTGTCCCACCACTGCTGCTGTAATGTCAGCTTTTCCTCGGATAGAACAGGTTCCCAAATAATTTAAAAAAGGAAGGTTAATCTTCCCCAGTCCTCCTGTTCCTCTCTAACGTTTTTAGGATATCTACAGGCACAACTTAACCCAAGCACTCTGCTATGCAGAATGCATGTCTCCATCTTTGAGTTTGCTCTGCTTTACAATCCCTACCACCATGGCAGTCTGATCAAAACTGAATCCTTTTCTTGTATCTTTATTAATAATTGATAACTTTGGCTCATGACTTTAGAGAGGTCAGTGCAGCTCCACATGGAGAGGTCCAAGGATATTACAGCTCTACTTCATGCCCTGCTAATGACTTGAAGATTTGCTGATTGAGTAAATTTGAACACTGAGACCTCTGAATCATTAATATTGTCTGGGGGGTGATCATGATTCACTACTCTCTATTCTGGTGTGGTCATTTTGTTTCCTATATTTAGGATCTGCCATGGGAATGTTATTTTAATATTATTTTATTTAGGCTGTCTCTACCTTACACTCTCTCTTCAAGAAACTGACTAGCTTTGTATGCTTTCAAGAATAAGAAAAGTCCCTAGATTTGCCTTCTTTTTTTTGATGCTTTCCAGATGCTAACCTGGATGTCCCACGGCTTCTCCTGAGTCTCAGCTACTGAGACTCTTGTAAATGCATGATAAGCTGCCCTGTCTTTCCAGGCTTTCTGGTGAAGATCACTGAACCTGTCCACTGTCTTGAATATTTTTTTCCAGCCATCCTTCATAAAATATTTCTTCCATAGATTCACGTTTGCTTGGCAGCTTCAGATTTCCATGGACTCTGCTAATGAGCAAAACTAGATTCCTCTGAAAGATGCAGAGAAGTTACATATAGGACTTTCTTCTGCTGATTATCTCAAAGTCCCAGAATGTGGGTGGGACGTCTGGACCAAGTACCTGGGACCTCTTGAAGCTCTCTACACAAAGCACATTCAATTAGATCAGGTTGCTGCAGAGCCATGTTGGACTTTTGATATCTCCAAGACTACACAACTTCCCTGAGTAATCTTTTCCAATGTTTTGTCATTCCCACCATAATGCTTCTTCTTATGTTTAAATGGATTTTTGTGCATTTCAAAATTATTTGCAATTATACGCAGATTTATACTCTATAGAAATATGGTACCATCAGATACTTATACACAGTGATTAGATTCTCCTAAGCCTTCTCCTAAGGCTAACCTGTTCCAGCTCTATCAGCCTGTGCTTGTGTATGAGATGCTCCTGTCCCTTTGTTCTCTTTAAGACCTTTCACTGGGGTCACTCCAGAATGTCTCAGAATGTCTATCTCTCTTGTACTTGAGAGCTGGTACTAGATAAGTCTCTCTGGTGCTGAAGAGAGTGGAAGCATCACCTTCTTGGTCTTCTGACAATGCTGCTGTTGGCCTCCATTGCTGCAGGGGTTGTTGCTGCTTCTTGGTTCACTGGGACCCAAAATACCTTCTCTGCAAAACTACTTTCTGGTTGGTCAGCCTCCAGTCTGTGCTGGTGCGTGTGGTTATTCCTTCCCAGGTGCAGAGATCTACAGGAAAAGTTAGCTTCTAAATGTACTGGGATGCTTAAATCCAAGTCTAGTGGATATGGAGACCTTGTCTCTTATAGACTTCAGCTTATGTTTGCATAAATTCATTCTTCTGACTTCTGAGTTTTTCCCAAGGATTTGACACAAGATTTTAGTGCTGTTTTATACTCTCTCTTCTATGAGAATGACCTTGTAGATGACTCTGTCTAACTCTTTGTTTAGGGACACTAGCTCCTTCTCTGTTGCTGTTGAGGATGTCATGATGTAGTTTTTCTTAGGACTTTTATGGACATTAGACATATCAGGGGGCCTTCCTTTTCAGGGAGGAAGGCTTTTCATTCTCGGTGAATGAAGCTTCAGGATCAAAGAGGCCAGGGATAGTCCCATATCACTGAGATATATCCAGTTACCCATAAGAGAAAAAACAGTATTACCCTTTACATCAGCAACAAGATGTGATTGCATCTGTGATGTTTTCCCTGAAAGCCATCTGACCTGATTCTGTACATCCTGGGTATGAGCTGTAGCCAGCTACAGCTAATAATGGCAGTAGCATTACCATTGGTTTTAACATCCACTGCAGTCTTCTAGCAGTGCTTACAGTGGGCTCATAACTTCTGAAGACTGTTCATGTGAGATGCTGCTACCATGTGTTGCTTGACCCTAGAGTTTAATAGGTGGCATTACAAAGCTTGTAGTAAACTCATTGGACATTTATACCTATGGTCATGACTGGTTTTCCCTAAATGTTAAACCCTCATTGGTTAACCAGCAAAGCTTCTGCAGCCATCACCACCCTGAACCCTTGCTGAATTGCTGTCTCTGTCACTATCTACATTTTTCAGACTGGTGACACAGAAGCAGCACTGGAACATGTCTCCCATATGTCCAACCTCTGTCCCAGGCCTGAAAGCTCAGCACCTGGGGTCAGTGCAGCTCAACATTGTGGCTCTTAACTGGGCTGCATGAGCCCTCAGCTGCCATTTCCCAACAACATGCCAGTGTAGATGGCTCATTTGTTGATTTTTGCTACTGCCTTTTTAGAGAAGGTGTCATCTTCTGTTTGACTTTTAACTTATTTAGAGTTTGGAGCTTATGAGATTAACACAGGTTTTCATATTCAGCTTTTTAGTAAAATAACTGTTGGACCAGCAGTGAGAACAATATGCCATCATGGTGGCCTTTGCAAAATTTGAGCCAATGAGGGAAACAGGAATTAAAACAGTGACCTGTGAAATCTCAAGGAATGTGAGAGCTGTGTAACTTGGCTCAATATCAGCTGAACAGTTCATTCACTTCTTACCAATCAGATACAAGAGGTGCTAAATTCAGCAATTTGAAATGAGTAAACACAGATCTATTTTTGCTATGCTACAGACCAGTGCTGTACAGCCATCATGCACGTGTCACCTTTATTTTAAGACAAATGAGGAAAATAGTGACAAAAATCTTTAATTTGTTCAGCTGCTACAGTAGTGCGTTTTCATAAACTTTGATCCTACTATTGCATTGGGTTTCCTGATGTAAATTAGTTTTGCTTTCCATCTGTTTCTTTGCTGACTAGTCATTTGCAGTGATGTTTCAATGTGATGTTCATAATTTTGTCCAAATTGTCCATTTGCAATTGCTTTAGGCTGATAAGTTTGTGATTTGAAGTAGCAGAGCTTTGCTATTTGGTGTACACTGATTTGCTTGATTTCCATTAGATTTAGGTGTGAGACAAGAACAGCGTAAGTGCTTAAGGTGCTTCTCGTGTAAAGACCAAGGCCTAATTTAGCTAAATCTGTCTGGAGTTTCTGAGAATGAGACCTTGTAACCATGGTGGTAGTCTCTGGGGGGTATAATAGATTAACTCTGGACTGCTTTTGTTCCTTTTAAGTCACCTCATTTTTTTTTTCCCCTGAAATTGCTAATTTTTCATACCACAAGTGCTCTTAGGATTTTTCTTTCTTCTGATCAGGACAAGTAGGAGTGCTAGTTTTCATGTGTAGGTTACAGTCCCTTGAACAAGCGATGATGTGCAACTTCCCACTTTTTCTGACCCTCAGAAAAACTGCTTGGCCTAGAACCTGCAGAAGAGTGGCACTCAGGTCCTGACAGTCTGTCACACCTAGTCCAGACAAGAGAGGGACTGCACTGGTAGGTTTGGTAGGTAGCTGCAGATACTACAAGTGTCATTCTTACAATTTTAACTAGGGAGTGAGTGCCTAGCTGCCATTGTTTCTGTGTGGCTTCATAAATTAGAAGCCTGCAATACTTGTAGTACAGGAAACACATCTTCCATCTGTTAGAAAAGATGGCATCTTATTCCAATGGATTATGGATCCGGTCCCAGATATTCACGATCTTTTTCTGAAGGTTTGTTCTCAGCTGCAAATCCTACTTAGTTTAGCACTTTATGTTTGTTGAAACAATACATAGTTGCCATGGGGAGGAGAGATTGATCACCAATCTCTAGACTATAAAATGACAAGTTTACTGTATCAATAGTATTTTTCTTTCATTCTACAGTTATTACTGATTGTGATTGGCGCTATAACAGTAGTCTCAATATTACAACCCTACATCTTCCTGGCATCAGTGCCTGTGATAGCAGCCTTTATTGTGTTAAGGGCATACTTCCTCCACACTTCTCAGCAGCTGAAACAACTGGAATCTGAAGGTAGGAGCAGCAAAATTGGTAGACTTCTAAATCCACAACAAATCAATTGAGAAGTGATTCACCCTTTCACCTCTTCTTTGCCTTTACACTTGCAAGATGCCATTGTCTCTGGGAGTGGAACCCACACCTTCTTAAAGCCAGTGCTGTTAGTGATCCAGCCAGTGCTGAGTGCTCTGCTGCCAGAGAGCAATGGATAAAGCTGGGCTTTATCATCACTGCAGCTGAAAACAAATAAAGTTCTGACATACAGTTTTCTTGAGAGTAAACATAAATTGAAAAAATGTGATCAGACTTGGCATGTGCCCTATGAGTTCATTTCTTTGTAAAAAGATTAGAATGGGTAAATCTTTATTGCAAAGAATTCTTATTTCTGAATAAATTGTTTGACTAAATATCCTTCCTTTCCCCTGTTAAAAGACTAACACATTCCAAATAAAATGGAAAACCTAATTCTGAAGTGTGAGTTTTCAGATCAGGCTCTGTGGCCTGGCTTTACAACAAACTGTCAGATCCTCAGCAAATGAGTCCTGAATCTTAAACAGTGACAATGATCTTCCCTTTTACTTAAATGTAATTCTGAAGCTCCTCAGATCTAAATCTAAATTTCTTTGACGTTCACAGGGATCCATCATTGGCTCACACTTTTTTTTTATGGAATGCAAGATCTGCTTAGAATTACCATATCGCTACAGTAGAATCCAGAGCAATAAAACATTTTGTGCTTTATAAGAATTGCAGGAAACAGTTTTGTCTGGGGAGGAGCCTCCTTTCCTTGTGGCATCTTACAGCAGGCCAGGAGATTCCCTAATTAGTATGCTAACTATGAAGAATTAATATGATCCTTTCCTGGCAATACACTGAATGGAATTTCAACCTATTAATGCAAAGACTGTTGTGGGACCTGTGCTAGGGTTACTTCAGTTGTGTACTTCAGCAACATATTCATATTAAACACTGACAATCCTTACACTGCTGTGAGTTAGAGCACAGGCTGTATATTTGCATTGTATTAAATATTTGCTTATGACCATTTATGATGTTTCTAATTTAAAACTTTACAGCTCGTAGTCCAATATTCACCCATCTTGTTACAAGCTTAAAAGGACTCTGGACACTGAGAGCTTTTGGGCGACAGCCATATTTTGAGACCTTATTTCACAAAGCCCTGAACCTACACACAGCAAACTGGTTCCTCTACCTGTCAACACTGCGCTGGTTCCAGATGAGAATAGAAATGATTTTTGTTGTCTTTTTTATTGCTGTGGCATTCATATCTATCATAACTACAGGTATGGTAACTTTACTGGACTACTGAAATGAAACTCTTCTGCTTCTGTTTAACAGCTCAGCTTTAGAAACTTCTGAAGTAAATAAACCATGGCAAAATTTAGCATTCACTGAAGTCACTGATTTAAGTATGTCATAATAGCAAAGACAATTTAATTAAAATAGGAATTACACCATTATTATCTGCAAACTGGTGTTGTAGAGGACTCATTAAAGGGATTAATCTGAAAATAACTTCTGAAGGGACAGAACTTTCCTTTTCTTGGCTGGAACTGCTGTAACATTAGTATGTGTTTTAAACCATGTTAATGTAAGCATGTTAGAATATTGAAAAGTGGATATTGATTATCATCTGTATAGTTTAAAGGTTTTTTTAAGTAGAAGTTAATGTTCGTCTGATTGCAAAATGGCTAAAACAAAGTTTTAATGTTCTTTTAAAACTACACCAGTAGCAGAAATAGTAATCTCGTTCTCTAATTGCCAACCCACTGATCCATTTTCCAAGGTGAAGTTTTGCAAATTCCTTTAAAATCCCCTTAAAAATGCCTCACTGCTCCTAGTAAGCCCAGTACAAGAATGAGAATCTCTCTATACCTTACTGTATTACTTGTATTTGAAATGCTGCCTGTGGCTGGCCAGGCACAGCCAGTTTTCAACAAGCAGAGAACAGGAGGTGAATGTCCCCCAAAAGTTGGAATAATTAAATTCTGGAGAGAAGCCTGGCAGGTTTAGCTACAGATTGCTTCAAATGCAGTTTTTAGTTTACTATTCTTGTGTTAAGTATGCCTTTTGTTTTGATTTTCAAACATTATTCTCCCTCTCCCAAGTTTTACATTCAGTTTTGTCTGCAGAATCTGGATGCAGTTTCAATGAGTTAGAATTTGCAGATTTTGTGAAGAAGCTTTTTGTTCCAGTAATAGCCTGATTTCCTTTGATCATACTTCAGTGTTGAAAAGGAGTTATATAAAATTGTACATTTTATCAAATATTGTATTGTGTGTGAAATGCTAGCCTCTATTTATTATATAAGGACTTCTCGTGATTCTTAGAAAAAAAAATCCAGCCACAAAAATACTTTGGTATGAAAATATGCACCTACAGAACTCATGTTACAAAAGAGACTTTTAATTCCCCTGAAATTCATAGGGAGATAATATGCCCTGGTGCCATTCTCATTTTTTATTGTATGCACTTGGTCATTTGCATTTTTTTAAGAAAACTGTTTCTTGTGCTATTATTTTTTTCAAAATTGTATTTGAGGAAGGTGTTAGAAGAACTTTAAAAAAACTTGAAAATCTGTCATCCTGCCACCTTTGTGAACTGTTACAGGTAGTAGGTCCTTGGATCATCATTAAAATTCCTTTTCTTAATCTGCCAGGTTTATAATCACTCTGATATTGAGATATCTCTAAACAATATAGGAGGAAGTTTTTGCAAAAGGAAAAGAAGAAATGGAGAAATAATAGAAAGGCTTTTGTTTTAAATGCTCAATTCCGTTTAACACATAGAGACCTTGAAAATTAACAGTGGAGTAGTTTAAATGCTTTCCATGGTGTGGTATGAAACTGTAAAGAAAAATCCCTGCAAAACACCATGCTTGTTATAGCAGACAATAAAAGCAAAAGGATTTATATCTGTATCTTTATGGAACAGTAAGGATAACTTCCTCTATTTGTCCAAGAAATGAAAGCATAAACCAGCTCAACTATTTTGAATTTTATAGTTGCTAGCTGTAGTGTTTAAGCAATTTTTTGATTAAGACTCATTTCACAGATTCATGTATTGGAAAAAGAAGATGAAAATAAAATGAAAGATGACAATAAAGTACCGAGATTTAATTTTTTCTTCTGCCAAAGCAAGATGGGGATTTTAAGTGAATTTGGTGGCAAAGCCAGGTGTTTCATTGATGATTAAGCTCTCCGTCCTTTGTGTAATTTAAAAAACCATATTTTTTTCATGAACTAAAGAGATGAGAATGTAAATATGTATTTTAGTATATACATGCTAATTTTCTTAATTTCTATTGGCTTTTTATTTGCATATAAATTGAATGTGTTTTTCTCTCTGCAGGTGATGGACCAGGTAGAGTTGGCATTATTCTTACTTTAGCTATGAACATCATGGGAACCTTGCAATGGGCAGTAAACTCAAGCATAGATGTGGACAGTTTGGTAAGCATAAAATGCACTGTGCTGTGCTAGATTTTGAGGAGTTGTCTTATACTGTTGATTATGGGTATTCAGGGAGTCATTTTCAGAGTTTGGTATCAGGCAAATGTGTTAGAAAAGTTCTCTTCATAGCTAGCAACCAGCTTTAATACAACACAAAATGAGCTTTTTTATAATTTTTTTTTCCTGGACTAGAATAAGCAACAACAAATAATTGCATTTGAGGATTCAGAATGCAGCTGTAGCGGTGGTGCAAAAACTGCAGAGGCTTGGAGTTGTTTTGTTATGATTATGTACCTTACCAAGATATATTATAGACTTCACTCAGTCTGCTTAAGGGCTTTGCACAAGAGATCATGATGGATGTTTTTGAGCTTCTTCTACACAAAATCAATAGTGATTTAAAAATCTGTCCTAGACTTTCCTGGGGCGTCTTTTTCTGGTTTTGCATAGAGTAACCTCTGGCATAAGGCTTTGGAGTAGTATGTGTATCCCTTTAATTTGCATAGCTAGCTGGCATTGGCTTTAAAACAGAATATTTAATGAGTTAAAGTCATCATCACCTGTTTATTGAAGTACAAGAAGCAGGCAGGAAACTCACAAAAGAATGTGTTTGTTCTTGCAGTTTTCATCATACTTTTGCTTAAATGTCTGACAGCTGTAGATATTATTTTAAAATGTAATAGTTACAGCTGCACTTAAGGCATTCTAGGTTTTATTTTAAACAGAATTATTGTGTAACCAAATACAGTAGTTGAAAAGCTGAAAAAAAATTTCTGAGAAAAAAAATATCTCACATCCAGTCATACACCCTCTGAACCCTAAATTACCTACTCAAGCCAGCCATTTCACTACTGGAAAACAAACAGCTTTTACAGCAGATCTTGGAGACCATTAAACACTTTTTAGCTGAAATGAGTTGTCATTAAAAAAGAAAGAAAAATTGGAGCAGAGAATGACCGAAGGTGTATTTGCCACTTCAACATTTTTTTTTAAGTTGGAGTTTCAACCACCCTCATTGGGAAAGACATCCTTAAGAGCCCCCAAACTGGGAATTAACCACTTACAACATCTAATCTCTTGTTTATGTGTGCCTGATGATAGTCCTGAAAGCTGACTGCCATTCAGGAACACATTTTTTCCCTATCCACCAGCTGTTTTATGCTGACTCTTTCTTTGCTTGTTATAACAGCCTGTCTTGAAGGGCAAGGACTTTGTTAAAGTGCTTCTTTGCTATAAAACAATAAGGTTATATCTTAGGAAAAAAAATCTTTCCTGTGAGGGTGGTGAGACACTGGAACAGGTTGCCCAAGGAAGTTGTGGCTGCTCCTTCCCTGGAAGTGTTCAAGGCCAGGTTGTAAGGGGCCTTGAGCAACCTGGTCTGGTGGGAGGTGTCCCTGCCCATGCAGGGCCCATTGGAGTTAGATTATCTTTAAGGTCCCTTCCAAGCCTAACCATTCCTCTCTATAACTGCTAGACACACAGAACAGCAATTGAATGGTTGATAATGAAGTAAAATGTGCCATTGCTAAGGCAGTGACAAAGATGTTCAATTGGGGTTCTGCCTGTAATGCAGATTGTGATACTTTAAGTGATACTTTGTGATACTTTAATCAGTACTTTAAGTATCACAATTAGTATAAGAATCACATGCATCCATTGTAAAGCTTAATACAACCTGGAGGTGTTTCACAAGAGGAGCAGAAAATCTTATTGTAGGATTCAGACGGTGCTGGACACAAATATTAAAAAAAGGACTTCACCTTTTTAAAAATACATTGATTTTAAATGTAATCTATTAGTAGCAATAACAAAGGAACTCCTTTTCTCCTGGGACATAGCCCAGGAGATAGCCTTGTAGGGTGCACCAGTTTAGAGGTGGATCCTCTGGACTTCTTTTGGCTCTTCACTCTCCCCATCTCATGGATTTTTAGGTATCCTGTATTTTGCTGGTAGGATGACTTTCTTGACACACAGAAGTTGCTTCTGTGCACAAGCAAATTAGAATAGCTTCATGATTTCAAGATAATGAAACTGCTTCACTGGGAGATGCAGATTTATTGTTCCCTACTCTTTGTATTCTATACATTTAGCACTTCTCTCTTTAAAGACTTTTACAGTAATTTGATTAAAGACGTCCTGCAAAGGCTTGCATGTGTGACACATCTAGTACTTTGACTGTAATCTGTTTCTCTCTCCAGGGGTATGTTAAAGGTCTGTACAGGACCAAATTGGCTAGAATTGACACATCTCTATGTTATAGGTATGCATGCACCACTCTAGATGATGCCACTCTTTGCCTTCCCTTGGGCAGGGGTGGCATCCGTGCTTGTATGGATGCACAGAGCATGTCTGAATAACATATTTGTAGGTGGCAGTCTTTGGTTGTCAGGTAAGCTAGAGTTTCCTACAGGTGGTTGAAGCCTATGTCTGAAGTCTTATTTCCTGTAATTATATACATAATATTAAGCTTGTGCTGAATTTTTTTACAAGATAAGCAAGGCATGGAAATAAATGCAAGCAAAAGGACAGGAGGGCAGGAGGACAGGGAAGCAGGATCACATGGAGAAGGTAAAATTATACTGGAAGAAATACTGGCTGGAGAGATGGATACTTGGCAAATTTGACTTTATTCCACACAATCTCCTTCTTGAGCTTTCTCTGACACTGCCTTACATGTTGAATAAATCTGACTTTCTAAGTTGGATTTTATTTTTGCATACCCAGATATTCTGCTTGAAGTAATTTCTGTTGTATTGGTTTGCTTTTAACTGAAAAATTCCTATTGTCTTTTAATACCCCAGAATGGTTTTGGCATTTCATTCTCTACAGCCTTGATACTTTATCTTCTCTGTTTCTTTTTTGGTTTTGTTTTCAAAACATATGTGGTCACTCTGAAAGCTATCTATTGTTTCATATAAAGCTACCATTTAGGCTAGATTTATCTTTGCAATTTGATCATTTCTGCTAATATCCCTTTAGCTGGTTTTTGGTCTTTTTCTTATTCCCCCAGGGACTCTTGTAGTATTTTTAATTTTTTTCCTTCATAAGGAAATAGAAAATAAGCTTTCTGTTAAGTGCTGCTTTCAGATAAGCATTGGGTGGTCCCAGTGAACTGTTTAAATGCTTTATAACCTCATCCTTCACTGATGTGTATCCTGTAGTAGCAGCACTGCAACTGGGAAGGACAATTCCTTTTATCAGGGAAAGAAAAAATGCCACGTTTTTGCTGTTGCCAAGATTACTTATGTAAGGAGATATAAAAAGAGTTTCCCAAAGAGACAGGAAGCCACATTTTGCTGAACTTCACAGAGCCCCACCCTATACATCAGGGATGCTGAAGAATTAAAGTAATACATAGTTGAGAAGAGTACCAGTGAAAATTTTAGGCCTGTCAAAAATAAAAGTGGTTTTAGAGCTGGTTATCTTGCTTTTATCTTCCCATGCTATTTCACCTGTTACATAGATGTGCTTCTTTTTAACTAGGACTTGATCTTAATATTCTATTTACTGCTGTCAGCAGAAAACCTGAGACTACTGTTCATTTCCAAAGTTTAAATAGACTCAATACTTGACTGGAAAATCTGCATCAGAATGACAGTTCTCAAAGTAGAGTGTTGGTCATCTGGAAGGGAACAGAATCAAGAAAAATCTGTTAAAATGTTTCATTTTCTGCTTTCAAAGTAGTGTGAGAAAGAGCAAAAAACTCAGTACAAGTTTGACATGAACTAGATGTTTCATTTTTTCAGTTTGGAAGAGGGGAACATGTCCTATATGTGCTCCCAAAATGTAACAGCCGAAGTTGTGAAAGCTCAGTAAATCCATATGGTCCATCTGCACTGACCTAGTTTTTGCAGTGACTTGCTGCACAGGGTTTTTTCACAACATGAGCCATTGGACCAACCTCCCATAGGAACTCACAGCTCTACTCTGCATTTTCCAGACAAAATGACCCAAGAAGATGGTGTCTTGGAAGATGATTATTGAATACTATTTGTGTGTGGTCTGGAGAGGGTAACTGCATCTTTCTAGCAGAATAGTACATAGGGCCTGATGAAGTTAACTGAATTAGGTTACTTGTGGAAGAATTACTTCTTCTACTTTCTGGAAATTAACATTACATAATTTTATTATGAACTCTCCACCAACATTAAGAAGAGTTTAAGTTATATTAATGGGAAAGTAAATTAAAGAATTTGCAATGTTATTAAAATCTCAGTAAAATACAATTAGGCAAGGTTAAAAATAGTGTATTATGCTCTAGACATTTTTAGATTAATGTAGTAAATATACCCCTTTATTCTAAAGCATTAGTTAGGGATTGTGAATATAGCAGGCACAGTGCTGATGGGAATAACGGTTAAGAAACTTGCTGTCACCTACACTATACCTGTCATCATGAATGACACAAGATTTCTACCTGTGAAAGAAAGAATGGAAATCTTTGTAAAATGTTACTGACATTCATGTTACATTCTACCCAGATATAACTCATAATGCAAATTACAGAACCAGGAAAGCATCCTTCTGAATTGATTCCAAGTGTTAAGCTGTCTAAAATATCTGTATGTGACATGACTATAAATCTGTCAGAGGAGCTGGGGCAGAAATTAAATTTTCTGTTGTAAGGGAAGAGGCTCTTTGTCCAGCTGGCTTCAGAGCAGATTTTAGCTAGCTTATAACTTAGGATCCCTTGGGCAATTATAGGAAATCCCTGCCTATAGAAAAGGTCACAGCTCTTGGTGAAGCCAAGACCTTAATTTCTGAAGCAGTGATATATCTAAAAGGGTAAGATTTCTGTAAATAAACCTACCAGCAAACACTGATTAAAATAAATGTATGGTTCTCATTTTGGAAATTTACTGAAGACAGACAGACAGGAAGAAAATTAGCAGTCTGACTCAAGGTCTTCTTGTTTGCATGACCAAAATCAGATGACATTCATATATCAACAAGATGATGACCATGACTTCCCATCTTGCAGAGGACTTGAGGTGGAAATTGTAATTGATGGGCATCCTTTCCAAAGCTACTGTCACTGTTGTGTTTCAGGATGCTGAGATATATGCAATTACCCCAGTGTTTTCTTACGTTTTAAATATATATTTGCTTCTGCATAGAAAATCTACCTGACAGTTTCAGTCTAAATCTAAGAGGAGGGAGGAATGGCAATATATGAAGTAGAATCACTTTGCAGAAGGAATGCAAAAGCAGTTTAGCAAGGCTGAAGCTGTAGAAAGGGTTTTCCATAATGCTACTAGAGAGGGCAATACAAATACTAAGTAGGGAATACAGATTAGAGAACAAATGCTAATCATAAGGCCCAGATACTCCTTGATATAGCAGCTATGAATGTATCTCCCTGTGTATGAATATGTTTTGCTAAATAATTTCTGATGAGTAAGAACTGACACTATTTTATAATTTAGTCCTGTTTATAAAGGTAAAATTTTAGTAAAAGGAGGAATCCAGTTAATTAATCCAGTTAATTTGGACTGAGGAACTTAGAGACCTGAATGTAGACTGAGGTCACATCTTCAAATGAGGGAATCAAATTTTTATCCTGCATAGCATGAGAAAACCAGGAAATTTTGGACACTGTAGGACTGCAAGGATGAACAACATTCTCGAAAAGGATATTAGAAATTACAGCCTCCATAGGATGGATTTGTTAACCAAAATAAGCTATATGTTGAAGGTCAAGAAGCAGGTGGAGAGAGGCTTGACAAAAACAAAGCTATAGTTGCAAATGTCCTAGATTCTGGATGGCAACTTCCTCTCAGTTTTCAGAAAAAAAGACAGTGTTTAATTTGTGGAGCTGAAAGCAAAGCAGAAGGTAGAAATGGGGTTTTTAACATCTGAAGTGGAAATTATGTGCAAAACCCAACCTAGCTGTAAGTAGGCATGTAAATGAAGCTCCTTAGAATCCTGATCTCCCTACATTTCCTTTATAGCCCATGGAAAGACCCATACCCTACCAATCACAGAATCAGACAGGTTGGAAGGGACCTCTGAGATCATCAAGTCCAACCCCTGATCCACTACCACTGTGGTTACCAGACCATGGCACTCAGTGCCACATTCAGTCTCTTCTTAAAAACCTCCAGGGATGGAAAATTCACCACCTCCCTGGGCAGCCCATTCCAATGCCTGATCACCCTCTCTGTAAACAATTTTTTCTTAATATCTAAACCTCCCCTGGCAGAACTTAAGTCCATGCCCTCTTGTCTTACTGGTAGCTACTTGGGAGAAGTACAGCTGGGGCTGTTCAGTCTGGAGAAGAGAAGGCTCAGCTCCCTCAGCCCTTCCTCACAGGACTTGTGCTGGATGCCTTCACTGCCTCCTTGCTCTTCTCTGGACCTGCTCCAGGACCTCAATCTCCTTCTTGATCTGAGGGGCCCAGAACTGGACACAGTACTCGAGCTGTGGCCTCACCAGTGCTGAGTACAGGGGCAGAATCCCTTCCCTGGACCTGCTGGCCATGCTGTTCCTGATCCAGGCCAGGATGCCATTGGCCTTCTTGGCCACCTGGGCACACTGCTGGCTTGTGTTCAGCTTCCTGTCAATCCAAACTCCCAGGTCCTTTCTGTCTGGCTGTTCTCAGCCACTCTGTGCCCAGCCTGGAGCTCCCCATGCGGTTGTTGTGGCTGAAGTGCAGGACCCAGCACTTGGCCATGTTGAACCTTATCCCATTGGAATTGCCAAACTCTCCAGTCTGTAATGACTCAGTCCATCTAACACAAGTCTTCAACTGAACATGATTAGGTTCTGCAGGTGAGCATTTCAGTTAAACATGTGAAGCTGGGCTGGAACGATGATGCTCCACATGTGCTCCCATGCATTCCAAATGGGACCGGACATTCCATCCTAGGGTTCAGGAAAAAATGGCTGAGAATCTGGAGATCTGGTAATGGCCATTTGAAATGAACCCATCGAGCACTGGTGGTGACACATGATAGAATAAACAGCTGTCACTATTGGTAGAGAAAAGAAAGGAGAAATGGGAAGTCATTGATGCCACCATCAGTTTGTTATTCTGATGGCAGCAGTCTTTAGAAACTATTTTGAAGATGTAGTGAAAGATGCAGTGCTTACAGAATGAATTGACTCAGGTTTGCTGATATTAGGGTTGCATCAGACAAACCTGATAAGTGTATTTGATGATTTTTTTTTCCAGACAAAAGTAATGTAGTAGTTCTCATTTGTCTTCAGGAAAGCACTGGCTGTGGCTCTGCTTCAGAGATTATATAAATAAAGGAGATCAGGATTATTGCAAGAACTGTAAACTAGTTAATGAGTTGGACAGAAAGGAAATGGCATTAAGCTGTAAGTATTAAGCTGTAGGGAGGCTACTCAACAAAGATTAGATTTGTGACTGAGCTCTTTTTAATCTTTTTATTTATTTATTTTTTAATGCACTCAACAAAGGAAAAAAATATTATATTAAGTCTGCCAAAGGCACAAAACTGGAAGGCAATGTTAGCATGAAGGAGGATGCTGTGAGCTGAAAGGTATTAAGTGACCTCAAATGGCTGGTATAAAACAGATTTCAGTAGCCAAAGTGTAGGCCTGAGTTTAGGGACTTAGAATAACCTCTGTTGTAAGTAAGGATCTCCTTGGTTAAAAATGGAAAAAAAGATGGAGGAAAGCTTGTATGACCACTGCTTGATCTGTGTGAAGACAGAACATATGATCCTGGGATGAATTAATCAAGATATTCCTATGTAGAGATAGAAAATGTTGATATCTTTGTACAGTGCCCTTGTGAATCATCCAAATTACTGTACACATTCTGGCCAGACAGAAAGCTTAATTTGAACTGGGATGTTTGGAGGAGAGCATATGTTAAGAAATAGGCTTAAACCTGGATTTTCTTTAGTCCTGGAGAATAAAAGGTGACTGGATCTATGGTGGACCTCTATAAATCAATGTGGGAATCTGGAAAGGTAAAAGAACTATTTAGAATCTTAAATTAATTTACAATTAAGAGATGCATAGGATCAAAATAGTCCATGGACTTAAAAATGGACTTTCTGACCATCTGAGCAGTGAATTTCTAGGAAGAAGGTGAATTAGCTTCTTATTAATTGACCCTTGACCCATTTATGTGTCTATAAATAAATAAAAAAAAATCCCTTCTGATCCCATGCTCTTCTGAAAAATTCATCAAGACACCTATTTCTTTCTGAAATTCAGGAACTATGGGACTTGATTATTTCATATAATATGTAATTACAGATATAAAATTAGTTATAACCCTGCTATTTTTTTTTTGTTAGAAGGTATAGATAATTTCTCATAAACATCTAGATTTTAAAGACTTGTGACTGTTCCTCTTTGCTTGATGCAGCTGCTTTACTTCTTTAAATTTCATCCATTCTGCTGATCTTGGGAGCTAAATCATTATTAGAGGAACTTGTTTTTAGTTGTTCAGCCTTTTACAGGAGGAAGTAGAGGAAGACTCCAAGATTGTTTTCTTGATCATACTTTGTTTTCATAAATGCAGGTCATGTACAGTTTGTAAAATATGTTCTCAAAGGTACAAAGAGCTATTGTGTCCATGTGAAAATTAAGCAAGTGGAATACCATATTAGACCAATGTCAGTAGTAAAAGAGCAATAGAATGTAAATCTTTAAAGAAGTATCCTAGCTTCAAAAATAATATCATGGTATCAAACAGAAAAGAGACTTTCTATTCTGGCTAGGATTAGGAATAACTTGGTTTCATTTGTTTTCTTAGCTAAGTATTAATTACAATTTGAATGCTCTTTGTTTTGATTCTTAGATGCGGTCTGTTGGACGTATATTTAAATTTATTGACATGCCAACAGAAGAGATGAAAAATGTTAAGCCACAGAAGAATAACCAGTTTTCAGATGCCCTTGTAATCGAAAACAGACATGCAAAGGAGAACTGGCCATCTGGGGGTCAAATGACTGTGGAGGATCTCACAGCCAAATACAGTGATGGAGGAGCTGCTGTGTTAGAAAACATATCTTTTTCAATAAGTTCAGGGCAAAGGGTAAGGCACTTTTTTTGGTGTGTTTGTGCTGACTTCTCTTAAGCTAAATTGCAGAAGTGTCATTATAAACCTATTGACTGACTAAGGAGTAGGTTGAGTTCAGCAGGGGTTTGTAAATGGAAATGTGGAATTGTTGTAAAATAATAATCTAAAGCACCTGAATAACATAAAAATCTGTAGGATAATTGGCTACACAAAAAAAAAAAACAACCAAAAAAACCCACAAAAATGGAAAATCTGTCTTAGTTATCCTAGAAATTCTGAGACTATTTACAACTTAGTGAAGCATGGTGAGAATGTTTCCTGGCTGTGAGGAACTTAATATACCAGTAAAAAAAATGTATGCAGTAGTTCCCTAAGTTGTATTCCTGTGCCTGAAGTCATCTGCCTTCTCCGCCTGGGGAGAGGGAAGGCTGCTGGTGAGCACAGGTGCTGGGGGCAGCCTGACCCAGGTGGAGCAGGGCACAAAAGAATACCAACCACTGTGCCAAGGGAAAGGCACTGCTGGCTCCCACAGCCAGAGGGTGGAGGTGCTGTCTTGCCTGTTGAATGAAGGCTCTTTGCCACCCTGAATTATTGTATAGCAAACCATACACAGATCAGTTCTTCAGAAGTTTGACAGACCTCTAATTCATCTCTGTGCCTGTTTGAGGCTGCTTTCAAGAAAGATGTTTAGTTTCTGGACAGCAATTAGGCATAGGCTTAACACTTTGCTTTAACTTCATGCTAAAAGACTGTCCTTGGTGGGATGGGAAGAAAGGCTTGCATGATCTCCTGAGCTGAAGCTGTATGAACAGAGAGGAGTTTTTAACTCCTGTAATATGATCAATGACAGATCCCTGGCCATGCCACAAGGCAGCTCTTCACTCCTAATTTGGATAACACATCTCTCTGCCAGGTTTGATAGATCTGTCTTGGTTTACATGAACTGAATGTTTCATCTACGGTTTGAGGGCACCAAATTTTTGAAATCATGGATCTCACTTTGTGTAGCACCATCCTGAAACCACTTTGAATTTGGAAGAGGGGCACCTGTGATTCCTGGAGTGTGGAGGTGTGGGTGCCACTGTAGTCTGGTGGCACGGTGTGTGCTGTGACCACTGCCTCAGACCCAGATGAAACACTACAAATTCATGGTCTGATTGGCCCCTATTTTGAACTACATGGAAATGCAGTAGTTCAGTAGTGTGATACAAGTCCATTCCCTAGTTATTTATTTTCTACTGGATGGGATTTTGCTGAAGAGAGCTTCATACCAAAAGAAAGGGGAAAGGCACAAAGAGTTGTCCCTGTTATCTTGTACTAATCAGTACAAGATAATATATAAGCAAATTCCTGTTCTTCAGCTAGGGGTAGGCTAACAGATTTTTTTCTTAGTTAATTATAACAAAACAGTCTGGCCTGCTGTTTCATTCAGCCCTTGCTGCAGACTTTTGTCACTCCCAAATGAACAACATTTACTATCCCATTAAGATCCACATGGATTGTTCTGTATGGCTGAGATCTCAAAGTATGTATGCCCTAATCTGTGGTTAACATATGAACAGTTACTAAGTGTTTGCCTGTATGATTTGCATTGCAGGTGGGCCTTTTAGGGAGAACTGGTTCAGGAAAAAGTACCTTACTTTTTGCATTTTTGCGACTGCTGAATACAGAAGGGGATATCCAGATTGATGGAGTCTCTTGGAGCACAGTCAGTGTGCAGCAATGGAGAAAGGCATTTGGAGTGATTCCTCAGGTAATGAGATTATTGTGCCTTCGTGTGCCTTTATTCTTGTTGGTTCTATATCCATATGTGCATAGTTACTTTTAAGATGGAGGAGAGTTGTTTTATGCTGAGAAACAGAAAAAAAGCAAAGATTTCATGAAAAGGGGAGTGTTTGTGATAGAGGGATGGATGCAAGGATTCACAGCAAACTACTTTTCAGGGTTTCTATGCTACTCACACAAGATGTCTTCTAGAAATGGCACAGTGTGTACAGTACACTCTGCACACTCAGACAGAAGTAGCCTGCTTATCCCTGCACATCTGAAATAGTTTGCATGTTGATTCAAAATAAGATAGCGCCACCTGAATTTAAAAAATACAATCAGTGGTGTTCTCAGGCACTGTTTTCTAAGTCCCACATATCTTATCATTGTAATATGTGTAACATTTGCCTGATTTCCTTGACAGACCACTAGCAGAATTACTGCTTTTCTCATATTTCACTGGACTGCTACCTGATCCCCCACTGAAACATCACTTTTTTAGCCATTGGTTCTCAATATTTCATTCATGGTGCATGTACAAGGGAGCACTTCATGTTGTTTATGTTTGGAGCAGTCACAGAATCACAGAATCATTGAAGATGAAAAGGACCTCTGAGATCATCAAGTCCAGCCTGTCACCTAACACCACCACACACAACAACATACCATGGCACTAAGTGCCGCATCCAGTCTCTCCTTAAGCACCTCCAGGGATGATGACTCCACCACTTCCCTCGCCAGTCTATTCCATTGTCCGATCACTCTCTCCATGAGGAAGTGTTTCCTAATATCCAACCTAAACCTCCCCTGGAGCAGTTTCAGGCCATGCCCTCTGTATTGTTGCGAGTTGCCTGGGAGAAGAGCCCAACCCCCACCTGACTGCAGCCTCTCTTCAGGTAGTTGTAGACAGTCATAAGGTCCCTCCTGAGTCTCCTCCGGGCTAAACAACCCCAACTTCCTCAGATGCTCCTCTTAAGACTTTCCCCATAGTCCCTCCACCAGTGTCATTGCCATCCTCTGGACCCACTCCAGCACCTCAGTGTCCTTCTTGAAGTATTGGACACATTACTTGAGGTGAGGCCTCACCAATGCTGAGTCCAGGGGGAGAATTACATGCCTGGACCTGCTGGCCACACTATTCCTGATACAAGCCAAGATGCCATTGTCCTTCTGGGCCACCTGGGCACACTGCTGGCTCATGTTCAATCAGTTGTCACACAGTACTCCCAGGTCCCTCTCTGCCATGCTGCTCTCCAGCCACTCCTTCCCTGCTCCATAGCGCTGCTTGGGGTTATTGTGGCCAAAGTAAAGGAAAAAGGAAATGCCTCTTCACATGGGTTTAGGTACCATAGCACTCTCTAAGAACTGGAACAAGAAAAATAATCTAAGGACCTAGAGCTTCTGAGTCCTTTGCCAGGGTCCTCCCCATTGGGCCAGTGTCCTATATTAGTTATGACTAGATTATCTGTAAAAAAAAATTAACATTATTCGCTGCAAACAGTAACACTAAATAGTGATCGCTCACTGTAAAGGTAGGAATGAAAACTTAGAGAACAAACTGTATAATTTTAATGCCATGTTTTATATTTTTGTTGTTGAAAGCTGTCAGTTCTTTCCAACAACAGTAATAAAAGAGTAACACATATTGGCCTTCTCTTCTTTGAAAACTCCTGTTTGGAGGACAGGTGTGTTATACAGCTGTCCTCCAAAGTATGGCTGTGTAGGATGAAGGAAGCTTTTACCAGTATAAGCTATGTCTCCATTGGAAAATTTTCCTATATAGTCAGGTGTAACTTTCTGTATTGAAAGATACTTCCTCATCTCTCCCATAGTCATCCTTTTGCTCTCAGCTCTTTGTTCCTTTGGGATGCAGTTGCCCAGCAGGATTTCCAGCTTTCCATCTCCATCTGTTCTTGGGAATGTATAGACTGAGGATCAAACAGAATGCTTTGTAACAAGTAGCCTCGTCGTCCCAGTGAAAAATATGATTAATAATTCTCATAGCTGAGTACTGACTGTAGAGTCACTGGTAGTAAAGAAAATATGATTCTGTAGCCATCAGCAGAAGGCAAGAGGCATTTATTACATAAGCAGTGTAACTTGCCCTTCTGCTAGTGAGGAACTAATATTGTTAGTTCAATATTAAAATTACATATTTAGCTCAGTTTGGAAGTCCTGATACATGGATCGATGAAAAAAAAAATACCTGCCCTCCGTTCTCTGGAAGGTCATGAGAACTGCCAGCCTGTTTGCCTGCTTCACCTCACAGCTCCTGTCCCAAAGCCTTGCCAAAGAACTGCACATTATGCCTCAGAAGTTCCCACATTCAGAATGAAACAAAGTTTTCACCAGCGGTTTCCCAGCAGGAAAGAAAAATTGCATATGCCACCCTGCCTTTCCTGGCAGAACAAAGGGAGCCTTTTGTTCTTTGCCGTCCACCTATGGCTTCAGAATGGAAAAAAAAAAAAAAAAAAAAAAAAAAAAGTTGCCTCTCCTGGGAGTCTGACAAGCAGCACGTGAAGATTCGCCCTCTCCTGGAGCGGCTTCACTAGGAAAAGGAGAGTGGAGCTCTACCTGAGGCATGCTTTTTCATGAAAACTTTCCAATACTCTAATTGCCTTCCTTATCTGTAAATTTCCCAATTTAGAAGAAAAGAAGGGCTTTTTCTCTGTGATCCTCAGTGTTTTCCTAAGCAGGCATCACCGAGGAAATCACCGAGGAAAACACCGTGTGATTCTGACACCCCGCCGGCTGCTCCACGCCGGTGATGCTGGAACTGCTTGTGCTGTGTTCAGGGACCGTGCTGAGCTGGAGCAAAGGCAAAACCCGGTTTCTTTCAGTATCTTAGATCCGGCTGTCAGCTCATTGCAGTGGCGTGAAGGGGTAAAACATATAAAACATGTTTCCTGGAGCACTCACAAGGAAGTTCTTTCCTGTAGCTCCTCACACGCTGGTGCTGCTTCAGTCTGACCACAGCTGCTCCTCCAGGATGTTTGTTATTCTCATGCAAAGCAATTACTCCAGCGGTAGCAGGCTGCTTGAAATATAATTGCAGTCATCATCCCTTCCTTCTGGGCAGCCCTTTCTGATGCTGCTTCTGCAAGTTTCCCCACCACATTTCCAAAGTGAGGACATGCATCTGGTTTCAACATACTGAAGCTCTTTCAACTACAGGTTCTCATGCAGGTTACATCAAAAAGTATCTAATGGAGTCAAATAGAGAAAATTATTCAGAAACTTGGCTTTGAATGCAGAACAGGAGCCCTGCAGCCGATTTGCCATTAAAATAAATGTGGAGAAATCTGAGACCCATAAAATGCTGCTAGGTTTAAGGAACAGGATTTCTGATGTCCTCTTGACCATTATTCCACAGCATCCTGGCAGATCTCACTCCATTTTCTACATATAAATACTCCATATAGAATTAAAATCAAGCTTATAATGGAGAATGGGATTCCTACAGTTTGTGGGACTCCCAGTTGACACAAATTAAAAAAAATCAAATAATTTATGCATCTTTATTTTACTTAAGGAGTGGAATTTTGCAACTTTTATCACTGTAGTTCCAGTTTTTTCAGTAGCCATCTCACTTTGTTCTATCTCTCTGCCTGTCTGTCTCATACCCTTCCAGGACTGTTCACTTTCAGAGGTTGCAGAGGTGGCTGTTTTGCAGTGTGCCCTGGCACTGGTGCAGCCTGCTGGCTGCACTGCTCCCCAGAGGTGCTTCCATGAGTCAGCTGCTGGGTCAGCCTCCCCATACTGGGGCACACACATCTGCTGCACCAGACCCATGCAAAGACCACCCGGGGCCATTAAATGGCAACCCCAAGTTCTCATCTTGGGCAGTATGGGGGTTGCTTTCTGCATCATGGCCTCGGTGTTGCCAGGAGTGCAGCACTTGTGTCTGCCACTAAGCTCTATGGGAGGCAGAGATTGTGACACCCTCAGGGGAAATGTTAAAGAGCTGGTCCCAGAAACTTGCAGAAGGTTTTCAATGCTCCTATGCTCTTACTCTTCTCTGGAAATATTGTCAGCGTAGAGTCCTTAAAGGACACTTATGAAAACTAAACCTCTTAACTCTTCACCTAATACTAAAGCATTCACATAGCAATTTGGTTTTCTTTCATTTTGATACTGTTGCCATAATATATAGGAAGCGGAGGAGGCTACATAAAGTTCATCTTGCTGTTACTCATAACTTTGTGCTTATGCTGGTTCCGGTGAACCTTGCACTTGCTGTCCATCCCTGGGGCGTATGGGAACAAGGGTCCCTGGGTCTGGCTGAGGAGCTGCACAGGGGTTACCCTGCTTTGCAACAGCAGCTACTTACAGCTAGGGTACTCTCACTCTGTAGCAGCTTCTTGTCAATTGTTCTTTACCCTTTACTCTTCTGTGTTTGCTTAGGTACTCCAGGGTCTTTGTTGTCCACCTAACACTTAAATCACTTAGGAAGCTTGTTGTCACAAGCTAGGTGTATTCCACACCATAACCATATGCTCAGAGACTTGAGCTGAGGGGGATTAATGCCCTTGAGAGGAGATTGATTTACAATGTTTGGGGTGGTCAGAGCATAAACATGACTATATTTATATTCCCAAGTGTTTTGTTTGTGGGTGAGTGTCAGGTCTGAGAAACTTTGTTGTATGATCACACGCATGGTCATCGTGGGTGAATTCAAACAAGTGACTGATAAGGATATTGCTGCTGGTATCCTCAGACATCCATTCCCTCTTCCCACATGCTCCTAATTTCTGCTTTCTCCATATTTATAAGCAACACTAAGGTTCATGGGCTCCACTTTTGGCTTTGTTTCACTTTAGACTTCTAGTTTTTAAGAATTTTGTTGGGTTTTTTCAGTTTCATTTTAAGTGGCCTCTAAACTGCCCATGTGACTAGCATGCTATTTACTCAAGTAAACCCATTCCCAGTTTCTAGTGATCTGGGAGGAAGGAGGTGTTGAAATGGAGAGATAAGTACCAGAATTCAGGACAATGAAATATTTACCTTGTGGGAAAAAAAAATTCTCTTGGGAATGGCTTGCTTTTAGTGCCCTGCTTCTTGAAAGTTATTAGGAATAACAGCAGTTTCTGAAGAAAGTAGTACCCTTTATTTCTCTGCTTGCTGCACTTCAGCAGGAATGTTATTCAGCCCTATCACCTTTAAAACTGGTTTGTTCAGTTAACTATTCTTTACCACTGAAAAATGAAAATACCTGTTCCATTAGCTATATGTGTGGTGCTCAGAGTGGGAACAAACCCACATCTTACACTCCTTCTGCAGTGTTATTATTTCCACCGCACCCACTGGGTAGGAATCTAATTCTGCTGCAAAGACTTTGCCACACTCACACCTCCTGATCAGTGCAGGGCATGGGAAAAGGACTGGGCTGAACTTTACTGAAACACTCACTGCTATTAACAACTGTGGTTATAAAGGAAGGTGTCTACCCTTTCCCTGAGCCTCTACCAGAAGTATTTTAATCTCTGTGTGTGGTGCAGCCTCCACTGCAGCTTGCTCAGGGTGTTTCTGGTGGGGAAGGGATCATCACACTTAAATCTACCCCACTGACTGCAGGGCACCACGTGCAGCTGCTTTTCTCCTCTGGTCTCTGGAATCAGGTAATTTCTTCTCTCTTGCACCAAATAATTTATTGGCAATGGTTTACATCTCTTACTAAAGAAAATTAATTAAAGTAGTTTATTCTCGTATGTCATGTTTAAACTTTCAATTAATCATAATTAAATGATTAATGTTAATGTGGGTATAAATCACTGTAAAATCTGATGAAAGAATGCCAAGTTCCCAGATTAAGTTAGATACAAATTGTGGTAGACTGACTAAACTCTGGGAAAGTAGTTGGTAAGTATACTCTCTCTGGTACAGGGAGTCTTTCGTTGCCCCCAGTGCCATTTAACTACCAAGACTCCAGTAAATTATTTGGCTGTGAATCACTGATATTTCAACACATTTTCTCTAAATAAATATTTTCTTTAGGAAGACAAAAGAGAATAAAATAATTGTCTCAAATCTTTCCTCTTGGTATTTGTTCCGTATGTACAAGGAAAGAGCAAGCAAGTGGTAGTATTTCTCAACAAGGCACTTAAATTCTTTGAGAGCAAGTTCTCACTGCTACAAGCAGTAGGTGTACCTCGCAGCACAGAAAGCAAGAGCTTGGTTTTATCTTGTTAAAAAAGTTGTGCAACCTCCGTGTCCCTTGAAGAACGTCATTCTCACCAGAATCTGACACACCCACCTAATGTAAAAAGAGATTAAACAAATATTTAATTTTTTCTGGGTCTTTGTTTTTTGAGCTATGAAACATGTATCCAAGGGATGTTCATTTAAACCTGCTTGCCTAAACTGATGAGGAAAGCAGAACTGAGCAGTAAAGTTCAGAGCAAGAAGGATGCACTCTTGGTGCCCAGATATGTGCATCCTCTTCATCGTGTGTGCTGGAAGGAAGGACCCAGCAGGAAGAGGGCACAGGCTCTTGCATGCATCAGGGAGGCCTCCTACACCAGCAACCAGGTTGCTGCTGCTGCGGTTGTGAATCAGGCTGTTCTGCATCACATCTCAGTGATGTGACAGTGAGAAAGAGAGGAAAAAACCTTTCTTTTGAGATAGGACTGGGATGTGATGTGATGTCAGGTAAGAGAATGGTGTTGTTTATATGTTTGGCTACAATCGATTAGAAAAAGAGAAATTCATATCTTAGAAACATCTTAAGTCCTTAACCTTAACTCCTTGAATTACTGACAACTATCCGACAGGTTTTTTTCTCTCAAAACAAAACTGTCAAAACACAAACTTTGGTTTAGTAATTTTAAAAGAAACGTAAAGGCTTATTAAAAAATGCAAAAAGTGGAAATGCAATATTTAATTCTGAAAACTGCTGAAAATTCCCACTTTTCAGAGAAGTTTGGCTAAGTTTTTATAAGGAGAACTGCAAAAGACTGAACATAAGGATTTCTAAAATCACTTTTTTAGAGAAATGTTTTAAAAACTTTTACTAAACTGAAATAAACACCTGGAAACTGCAGAGGGCTATTCTTTCCTCTCTGTGTTTTACTATTTACTATGCTTTACACAATGTTTCAAGGTTTCTATCTACCTGTGCCTATATATTTTTTTTTCTTGTAGAAGGTATTCATATTTTCCGGAACTTTTCGGATGAATTTGGATCCTTATGGGCAGTGGAAAGATGAAGAAATATGGAAAGTTGCAGAGGAGGTAAAAATGTTCAATGTTATTTGTGTCCCTCTGGGGAGGTGGTGACTGCAGAGTGCAGTGTTGGTCAAATGAGTGTCATGTGTTACATGTGTATAGAGTATTGGGAATAAAAGTGCCGAGGGAAGGTACTTCTGTGTTATAAACATGTTTCCTTGTTACCTAATAAAAAGGTGCTTTTGTCAGAGTTCTTTAAAAAAAGAAAAAAGAAAAAAACTTCTCTACAGCTTAGTCTGGGTTACTCAGGTAGTGCTTTAGTGTAGATGAGGTTTTATATTTGCCTCTGCTGGATGACCCTGTGAGAAAAAAAGTGGAGGAAGCTGATGCAGCAAAATGTCCTGTAATCTTTTCTCTTTTTTAATTGTTTCCCAAATATATGAAATCTCTGCAAGGCATTTTTCTACCAAAATGTACAAAGATGTCTAGGAAACATTTTGGAGGCCAGGAAAACAGAGAAAAACATCTGTGGCCTGTCCTAGAAATAAGGCGGGTATTACTGTGATAGGAAATATTTATATTCAGGTTAGAAAAAGCTTTCCTCAAAATATTTTATAGTTATTGTGATTCTCAGGCCAGCATAAAAGCAGCTGAGAAGGAGTGCTCTCTGACACCACATGCAGGCTTACCTACTGCTTGTTTCATGGGCAGCTGCCTCCCCCATGAAAAATAAGAATCACGGAATATTAGATTTTATGACCAGGAAACTTTACTTCTAGATTTATGCTGAGGTTTTAGCAATTTACTTTTTTTTTTCAAGATTAGGTCCCAGATTTGTATAGTTGTGTTGCTGTGTTGAACTGAACCCTGTGCATTACAGTTGCCAGGTGCCACCTATTGGTTCTGACAGTGCTTAATGGGTTGCATAGGTGCCTCCAGAGAAGGCAGATGAGAGTTAGAGGAGGGAAAGGGCTGCAGTCTAGAAAGGAGATTTCTCTTTCTGAGGTAGACATGACCTAATTACCACAGACTCAACAATGAACTGGTGCCATTTTCCGTGTTCATAGCAAGCCTCAAGTATCAGAAAATACTTACAAGTGTGGGACTTCATCCAAAAGCTTCCTCCTTTCTCATACAGAAGGTTAACTCTATGCACTCTGTCTCTCCTGGGTTTATCTCATTTCTTCCCTGTGCTAGGGAAAGAGGAAAGTAGACACTTTCTAGTAGTTCACTGTCAAATAAAAACATTGTGACATTTTTCATTAAATGATGTGACAGCAGCTTTTCAGACTGTCCTAGAAGAGGCAAGAGGGTGCTCAGTGCTGTACTCCACTCTGAGGCTGAGCTAAAAATGGAGCGTGGATTAACACCCCCTTTCCTGGAAAAGACAAATTTGACTTGATTGTTTTGATTGTGTGTGAGAATTGAGACTGGGTTTTTACAGACCTAAACTTCATTTACAGTGACAATAAAAAAAAAGTATTTATCATTAAGAAATATGGCAAATCTATATGTGATGTAGAGTTTTTTGTTGCACAGGTGAGAGAGGAAAAAAATAGAAAAGAGAACTGTATTACTTTTTAGTCAGAGTGATTGGACTGTTTACAAAGCTCATGGGCTTGAAATCTGGCTTTTTAGCAGCAGGGAGGCAGTGTAACTTTGGGAGCATGGCACAAAGTTAACTGTTAGCTTCTCCCTGACCTGCATTAGCTGCTGAGGATGTAAAGGATCCTGCTGAGATCAGCACCACATTTTTTGTTCCTTGTAATTAGCAGCAGAGAGCAAGGTGTTGGCTGAACACATATGTTTCACTTTTTATTGCCCCCATATCTCAGCACCTGAATCTGACTGAGTCAACTTTTGAGTCTGTTCTTAGAATCATAGAATCATAGAATAGGCTGGGTTGGAAGGGACCTCAGAGATCATCGAGTCCAACCCTTGATCAACTACCGCCACAGTCACTAGACTATGGCACTGAGTGCCATATCGAGTCGCTTTTTAAATGTCTCCAGGGACGAAGAGTCCACCACCTCCCCAGGCAGCCCGTTCCAATGTCTGATCACCCTTTCCGTGAAAAAATTCTTTCTAATATCCAATCTGAACTTCCCCCAGCACAATTTAAGACCATGCCCTCTTGTCTTACTGAGAGTTGCCTGGGAAAAGAGACCAATCAGTTGTCTGGACCTTACAGGTACATGGAGAGACCTGGTGCTTTTTTAAGAAGAAAGTGCATTTTTCAGCCATTAGATGCAAAATTTCATTAAAGGACACAATGTGTGTTCTAAAGAGGAGTAAGGAACAAAGCACTGGTTTTAATTTGTTTATGAAGAAAATGAACTCCTCAGAAACTCAACAGATGTAACCAAACACCCCTGGTTAAATATGGTTTCCTTGAAAAATGGAACACAAAAAAAAATGGAAACACAAAAGAGGAACTGCAATATTTTTTTTTCCCCTGGGATGCAAATTAATTGTGGGTCAGAAGTATTATAAAACCCAAGAGGGCCTCTTCAAAACCCCATCAAGTTGCATCACATTTTTTGAGCAATGCAACTTACATATGTTTCATAGTTCTCATATTTTACAAATATTTATCTCTAAATGGTACTAATGAGCCCAAGGAGCACAGTTGGTTTTGACCTGTGGAAGATGCAAAGGTGTACAAAATCTATCTCCCAGTGAGAGTGGAAAGGAGCAGTGGAAGAAACTATAAGACAGCTCCTGGGCTGGATTCCAGTTTCTGGTGCAAGGGAAGCAGCTTCACTTGGCACAGGCACCTCCCTAAATGTTTTGTCACAAGTGCCAGAGGGAAGCCTGTGATGCCAGTAGTGTGAACAAAGTGCCTAAGACCTTTGGGGCAACAGAAAGAGCAGATGAGAACACTCTCACAGCCAAAGAGACAACTGCTGTGATGACCTGGGTTATCTTCTCTGTTGCTGTAATGTAGTATGTGAATTTTGGTCATTTCTTTTTACTCTCCTAGCAACCAAAGAGGCCTGTTTCCTTTAAAAAAATCACTTTCCTTAACATTTCCAATGTTGCACATCACTGCTGAATAAAAAGTTTCAAATATATTGCTTTCTCCAGCCTATAACTCAAAATGTCTTGGTCAGAATGCCAAAACTCATTGTTTGTGACAAACAAATGAAGCATTAACTCTCAGATTCCCAACATAAATCCTAGCATGTTGCAAGAGTCACATATTTCAGTGTTTTTCACATCACCTGGATACTGGTTTTCAGCTTTTATACGACAAATTCCACTTTTCATCCATTTTTCTTTTCACTGTCAGAACTGAAAGGCAAGGAAATGAAAGGCATTGGTTGCCATACCCGCAGTCAGCAGCAGCCATATCTCATTGATTTTTCCTGTCCTTTTTCTTTCTGGCAGGTTGGGCTGAAGTCTGTAATTGAGCAGTTTCCAGGCCAGCTTGATTTTGTCCTTGTGGATGGAGGTTGTGTCCTCAGTCACGGTCACAAACAGCTGATGTGCCTTGCCCGCTCAGTTCTCAGCAAAGCTAAAATCTTGCTGCTCGATGAACCAAGTGCTCACCTGGACCCTGTGTATGTTCTGATCATTTGTTTTATCTCCTAATACGAAATAAGAAAATCGGTGAGGCAGCAGCATGCAAAGTAACTTGTCTGGTCCATTACTAAACCTGATTTAAGTCATATATGTTATTAACTCTGCATGGGGGATCAGGGAAGCCTGCTTAGAACCTGAGCACTTAGCAGAAATGCCTCGTGCTGAGACACTGCAGGGGGATGGTGTCCATGCATGTGAGCTTTACATCACACAGCTAGGCTGTAACTAGCTGTAACATCAATAAAGTTATGAGCTGTGCTGCCATGTGCACTGCAGTCTCAGCACTTGTGCTTGTTTGCCTTTCAGAACTTCTCAAGTGATCAGGAAGACTCTGAAGCACGCATTTGCCAACTGCACGGTGATACTCTCTGAACACAGGCTCGAGGCAATGCTGGAGTGCCAGAGATTTTTGGTGAGTGTTTCTCATAGCCTCACCTATTGTTCTTTCATTACATTTGATGAATGTGCAAAACACAGCAAGCAGAACTGATGAAGTTGGCTGGATCAGCAAGGGTCATTCAAGGCAGCTGAGCAACATGGTCACATGCAGAAGATGGGCAGGCTCCTGTGGGTAATTTCACATGAGCTGGTGTAGACTCCTGTGTTCAGATGAGCTGGGTCACATGGAAGGTCCCAGGTGCCTTATACTGTCGATTGGCTCAGGAGCTCTAGAAAAATCCCAGCATCTCACAGAGCTTTAGCATTTCAACAGTTGCACTCGCTTTTAAACGGTGGGAGGCTCCGTGGGGCAAAGGGGTTTTCTGAGAAAATATCTGATGGTGAGAGTCGTTGATTTCTTGAATGTTCCTTTCTTGTTCAATCAAGATGGCAAAGTAGTGAAGTCTTGGGGTATTTCCTTTGTTAAATGAAAATGGTTAGTAAAGGAAATAAAGGGCAAGTTCTGCAACTGTTCTTAAAAATTAGGTTCCTTCCTCTGTATTTTCTTGACTCTTTCAAAAGAGAAGACCTTTGTTATATTAGCAGAGTGAAACATCTTTTTCCAGGTGTGTTTGATTTGGGTGTATTAGCACAGCAGGAGGGATATAGTATAAAGCTGAAGCAAGCAATTCAGCAGGCAGGTTGTGGGTCCTTCTGGACGTGCTGCTCCTCGGTGTGTGCTGGAGCTCATTCAGCCTTCCTGCCCTCGGCTGTGGCCACAGAGCCCCCGGGCAGGCAGCCTCCCTCTGCCCAGAGCGGGTTTCCCTCCTTCCCAATAACATCTGAGCAACAGAGCTGCTAAAAAATCTTTCTTGTCAGACCTATGCCCTCACCCGAGAAGTGCTGGCATTGCAGGGCAGAGGAGCCTGATTTTTTCCCATCTGCTGCCTGACACAGGCAAGCTGGCACAGCGCTACAGGGCAAACCTGCTGTCTCCCTCAAACACAGCCCAGCAGCGCTTCCTTGTTTGGCCAGAGGAAAGCAAAGAGGCACCTCGCTGGCAGCCTTCTCCTTCTGCTTGCCATGCAGCCCTCCTGCCTGCAGCGAACGCCTTCTTAACCTAGCAGTTCAGCCAGGGGAATGCCACCCAACCTGGAGACTTCAGTGAACCAGCTCAGAGGTAAAAGTCAGTCATATTGCCAGGAGAAACCAGCAAACCCAGCAGCACTTTGTAACCTGAGCTATAAGGCACCTTTTCCAGATATTCAAATGTTACCATCTTCGGTTTTTTAATGGCTGCAATTAGAACTGCAAACTCTAATCTGGGATTTTCCTGTTAGATCTCTCTTGCATCTGGTTTCTCTTTTCTGCTCTGGTTGCTGTGTTGGTTGAATTCTGCCAGCACCGCTGTTGCTCATGTGAAATGTTTCCTCAGGTAATCGAGGACAATAAATTGAGGCAGTATGAATCCATTCAGAAGCTGCTGAACGAGAAGAGCTCCTTCAGGCAAGCCATCAGCCACGCTGATCGCTTGAGGCTGCTCCCAGTACACCACAGACACTCCAGCAAACGCAAACCCCACCCCCAAATCACTGCCCTGCAGGAGGAGACGGAGGAAGAAGTGCAGGAGACGAGGCTGTGAGGCACGGTGTTGGCCCCTTCTTTGTGGAGTGACTTAGCGGGAGTGCCCCATGAGGAAAAGCCCAGTACTTCTGAACCTGTGGGAGTCATGTACAGACTGAACCTTTCAGGAGGTGTTCACTCCAGTGACTACACGTGCTTTTGGGAGTTACTTCCCTTCCATGGTTAGTTGTGTGCAAGCTAGTACATTCTTTGAAGTTTTGTCACTTGAAGTGGTAAAACTGGACTTCCTTTGAAAAGCTGCTCTGATTTGGTACAGATGAGATGGGCAAGCAGAAGTAACCTGCCTAGCCTGACATAATTGTTTCAGAAAACTTTTTAAGAAATGTTTTCTTGCTCCTTGCTGGGTGAGAGGTTCAGGCAGCAGGAAGAATGTGAGACAAATAATCAAACGTGGGTGGAAAATAGAAAAATCAGAATGTAAAAAGCTTCTTTGGATTCACTTCTGCAAACGAATTAAGGGACTGTAATAACAAGGCGCACTGAAAACTTCCTCCTCTTTGTTTTTCATGCAGCAGCTGTAATTTCAGCTTTCATAGCAGCTGAGAATGAAGGTGGAAATGTAGGTGAGAATGAAGGAAGAGAGGATATTGACTTGCAAGCCAATCAACATCTGTCATGTCTCCACAGTTAGGGACAATTGGCATTTCCTCCTAAATCCTAGCAGATGCTCCACCCAATCGTGAACACACTCCCAGCCAGTCGGTGGGATGAGTGCAGGCAGACATCAGGATTCAGGATCTAGTGAGAGGTAGGACTCTTGGCAGCATAGCTGAAACAGTCTGCATAGGTCTGGCACCTTTATATGCTTTTTACTCTGGTAAAAAAACAAAAAAACCCAACAAAAAACCCCCCTCTCTGAAGTAGACTTTAATAATGAAATTAACTTTTGTACTCCTCTGGTTTGCAGTTTTATGATGAAACTGAACTTTCTCTAGGATATTTTATTTATTTTAATATTGTTGCAGACATTTACTAAGGAAATTATGTATTTTAAGAGTGATTATGTTCTATAAAGACAAATATATTTGTACAAAAAGTTTTATATTTGGATCGTTGGGAGTTTTTTTGCTACTATTCTTTGATGTCAGATTACAATAGATCTGTTCAAAACGAGGGCAGCCCCAGAGCTAGGCCAGGTACTGTCCAATGCTGGTTTTGTGCACGAAAGTATTCTAGTGATACTGATATTTTAGATATTTTTTTCTTTAAATAATAAAAGAAGAATAAAAAAAGAGAGACTGCCTGTATGACACATTTCAACACCCCTCCCTTTCAGTGCAGCCACCCCAGATCTGTTCTGCTGCTTCCACTTCAGTCCTTGCTGCCTATCAAAACATACCCATCGTTTTATTGTGTTGTTTATTTATTTTAAAATGTTTTTTATTATGAAACCGGTGGATGGAATCCTCAGGCCGAACCGGGCCGGGCGGCACTAGGTGGTGCTGCGGGGCTCCGGAGCAGCCGCTCACCCTGCTCCTCCCCCTCCCCCTTGTTCCCTCTGGCTCTGTTCCACGGTAAATCTTCGGTGTCCCACATCGGAGATTTCCTCTGCAAATGTTTTTTGCTCCGATTTTATAGCTTTTCCCACCTGCTTCTTCATACTGTACTTTTATCTTTGTTTTCTGGCATGTACCTGGGCCTCTTTCCTTTCTGCCTTCATGACCATCTTGATTTGTTAAATTCTCTCCACAAAGCAGCTCCTCTTCCTCACAGAGCCTTCTGGGTACCCCCAAGTCTCGATTTTGCCGCTCAGCCACTGTTTCTCTGCCACTGAGCTCTGCTTGCTTCAGCCTTTATAACAAATGAAAACAAATGTGTATGGAGAGCACAGCAGCACCTTGGCCCTCTTTTTGCCCCGGATGGTTGCCCTCACATGGTTCTGCTGGTACCACGCCTATGGCCACGACTGCCCAGGAGGCCGAGGCCAAGGCCGAGGAGAAATGCCAAGGATCACTCTGGTTCAGGATGTTACTCAGAGGAGCAGACATACCATGTGGGACAGTTTATTTTCTAAATAAACAAGGTCATATGGAGAGATCATCAAGAAAAGGACTACTGCGTCATCAGAATCAGTGGGCACTTCAGAGCTGGCACAGTTGGTAGTGTCAGTGTTGGGGGAGGTCTTTGTGAAAGGGAGTTGGGAAGTGAAGAGTTTCACTTAGTGGACAGGGAGACGTTTCAAGAAAGGGAAAGGTAAATAGAGCTGGAGCAGATAGTAGAGGGACTGTATGTACGTGGAGCTGCTGACATTGTCAGACAAGAGCACTTTGAAGGAAAAAGTAAAATCAGTGAATTGGCCACTTTCTGCCCTGCGGAACAACACTCATTCAAGCAGCTTCTGCCATCAGTACCCAGGCACCCCCATCCTGCAGACACTGCTGGCTCTGCCCTCCAAAGGCAAGTGGGGAAAGGCAGAACCTGCTATTTCTTCCAGTTCTCAAACAGTGCTTAAACTACCTTGGAGCTCAGAGGCTGGAACATGCACCGGGCTCCAAGAGGATGAGAGCATCTGCTGCCCAGCAAAGGTTGAGCGTGTGTGTTACCTGCTAGAATGAACTTTCTTGTAGCTGTTGGTGGAGTAACAGCTCTCAGGGCTTTTTGCCTGAAGCTAAGCTGGGAAGTCACACATGCTGGTGGAATATGGAGCACAGTAGGGAAAACAAACCAACCAAACCAAAACCAAACCAAACCAAACCAAGCTACAACCCAAGCACAGTGGAAGAAAAGACCAAGGACCTTCATAAGCACAAGCTGAGAATTATTGGAGGATTTCTCTTTTTATGTGCTTCACTTTGCATACATGTGCTAAAACAAAGCAAGTATTAAAAATACCCTTCCCAAAGCAATTTGTTATTTAAAGACACCCATGCATATGCCACTAAAAGGGGCCTGGGTATGTGTTTAATACATGGCCAAAGAAAAGACTACTCTGACTCTAATACTACACATATTTTAATTTACAAGCCTGCTAAGAAGAAATCAAAACAGTTGAAAAAAGTGAAATGATCCTGCAAAGGGTCTGTAGTTCTCCTCAAGTTCAGAGAAGGGTGTCCAAACTGCTAACACAGCACTAATGACCTCTCAGGACAGCAGCAGCCATGCAAGATTATTCCAAACAAACACATTTAATTCTTAGATCTTACATATGCAGTAACTACACTGAGCAGCTTCATAATCATCATTAGCAGGAAAGGGGCTCAGGTATTAGCTGGTATCTCACTGGGTTCAAACAAGCCTCTATTCCAAAAACCAATTTGGCTCCCACAATTGCTTTACTGACATCTTAACAGCTTTGTATTTTATTAATAAAATACCTGTTTCCAAAGGTATTTCTTAAGATCCACCTCCTCCATTTCCACAAGCCTCACATCCCTAGGCCTGTTGCAACAGCAGCAGAGCTGCTTGAACCCCAGTGACTTCCACGCTTATCCTTCCCCTGTTTAAATAACAGGTTCAAGTTTTTTCTCTGAAAAGTGGCAGCTCTGAGAAAAAGTACCTTTTGAAACATCTCACATTAAGGTTAATTCTAATTGCCATTAATTGCTGAAGGTCAGTTCAGAACTATGCAACTTGTTGCTTTAAATTTACTTTATTTAAAAACATGATCATTTTTTTCTCCTCTTTCTGATATAGATATGGTATTTTAGCTCAACCATTATTTGTCTATGATTTAACATTTGGAAGGAAAAGAAAAATCACTTCAGAACTGTGTGTACAATTACTAATGACCAATTAATTGCTGCCTAAAAATCTTGCAAATTAAGCAACATGCAATGCAATAGAGTAACGCACTTCCTTTGCAAAACCTCACATTTGCCAAAACAAATTTCCTGTTCCTAGGATAAACAGTATTCCTACTAATTTTATTCACCAGGACTTACTTCAATCTCAAAATGCAGCCCTTGTAAATTCAACTGGAGGTTCTCAAGGGGCTCTCCCACTTCACTTACCTCACCTCTTTTAAAGATATCTCAAGGGTTAATAGCAGAGGGAGCAGAGAGCAGCACGGGGCAGTGTGCTCCACCATTGAGCAGAGTTAAAAACCTCTCTGCTTATGACATGGGAAGCAAAGAAAAATTATTTTGCCAATTACTAAGTCAAAATGAGAGTAGCTGATGTTACAAGTCATGTATGTGGAGTGCTGGTTGTAGCATCACAGGAAGAGACTGAAGATCAAGTGAAGCTGTGAATTCATGGTCAGAATCTTTCCTTCTTCCTGCACAAACTGTCTCAGCCCTGGTGATAAACCAGCAGGAAGCCAGGATGCTCCTGTTCACATGCAAACCCTCCTGTGGTTATGTGGGCAGGAGCTGATACAGCCCAATGAGAGAGCTTAACAGTTACTACAGAAGAAGGAGATGTGCAATATACCAGGTGATTAAAGATGTATGGATACCACAGATTGTGCTGAACTGAAAGATGGACAAACAAAATGACAGCAGGTAGAAGTCAACCAGGTAAGAGGTGCAGATGGAGAGAGATTTAGACAGCAGGCTTAAAAGGAAGGATAATGAGGGCATTGAGAGGCAGTGCTAACTTCAGCGAGATCTAACTTTCCAATTATGAACAAATGACCAAAGTTACTCCACCATCTGCAAATTTTCCCTCCAAGTACAGCAAAGGAAACTTGATTCTCAGTCTCAACATACATTTCAAAACATGATTTAGGATACTGTGCCTAAGACCACACAGAAACACAGCTAACTCGAGCTAAATAAGGTCTGACATTTGCAAGGTGAGATTTCAATGCAGAACAAGTCCAGCTTAGAACCATACCAGGATTTTTCTTTTCTTATACCTTTTTTTCCTCCATAAAAAAGCAATTAATTGTTACAATATATCCTTATGTTAACAGCAACTCCTGTGATCACCACAAAAAAAGTTTTTGTGTTCCTCCTCACCATGAAATCCATGTCTGAGCTTCTCACATGAGCTACCAGACTTCTGCCCCACAGCTTCAGCACATGAGGGATGCGAATTGCTGAGAGACTGCCAAGAGCCAACTGCAAATGTAGCATCCCATTTTCAGCACCAAAATTAGTAAAAAAAAAAAATATATATATAAACCTTTTGAGAACTCATCCGTATCCAGTTATACATTACTATCACATAAGAAATCCAAGTTTTAGAAAAACAGTCGATACCAAGAGGCACGGTATTTTCTGTATATACTGTGCAGGAAATTATTACAGAAATAAGCTTCTGTATCAATAGAGATACACACAAGCTAAGAGACAGAAAGACAGACTATTGTCTTGCAGTACAAAAATTTTATTGACATGAGTTTGGGATGACAGTTTTACATATAAAGGTGAAGTGTTAGGACACAGTTAGGTAATCCTCTCATCTTCCAGGCTTATTTTGAGAAAAACGATACTTTGGAAATTATCAGCGTGAGCATGCTACTGTCCACAGCTCTCAAAACAACCTCTTGGTAGCCCCCTCAGAAGGCAGCTACGTCTGAGCTAAGAAAGCTCTGCACTTTCCTTTGTCTCCATACCTCATCTGGTAGGCAACAAGAGTTCCCAAGCTCTTAGAGTCCCCATGTGCACTGCTGCAGCTGCCGTAAGCAGAGAGTGGGGAAATTTCCCCTTCGTAGAAACTCTCCCTGGTGGGAACATTAGCTACCTCTGTAGTGAGGGGAAAAATGAAAAATACTTCATTTTAACTGCAACTCAAGTATCATTTCACAGCAATTACATCTTAAATCCACAATAGAAATTGGTAATTACATAGTAACTCCTGTTATCGCTACTACATTATCTCTGATAATACTGTAGTTAAGCGTGTGCTCAAATTCCTCTCCAGTAAAATGTTTCTGTTAAAACACTATTATTTCTTGAGTACTTTTAAAACACTAATGAAGTATATAAAAGTTTTTACAGTATACAAGAAAGACTAAGTTAATAAATGATTATGTTTTCTTCAATTCTAGCAAAGAGTAAGAGTCTGAGAAAAATAACTTTTATTGCATTTTAATTTCTCAATCTCTTTTATTAAAAGATAAAAGAACAGAAATTAATCATGGTTTTAGGTGAAGAGAAGCTTGGGAGAAACAAAGTCACAATGCAGTAGGCAGGTAATGGGAAATCAAAATATTTAATATGGCTTGTAGCTGAAAGTAATTGATCTGCATTTCCAATCAATTTCATTATTGCCACATTCCATTTGTTTTTCATTAAGTGAAGACAACACCATGTCTTTAAAATGCATGTACAACAGCTTTAAGCCACTGATGAACATATTGTGCAACTCATCTGAATGCAGTTTAACACATGAACTTAATAGAATATATTTATGTACAGTATATACACAAACAGAATCCCGTGGTAATAACCCTGAATATAATCATTTAAATGAGTAATTTTAATAAGAAGGAAAAAAAAAAGCAAACATCTATGAAGGTGGCAAAACTGCCCATTTCTGAAGTTTAAATCAATATTTTTGAGCTGATTTACATAGAAATAAAACCGTGGTCCTGTACAAACTTTACATTACAGGGAAACAGTTTATTTTAAAAAAATATTTACATATTTGAGTACTTGGTTCTTTGCAATAGAGATTATATGAACACAGAAAACTGTATGGTAGGCAGTTTATTTATTAGATTTTTGTATTTGTTCTTTTTTGTGCAAATTCCAAATTTCTCTTTTTGTGTTATTATCTGCCTCTATTTGCCTTGTATTACTGCTGCTGCTTTTTTTAGTATTCTGAGAAGGCTGGGTGACTTTACTTCTAGGAACAGGAAGAAAAGATTTAACTCTCGAAACACCCAACTCTGTCTTTGATTTACTGTTGCTGCTTTCCACAGTTCGACTGCTGCTGAGAGGATGCATTCCATCCTGTGAATTAAAAAACAGACATTTTCTGTATAAATAATTATTGCCATTGGACCTGGAAAACAATGCACCAAGCCTACCAGCCCCACAGGACCCTTGCTACTTATAATCTTTTGCAGCTTAATATGATGGCTTCTTACTGCTTGGTAAACAAACTGTGGCTGGTTTTTTGCTTCTTTGTCTGAAAGGAAATATCAGCACCATCTTAAAATACCAAAATAAGTCAACAGGTTTACTGCCTTGAGATTGAAAAAACTTCAGCTGATTCTGAGAGGTCTCAATGTTGGAAGTACACAAAATAAGAAATGCATGTTCTTTCATTACTGCAGAAATATGATAGCTGCAGCTACAGGTAAAAGGGAAAAAAGGGAGATCCAGGTACTTACGATCAATAAATAAGCTTTACAGCTTGAATAAAGATATTCGCTGCTTTAGCACCATGAAGACCATAAATAATAACAGAATAATAATAACAAAAATAGTACTTCAAGAATGAAAATCAAAATGCTAGTTACATTTTAACAAATATCTTATAGACTGCTTTATTTTAAATTAGGTTTTAGAATCTCAAATTATATATGCTAAGAAGCTACACTCTTAAAAACTGTACCATATTCACCCTGCCCAAATATAGATACGTGAACTGCCAAAGTTAAGCATGTTGTCACTTTTTTGTTCCCTCATAGTCAAGAAGAAGGATAATGTTTATTTTATAATGATCACTAACATACCTTTCATGAGAGGTGCCTGCCTTTCCACTGACAAGAAAGGAGAATTAGGACCTCAACTGTTAGCATCAGTTGAATCCAAATCATCTTCTGGAAAGCTATGAAACCTTCCATTTTCCCTATCAGCTACAGCTCTTTACAGAACAGCTGGTGGCATGAAAAGACTGTTTATCATTGTCTATTCCTCATTAATCTCTGATTCCACAGAACCACAGAATATCTCCAGTTGGAAGGGACCCGTAGGGATCATTAAGTCCAACTCCCTCCTCCTTGCTGGACTAACCAAGACTAAACCATATGACTAAGAGCAACATCCAGATGCTTCTGGAACTCTACAGGCTTAGTGCCATGACTGCTTCCCTGAGGATCCTGTTCCAGTGACCAACCACACTCTCAGTGAAGAAACTTTTCCTAATGTCCCATCTGACCTTCCTCTGACGCAGTTTCGTTCCATTTCCTCGTGTCCTGTCACTGGTCCCCAGAGAGAGATCAGCACCTCCCTCACTGCCCATCTTGAGGAAGCTGTAGACTGCCATGAGGTCACTCCCCAGCCTTATCTTCATCTATCACCATCTATGTGTTTGTATCCTGGATAAAAGCTTCTGCATCTCATATCAGGTTTCCCTTTCTCCTTCACACACTTTTTTCTTCCAGCCAATGAAAACAAATTAATTATGGGTAGTTTGCCCTTTTAAGTAACTTGTGTCATTACTGTTGGTAAAACCTCCCCTGCTTATGCACTATTGCTTTTTTTACCTGCAGAATTCTATTTCCTTTTGGAAAAAGATGCGTTTCTAACCTCAGATTCTTTTTCCAGCACCAGTTCTTGCAGCTTCGTAGTTTTCTCATTGTTACAATTATCTGAGTTTGACTTCTGCTTCCAAACTGAGACTGTGATCTGGACTGTGCAAGATTCTTGATACATTTGTTGTAGCAATGATTACATCCAGAAACAAAGTCTGTCTTTCTATTAGACTTAAAAACCTAGCAAAAGGTTGGGTTGGGTTCCCTTCATTTTTGCCAACATTTCCTCAACAGAGATATGGGAAATCTTTCTTTTTTTTAATTTTATATGAAATCTTTCGACTAAGTTCTTAAAAAACCATACAGGTAGCTGAACTTGTCTACCTCCAAGGTCAATATAGTTATGTCTCACATTGTAAGAAGGAATTTTAAAAGGAACAAAAATCACTAGAGAAATTTACAATAGGAATGGCTAGGTCAGGTGACTTACCAAATTAGCACATGTGAAGCTCTGATTTGGAATGTCTGAAATGAGCATCTTTAGGGTAATTTCCAATATACTAGAGAAATATCTGCAATACTAAAATTATTTCTGTCCAGCAGAGGCTATTCTCTAGCTTTTTAATAAAATTACAGAAAATATTCTAACATTTGAATATTTAGATATGAAAAAATATGATGGCAAGGGTGGCAAGTCATCTCATCCTGATGGGTGCAAGTCAAGCCATTTTCAGGGCTATTTCACTGCACCTGCAAAAAATGGACAGTGTCTCCACAAAAGTGCTTGAAAGAGTCCAGCGCAGAGCTACTAAGATGATTAGGGAGTGGAACATCTCCCTTATGAGGAAAGGCTGAGGGAGCTGGGTCTCTTTAGTTTGGAGAAAAGGAGACCGAGGGGTGACCTCATCAATGTTTTCAAATATGTAAGGGGTGAGTGTCAGGGAGATGGAGTTAGGCTTTTCTCAGTAGTGACCAGTGATAGGACAAGGGGTAATGGGTGTAGATTGGAGCATAGGAGGTTCAAGTTGAATATTCGAAAAAATTTTTTTACTGTAAGGGTGACAGAGCCCTGGAACAGGCTGCCCAGGGGGGTCGTGGAGTCTCCTTCACTGGAGACATTCAAAACCCGTCTGGACACGTTCCTATGTGATGTACTCTAGGTGGCCCTGCTCTGGCAGGGGGGGTTGGACTAGATGATCTTTCGAGGTCCCTTCCAACCCCTAGGATTCTGTGATTCTGTGTGATTCTGTGATTCTGTGAAAACAATTTATCAGAGTCAGGTGAAAATGCTTGGACTGTACTCTAGAGAATACCTATAGAGGGAACACAGAGGGCTCAGTGAGGGAGCACACAGAACAGACCCTAGCCTGGCTAAGATTATTGAACTGTGTGCTTAGGAGCTCTCTTGGCGTTCAAAAACCTGAGAAGCCAAAAAAGGAAAGAAGTTTAACAACCCAGACTTTATTATACAGAGAACGAGAACTTAGCAGGGTATAATTTCATCTTCCTATTTTGTAGAAAGGTTAGCACTCACTAACAATGATTTCTTTTTCTGAAAAGAAGAACAGATAGTGGACCTATTCTATCTTTCAGTAGAATTCACGTTATCTTCCCACTCTGAAATTGCTCTGGCTTTAGTAAAGGTTGTTTAAATTTAGACTATTTTTTCCCATAATCACCAAACTCTTACATAGGGTTTCTCTTGACTTCTCATAAATCATACAGCAAGAGACCTGTATATTACAACATAGGGAAGAAACTTGGCAAGTCTAAGAGGTTCCCTAAGAATCATGACAGCTTACTCTTGTGATGAACAGGGCACTGGAACAGTAACTCTTTGGATCCAATCAGAAATTCAGGTTTTGGAGAAACTCAAGACACCTTCCCTAGTCTACTAGAAAACTCTTTTCACGTACCTTTTGTGCTGCTGTTTTACTTGGGTTAGTACCACTTGCTGAAAATACAGGACTCTTCTGAGAATTGTTGAACATCAATAGCTCATTCTTAGAATCTGCAATCTAAAAAAGGTAAGACAATGGTGATTTTTCATTTATTCACAGAAGAGATTGTTCAATTTGCCAAATTTGGATTTTATTTTCATGTAGTTTCTGTGCGATCCAATGCATAAATATCCATTCAAGTATTTTCCCTTTATTCTTGAGTGCATTTGCAGGAGATGGGAGATGAAGAGAGAAATTTCACATTGATTATTATGAGAGGAAGATTAAACACACATTTCCAGAGCAACGCTATTCAGCAGAGTTTAAGTGCAATTTCCCATTACATTTTATCCAGTAGGATAAAACAACAGAGTGAGGAACAATAATTTTCTCTCCCTCATGCCATGTTTCTTTTTTGCTGTTTTCCATCAAACCTTGTGACTGTGCAATAACAGATTGAGTCTGATCAACCTTCAGTCCTCACTGAAGACTTTGCAGGAGCAAGCTGATCTCTGCAAGCACAAAGGTACTGGAGAAGAGGAGGCTCAGAGGAGACCTCATCACTCTCTACAACTACCTGAAATGAGGGTGGGGGTTGGTCCCTTTTCCCAGGCAACTCTCAACAAGACAAGAGGGCACGGTCTTAAGTTGTGCCAGGGGAGGTTTAGGTTGGATATTAGAAAGAATTTCTTTACCGAGAGGGTGATCAGACACTGGAATGGGCTGCCCCGGGAAGTAGTGGATTCTCTGTCCCTGGAGATATTTAAAAAGAGACTGGATGTGGCACTAAGTGCCATGGTCTGGTAACTGCAGCAGTAGTGGATCAAGGGTTGGACTTGATGATCTCTGAGGTCCCTTCCAACCCAGCCAATTCTATGATTTTATGATTCTATGATCTCAACACAACAGAGGCGGCAGGAACATATTTGAGGGAAAGGACAATTTAGAGAGTAAAAGTACTTATTTTGATGGCAGCCTGAAATTATGTCACACCAAGAGAACATGCAATAGCACCCTCACTTCTGTAAAGCTCCATTAGGGAATTCACAACAGAAATTCCAGCCATGGATGGTTCCACCCACAGCGAGGAAACTGAACAAAAGACAGTGACATCTATCTCCTTCCTTATCTAATTCCTATTTCCTTGAATTGTCAACAAGGAGCAATTACATTTTACATGCTATAAACATAATTTTTAGTGGGTCACCATTTCTTTTAATCACATTCTCTCAAGGAGAGATATGGTCAATCCCTGTGCTAACTGGCTGGTGATTCGCTTTCCAGCATGGTGCATGTGACTCATACAAGTACTGGAAATACTTTAAAAAGGCAACCCAAACCAAAACACCATAATAAAGGATTTCATTAACTAGGCTGAAAAATTTTCCCAAACACAGTATTTTTCTTTTTTAATAAAAACTTTGTTTATTTCAAAGAATGAAAAGAATACCTAATAAAGCAAAACTAACGGAACTGCTGTTTGGGGAGATCCGAGGGGATGCAGAGGCACAGCCTGAGTGCACAGTAGCCTAAGACTGACTCTTATCTGTGTTTCAAAAGATATGAAAGGGCTGCTCTGGTGTGAAGGCAGCCTGCTGTCACAGCCACCTACTACAGCTGTGCTAGGAGGAAAGAAGGAAAAGAAAAAATGGCCACAGCTACAGGGCAAGGTGGATGCTTTTGTTGCAAAAGGAAAAATGAGGGAGATGTATGGCTCCACCCTCTGCTTCAAGAAGCCTCCAATAACCACCCACAGCCCCTTCCAGCACAGAAGTTGGCCCCAAACCCATAAGCCCTGCCAGATCCTCCATCCTCTTCTGCCATGATTCAAGAGAAGAATTAGGCCAATTAATTCTTGCTTGCTTGGGGCAATGAAGCTGCATTTTGCCTGCAGAGCAGAGGAGCTTCAAGCCAGTTCTGTGAGGGCCTGTGGGATTACATTAAACCAACAAACTGTGCAATGCATATCAGGAAATACTCCTGTGTCTCTAAGACTATGAAATAGTTTACCAGCGGAAGCAGCAACAGCTTGAAAGACAACATGGGGAGCAATAATGCAAAAAAGGTCTCTAGCATTTATGAACTTATAAATTTATGAACTTATAAACTTCAGTTTCCACTGCAAAAATCTCTACAAGAAAAAATAGTGAGGGTTCAATTTAAAATAATATATATTAAACCAGACCACTAGCCTTCAAATGTATAATTTATTAGTTGACTTTGGCTTATTCCCAAATAATTTAATAATATTCCTCAGTTCAAGCAGTGCTTGTGAATTAAAAATTTATTTTAAGCACACAGCAAACAACTGCATATGGTAATGAAGTAAATTATTTAAGAACCTAGTGTTTACCTTGCTTATATCAGGCTCAGATTTGCTGGAACACATACTTTGAAGCTCCTGCACAAGATCTACTTCATCATCAGAGCCAAGGGACAGCCTTTGCTGAAGATTTAGTGTTTTTAATTGATCCTTCTCTGAAGATCTGGTTAAAAAAATATCCCAAAAAACAGAGTGAGCAATTAAAAACTGAACTATCATATGGAATTTTAAAATAAATAATACACACACTTAGAAAGGAGTAATTTCTTTTCAAATGACCTTTGCTACCATAAACCGAATTAAAATAACATCTCATTCAGTGGCAGTTGTAAACAGTTGATACCATAAAAGATCTTTCTATTAAAATTATTCTCTCCATTCTGAAATTCTAACACAGGATTCTTCTGTGTACTATTTTCAAAAAGTATGCTCTTTTTAAGATGGAGCAATCAAATTTATTCCACTCTCTTTTTGGAATTAATCCCAAAAACTTAAAAAAACCTTGGCATACTGGAAGATGAATTATTCTATTCCCTCTATGCCTGTGGATATGGTAGAAACAAGGTTCCAGTCTGAAGTAAAGTCTCAAATGCAGTTAGTTCCCCCTGGCTAATTCGTACACTTTCTTAGAGAAACTGTGTTATTTAGACTAAAGAACATGTCCTATACTACCCTGAATTGCTATTCAGTTAGCTAAGAGAGCCAGAGGAGTTTTTAAAATGTAATGTCAGGTGAAAAAAGCATATGGCTGGCTTTTCATGGCAGAGTACATAACATGTTACATAATATGCTTAAGTCATAGACTATTCTTCTACATAAAAAGACATATAGTGCTGTAAGGTTTGAATTGAAGAATTGGGTTCTAAAATTATACTGAAATACACTAATTTTATTTTCTCTCAGAAACGAAAATTTAGAAGGATTCCTTTCTTCACATCTAGAAGCAAAGCATTATTAAATACAACCTCTATATTTACTATAAAGTGCTGACTTACAAAACAATTTTATCATCTTTATTAATTGTCGAGTGTTACAAATACCAGAAATTAAAACTTACTTAGTGGTGAGAGAAGCTCTTTTCTTGCAGTTTGGCTGCAACATAGTCTTAGATTTTATACCTGCACAAGAGAGAGACTGACTTATTATAGTGTGTTATCAGGTGTTGATTTCTTCATTCCAAGATCTGTGATAAACAGAGGAAATGTGTTCCTACTTTTGCCTAATTAAATCAAATAGAGCCTGTCAAAGATCAGAATACATCCCTTCAAACTACTGAGAGTAGCATTAGGGCCATATGGAACTGCTAAAATGGCAAATGGGGCATGGGTTGCCCAGGGTTTTGTGCAAGGCAGAACATGAGGTTTCTGTGGGAGATACTTGAAACAACCTTACTGGTTCTCTCAAGAGAAATCACTTGTCAACAGAAACAGATTTAAGCTTGCTTCATTTCAGTAACATCAAATAACTTACTTAGAATGAAGAACATTTGGTTCTGATTGTCAAGAATGGAAGGCTACTAAAATTAAATTAATTATTCCATTTTTTTCCATATATTCACAGATTTTAACTGTACTCCAAGCACATACTCTGGTACAAGATCCCACTTGTACCAACCACCCCACTTGAGGTGATGTTCATTTGCTTTCTTAAATCCTCTTGAGAGGGATTAGATAAATGTACAATTCAAACAGAAAACTAGCAAGCAAAATGAAGGCATTAGAGCCCTAGCTCAGAAAAAGCAGACTTCTTTCTGAACAGGAGCTGAAAACCTGAATAGCTCAATTTAACACTTCAAAGTTCCAGGCATCAAGTACTTCAGGCTTTTACCTATGAAGTAGTTGAGGCTAGAATCTTCCTGTTTCTAAAGGGGGAATGTGTGCTTGTAATCTGCTTTCTCACCAAATACCTTCCTAACTCTTCTTTCTGAAGGTACCTTCAATTTCTGAAGGAAAAATAATTAATCTGATTTTGTCCTCTACAAGTTTTTCTGTTTGATTCAGCTACCGTATTCCTAAGTTTTCCTTCCAGACAGATTTGTACTTTTAGAAGAATGATATGTTGCTTCTGCATATATACAAACATTATCCCTGTGAAGTAAAGTGCTTGCTCCATGTCTTATGAAGTTGAGGTCAGCCACTAGTTTAACTTTTACATTTATACACAGGCACAGACACAGTCATGCATAGCTTGACCCAGTCATGCATATTCAAGCAGCATGCTGAAAATGATCTAGAAACTTCTTGAAAACTTTACAGTATCTGTGACTACACAGAATTTTTTACATTTACTTTTTGCAATTAGAGTGAAAATAAAGCAGACTTTTCAATTTAAAATCAAAGATATTGGGTGTGGGGAGTAAGCAATTTTTTACCGATCAACATAAACATGAGAGTCTCTGAATTGAGAATTTTTAATTCATGAGATAGAAGAAGTTAGATTCATATCTACACAGCTTAACCCTCCACATTTTTCTTTAAAAACTGAAAATAGAAAGCTTTACCTTCGGTATTTGTCTCCTGCTTATTCCACGTCTGGGAGGACAAATGGCCTGACTTCTTCCGAGGACTTGTGCTCACTTTTCTCCAAGAAGCATTCTCACCTCTTTTTTTACTACAATTTTTGTAGCTTGAAACCACAGATAAAGGAAAATTTCCTCCTTTGAAATCTGCTATATAGTTATCTAGCTCTGAAACAAAGGTTGAACAATATTAAGAACTGACTGTTGCAAATGGTCCTTCTTTGATCACCATATACTATAACTTAGTTTAGTGACTGCAAATGCTTTTAACCACACACCTCCCATCACAACTGCATGTGTGTTTCAAGGAAATTTTTAAAAAGTAATAAAAATTAAAAGCCCCACTTTGGAACTGTTACCTGTTCTGGGTAGAGGACAACCATGCAAAACAGCTTTATTTAGCAAGATACTGAGAGCAGCTTTAACAACAGCCTGTTGACCTTGGCTAGGATTTTTTTTGGCTATTGCTTGTCCTGGTACAGATGGTCTTTTCACAGAGGCTCTGGAGAGTATTGCTTCTTGAACTCTGGGAGCAATTACAGCATTCCATAATTTGGACATCCACCTGTAGGCACATAAATGATCCCTTAACCTCAGAGTCAATTATCAAGCCCCAAGATTTTATACTTTGAGTAACATTATCAGATTTGCATTTCTAAGAAATATATATTTTGGACTATGCAGTGTCACTGAAGAACTGATTTTACTTAAGGTCAGGCTTACTTGTTTGTTTTATATTAAATTGTTTGACCTAAATTTCTTCAGGCTGCTTTGGCAAACTATTTACCATCCAATGCTTTTCCTTCTTCAGATAGGAACAAAAAAGCATCCTTTTCATTTCAAGGCTATAAAAGAAAGAATGTTCCAGAAAGCTGTGTGTTCAAGTACATACAAAAAAAATCCCCTTTTGCCTTTGCCAGTGCATGGAGAAGTTCCCATGCTTGCAGGTGTTCATTCATAGTCCATTTGCTGCCAGAGTGGGGAAAAAAAAAGAAGTATTCAGTTATGATTTCACCCTTTCCAGTATTCTTCCATTTCCAAACTTGTCCAGCTTATAAGACCTTTCTAATTGTACAGCTGCCTTGCTCTCACACTCCTTTTGTTTATTTGATCTGTGGTGAATTGTTTTTCCAGGATGCTGTGGATTTTCCAGATTCTCTGATTTAGAGACTGGGTCTGATTAAAAAAAAAACTGATTCAAGAGGACATGTTTTTTCTGGAACTTCTGCTTTTCTAAGAGAGAAATATTGTGTTGTTTTAGTACTGAAATGAAAAAAAACTGTATTAGGAAATAAATAAATACTATTTTTAGTTATAGTTCTCAAGGGATAAAGGCTAGGTCTTTCAGGCTCCTGGCTCAGCTCATGTCTATAACAGACACCCAGGCAATCTTTTTTAGATCAAATACAACTATTTTTTCCTTACACCCTTACCATCAGATGGTAAGATTGAAAGTCAGAGGGTTTATATTAAAGATCTATAGGAAATGATAGGCTATAAAAGCTGTGTTCCAGCTTTGCAGAAATCCATCAGAAAAAATGGAGGATAAAACGCCTCTGACTTAAATAAGCCATTTTGTTGGATAGATTGATACACAGAAGCCATTTCATTACTCAAAATATTATGACAACAGGTTTTTTGCTTTTTGTTTTTTAGTGTTTTTAAAAGTGAAAATGCCTAAATAGTTTGATAGATACATCTTTTGTTTGTTTCGAATCAAAAGACTGAATTGTTATGATTTATAGGAATGCTATAATGTGCTGGTAAAAGCTTGATGAAAGTTACACTACTGAGAAAAATACTTAGTACAGCTGTTAAAATAAAACATAAAATGCTTATTGGAGATGTTACTTGAAGCTTCCCTGGCATAATACTGAAGATACCATTCCATGTAGATACAGTCTGCTTTTCCTAGCTGAGTTAAGCTACCAAAATAAACAATAACTTTAGTCACAAAAATTCTGTCTCTCTGCTTGTAAACTTTTCACATTTTGTAATACTGCTTGTATAAACAGTCAGAAAGGAACACTGCAAAGATAAATTTGAGCCCATTGTAATTTAATAGTTCAGAATTGATAGGCTGTACAATGTCATCTCCTCTAAATAAAATTCTAGCCTGCTGTTTAAATTCACTCTTATGCTGGCACTCATCTTGATGGATTCCCCAGTTCTTTGGCATTCCAGTTTAACACCTCCCTGCCCCTGGAATAGAGGAAATGTTTCCTGTTGGAACAACACATTTAATTCCCGAGACTAAAAAAATTTAAAAATGCAGCTAAATTTTTTCTCATTTATTTACTCTACTGTCCAAAACATGTGAAGCTACACGGAACAGCTCACAGCAAGAGAAAAAATACTGTCACACCTTCTCTCTCCCTTTTCTGCTTCTTGCTTCTACCACTTGCCTGGTGCTGCCGCTTAGTCCAGTACTGACCCTCTCTGCTGTCTTAATGAACTGAACTGACTCAGTGACACTTTAACAAATGCAAAAAGCATCTGAATAGCACAGTGAAGAGGAGACGCAAGATGACAGGAGGTTTAATTAGACTGAAATAAGAGTAACCAGTGAGCTCCTAATTAAACCTATTTATTGCTGGTTCTATGACTCCACTGCCTTCATGCTGCTAAACTGAAAGTTTACAGTAAATTCTCACTGGACAAAAAAGAAAACTTGGGATTGTACTCAAAATAAAGCATTGTGAATCCAGTCAAAACTGTACTTAGGAGAAATCCAAACTAAGAAATACATAATTAAGTATCTAAACAATCTTTTTTCTGTCCTCTACCAATGCCAATGCAATAAATGAATGTCCATTTGAGAGGAAATGATTCCGAAAGAAGATGGGAGGTAGATGCGTGATGTAATTTATTCTTTTCATTATTTCACAGCATCCATAACATTTCCAGTCAATGGTAGATCCACATTCAGACTTTGATAACTACTGTGCATATTAGATAGTGTCCTTTTTGAAAAAAAAAAGAAAAATGAACAAGCAAAATGTGAAGACCGGCAGAAAGAACTAAAGGTGAGAAAGCCAGTGTTACTGAACACTAACCATGTTCACTGCTAAAAAGTATGTATCTGCCTTATTTATTGAGCTTATACATCTGTGACATTAAAACCTTGTATGCATGTTTATAAATTATACTTGGTATTAAAAAGAGTGAGAAGTCATTCTCTGTATTTCCCTCATATACACAATTTCAAAAGGAAACATTGACAACTTTGCAAGCTCAGAATTCTTGAACGTTATATTGGTCTGCTCACTAATGGTCAGCTTTCTCTACAGTGCAGTCTTGAAATTAAGAGCAAGACCTTAAAGGGGCTGAGCAGTATCAGCCACCCCAGTAAAGCAATACTTTGCATCCTCTGTGTCAGAAAATAACTGAAAGATCACAACAAAAGACTGACTTTCAAACAATGTTAGAAGCCCAGTTCCCACTTCTGTCTTGCAAAACTGCCCTTCTGTAATCAATTATCACACAAAAGCCTTGAAACTTTCAATAGCTTCCCCTAAAATACTTTCAAGTTAGCTAAGTCAGAGGGGTTTGGGAGAAATGCAACTACTATATTTGTAATAAGTACTGAGCTGGCACTGAACAATGTCAAAACAGGAAAGGGAAATCTTACTTCACTGTTGCATGGCCATGCCCTGGCACAACAGGACAAGAGAAGAAATGTTTTGGTCCCATAAGTGCTTCAGGTGCTCCGAGACGCGATAAGCAGGAGTTCAGCTGGTGCCAAACAGCAAGAATCCAGTCTATGATCTTGCACACAGGATCACATGGGGGAGGGACTTTGCCTCTGAACTGCAGAGACAAAAGATGGTTTAAATGATACAAAACCTCTGCTAAAAACACTCTTCTTGAAGTCCCAAGAAAGCTTGTTTTTTACCTCCTAATATTGCTATCCTATAAATCAGGTAGAGTCAAAACCTATTCAGCATTTTTATGGAGTATATTGTATTAAATATTGGAGCATTTTGTATTAAAACTGATTTTCTCAACTACACTTTGACAACAAATAGACATCCTTCTGCTTTCTTGTGAAAAAGTGGCACAAAGTTTTTAAAATTAGGATTGCAAGAGATACCTACCATTTCCTAGTGCAATGTATATGATATAAATAAGGCACATAAAAGAACACACAATCACATTGAGCAGGGATGCTTGATCCAGGCATGTTCTCAGTAGATTTCCATATTGATTTTAGATTTAGTAGTGATGAAAGAAAGATGTCTTCGTCTAATTCTTACATGTTTTAGTATTCCTTGTTAAAGGCAAATTATTTGGTGCCAGAAAAATCTTCCATTTCATCTGACTCTAAATTACAGTCTTCACCATCCTAATGCCAGGGTTATCTCCCAAAACAGTCTGAATTACAGGAAGCATGAAAAGATATACTAGAAATAGTATTTGCCAGCACTGAAGACAGAACTTGACAGAATCTACAGCTGTGCAATATAAAGTTAGCACAGAAAAACATTTAAACTAATCACATTTATCCTGATAGTCCAAATAAGGGAAAAAACATTTTAAATTTGAAAACATCACAGCACAAACAAGGTGGCAGAATACAGAAAAAGATTTTTGAAAATGCCAATTGATCTAACAATAAATATGCTTTTACTCCACCTTAGATTTTTATAAGAGATTAATCTTTCTTCTATTTTTAACTTTGGAACCTACTATTTTAAGCCTCCTACCAACAGGCACTAGAGTTTGTATGTGGAAAATGTATGTATTTAAAAAAATAATGTGCTAGCACACTGGACATTTTTATTCATTATTTTGTTAGGGAAGATACAGGAAGACATATGACTTTTTTCTCCAGTGCCACCTTTCTCTAAAGCATTGTGCTTTAAAGAGGATAAGATTCATGAGATTACCACCCAAATTATGTTGAAATTCAGTCAGAGGCAAAAGCCTATTACTTTGTTAACCTCTGTGAGACTAAGGATTGCATTTCAGCCTAAACAAAATAGCTTGAACATGACATCTGTTACATGACATTGTATACAAATTCTGGTATCCAGAGCAGTTCGGCAGAGTGAGTCTGATCCAGCTTTTGTCCTGAACAAGTCAGAATACCCCTGCTACTGCAATCGACTGCATTGATTATTTCTTGGCCTTATGCTCTTGTGAAGACAGCCCTTCTATTTGATCTGGAATGATCTACAATCAAAGTGTTTCTGTTGTTTTAAAAAACAGCTCCAGATCACTGGATAATCTCCAGTGTATGAAGCTTAAGAACACAATATTTCTTCTTCAAGAGATGGAGGAGAGTTCTGCACTGTCCTCTGGCCTATACCTCATTACAGCACCATAGTGTATCTGCAAGATACCAGTTTCAACCAACCTACCTACTTGCCTACAGACAATTGCTACCCTCCTCATCCTTTGTGCAAGGATTCTGGAAACCATTGACACCCTCAATCCAACAGCTACTCATAATGGTTCCAGCTTACTATGTCTGCAGTGTGGAAAAAAGTAGAAAAAGCTTTCACATAGAAAAAGTTAGAAAAAAAATATATGCACCAAAAAAAAGTTCAAATAATGTACTAAAAGTTCCACTGATACATTTCATGAGATTATTTTTTTATATTCTGTATTCCTGTTCTTGCTGCTAGACTGCTTCTAAAATTCCTCATTATCGTAACTGAAATATTCAACTACCACACACTTCCTCTTTAGGATCTCTTTGAATCAGTAAGCTTTTGTAGATGAGAACTGTGGCACAGGAACAGGAGATGACATCCCCATAGATAACCAAGATACATTCAGCTGAACACTCAGAACTGACAGCAGCTCTGTTGTCCCAGGCCAGGACTATTTACTACTGGCAGCTTTTTCTATTCCTAAAACAATCTCCCTTTTTAAGTCTGTTCAAAACTCTACTGCCAAGATTATTTTCCTTTGCAGCTGTTCTGATTAAACTCCACCGCCCAAGGTCTAACACTGCTTGACTGTCTGCAATAGCTGCTATGACACTGGAATGGTTTCCTTTCAAGTAACTTCAAAATTTCCACAATTCTGCTTTTGCCTGTATCTTTCTCCTTATTTCTCATCCTCCCATTTTTGGTTTTGGGTTTTTTTTTTCATGTTAAAACATATTTCCCATATTTGTTCTCTTTTGGACTTTTGTTCCACCTTCAGCAGGCCTTTTGGCTCAAAACAACTTCTCTTACTAATATATTTTCACCTCTCTTTTCTCCTTGTTTTGAAAATAATGAAAACTCTTAATCCTTAAAACTTACACAGTACATACAGAGGGTTTAACTATCTCTTCCTAAATATCTCATTTATGTATGTAAAATAAATTCCTCAAGAAAGGGATTTTACATTTGCTGAACAAATTCTTCCTATTATGCTCACACAGAAGATGAATACAATTATTGCAAGCTGTTTTCATACAGTCAGTAAGTACCCACAGTATTGTCATTTGCAGCCATGGTCACACACCTTCCTATATGAGGCCAAGCACAATATTTACACAGCCTGTATTTTCCTGGAAGCTAATATTTGGGGTTTTTTTTCATGAAAATCCATATTATCTGCTCAGCTTTTGACATCACTATCAGAGATATTTCGCAGACCTGGTGAGGAACAAAACTGCTGAAGCTGATTCAAATTCTTACCTTGTTTATAACTTTTCTTCTTAAAAACCTTTGAAGCAAGCCACGCATTGGTTCCCCATCCCACCTAAGTTGAACCCAACGGAAATGCTGCTGAACCAGCAGGTCACAGCCATGAAGATGACACTTTGCAATCGTCCCCAGTAAAAAGCAATTCTCATGAAAGTAAAAGGCACCAGAAACTCCATTTGCTAAAAAAGAATCATTAAAAAATTACCTGAAATACTCAAAGCTTTGGTATGAATTCATATAAAAGCAAGAAGCAGTGACATAGTTAGAAAGAAAAAGCACCACAAATTAGCTTTAAAATAGACTATATTTAATAAAACTGTTTGCAATAAAATATAAAGACTAAATAGATTACATTTTTCTCCTCTAAGTTCCCCATTCGTCATGTATTACAATTTAACTGTAGTAAAAAAATTCTCCATCCCAAAGTCTTTAAATACCTCTTTGAATAGTGCAAGCATTATCCGAACTCCTATTCTCAAGAGGTGCCAGAAAATCTCCTAGTAATTCAGATAAAGAAGCTCTCTCCAGATTTTCTAAAATCACAATGGTTGTCTTGCTTGCAGGAGGCTGTTTAACTGGGACCAGACAAGCTGAAATATAAAAATACCATTAATGTCTACTTATGAAAATTTATTTTTATTTATGTGTACATCTTTTACTGCTGCTAATGCAACAAAGCATTTTAATTTTTTTTGTGCCTTTTAACTTTTTAACAGAAGCAGACATAATATAATTTGTTCAAAGCTGGAAGCATGTAATCAAACAATGTAAAGAATTTCATTCTGCAAATTAAGGGAAAACAAAAGAAAGCTATTATATCTGGAAACATTTCTTTCAGATGTTGTAATATATCTTAAACTTGTAACACGTATTTATGCCACGTAGTGATAAAAGCATTCAGATTATTCCATATTTATGTGAAACATAATCATTCTGTAAGATTGCCTATTTGTCTGCTACTGTCCTCTCTTCAAAATCACCTTAAATTTATTTAAGAGTCACCTAAAAAATCCGATCTATTTTGGGGTACAAACAGTAGGACTTAACCTAACAGGCATTAAAACTGTATATGTATGTCTCCTATTTTCAGTTCTGTTTCAGCACGCCACCCACTATACAAAATGTTAATGTATGGCTTTATTTTGTCCCATGAATAATTGTCCAACAAAGCACTAAAATCAGCCCTGTGGTTATTTTATAACCTTACCACTATTGATGAACAGTTCTGCAAGCTGCTCCTTGGAGAAACCAGCATCCACTTCAACTTTAACAATTTCGCATGTGGATCCTGCAGCCAGTTGCTTTTGCTGTGTTGAAAATACATGGATTTGGTGAAATGGTGCCAAGTCTAATTTATGAACTAATTTAATGAATATGTTTGTGTTAATACCTTCATGCAGGCTGCTATCTGATATGCTATGTAGTCTTGCAAACTTCCTTCTGGACCGTGGAAAATGACATTGCGGTATTGTTCAACCTAAGACAGATGATAAATTATTCTTGTAAGTTCAAAGACTTGAATTTATTAATTTGTTTTACCTGGGAGAGACAATAAGAATCTAACTGAAAAAATATTAGGATACACAAATATTTTCTTGACTTTGAATTACAATTCATAAGCCATAATAATGTTGAAATATCAAAGGGTAGTTTAAGTCACGGCTAACTTAAGGACTTAGACTAAGGACTTATTTTCAGTTGAAATGGGCTCACGTTATCAATGTGGCATAATAATTGTTTAATGCATCTTAACTTTATCTCTAAAAAATCAGAAAGCAAAACCACATCACTATGCAATGCTATTGAATACAGCAGAAACCTATGACATGTGACTATCCAAGGACACAGCAGAAATTATACAAATTTTAATTCTGATTTGATTAGCAATGTTTAAACAAATGATCTTCATAGATTAACTCATATCCAATTATCCTTACATTTTAAAGCACTGAATTGGAAGAGTTAAAGGAAATACATATAAGCTAGTAATAAAGTCTCAAATAATTGCTTGCATGAATATTATTCTAATTTGCTTTCCCCTCCAAAAGTGGAATGAAATAGCTCTGGAAAGAATCAAGATATTACAGAGCATAAAATATATTAAAAATATTTTCTTAAGCAGTTCAGTTAATTAGATGGCAGCTTTTTAAAGAGAAAGTTGATGTCCTCACATGACTAAGCTTCTTTCGGCAAAGTTTAGAGAGAACTTTATTTTAAAGTAACAACTTTTACCCCATTTAATTTTTTAACTCTTGACATACTTTCACATGTACAGGGATCTTTTTTTTTTTCAGTCAACATTATTACAGAAGTATTTTCATGGGATAATAGCATACAAAGAGAAACTAGCTTAGTACTTACCAGGCGAAGGTAATTCTGAAGTGTCTGAAGGTGGATCATGGATGCATAAGTCACACTATTTAGGCAGCCTTCTTGAGGTCCTGTAAAAAGAGATATACAAATAGCTTTTCTAATTCTCTCATGTTTATAAGCCTGTATAATGGATACATATGCTTCTCATACATTATCCTACAGTGATCTCCTAAAATTACAGGGTATCCAAATTAAAATGGTAAAAAAATGAAAGGTATTTATCTAGCAATGGAGGCACATCTATCCATGACATGAATAATGTGGATACTAATGTGTAACTGGAAAAGGTAACAGGGCATTTTCGTGCCAGTTATTTTCTATATCTTGCAGACCCATTCAAATCTAGTTAAACAGTAAATTGGATAAGTAATTTCTAAAGCTCAAGAAACACTGCAGAATAAAACCAGTAGGTAATGATTCTTAAATTCTGTATTTCATATGGAGCACCTTAATATTAAAATTTGAAAATTATGAATTGAAAATTACCAAACAAAAACACTGTGATATGCTCAGCTCTGTTCTTCTTCAAAAAGTCCCATGGTGGCTGGGAAAAAATCTGACCTGTTGACCATGAAATGTTTCCTGTTAAAAAGAAAAAATTAGATAAGATTTTCCCTGTATCTATATTAAGTGACCTATAATCAAGAATATTCATTTGCTTACAAAGACTGTGTGCACACACTGAGAAATCTGAAATATAAACCAGTGCCATGGTTTGATTCAACATGAAGACTACTAATGTTTCATGCCACTGAAGGCACAGGTTTACTAGCTAGCCTGTCCTTACATCTTTATATGTAAAATAAAGTAAAATAGGATAATCTGCCAATCCCAATGTAAATAGGGCTTTTTTGGAGTGGTAGGAAGGTTGAAGGAAAAGGGTATTTAAGATGAAGCACATGAATTTTCAGTACACCATGCAACTGTTACCACTTGTACCACATTTTGGCCAATTTCTCATAATTTTAAATATTTTTCTGTTTTATCTTGATAAATAAAGTTACATAAACTAGGAGTAGTTCTCTTTTCCCTATGCTCATGATTTACAGTCTGGATTTACTGTACATTCTGGATGTACTCTAAAGACACAGTGTGGGCTCTGCTTTGACTTGTTTTGTTTCTCCTGTAATACAGATCCCTCCTCTAGAGAACTAAATTGAGTACAGGACTAATTAACATAGGACCTCATGGTCCCCAAGACGATATTAAAGTACTTAATAAATTGTGCCATACACATAGCTAAAAGTAAAGAATGCTTTCTTGCTAGCACTATTCAAAGTTTCATAGCTAGTATTGGTCTCTCTTTGAATAAATTTTAAAAGATCAGAAATCTAAAGGTATTTTAACTTCCAAGATTTCAGAAATTCAAGAACATCCCCCCAATATTTGCATTTCTTATTAAACTAATATTGATACCTAGTTTGACAGATAATATACTGTTTGCACTGAGGCCAATGTTGGATTCTGCAGCACTGCTGAATGACAGGTCTTCCAGGCTCCTCCATCCATCAGAAGCAATTACTTGGAAATGGTTTGTCACTGCCTGACTCACTGCTTTTGAAAAATCCTCCCATGATGTCTGTTTGCGGATATTTAATGCACATATTGTGTTTTCTGTATCAAATTCCTCTTTACCACAATGGGCTGGTTCAATGCCACTGACTGAAATCCTTACAGGTACATTAAGAGCATCTGTTGAAAAACAGAAAGCCAAGCATGAGAAAAACTGTAAACTCAATTAAAGAAATCATATTAAAGATCAGTGACATCTAGTATTGCACAGGAAAGCTGAAAAATAATTCCTTCTACAGAAAAGCAAATATTAAAGAGCATCACAGATCATCATCACAAAATCAGTGCAGTGATGAAAACCAAACATTAAGGTCTATAGTTTTTTACATTATGAAAAAATCAATATTATTATGCTTAAAAAACAGGACTTAAGATAAAACTTACTTAATCATTTATTTCCTCTTTATAGACTAATTTATTATAAATTAAGGCAAATGGTAGGTGGTGCCCTAACCTTTCAGTTTATTGTGGTTGTGCACATTTTTATTATCAACTCAGAAAGGAATTCTCTGGCACCAGTGCATGAGTGGAAGACAGAGATGAGCCAAATATCTTTCGACTAAAAGGCTAAGAGCTAAGACATAATTCACTTGGAAATGTATATTTGATTTTCTATAGAATAAATTGACATATTTTAAGAGAAAGTAGGAAATTTATATGCACATTCTAGAAACAAAATTAATTTAATGAAGCTGGTTGTCTTTGAAAAATGGAATACAGCTCAGCAGAAGCAGCAGCAACAGTCCATATGGATAATTTAAATGACTAGAAAATGAAATTATCTTCTAACTTTAATGCCAGAAAATGCCTAGCAGGAATTATCCCTGAGACTGAAAATAAGTGCACCCCCCCAAAATATATCAACTTATTATTAAATCTTGAAACTTATTAGTTTTGGTTTTGAGCTCAGAAGCTGAACTTCAGCTCATACAAACCAATGAAGCTTTTCTAATGTCAGAAAAGCTCTGATTTAAATCCACTTGCCTACCAGAGGGAAAAGATTACTTAAAGGCATCCCTCAGATGTGGGATTGTAAGAAATGTGTCAAAGGCTTGCCCTTCTGATGGCTGGACCTCAGGGAAATGAGCAATGACTGTAAGAAATGACTCTCTACAAGGGAACAGACCCCTAGGACTGAGGTTCAGTGCATGTGACCTCTATGGCATTAGCTGGCAATCCTGGCCCCCAGCCTTTCAGATCTGCTGGAACACATCCTCCTGTCCTACATGTCCTAGATGGATGTCATTCCTAGCAGTGGAAACCTTACAGGATTGTAAGGAAGGCAGAGGATGGTACAGGATGGTACACATACAGCTTACCCAAAATGCAGTCTTGACCTCTTGGCACATAAACTCAGATGAAAAGAGCACTGTTTGCAAGCTTCCAAGATCAGATATTGGTAGGGAAGAAAAGCTAATTATAATTGCACTGATGCTAATTACAGGTTTAACATAGGAAAAAAAAGAGAAATGGAGTCCAAAGGTTCTGACCTGACAAAAGCAGTTGGAAATTCACATAGAACTTGTAAGCAGATGAACTAAGTTTTAGCTCAAGAAATATGCAGGCCAGTGTGCTTTACTGAATTTGAGGAAAACTTGAGAAGGAAGAAGATGGCAGGTTACAACAGAGTAACATTCTGACCAAAGTTATTGATGCTGGAAAAAATGATGCTTGATGCTGTCAGTAAGGCTTTTTTTGATGAATAAAGCAAGTAATCCCCTCAACAACAAACAAGTGACAAAGAGAACTATGCTCTAAAAAGAGATTTAGATATGACTGATGATCATCTTAGCCTGATAAGATTTGACAGCTATTCACCATTAAGTGATTTTTATGCATGAATTTGAAGAACAGACAAGAAGAGGGTAGTATCCTTGGAAAAAGCAGTTACTAATATTAAACTCAGATATTTTAAGAGAATATGGATGTTTGCACATGTAAAATATATACCACCTTTTCAAATGTTTTAAAAATAAAGGCATAAGTCATCTAATAACCTACAACAAACTTCTATTATATGCTGTTGCAAAAGTTGGAGAATAGCTTAGAAAACTTAAGAATAGATTAAGAAAACTTAATTTTGTGGTGACAACTACTCTTGTAATGTTTCTAATTTTTGTCTCACAAGCTCTTTACTAAAAATACTTTAATATAGTGCTGATAGTGTTTACTTACTTAAGTTTTCTAGGAGGTGTTTGCAATCATCAGTAGCAACATCATGCAATGTTCGATTACACTTATCTTTTCTCTCAGCCTCTAGTCCACCATGGCTACAAAGGATTTCTAGACAGTTCTGCAAAGGTAAGAATTGCATTATTTTCTTGTCTGTTTGCTGCATTACAGAGTTCTACCAATATGCAGTTAGACACTGTAGAGAAACTATTATACACGCATTTCCAAAGATCGTTGGATACAGATGTTCCTCCCAGAGCTAAAAACCAGGAGTAAAAACATTTTATGGAAGACAAGTCTCAAATCAAGATTTTGAAAAAGCAGAACATATACAGCCAGGCTTCTTCAGCCTCCAAGATCAACTGATAAACAGAGAGATTCTTAACATCTGGCCACTGATTTAGGTACCCTCATAAGGAAAAATAAGCCCCAACTATGCATCCTGCATTGAACATGTTGGCCTCAATGTTCAAGCAACAAAGAAAAAAGCAGTTCTAAGGATAAATACAGATTAATTAATTAATCTATTGAGGTAGCAATCCATAAAACCAGTTTTCATTATGCAATTCACCAATTTCATCCTGCTTGACACCTGAGTGGAATGCAGCAAAAGAAAAATAATTTTCAAATCACCTTGAGAGCTGCTTCTTTGGCAGGTAAACCTGATTTTGTGGTTACATGAGTTTAAAGTCAGAGTACAAACACTTTGTGGATGCCAGCAATAAATGATATCCTCTTAAAATTCAAAGCCAAAAAATGTGTTATGTTCAACAAAAGAAAAAATCCATTGCAGTCACTAGAAACAAGCTACTAGCAGATAAGTTTGGATTGGTACAATCACACTGTAATTTGAATAAAAATATTAATTATAGATATACTCCCAAAGTACTGGAGGCTGGGGGGGAGAGCCCTTACATAACTACAGTCAAATGCTGATTGATCAGTGATAAGAACACTTTTAAAGTCTTGATTTTGAATGATCATCCATGCAGCACCAATATCAGTGGCGTTCATGAAAGCTTTGCCATCCTCAGACATGCGTTTCAAGGACAAATATCCATATAAAAAAGACACCAACAGAAATTATACCAGTTAATACTGTTTCAATAATCTCAGGGGATAATCCTGGCAGAGACACCAAATCTTGAATACAGAGGAACAGCTAGTAAGCATTTAAATTCAGAACAGTGTCTTGTTGCAGGTTTGCTACTGTTACCCCTTTTGTAGCTGTTCTAACAGAAAGACTTTTGCCAGTATGTCTGATACTCTGGCACCTCTCATAAATACCAAAGTTTATTTCTGAGAGAGATTAAATTTTACCAGATTGTGGTTACAGCACTTGTAAGAAATCTTAAAAAATCAAGTAACTCACTAACTTTGTCAGAAGAAAATTAATAGGAAAAAAAAAAAGGAAAAAAAAAAAAAAGAAAGTTAGCTCTCTTACATGGGTGCAATGAACGGCAAAGACAGCAGAAGGCAGAGGACTGAACTGTGAGGCTGAATGTGGAAAGTAAAGAAGGAAGAAAGAAGTGCAAGAGAACTAAAAATGAGGCTTATTTCCTTAGTAAAATGAGAAGTTTTGTTGGCTTTCTTGCCTATGAAATAGCAGTTAAGATGGCTTAGTGTAATTCATCTGTAAAGGATGGCACCTGCCAATCTCAAAAGTAAAGGTTGTGTCAGTGCTATTCATATGCAATTATCATGTAATGCCAGGAATGACATGCAGCACAGATAAGAAAGATAAGAAAATAAGAATAGATAAGAAAATGAAGCATAAGCAGTACTTGAAGATAGCCATGAAGTTTTCTTTAGCTTCTTAATATACCAAGCATTTCTTGAGTCAATAAATTCCACGAATCAAATACAATTATATAAAGTCTAGACAACATCAAAACCAGAAATCTGATCTCCATTTATATATTGTCTTTGTCACCTAAGAGAATGCTCTCAGCCCTCAACAGAGCTCTTACTAAAGAGCTGACTTGAGCTCAGAAACCCAAAACCACGCGTTAGCCATGAAAGGTGTAAGTGAATGACTTCCAGTGTCAGAGCCTTCAGAGAGAACAACTTGCCAAAGCCTTGTTTAGACAACAAATAAAACCCAGCTTCCAAGTTCCCGAGGATTATATTATTGCAGAAAGGAGCAACATATTGAACACTGTTTAGGTATCTGCAGACCTTAATACCTTAAACTCCATTTAAACTGAGATGAGTGCAAGAGTTTGTATCTGTTTAACAGACACTGGTTAAGGAACACTGTAATGCAAAATGATGAGTAAACAGTGGCTGGTCCCTAAAAACCATAATTTAATAAACTGAATCTTAAAATTGTGACTATTTTGAATTTATAATAGCAAATTTAACAGGAAAATAAAAGCAAGCATAATGATCAACATTGAATTAGGCAGATAATCACAGGCTGATTTTCAGTCGTCAACTATATTTTCCTAAGATTCATTTTATGTGTGTTTAGTATCCTCTGTTTTCTTCCTGGATAAAAGTTTCATGGTGAGATCCAACTGACAGCTGTCATAAAAAAAATAAAAACCCTTTAAATTTAAACAGTCAGTGCTGGAAGCTTAAACCTTCTGATGTCAAATCCTTCAAGCAATATTAATTTTCCACAAATATTCCTCTTTATCTTCAGCAACACCTACCAGGTCATTCTCCATGTCATGAGTTATCCCAGTCACCCAAAAACTTATTCACTACCTGATAGAATGGATGCCCAAAATGAAAAATTAAACAATGTATTAATACGAATTTCTTCGTATTTCTTCCCCTCTCTCCCTCCACCAGGAAAAATTGTACATACTTAAGTCATCTCTAACTCTAGCTGAAAACTATATCCATCTAATAATTATATTTAGTACATGATACCCAACTGGCATTTACAGTAGGATTTACCTCACACTATGGAAATCTGAATCTCAACTACTCATGTTTTTCTCTTTTTATTGTTGTCCCAAAAGTAACAGGCATTAAAACATGACCATTCACCTCCCTTGACACAGAGCTTCTGATGTAAATTTTCCACTGAAGTATCTCTGTTTCTGTTGAATCAAGTGTGACAATAAACTACATAACAACCTTTGATTGTTAAGTTTCAGTTCTTCAAACATTAAAAAGGATTTATCTTGCCTAAATTCTATCCAGCTACTGTAACTTGTTCACACAGACTGACCTTAAAGCCTTTTGATGCTGCTATGTGGGCAGCAGTCCATCCCTCTTTATCAGCATGGTTGATGAGATCTGCAGAAATAACAGGCTTTACTCCACTGCTAAAGTTGTCTTCTTTCTTCTCCAAATCACAGCAGTCTAAATTTGGTTCTGCATCAGTCAAAGAGTTCCCATTGTTTGGTTCTCCATAGTACATAAGGAGCTTGAGACTGTCAACATTACCAGAGCCCACTGCTGCGTGAATTGGTGACCAGCCATCCTAAAAAAACCAAAAGCAAAAAGCACATTTCCACCAAACACATAGCTATTTGTTTGCTGGACTTATGTCAGCAATGAATCTGAATTGAATGTTCTGTTGGGAAATTAAAACAATAAGCAAGAGTGACATAATAATCCCTTGGGAAAACAGAGTTGCTTCTATGTGTTTGGGGTCATAAAAAGAGAGAGGAAAAAAAGGAGCAGAAAGAAAATTTTACAGACTTCTCTGAGGTCAGTCCAACAGATAGAGACCTCAAAATTTTTGGAAGAGTTTAAGTGACACAGAACTTACATTATGTTATCAGACTGCTTCTTTATCATGTATCAAAGTAACATAATTCTAATGATCAAGAATATCTTTCATGTTGCATTAATAAATTTATCAGTCAGATATTTCATGGTTTCTACATCATCACTTTCTCTCATTTCAAGTCAAGTATGTTTACTTTCCAAATATAAAAAAAATAAATCAAAAAAATTCAGTGTAATAGAGGAGCAAAATGAACTGTGAAACTAATACTTTTTGTGCTGTGTTTCTGGACACCCTACATCCCACATTTATTGTTCTTTATGTCAAAATATTAAGAAAAATTTCAGGACAGCATCTGAAAAGGGCAATTAATAGCAAATTAATTTCAGTACAATCCCCCTCCCTTTTTCCTGCAGATACATTTTTTCCCCTTATTATTCTATTTGTGATATGTGAGACTTTATAATTCTGTCTGGCAAATCTGAAGGTAGAGGTTCTCTCAAGGACAACAATAAAGAACCCTTTATAGCAAAATTCCTATCTTCACTTCACCCTAAAAATAAGTCAAAACAGAAGAGTTCTGCTTTAACATTCCAGATAAGTCTTCAGGAAACTGAAGGCAGAATTTGAGCTATGTAAAATGATATGGAAGTTGCATAATTCAGGAAATTTTACACAATATATAGTTTTAAAAATTCAAAAATGTATGATGAAAAGAACAAAATATTAATTTCTAATTATACTTGGTTTACTTCAGCTGTAAAACACCTTAAAATCAATATTTAATGTAAATATTACCTAGCTGCTTATGGTTGAACAGTACTATACAAGGGACTTTAATTTCACAAACTTAGTTAACTTACACTGGTTTTTATTGTTCGATCTGCTCCACCATCCAACAATAGCTTAATACAATCATTACTTCCATTTTCACAGGCCAGGTACAAAGGTGTCTGTCCTCTTTCAGCAGCATGGTTAATATCAGCCTGATACATAATTAATAGTTCTGCACACCTACAGCAAACAATAAGGCAGTAAAATTATCTTATATTTAACACCCAAAACCCCTTATAATGTAAATCATTTAAATTGATTTTTTTTAGTACTGATGTACTAGAGCTAGATCTACCCGTGGTTTCATCCATCACATATACACAGGTATAATTTTATAAATAAGTATAAAGACATAAAATCAGGGTACTTTAAACCTGAAATCTTTAATCTACAGTAGCTGCATTTAAAAACTGTTATTATAAAACATTTTATTTCAAAAAGCTAATAAAAACTTGATGACAGCTGCTTAGAAAAACCTTCAGCTGAGCCAAAAAATACTATTTCTTTTCTGATTATTGATATTTAGAATAGTTTTAAAAAGAAAATAAAAGGGAAAAAAAAGGACTAGAATTAGCATTAAATGCCAGTAAAAGGGACACTGTCCTAGGGAAGGCACCTGGTGGGGGCAGTACAAAAGCTATGGCACTACCTACCACTCAGATACCTGAATGGAGACTACTCCAGAATGATGGCTTGGAGTGTGCTGGTAGCAGCTATTGGATTAAGGAGGATAGAAGATCAGGTGGAGTGCTGAAGAGCAACTCAATAGAGACCAGCATCTAGATCCAAGATCCTGTACTTTCTCACAACTCTGTGTAGTCAAAGTTTACTTCCCAATTCTTGTGCCAGGGGGTTGGCTCACTTTCCCTTTCCAACCCAATTAAGCAATAATTAAGACATCAGAAAAACCTTAATTCCAGTCAAAAGCCTCTGCAGAACAAACTAGACCCTTAATCAAAGATAGCTCCCCATTAGAGAAATATTTATTAGTCCATAAAAATAGAAGGATATCAACAATAAAGCATGATAAATGCTATGCCATGCAGCTACCAGTTAGGAGACCATAAAACAGGATGACAAAATATTTTAAAAAGTGTAAGATACATATACATGAATACAAGTATTACAAAAAATATTTCCTCTAAAGAAGTTCCTATTTAGTTAGAAAATTAATCAAGTTCAAGATAAAATGACCAGTTTTAGAGAAGAGTAAAACAGAACGCATTATCTGAATTGCTTGGCTGCATTTTCCAAAAATGCTCAAATGAACAGAAAAAATAAAAACAATGTTCTACCTTATAAAATGCTGAACAGGTACCCCAACCTTACAGTCACAAAAGTCACCTTATGATGGGCTTGTTAGAAAACAGCTCTATAAAGAAACTGGAGGTTGAGATTTAAGCCTATTATGTTAAAAATCTAGGGTTTGCTGTTTTGCATTGCATTCAATGACTCCTGAAATGCTACACTGACTTTCCATCTCAAGGTCACCTAATGTCATCCTGGTCTAGAGCACACAGGAAATTATTTTGAAAGTTTCTCCCAAAAGCACTTTCTGAATTTGTGCTATTACTGATACTACCACTATAATTTCTTTTTGGAACTGGAACAACAGTATGCACCAATTCAGGAATAAGATTGACTGATGTGCCACAGGGTACTGGCTAGCAAATGTGTCAGACAAGTACCAGGTAACTGACAGTAGTTTAGTGTAACCCCAGATTCTTAGTGCTTTAGTACAAGTAACATGGAGTAAACAACACAATACTTGAAAGGGATTACTATACTACTGCCCCAAATTTTGCCTATTGCAGATTTTTTCTGAGCCACAGCTTTGACGTGATCAACAAATCAAACAGCCTGAAGCATTCACAGTCTCTCTGATATTTTCAGCTGGCTCTGTTATTATTCCACTCACTTCTACAATTTGGTTCATGGTTAATGTCTAAAAAATGTGAAAGCAAACAAAAAGTTTAGAGATTTCATACTAACCTTACTGTGAGAGTAAAAGCATACAAAATATTCAATACCAGAACAGAGCAGATGATATACAGAAAAGTTTTGTGAGGGTGTCATAGAAATAGCTTCCTATTTTTAAAAAAGTATAAGGTATTTATTTTAGTGAGAAAATCTGAAGTGTATTTTTGGTTCATCTTGTCAACTCACGTGTAATTCTTACAGATTTTACATATAACACTGAAGCATTTAACTAGATTCTGTTCTCAGAACAGCTGGGGATCTGCTGCCTCTGGATTAGGACTTCTAGTCATAGACACCCATTAGTTGTTAATCTTGAAGTCCTTTAAGACGTGTCAAGAATCTCTTATATACTCATGGAATACTCAGGGATTCTACTCTTCCAGGGTCTATTATGGTATAACAACACTCAGAAACTCTGACTCCTATATATTACTGTAACAGAGCAAAATATTTAAAATTAGTGAATGCAACATTTAAAGAATCAAAAAGGAAAGATAAGCAAAAACAAAAATACATAAACCAATGGAAAAGTCTCTAATGGACTTTTTGCATTTGTAAAATAGATTTATCTGGGTAAGGATGCTCTGGAAAAATTTATCTAGTGGTTGCTTCCAACTTCCAATTCTAACTCCTACAATTCTGTGATATACTGTAAAGCTGCAGACTGGAAATGCAACATCCACCTTCAGCTCCTCTGAAGAAGGGAGGGTAAAAGAAGTCATCTGGATGAGTATCACCCAGGAAAATACTCAGATATATATTCTTTTGTGTCTGAATATGATTTCATAGTTCTCCACACTTCAAAAAAATCAATGCAAAAATAATTTCCTTCCTCCTTCCTCTGTTAATCCTGTATTATACATGATAACTCAAAGAAAATTAAGGAATTCAAAGTTGCAACACCCACATAGATCAGCGTTATATCGTGGTTACTAAGAATACATGTTCAGCAACCTTAAGAGCTGCAATTGGAAAAAAAAGCAAATGGAAAATATTAGTAACAGAATGACAGAGTATGTTTCAGTACATTTATAGAAATGATAGTTAAATGCATTTATACCTAAGAACACAGCAGTATCATAATGGAAAAAGTATATAACTTAAAAGAGAATGTAAAATTGAGTAGCAGTAAACAGGCAAAATCTGAAGACTTCACTTACTTGACATGTCCCTGAGCAACTGCTGAACACAAGGGTGTAAAACCATTTTTATCAGCAGCATCAACTTGTGCTCCTGCAGTCAGCAGCAATCTCACACAATCTATAAATTGAGCATAAATACAAAATAATACAACAAGAGTAAGCGGTAAACAAACTACCAGAGGTTAAAACCTGCTCAACGGGCAACAGGAGACAGTCTTTTTGACTATACATCACACACCTTAGCAAAGTAGAAGGTCAGGAAGTAGTGTGCAGGAGAGAAGTGAGAACTGACTCCCTGCAGGCACCAACTCCCAGAATATTAGCTAATTTACCTCCAAAGTGAGGAATTCAAATTATCCACAGCCCCTAAAGGCAGCACAGACCCACTGGCACTGAAGTGACATGTCCCAAATATGACAGGCACAGGGGAGATGTTCACAAGCAACACGTAACTCAAACAATAGGCTGGCCAGTCTTGTGTCAGGATAGTTTGACATGGGATTATGATGACAACATAAAATAAACACACAAACTTAACCTCCCTAAACCATTCCCACTTACGTATTTCCAAAATGATGTGCTAAAAATAGTACCAGCCTCATTACACCAAATAATTAAGTGCATAGTATTTGGACTGCACTTCAGCCTCAAATTGAAATATCATTTGATGCAATTAACTTTGAAGGTCTGCTCTATATTCTTGAAATTGGTTCTAGACCACAATAAAACAAACCTTTCATAGCTGGAACTAACAGTTTGAAAATAAGCTCAGCAAGAACATCAGTTATAAACTCCTGAGTTGATTTTTGAGCAATATTAATGTGTTCTGTTCCAGCACCAGGTATGATTCTGGAGCTAAGCTTTGCCAGTGAAACTTATCTCTAGATATCAGAAACATGTATTTAAAATTTATTTGAAATCTGACTAATCTGAATCATTCCTGAATGTATTTATTCTGGCAATGGCTCTCAAATATTAATACAGATGTTGTAGACTGGATAAATAATTTAATATTAAGAAATAGGATTTTAAAACAACTTCTTAAATTCTTAAATAATTCATATGATCTTAAATTACCTTTTTTGTTTGTCTGGTTAGTTGGTTTTTTTTGTTAAAGTTTCTTGTCAGCATTCGCTACCAGAACTTCATCTATAATAATCTTTTAAGTCATGAAGAAGCTCTCAGTTAACTTATTGAGTATCTTTATGTGTAAGATAATGCAAATTTAAATCAAATTACATCTTCAATGATTTTGTAACTGAAATAATTCTCTGCTAAGAGAGACAATTTCTCTTCTCATTGTCAGTTTTATAGTGAACAAAAAGTTTGAAGATGCAGATTCCTGCTTGATAACCTAAAATACTACTAAAATTTATAAGGAATGCTGAAAAATTCTCTTCTGGCAGTTTCAAGTATTTGGCTAGAATACTCTTTGGATTCTTCATAAAGCAGATATTAGTCATGCAAAAGACATGAACACACAGAACAAGAACTAGCTTTCAAGAAAGGTATGATTAACTCACAATTATTGATTGGCAGATCATTCAGTTGGTAGCTTATCTATGTGAAAATACTGTTTCTTACGAGGATCACTGAAAAGAGATGTTTACTCTCAGGGATAGGTGCAAGCATGAGCAAACAAAAGTGACTTTTGTAAGGCTTACTATGTGAGCTAGTAAGCTCTACAGGCCCTGTTCTGGTAGCCTATAAAGTAAAAGAGCAATACTCTCCAAGATGCCTGGGTCTTCTGGATGGACTTTTGGGTTGGGATGTGAAGGGTAATTTGGGTCAGTCCAGGATCATTAACTCCATCCAGTTCACTGCAGTCTGCTAAAGAAGTAACCAGCAGTGGAGAGAATGGTGTTGAAGGGCAGACACAAGACACACAGTGATTTCACTGGGGTACAGGTTTTGGTCAAAGCAAAAGCAAAACATGGAAACTTACTAGCATAAACACCTGGAGATTTTAATGCTCTCCACCACAGCTGGGCAGTTGGTTCTTCCAGGGTGCTGGCTAACTCCATGCTGATATATCCAGTGGCTCAGCAGAGCTGACTCTATGTAGCTGTATGTCTCTGTCCCTCCCTCCTTTCCACTTCCTACATCATTCCTGCTTTTCCTATCAATCAGGCTGCCACAACCGCCAAATACTCAGGATAGAAGATAATCAACCATACCATAAATGCATATTATTGGCATATAGCTGAGTCCAAAGGATATTACTGTTATTCTCATCACATCTCTCAACTTCAGGAACCCTCTGTTATTTCATTCTCTCTGGTCAGGATTGCCAACACAATACAGATATGCAGATACATAAGCTAAATGAACTACTGCACATGTTACCAAGTGCCTGACAGACCAAACTGGTTCCTGCTTTGTTAATGAATCAAACCAAGACAGCCTGACAAAACAATCTGTTCAGCTACACCAATCTAGTGGTTAAATCATAAAATCAACAGTGTCCTTATGTCCATCCAAACACAACAAAAGTATTTTGTGTATATTTATAGGGTGAAGTCCTCTCTCACAGACCTACAGAACTGAGGACAGTGTGTGCAGGAAACAAAGCAGCTGCTATGAGCTTCATGTGCTGGAAAAACCCTCAGCTGCAACTCTCAAAAGGCAACTGTTTATGAACAGGAAGACAACACATTGTGTAAATAGATTAAGAAAGAATATTTGAGTGCTCTCTTTTCCTGTGCAAGACATTTTCTAACCTACATGATTCTACAATTTGAAGGGGAAAAAAAAAACAGTCAAAGACAGTAACATACTCCTGGCAATCATAATCAATGCAATGAAAAAATCTGCCTATTTTATCCTTCTCAAATTACATCAGTATTATTTCTTTCCACCTGGTTACCTAAAAAAGCTATTAAAATATTTTTTAAATATTATTTTAAATATTGTAATTAATGAATACTAATAGATATTTAATAAAATAATATTCTTTTCTGAAGCCTATATACTTGTACGCATTTTGGTTTTAAAAGTCTCCAATTTAAAGAGCTGCATCTATCCATGCACTTGGGAATAAACTGCAAGTAACAAAGAAAGGATTATATATTAAAGTTAAGCACAAAAACCCTTCTCCAAAAATGTTATAAATCTCCTACTCTGAATTTTAATATAGTGTATTAAGCAGACATCAATACTGATGCTGTGTGATTCTCTTATTCAGAATTCATACAATCCATTTATTCGCTAAAATGTGATGATTTGTACAATGAAGTGTTTTTCAAATTCAACTATATATAGAAGAGAGAGCAACACTAAACCTTTCTCATACATTTATTATCTTAGAAAGTAAGATACTAAACAATTACAGGATGTATATGAATGTGTTTGCTTTTATTACTGCATTTTCATACTTCGGTCAAGTGCCTCTCTTATTTGTAATTTTGACAATAAAACAAGAAATTAAATTGCTTTTGCTGTCAGTAAGAGCTGCTCAGTAACTGTAACTGTAAATGAGAGCATTTGCTTCAAAACGTTTCAGGAATACAAGATAAGTTAAGAAGAATGGGGTCAATTACTGACTTCCACAAACAGCAGCAATGATACACGGATGTAAGCCTTAAAGATTCTACACAACAACCATTCACTGAGGCAGGGGTAAAGAAATCCACACAGCATAATCAAAGTGGACTCTTAATACTGAAGAGAAAAAACTAGGGGGGGAAGGTAAAAGAAAAAAAAAGTGTCAAAGAAAGAAAATAAAATAAAAAGACTTTTCCAATATTTTAAGGGTTTGGCATCAGCAAAGTATCTGTCAGATGAAAAGGCCCAGATGTTATTACAAAGTAAGCCATAGCACCTAAACAAGCAAGGATAAAATACACTATTCTGAACCAAGGAAACGTTCCTCCTATTCCTCAGCCTGGTGGTGAAATTAACCCTGAATGTGTCAGAAAAGTATACATTATCTGCCTAGCTATGGATTTTAGATTCTTACTTTACTCTGATTTTCAAAGTACTTGAGAAAAACAATAGAATAGTACCTCAAAATAGTATTTTGGACACTGGGTTGGTGTTTTCTAATTGTGTCACTAACAAATGCATTGTTAAATAAAACTAGAAAGTACTCCTGACAGCAGCTGGTTTATAGGCACTATATTCCACCTTTTACTGTGTTCCAAAAATCAATGACAGTTTTTCCATTGGTATTGGTGAATTAAATCTTTAGGGTTCAAACTGGCCTGGGCCTGATGGTACTATTTGCAATATAAGAATCTAAGAGTTTTTTTCATGAGCAAAAAAAAATGGACAGTAAATGTGTACTGGAATTTTAAACAGAGCTGCTGTTCAAAGAGAGCCTTATGTTAACAGTTTGAAATAGCTCGGAGTTCGTAACCATTTCATAAATACATATTTTAAAAAGTATGACGACTGTTAAAAGGTTCAGAGATGCTACTTTCTTGAGACTGATGGTTGGGGTATGGGAAAAAGAAAAATGTTAACTACCTCAGTAGAGCTTGGAGAACAAACTACGGTTATTTAACCTAATTAAAAAATGAAGACAGTTAATTTTATTTCCCAAATAACAAATGACTCTGAAAACATCTTCCACTATTTTCACCACTGCTAGGGAAGATCAAAACACACCAGTGACCGATGACCTATCTTTTTCTGCTTACTTCTCATAAATGAAAATTCTTTCTTTCAAGCTCCCTTTACTACAAAAGATCTTTAGCTTGCCACAGAAAGGGGATGGAGAATTAAAATGGATGTTCTTGCAGAATGTTACCACAAGCCAGAAAGTTTTCTCTGTTCCAAAATTCTGCTTCTGGAAGTATCGCTCATATATATGCTATATTATGACTTATAATTATATAATTATATAATTATATATATATTATAAATATAATTATATATTATATATATATTATATAATTATATATTATACTATATATATATATTATATATTATATAATATATAATATATATTATATATTATATTATATATTATATATTATATATTATATATATAATTATATATATTATATATATATATATAAATTATATATTATATGCTATATAATCTATATATCTCAGTTTCAGTTGCATGTATCTTTTTAAGAATGTGCTTACATTTAAGACTTATGAAATAAGCTTTCACTGTTTCACTTGAATATTGTAACAAAACTTAGAATCACTTACCTGTATGTCCATTTGTAGCAGCAGAATACAAGGCAGAATAGCCATCTTCACAAGAGTAATTAATGTCCAGTCCTTCTTCATTAAGCAGCATTGATAATAAAGTGACATTTCCCTGGGAAGCAGCTTGGTGAAGAAGGGTGGGCCTGCCACCCAGGGGGACAGGACCACCACTTGTTAACAAAGGGGTTAGGGAGGAAGACCAGCCTGTGAGTTAAAGCAACAGAAGTTAGATGGAAGACACATAATTGAAGCTCTGCATTTTCTGTGCTCTTTTAAAAATTAAAAAGGATCTCCAAAATTACAAGATTCATTAGTTTAGCACAAGTTTTGTGATGATGCTTTGTCTATACATCAGACGGTATTCTGAACAACAAAAACTGAGTACAGCAGTGACAGTTGTTAATGCAAATGAGCAGGATTTAATTACAAAATGTTAACATAAAACTTGTTATGAACTGTAGTACCAGCTGGATGTCTCAAAAAAAAACCCTATTAAAATTCAGAAACTTACAGAAGTTTTAAACAAGTTCCAATTTAATTGCTGATACACTGGAAAGATTTTAGAAAGTATCTAAAGGAAGGTTTCCAAAACAACCTCTTTTCATGTGAAACTTCATCCTCCTTTATAGCCTTTGTGCAAACTTTACTATGAATGTCTCACCTGCAGTTATACAGAAAAATCAGAGAGCCTTTACAACCTTAATTGTCTTTCAATAAGTTTTAAAAAAATGTAGAAATCATTTATACAAATATAGAAATAAAGGTATTTATTACTGAATTTTACCTTAAAGCAACGTTCCTTTTATTCAGCAATACTTAAACAATATACCATAGAACGTGAGTGTGAATGATTAACAGGTTATATAAAATTTACAAGTGAAATCTTTCAGGTCACCCTATGAAAAAAATAATATTCAATTCAAAGCTTTGAAAGCTTAGAAATTATCTTGGTCAAAAGTTCTGTTCATTACTTATGAGCCTTAGTAGGGAGTTTGTTAAGAATATGAAGTTTGCTGCATAAAGCATAGAAAATTTTCTGCATTCTTCCTTGGTCAAGGACTGCAAGAGAAAAACAGAAGAATGGTTTTTGCCTTATTTTCACTGTTACCTTTCGAAAGTCCATATTATATTTGTCTCTTGAATAAATAATTTTGTATTCTGCAGTCACACATAAGCTATTATGTGAGGCTGAAATCAGACAATATAAAGCAACTTTACACAGTGACTCTGCAACATCCAAGACTGAAAAGGAGCTGCAGGCATTACCTATAGATCCATCAAGCTGATCAAGTGCTATCCAACCTTCAGCACCTAGAACTACAAAAAGCATGTGGCTACCAGGCTGGGGTGATCTACTCTGCATTTTGGAAAACAGAAAATTAAACATAGAAGTTCCCTACAGATTTCTGTAGAAGCAATAGATTTGGGAACCTTGCGAGTTCTGGGTAACTTTAATTAAAGTCCAGATTACATAACACATTATTTAATCAGCCCCAATGAAGAACACAGAGTTTGACCCCAGTTTAAAACAACAAAAAAATAAATGCTTGGATTATTTTCCTGTTTGTTTCTGAAGTAAGCTAAATTCGTCATTTCAAATTCACTTTACTGAGTATGCAAAGGAAATGCATTTGCATTCTTTTCAAATTGTTAAGCTTATTATTCAACATATTTATTTGATATTGACTACAGAATTACATCAGTACAGCTATGAAGTTACGTTATAAATCCAACATTAAAATGACAATAAACCATAAAATTTATTTCATCCATCTTCATGTAACTTCAATTCTGAAGCTATCTTTTGACTATTAATACTATTAATAATATGTTTCTCCAATACTTTTCATCAGAGGATTGATTGGATCTTGATTTTCTGAAGACTATAAAAACAGCAATATACTAAACTGCATCCTTTAAATAATAATAATAAAAAAATTATTTCCTGTTCCAACACTTGAGAACAGCTAACTCTTACAAAATCCCCAACAGACAGAAGAATAATTTTTGTTCTTCCTTTCCATCACAAAAGTGCTTTTTTTCCCACAACCTTTGTTATTCTTTGAAACTAACACTGTTACTAATATTCCAATGTTTTTAAAATGGTACTTGTGTAGTTTTTACTGTCTTGCCATGGTAATTAACTGACAGTGGACATTGCTTGGGTGGCAGTCCATGTGCTCACATTCCTTGTTCTAGTTGTATTGGAATTATACAGGGAATTCAGGGAGCCAAACACTAAGCTTTAAACATGAAGTTCACTTCGTCAAGCAGTTTCTCAATATGAATAAAGTTTCTGAGTTCCCTTCCTTACTGAAAATCGTGCAAGTTTTTTTGTTGTGGGTTTTTTTTTTTCTTTCTTTTTTGAATTCATCATGAACAGAGATGCCAAGAGGAAATTGTTTTGCACCATACGTGTTATCTTAACTTCCATTTCAACTGTCTGAAGAAAAAAATGTGTTGCTGCAATTCAATGATGGAATTCATTATACTTTGTTATCATTAGATGAAAACCTACTGAAAAAGATACAAAAGCCAGGTAGTAATATAAGCATAATCTTAGCTTCCATAATATATAATATAATAAAGCTAAATTCATCCAACACAATACACCAACATTAGAAAATACCAATAAATAAGGAACACCATTACAGATGCAAAAAAGTTAGGAGATGTGAAGCATCAATGAAAGCTTTTAGGGCATGCAGTGATGAAGGGCAGAGGGACAGACAAAAACAGCTTCTGGCATCAGCTTCAGAATGTGAGATGGTTAATTTCAGAGCCCAGATCAGGTCTTTTACCCCCTCCCCCCCCTTGCTTTCATCTTCGAAGCCAATTGGATAGAGAGAATAAATCAATCATTAAAGAAATGAGCAAAATAAAAACCAAACTTCACTGAAGAGTGACATAAAAAGCGCAAAACCAAGAAGAAAGTGAAAGCAGAAATCCCAGGGGTATAAAAATCCAACTGCCTACATTTGTTTCCATTTTGAAGTCTTACAGCCATTGAAATGTAGAAATCCAAACAGAGCAGAAGCATTTTGGCACCAGTTCAAAGGCTGTTGAGGTTAATGAAAACACTGTCACAGATTTTGAATCAGGCCATACATGTTCATTGTAAGTTCTCAGTGTGCAGTCTGTTCAACATTAATGACAAAAGCTGGTGTCTTTTCTTACAAGGGATGAAAAGAGAAACATCCAGTACTATGTCCTGCCTCTGGAAGAAGGTATTGACACATTGATTTAGGAGAACACATAACTGAAACAATCAGTGCTCACATTTTAAGTTTGTTCATAACAGCTCTTCCTTCTATAACCAAGACACTGTCTTACTGAAAAAGTCAGGCTGTTGGTAAGTTCTTAAAGAAATCTGAGCTAACAGAAAACTATTCTAAATTAATACAATACTTCAGTGATTATCATTCAGATTTCACAGTAAGAATATGAATTTATTGACAAAACAGGATTCTTTCAATGTTTTTAATGTTAAATTCCTTTTGCACTGTTTAAAAATATTAACAAATTCTGATTGCAGCTTACTACTTGTAATACAATAAAATAAAAATAATGCTCTGCTTTAACTGAAAGTAAAATTGGAAACATTTTCTGGAAGAAGTAAACAAAATAGATTAAAATCAACCAAAGCAATAATAAAATTAACTGAATCTGTGCCTAGAGGGCACAAAAATGCAGATGTGGGAAAAAGGTTTCAATAGTAATTGTTGTTTGTTAGATGCTGTTCACCCCAAGAAAAGTCATACTTAAAAAAAGAAACTGAAAATATGAAATGACATGAATTCAGGCATTACCAACTACATTATTTTATCAGAACCCATTGTTGCTAGCTTTGGTTTATCTTTTCTAAGAGAAAATCTATTTCCATATATATGTATAAAATCTTTTTTTTTTTTCAGTATAAAGTCTTGAAGGAAATGTCTTTCTATTCTTGCATAACATCTGTTGCTCAAAATTGTTTTAGTTCTGCAGTTTGCCAGAACACTCAGCCAAAATAGATTAAGTTCCCTTAAAAAACATAAATAAAATAGATTGGACAATAAGTGCAATAAAATATAAGCAATATTTTGAGAAAAAAGATTAAGGATTTCCTGAATATTTACTTGAATCTTTCAGATAGTTACTGAAATTCTTTGAGTCTGTTGGTAGTCAGTACAAGAGGGATATTAAAATGAATCAGTAAACCACTAACTGGAGTGTAAATCAATCTTTCTTTGCAGACTTCAGATTATGGGATATGTCTCCTCTTTGCAATTGCAAAAATTCACAAATAGCAGTCACACAAAAAACTAACAATGCTAAAGGTTCAGATTAAAAGGGGATTAAATGAACCCACATGTTTCCATCCCTTCCAAAAAAAAGTGGATGGAGAGCAAAGGAAGAAAGGCAGTCTGAACACATAAACCAGCACAATTTGAAAGAACTAACAGTTTTTTACAAAAATCTTTTTTTTTTGAGAATTGCCTCTGCGAAATGCCACGATTTCTATAAGAAACTCCAATCAACCATTTGATGGAGGATTATTTGAGCCTACTTAAATTGTTCTCCTAATAAAAAAAATTATGCTTCAAAGCAAAAACTGAAGCCATAACTTGGATGTATGAAGTAAAGTGGTGATATTTTCATTTCTAACACAGAAGATTTATGAGGTTTTTTAAGATTAATCAAAACCTGTCTTAAATGAACACCAAATCTCATCTAGTTAATATAAGTCTAGCTGAAGTATACACCCTAATTCATGCTGATAAGATTTCTGCAGGAGAGCCTCCTGCCTACAAAAACCATTGCCTTCAATGCTGATTTTGTCAATGATTTCTTGCACAGTAATAAAATCTTAGATATTTTTTGAAATGATGTTTTATATTCCATTATAGAGTCTATTTGCATCTGAAGGCAAATGAGGTTTGGAGAATATCTGGAATACTGGGAGACTAGTTATCTGACACAGAAGTCAAACTCATCTAGGAATGACTTTAAGAAGAAAATTTAAGAAGAAATTGATGAGCAGAGGACCAGAGCATCTGCCATACAAGGAGAGACTGAGAAAACTGTGTACATTCAGCCTTGACAAGAGAAGGCTTAGGGTAGACCTTACTACAATGTTCCAGTACTTAAAGGGGGGGGGGGGGGTCTACAAAGAAGATGGAGACTCCTTATTTACAAGGCTCCCCATTGACAAGACAAAGGGCAATGGGCACAAGTTGCTCCTGGGCAGATTCCAATTGAACATAAGAAAGTAATTTTTTACTATGAGAACATGGAATGGTCTCCCAGAGCAAGTGATGGATTTCTTAAATCCATCTGGACTTTGGAAAGTTTTAAGACTCAGCTCGACAGGGTGCTCAGACATATCATATAAACAATATTAGAAGGGTTGGACCAAATGATCCTTGAGGTCCCGTCCAACCTGACATTCTATGACTCTATGAAAATTCAGGGCAACCATAGGAAAAATAGTAAATTAAGAGCAGTCATCAAATCTCACAGATGTTACCTTTGACAGGCAGTAGATAAATTGAAAGATTTATGAGCTCGTATAATTATGGCCCAGTAAAGAAAAGAGAGGACTCTGACAGTATGGTGTCACAGCCAAATGTTAAAACCATGACTAATTTACTCCAGAAATATGCAGAAAGTCTTCAGTGACGTGGAACGGGAATGAAAAATTCTTAATAATGTGGACCTGGGAATCTCCTATATATACAGACAGAAGTCAGCCACACGCTGCTTTTGGAACACCTTCTGTAAGTCTGGTGAGTGAGTTCAGCTGCCTTATCAGGCAGTGAGGCAGCTACCAAGAGAAAGTAGTTGGTTGTGTGATGGAAGCAGACCAGCTGTGAAGGGGGGATTATAACCTGTATATGATGATGCAGAGACTGAAGTTATGAGGTACTGAAGCACCATAACAGAACTGAGAACTACTGCTGAGAGTCTGAGACTATTCACTCTTCAGTGCTGCTGAAAGTCTAAAGTATTCCGCAGCCGTGTGTCTGTCTGTCTCACTGCAGTGCGAGTCAGGTTAAAGAGGGCCTTCCACCTAATGCTACAGAGCTATTTATCCCAGCAGGGAAAGATCATGACAAAAAGATTTATAGGAGATCTACCACTAACTTATAGGTAGATCAGGGACATCTTTGCTCAGTTAGCTGCCATCAAGAAGATACTCTGAAGCTGGCAGCACATTAGGGACACAAATAAGGCCCCACAATGCAAAAAGAACAGCAGCTACATGCACTGACTGCAGACTTAGACCACCAAAATAACATGCAGATTTAAAAATTCCAACAGTAAACCTTTGGTGGTATCTGCTGAAGCAAGCCTGTGAGATGCCACACACAAGTATTAACAAAGCCTACCCCAACATGCTTTGTTAGAACAACTATAGAATGAACAACTGAAAATGTAAGAACTATGCTAATAAAAATGAAACATATTCTAGTGATTTGAAGTGATGTATTTGAAACTGCACTGTTATCCAAGCAATTATATACCTTAACATGCAGCCATCTAATGCCACAGGAGAATACAGTGGCCCCAGCTATGTCCTATTTTCTAAAAGATTCACAAAGACCTGAAATGCAATGCATAGAAGATCACCAGCAAAGGGAACTTTCAAATCACTGTTTCAGACTGAGAAAGCATCTGAAGTCAAAATAATAGCACTCACATTTAAAAAAAAAAAGTATTTTCTTTATAGTAAACCATAATCTGCAGCCCATTTACTTTAAACATTAGTCCTATTTACCTTTAAAAACCCCTTCAATTTGGAGGCCTCCTTGAGGAAGTAAACTAATTAATGACATTGCTAAATCAACAAAAGAATTCTCATACCCCTGGAATGTGGTAAAAATAAAAATGAAGTTTCTGGCTCTTAGGAAGTAAAAAAGAGAAAGGTATAAAAGATAAATAAAGCCAGTGAGAGATTTACAGAAAAAACATTACTTTAGAGGGAGACAGTTTGTATCATATCAATCCCTTTACCTGATGCTGTTACCAGGAGGCTGTCTGAATCACATGGTCTACAGGATGAAGCACTAACAGGGTTTATGGAGGAGCTACAGGCAATGGTGGTGGGAATGACAAAGGAATTTTCTGAACATGCAGGTTGGTTCAGTCCAGGGAAGTGGGAAGGCCAGGCACCCACCTGAGATGAGGCTATGGCTGGTATGGCACAGCCTGCGGGTGCCACAGATAAATCTATAGCAGGTTTTGGTGGCAGCTGAGGTGAGGACTTAGAAATAATTTCCTCATTTATTACCCTGATTCCTTGTGGTGAACTTGAAAGAGGTGAGGTCACAGGTTTGCTGTCAGTTTTGGTACTTGTATTTGGGGATCGACTACTATCCATTAACACTTTAAGCTGCGGGTGTGGTGGAGAAGGAGTTTGTGAAAGCCCAGGTTTTTTAGGAGGAATAGGTGGAGGATTTCCTCTGTCAATTCTTGATACACTGGGAGTCTTTAAAGTCATTCTACCAACTGGGGGGTAAGTGCCAGCTTCCACTGAATGTGATGTCCCTGGCCGTGGCGGAGCACTGCCCTGAGGACTTGTAAATCTTGAAAGAACTTGGGTGACAGTATTTCGAGCTACCTGCTTGGCAACCAGGTTGTCACGACTAGTAGGGGACACATCCCTAGAGGGAGGGCTTTGGGTTGTGTTTCCATTTTGGTCTTGGTCATTCGCATTGGCTTGAAATCTAAATCTAGCTGCTTGGACCCGTGGATTTAGGCCTGGATGTGCAGCAGTGTTGGCAGATGGTGAATGTAAACTGTGCATAGATGAAGTGAGAGAGGAATTCTGAGCTGCAGCAGTTGGAGCTGCAGGAGTGCAAAGGGAAGAACTATTTGAAAAAGGGGAAGTGCTACTTGGTAGATCAGGTGATGAGCCTGCACTTGGTCCATTTTCTTCAATTCTGTTTTGATTCTGTGTAAGAATGGGAGTTGTGGGAGGGACAAGTTCGCTAGATGAGGGCTGCCTATCGATGGCAGGCTTCCCAAGTGCTGCACTGGTGCACACATTCATTTTCATATTGCCAGACACTAGTGGGCTCACTGTAGAAGGCTTTACAGACATAGTCAAAGGCAACTTCTTAATATTGTCTGTGCTACTGTCCATGACAACAGTATCTGTTTGGCAGGCAACAGTTCTTGAACTTGGCTCATCTGTTTCAACAGAAACAGAAACAAGATTCCTATCTTTATTTTTATCTTTATTTTTAAGAGAAAGATTAGCTTTACTTTCATTCTCCTTTTTTAACTGCTCAATCATTTTGATCATTTTATCTCTCTCTTCTCTGAGGTCACTGGTGTGTGCTTCCTCTCTATGAAGTTTGGCACGCAGCTGCTCTCTCTCTGTGTCAAACTCAGACAGCTGTTTTTCCATTTGAGCTTCCATTTGTGTACTCCTTTGTTTCTCAGCTGCAAGAGACTCCTCCAGTTCAGTAGCCTTTTTCTTTTCTTCTTCAAATTTTGCCATCAGTTCTTCCAGTTTCTGAGCTTCCTCAACAATTCGTCCAGACAACTGCTTGCACTCTTTCACCAGCATCAGTACTACGTGCTTATTCTTTCCTCGTTCTTCTTCAAGGCGAGCAGATAGCTTTCTGTGTTCCAGCTCAAGACTCTGTAACTGAGATTTTTCCATTTCCAACTACAAGAAAAAGCATAAAGAAAAATTCTCATTAACAAGATGGAGACTTCTAACACAACCCAGCATTAACCTGACATAGGTATTTTAACCTTTGAGAATAAGCCTGAAATGAAACTGTCCACCCTAGGAAAGTGATTTGTGACACCTAACACAAAGGCCTATAATCTTTTGCAAGCAAAAGACAGAGACAGTCATCTCTGATAAGCAATTCTGAAACTAAGTATGCCAATCTAATTTCCTCTGTTGACAACACAGAGATTCCCCAAAGTGATTAAATGCTTGTGATTCCTGAGTGAGGAGCTACCTGTTCTCCAGAAATTAGAAATACCACAGAAAGTCTTCATCTCAGTAAAGGAAACAGACACATGCAAGAGATGAGCTTTGCAAAACTAACTGTGAGCTTAGGAATGAAAGTTTTAGGATATAGGTCTTCCTCAGTCTGAAAGAGATTAGGGCTGAAATACAGTCCATCATTCCCATAAGAAGTGTCTTACATCTTGCTTTAACATTTATAAGACATTGATTTCTGAGACCAATTTGTTGTCACAGGCACAAATACCTTCCTGTACTTACTAACAACAGAAGGTCTCACTGACATCAGTTATTCATAAATTACCTTATAAGCTAGAATCAGAAACCTACCTAATACATGCAAGTAATGGATAACAGTAGTTTTTCTCCTCATTCATATAGCCCTCACCTCTAATTCACCTGGCTTGCTGATTATGCTTTTATTCAAAGACCTTGTTCTAGAAAAGCACTTGGAAAATATGTTAATGTACCATTTAAAAAAATACCTACTAATAATAATGTGACCTAAATTGCTTCATATTCTCCCAAGCAGATTTCTATACCAGTCAAGCAACTACAAAAGACAACCAGATTTTTGTCTTCCTACTCCTTCTTTCACATACAGATGTACTAGCTTCCTATATGGCTTATCAAAATGACTGATAAACAAACAAACAAAACCCATAAAACTGCAGAGCATTCCTCCTCCTGTACTTCTTATTGTTTAGCCTTGCCATTTCTGCTTTACAGACAGATCAACACAGAAATAACATTTAAAAACTGTACCACTTAAGTGCGTTTTCTAAGTGGGCATTGTTTTTGAAAAATAACTTCAGATACTTATGGAAAAAGAAATAATTACGTGCTCACAAACATAAACAGTTAATTTTGAATGCAATGAGAAACTGTTTCATGCTCCTACAATAAAAGAATACTTCACAGTGTTTAAAGAATAATCCAAGGAAAGCTGTGGCAAAGAACAGTACATTTAAGATCTCAATTGGGATGTTTTACTTCAACAGATTATAGATTCAGATTACAGTAGCATGGTAAAATGATACTAATTTCAGAGTTTAAGACAATACTGTGTTGTGAACGTATCTACTGTAAACTAATATGGGAAACAAGATGGCCTAGGGGATTGGTAATAGCTATGGAATACCTCCTCTCTCAGTCAATGCTTAAAATATTGTCTCAGTTGCTATATAAAAACAAACAAAGAGACACAGAGGCAAAATCCCCCAGGCATCACAATATAATATCTTCTCAGAAGACTGTTGCTACAGCACACTATTCTCTGTCCACTCCCCTTGCAGATACAATTTTTTAGCTCTTGAAGCTTTTACCACATCACTGTAGATGTCTCTACACATCTTTTAAATAAAATGCATTTAAACAGAAGCCAGTATAAATACAACTTTTAAATAACAGTTTTGTAACTCTCCAGTTACACCAGCTGGGACTCATGCCATTAGAAGATAAGCACAAGAGCAGAAAGTCTGCGGTCATAATAGAGATAAAGCCCACCTGCTCATTGTCCCCAGGATAGTGTTTTTTCCACAGGATAAGTGGAATTTGAAGACACTCAAAAAACACTTAAAAAGGAAGGGAAGTGAAATGATATAGAGAGAATAAACAACAAGTCCTGGATGAATTTACACTTATGTCTCAGTCTCCCAACATTTCTAATCTGGCTTCCTCACTGTAAATTTCTCTTCTGTTTTCTTTAGAAGAATATGAAAAAGTACAGACGTGATAGCAATACTGATATTATGTAGATAATAGTAAAATTTCTCCCTGAAATCATGCCATTATCATAAGAAACAGTGAACTAAGAAGAAGAAATCACTATGGGAAATTATGCCAACATTGTAACATCATCTTGGCTTCAAATACCTCAAAATCTGTTTAGCAGTGGAGGGAGGGGCTCCACTGGCCTTTTAGAGCTTCATCCCAGGTTAACCAATACACTCTGTAAAATGTATTTCACAAAAATAAGCACACCTTTTCTCAAAAACAGTGTTAAATATATAAAAATAATATATGGCATTATTGGTCATTGCTAAACAAACAGTATCAGCAACAACATCTAAATTATGTTAATGACAGTACAGCTGCAAATTAAATTAGCAAGATATTACTATAACACTCTATTTAAAAATATTTTTTCTCAAATATTTTTTGCAAAGGATCCACCAGCATTTATATGCTTCAGAAGTATTTCAAAGCAAGTGAAGCATCCAACAGCTTCTTTTTTGTTAAAACAGATACAGAAATAATGTGAAATGTAAAATATTTTTAAAGCTTGGAAATGCAGTAAGATTATAGTGCAAATGTTTTTATCAAGATTTTCTATATTATTCTTCCATTTTGCTTTCAGATGAGAGACTGGTTCTATAACTGCTGAGAAATTATATCACTTCAAATAATTATGAGCAGATTTTAACATATAACTGGGATGAAATCTGCTTACTTATTGCAGTATCTTCTTTGTTAGCATTGCATACAAATAAAAAACGCAGTAATAAATGTGCCCTCTATTTGATTTCAAACTGACAAGAGCAGTAATAGTTTCTCACTTTATGTTGTCTTCTATGTTTGTCTCTCTGCCATCCTTGTTCTGGCTGCATCATCCTGAACAGGTAAAGCCTCTAAATATTCACACTCCCTTTTTTCCTTTATATTACAGATTTGGAACCAGCTGTAATTCTTCATAAGTTTATGAACTAACTACAACCTAATTTTTGCAAAGTCTGCTATATGTATACACGAATTCATTTCAGTAACACAAACATCTGGAAATGTGCCATAAAAGGATTTGAAAATGGGTAAAAAATGATAAGGAGAAAAATTATAGTGTCAGCCAAAGAACTAATCAGAAAAGTCCTTTAAAGGGGAAAGAGTTCATGCATGTGAGAAAAGGTCAAGGGAGCCTGGCTTGTAGAGTCTAGTGAAAAAAAGATGGTGGGATGATCTAACATCAATGTACCACTCCTTCTGAAGGGCCCTTACAATGATGATGGAGTGAAATTCTCTTGGTCATGGCAGGTGGGGCCCCACAACAAAGCTTAAGATGAAAAATTGCCCTTTAAGAGGCTCAGCCATCGGAAAAAAAATGTTCTTTACGAGGACAGTAGTGCAGAAAGGCTGCAGTATTGCCATTACTGGGGGTTTTCAGGACTCAGCCAGACAAATTCACAGATGACCAGATGTACTGCTGGTGATTATCTGCTTTAAGCACAAGGTTGAACTAAATCACATAATGGGCCTCTTCCAACCAATGTGTCTGTCTTGCTTTGAGCATGCATCCCAATATTAAGTTCTCTGCAAGCACTTGACAAATCAAGGAAGTTTTATTACCTGGTTTTGAGTTGCCAGGAAACCTCAACATTAATTTTTATATCAGTTCTAAGAAAAGCATTCCCATAGATGGAAGAGGATGAAGATTTAACATGAAGCAGATGGCATCTGGGGATTAGGTGTTTGGTATATGGTAAGGCTAAGACAGTCATTTGTTACCTTTTTAATTTTTCTAGATTCTGGCATGTTTTTATGAGTTGCTTTTTGTAATAAAATAAAAAAAATATTGGAAGAATAGTTTTAGGTCACTACATTCAGAGATAAGTGATACCCAGGAATAAGATTTCAGTCTGAGTCTGTTTAAAGTCCAGTAATATCCAGAGAAAATAAACACAGCTGTACACAGGCTTCATTATTTAGTGTAAGAGTGAGAAAATGAAGAAAGACCAAACACAGAGGCATCACACATTTAGAGAAGTAGGAACCACTCTTGGAGGGAGAAGGTTCAGCTGTCTCTGTATTTGGATCACATTTCTCTAGGCTTAGCTTTTTTGCTTTTTTTTCCTTAGATTGGGTCACCCTACTTGTCAAATATTTCTATAAATTCTTCAGAATACTTTCACTATTCTCTTACAGGGAGAGATTTAAGAAATGGGGAACAGACAGAAAAATATGGAACTGAGGGAAAGTAAAATACTGAATGAAAGGTTTGTGAATTAATGGGGATGGTTGAGAACTATGTCATCTATTGCCACAAACCCAAGAAGTTTAAGAGGTGCTCTGTCCTAATAGCATTTTGAATTGCATTTAAAAGAGAAAGATCTACGTTTTCTATAGAGCCATACATACGACTCTATACAGAGGATGCTCCTCAACACTATACATCCTGTGTTATTCAATTTCCTACTTGCTACAAGGAGTAAAACCAGTAGAATCATGACACACCTTCAAAGCAATTAAGTTTTCACAAATCTATTGTTTTAAAGTTTAGCTTGAAAGTTACTTCAGAATTGAAAAAAACCCTCAGTGTTTTCTTCTGGGAAATAAAAGACAATCCTATGCATGCAGACTTAGGGGACTTCATAAGCCAAAAAAGCAATCCAAGCTCCCTCAACCTTTTCTCACAAGGCACACACTCTGCCTCTCTCCTTTGAATGGTCTAGGGATAGACAAAGAATTGAGGTACAAGAGGAGTCACGTGGTCATGCACTGAAACAAGAAACTAATCCAACTGGTCAGGCAGATGTGTTAAGGTCTCTCCCAGTATCATTCTTCAGTCAGTAAAAGCAAGCTTACTGACTCTTCTCTATGCTGAAACAATCCCTTCCCCAAAATTTCAATGTACTTATAAAGCATATGAAAAAAAATTTTAAAAAAAAAGGAAAATTGATATTAAGTGTCCATAAGAAAAGTGCTGTAAGTACAGTAACAGGTCCCTACATAGGCCATTACCCTGTTTTCATATTTATATAACATGCATACAGTCAAACATTATTTATATTTGAATGTGGTATCATTTAAGCATCAGGGATGCCTAAACTAAACAAGTCAGTTAAGATAATAAGAAAAGGTTTGCTGACTGAATTTAAGCATATATTTACAGCATACTTCTGGTACTTTTGTACATGTGCATGTACTGTGCACATGATTTCCCAAAGAACAATTTCTACTAAAATTAGTTGTGTGCCAATTGTCTTAGCATTGTCTATTTAGTTGTTTTTTTTTTTTAATCAATATGAAAGTGTCACCAAAACCCTCTTTCATAGCTGCTGAAAACAGTCCATCCATCTTATACCTGGTAAGGATGATTCAGCACCTAGCAAGCATTTGTTTTCTAATTATTTCTAATTATTAAAAAATACCTTAACTAGATTATTTTATTATATTGTTTTTCCTCTCAGGCAGACCTCTCCGACATATTCATAATGTTTTATGATTTAGGAATATTTGGGTTGCATTATTAGTGAAATATATGCAAGCAACCAGTAACTCAACAATAACAAAATAACAGTGTTTTATTACCTGAGAGTTTTATGCAACATAATTATGCCAAAATAATTTTCTCTTTACAGCGAACTTCTAAGTATGCAAAAACCTATTTTGTTAGTTACAATTTTTTTTTAGATTTATGAACCTAAATCACCTAATATAAAATTCAAATAAATTATTTATTTTATGTGATTTAGGTTAGATAAAAATAACAGTAACTCATCTAGGCTTCAATGGTGTTAGTTTAAAAATATATTGTGATGATGCCTTCTCAGCTCACACTGAACTACCCACTTATGTACAGCATCAACTTGTACCAGCTACCTGTGATTTATTCCATAAGTAGAGGTAAATTCACAGAACACGTGAGGTTTGTGCAAAAAATACAACCTGAAAATCAGCTCTTCACTATATATGACCAGTAAGTGACAGCATTTTAACACTTGCAATGGTAGCTAAGTTAGGCAAAGATGCAATCTGAATAAGTGGTATGAAAGAACAATTTGGGGGAGGGAAAAGGAAAAGAAATTGGTATCAGGATACCTTCTTCTGTTTGTTTTCAGCAGCAGCCAACTGAGCTGACATTCTTTCTTGCATTTTCCTGCAGTGAGCCATAACTGCTTCTAAAATGGACAGAGGGTTCATGCATATTGGCTTCTTTTCTTTATCACCAGCACCTGCCTCGAAGTCTCTCTGAAGAGCCAGAAATGGGTCACTCATATTAAATCTTCCATATCGCTCCTGGATAAAAACCTCCTTGCGCCGGGCCTATAAAAAAAAAATCAAACAAAGAAATAAAACTAAATGCATTATTGAAGTACCTCCACACACAGAAGAGACCTTAGACACAGGGAAAATTATGTTACTTATTTATGTTTTTAAAGTATTTTCTTTACATACTTGTTTACAATCTCTAAAATAGTCAGATGTGCTGCACACAGATTTCATTAGAGCCAGTATATTTCACCACATAAAACCCCTTCCCCTTCTTAATTCAACACAGAAATAACAGTTTGGAGCAGTTTCAGAAGTATCAAAAAATAACATCATCAATCATACCAGAAAAAAACAACCTCACAGTTCTGAGAAACACCACTGGAAAGAGGAATTCTTATGAAAATGGATAAAACCTTTACCTGTGATTTGGTTTAAATTCAGTTTTGAGGAAGCAAAAAAGAGGAATACAGATAGAAAAGAGGAGGAACAGGCCTAATGGTTGTGAAATGTGTTAGTAGATCCTTCAGAAAGCTTTAAGTTAAAACATATGACAAGGTCATGGAAGGGCAGAAGAAACCAAAGACCAACATAAGTTGTGCTGGAAAACCTCTCAAGTGATTATCTGCAAATAACAAACCTTATATCCATTTTTTTTTATATATTGCCCTTGTGTTGGAGTAAATTAAAAGGCAGAAAATAATTTGACTGCAAGAGAAATAAGTGTGCCTATATATTTGGATGCTTGAAATACTTGCAGTCTATTTTTGAGTTTGATAATATAAAGAGAACTTGGAATATTTATTAATAAACAGGCCTACAGGGCACAACTTCTGAAGAAGGTTACAGAGTTCATTCAGATCCAAAGCCTAGTGAGGCTTACAAAGTCTGGCAGTGATAAGTTGAAGATATAAAAGTAAGCTGATAGAAACTAGTGGGGTTTTTATAGATTGCTTTGCAAGTAACCCCTAATTTGTCTAATATTTTAATACCTTAAGTTTTAACACAGAAAAGATGGGAAAGATAAAGGAGAAAGAAAAGGAGGAAGAAAAGCAAATAAAAAGGGAAAAGAAAAATAGCTACTTCCAAAGCTAACATTACAAAGGCAAGTGGGGAGTGGCTGTATTAATGTAAAAGAAAGAACTAAAAACAAAACCCTAGCCCTAAATGGACAAAAGTGGTAAGTGGACAAATCAGATGAGAAATCTGAGCAGGTTAATACTTTAAATGGAGATTGAGGCACAATTCATACATAGATCATCAGCAGTGTAAAAGTCACTTTGTTTATATATTGAAAATGAGCTGTCAAACTGAAGGCAAAAACAGAAACTCCCTCTTCAAGCCTTTAAGGGAACACAGGTAGACAACCAGTAAAATAATGTGCATTTTCCATTTTTTTCTATGGTCCATGACTAGCTGTCCTCTCACCTCACACTCACATATGCAATATGGATGTTTTCTTTGAAATGTTTTCTAACATGCATAGAAATTAACTGAGAAAACAAAGAAAGGCTCTGTTTGTACCTGCCAAAATAGTAATGGAACAGGGTGTTCAGATTCATTGAGTAAGGAAAAGATGTAATTACATGGAAGAGATGATCGCCATCTGAACGAAAATCAAAACAATCTGATGGCATTGAGAATTAAAGTGAATGAAAGCTAAAGACTTAGGAAAACCCTATGGGTCTCAAACAGTACATGGTTTGGGATGACAGACCCTGCAGGGCTAATGCTGTAACTCTACACCCTCAAGCACAGGGTAAAATATATTGGTGATTCTCAAACCATAAACAGCAAAGTTGTATCAGGATGCTTCCAACTCAAAAGAGAGATAAATGCAAAATACTAAAACATTTTTTTCCGTGTTTCTATACAGGGACTAAATATACAAAATAAAATGCTGGGATGAGGACACATCATTTCAAATGAAGATACCAGAATACATGCTAAAGCAGAATCTTGGCAGAAAGGAAACAAGGAGCAATTCCTAAAACTTGGGCACAAAGTGGCAGAAAGACAAGGTAGGCTTAATATTTTACATTATTTCTCCAGCTCCTTGGAAAAAATAAAAATACTACACTAAAAAAAAATTCTGCATCACATCATCTCACAGAACTGAATTTCAAGTCATAGGAGCTAGTAGTAATATCAAAATAAATATTTTTTTTTTGGCACTCATTATCTGAGAAATATACAATCTAATCTAATACATGCAATCAATCTTTTAAAATAGTTTAAAATAGTTTCTACATAATTTGGTGGCTGTGTTGAAACAGCATTAGCAGTGTCTCACATATTAATTTCAATTGCAAAGCACTACATACAGAAAATAAACTTTGAATGTCGATTTGTGAATAAGTAACGAAATGCCTTTTCAACCAGAGAATTTTCAATAAACAGACAGAATATACACCTGCTATAGGAGGTAATCAGGACTGATGCACTGTGAAAGTCTTATATGAATTTATAAACCATCAGCTTTATTTTTCTGTACATACCCACCTGCACAGAGTCTAGAATTTTAATTGAAAGGCTGAGATTGAAAGTATTTAATGGTATAAAAGATGTTAATGAGAAATCATACTTTTGGCAGACTGTGGTAAAAAGAATTATGACTTAAGACTTCAGATAAATTCTCCAACAGGTAACTGCCAACAAAACTGACAGTAAGCACGAGCAAATCAACAAAAAATAGCTAAAAATGAAGAAAACCCCCCTTTTAACAAGCTAATTAGTGAAATTCTGCAGTAGAGTAAAAGTTTAAAACTTATTTTCAACAGCTTTTGAGTTCAGTCCAAGAAGAACACAGCATCTATATAAAGCTTTTAAGTCCATGCACAAGATCTGAAACATTAAACAAGGAGACAAAATTAAGAGTGCAGCTACCACCTAAGAACAAAAAAAAAAAACCTGTTCTTTATGGACAGGCTAACCTAAAGCATTATGTTAGATCAAAGACAGACTGTAAGTGTATACTTTGAAAAAAATGCAGTAACCCTGAAAAACATCTTGAGAGAGGAGTTACAGGTGGGGAAAAAAAGGTACAACACAGCTTCTCTTCAAGGAAGAACTACGTAAAAACAGGACTTTTCAGTTTGAATCAGAGACAATCAGGAGAAACATGCTGGAGTCAGCAATTGCAGCAAGTAGCAACAGTCCATGATCTAATGAAGGAAAGTTGAGCTGGACAAGAATCCTTCTTGCTGAAAGCAGATAAGCACTGGAACGTGTTGCCCAGGGAAAACATAACACCTATGTCATTGGGAGATTTCCAAATCTAGATTGGATAAGGCCATCAGCAACCTGATCCATGTTTGACGTTAGTCCTGATTTAAGGCTGAATGATCGCTCGAGGTAACTTCCAACCTAAATTACACTATGATCAGTTATCTCTTCTAGGACTTATTTTTTATCTTGTAGATGCTAGCAAATTTCTCAAGTATCAAATGACAGAAATGAGCTCTCAGAGGAAGAAAAAAACAAATACTGATGGAACAAGTCATGTCTTGGTTTGGATCATGAAACTGTTTTTATGACTGAGAAAACAGAGCTTTTACTTGGTATTATTTTTAAAAATAAAAAAATCAGTACTGAACAATCCTAGGGATTATGCAACTGTGAGACACAAAGGGAAGGTTTACTCTCAGATTTTCTCTCTGAGGTCTACAGCTTTCAAGAGTCTGAGGAATCAGGCTGTAAAATGCTTCTTTCGTTGCTCTCTTGGGGAGCCTGTCTCCTACCACATACACCAAGACACCTTTTTTACTCCTAACACCAAATTTTCCCACAATATTCAAGTGCCCTCTATACATCTATCTGCCAGGTCCCTCCTGGATGCTTCCAAGCTGACCCTTTGCAGTCACTGATCTCATTTATCTCCTGGCAGAAGGAAGACTGGCTTCAGGGTGGGCAGGCAGAGAACAAAAGGAAAGCAGGTAGCTGGATGATGGGCTGTGAAAGCTACAAATCCAGTATAGTAATAGTAATTTTTTTCTTATGTTCCATTTCAGAAAGAAAAAAATTATTTTCAGTGATGAAACTGAGAATTATAAAGTCTAATTAGATCTTTTCCCCCTGTTATTGAAACAGGAATAGAAGGGGACAGGGAGGTCTTCAGTATCATCTTAATGTGAACTTAAAGCTAAAAGCATAAAAAGAATAACTGAAACTTATTAATAAAGAAGAAAAAGCCCATTAACAAACAAAACAAAACAAATAAACAAAAAAAAAGGAAAAATAATCACATAGTGCAAGTTATACTTTAAGTTTTTTTGTTAATAACCTACATTGATATCTGTTGCATGCATTTGCGGGAATCAGTTTTCATAATCAGCTTATATAATCAGTAACAATATATAAGTAACAATATTTAAAGACTTATACTGCATTTTCCTCCAATATATCTCAGAGTTTCTTCTTCATTTACCAAGTTAAGACTTTGGCAAGTCCAAGTCCTCCATGAAGTAATTTAAGATAAACATCAAAACCAGGACTCCATGTCCTCCAGTTCTGTGGAACAATGGAACTGAATTAAAGCTGCCCCAAAACCCTTAAACAAAATTTCCTTCCTTTCAAGAGTGTTTGTTTCTCTGATTAATTTCCTTTTCCAGATATAATAACATTGTTTCAACAGATGTTGATAGGCCCATAATTATAACCTCTCTTGGCATATCTATTAGGAAGTAGTAAAAAGTTTTCTAACAGCATAGAAAAGGAGGCAGTAAAAGCCTATTTTAGGTGTTATGTTGAGGATGAGGGTGAGCCCTTCATTCTAAACAAAACTGAAAAATAATAGATTTTTAAAGAGAGGAAGGTGGCTGAAAGAGAACATGTTTATAACTCTTACTTCAGTGGCATTATACAGTATCTTGAAATGATTTTCTGGAGCTATTAATTTAATCAAAGGGGAATTATCAGTGAATATATACTCATAATAAAAGTGGTACTTTCAGAGACACTTGCAAAATACTGGGGTGTGGGTGGGGGATATGATATCTTACTGTGAGTGATTAGGAATGACTCTTTAAAGAAAGGTAACAATTTTGTTACACAACAGGGTTTGGGGGCTTTGTTGGCTTTTTTTGGTTACCATTTCTTTAAAATGCAGATGTAAATGAATGTTTTCAAAGTTTTACAGAACAAACTAAAACTGGAAATGCAAATATCGATGACTGCTAAAGAAATGGTTTCCTGCAGCAGGATTTCTGTCAGTGAACATGTGACAGTCAATTTCTCCTTACAGTCTAAATCCCTTTCTTCAGCAATGTGAAAGTCTACCAGTCATAATATTTTAATGAAGTCAGTATTATTTAAAAAATACTTGAACAATCTAGTCAAACCGCCTGTTTCCATATTAAATGTCAAGTATAATGTTCCATGCCATTAAAAAAATGCTGTTTACATATAACTGGTCAGTATCATGAAATGATCTAGTCTTTTGTAAAAGGTACTAGTAGAGAACATAAAATATACCAGTTTAATAATTTTTAATGTAAGGCACACATACTGCTAAAAGCATTCAAAATTATTGTGGAGCAGTGTCTCATAATAATAAAAAGCAAACCAAGTACATAAATGAAACTCATTAGACTGCATGAAAGTGGACATATAATCAGTTTTTCTAGAAAACTGATCACAAGAATGAACCAGTAAAATAACAGTAACAAAAAAGTTGCATTATTGTCTCATGCACAAGAACCCATAGAACTTTTCCAAAAACATGTACTTCAGAAAGTGTCCCTTCCAGAATCACAGAGATTTAAATCCATGTGCTTAAAAGGTATTTTTCAACAACAAAAAAGAAAGCTCTGAATGTTAAGACCATATGTTGTTTTACAAGGCCATCCTCTGTAATCTCATTTAAGAAGATACACAAACCTATCAGTTTAAGACATAAAGGCCAGATCTCACCTAGCAGATGATGAAAACAGCAAATCAGATTTTCTGTATTTCATGCCAAGTATCCAAACATTAAAGTGGTTTGCAAAAAAGTTGTATGATTTCCACTCCTCTGCACTAAATAGCAGGCTTAAGAGAGGTACAACATGACTAGCAGTTAATGCAAATTTTTCATGATATAGGACAAACATTTAATTAAAACTTAAACAATCCTGATTTACAATAAAACAGAAAGCACTTAAGAAGAATCATACAACCAAGGTAGTGATCAAACATCAATTTCCTTAGGGGTCTGACTCCATAAATAGATCATATCAGTCACTAGCACCTGTTTGCTACTAACCCAGTATTTCAACCTCCCCTTTCTCACTGCTGCCTGAAAAAAACTGAAAAAAGAGGTAAAGAGAGGACAGACAGACGTATGCTTCCAAACCTTCATTACTAATTTTCTCCCTTAAAGTAATGCTAATGCACTATTTTGAGGTTGCAGATTTAAAAATAATGTCATATGTTGAAACTAAGATCAGCACCAACAAGAAAAACCAATATAGTCAACATATTCTCTTCACTTCTCACAGATGTAAAAAAGGGAAACTCAGGCCTTGCACTCAGTTTCTAAATGAGGAAAAAGAAAAAGCTCAAGTCATAAAACAACATGTGTTTTTAATTGGGAAGAATCATCCAGATGTTCCAAATAAAGATGACATTAGACCTATTTTATGACAGCTTTGTTGTCTGATGCTTAAACATTTGCAAATTATAGGCAAATATTTCATAAGGAAGTATCAGTGTTTGATGCTCTGATTATCTAACCGCCCAGACATTTATTTCTGGAAATAATACAGGTTTTCATACCCATAATGAGTCTCAGTGGATAGAAGAGACTTTCTGGTTGCTTTAAATAACCATTTGTCATCTAGGCTTTTTTGCATGTTCAAATTTACAGTTCAAATTCATGCAAATCAATTCATAATTCTTTGCATGGAAATCTGCCAGCCATCCTTCTGAAGTTGTGAAGAAAATCTGACTTCACCTATAACCAAAAAAGAGCACCTTAACCTCCATGCTTAGCAACTGAGAAGTTTCTTCAGCTCAGATAAAACATACCAAAGCCATAATAGGAAAACTTAATTAAATCAACCTGGGTTTCTTTTTAATCTACAGCTTTTATATTTTCATATTTTTAAGACATCAAAATCTCAGTTAAAATATCCCATGTTACTGCATGACGATTACATAATTATCAAACAAATCACTTTAATGAAAGGGTATGTAAACTACAAGTTTATAAGAAAAATCATCAGGCACAGTCAACATGGATTCACAAAGGGAAACTCTTGCTTAACTACTTTGATATCCTTCTACGATAAGACTACCCGGCTAGAAGATGGAAGAGAGGCAGTGGATGTAGTTTTTCTCAAATTTAGTAATGCTTTTGATGCTGTCCCTCACAGCATCCATCTGGACAAGTTGTCCAAGTGTGGGATGTGGATTCATAGTGTGCTGGCTGAAGAGCAGAGCTCAAACAGTTGCAGTGATTGGGGCTACATCTTGCTTGTCACTGGTCCCCACTGGTGTTCCTCAGGCCTCAACTTTAGGGCCAGTTCTATTCAATATATTCATCAGTTATCTGGATGTAGGAGTTGAACACATCAGCAGTAAATTTGCCAATGATAGCAAGCTGCCAAGTCCTGTTAACTCCTTTAAGGGACGAGTTGCCTTGCAGAGGGATCTGGATAGTTTGGAGCACTGGGCTATGATAATTAAAGAATAATGAGCCCAAATGCCAGTTTCTGTACCTACGAGGGAGTAACACTGAGCACAAACATAGACTGTGAATGACTGCAGAGCAGCCCTGCAGAAAGGGGTGTGGGAGTGGTGGTGGCAGCAGGCTCAGTTGAGTCACCAGGGTGCCCTGGGAGCTAATAGGACAATCCATCTATATTCTGTGATGCAACAAGCACAGACCACCAGCTGGTCAAAAGAGACATTTGTCCTGTTCTACTCAGCACTGGCACAGCCTCACCTGGAATACTATGTACAGTTCTGGGCACTGCAATTTTTGAAGGGTATGAAGGTCCTTTAATATGTCCAGAAGACTGCAACAAAACTGGTGAAAGGGCTGGAAGAAGTGTTCTACGAGGAGCAGTTAAGGACTTTGAGCTTTGGAGAAAAGGAGTCTGAGAGTCAACCTCATTGCTCTCTACAGCTTCTTGAGGAAGGGAAGTGCTGATCTCCCTTTGAGATCCAGTGAGAGGACTTGTGGGGATGGCTCAAAGCTGCATCAAGAGAGGTTTTGACTGGGAATTAGGAAGCATTTCTCTACCAAGATGATGGTCAAACACTGCAACAGGCTTCCAAGAGTGGCAGTCGATGCTTCAAGCCTACCAGCATTTAAGAGGCATTTACACAAGACCCTTAATAGCATACTTTAACTTTTGGTCAGCTGCAATTTTGTCAGCCAGTTGGAATAGATGATCACTGTAGATCCCTTCCAACAGAATTGTTCTATTAACAGTATAGATTTGAGTTACAGTAAGAGAATTCAATGTTTTCAAATTTTTTCCAGTATTCAGTTTAGAAGGAAAATTGTGAGAGCAGTATGTATTACCTCCAGGAAGAATTTTTTCTTCCTCTTACCTCTAGTGAAAAGTCTGAATGCAAAGACTTAAGTACATACATTTGATTTAGAATGCAACATTTTCAAGCAAACAGAATACTCAGCTGCATTTTCTATTTAGGATTTTATACCTTTCATTAAAACTAATTTCCAGCTAGTACTCTCTTCACATATATTATTACTTATAACAAATTTCAAACTGTCATGCAACAGCTTATACTTCCACAAAACTCAGCTAAAATTTTACTCTGATATTTGAGACAACTCGCTGTAATTACTGTTGCTCTATTTTCCCAATTTTTCCACTTATTTGTAGAAACAAATAAGTGTTTCTACATTTGTTTGTAGAAAAAAATATGGCTTCTCTCTGGGAGATGTGCAGGTAGAGAAACCAATCCACCAGTAAGGATGGCATCAAAATGGGGAATGGGAGGGAGAAAAACATGGGAAAACATACACCCATGCATAACACAAGTAATTGCTGATACATATTTGCAAAAGCTTTGAACGTGAAAAGAATGCAAATCAAATATCTTATTAATAAATATTTTTTATAAACTCCTATAATAATTTATTTGGAAGAACTAAGAGCAAAGTTTATACACCTTTTCTTCAACAACAGTAACAGGAAGAGAGACACAAACAAAAGAAAAGTGTTATGTTAGCAGTTGCAATTTACTGTCATAAACAAAATTAACTGTACCATTTTTTGGCATAGAGGAAATACCTTGTGTATGTTCCCTTAGCTAAATATGGAAAATTTCAGTTATCATCATAATACAGATATGATGATCCAGTTACATTTCTCTCACTGCCAGCAACATGTGTAAAGTGTAAAATGTAAAACAGACACATTTTAAATGGCACTATAACAATGGAATCATAGCTCTATTCTTCATGCAGATCAGAAACTGTGAAACAGCTACATCAATGTGTTGTTGGAATCTTTTATTATTATTTTTACAAATCTCTGCTCACTAGTTTACGTTGGATTATGCAGAAAGATCAAAGAAGGGAGGGAGGAATCAAGTGGGAAAGGCAAAGCAATTATCCAAATAAGCAACCAGCAGAATTCTATCAGCTAAATTAGTAGATACATGCCCAGCAACAATAAAGACATTCAGATCATATGGGAAAAACAAAAATAGACTATTATCAGTTTAACAGTCACTGCTGGATAGGGAAGAATGAAAAGGATGTTTGTAATGGAATACAGTAGAATTTTCACACCAAAAAACTAGTCTCGTATTTTCATACTTGTAGTCTCAAATTTTAGGAAAGCCTGGAATAAGGGGATTTACCTGAATAGTGAAGTTGAAGCTTAGTAAAATACCACATACTCAGGAATGACTTAATAAGTTTAACCAAAAGTTTTGACTTGCTTAGTGCTTAACATCTCCCTTTGGCAACTACCAAATAACTACCACAAGAAGTGATGTAACACTACTGAAAATTTATTTTGTCAGTAGCTTGCAGAAGAGACCTTTTTATGTCTCTTACCAGGAGGATCCCTCAGATCAAAAAAGTTAATCAATTCAGAGACTGCTGCTGCTACATCCCCAACATCTATTGGAAAAGGTGACACTTGTTCCTATTCATAATGGAATGCAAAAAATAAAGGTGTTACTTGAAGGAAAATCCAAATACAGTTCACATACTTTTCATCACACAAATAGAAGTATTTATTGTTAGTTATCCATGCTAACAGAACTACTAAACATCAAAAGAAGTGTGGCCAGCAGATTGAGAGAAGTGATTTTGCTACTTTGCCCTGCTCTGGTAAGACCTCACCTGGAGTAGTGTCCATCTCTCTGGAGCCTTCAATATAGGAAGGACATGGATGGGATGGAGTTGAGTCCAGAGCAGGGCCATGAAAATTATCACCTCTCCTTGAACACCTCTGCTATGAAGACAGCCTGAAGGAGCTGGGGTTGTTCAGCCTGCAGAAAGAAGGTTCTGGGGAGACCTAAAAGGGACCCTCCAGTACCTGAAGGGAGCCTACAGGAAGATGGACTGTTTAAAAGGGCCTTTAGCGACAGGACGAGGGGCAATAGTTTTAAATTAGAGAAGAGTAGATTTAGATTGGATGACAGGAAAAAGTTCTTTACCATGAGGGTAGTAGAAAAATGGAACAGGTAGCCCAGTGAGGTAGTTGAGGCCCCATCCCTGGAGATGCTCAAGGTGAAACCTGACAAAGTTCTGAGCAACCTGATCTAGTTGACAATGTCCCAGGTTACTGCAGGGGGGTTGGACTAGATGACCTTTAGAGGTCCCTTCTAACCCAAATTATTCTATGATGCTATGATTCTATCCTACTAATACAAGAACCACTGAATATAATAAGCTTACCTAATTAAATATTATATATTAAGCCAAACCACGAATACTACAAACAGTATTTCCAAATTATTACAGCATAGACTCTGGATCAAGGATAAGGTATAACACTGTCCTTTAATTTCACATGTCCTGAAGTACACTGTTAGGTTTTGCTGTCTTAAACAGACTTCCTCATTTTCTTTGAATGCAACGAAAACTATTTTCTTACATTATAAACAGTTATACAGTTCTCAAACACTGAGGTCCACACAGATGTTTACTGAAATGCTGGTAGTTTCTTAATTGTCAGGCAATAAAGCAGTGTATCACAACATGTCAAGAAATTTTATGAAAATAGATTATTTAATATAAACTAAAAAAATGCAATACATAAACCATGATCAAGATAGGAAAATAAATAAATAAAAAATTGAACATTCTTCAAGGTTGTGTCTAACAGTTTTTCAATCAGGTAAACAAAGAAGCATGCTGCATTACTTTAAAAGGTAAAAAAAAAAAGCACAGATATGAATCCAAACCAAGCACTGAAAAATCATTTCATCTACTAATCTTTCTACTAATGCTTTCAAACTTTAAAAAGCTTGCAATAGTGAAATAGTATTTTTTGAAAGCAGTGTTCAGAAAATTACAATAAAGTAACATTAAGAAAAGAAAGACTTAATCATAGCCAGAATCACTGGACAGGTAGACACAAACTATATTTAAGAGCAGAGAAACCATAATTGGCTTTAAAGTCAATAACTAAAAGCAGCAATCAGATGAGCAGAAAACACAAACTGCAGATCAGTACCTCCCAAAAATTTAGTAAAAATTAATTTTTTTTGCAAAGGAACTGCAACATGCAAAAACTACAATGCAAACAAGGCATTATCTGACAAATTTTACTTCATGGTTCAGTTCTGCCGCCAAAGCCAAAAACTGCCATCACCCTGTCTACAACACTAAATTTCTGTTACATGCAGTTCAACATCTTCTGCTTTTCCTTCTACCTAATCACCCTTTTTCAAAGATACCTGCTACAAAACAGGTTCTCCTACTAGCTGCCAGAAACCTCTAAAGCTGCCTTCTGTGTGCCCTTAGCTCCATTTGGTACAACAGCCATGGGATTCATAGGTACAGGAGAAGCTCAGATTTGCATTTCAAATTCACACCAACTTAGCAAAGTTACTGCAACTTTGTGTCTTCATAATTTATAGGAGGTGTGGCTTCCTTTGAGAGATTATACTTATTATGTGTGTAATTTTTCTACCTATCAGGCAGCTTCAGAACAACTAAACTGTATGGATTCATTCTTTTTTTCCTTGAAAGCTCCCAGTTTTCTTCCCCTCCTAACCCTTAAGTTCATTCTAGGAGCACTAGGCCTCAGAGCACCATTTCTGTTGACAAGATGTACAAGAAATAAGTAACATAAAAAAAATATGAAAAGAAAATTTCATTTATCAGTCAAATCTCAGCCTGCAGTAGATGAAAGTCTGCCCTGGCCAAGGAAGGTCTTTTGCTAAAGAGAACTTGCTGAGAAGCAGACAGGTCAAATTAGGCAAGTATACCTTGCAAGTATTTACAGCTCTCCTTCTCAGTATTTTATTTAATATTCACCTTTTTTTTTTTCTTTTTTTTTTTTTTTTTTTCCCAAGGTACAGCAAATTCATTACTGAAAATGCAGAGCCAGGAATGAAAGGCTCCATATTTTGCACAGTTATTCCAGTATCACTCTCTGATAGGCACCAAAAATCTGATGTCGTCATGATAAACTACAATATACTCAGATTTGATTTTTTTCTAGGTAGCGTTTGATCTTCTCACTTAAAGAATGTCAATATGTACATGACAGTTATCATAAAAATACTTCATTATTTTTCAATGAGATTGAAATAAAAGGATTTTTTCAGTGCTTAATCATTGTTGGCTGCAATGGAAAGAGAAGTTTACCAACAAAAGCCTTCCACAATACACAACTCAGGACCTGAAATCAAATTATCTTGAGCAGAAAATGGATTCTGCCCTTTGGGGAGAAAGAGACTCCAAAACATCATTTTTAAATGACCCATCTGGCAATTTCACAAGCAAGGTCCATTTGTCTTTAATTCAAGAATGATCATAACGGTAGATACCATTTGGAAATTTCTGTTTTTAGAAAGCAAACATGGGGATATAAAATTGTTTCTGTTTTGGGGAGGGGGGAGGGTTCTTGGTTATTTTTTTTATAGACCAGAACAACTCCTATTTCCTACTATGTTTTACACAAACGACCTTGGTAAAAGGGCATTTATAGGTATACAGGCACTATGTCAACATTAGCAGTTAGTGCAGCACAACAGGATTAAGTTTGTAGAGCAAAAGAATCAGTACTGGTAATGTGCTGATGGTCCAAACATATGGAAAAAGGTGTTAAGTTAGGAATAGCTCTGCTCTCAGTTCAATTTACAGAGGCTGAGAGAGGTCTGTGAGGCAGGCTGAAGAAAAGTTAGGTGGGGACACTGAGGACAGTTTCTATAAAAGTGCATAATGTCACTCACGTAGTTCATTCACACATGCATATTCTGTAGATATGTACAAAAAGGCCTTTGTTAAAATGAACCTCAACATCTTATAAGGAATTAGTATCATTGGAATTTCTAATAGAACGTTAGGACAAAGACTTTTGTTTGTTTTTCTAAAATGCTATATTTTGCAAAACAATTTTCAATTTTCTTACATATACTTTCAGAAAAAATGGAGTGGAGTTTAGAAGTACTGTTGGATTACACTATTACAGCCTTGGAAATGGTCTTTCAGTTGCAGTTAGTTAGTTAAGAAATTACAGAAAGAATCTGATTATTTCAGAACAAATTATCTCCTAAAAAGTATAAAAACTTTTTTTTTAAGACTTGCTTTAAACTACTGATTTTCTCATGGAATTAAATACTGATGTCCTTTTAGTTTTAAGATTATTATCAGGAGAGTTGGAACCTGAAATCTGGCATTCAGCATACTGTGCATTATCTAATTTAAAGAAATATTGTGTAACAGTGATCACTATACTTTCTAAAAGCTTTTTAGCTGTATTTTAATATCTTGTCTTTTCAGACCGGTAGCTTTTTAAGGTAAAGATAATAGAATGGGTTATGAACCTCATATGCCTATGAGGTTTAATTATATGATGTATTAATCTCTGTCTTTTGACCTACTTAATTCACTACATTAATATCCCCACCTTCACTACAAAATTCAATGACTGTTCAAGAACTCACAAGCCTTCTACGGGAAAGTCAGAAATTATCTTATATGGATTTTCTACTCAGACATAATATAGAAAGTATGATTCACTGCCAGCTCTATTGATTAGTTTGCAGGCCTGTCAAAATGCTTAGATTCAAGGAGACAAGACTGTACTAACAATTCCTGCAGAACTAACTCCTACAGAAGAGATCTTTTTCTTCTCATCTTTTTACAAACTTACAGTAGTCCAACTTAAATTCTCTGAGCAGCTAAATTAATGAAGTCTAATCTTCCCTAACCCTGTATTTTACAGTTCATAATCAGTGCTCAATAACAGATGCCACTTCCCCTCCTTCAACTAAGGCCTTAGCAACAGCATGACTCCTCTTACCCAGCCTCCTAGTTTTATGACACTACCTATTTCTGAAATGCTTAGCATTTTTTCAGAAGCTGGCTAAAGATTCAACAGATGTTGGCACAAACACATACACACAAGATAAGCTTTTCTGCCTTAGTATGTTATGGTAAAAATTAAATTTAGCAGGGCTTTACAACACTAAAGAAAGACCTATAGCCAAATTCACCTTGCCATTCTCACACTGTCCTCCTGACCCAGCTGTTAATAGGCACAGAATCCATTGATCTGGAGTTCACTTAAGCTTGGAGAAAAGACATTGCTCCAAAGCCATGTCATTGATATTGCAGTCAATTTTAATTAAACTAAAATATATCCACTGTTAGTACTGGAAATTCATTTAGCCATTTTTTATTTCTATGGTGATGTTTTTTAACAAACCAAATACATTGCTCTAAACCTATGCAGTTTGGTACAGTATGATAGTTTCTACTATAATAGGAGTTTGCAATTTTTGTTCACATAAATTAATGCATACCATAGAAGAATATAAATAATAATATGTAAATAATACAAATTTCATCTTGCCATTCACCGCCCAATGAAATTTACATAGGCAAATACAATTATTTTAAAAAAGACAAAACTCAGCTACGTTGGGCTTTAAAATTTTAGATTAAAATATCCTACTAATGATTTGACTTTAGAGAGAATCACCACTAAAAGCAGCCTTAAGTGTTTGTAATTCCATGCTAGACAGCTAACACTAACACTTCAAGTCACCGTATGAGGGTCACTGCACTTTAAAGCAGGCAGATACAGCAACACTTTACAGCTGGAGAGAAAAACAACAACAAATAAATGCTGTATGTCTGATCACAGTTGTGGGAGGCCAGACCTGGACGTTGATTATGTGGCCACATTACCTCCACATTGTAAATATATTATCCTCTTATTACAGGCAGACAGTTTATTTGGATAATCGAGACAGATGGAGGCAGCAGCTACAGTTAAGTCTCCCTCCTTTTTTAACTATATGCATTCCCAATAGCAATTAAACAGCATGTTATTTGTCACTAATTATGTAATTTTAATGATTTAAATGTTAACATGAAATTAATTGCAGTGCAACCCTAACCATGGAGCTATTAAAATAAAGAAATTGTAGATTCAAAAAGAACCATCTTAAGTCATTTGTTGTAGTAGCTGTACAATATCAGAGCATCAATGAGAAAAATCTACGCAAAGATCATCTCCTTTGAAGTGAATCCTTACACTGTCCTCTAAAACAAATTGACTGCTCACACGGAAAATAAATCTGGAAATTTAACCCTAAATATGAAAAAGGTCTGCTCTTTCAGGGCTGTTGGTCCTCAGAGGGTTGAGCTTGTCCAGCAAGTTAAATTGTTGATAATTACTGTATCTTTTTCAAATCTGAATTTTCCAGCTTTCTATTCCAGACAGCCATTGCTCCCAAAAAATAGTGTTCAGACAGAGATTAATTTAGCAAAATCTGAGTTCTGTATTTTACAAATCAGCATATAGCATAAGAAATTTATACATGCTAAGGGCAAAACATACCTCAGCTTTCTCTGTTTACATCAAAGTGCCCAACTACTTTTACAGCAATTGTAGGAGACATTGACCCAGTTAGATAAGGCTGCAATTGCTGAAGCAGTATGCAACAGCCATGTTTTAGAAACAGGATGCTATGTGTCCTTATGCATCTGCAGTCATGCACACTATAAAGGAACAATGATACATTGTGAAAATGTAGAAATATACAGAAGTTGCCTCCAGATTTCTTACTAATTCTGTTTGGATTTTAAGTCTTGGTTGTGTTTCAAAAGCAGGCTTCAAGGTATCAAAAACTATATAAAATACAATGGAAACTCTACAATAAGTTAGGGGAGGAGATGCAATAGGAGTTAAGTGTACTGTATGACACCTTGGGTTTGGTTCTCTCTCTATTATCATGTGGCACAAATTCAGCTGCCTCAATACACATCTGTGCCATCAGAAGTATTAACTTTACTAAACTTGTCTTCCTACCAACCCCTGCCCCCCGAGTCACTTATTTATCAAGATTTCTTCCCATACTCCCAAACTACTGTCCTTTCTCAGCTTTATTTATTTAAACAGAACTGGCAGAATGGACAGTCTGCACTGGAACAACACCCAGTGCACAAACTTAACACAACCTGATTCACTGTTTTCACAGCAAAGTAACAAACTCTGAAGCCTTTCTTCTTTCTTCTTGGACTGTACCTTTTTGAAACTAAGCTTTAAATAAACAGAAAAAAGTTATGCAACATCCTGAAAATGTTAATTGAGGAGCTAGTTGCTATTTTTTCTGATAGGTATTAGTCCCAAGAGAAGGTAAACTGAAAGTCATGAAATACAAATTCATTTTATGACAATATGAATACACACTGAATGAAGAACCAGTAGACAAGCACCTGAAGACAATACAATTCTGAAATCCAAGGACACTATCTCCCTGCCAGAAAAAGCAATATTATAGCAGTACTAGCTGATACGGGGTATAATTTTAGAATTTCATTTCCATCACTGACATTTCAAACTGTGCATAATTTTACAGCCATTTTTTAAATAAGGGGGAAAAACCCCTATAAGTCACAACACATTCAAAAGATTACTATTTTAGCTTTCTACAAGCTTTTAAGTAGTAGGGTTTGCTCCACATATAGGACTGAGACTGAATTAAAAAAAAACAAAAATCAAAGAGGTCAGAAATGTTTTCTGCTTAATCAGCTGGAACCCATGCAAGCAGATAACACCTTTGTAATATATCAAGAAGCATAAAACTGTAATCCTGAAAAGCAATTTTTTAAAATAAGAAGATTTAATTTAAAACAAATTTTAAAAGCTCTTCAAGTGAAAACTCCATAATACACATATATACTATAAACATGGCATAAAAACAAAACAAAACAAAAAAAAAACAAAAAAACAACAATACATGAGTCGGTGATGTACAAGTTCTAATTCTGTATCTTATTTAAAAATACTTCTCCTGCTTCCTAGTTCTCTTTAACTCTGTGCCAGGAACTTCTGTTCCATTCCACCAAGGAAATGTGTGGATTGTGACAATGTGACATGTATATACAGAGAAAAAAACATTTGGCACTGGAAGGACCATGTTCCTGTAACAGTAAGCCTGAAAAGAAACCCTGGATGCTGAAGGCAGGGTTTGGAGTTTTTACAAAAGTGGCTTTATGGACAGAGGAGAAAAAAAAAAAAAACAAACCAACAAACAAACAAACGAAAGAAAACCCCAAACCAGATCTGTCTCAGACCTTCACTAGAGCACACAATAAGGCTTCATGCAAAACTATTGAACTGTGAAGTAGGAAATAAGTGAGGTCACTGTAAGAATTTACATAATAAGAAAAGGACAGACTAACAGAGATGATCAAACAGGTCTTGTTAAAACGAGAAACTTTATCCTAGGTGCATCTCAAGAGTAGTACCATGTGAGTCAGTCTTTAATTATATTCAGTATTGTCAGTTCTTTTGTGATCAGACAACACTGATTCACTTTAAATGCCCAAACTTCCCAGGACAGGTATTTCCAATAGACACATAACTACTGTTTATTGCAAAAATTTTACAAATGCTTGGTGAAACCCTGCAAAATGAGTATGAAAAATGTCTCACACATTTAGGAATAGTGTAGTTATTAAGTGATTACAGAATAAAATCTGAGATGATAACCACAAGAATGAACAGCTACTTTCTAAGTGAAGATGATGAGATATTTTGTAGCTTTAAAAAAAAAACATGAACATATAAAAATTTTTAAAACCATAAAAATTTATATACTGCAGTGACTGAAAGCCGACCAGAAGATCACTCAAGAAGACAACACACATCTAATGTGGGGCCAGAAATCACAAGGTTTTGACCTAACAGAGAAATTAGGCTTTGAGACATCCCTGCAGTACTAGGATTAAAACAAACAAAAAAACTCAACTAACACTGTCACCAAGTTTCCTATTTTTGAAACAAATCCTGATCAGCTTTTGAAATAATGACACAAGAAGTCTTTTCCCTTCTATGAAAAACATTTCCTTCTTGCTTTAAGGATACACAAAGTATGCATACCAATTTGTTGAAACAAATCAAAGTACCAAATTTGACACAATTCCAATGGAATTCTCATTACTCCCTTTATAAAAAATTAAAAAATCATCGATATCTGTTTATCTTGTAGCTTATTTTCTGTGCTGCCTGGATACTTCAGATGTTAATAGTTGACTTTTGGCTTCCCAAGAAGCCAGAAAATCCAAAAATATGTCAAGATACCAGGCTACAGTTCTTCCAGGTATAGCTTCCAAGTTTTCCAATACAGGGACAGCTAACTAAGCAAGCTATATAGAAGACTTGAGTTCCATGTAGATTTTGTTTAGAGGATTTTACTACAAAATACAAGAAGTAGGAACTGAGAAGCAGGAAAAAAACCCCACAAACCAAAACAACAACAAACCAACAAACAACAACAAAAAAAAAACCTCAACTCACTATTTTTTATATTAATCTATATTAGTCATCAAAAAAAACATTGTGTATATACTACCTATTTCAGAATGTGCGTGGGAATCTGATATAATCTTTTTCTCTCCTGGAACTGCATTATCCTGAATATTTAATGTTTACTATCATTAAATGTGTACTGGATTCTCCTTTTTCTTTCTTTTTTTTTTTTATTCTTTCTTTCATTTTATTTCAGTACATCCATTATTTGGTATCTTGTGTACTACATTGTTCATGAATATGCATTAGAGAAAACTGTCAAGAGTATTCTACTCTGAATTAGTTAGAAGAGTCCAAAAAAAAGAGATTCTGAATGTGGTGTGCATATTGTTTCCTTTTTACAAATCTCTAGCCGGCAGTCAGGGAAAATAAAAAGTCCTACTCCAGGCAAATGAGATGTGAAATTGTAAACCAGCTAGTTGAAAAGGCTGTACAATTCAAGCTATGCATATACTTGAAGGCCAAACACCAAATTACTTCAAAGTGCAGTAATCCTCAGGTAACATTGCTTTCAATGCCTTATTGTAATTACAAAATGAAAACTGCATATTATAAGAGAGGTTTATACCTATAAAGTCTAGTTACTAATGCAGGTACATCATTGATAGCTACTTTAAAGCTCCAATTGCATCAAGTGATCTGAATCCATCACAAAAAAAAATAAAATTTAATAAAAATGTATTTACAGTTGTTACTGTGACGTTAAAACCAGAAAATGTTCCTAAAATAGTGGATAATCCTTACACATTCTACTAAAAACTGGTATTACATAGATTTTATTAAACTGAAGTTTTGCTGTAAGAGACCTTAAAGAGCATAATTTCTTTATATCCAAGTGCAACTACTTACAAGAGACTTAGCTGAAAGCAGAAGTACAAGACAGAAAATCACCTTTATCCTGGCCCAAACCAGGACAAGCCAACTATGAAACAATAAATATTTTCAAATCACGTAAGGCTATTTCCCCTCTAAACATGCAGTCAGTTTGGCTGCTCTGTTAGCTTTTACTCTGTTCAGATCAATTTTAAATTCATTGCAATGATAAAAAATTTATCATCTTTTGATTCAAATACAGTTTTGTTTGTACATTTCCAGTCAACTTTTTGTCTTTTAGACTGTAACCTTCTGAAGCAGTAAACCAACCTCCCCTTGTGACTAGAACAGCAAAATCTAATCCAGTACATGTGAGTGCTGGTAAGCGTACAAATTCTGTATTTCACATTTTATTTAAAAAAGAAAGCAAAAAACACAAACAAACCCATAAAAATCTTTTTCCCAAGTTGACATGACCATCCAAATTTTGTGCATCCTTCTATCTCACAGAAAATCAATGCACTGCATAGATTAGATGCACAAATATATAAGCCATTAGAACAAATGATGGACAGAATTTTCATTTGAAGTTACTACTTCTTTTCACAAATAACAGACTCCACAATATAAAACAATTTAAAGAGGAAGTAATTTTTCACTTTTCACACTTATTTCTCTGAAATTTTTTTGATATTTTATACCAAAATTACATAGAATTACTACGTGGCAACAATTAAATAAGAACACATTTTGTGATTACTGAGATTTAGTCAATCAAAAGCTTAAAAATCACCATTTATTCTGCCACTAATAATATTCTACACACAGTATAAAGGAAGTGGCAAAAGAGAATTAAAAAACAAGCAAACCACAACAACCCAGTAGCTTACCCGCAAAGCTTCAATTACAAGGTCTCGTGCTTCCAGTTCTCCTTCCATTACACTCAAAAGCATCCGCAGCTCTGGCTTGCTCAAGTTATCCACATCAAACTCCCTTTTCTGCAAGAAACAAAACACTGATGAACACCCTAACTGCCTGCAATAGCCACTGAAGATGTGAAATAGACATATCAGCATCCTAATTATGGGTTCCCCAAACATTTAGAAATGTCAAGAGCTGAGGTGATTTCATTAGTCACATTTAAAGTTGGTATGTATATATTATACATATATACAAAAAGCAGCAAATAGTCTGACATGGTTAACATTCTCATGCCACTATATAAAACCCTGGTAAAGCTGCATCTCCAATACTGCATAGTCCTCATCTAAACTTACAGAACTTGACAATTAAAAAGGTGAAGAGAGGAGAAAATGCTATTATATGGGGAAAGAGTACAAGGCTGAAGTCTTGCTTTTGGAGATGGAGTGGGGGGATGCAATTAATATTTACAAAATCACAAAGGTAGTAGATAAGATTAATTGTTCACCAATATCCACAATGCTAACACAACGAGATGCATAGTGAAATTACAAAGGGGCCATTTCAAGGGAAAGAAAACAATACTTATTCCATGTGCCAGATTCAGCTGATCAGCTTGATTTCCAATACTCTGTTCTCTGCAAGGGAAATAGTACAGATCTAGCCATGATGTAGATGTGACTCCTAGCAAAGACCTAAGACATGGATATTCAGCTGCCTTCAGTATGAAGTAATCAATTGCCAAAGTAGCTGAACTGTGTATCTGGATATACTATTTTCCCTGATGGATGTAAAATCTAAGAGTTCCTCTACCCAAGAGCTTAACTTCATTGCAGGAAAATCCAATGAAATTTAAAGCAAGTGCCATTTCTGCTTTCTCAAGGCAAGAGAAGGAAAAAACAGTTTTCTTTCCTCAGGCCAGCAGGCCAAAATTATTACATTAACTCTGTGCTTCATTTTTACTTCATAGTTTTAACACAAAAGTGCACAAATGGCTAGTAAAAACTGTATGCCAGAAGTTTAGCCAACAGCATTTGACATTCAATGGACTGAGCTTCTGCATTTATGTGAACAGCACAGATCAACAAGAGGAGCAATGATTTCTATTACATCTCACTGTTTCAGGAATAGGACCATGCACCAAAACCAGTTATTCTAGACTGAATAATAGTTAACCTCTATTTTTGCTGCCTGGGTCAGCAGTTACTCTAACCCAAAAGATATCTCTTATCTCTTAGGCCAAATGATCAAGAAAACAACATGTTTCTCTGATGGCCTTTTCCCAACATATGGTGCAACAGCCTTTCAGCATTCCTCCCTAACCTATAGCTTGCTCACCAGTCTACGGACATGTATAAATTGGAAAGTCACTAAACATACATTCACATTTCCTTGTGAAATCCAGTGTTAATAGACTGGATTTGACCTTATATGCTGCAACAGACTTCACTGTCAGCACTCCTAAATACTAAATTGAGTTCAGTCAGACAGCAGGACCCACTTATCCATCCTCCTTCTCCTATGAAGCACTTCATAACATCAAATAGCACAAAGACAGTGACTGGTTTAACTTCCATTATGATAAAGAAAAACTCAATTTTTCAGATGAAAAACTGATGCAGACATATCAAATATTCTGTTCTAAGCCACACCAAGCAGGCAGTGTAAAAAATATTCAGTAACAGTCTTTTAAGTCTACATTCAGTGGTTTAATCACTACATTATCTTCCCTTTCTGAAATATGCTTGCCTCCTCTGTCAAAAAAAGCACCCAAGGTTTCTGAGAGACAAAGTTAAGAAGGGCATCCACAAAAGTATGGTGTGAGAAAATTGATCCTACTTTTCAAATCAGTAAATTCACCTGTTTAGGAGGTGTAGCATAGGGCAGCACTTTGTCAAAAGACTGATTATAAATTACAGGAGAAGCTTTTCATGTCTGTAGTCTTCCAGAAGACATAAATGAAAACATTCTTACATTCTTAACAAACCAGAGGCATACTTCAACATATGTGATGCAGAGCTGGATCAAGCAATTAAGTTTTGCTCAAGTACACACCCCAAACTAGAACATATGAAAAGATAAAAATAACAAGTAATAGTTTTATATTAATTTATAATTGGATACAAATAAGCACCCAAAAATGTTAATAGAAAGATATACCAGCAAGACAAGAAGCTATGCTTCTTGTATTTTTTAATTTAAAAAATTTGAAATAAGAACTAGCAAACCCACTTCACACAGCATCATGGAATCACAGAAGTCACAGAATGACAGGGGTTGGACAGGACCTCGAGAGCTCAAGTCTAAACCCCCTGCCAGAGCAGGATCACCTAGTGTAGGTCACACAAGAACATGTCTAAGGGAGTTCTGAATGTCCCTAGAGAAGGAAACTCCACCTCACTTGGTAGCCAGTTCCAGTGCTCTGTCAGCATCACAGTGAAAAAGCTTTTTCTTATGCTTACAGGGAACTTCCTATCCTCCAACTTGAACTTGTTACTCCATGTCCTATCATTGGCCCTCACTGAGAAGAGCCTGGCTCCATCCTCCTGACACTCACCCTTTACGTATTCACAAACATTAATGAGGTCACCCCTCAGTCTCCTCCATTTCATATATGAACAGTTCTAGCATATTAGACCTGAAACCCTCTTAGCCAAGCATTCTGTCTCCAAAAGCAGCCAATAATGGTTGACATGAAATTGGTACCAGAGGACAAACACGTAATGTTACTTCCCAGCAATACTTTCCAGGCCTCCAGCAGTTTTCAGCTTATGCACTTGCTGAGCCAGAAATGGTGATTTTTGCATTTGGTAGCCATTGGCTGACACACCTGTTGTGAATTTACCCCATTCTTTAAGTTCTCTAATTTTAGCATCCATAAACATTCCACAGTGCAACTACACATTTTATGAAGAACAACCACTTTTGCTGTTAGTCTGCCATCGCCTAATCTGCTTGATGCCTTTTGCTTTATTAAACACAATGATGTAATCTATTATTACCCACACTCCCCATGCTACACACACTATCAGACTAAGTTTTCACACAGGAAGAAGAGACAAAATTTCCCAAAACTGATGTCCAAAACCAACTAGAGAAGACACACAAACAGAAAAAGTGAAATAAAAAGCTTTTCAGGATGAAAGAAGTAAACCTTTGGGCTGAAATATCTGTATCCACAAAATAGTTATTTTAGTGTACAAAAATGGCATGAATCAAGTGAGCATCATTACTTTACCATTAAGTAAAAATATAAGCAATAAATTTTTCCCAAGTTTTGTTTCTGAACAATTTTGAGCCCAGTGAGGCTTTCTTCATCTGATAAATTCCAATACTGGAATGACCACTCTTCTCCAGTACTTCAATGACATGTTAAGATTTGTTGATGATGGATAAATGACCTTTAATTCCCTCACACAGGGTAAGAGTGTGCATGGTTGTTGCTAAAAAAGCTACTACACCTCCCCATGCACACCTCTGAATGAGCATTTTTGCAGCTACAGTATTGCTAACTGGGCCAAAATTCATAGTTTAAAGATTTAATTTATCCTCAAGAATAGCTGTAAAAACATTTTTAAGGTCTGGGCAGAAAAAGAATGTGGTGAAATAAAACAATCCTTCCTCCTACACACTTGGCTGCCATCTTTTGGGGACCAAGATGTCAGTCATTGCAGGACTGCCTGGAGTTCTTATTCAGATGGAGCACTATTTGCCAAATCAGAGGAAAAACTGTTGTTTAGATCTAGAAAAGTAATCTTCCTAACATCTTCCAGTGGAGCAGTAAGTCTTAGATCCCCGGGAAACAAAGACTGCATTAGTAGCTCATGGCTTATGTGTCATATGGGGTTTAGCTACAATACCTCCAGTAGTGCCAAGCTGTAAAAATTTAGACAACAATTTAACAACTATATAACTGAGCCATCCATTATATTGGTTTTATAACAGAGGTACCAGAATACATTGCCCCAGAGTAAAATTTGGCATACACAATGAAAACACAAGAGAACTTTTTTGTCCTCTTTTGGATTTTAAAATGTCTGGTTTATTTGATTTATAAGAATAAAGTACCTGAAAAAAACTACAATTTCAGTTCTCTATGCCTCTAAAATGCATGTTATTTTTCAGATCAGTTTTGTAAGGGGTGTGTGTTGCCTGGCAGCAAGTGCACTGACAATAAAGAGAAGAGCTAATTAGCTAATACTCATTCAACTACATCACAAAAAGGGTACAGGCAAAATGATAACCTGCATTGCTAAAAATGAAAAGAAGCTCTACCACGAACCAAAAAGAAGACAAACACATCTCTTCCAAGCAAGAGAAGGATGATTTAGGACTGCAGTGATCAAACTGGACAGGCATTTTCCCACCTTCATCATCTTTGGAAAAGATGGAAAAAGGATTAAATTCAAAGCTTACCAAAAAGCACAGGAACAGAAGGGACCCTTTCACACAGGCATAGCTATTTAGAGCAGAGGTGGGAAAAGTCTCCAGGGTTTCATTTATCCCATCACCCTCCGAGGAAAAAAAAAAATCTTGTGAGGGAATGGCAGTGCCAATAGTTTGGTTTTGCTGACAGAGCCCAGTTGATAGTACTAGCAGCTTCAGGAATTAAGAGTGCTGTTAACTGTGCTACCACAGGAGCTGTTAGAAACTCAGCTGCTTTCAGCAGTCTAAATAGATAATGTGCAAAAGCCACAGCTTTGTACTTTCCCTAAGCAGAAAAAGGCAAAAAACAAGTTCTCTGTGAGCAATCTGGTCTACTGGGAAGTGTGCCCATTCACGGGGGGTAGAACTACAGCATCTTTAAGGCCCCTTTCAACCCAAACTATTCTATGATAAGATTTCCACTGACTGTAACAGGATATTAAACACTGTGCATACATGCAGGCATCTTAATTTAAAGTGTCTTGAGCCTAATCTATACCCCCAAGAATCAGGTAGGTAATTTCACTCAAAACCAGAGAAGCTTACAAACCTGCTTCTAAAACAGGTTATTTCTTCCAACCACTTACTTGATGCCACTAGCTATTAAAGGAATTTTCAAGACTTAGCTCACTATAAACGTGGCTATATGGTGAAATGATTCCTAATCCTTCCTAATACAGAAAACTCTATAAACAGAGAGAGTATTAAAAGAAGTTTACAATATCAATACAGTACTCAAGAAAAATTCAGGGAAAACCACCATTTATTGTTTTGGCTGTGGAAAGCTTGTTTTTTAGTCTGAAACTAGTGTAGGAGTCTGTGACCCCATGTTTCTCTAGAAATTATCTGATGCAAAAATACATGTCCATTTCCCAGCCCATTCAAGATGAACTTCAGAAGTAAGATGTGACCTATGGGAATGTATTGGGCAACAGAAATAAATATGAATGCACAAGAATCTTTCAAGAACAAGCTATGATGTGGAACTTGCTCCTCAACTAAGACCAAGTTCCTTGCTGAAGATAGTATCATCTGATGTTAAAATCCAGGACTTAGATTGAACTTCATACAGTCATAGTTGAGGGATCATGAGGAGACTGCACATGCATTTGATCACACTCAGTGACTTTTATTGGATAGTTCACCAGAAGAAGTTACCTGCTTATTCTGCCCACCTCTTCCCCAAGTACAGCTTCCCTGCTTTTTGGGTTTTCCAAAGGTTTTCTTTAAAAAGTATGCAGAAGGTTTTTTTTAGTTGCTGTGGGTTGGGTTTTTTGTTGTTGCTGTTTGTTTGTTTGAGCTAACTGCAAAAGTTTCAACAGCTTCAACATTAATAATAAATATACCTCAAACTAGCAAATTTATTTTGCAAACAAAAAACCCAGTCCCCCAACCCCTCCAAGATTCGTAAGACACTGACATTTATACATACACAGATATTGTTCTAGCTGTTAAAACATGATTTCAATCTATTAACAGCCACAAAAGAACTTTGTAATTTTTTATTTCAATACAAATTAGGTAACTATGTCTTTCTTTTATGGGTCTAGGCACGCAAATCTTAAATAATCATGGCTTAATTCTTAAATGTAGCCAGTAATTTCTATTTGGAAAGTCACCTTCAGGTAAGTTACTTCTAAGGCAAATAGTTTATTATTAGATCCAGATACAGGTACATACTGTTGATATCTTTTGAAGTTTTCCAGAAGCTATCTTTATGACTTCCAGGATTTCACACTTTGCCCTGTGTTACAATAGGAACAAACATCAAGGACCGGAAAGTTTTGATTCACTTACCACAGAGAGAGTACCTCTTCCCCAAGCCTACTTGACATCTTCATATTTACATATTCAGGGATTACAGAGGTATTGTAAATCAACTGATCCCTTTCTGGGGTAGGAATGAGTGCGGAGGCAGACCACAAGCTCTTTCCTTCCTGTCCCAATTTCCATCTCTATTCCTGTCTCGCTGTATCATCTGTATAAGCAATGCTTATACAAATGAAGTCAAAGCAGTTGGAAAAACAAGAGAATGTACTGCATCTGCAAATTTGCACCTCTATGCCACTTTCATACAACCAGCTCACAGCTTTGCCCCTCTGCACTTCACAAGTCCACATCTGGAAGTGAAAGGAACATTTACGAAGTGGACTGCATCTGGTGGCTTCCTTTTCTCATCCCCCAGCACCTTTACAACAGAGGAAGAGAGGCCCTGCTGCGGGTTGTGGAGCAGAAGGCACAAATAAAGCAATGCTGTAGGTTGGAGTAGGGTAAGGAAAGACAAAAAGGAGGCTCAAGGTATATTACTGCAAGATGGATCAAGAGCAATCTCTCATCACAGAGGAACAGCAGGACTCAGACAGAACTGTGCCACCACTTCTGCAACTCACCTACCTGTTGGAACATCACAAGGGCAATGTGCATCTGACTAGATGAAAATAACTTATCAGTTAACAATAACTTATCAGAACAATAACGCTACACTGAGAACTTGTGTTTTGATGAGGACAGTGGTAGTTAATCAAAGTCCTTTTGCAAGTGACCATTTTCCAGCATGTAATCCCTAGTGAGAGATAGTCTTTGCTTTGCAAAGGTTATGGTCTCATTTCCACTACTAGCAATTTTTTCTGATAAGAACCTTTCCAACTGATCTAAATCAACCTCTACAACAGATCTGATCAAACCATCATTTAGCATTTCCTTATACTGACCAGAATGGCAGTTTTACTACAGGCATTCTTGCAGATCAGTATCTAGTGAATACACCAAGCTAACCATAAAATCCCACACAGTGACATCACAAAGTGTCACGGAAGTTCTCTCCATTTTTATGTCTTTTTCTATTGACATGTTTTTCTGTAACACAGTGTTTTTATACTGTTATGCGAGCTGCAGCAACCCAGACTGATCCTTTTGGGTAAGCACACATTATTCTCTATGAAATTTTGACCAGTGGGGACAACAGCAAAATCCCTGCTCACTTTAGAGGAGTCAAGATTCCACTTCACCAATATTCTCTGTATATACAGCTTTACAGACAGTAAAAGGTAATACTTTTCAGAGAAAAAAAAAATTATGCTTTTAAGCAAAGTCAAATCCAGTGGAACAATTTTAACAAACTTTGTTGATTGATGTAACAGGCTTTTCACAGGCTTTGTTAAAGCTACACTGAAGCTAAAGCATTTGACAAGCCAGCCCTCTGTGTGCAGCAGGCTGATGTTCAATGTTTCAACAAAAAGACTGTCAAACTGGATTATTTTTTGCTGTCATACAATCATTATTGATAGACGTTATGCAGATGGAAGTCATTTGAAGATGTTTTAAAATACACACATATGTCTTCTCTCAATTCGAGTCCTAACTGCACCAACACAATTTTACTGGCTTCACTGCAATCAAGCTGTGCAGGTATGAAAAAGGACCAGAACCACTCCCCTGACGTTTTTTCTTGTCATCCCTACCACAGTAAATATGCGAACATTTTGGGGGAAAGAAGTGGTGGGGTTACCAAATGTTCTGTTCCACTCCAGGAATCTCAAAATGACAAGATTATCAGATTTGTTCTTAAATGTAACATACCATAGAACAGTCTAGGCTTTTTCAGCCAAATTCCCTGGTGAATGTAAAAAAGGAGGTAAGAGGCATTTTAAATCCTTTTCTACAGTGCTTCTAAAAGCAGCAAAAAGAATCTTTTTTTCCAGTGCTATTAGTGATAGTATACCAAGAGGCAATAAGAGCATTTAGTATCAAGAAACTCTAATGTACCTGTTATACATTTTCAGCTTACATCAAACTTACACATTAACATATTACTGTTTCAAATACTGTTCTTACAGGGTTTTTTTATTGCACCATTTGTGCAATTAAGATACTAAGAATTAAAAAAAAAAGTAATGTAAAACTGTACTGAAAACAGTATTTCATTATAAGTCAAAGTTTAATGTGACTTAGAAGATAGTCACCTGTACGCTTACTGTGACCCTAAAAATAAGCAAGCTGATCTGATTCATAATTCCGTATCTTGAATTTAAAGACAGAAAATAAGCTATTCATACTAACCCTTCAAAAGGAATACTGGAGTGCTGTATAAATATTTTTTTAATCTTTTAATTTCACAGAGTTCTTTTTACTTTCCTGTACAAGAGATAAAATGAAATCAACAATATAACATTTATATTGGCAAGGATAAAAATATGAAAAGGAATACTAAATATTTAATGACTGACAGCAAATTAAAAGCAATAATTTAAAACAATATTTTTTTATAACTTAAGTATAGCTATTACTCTTATTAGGGAGCAACTCACAGGCTAATTCCCAGCCTCTCTTCAGCCTTAACAAATAAATTTTAAAGGTAGCATGAAGTGTAGAGCTATCACTCCTACCTTTCACAATGAGAACACCAAAATATGAGTGCCTTACACTGCCCTGCCAGGGCAATATTGAAGTGGTACCTGATTGTGAGCTACATGCTTTGAGTTTTAAAAACTGAAATTTAAGGCAGTAACAATATGAGTACAGGAAAGAAACCAATGTAAATATTTTTTACCAAAAACTAGAGCATTAGAAGTATTTAATAGTGTGCTTTTATGACTTCTTACCGTAGTATTAATTTACAGCATGGCTAGATTGTTGTTTTAAAGGACAGTGATGTTATATTCACTGAGTAGAGTTTACTTTTTGTTAGTTTAAATTTAACATCCACAACACCACAGAAGTTAGAACGCTCAAGGCAAATTGAGTGCACAGCTAGAACAGGGTTTTATATAAGAATTAAGTGTATGTTTGAAAGAAAACAAAATAATAATGAAATTTTTAAAAGGCCAGAAATAACCTCAGTTTCACAGAAACTAGTGTCCCCTCCCTTCAGGGGTCTTCACCTTCAGAAGGTGAAGACCTTCACCTTCACCTTAAACCCAAACTTTGCATGTCACAGCACTTCCAGCCCGGTTTCGGACCTGGCCGCCCTGGCTTTGTTAACACGGGCTGAGGAGCCCCGCTCCATCCCCTGGCAGGTTTGACGCCGCCAGGTCTGGGATGCGCCGGGCGAGGGAGAGCTGCGGGGTTGAGAGGAGTCTGCAAGCTCTCAGGTGAGGAGCCGGGGTCCCACCAAAGCAGCAGCCGGCCCGAGGGGATGAATCCCTGCTCTCCTGACAGGCTGCCAGGCCGGTAAGCAGGAGAGGAGCCCACCGCTCGCCAAGGGGAGGGAGCGCAGCCCCTCCCGACGCCGTTTCATCCGACTGACACCATATCGCGCCCCTCCACCTCACCAAGCTCCTCGCCCGCCCGCAGGGAGGACACAGCGGGAGAAAGGAGTGTTCTGTTCGGCTTTTGGGCATATTTTACGCAGGGAGCCAGATCCTACACCTGGGGAGCAGGCCCGGGGAGCGGAGACGTCTCCACACACCGGGGCTGGGGCGGGAGGGGAAGGGAAGGTACCGCTGCCGAAAACGCCACAAGGGAAGAAGGAGATAGCGACCTCTTCGAGGGTCCGGTAAAGGGTTAAATTCTCCCCCTCCCGCCCTGGTCTGACAGATCCCATCGTCCCGGCCGCTATCACCACCCGTCCTCCCGGAGAGATGGGGCGCAGCCGCCCTGCCTGTGGCAATCGGCGGGCAAAGAGGGAGTGGGTGTGAGAGAGGCGAGACCGGGGAGCGGTTCCCCCGCGCCCCTCCGAGCCGCACATCGACCCTCCGCCGGGGCAGCGGGAAGGAACAATGGGGGAGAGAACCCACCGCCCCCGTGAGGGGAAAAGGGAGGCCGAAAGGGAGAGAGGCCGAAAGGGAAAGAGACCTGGAGCCCTCTCTCTTCACCCCCGGGGAGGGACAGGACTGTGGAGGGTCCCGCAGCCCTATCCCGCCCCGGGGGAGAAGAGAGAGGGGCGGGGGGACGGAGTGGGGCAGACAGGTCTCCGAACGCCGCTTCGTCCGGTCCCCACAGGGAGCCCTTACTGCCCCGGCTGTGTTGAACCCCATCTCCCGCCGAGCCGGTTACCGCTGCCGTAGCCGCCGAGTCCTCCCGTCCGCCAGAGCCCGGCTCGCAGCTCGCGCCCTCCGTCGCCATCTTCCCGCTGTAACGGCTCCGGCGCGGAGAGCGGCGCGGAGCTGAGTGGCGGCAGCCGCCGCTGCCAGGAGCTTAACCCCCTCCCCGCCGGCAGCGAGCCCACCGGGAGCGGCGGCGCTTAACTCCTCCGGCGCCGCGCAGGCGGCGCTGCCGAAGCCAAGCCGCCCCCCTTCGCCGGCCGAGGAGAGCGACTCCCGCCGGCGGGCGCTCGGCTTTCCTCACCCACCCCCTCACCGCCCGCCATAAGGCGGCCCAGAGCCAAGCGGAGGAGGGGGATCGGGATCGGGATCGGGATTCGGGATCAGGATCAGGAGAGGGATCGGGATCGAGAGAGAGAGAGAGAGGGGAGCCGGCTGCCGGCGATCAGTGCTGGCTCAGGGGAGTGCCTCGCCAGCGCACAGCGCTGGCCCCGCGCAGGCACCGCTCTCTTCCCCGTGGCTTAGGAGCAGAAGAACGAAAGGAAAGGGTTATGGATGAGGTGAAAAAAAAAAAAAAAAAAAAAAAAAAGGTAAAAAGGACGAAAAAAGAAAGAAAAGAAAAGAAAAAAAAGAAAGAAAAGAAAAGAAAAAAAAGAAAGAAAGAAAAAAGAAAAAAATAAAAGGGGTTTTGCAATGGGCTTGGCTCACCTGACTCACCTGATCTATGAGATCCTTAAACCAGTTGAAGCCTTTGAGAGAGGGGCATCTCTTTCCTAGGGGCACTGACAGAGAGTCACCTTTCCCCATTCTCCTGGAGGCTGAGGGAGGACGTTTCTGCCCTTAGCCCTTAATGCTTTATTTTCACGGCAGAATTACTTCAGAGCCAGTGTGAGGGTGGGCGTTCGTCCAGGCCCAATGTGTCAGGCCCAACACTTCGGTTCCTCTCAGCCTCAGCCCTGGAGTCCACCCTGGCCTGTTCCAACTTATTCAGAGGAAGGTTCAGGCTGCTGAGCTGAATTTGCCATCATGCAGGCGAAAGCTTCTCCAGGATCATCCACCCCTCCATCTGTACCCCACTCTCTGCCCTCAGGGAATGTCCCTCAAGATCTTGCCCCACGGCTTTCCCCTCACAATGGGAACCTTCCTGCTGAGCTGTATACCAAAGTCGAATCTGAAGGTACCCTTCTCTGGGACCGATTTACTGTATCTATTACCAGATGAATTTGCAACACTGTTTACAATGCAGCCACATGGAACTTTCAGCACCAGCAGACTCCTCTTGAGCCTGCTTCAGGTCTAGGTTCAAGCTCAATCGACTTGGCTCCTTCAACAGATAGAAATGGACTAATGATTTTCCTTCATCAAGTACAGCAAATATTCTTCTAAGCATGCTGAACCTAAGGATGTAAGTAAAAACATGCATGAACTTTTTCTCCCTTACATTACTGGAAGGGGAATTGATGAGCGATTAGTAAACTCCAACTGTAATGTAACTGTTAATGTACACTGAACAGAATGAGCAGAAGGCAGTGAGGCAGTGTATATGATCCATTACAAGGCACGTAAAATCCAGTCAAGTATGTTTTCTGGGCTTGGGGTTTGTTTTTCCTTAAAAATCATCTAGCTGTCCTCCTACTAAATCTTTACACTTTTATAGTGAGTGCTCTCATCCTTTCCACCACCAAAGCTGAGAAACTCCATTGATGACACAGCCCCAAAGAAGTTGTTTTTCTCAGTTCCCAGAAGTCTAATACCATTTAATTGGTTTTTGGATATATCATTGCTTGCTTACTTTATTGTCAGCAAATTACTGTACATTACTCATTATTTATATAAAGTTTGACAAGCATGTGGTGCTTTGTCATCGAGAAACTCAATGAAAAGTCATTTGGTTCTTATGGACTTTGTCATACTTATTCCTCTCCAAAATAATTATAAACACTGAAGTTTTAAAACTGGTTTGGGAAAATGTTCTCTTATTGATTCCTGTCTGCTGTTATCATTGCCAGTATTTCCTTGTTGTATTAGAATCATCTGCTGAACGTCAGTTACTTTTGAGTCTTTGTAACTGAGTTGGTACAAAGCCTGCACACAACATACTGTGTAAGTACTATTTCTCTAACCCCATCCGTGTCACAGCCATGATGTGGCAAAGGCTGCACAATTTATCTGTTGGCTGCTGCAATCATAAACTTTGGTTTAACTGATTTTTTACCAATTACCAAGCATACATTTATCAAAATAATAATGAATATTAGATTAGTTAAAGCTTTCTATCTTAGATTTGATAACTGCTCTCCCTTTCCTCATCTGAAGAAAAATATAAAATTATTTATGAGAGAGGTGGGGGTACTAAGATCTCCACCAGCAAAAAATTAATAGGAGATATGGATGAGTAACACTTCAGTTAAAAGCTCACCCCCAAAAAGCTACTATCCAACACATCATCCTAACATTGCAAACAGTCAGGCCTGCAGTTGAGGTCAAAAAGATGACAGTCATGCTTTTGAAGGAGGAATGATACCTAATTCTTCCTTATGTCATGAAATGAATCATGACAAGATTTTGAAAATATTACTGCTTTTTGTAATTGTATGAGCCTATACAGCATGTTTGTGTTTCTTCACTCTTTCCCCTAATGATAGCAACAAGGCCTGCTGTTGGCATGAGAGCACTAGAATGCACATTAGATATTAACAGTCACTACTTGGAGTAGATTCTCATGCTGCGTAGCAATCATTGCTGCATCTTCAGTGATGGTGGTAGGGTCCAAATGTCTCTGAGGTTTTGCTGCATGAAGAACACCTTTGGTCTTAGGATCATCTTCAAAGTAGGAAATGTTTTTTCATTGATAGTACTACATCACTGGGAAAGGACTTACTGGTTACTCTGTTTACTGACATCCTCACGCAGAAGTGGATTTAAACCTTCAGTAATAACATCTACACACACAAATCATTGTAATAAAAGAGCTCAGAGGTAGGGACAGCATGACTTTGTCACTGCTCCCATTGTGCACTGTCATTGCTATGCCTGTATCATACAGGGGAAAACACTTCCCTTAATGCACAGCTAAGTCAAAGCCCTTCTAGGAGAAGAAATTGCCTGTGCTTTTACAAATAATTCTGTCATTACAGTAAGGCAAAGGGTTGCATTTCTCAGAGGAAGATGCTCACAGTTTTGCTGCTAGCATGTATCCGTCAAACTGAATGCAATTAACTCTTTTGCTGCTGTTCCAGCTTTATTTGGCTTGAGTGACACAAAGGAAAGGCTAAGCCTAGGAGCAGGCCTTGCAACAGAGCTTTAAATGTATTCCTTTCCTATGATTAGAGAGCTGGCATGCAGCAGTGGAATGTCCACACCTTACAGGATGCAGCTGCTGGGCTGAGCTGTGCTCATTCCCTCCATGTGACAAAAAAAGCATGCCTTGGCTTTACAGTGGTAGGGAAGCAAACTGCTGTGTATCTAGATCATACAGTGTATTGAGGCTTTGCCTTGCTACTAACCATTTGCATGAAAGAAAACAAGAAACCAAAATAGTATTTTATTCATCCTTTTCTAGAAAATGAGCAGATGACTGAATTTAAAGCAAGCAGGGGATGCTGAAGTCCTGAGATAAATTTTTACAGAATATTGGTTATCTGAGAAAAAGTAATTAATCTTTGTATCATTGCAGTCTTTTCAAAGGTCACCCCAGTGCTAACTTTAGGCCATCACCCTCATTTAGGACTCATCAAGCCAAGCCAAACAACATAATTTAAATACTGCACTGATTACCTTTTCAGGAAACTTTGGTCTTGGAAGTATAAGCAATACATAGAACTCTGATAACTGTTAGATTGTGTTTTGTGAAGAGAGACTTGCTTTCTCTGGAAGATGGTATACCACTGTCTAGGTGAAATCCAATAGAAAAAAGATCAATATTCTAGAAAGCTGTTGGCTGCTTCTTAGGATGTTAAGCTAACATCAAAAATGAAGGTGAAATGGAGATAAAAATCAAAGTGTTGAGAACAAAATGGAATCTCCAGTAGGCATCAACAGAAGAGATGCTTTAATCGACTGTGCTCAAGGAGCATGGCTAATAAATAAAAAGTGTTGGAATTGTTGATTTATGAGCAAAAATTCAACAGTGCTGCATATTGTTTCAAGCTAGTGATGTGATTCACATGACTGGAATGTTGAAAACATTGATAATCTGCTTAGAAAGGCACGAGTAAAAAAAAAAAAAGAAGGGAAAACTATCAAAATAGAGTGTTCTGTGTGTCAGCATTACTGACAACTCAGTAAAGGCTATTTGAATGTTTATGAATTGTATTTTAATGTTTAAAACATAAAACTTTGTATTAGATAGTGCCTACTACAAACCTCACTTCATACTAAAGAGCAAAATGACAAGATCCTTCAGTATCTTTTACATAGAAAGAGGGAACTGCTGTCACTGAGGCTTCACCTTGAGTGACATCTCAGATTGACATTCTGCCAATACTGTAACATCCCAGAAATTTCTAAAAACTCCAGGTAACAATTCAAAAATATGACCTTGAGCAGGAGGATTCTAAATGAGACTTCATTTTAACACATGAAGAGGGAAAGATAGTTCCAACTGGAATCTAAAATTTGAGTGTTTGCTGTGCCTAACTGAGAAATCTGAGCCCAGAATGAAATCTGAAAGCTAAAAATGGGTACAGTCTATGAATTTGAAACATTCATTTTAGACAAGTCTTGCAGACTGTGTTATGCAAAAAGAAAAGATCACACACTGATCTCCCTGGAGCTGAAATCCATAAGCTTTTAGTAGGGTATCAATATATTGATATATATTGATATATATTGATATATACAAGTCTGTGCTGAAATGTCTAAAAAAGTTGGATATTTGGTTTTCATGCATTTCCCTATGAGGAACGAAATTATAATTCATTTGCTGTCAAGGCAAAAAAGAATGTACAGCTTTTTAAGTATGAGAAAGGTACAGGCAGTTTATATTATCAGGCTGAAAATGTCTGAAAATATTCAGAAGTGCTAAAAGCTCTTTTTTATTTCCCTCTTTCATTAATCTTCTCATGGGTACGACTAAGGAGTGTGAAGTAGATCCACTTGAGATTACCAACATAAGCAATAATGGCACAGGAACCAAGAATTCTCAGAACCAGTTTCCTGGAGCAGGAATGATGACTAACATACTTTTGCAGGCACCATCACTTCCAAGCAAAAAAACACTTCTTTATTTTCTTTTTTTCTTCTTTTTTTTTCTTGGACACAGGAGAAATGCATCCTGCTGTGATCATATTGGCTGTAGTGAAAGGAGGCAGAGGAATTAATGATGCAGCTGCCAGACATGGAAGAGTTTGTTCCTTCACTGGCAGGAGTTATGCAGTGATCTGCAGTGCTGGGAAGTGCACTACCTCATTTTGGAATTTAACTCTCAGCCCAAAAATCACCACACCATTAAACTCATTTTTTAAGTGATTGTTAAATTATTTTATTGCAGAATCTCTTTTTTTTTTTTTTATTGGCATTTCTCCCTGTTCATTGTAGAAAAGGTTAATTTTGAAATTGCCTTATGCCACTGACATCCTATTAATAAAATTGGATCACTGAATGCCCCCCTGTAGGGATGAATGTGTGAAGCTGTATCACTGCTAAAATGGGCCTCTGCATCTTAGAAGAAACTCAGCTGGAATTGGAGTGATAGCACACACAGTGGAGGTTGTCCTTCCTGCCAAACTCTGCTATTGCTCTGAGAGCTCACTGTGAGTGCAGCACTGCACATGGGCATTCAGCACACAAAAAAGCTTCAAGAGGACCTCTACTCTGTAATTGTAGAAATACAGTCTCAAGGGAGATCAATCAATTTGTTGCCAAGAAGGATCAGTCTCAGTAAGGTGGTAACTACCTTAGCACTTAGATTGAACTTCTTATATGGGGACTTGGTAATGAAATGTTGTTTGTATTGAAATGCTCCACTGGGGAGAAATTCCCTTTCTAATGAAACAAAATAGCTTCAATAGATTGTTAGCTCCATCACTGACACTGTAGAACCACAGCCCAGGAGAGTTTGCTCCTGTGCTGCTGACATAGAACAGAAATAATTTTGCTTGGGAGTTAACTCCCTCCTGGAAAACAAGCATATGCTGGAGTACAGGAACAAATCTGCTTGCCTGTAGGAAAGTCATGCACTTACTCACTGGTGCAATGCAACTTTTGAAATGTAGCTTTATTTATAATCTCAGAGTAGAAAAAGAATGCAGTGAAAAGACAAGATCTGAGTGTGTGTGTTTCATAAACTGAATTAATGTGATCATATCACTCATAGTGACTGGAACTAAAGGTGGGACGCTCATGTGTAAACCTGTGGCTTAAGTTTATGGGTAACACAAATGCAAAAGAGAAAAAAAATCAGTAAGACAGGCTTTAATTGTGAAATTACAAGTTAAAAAGCAGAAATTATAATTCATGAGGCTTTCACTATGTGTGCAAAATTCACTTATTTACATGTAAATGAGGCAGGTGGAAGAAAAACATTGAGAGGAGAAAGATAACCCTGACTAGTCTCTCCTGTCAAGCACGAGCATCTTTCCATGTATAACTGTAATGAAGTCCTCAAATCAGGGATTAGGACTCTGCCTTTGCTGTACTGTTTAAATTCTGAGTATCCATAATATTATCTTTCATTAGAATTTTGCTAGCGTGTCCCTCATGACTGCAATGTTTTACACCATCACTTAGACTGTATGGGACTTTGGTCCCCAATGTGTCATTTGCCTACCTAACTGGGAATTAAGTGGGAATGCAATTTAAAAAATGAGCATGAACTAACTGTGCTGCAAAAACAAGAAGTGTTTACACTCCTGAGTTTCACCATGTCTCTAGTGGATGCTGGGGACTCTCCTGCCTTCTGTGCCTTGACGGTTTCCTCTGAGATTTCAAGACAGGGCATGAATTTAAAACCAAAGCTCTACAAAAAACCTGCTGCAGCCACAAATCTGTATCAACGTAATGACAGAATAATCAAAAAACTGACAAATCTTGCTGCAGGACAAAGGCAAAAATAAAGGAATGTCAGTGGACTTAGAAAGAGGTATATTTACATAATATTCGATCTTGTTGTTTAAAATGACTACAAAATGGCATTCATAGGAACACAGGATGGGATTACCCATCAGTTAGTCTAACCTCTTCCAGATCATAGCAAACATTCATTACAGTCCTTTCAATTAAATGATTATTTTAAAATCAGAATTTTTGCTGCAGCTTTTTCTATTCAAATAATGCTGAATGTGTTAGCTTAAAACTATAAAAATTCTGCATTATCTATGAAAAAATTAAATATGTCTTGATACTAGTGACTTTTCCTTTAGGCCTACTAAATAACATAGTACCTACTAATTAAGCACGACAATATCTTTCTGAGTCTGAAGGTATTTGAACAGTTATTTCAATGTTAAAATAAAGACAAAGAAAAGCTCAATAAGTTGCTAAGAATCACAGAACTGTTCAGAAACTGTAACTGAGAAATGAAACCCTGAAATACTGCTCTCCATCCTGTTGCTCTTATTGAAGTGACCATCTGAGTAAATACAAACATTTAATGAAATGAGATTTTGGTTTCCCTGTGCCAAGATAAAGAGATTTCACTGGAAATGAACTGATACTTTAAAAAATGGCACTATCAAAAAGGAATGCTTTCACAGCTGGGAAAGACTGCATTTCAGTGAAGTTTGTTTTGCTCTGCACTCTGTATATTACCATTGAGATACAACAGTATTTGTGTAAAAACACTTCACAGCCCAAGTCCTCTTACAAATTTAATGTATGGTTTTAAAAAAAAAAAGCAGTTGGTTGTAAAAAATGAGCCCTGTCACTGAGGGGAAATTAGAAGTAGAAATGTACCCACATAAACACTTCCTTTGGAAAAAAGGCTCCATTGTTGGAGGATAACAAGAGGATAGTGGTTATATTTCTGATCATAAAAAGTATTCTGAAGCATAAACAAATCAGCATTTGCATCATTTGGCTTCTGTTTAGCCTTTGAAAAGGCTTTTCAGACATGCAGCCTCTTCAGGGAAATTTGTTTTGCAGAGATCACTCCAGAAACAACCAGAACAGAGCAGCAGCCCAGAACAAAGCTGCTTCTCACCCATGGTGGTGCAAAATGATCCCTCTCCTGCCTTTATTTGAGGCCCCTTAGGAAGCCTACAGGATGCTGGTTGCTAGGCAACCCCCAAAGCAACGGTGTTTATAGCATTAGGTATTAATTATTGTCATGGGCCTTTTCCACTGACGATTCTGAAAATATGCAATTAGACACGTCATAGCATAAGTCATTTTGCATTCTGATGAACAAGCATTATTAATCTGCAGAAAACTCAGAATCTGAGAAATTGTTCAAAGGTGACTGTGCCAGGACTAATATTTTCTTTTCACCGTGCTGTTTTTTTGTAATTGCAGAGAGGAGATTTGAGCAGTAATGTAGTTACACTCAACTGGTTAAAGGTTCTGAAATAGAATATCATATTGCTTCATTTGTTTCCCCAGTTAAGGTGCCTAACTCTTAACTGACCTTTATTTTGAATAGTTCAGGTCAGTAGTTGAAAAAAAAACCCCAGAAGCCTTAATTAAAATATTAAATAGCTGCTGCATGCTGCAGCACAGAAGTAGAAACACAACAAATTGAATCTTTTGAAAGAGGCAAGGTTTAGCCTGGTAGTGCTATCCCTGAGATAACTTTATACATATCAATTAATGCACTGGATTGTGTTATGAGAAAGGACAATTGCTCTTCTTTCTCTAGCTTTGCCTACCAAGCTAATCATCAGTCATGGGATGGAAATTTCCATAAAATGGAAATGTTTATCCTTTGCATGAGGCAGGTTATACCCCCTGAAATTAATTGGGACAGCCAGGAAGAGACTCCAGGTAGTGCAAATAAAAATGGAATTCATGCTGCAGTAAATCATTATCAAAAGTGAAAGCATTACCAGCAGCAGATTGGAAACTCCTGTGAAGCGATGGTGGCAAAATGTAACCAAAAACAAAGCAAAAAAAAAAAACAAAACCAAAACAAAACCTATTTCTGCCCTTGAATTAAGAAATAAGCAAATTAGAGAAAGAAATTACTAGACTTTCATCAATTACTGCAAGAAAAAAAGTGCTAAGTACTTTCCAGTTGAAGAAAGAAGTTGGGACTGTGGATGTGAAAGGCTCAAGGAGACACTGATAGAGTTTTGTGGCTGAAAATCTTGTACACACAAGGATGCCTACTCCCAGATCTTGAATACACTGATATTTGTGCAGAGGGAGAGTGAAATGCAGCAGAGGGGTTTGTCCCTCCTGTAGATGAGGGAAATGACCAGAGTGTAAAGCTCCCATTTTCTTTACTGAGTCATGCCTCTTTCTATAGGTATGTGGCATGAATATTGATGTCTGATAATTTGCCTCAGGTTGCTCCAGATATCAGAACAGTAGTCAGAGTGGTACTGTGCTGCTTCAAGTGCCCATAGAGCACACTACCGAGCAAAATTATCAGACATTCTATTTTGATGAAATGGGGGCAGAAGGCACAAAAATTTCCATAGCAGTTTTCAGCTCCAAAACTGCCCAGCTGATGAGACCTCTGGCTGTGTTTTTTTACCCTGCTTCCAACTGGAAAGGTATGGGGAGCAGCCATTACACTCACTGTTCTGATGGACATACAAATGAGGCAAAATTATGATCCTTTGGCTATTCCTAGTGACAAATGGTCTTCCATGAAAGCTAGCAGAACATTATTTTGACTGCTGTTTTTTAAACATGCTACCAGTAGAATGTGTACTTTTTAATGAAGTGATACGATAGGAAAATTGGTTATTTAAAGAAAAAAAATAAAGAAAATAAAATTTCCACAAAGGCATGCTACAGGCAGAGAAGTGTAGCAATAAAATTAGTCTTGAAAAAGAAAACTAACATACTGTAATTTTATAATGAATGTGAGTGCATATGTTGGTAACATCATACTGCTCAAACATTTGTCATATGGATTATCTTTCTATCAGCTAGCAGAGATTTCTTTTGGTATTGCTTCCAAAGCAGGGGGTTTGCTGTCACTGCCTACCTCTGAGGAGCCAGGATGTGCTGCACGTTGGCAACTCCAAATTTTAGGCCAGCTCAGGTTGTGTATCTGTACTGGAGACAGACCAGTGCAGTTTGTTTACATGGCAGATCTCACACAACAAGCTACAAATAAGCATGATTCACATCCTGCCTTATTTTTAATACTGATTTTTGACTACATGCTGCAATCTTAAGCATCTCCATGTAAACCTCATCCTCTTTTCCTTATATTTGCTTGAGCAATGTGTTTGTCTTTTCTCTCACTTGTCTGATTTGAAAACATTTGATAAGAGTGGAAATGAATGGTGTATTGATGTTCCCTATTTTTCTTACATGTCGGGGTGTAGCTATATTCCTTTGAATTGCTCTGCAGCATTTCTAGCCATTTGATACAGTGAACCATGGGACTTAGGTTAATTATTTATATAGTTTATGTATTTATATATAAATTTATATATATATATAATTTTTATATACAATATATATGATATATAATATATATTATATATAGTATGTAATATAATATAATATATAATTATAATAATGTAATATATAATATATTTTATAATAGATACTTATATATTATATATAATATATATATAATTTATATAATTAAATTATTTATATAATTTACTTTCTTCGTTTCTCTCATTAGAAATAGCTTAGGTTTATGTTTCTTTGATCAGAAATTTTCCTGAGTCAGCTATTGTATTTAGTTACAGAATCTAACTAAAACCTTCATCTTGATTCTCCTGCAGTGTTTGTCTCTGGTATTGTTGTTCTTAATCCAGTTGTCTTCAGCATATTTTCTCTCAGGCCCAGATCCACAGTCTCATTGCCCAGCTAGCTAGAAGATAGATTTTGAAGTGCCTGAATCCAAAAGCAAAATCACTTTGGATTAGGTATTTACACTTACAAAACAGGTTATTTTAGGCAAGAGGCAGCAGCAGCAGAGCTTTTAAAGATTCTGACTCCTCAATCCCACTAGAGTTTAGAGAATCAGAACACCAGCTGTTTCAAGTGTGGTACAATGTAACCTTTTTTGTATCCTTGAGCTTTGTCAGAGTTAGTATAATAATATTTCATATTTATAGGAGACCAGGTTTTGACTGTTTCATGAAATGAACAGCCAAAAGAACAAAACAATGCCAAACAGCTGCAGATCTACCCCAAACTGCAAGTTGCTTAAGCCCAATACAGTATTTTTCAGTGACCCGATTGGGAAAAAAAAAAAAAAAGAAAAAAAAAAAAAAAAAAAGAAAAAAAGAAAAAAAAGCAGTCTATGAAAAATTTCAATTCCATGTTCCACAGTGCTGGGAAATACGAGCTTAAACCACTTATCCCCTCTAGTTCACTTTTCTTAGAGTGTTGCTGAAAGGTACACTATTACACTGCTGTTTAACAGAAAGAACCATACCTGTGCAGTGTAGGCAGCAAGATTGAAACAGGAAAGAAATCATTTTTTCCAAGAGCTGAGAATAACACAAATGCAAATAATAAGTGGTCCTTGCCCTACTGATCCTGAAGTAAACATTTTTTCTCTCATCAAAGATGTTCCTTTGGGAAGAAGCTTTGTAAAGTCCTTAAGTCTGTTTTTAATGAATGCACATTTAATAAAACAGACAGCAACATTTATGGCAGGGCTGGAGATGGACTCAACTTCTCTAGCATTTCAAGTTATTTGAATCAAGTTGATTTCACAGTTTCATATTAGCTGAAGTGATATAAATATGGGATTCAGTGGATGAATCTCAATTTCTATCCTTGCAAACTCATTTTCGTTTGCCTTTTTTTCCCCCATTCATGCTGCTGAAAAGAAGAGCACAATGATCATTAAGGAGTGCACTTAGATTCATACTTACCTATACTTGCTATGAAACCACACATTTTTCCAGTTGTTTTCCATTGAAATGGAAGTATTTGCTACTTGCTTTAATCTCCTGTTTACCTCAATATAGTCTAGAATTCCAATACTTTTATTGCAAATATGATTTAAAATCAAAGGAAGTCAAATATACCAAAACTTTCTGAACAACATTCTTGTTTTCATACTCAGTCGTAGCTAAGCTACATCAGTACAGTCTGTATTATTTATGGTGGAAGAACAATAAAACATTTCTAGGGAAAGTTTTGTCTATCTGCTAGCTATCCTTTTCAATGACGAATTCTTTTTGAATTCCCTCTTCATTTGAAAACAGAGGCCTCCTTCATCATGCACACTCATAATCCATGAGAACAAAAAATCATTATAGTAGCTGCTGAAGGCCAAAAAGACAGATTGGTGTAGACAACTGTGATGTGTTTTCAGTACATAGAATTAAAAAAGCTAATTTCTCTGATTTTCAGCTGTCTTATTTAAATGTCCATGAGAACATGAAATCTGCCCTGTGCAGATAACCACAAGGTACAGTATATAGTAGCCAACATCTCAGAAACAACAATAAAGGGTTTTCTGAGGATTTTCTTAGCCTCTCTCTCTTTTTCTTTTTTTTTTTTTTTTTTTTTTTTTGCTAAGCTCCTGATGTAGCTTTTAGGACTCAATACTTCTGTCTCTGTAAAAGCAGAATGCTCTGACTTTTAAACTTCTACATCTTTTAGATGTTTTTTTTCTGAGCACTGTACTGACTTTCTCTGGTTTTTCTACCTATTTTCCTACTTAGAATTTCCGTATGCTCTCTTTTCCCAACATAATAGCACATTAATAAGCAGGGAGGTAGTACAGTTTGTCAGACTGTTCTAAATATTCTGGCAATTTTGGAAACTTTTTGGTGTCATTGGATGCATATAAATATAATGACCTACATGATGTAGGAATGAGAGAAACGCAGTTGACAGTGAAGCACTCATTGACGTAAATAAACCATGACTGATAGGACATGAGCCTACACTAGTGGTGCCAGGATCACTATAGAAACAGAATGATCTTGTGGCAAAATTCAAAATGCTAATCAACTGGGGAGAGGCACAAAGTCTGTGAGTGCAACAAAGGAGAAGGAAAGCCACCAGTGCTTCTACTGATAAAGCAGTAAGGAATCCCACCACTTAAAATGTCTTGCTAGTGTTTGTGGTTCCCATTGCTCCACAAGGGTGGAACCAAAGAAGATAAAACATTTCATGTTGGAATTACAGTCAGTCACCCTTATGTATTACTTCCAGCTCTACTGCCACAAAGCAGGTATTATAAACCTCGTGTGATCATCTGGAGAATTTTGTGTGGTTCCTCTGTGTACCTCAATGTTAAAACAGAGGTTCCACTTTGAACCTGGAACTTATCAGTCTCCTGCACATCACTGTCACACGAGTTAATAGGGAAAAAAAACCTATATCCTGTATGGAGATGAAGAGATGGGACACTAAACTTCTATGGTGATGTGTTCAAATGGGGTACTGTTGAGTGAAGGAGATGAGCACTACTCAAGACAGATTTTTCAAATCTGGACAGAGCAATGATCATTCGGGTTAATCATAAAAACACCTGAAATAGATGTGTATCCAGTATGCAAGGTGGTTTTTCAAAAGATTGCTTTAGATGAAGATTAATCAAGACAATATAGAGGGAAGCAGATGGGCTGACTAGAGATGAAGCCATATATAAGAAATAGAAAAGGAAGCTGATCTAAACTTAGAGTGCTCACTCTGAGGAAGCAACTGAAAAGCAATTTAGTTGTTTTATTTTAAGCACCAAGTGAAGTTAATTGTAAACCAGGGTCGTGACCAGAACTTTTTAAAAGAGAAAGTGACTGGGTAGTCAGTGATACCCACCAATAGCTTTGGAGCCTTAGGGCATGTAGACCAAAGTATCTTCATGAGAAGGTTTAGTAGACAGAAAAGAATTGTTTCAGAGAGGGTAAAGAAAGACACTGTGCTGGACTATGCTTGCTCAGAGATAAACTAGATATTTTCCATTTGAATTTGCATTGTAAACACCTTCACTGCTCAAGTAATGGAACACTAGAAAATTAATAATTAATGCTTGAAAACCATCCTTCATTTACATTGAATAGAAACATTTCAATGTGTTGAGAGATGCTAATCTTCACCATCTTCTAATAACCACTTTAAATAACTGGTAAAATTACTTGTTCAAATACAAAACAAGACACTTCTACAGCAAAGACCCTTTCTTGGTTAGATGCATGGGATACAGTAAAGGGACCATCATCAGTAGCTACAGCATTGTTAGGACATAGACTGGTACCTAGAACCATACTTCTGTTTTCTTCTTGTTCTTCCTACTCCTCCAAATGCAACAAGAATTAAGCCTTTCCAAAGGGAGAGTACTCTGGTGTATCTGTAGTGCTCATGGGTGGCTGGAGCTTTCTAGGTGGTCAGCAGAAATGTGCAGAGAGTCACAGAAGTTCACAGATATTTGAGCAAATGGCTGGAGATTCAACTGCTCTGCTCTCCCTTCACTGCACAATAAAACAGATCTCAGGCAGGCTCTGGCTAAATGCAGAGTCAGTACTGGTAAAGATAAAAAGAATCCCTTTTTATAATCCAATTTGATGTAACAAATTTGATAACAAAATTACTAAGGCACTGCATATAATATTGTGCTTTTTAGATAAAGTGATTATTTCATTATAGCCTGAGTTCTCTTCCAAGGGAGAATGAGTAATCACTACTATAGTTAGTCTGTAGCTTTCTTTTTGTTCCTTCTGTAGAAAAGACATATCTGTGTCTTTGCCTGATGACCATTAGCAAAGAATAAGAGGTCAGGAATGGCCACTCTTCTGATCACCTGCTTTCTCACTTTATTGATCTGTTTACTTTTCAAGTGAATTGTTGCTGAATAAGAACTGCTTGTTGACAGATAGCACAAATGTTTCCCAGCACTAAGGTGTCATGTATGCACTGGACCAATAGCAAAATATTTCAGTCTGGGGGAAAAAAAAAAAAAAAGAAAAAAAGAAAAAAGAAAAGATAATGACAAATAGCAATATGACTTGACTTCAAATTACATAGAATGAAGCCCATCACTTGAACTACATAGGGAAAGATGCTGTTTGCCCACATCATCCTATAATATTAAATCTGGTAAGAATAATTGCAAGTCTAGGAATGCTTCCAAGTACATTTGCTTAGTGATCTTAAACTTTAAGCAAGAGATGTCCACTTATTGCTTAATTACGTAATCTATTAAGGGACATGTGTGTAATGCAGCAACTTATCTGCCCATCAGTGCAACTCAGCAGGAATATAACTCTCTCTAATTGTGCTGTGCTGCTTTCCCTTTTGGCTGGTGAATCCAGCCAAGGGTTGTTACAGCCTGCCAGGACACTGAACCTGCTCAAAGAGACAATTGCCATCTCATCCTATAATTGATACTACCCTGGCAGATTACCATCACTGGAGTAATAAAATTGCTCAAAAACAACAAAGCACCTTAGCTGCACGGGACTGGACTTATCCCAGTCCTGTGGCTTCACTGGTGGCTGGGGTGACTTGGTGTCCAACCTCACTGCATTGAGAGCTACATGCAAAAACACTAATTTTGACCTGGATGTTCTAGAATCATATCTGTAAGCATCACAACATTGTCAGATTTTGTAAATGCACTTATCTGTATTTATACATTCACAGACACACACACACACAAATGTATGTAGTACATTTATAAACTAAAAAATCTGAAGTTTTAAAAAGCTTGCTTTTGATAGCAGGGCTGGGAAGACAGATTTTGCAGATTTTGTTCTGTATCAGACATAGATGTAAGTGATCTATAGGTGTGTGTTTGTGCATTTTGTATGTTTATATGCACACGCTATGTATTAAAGATCAAGCATTCATAAACATCTCTAATCTTGGATCTTGATCCCTCTAAATTAACTCCTTTGGATGTTGGTGAGGCAGATCTTGTGTGAATGCCCACATTACAGGACTATTCCAGCATGGAGTGTTATGTTTCATCTTGTTTCCTCTGATGTTTTTGAAAAACTTAAAATTCTGACAGATAAGGTGTGGGGGAAGGCTGAAGATCCTGCAAAACTAGGAAATAATTTCCTGTTCTGCTGTTCCACTTCTCACTTCAGATCCATGGAAATTAAGGAGCTGTGTAGCTACACAAATTAAGGTAGCAGAAAATCAAGCCATGAAATTGAAATGGAAAAGCAATGAGCCAGGTAAAATTTAGTCACACAACATAAAATGTACACAATCTAGTCCCAGATTGACTTGTCTGAACTGGGAAAATAAAAAATTATTGTTTTATCTGAAGTCTCTGGGATCCTTTTGGATCAGAATCGTCTGGCCTTGTCCTGAAGTCTATCCTTTAAAATAATCTCACCCCAATACACTCAGCTCACTCTTGGGTTCTTTGGCCTCACTCCTGGCTTTCCCTGCAGTACACACAGCCCCCTCCCATAGTCCCGTGCCCTCTCTCCACACTGCAGTTGTCCTCCAGCCTATTGCTGTTAACTCTCCCCTCACCGGCACTTCTTATGAATCCAAGCTATTTTTTTTTATTTTAGCTGTGTAGCTGGTAAAATACACATTCTGACTGGCCAGTCAGGGCATGCCTGCTGACTGACCAGCAACGTGCTGCTAAAGAGATCTCTCTGTCTTTACTTCAGATGAAGCACCAGTAGTGTCTCTTATCTTTAATCAGCATTTAGGTTTCAGTGCAGACTCTTGTTGTATTTGAGATCTCTAACCATCGGCTATACTGGGGCTGAAACAGGTCAAGGAGTACCCCTGTACTTGGCTACACCTCAAATATTCTGTACAGTTTTGGGCCTCTCACTCCAGGAAGGAGACTGAGGTTCTGGAGCTTGTCTAGAGAAGTGGAATAAAACTGGTGAAGGGTGTAGGGAACGAGTTTTATGAAGAGAGGTTAATGGAACTGGGGATTTTTAGCCTACAGAAAAGGAGACTGAGGGGAGACCTTTCTGCTCTCTTTAACTATCTAAAAGGAGGCGGTAGCAAGGTGGGTGTCAGTCTCTTCTCTCAAGTAACAAGAGATGGGACAAGATGAAAAGGCCACAAGTTATTACAGGGGCGTTTAGATTGGATATTAATAAACAAATTTTCACAGGAAGGTTTGTCAGATCTTGAAGTATAGCTTCTGTGGAGGCATTTTAAAAACATACAGATGCGGTGCTAGGGACATGGTTTACTGGTCGAGTTGGAAATGCTAGGTTAATGGTTGAACTTGACAATCTTAAAGGTCTTTTGCAACCAAAACAATTCTATGATTCTATGAGGAATAATAAGGAGAAGGGAGACAAGGGGGGAAACTGCCTGCCAGACAGCTAAAAGAAGAAGCAAAGGGTATAGTTTTGTAAACTTCCTGTCCTTGGAAAGAAAGGTTTGAAAATAAAGTGAGAATGCCTGAAAACAGGCAGAATTAAGCGTACTTTTTTTCTTTTCAGAGTTGCCTGGGGTTGATTCTTTGGCTTTGCTCCAGAAGCCCTGCAGTAGAAAACACAAATCTAGGAAGCAAATAACTTATTCTTGAATGAAAAAGGGGGCTGAGACCAGACCCCCTCTATATCTTTGACATTTATGGAAGGGCAGCAAAGTAGTAGCCTGCTGCCTAAAGAGCTGTTCTTCAGATTCTGTTATTATTTGAATTGTCTCATTAAAGCAACTGATTTTTTTCTGTATATTTGAAAAAAGAAAACTTAAGTGCCCCAGCAGCCCAAAAGCCAAAAGCTAGGCTGGGTCTTCAGGGGTAGCTCTGGGTTAGAGAAGGTTTGTCTCTGATGTGCCTTGCTCTCCTTCTTCCCCTTCATTATGGGACAGAGAAAATTATCATGAACATCCATATCTAGGAGCTGCTCTGGCCTTTCCATGCAGGAAGAGAATGAGTTGAGGAGATCTCACCCTTAGGCAGCAGCTGGACCCCAAGCTGAGAAGTGCTTCCAAGGTGAGAAAAAGTCTTTTCCCAGCAGTGTGTACAGGAGCTAATATATAGCATAATATATAAGAATAAAGATGTTCTACCGTGTCTTGAGTTACAGTAATTTTTTCATCTGAAACTAAAAAAAATAAAATTTTCTGTAAAAAGTGATGCCCAAGAATCACCTCACTATTTTTACTGCTGGATAACTGCATCTCCTTTTTCCTTTTGTTTTGTTTTTTCTTCTTTGTGTATTTTTCTTCTGAGCTATGTTTTTTCTGTTTCTTTCTCTTATATATTCTTCTAGAGAACCATTTGCATTTATAAACTAGAACTTGCATTTGACTGTGAAAGCATAGCATAAGCCTGGCCCTCCTGGCAATAGTTGCTTTCATTGTTGCTGTGACCAAAGACAATTTTTGCACTTACTGTGAACCTCATGGTTGTTAAAGAAACTCTTTAGTTCTGCTTTTTAAAATGTCTTCTGCAACAAGTGGAAATAATCAATCAGCCTGCAAAATATCATTTTGCAGTATACAAAAGGAAGAACACATTTCAAAAATAAAAATGATCACCTGACTTGCAGAGAAACAGATGGGCATGAATTACACAACTTGCTAGAATGAAAAATAGACCCAAAGTGAATTAAATGCTGGTGGGATGAAAATTAAGCAATTTTTTTTCTGCTGAAGTGAGAAAACATTCCTACTTATAATGGAAAATTATTCATTCTTTACTGTAATGTAAGACAAAATCTATCACACTGGAAGGAGATATTACTAGGCTATAGAAATACATGGTCTCACCAGTAGAATGGATTTTCTCACTGACAGGAGGACTAGAAATATAATTTAAAATTCAGCAGTTCTGGACAAAAAAAAAGAAAAAAAGAAAAGGTTTTCAATGGTTAGATATTTAAAACTTTTGCTGAAGATGTAGAACAAACAAATGCATTTTTAAATGTTCTAATGCTGCTTTTATTATTTATTTTATTTATTTCATCACAATTTTATTTCAGTAGATACTGCTATTATCATTAATTACAACTGTGTTCAGTTCTTAATCACTGAATGTTCCTATAGAATCTATCACTTCATCTTTGGCTTTCAAAGGACAACTGCTATAATAAAACTAAAATTGCTATATATCAATTAATTCCCACAGTAATTCTTTAAGTATTATTTATATCAATGTAACCCAGTGAGAGCTCAGCTGAGACTGAGGGCCTTTGTGCTAGATATTATCTAACAGTAAGGTTAATATTCTTAACCACATTAATCTAGCTTAACCGAAAATGGTCACTTTACAAAGTATCAACTGTGCTGCAATGATCAGAGCAGTTTTGTAGAGAATGATCTAATTGTTCAATGTGCTCGGGGCAGCGGAGCTGTTCCAACTTCCCAGTGAATTGCAGGAAAACATCTTTATTCTTTATGGGCACTCAGCGTGGGGCTGACAGTGAAGCTGTGGGAAAAGCACTGGAGAGCTAACCATAGGACAGGACCATTTGCATGCTACAGCATGGTCATCTAAGCCTATAAAAAAATTGATAATTGTGGTTTTCTACCAGTTGGTGAGCATCCTTTATTTTTAGAAATCTATGGTACTGGGTTTGGGCTACTGTTACTTGACTTGGGGGTGACACAGGTTATTACTGACAACATAACAGAAGATCAAAAATTAGCAAAAGTCTTTGTCCAAAGAAATGACAGTCTAAATAAAGAAACAACAGACAGATGTACTAGGATAAATGAAATATCCTCTTTATTTATAGATGATGAACATGAAGATTAAGAATTAAAATCTCTTTCTTTGCAGGTCAGTGGGAATTTTGCCATGATAGCAGCTGGATTAGGCCTTTATCCACAAGCATGGTACTGAAATGATAGAGGCACTATATAGTAGCGATAGGAACTGAATGCAAATTTTCTGATTCTAGACCAGACAAGGGACCCTAGGAACACTTTTCTTGACTGTAGTTTGGTAGGCTTGTGGCCTCTGCACTCTGCTGTACAGCATCAATATAATTACATTTATACATCAATGTGGTCAGCTACAACCATTTCCATCCCAATGCTGCATATTTGGATCTTGGACCACAACAGAAAGTGCCTTAGGGAATGTGTGCATGCTTCAGGAGGACTGGTCTACCATTTTAATAATCACTCCAGCAAGCTCATCAGGGCACCAGCTGCAATGCATTTTTTACCATCTGGTTCTAATCAATCTTTGTGTGGCACCATGCCTACCATGCAAAAGTTCCCTGCTGTAAAATGCCATGTTACTGCAGAGTGGCCACTCATTATTTCAGTCTCTGCGTCCTCACAATGTCACACAGTGCCTGGGGGGGTCTCACAAATGTATGTGCTGCAATGAGGAGTGTGGTGTAAGAGAAATGTTTGTAATGGACTTTACTTCATTACAGCTGGCTGCAGTGGTTTTAATTGTGCTCCTCACATTTTAACAACATTTGAGCACTAGCAAGGACATTTCTTGTAAGAACGACCACAGCAAGAATGCAGTGTGGAGTGAGGGAGGGACAATGCTAGTAGAGTTATACAATTCACTTTTCCTGTGCAAACTTTGTTTTTTTAACAGAAGACCATGTTGATGATGCAAAAAGTTTAAGGACAAGAAGTTCCCTCATAAAGATGCACAGTATACAGTCTGTTTGCCCATGAATGCTGCAAGCTACGCATGACAGAGGTTAAAATTTGATCTTGGAGCCTGCTAATTAAGATTCTGATAAAATCATCGCTCACGCTGAAATATGCAAAAACTAATCTTACTCAAATGTCAAATACTGTGGACTTAGAAACTGAAAGATAAAATTTCACAGCTACAGATTAATGACGTACACATTAGACAGATGAAAGACTAAATGTAATGCATGCCTTGTGAGAAGGGGCATGCATAAATAGGAAAACCATGTAGTATGCAGAGAAAAATCCTTTTGCCTACTGGAATTGTACATCTAAGGAATCTCAGAATGGAGAATCTCACAAATGTTTGAAACTTTCACCACAGTGCTTTCAAACTTACATTTCCACAGAGGTTTTCTATGGCCCTCTATATACAACATTTCAAATATCTACAAAAACTATGATCTGAATTTTCCCAGTAAAAGTTTTTATGCCACAAGATGAGAGATCCCCTCCAAGATCACCATACTGAGAGTCCTGTTGTCAAGAACCCACTCTGGCCTTGGATGTCACAATGTAAAATGCCTGCTGAAACCACTGTGTTCACAACAGAATAAAACAGGTAAGTGAAATCACATGTAAAGCAATACTGGAGGCTTTGTTCATGCAAATGAATTTCAGATGCAATAAATTCGCATGGATTTCCCTCTCTTCCCAGATAAAATTATTTTAATAAGATAAATTAACTAGCACTGATTATACACAGGGCTTGCAGGTCCATGCACAAAGCTGTTTTTTGTATTCAGACAAGGGTTGGACATTTCTGTGCACTGGATTGTTGCTATATTCCCACCATTGCTCTTTTCTCTGGAGTTGTCTCCCCTCTGGTCTCACTTCTCTCTGTGCTCCTCTCAGATGTAAGATGCTTCTTCCAGGGTCTGCCCTCAACCTGCAGAGCACCCTGAAGTGATGGCCTTCACCATCTGCTGCCTCTCTTGCCCCATTGTGGTCACAGCTCTGAATGTGGCACACATTGCATATGCTTGTAGTTGACAGTTCACGTGGAGATGGGTATCCTGAACAACAACAAAAAAATCCTGTCTCCAAATCATGTTTGACTTAGCGTTTCAGGATCCTTTATCAAAACAGCTAGGCAGTGAGGATCAGGTTATATCCTGAGTAAATAAAACAATAAAAAATCAGTTCTTGATATTGCCCCTACAGAAAAGATAATTCCACAGTAATTACACCTGTGTCTGAGATTAGTAGCAGACCCTGAGTGCCATTGAGACATCTCTATGGGATACAGTTCCTACTTTATTCCCAGCAAAGTGGTCAGCTGCAAGGGGGCTATTACCCTTTGTCTTTTGGCCTACTTCTTCAGTAAGGACAGAACTTAGCTCAGAAAAAGAAGCCTCTTTTTTCAATATTTTAAAATATCTTCTGTAGGCACAAGTTACATTAATTATTAAGAAAAAACTGTGGAAATCTTTGATTTGTCGTTCAAAGGTAGTGTTGTCCTCAGATGTAAATCAAGGACTTCTGGAGCAAGTATCGAATGTCGAGAACAATCACCCTCATCCTGGAGTATTTAGGTCGTTTGTACTACATGATTCTGATGTGGCTATTATATTGGGCGGCAATTTATTCTCAAAAAATCACCCCTGATTTATACAAGACTTTTTGCAGAAGAAAGTGCCTAGAAATTTGCAGTTGTTTGAATGCATTTCTTAAGATTATGACAGTGGCTTGAAGATGTCAAACACTATGTAAATATTGCAACAAAAAATATGAATCCTCAAATAGATTTTGCACATGTAGAGGTAGGCAGTGACAGTTCATGGTGGGAGCAGTAAAATCATTCCCACTTTAAAATAGAGCCATCAGGAACATCTGAGCAGGGAATGTGTGCAGTCACTAAAGCACAGCCCGTCTGGTCTACCATTTGAAATACACTGTTCTGTAATCTTGTGAAACTGAAACTCCAGGGAAACCAAGTGCACAGCACCCACTTTGCAGGCTTCCTAAGTGTTTTCAAGTTATTCAGTAGGCCCACTTTTTTTCCTCTGGATTCTTGACTTAATGCAACCTTTGTCTGGGGCATCCAGCTGCCTCTGAAGTACTGTAGAAAGAGAACTCAGGCAGAGATCAGCTGAAGGAACTGAGGAAGATTGAAAGTGTTGTTACCACAGTACCTCGTAGACTCTTGTCTATTAACAAGGGCTTTAAATTCAAATTTCCAATTAACATGCTAGCAGAATCTGAATATGAAAGATTGCAGAATGCGGAATGCCAGTTCCATCCTTATTGCTTCTCAGTGTTAGATCTCATGTAGTCAGCCTAATTTAAATAAATCTGCTACAAGCAGTTCAGTACTTCATATAGGAAATGTAGTTAAATTTGCTGTTCACACCATGCATGCATGCACACACAAATATATTTCCCATATTTTCTATGTTCAGTTCATTGATATACTTTGCTTTTTCATTATATAATTAGGTCACAAAATATTCCAAACATGTCCAAATGTATATGCAAATGTAAGCGTAAAGAAAAGGTCCATGCCTACTACATTTCCAGTTCATAAAGTTTAATTTCAAAGCACCAACTAGGAAAATGACCCCTTAACACCCACTCTCAGACACAGGAGTTGTACAAATGCACAGTGGCTGAATTTCAAGGGTAAAAAGCTTTCCCTTCTCTCATAAACTGTTTTAGGTAAAGATCTGGTAATCTGCTAGTGTACATTTCCAGGCACTGCAGTGGGTTTCGGCCTGAAGGCAATAGGAAAAACCCACCAGCTTGCAGAACCAGGCAGCTGACATCTGCAGCCAAGGATACCCCCAGTGCTCACCATTCTCATTCTGGTTTCCCATTCCCTGTGCATATCAAGCTTTTAGGATGCTGAGCTGTGAAATCTTCAGAGCAGACTCCTGATTCTCAGTTCTCATGAAAGGGCACCAAAAAGCTGCAGGGGTGAAGCCCTTGAGAATGCGAATGGAGCTGATCTTGGTGGGCATCCTCAGGGAGCTGCTGGGGCCAGTGCTCTTTGGAGGCTGCAGCTCCTGTCTCCCAACAGCATCAGAGGGGTGGGGGCTCTGGTCAGTGTTCACCACCAGTAACATTTTCAAGGGAAAGAAACTCAAGATCACCGTCCTGCTTTCTCCTGTTCAGGGTGAAAAAAACAAAACAAAATAAAAGAACAACAACAAAACCCCCAAAAAACCCAGCAAATGTAAGAAACAAGAAAACAAAAATCATACTACTATGTACATTAATTGGGAATTTTGTCCAGAAATGGCACTAATTAAGTACATGCATTCTGACTCCTTATTTTCTTTTCTGAACACAGAGCAGACAACCCCAATTACATTCTTTGCTGGCAATTACGAGCGCATTTTTATGCTTCCACCATACCCTATTCTGTCTTATAAAACCTAGTGCAGAAATACTGAATTAATTAAAAAACACAAAGTAAGGTAAGATGTCATCCTTTCCTGCTTGTCCTCAGCAGTCAGCAGGTGTTGTGTCATATACTCAGAACCACAGCATGGAGGCAAACAAGCCCAAAACTGCTCCCCAGGCCTTGGGTGCCACAGCAATGTTTCTAAGGTGTTCTTGTGCAAATCAGAAGTTACACAAGGAAGACCCCTGACTTGCAGGTGTATGAGTCCAGAGCAAGCATAGGAGTTCCAGTCCTTTAAAGGAAATTCTAGTCAGTTTCTGTGGTGATAACATTTGCAAGTTTTTGTAGGGTTTGGGACCCCTTCCCTTCTGCCAATGCCCTGGCCATTTTGTTGTCTGTGACAGGAGCACCTGCATTGCCCCATGGACACCCAGCCCATGGCAGCTGCATCCCTGCCTGTACAGATTAATCAGTTGCCTTTTCTTGGCACTGATGTGTGGTGTAGGTTGTTCATATTCTATTCAGGTGCTTATAACTTGTCCATCACATTGCTTTCTGTGAGCTCATTACAGCAAAGCTTATTTTACAGCCTGTGTCACATGCTGGGGTTTTTGCACATGTTATGGAAATGTATATTTTGGTTTGCTTGGTATGTGTGTGAATGATCCCATGTGCAATAAAAGGTTCCCCTTCCGTGCTCTCCTTGTAGCCACATTAAAGAGCCACATGTGTCTGCAGCAGTCAGGCTGTGTGTTGTGGTTATTCTCTCTTCTGAGGTTGCTGTGGTCTGCGTTTCAGTGAATGTCTCAAGGTTTTACTCTGAGGGTTTGGGGTTTTGGTTTGGTTTTTTTTTTTTTGGTTACCCATTTTGCATATTAGGGATTTTTTAATTATTGAAACCTTTTGTCCATACAGTCTTTCTGTGGAATAAAATTATATTGCATTGACCCAAAATTCCCTTGTTGAGTGCAGGAAGATGGATTAGATGGTTTCTTGAGACCATGGTGTCACTTCATTTCTGCAGTTCTTGTTCTACTGCTGTTGGGGTGTGGGAGCCCTACAGGAGGTGTTGATCTGTGCTGCATGCTCCCCTGTGAATTATAGTTTGTATTTTGCCATCTGGCTCTCTGATAATTAGTCCATCTTATTATCCAGTAAACGGCACATGCCTTCCTTCTCTCACCACATATGCAAAACTATATATTTTAGAAAGGATTGTTTTCAACTTCAAAAATTATCCAGAAAGCAGTGTCTTTCTGCAGTCACATGTATGTCCTCAAATAAACCCCACCCATGTTTGGACCTAGATTATCCCCTGCATCATACTGTGGTACTATGCACTCCAAGCATTGGAGTACTGTTTACTTGATGTTTTGAATTTCCTACATAGATACAAACATAAGATGAGGTCTGGATGCTATAATAATGTACTATATAGCTGTCATATGTAGCTGTATTTTCCTACATGCAATGCATAAAAGAAATATGGAGTTTGACAGCATGGTAATTCTGCTATGTCCTCATCACTGCTCCGGGTGCATTTCTATGAGATCTGTACCTGATGGGACTCCATGGGTGGAGGCCCTTGGGAACAGCAGGCTGACCAGCAAGATGGTCTAAAAAGGACAAGAGAGGATGAAGTACCCCACCTCATCTCTGTGGTACTACTGCTAGAGCAATCTGAAGTCCATTATGACATGTGAAATCAAGACATCATGAATTCAATGAATTTAAATTTCTGGAACTTTTTCCTTCAGGAAGCACTGGGAAAATGTTGTCCAGAAGGAGAAAGGAAGCATTTTCTCACTCTGTGGCTTGCTTCTCTATTTTGAGATAGTCAGTGCTTAAGAGCTATAATTCATGAGTCACTAGATATGCATTAAATGTATGGGGAAAATCTCTTTTATTGACACATATTCAGAGAAAGATATTTTTGATTTATAAAATTGAAAAAAATGTTTATTTTTTGAGACTTGAAAGGTTTTTTTGTTTTTTATTTTTCAAGAATGCAACATGTTGAAAATTAAACCTGCATACTATGGCAAATAAATTTTTCCTGTCAAGAAAGAATTTTTACCACAAAATATATTAATTCATGCCAAAATTCTTGAAAAGGCAACTTAAGAGCCCACTTCCACTCAGTCATTGTGATTTTCGTAGTGTGAAAATCATCTGCTGGAAGTTGGTTTGAGACAACAATATCTGCCATCAAAGGGACATGAAAAAAAATGTACCACACAGTCAACATTTCTCACTGAATGAGACTTTTAGCTATAACCAGGCTAATTCAAATTGACAGTGTTAAATATGTATAAAGAAAATTACTCTTTTCCTGAACGATCTAGTTCTGTCTAGTGGAAATGAACATATATTAATTTTCTAGCAAATCTGACTGTACATCCTTTCCTTTGCAATACCTTTACTTTTCTACTGCCATTCTCAGCACCATCTTTTGAAACCAAACATATCCTTTACACAGGAAAGCTCCATTAAAAAAAAATTATTATCACAATCATATGGATCAGGGTAAACCTTTCTCTTTGTAACGTACATCTGTTCTTTATTGTCATTGACATCACTGACAACAAATGATGGTCAGAAAGGGAAATTACATTTCTGAAGACATTTCCTTCTACACAGTGATATATGAAGGCAACAGAACCCTTTGTCTTGAGGAAGCACTGCAGGATCAATCTTTAGCTCATTTCAGGTTGATGCCTATTACACGGGTCATACTCCAGTTCTTTGCTCAGCTCCAGCCTACTGCCTCCACTGTTAACTCCCCAAAACTGTGCAGATAGTGAGGGTTGGAGACAGGGCATGCTTTTTGTTATAGATATGTACAGCACATGCCAAGTGGGGGCCCTCATCTCCAGTTGGAATTGTAAGCGCTACAGCAATACAAACACTATTCTTTGAAACAAATATTAACTCCAATAAAAATAATGAATATTGGCTTCCCAAGCTAGAAGAAAGAAAAACAATTTTTTTTTCTGCCCTCAAATACACACACACACAGAAACATGTACAGACACAAACACATTAGTATGTATTTCTCATCATTAGTCTAGATGGTCTAGATGAGAATAATCCCTTCATCTTCCATAGATTCTATACTAGAGTATCCTATGTAGCCAGATAGGAAAGGATAACCTAAATAAGCCATAACTGCTAAATACACCAGAAAAAATTTTCTCAGGATGGTACAGAAATAAAGTAAAACTCTCACAACCCCACATAGATCACGTTTTGCTCTGATCCCCACTCCCACCAACACAATTTTCTCTCTTTCTGCTGATGTAAAGTGCCTCTCATGACCGACTTTGAATGTGATTCCTAGAATATGAGATGAGACTTCCTAGAAAGCCAGTCAAGTGCCCATGTACTCATGTATTTTCTTATGTCCTGGTCTTATGAGTAATAGCATGTCAATGTGATGTGATGAATCTTAATATGCAATATGGAGACAGAAGGGCACAGACCTCTTGTGGAAGGCTTTTACAGAGCATGATGCTCGCTGCTGTGAAACATTTGCTCCCAGCTCCTTCGCCTCCACCTCTGCTCTCTGACTCCATTTCCCAGATGATCACTTACCAGGAAGTTCTGGGCACAGGGTACTTATTTTGCTGACTTCAGGTTTTGAAATGTCTCTTTAGATCACTACTTAGTTCTGCAGGCATAAAAGCTTCTCTTCCAGAGTGAGAAGTTATAATTGCAAAAAACCTGCACTTTCCACTCCCCAACCTTGCCTTTGGTCCAAGTCTCCAAGCAGTTCTGAAAGGAAATTGGATCACTGCATGCTTGCGACATATATCATATTATATTAATCCTGTAATTCAGAGCATTCAATGTCTGCCTTTGGGACAAGAAGTACTATTTTTTCCCTTTCCTCTCCTGATGTGTAAATTGGGTCCTATTTTTTTGTTTTGTTTTGTTTTGACCTTTGTTCTGTTTCTGTAATGACCAGCTAACTGGAAATAGGTTCCTTCTCTAGGCAAGGTGCCACTCAGTGTAAGCTTATAGTTACACTGGTACCCAGATGTAAGATCAGGAAGGATTTTTTTTCCTCTAATCCAACAAGAATGCTTTGGGGTTTTTTGCTTGCTTTATTTCATTCTTTAGCATTGAGGGACATAGGCTTTGTCCCATATCTGCCACGAATATGCAAAAAAAACCCAAAAAAACAAAACTGAAAAACTCTGTTATCCTGGAACCTACAATATTAGCAATATCATTGATTTATCCTGCTTCCCTTTTTTTGTTTTCCTTTTTTTTTTTCCTTTTTTTTTTTCTGTAGATATTTCTTGTCTCTAATAAAAACTTGGGTAGTATTATAGCAGAAAGCAGGGGATATTTCAGGCCATCCAAGGCTCAACTGCCTGCTAATGCATGGGGAACTGGATGTGCTGACCTAGGTGGCCATTTCAGGCCAGTGTTCCTATAGAAGCTGAATCCTGCTGGCAGAACAATCACCATAAGTCACATTAGACTTTCTTACTGCAAAAATGTGCAGAAAAGCAGAATTCAGGCTCTCCATACTGAAATGCACAAAAGCCATAATTTTTTCTGGGCTGGAGAATATAACTCCAATAGCCAAGTTCATCACCTTTCTCCCAGCTTATTGCTTAGAGTAACTGATGGACATTTCTCTAAAGGAATGATCATGAGAAACACTGTCAGAAAAGACACCCAAGCAGTTAAGACATAAACTTTTAAAGGCACATTCAGCTTTCTCAAGACCTTCTATTTAATCCAGGAAAATCTTCTAAAGTGTGTTTCTTTAACTCTATGTATACTGTATTCTGACTGTATGTATAAGATGCATCTAGTAAATAGAACAGAATTTTATAATTTGCTAAGGAAAAAATAGCATTATGTGAAATGTGAGATCTTTGTCCTGTTCAGAATAAGCTTATCTGATTTATAATCCTCTTGTGCATACACTTACAGCTCTGTACTGTGGTTTTTTTCAGCTTAAAGATTTCCCCCTTGGAAGCTCATTACAACAGAAATGGCAGTGTAGCTGCTCAAAAGATATTTAATACCTGTGAATTTTTGCATGAGAACTCCCCAGTTTTTAATACATAAGAATCAATCTGGAAATAAGACTGTTCTGCTACATTTTTGCACCATAAACATGCCTGTTTTTTTCATTCAGATTCTTATTCTGAATTTCTGTCAAGTCTGGGAGTATTTCTACTAAATTCATCTAAACAGCAAAATAACATTTATTTCAGATAAACAGAGATTTCTGCTAATATCAGTCCCATGCAGTCTCATGGCTGGGGCAACACTCACTGTATCACTAATGCCCATACAGCTCTTGGCAATTGAGCCAAAGGTGCTGTAGTCTAAAAAGTCTTTTTAAGAATAATTAAGATCAGTCACTTCAAAATACACGTTTCCTGTTATTTCACTGCAATTGCAAATGATGTCAAATATAAAATAGCACACGAGGTAGTCAGATATCTTTAGTAAAGCTAGAAGTACACGGTACTTTTGAACTTCATCAATGTACGAATTTTGTAACATCCAGATTTCAACTGGTTTTATTCTCATTTTTTATGAATTCTGTGAAACTATGAGTCTGTTTTGGACTTCATAAACAAAGGTGCAGATCTCTTATTGTGAAGAAAACAGAAACTTATGTATACTAGCAATAGCAATACCTTAGTAGTTCCATATCACCTCAGCCGTGATATGGAAATAAACCCCAGCCTTGATTGGTCACTTAATGCCACAGTGCAGAAAGGCATCTTAGAACAGGAATCTGAACTTTTGACACTAGTGCCCAAAATGACATCAACAGAAATGGTTGATGGTAACAGCAATGAGCCAGATGCTTTTGGAAAAATAGTTTAGATTAGAAAGCCCCAAAGATTTTCTTTGGAGCCTCTCATTCTGAAGAAAGAAGCTGCAGGTTGGCCTGGCAGGGAACAGGAACCTCCACCCCAGGTCTCATGAGGCCAGTCCAGTATGAGACCTGCATTCTTTCCCCTTTTAGGTTCTCTGGCATTCCCACCTGCAGATTTGCTACAGGCAGAAGTCTGTCTTTCAGAACATGGTTTGCCCCAGTCCATCATCTTTCAGCAAGCTGTCCCTACCTGCAATGCTTCCCCTTTTTTGGCTGATGAGTTTTCTGAAATGGATGGCAAGCCTGGCACTGCCCCTTCTGCAGTGTGTAACAGAGTACTTGGTGCATGATGCTGTGCTAATACAGGGCTATAAATGTGCGTTTGCCCAGTAAATTCATGCCTGGCTGAGGCTAGATATTATCTGTAATATTTTAGGATGCCTGTAAATGTGACATTAGAAAGGGGGTGGTTAGTAGGTCAAGAGGTTCTCCTCCTCCTCTACTCTGCCCTGGTGAGGTCACGTCTGGAATATTGTGTCCAGTTCTGGGCTTCTCAGTTCCAGAAGGACAGGGAACTGCTGGAAAGAGTCCAGACCAGAGTGACCAAGATGATGAAGGGAGTAGAACATCTCCCTTATGAGGAAAGGCTGAGGGAGCTGGGTCTGTTCAGCTTGGAGGACAATGAGGGGTGGCCTCATCAGTCTTTAGAGATATGTAAGGGGTGAGTGCCATGAGGACAGATTTAATCTTTTCTCAGGAGTAACTAATAACAGAACAAGGGGCAATGGTTGTAAACTCGAGCACAGGAAGTTCCGTATAAATATAAGGAAGAATTATTTTCACCATGACGATGAAAGAGCACAGCACAGGATGCCCAGGGAGGGTGTGGAATCTCCTTCCCTGGAGACATTCAAAGCTCACCTGGACTTGTTCCTATGTGACCTGATATAGGTGACCCTGCTCTGACAAGGGGAGTCTTGACTAGATGATCTTTCAAGGTCCCTTCCAACCCTTAACTTTCTATAATTCTATGATCCTACGACTCGCATCTGGCCTCATAATGGCTGCTAGGAATAGTACTTATGTAAATATGTCATTAGTCTTAAAAGTGTTTATCAGAAGTGATTAATAGGAATAATTGCCTGTTAGATAAACAAGAAGTTACAGTGACTTATGAACAGATTTGTAATTAATCACAGTTCCTGCACATTCAGATACAAAGCAAGAAATTAGACTAATCTGGTGGTAATAATAAACCTTACATGTTTGTGAAGCTCTTATTTAATCTAAAGAAAAATAAATAAATGCTATAGGTGCATCCTACTTCCCTACATCAGGTCACACAGCTCCAGAAGCAGCAGAGTGACACAGAGCACTGAAATGTTGTTTTCTGCACATCCAGGCTCAGGATGACCTGCTCTGTTCCAAGGCCAGGTTCCTTCAGAAACTTGAAACCCATGACCCCAGGTAGCCCACCACCTGACGACCACCACTACCACTGCTGAATCCTTTCATGGTCCTCTCCCAAAGCATCAAACTGCTCCCTCCTTGGAGACCACCTTAGTAATCTTCCTAACAGAAAGCCTTCAGATTGCCAATGGCAGGTGACCATCTCTGGTCTTCCCCTGTAGGAATTGTCCAGTTTATAGCTGAATTACATTTAGTACCAGAGGACATTCGGCTTTCATATATATAAAATATTTGCTTTCTTTGTCTTAAAAATAATTTATTACTTATAACTCTGACAAGGGTCAATATAATATCCCACTTTTCCTTATGTCTTTGCCTTTGTTTAAACTTAAAAAACAATGAAGTTGGATCCTGAAGTTACAACACTTTAATCCCATAAAATTCTGAAATCTAGCTTAAAGGTAACTAAAAATACCACCTTAAATTCTTTATTTCTCTCTGCACTTTCTAAGCTGTCATTTCATAATTGCCTAGGGGAAAAGCCCTTAAGAAAAAGAGACTGGCAAATGACCAGGGTTTCCTCTTCTGATTAAAGTAAAGTTTAAAAAAGAAAAGTAAAGTAAAGTTTGAAAAAAGTGTTCATTCTACTTTAAGAGCACGAGCTACACAGACATTGAGGTGTTCATTCATCAGAAACATCTATTTGTCTTAATTGCTGCCCAGCCACTTTAAAGGACATCTATTATAATCCCTGTAATGCAAGACTTGGATTTTCCTGACACTCTGTATTTATGATAAGCACATTATTTATCACATAAAGCAGAGAAAACAAAGAGTCAGATTCTGATTTCCCTTGTAGTGACATAAATCAACAAAGGCTAATGAAATTATTGTAGATTTATGCTCTGGTGAGTGCAGGATTTGGCCCAGCAGCTCTATAAATTCTCTAGTTTTCAGCATAGCAGGACAATTATACACACCATGGAAGCCCTGAACCATTGGGTTTCTCGGAGAACATGAGAGCTTTTTAGAGAGTTCTTTCTGGCTCTAATTAAATATGGTTTGCTATTTTTTTCCTGCTCCTCCCATTGACTACAATGATCCCTTTCTCACAGATTTTAATTACTTCAGGAGCTGTACAGCACTCAACTGGGTGTTACTTCATTAAATTGTAGAGGCTATATAAGAGAGATTGCAGCTCATATGAAGAGAAAAAAGGAAAGCCACAAGATCCTCTTCAGCAGAACTGGAGGAAGACTTGTGGCAGCCAGAGACTGCTGGCAAATAAAAGTCTTGGGAAGTAAAGGTGAAACACAAGATGAGATTGCAATTCTTGTTTGTAAACCATCAGGGGAGTATAGTAATAACAAATGCTTATAATAAGCACTTCTTTTTTGGAAAAACATAGCTCTGTAGATCACAATTAACCTACATTACAAACAAATTCTGTGCAAACAAATAACCAAGATTGCAAAACTGGCAGGATTAAAAGGAAAAAAAAACACTTAACTACAAATGTTATTTCACAGGCGTGTCAAGACATGCCTGACATCAGAGGTCCTTTGGAAAAGCAGAGACTTTTTTCTAAGTAGTTTACTAGTTTTAAAAAGTTTTTTGTCAGGTTGAGAAAGTGCTAAGGTTTGAAGGGAACTGAGCAGTAATCCAGAAATATTTGCTTTCTCTGCAAATTACAGTTAGAACTGTAGGAGAGCTCCTGATGTGTGTTGATCTTTCATGGTCACAGTAAAGCAGGAGAGACTGAAAGGATTGACAAGTTCTGGAAAGTCAATAGAGTGTCATGGCCTGTTAGGCAATGTTCAGTCAACCCAACTCTTTGATTAGCTCAGCCTGTGAGTATTTTTTTCCAGGATAAATTAATTGATAGCTCTGAACATCTTTGCCCTTACTTTACCTTTGGGATAACTCTACCCTTCCATTTTTTATCTTCTAAAAAAATTCTTCATCTTTTTTCAGAAAGGGCCCTTCTTTTTTTAGAATAGTACCCATTGAGTGTATGGCACAGACTTTCTCATGAAACTAAATGATATTTTACAAGAGATGTGTTTGAGTGACAAAGCTAACACACCAATCACATTGTTTATTAAGGAAAACCCTTTGTTTCAAATTGATGTGACCATTGTGATATTTCTAATTTATGCTATAAACCCTTAGCTTTCTAACATGAGCATTTCACATTGTATGAAGCAAAGAACCAATGTGTTGATCTTGGTTATCCCTGTGAAACATCATGGACCTCAGAAGTCTGATATAAAAACAGGAGCCATGATTAGCCCAAAGTCTTTGACATGTTGTGTACAACAGTTTATGAAAGTTGTACTTTTCCTTTACATAGCTGCTTTCATGAGCCTTTCATAGCATCCATGCAACAGTTGAGATTTTTAGCCTTATTTTGTGGAGAGAGGGTGTGGCAAACCCAAGTTAAAACATAATTCATAACTCATAAGAACCTACCTTATCAAGGAGAAGAGTAGCATAAAGCAGAGCTCAGAGTTTTAATCTTTTGTCACTGCAACACTGTTTAAAATATCACCAATAGAATCTTAATGTTGAAAGCTTAGTTCAGTGAACTCCAGCAGTTCTACCTGTCCCAGCCAGGGATGCCCCTTCCTTTCAGGTCAGCCAAGCTGTTGGGACATCTGGAAGTCAGCAGCCTGAGTATGAGACTCCCTTGCTTCCTCCTTGCTGTTTGTTCTTCCAACACTCCCCATCAGTCCATGGCAACTCATAATCCACCTATCTTTGGCTTTATCCCCTCATTTTGTTTTGCAACAGAGCAGTGTTGGTAGCAAGTCCCTGCTGATTCTGTTTGTTTTGTTAATGGAATGTGCATTAGAGAGTTTGAAAGAAGGCCTCTGTTCCAGCATATTGAGTTCAGCCACAGCATATGAATGTTTTTCACAGTGCTATGTGCTGGTAGACTAGAAATATTGAATATGAGATTGCACTGGAAAGTATTAGGAAACATATTGATTAGAGGGCAGAGCAACTGTGCCTTTGAAGTTAAACATACAGCCTTATCTGTTTGGAAACATCAGGCAGCAACCAATATACATTTACCCAGTTCTCAATTACTTGTGAGGAGATAACACAGTTGCTAATGAATGCCTTGTGTCTTTCCTCAGAAAGCTTCTTTCTCTCCTCCAGAAGTACACATCTTCCTCTTTATGACAGATATGAAGGGTATATGCTGCCTACACAACCCACTGCTTAGAGCTTCATGTCTTGTCTTCAGAAACCTATATAAGCATTTTCCAAAAGTAAATACACTATATATAGTGCTATAGCTTAATCTGTACTTCTTCTAGATGTCTTTGCTGCATACAGGTTTTGTCTTCTGCAGCTCCTTTACCCCGGACAACTGATGTGTAACCATTGCTCACTGGTCCCACACGCTGGTGTCTCAGGGAACAGAAGTCTCTGGGGGAGCACATGCACAGAATCAGCATAAAGAGAAAGGCCCAAGGAACCCCTATGCACAGACTACCCATAATGCAGAAGATTTTGGCCCTTGGTTTCATGGTGGTACACTTTTATCCGCTTGTACTTGTCTAAATGCTATAGATTGAGCAACACTAAAGAGGAGTGTTTGAAAGCACTCCAAAAAGGTGATGGAAAATGATGAACTATGCTTTTTATCACTTAACTGTTTTGAAAACATCCATAGCTTCTTGTTTCTCATTTTGGAAATGTAACATTGCTTTATGTTTGTTACCATGGCTCCTTCTCTTCTTCATTTTACTTTTGCTAGGATTTAAAATTTCATAGCTTAGTTTATAATGTGTTTCTGCTGCTCAATGTAAATCTTGTTCTGTCCCTCCCAAGACACCTTCAGATCAGATTTTATGCAAAACTGTTATTATCTTATGATTTATTTTGCGGATATGATGAGCTCATAAAACTTAGAAATATTGTGAAAACAGAATAGAAACATTTTCCTCTGCTGGAATGTTTGCTTTGTTAAGATGTGTTGAACTGACTGCAGCTGATCAGGGTATCACCTCTCCCCTCACACTCACAGATGCTCAGCTCTGATCTGTTGATGTAATGTCACAGACAGTTGCACCCTATCCTGGTTCTGTCAGTGTGACTCAGGTTAGGACAAACACTATATTTAAGCACTTTTTTTTTTTTTTTTTTTTTTTTTTAACTTTCAGGATCCAGATAGCCTGCATCACAGGCAAGGGACCAACTACTTGCATAATCATATCATTAACAGTCTAATCCAGCTACAGAAGGAATCATTCAAGCAACGGGGCAACATAAGTTGCTCTAACTCCTGCAATAGGAAATCTGTTGGAGGCAAGGAGAAGATAAAAAAAGCTGAGAAAACTGAAGTGCTCAGCTCTGATCTGGAATAGGTTAGAAATAATTTTGCTCCACAGGAAAGCAGTATCTGATCTAATAACACTAAGCTCCCTTTTTGCAGTTGGCTTTTCCCCTCCTGATTATTGGTATGAATAAATAATTAAATTGCATCATATAAAATGATGTAAAGAAATCTGAAGAGGAGCTATACCACCCCCTCCCCCTTCCATATATTGTAATAGAATTCAGGGACAGCTTTGAATATGGAACAATTACTCCTGTTTCTTAAGAGATAAGAGCTTGAAATACTGTTATCTGCATCAGCACATTTATTCAAATCAAGAAAATGTTGTGTCATTGGTTTCTATATAGGACTCTGAGGGTATTTTGTGACTACATCAATGTGTTTTCCACCTGGAGAAAGCAGTCTCAAACAACAAAAAATCAAAAAAATAGAAAGCATGTTTTGAAGACCATACAATCCCGAAACTTACTGCACTGCTAATGAAATGTTTAGTTTCTGCTCTGTGTTTTTGATAAATCTGTCTTTATTTAATCTCTCTCTAAATAATTCCTGATCATATTAAGGAATTATAAATAGTGCAACTGGCTGGTCTCTAATTAGAAGAGGAAAACACTCAGTGATGCATGAACTACAGGTTAATGTAGACCAGTCTGTAAATCATTCTGCCCAGGGCTCAGCAGATCATTTTATACTCCTTAGGCAGTGGCTTTAGAAAGCCTGCGTGAAGTAATGAAACCAAGCCAGAGTATCATTACATATGTTTTTTTAATTAATAAGAACAAAATGAAACATTTCACTGAGCAAATCAATGATGTGCCCAAGATTGAGATTTTTATGATATTGAACATTTAGCATATAAAATAAACAGCAAAGATGTCTCTGACTTTAATATCTCCCATTTTATCAAGTCAAGATAATGTAAGTTACATAATAATTCCTGGGGAATAGCTACTTCATTATCTCACCAATTAACTGAATCTAATCAAGGAAAAAATATTTGTGTGTTAAAAGAAACCAGAACAGTCTGCACATTAATGTTACATCTTAAATGTGAGAAATGCCTCATTTCACTTCTGCTCTCTGAAGGCCTAAAACCAGAAGCCTAAGGTGTCATCATAATTTGGGGTGGAAATGAATGAAAAATATTTGTGTTTCATTACTGGGATCCTGCTCCCAGTAATGCTTGAGATGAATTCACGTAGGAGTGGATTTTGTGCAGCTGTTGAACCCTTTAGTGGGCTGTAGGCTTTGTTTCTTCTGTCAGTATTATGATTTTGTTTTGGTTTTGTTTAGTTCCAGGCTATTTGACAGGTATCATGCCCTCCACATGTTTTGGGTTTTTTTGCTAGGAATCCTCCCCTTTACAAATCAAGGAATCACTTCAGTGCCTTAGTTTCCATTTCCGTGATAATTTTCTTCATTTTGCGATTCACAGCCAGGGACAGGCATTGCTACAGAGGACTCAGTTCCTGTGCCTGGTTTACAGAGGTGTGGCTGGCTAGGGGGCATCCATGAAAGCAGCTGGGGCAAATTCCTGATGACCTTTGAGAACACTTGTTGGCCCTCACAATACCTTCACAATACCTTAGCTGGTTCCCCCTTCTCCCAGAGATGTGTTGGTGCCTTGTTTGCTACAACTGCTGAGGTATTCATCATTCATTTATCATAAGGTTATTTTTTTTGCTAGTTGTCTTGATTTTAATGATGACTGGTAGTGGTGAGTTCCACTACTGTTTGTGGTGTCACTGACACAGTTTTGAACCCTTTTTCTTCCTTTTTATATCTCTGCTGAGGCAAGCTGAGCAGAACTGAACCCAGCACTCCAAGAAACATCGATTTACACAGTATTAGATTACTTGCAATTGTATTTTCTACTCCATTTCTTCCATATTCTAACTTCACTTTTTGGCTTTCATAACAGAGAGCTGTGACTCCACTGGCCTGTCCTCCATGGTCCCAAATGTTTTTTTCAGTGCTAATTAATTTAATATTTAGCCACACTATCTGAGTAGCTAAGTGCTGTTTTTCCAATGTATGTTGCGTTTCATGTGTTAGCTCTTTAAAAGTATTATAGTTCCAAACAGTTGGATTTTTTTCTTAATAATTGATTTTAAAACAGAAGTTTTACAATCTCATTGTGCTGTCTGTAAAAGGAACTATGTTAAGTGTTTCATCTGATACCTCTTCTCTGATTTCTGATTCAGAGTAACACTTTTTCTTTTGCTTCAGACCATAGAGTAATGGCCATATGGCTTATTTAACAGGAATTTCATTAGGCAATATGCAAATCCCCATGCTGATTATAAGCAACTGGATTTTTACCCATTATTTCAGTCTGCACATGGGGAATTCTATTATATTAGAAAGGTACGGGGTTTTGTATGCACCAACTTTTCCTCTATAAGGCATTTATAATGCCAGTACTGAAACATATTACAGACATTCAATATTTCACAGCTTGAAATATTTTATTCAGTTCACCTGGCACTGAAGTGAAGCTTATCCCCAGATAATTATGCTTTCTTTCAAATGTTTCCAACACCCCAGCCCTCCATATCACTGAAGTACCACAGTAGCTGATTCTACTGTAAGTTCAACATTCATTTTAAATTCCTGGCACTACTCCCAGTGGAGCTATGTTAATTTGTAGCAACTAAAAATATAGCCCAACAGTGCTGTTTTGCTGCATATCCCTTCCTCCCCAAACAAAACAAAGCATTTCTATGCTTAGAGAACTCACTTGCCATATATATAATGCTATTTAATAACACACTGACAGAAAATAGTGTATCGAGAATACTGTGATGGGTGCCTTTGATCTGTTTCAGTAATAGCTTATAGTGCACTGAAATACCTGATTGATTTTATATAAAAATATTAACAGCATTTCCCAAATTAATAGTGTTCTGTTACTGATGGCTTTTCCCTTGCTGCTTCAGAGGCAATAGTGGAAAGCATCAGGTCTCACATCTCAGTATATCCTAATTTATCAGTTTTCAAATTCAAAATACTGTTAATAAACTGGAAAGTTTCACATACTGGAAATCACCTTGTCAGGAATGGTTCATCCTAGTGGTAGGAGCAAAGCAGCATCCTAGTGCATTACAAAAAAAGGAAACTTACATCAGGAAGTGAAAAAATAACTTGGTTGCCTCTCTCAGCTCTGAGAAGACTCAGTGTGTTGGACAGATGTCACCTGTGCATGGAGCTTGCCTAGTCAGAGGACACATCTATAAGCACCTTTGAATCCACAGACTCAGGAGGAGAAATAAGAAAAAAATTATGAGAACTCAAAAGATAATTAAGACAAAAAAAATTAACAATTAAAACAAATATATATCCTTCAGTTTTTAAAAATAATTAAGACAAAGAACTTTAAAGAAATATAGACATTTCTGGTTTTAAAACTAAACAACAAGAAGAACAAACCTAATTATTCTGGAGAGTAACCTATTCCGGGTGTTGTCAATTCCTGCTCATTTGTTAAACCTTTGTACATTCTTCCCATTGATGGTTTTGTGATCTGAGCAAATCCCTGAGTTCCCTCCTGACCCAGGATGCTTTTGAACTGGGACTGAGTAAATGTCACGTCAATATCACACAACATCTTTCATGGACAAGATGAAGCAGTATTTAGCATAAACATGTTGAAATCTGAAGATGAATCTCTATTAACTATCAGAAGGTGCACTGCCAAGAAAAAATAGCATTAATATAAAAAAATCTACTCTGTGTGCATTGCTGACACTTGATTCAAAATCATCCTGAAGTTCACTCTACCCAGTCTTGGTGCTGAGCACTGGAAATTCCCAAAGCTGACTAAAAAGCAGAAGGTCTGAATGCCTTTACATAATAGTTCTGCAGTTGGAAACAGCATCAGAGAACAAAATGAATCATTCATCCTACATGGAGAGAGAAGCAGAGGTAAAATCAGGTTTTCAGGCTAAGAACTTCAGGCATCTGTGTCATCAGAGGTGGATGAGGAAAATGCCTCACAGGCTTCTGTGCTAGTGGTGAATCTTCTATATTAAAGGGAAGGAGAAACTTATTCCTGTATTTCTGGGTGCAAAATCACTGCCTCAAGAACCACAGCATGTCTAAATCCTGCCCTTTGGTCAATCTGTATAGCAGAAAGCATTAGAAAGAGAGGTAGCTTTTAGCATGTGAAGGATAGGCTAACAGAGATGTTACTAAAGCAGACTGCAGAGGGACTCCAGCAAGCATTCAAATTAGGTTAGATCCTTGCTCACATGTTCTTTTTCACCACACATCATGCACCTATTTCCTTTGGTTGTTTGGTAAGTCAGGGCACTTTCTCACAGCAGTACACAGTACTTGCTCACTTCATGAGGGATTTTGCCTGACAAGACCTGCAACATGGAGAACTGATGTGCTAGAGAAAAAATATTTATTCTAAATCTCATAGATCATTGCAGGACAGCACAGAGGTACTTGTAAAACATGCACCTTGACTTAACAGGGGTCTGAAGTTCAACAGTTCAATGTATAATAAATTGCACATCTCCTTGTACCTCCTGGGCCTCTCCACATTGTCACAGGGTAGCTATGCTTATTGGGCACTCTCTCTCAGCTCTGCTCATCCTCACAAAAAGTTGCTGCTGCTGTTTGTATTGTGACTATCCTTACCCACTCACAGAACAGTACTCCATCTCTTTTTGCAAAAGAAACTAAATTCTCTGTCCTTCATGAGCCTGAGTTTTCATCTGTTCTTACAGTTTCATGCTCTTCCTTCTGCTCCTGTACATGATGGCTTATGAAAGTGCCTTGCCTGATTCTTAAGCTTCTTTATGGTATTATATACAAGATAAACCCAGTTGCCTTTTGATCACATTGTTTGGTCACTTACAGTCTCTTTCATGTTCTGGAGAATTTTAAACACTACTGCTTTTAATGAATCTTTTTTATTATTATTATTATTTTTCCTTCTGCATCTCATCTTCACCAGCATTCTTTCTTTTGCTGCAAACTAATTCTCCTTAAGTCCATCCTTAAGCTCACAGGTTTCACCTTAACTCTTCTGCAGCCCCCACAGTACATAAGATCCTAAGAAACTTTTAAAAATCCTTGTAAATACAGTGCAAAAATGTTGAGTTCAGTCTCTGACAGTATTTGGAGATTACTTGAGTCATATAAAGTTAGTTGGGATTTGGTGCCATTCCGTGGATGTACATTCCCATACTTTCCTTCAGATGCAGTGTCCATATTGCTGAAACTTGCAGTCAAGAAAGGATTTCAACATGTAAGCCTTCTGCAGTGTATATCCTTACCTGAAAATATCTAAGCTACTTATTAAGGTTGGTTCAAAGATTCAACCCATCTGCCACTATGCAGATAAGTCGAGAGAAAGCTAAACTGTTTCAAAAGCTTCTACAAATGCTCAGGAGCAAAGACTCCTGAATGTGCAGTGAGAGCTGATGGAGAGGTGAAAAGCTGACTTCCATTCTGGACTGCATATTAAGATATTACTGAAATAGTTTCATCTCACACTTAATCCTATATCCAGCACCCACAGTGTCTCCTGAAACCTCCTAGAGGAGTTGCAATGTTATTTGAAGTTATTATCAATGAACCATAGAACATATGGTTCATATCCATAGAATAAAGATCCTGCTGAGATGACTGAGGCAGTAAATAATGAGATTAGGGACAATTTATTGATCACAGTCCAGAAAAATGTACTGTAATACAAGCCAGTGCCTTGTCTTGTATTTGGGTACAAAGAACACCAGCTGTGCTCACAGGGCAAGACACTCATTGAAAAAAACACTAGAAAACCCCAAGTGTCTCTTCACTGACCTGTTCCAATGTTATGACCATGTCATTTAATAAGATGCCTGCATATACACCAAGAATAGTATTAGAATAAATTGGAAAGGCACTTTGCCTCTGAATACAGCATTTCTGGGCCCATTACTAGAACCCTGTTTCTGAATCTTGACAGTCCCATTTGAGTAAGAATGTGGAAACTGCATAACATACAAAGGGGCCCACAGATAATTCCGTCCACAAAAGAAACAATTTATTGTGTGGAAACTGAGGAGTCCTACTGGATTTTTTTAAAATCTGATCCATCAAAAAAGCTTTTGTGTCAGATGGTGGGTTTTCCAGTCTTGCACACAAAGGCATTGGAACATCCAGTAGCTGGAATTGAAGATAGAGAAGGAGAAAACCAACTTTGAACTCTAAAACAAGGCATAATTCCCTATCTGTGAAGGCAATTAAACACTGAATCAGCTTATCAGGAGACTGTAAGTTTTTCACAACCTTAGGTCTTCAAGACATGATTATGTGTCTTCCCATAACGTGTGCTTTAATCCAGCTTTTGAGCAAGTCTGAAGACAGAGAAGGTCAGACCAACTAATTATAAAGGACCCTACTGGCCATCACCTCCATGAAAGAAATCTGTGAAAAGCAGAGCTGAGATTTAATTAATCACATTTTTAAGCTAAAAGCTTTTCATTCATGTTGAGTTTTGCTTCTTTCTTTTGTTCATGAGGGCGATTACCAATTCCACAGAGAAGAGTTTACAGTAAATATGAATAAGGGCTCAGCAATAATAGTTTAAAGCTGAAATATCATTTTACCATAAATACTTAGTACGGAGCCTGTGGTAGAATTATGTCATTTGGAACAAGTAATGCCTGTAATCCACTTACTCCTTTCATTATTTTGTTCCTTTCAGTATTAATTCAAATTTTAATAGTATTGGAAAAACACAGCTGCTTCTTGTTGGAAAGATGGTTATTTTCTCTATATTTACAGGAATAATTGATTCAGTGAGATGTAATCTATAAATCTCTTGTTTGGGTTTTTTTTTATGAAATTATATAGTGAACCATGTTTGTCCAAGCTGTTTCTAGGGAAGATGTGTCATTAACCCTTTTCCTCATCCTGTGGATGGTTTCATTCCAAATGTGATTAAAGGGCTACTGTCAAGATTGAGACACGAGTATTAATCTTCATACAAATTGCTCAGTTCCCACATTGTGTTTGGTGTGATCTGAAGCAGAACTTTTACTGGTAAATGTTCATGCAGTGACTATCAAGGGACATTTGTGAACAAAATTGAAGCCCAAAACAAGAGAGGAAACATGTATATATTTATACGTCATTTTTTCAAAGAAGTTTTTCAGGACTTTGTTGTTCAGTATAAAACTATCCGTAGTTCAGTCCAAAATTATCTGATAACACATGGAAGTAATATCAGCAGGATTTTGGATAGTTAGTTACAAGTTAGTGGCAAACCCTGAATTGGTTGCATAATTCACACCAAATTTACGTCTGCAAAATTCTCACACCCTCTGCAGAACGTATCATGGTGGGAGATGGCTCATACATTACAGGGCAGGAGAGAAGCACAATATTTAAGGGGATTTTTAGAAATGCTACTGGAGCTACTTTTCATATCCTTCTCCTTATTAATTAAGATGATTTATCTGTAACAGAACTGCATAAATTATCTGAAAACAACCTAACTTGCGCCTCCTCAGTGCATTATATTGAGATCTAGGGAGACAAATAGCTGGAACTAACTGGGTTCCATTGGTAGGCTGCAGATTTCTTGTATAAATTAGTTTCTGGACCTGTACTGTTGTGAGATATTACACTTTGTCCATAGTAAAACTGTTACGATTTTATCTACAGAAAATCTACTTGTGAGATTATGATGTTTACTGAGTATCTTTTTTATATGCTTTTGTAGGGAAAAGCATTAGCTCTGGAAAGAGTTGTTGTTAGCTAATATCAGAAAAAAACCTAAAATTTGCATGGCTTCTTCAAATTATTCCCATAGAAAGACCCATCAACATACACTCTAAAAAGAACAAACTCAAAGAATACAAATCTGTTTTGTTGCATCTATTGGGGTTTTACAGCTTAGTTCCACTACACAGATTGCTAAAGCATAATTGAGTGAAAATATTGACAATTTCAGCAAGAAGATAGAGGGATAAATGGTTAGAACATGGCTTGGGATGTAGGACAAAGCTTCAAATATGGGTCTACATGCAGTGAATGAAAGCTCTTAAACACAGCCAGTCTTGAAGAAAATAAAAAGCCCTGGCTGGGCACCTACCATCTTCTAAAGCCAGTACTTTAGTGACCATACTGCTAAAATCTTTCTCTCTGTTTAAAATTGTATTGATAAACAGTTGAGAAACATTTGCATTTGATTGTCATTTATGCACCAATGTTCCAGGCAGTTCTTAAAAATTTTGTTCATAGACTCTATCAAAAGCAATAAAGAAATTCCTCTACACAGCATCTATGCCTCTACAACTCTCATCCACACTTAGATACATTCCCTTTTCCAAGACCTGATCTAACATCAGTGATACTTACCCAGGAGCATGAGGGTTTTGCAGTGCCCATCCTCTTTGAGGACAGAACAGTCAGTTCTGCATTTGTTGCAAAATGCAGGAAGCTAAATTAATTTATGATTGTCAGAGAAAAAAGGAGGGGCTTGGAGAAGGAGAAAAGACATTTCTGTATTTTTTTTTAATTATACTGCAGCAACACTTTAAAGTATCTCATATATATTAGATATCCAAATAATGATTGAAAACTATTTATAACCCACCTTCCCCATCACAATGGAACACTATATGAAAACACAGGGATCAATATTAATTAGTACAACCCAACTGCACACAAAACCATACTACACACAATAGTGTTGCAAAAAAATCAGGCAAAAAGTCTCCAGAGGAGCTCTGAAGGCAAAATGAGAAGTCCATGAAATCTAAGCAACTTTTGCTAGTCTAATTCAATAGGTGACTTTGTTACTTAGCAGAAGTCTTGGAGGAATGCTCCAGAACGTGGGCTCTTCTTGTGAGGGCACCTTCCCCCCCTCCTATGCCTCCCATGTGTCTCCCTGTGCTCTGGGCAATCTCAGCAGCACTGCTGGGGATTTGGTAAACTGGTACAAGCAAGAGCAGCCCTGAGGCTACTGTGTGGAAACTGGAAAGTAGATCATTACACAGCTGGTCTAGAACCAAGCAGCACTGACATGGCTTATAGCCACCACTGCAGATTGTTCCTGAATTATACTTTTGTCCTTCAGGTAGCAGAAGAGGATTTGGGCCATTAGCTCCTATTCTGAGACAATCAAGCTAGTTAATAGATAAACTTCCCAGTCTTAAACATCAGAATTCTTAAAAACATTTCTTACTAACAAAAAAGACATGAAAGCAACAGTTTCTACACAAACTGCATCCATGATCCCTTCTCCTCAGACACTCAAAATGGCCTTTGTGTATCCTTTAAAGCTATGAAAACCTCTGTTGATAATATTAAGTACTACTCAAAGAGCTAAACTGCAACAAATACAACTACTCCTAATATAGTAAGATCTGTCTGTTTTATAAACAGCCTTCTTTATATCTTCATGGTACTGTAACTCCCAGTGTTTGTCTAATAGCAAGTGTATTAGATCTGGTTAAATGCCACAAGTAAAGCTTCAGTGGAAAAGACAGAATAATCTCTTGGTGCCTAAGGGATGAACAGCTTATGCAAGTGGGATATCATTTTGCCCTTGAGTAAATCATTACATTCTTTCAGTGCCCTACATATGTACAGACACATAGTCTTGTCTGGAGAATGTTGTAAAATATCCTCTTTTAAACTTCAAACACTGCAAAAGCTACAACCACAACATTTCTCCCTGGGGAGAGTCTATCTGTTGTGCTGTGTGTGCTAATGTGTAGATGCAGGAACACCATCTTCTCTGCTCCCTTTCAATTCCCATCTAACTCAAATATGAACTACTGGGGGTGCTCAGTACTTCATTATCCAATATCTGTATGGAATAAGTTCTGTTGGATTTTTAACTGAAAGCTCCTCAGAAAAAATATCAGCTGTGCAGTGTCAATCTGGTAGGTGATAGACAATGAATACTATCCCTTGTGGATCATGGGTGGACCACATATTCTGAAGGAATTCTGCAGAAATTAATGATATCCCACCCACTTTAACCCACCCAAAGATGGACATGCAGTCTGAGTTGGTGATGCTGTCTCCCCAAGAAATTGCTGCCCAGAGACAGGCAATGTGCAGATTCACATCACACTAAAACAGGTATCTGAGATAGTTAAGAAAAACTGATACCTGGAGGTACCTTTGTGCCATCACTGTGAAGAGAGAGGGCTGAAATGATTTGTCAGGACCAAGTATCTATCCTCCAGATGGTATAATGTGGGTGAGATGAATCCAACCCTCATTGCCTTCCAGTTCATATGTTGAAATGATTAAAAGACAATCACTTCAGTGTAACAATCAAAGAAGTAACTCAGATGGCAACTTTAGCTCCTTCTCCTTACTCTATGGGGTGCTGAGGAACTTGCATGATGGAGTCATCCTAACTCTTATGCAGGGAAATGCCAAGGACTAACCCTCAGGAAACCCCAGGCACAGTCTGCATCTAAAGAGGTTCTTTTCTGATCTCCTGGGGACATAGGTGCCAAACTAGGAATAAATTAGATGACAGGAGGCAGCAATCACTCAGCCTGGCAGGATAAATATTTGATCTGGAGAGACCTCTATTCTAAGAATTCTTAAACCTAAATAGTTTCCAGTCTACCTCCTGACTCTGGATGGTGAATCCAATAATACAATTGTGGTGGGCCTATTTTGCAGCTCAATTTTTACCATGGGCCACTGTGAAGTTAAAAATGCATGATATGAAGGGGTAACAAGAGCCTAAATAGGAGGAGTACTGACTTAACTGTGCTTAAGTCTCAGTCCTGTTTGTTAATACTCAGTCCTATCCATACTCACAGGAGTCCTCATGCATTTTCTATTGAAAAATCACTTGATGAAATACAGGCATAGACCTGGGAGCTGGGATCAGAATGGGTAGTCCTCAACATCTAAGATCAGAAACAAACTATTATAAAGAACAACTCTGATTATTATTATTCTTTTACCTGGTAAAATTCAAATAGAATTTATATAAATATTTGTTGTTATTATTATGTGTTAAGGACTTACTTTGGGTCCAGTAGTTGGGCTAAGAATAGCTCTAATAATGACAGGTTTGTGAAATGAGCATATCAGGTGCTTAGATGTACATTTTTGGCACACAAATCCTTTCAGTAACCTGGGAAGCACCCAGATTAGTGGGTAGTAAATCTTTCCCAGCTGCATTTGCCTGTGTCTTCACGCACCCCACCTCTATTCATCCCATCTTTCCTCCAGCCCTGGACCTGGGAGCTCTCAGGTACTTTAACACCCATTTCCACAGTGAGAGGCAATAGCGCTGCTGATGTGCGAGACCTGGAGGTCTCCTCATGCTGTGTCATGGTCCTGTATACTGAATAAAGCAGAAATTTTTGAAAAGACTCTTTAGGATAACAGAGAATCACAAAAGGATTTTGCTTGAAACAATGTCCTGGAACCTTTCAGAAAAGAAATAAGACAACTGTAAGAAAACAATCAATAAAATGATCCAAAAGATGCTAACAAAAAAAAAGCTAATGGAACAAAAAATCTAAAGAAAACCAGCTACCAGAGCTTAGAGCTCAGTTCCTCTGGTGGCTTTGAACATCCCCCATAACTCCTGATTTGCAGTGAGTAGAGGTAAGAATTCAGTGAGCAACCCTAACCATCTTCATGGCATTACCCAAGAGAGCACTGTAGAGTACTGATGGCAGCAAGATGGTGATTTCAGTGACAAACCATGAACCTTGTGCTTTAGGGTGTTTGTCTTATGCCCTTAGATTTAAATTAAGGGACTTAAAGCAGACAAGATCTTCAGGGCAAGATGTATTTGGATGTATGTTTTATCATTAAGGTCTCTAAAAACTCTTGCACCATAAATCATCTTTACTATTTCTTCCTACTGTGACCCTCACCTGCCCCTTATAACAGATTATCATTAGTCTGTTATAAAGTACCTGACCATTTCAAGCATTAATCTTCCTATGTTGATGGATTGCACAGCTTGCAACCAAAACAGGGCCCCAGTGTGAACCAGCTCACCCAAGGTAATGTGACACATTTGAACCCAATCTTACTAAACATTACAGACCCAGCCGAAGAACCAGCTTAGATGGAATTATATTAAGACTTAAATATTAGTTGTTTTGCTCTTTGCCAGCAGAACCAACAGAGACCTGCTCTGATTCTGTTGCCCTTTGAAAAGGTAATTTGTGGAGTAAGCTCAGTTGATAACAGTATTTCTTTCAGACCTCATATCACCTTATTCAAACTAAGAAGTACACTTTGGTTTGAAGGATAGAGAAGGTTTCCAGGAAACAACCAAAATGGAACAGTGGGCTTTTAAGTCACATTGTGCTTGAGCAGGATTAGAATGCTCTCAGGGCTGTGTCCTGAATCCCTTCTTCAAATACTTCAGCATAATCAGCTTTTTAGGCCTTTCAGCTCCATGCCAAACGGCAATAATGCCAACGCTTGTCCACATAAGTGGAATCACCTTCAAATGAGAAATAACATTATTGTCATCGCACTGCTCCAGTAACACTATGTGGCAAGAAGGAAATCTGGTTTCTTTATCTTGAGTTGAAAGACTGCCTATCATCACTCTCCCGTTAGAAGCAGAGTTACTAAAACCACAAAGCTGAAAAAAAAAAAAAAAGTTTTTCTCATTGCCAAACCAAACACCCCTATCATAGGAGATCCTGATGTTTCTGGTATTACCAGAAGGTTACCATGGGGCATGGCTGAAGTGTAGAACTTACTGGTTTTGCTTTGTGAGTACATGGGGAATAGACAGAAGCTTTACTCAGTAGATCTCTGTACAGAGGTAGCCTAGAAAGGTGTTCTGTGTTTGCTTCCTGAGATGCAGTCACTGAATATGTTGACACTTCCTCCCCCTCCAGGGCAATGTTAAATAGCTCAATGGACACCATGTTCATCCAGATTGAGCTGGTAGCCTTTTCCCTGGAATATTCACACGTAGGTAAGATATGGAGAGATAAGAAACTGGTTTCTCAGCTATAACTGAGAAAAATAAACCTCACTGCCAGGTCACTCAGTTGGATGTTGGAGGCAACTGAAAAATCAGTGACTTGTTGTGGTGCTTAGCTGAGGCTAGTGACCACCATGCTGCACTCCTCTTCTGGACTGTTCTCCACTGAGAGCTTACACTTGCAGGCCAGAGACAGCAATGCTTCATATAGTGAATTACCAGCTCTGAGTTGGCAATCAGCTACTTTAGCCATGAACAATTCAGCTGCCAACATCCATGAATGATTCTACATGCAAAGACTCTGTCACACTTTAAAACAAGTGTATTACTTGTGCAAGAAGCAAGAACAGACAACCTGGGCCATCACTGATAATATCATGGTTATCCTGATAATTATCATGGGCATTGACAATTCATTGAGAGATGGCAGACCCTGATGTGGCATGCGTTGGAGAAGTTTAGATACAGAGCTCCCTCTCTGCATCCTGCCAAACACAAGGAGAATGTTTGGCTATGACCATGGGGAGAGGCTTTCTGTGTCTTGCTAGTTATGGATTAAAAGCTGACATATGAAGAAGCATGAAGCCTGAGGAAGCCTGAATTTGAATTCAGCCTCATAGGTTGTAGAACTGCACACACATAGGCCTCAGGAAATCAATACAGATCAATTCTCTCTCATCTTTTATTTAGATACCTCATAAACAAACATAGCTGTGCAGGCTACAGATATTTTTTAAGGGAAAAAAAGTATTTGCAAAAATACGAACTCATCTGAAGCTCAGCTTTTCACAGGAACATACTACCTAAAATATTTTTTTGACAGGAACAGTTTGGGTGTTGTGTTTATTTTTCAAATCCAGAATGAAGTTTCTCTTCAGAATGATGAAAAACACAGATCTCCCTCAATATAGTAGCAGTATTAGCCTTTTCGGGACAGGTTATCAGCCTAAGATCAAGTCTGCCTTCTGCACAAAACATAGGTCTTCAGCATTAGACCTTGCTGGGATGGTTTAGTTTACTTCCAAGAAATTTGGGCTTGTTTGGATTCAAAATAAGAACATTTTTTAAAAGGAGAAGAGTTCTGCAGAATGAAAGAACATCTCTCAGCCAGCTTTGCCCCTCCAGTTCAGGTCAACAACTTGTTCTCCATAGCACTGCCATGACAATGAAAGATACTGGAGAAAAAAAAACAACTTGTAAGTGACCCTCTCTGAAGAGTTCCTGACAATTTGAGCTGAATCTCAGTACAATATCTTTATCATAATACCATATTTCCTCTCTGAAACTGTCACTGTTACTATAGTAACTTCTATATTAAAAAAAATTCCCCTGTTAATCTTGAAATATGATCATATACCTAAAATAGCCATGCTTACTGTACCAGTAATATCACCCAAGGATTTTGCAGTACTTTCAGAGAGATCATAAACATAAAAGTTACAATGAAGAAATATTTAGTATTTGATATAGTAAATCTGATAACTATCATATGTGAAATTATGTGGCTTCATCTCCTTAATGAATTAAGATGTTGATATAGAAGAGAGAGAAAAGATGAAAATTGCTTTAGAAGGGAGACATGGCTTGATTGTGAAAGACAAGGTAGAAATTCTTCTCTGCTTTACAGCTGGTACAAGAGCAAGAGACAGTCATAATAACATGCAATATCTTTTCATATTGCTGGAAGGTAACTAAATTGCAGTGCCATGAGCAGACACAACTCACCATGTCTTGCTTGCCTTTGTTCTCCATGCTGAATTGCTCCTGGATTTTGAAAATCACTGAGAAGTACTGTGAAAAATTGCTTGTCATGTAGAGACAGCAAAGGGATAAGGGAGATCACTACTGTACAAAATATAAGGATCAGCATAAATTAGAGCTAGCACATGATCTGTCCTGTGCACAAAGAAGGATTTTCTCCCAAAGTAATTAGGCTTTATGTGAAAAAAGCTTTTTTTACATTACTTCTTTATAGATGCCTGATCAGATACTAATCTCTTTATTATCTTCCTTAGCCTAAATTTTGTTGCTGTTATTGAGGACTTTTACCATGGTAGCAGATACAGATCAAAGTTGATAGGCAAATGTATCCTATATCCAAATTCTTTGTTTCTTGATTCATTTGTTTCATTACAAGATGTGATATATAATAATAATCAGTTATCCTTGTTCGGAGTAGAAACACTTAAAAATGGTTAAAACTTTGATATACCAAGTACTGAGCTCTGTTTTAAAAGTTACTGAATCTCCATTTGTTGACATATATGCCTATAGAAAGGATCCTGCAGGCAGTGCTGGACATGAAATAATTGTTTTAGCAATGAAATAGATATATGTAGACACAGAACCAACTTTCTTCATTGTTCTTCCAACTTATTTTAAGCTACAAACTCACACTAAGAAGGCAGGAGGCAGACTGAGACCCAGTCCATGGGGGTGAAATGGGAGCTGGGTATCATCCACTCAGTCACCAGCTTCTCAGCTGAGAAGGTCAAACACAAGGAAACACTTATGCTGGCTCTACAGTCAAAATAAATGGATTTAAATGGAAATGGTTTGAAATCACCAGGTTGATTGAATTCGGGAAATATTTATTACATGACAGTGGCCTTCAGACCATAACCATATGGAAAATCAGCTAAAGGTAGCAGCCTACTATGTGGCTCAAACCTGGATATGCAGAGTCACCCATCAGACTTTCTGTGCATCCAGGCAGCACCTTGAGCAAGTCTTCACATTGCCTTGGCCAGTGTTGTCTGGTGCTTCCTTCCTGCTGAGTTACAGAACACCCTTCTTCTTCTGGCTTATGAAGTGAACAGCAGGAAAGCACGTGCTGTGTGTGGCATTGTGGATTCCTGTCCTTGCTATGAATTTTTTGGTTTACTAATCCAGGTGAATTCCCAGTTGAAGATTTAGCCCAAGTTAGCTGTCTCGGTTGGAAGGGCCACTGGAAGGTTAATAAAGTTTTCTGTGTAGACAGAGAGGGAATGAGGAAGATGCCTACCTGCATATGATGTCCTTAGTGATTTTAGGTCTTTTTTCTATATGTGATCTACCCCATCACCCACACACATCTGTGGTCCTGAGACTGCTTGCACAGAGGTGGCTGCAGAACTTCTGTTGACCTACATGGCAATAGGAACAAAGTTTTCAGCAAGTGCTATAAGAATAATGAACTCTGCACCCCAAACACTGTGAGCTGCTGAAATAGGAGAAAATGAAATATGAAGTTATCTTGGAACAAAACAGAAATTCAATGTATTTGCAGAATTCATTCTCATTTTCAGATCTCTGTTCAGAGTACTGCTAATGAAATAAAAACAACCAAGGAAAAAAATAGTTCTATGCTTCTGTCATGCAAAGAAATCTAGAAAACCTGAGAAAGAAACAGAAAGATCTTGCAGGATTATGAGACCAAGAGTAGGAGAGAAGCTTCCAGAATTTGGTGCATTTGTTCAAGAACAGAATTTTAAGAGAGCTTTACCCATCTGTTTCAAAACCAAAATAAAAATCTGTCCCCTCCCCAAAAAGTTTTGAAATGTATTCCATGTCTTTACTGAACAACATATTGCACATGGTAACATGAGAACAAACACTTAATTAAAAGTACTAAAATGTCAAAACTCTATCAAGAAGCTGGGAAATGTTGGCCTGTGGCCCAATTAGTTCTTTTATTAGATACTCTTGTAGAATAATTTTTAATGAACAGGGGATGGATTTGATCAGGAACTGATTTAAAAGAGCAGGTTATTAACAGGTTATTACTCATGCAGGGTAGGAGATCAGGTTATGTCCCAATAGAATTAGCTGTGTTAGACTAAAACACTCTCATAACCTCATTTGTGTTAGAAGGAATTCTTTTTCTTATGTGGAATTTTTAAATGTTTGTTGTTTCCATGTACATGCTTTAGACTGACAGAAGGATGCCTTTTTAAGGATTTTGGGTTTATTATGTACCTTGAGGTTTGCAAGGGAAGATTTAATTATGTGGAACAAAGATTGTGTTTTAATTAACTGAAAACTTTACAGTTATGGGTGTTACACAGAAGGCATCTGAGAAACATGGAGTAACTGGGAAAAAAATGTCGTCTTTAAAAAGACATTAATTCTCCCAATATCTGTTGCAATCACCTGCTAGGACAGCATTGCTTGTCAGAAGCCCAGGTCTGTAAGATGCTGGCAGTCTGGATGTGATCTTAAGCACCCTCTCCCCTGCAGGATTTGGTGGGAGTAGAGGGTGTTCTGGCTTCACCAGAGCACTTTTGTACTTCAGGAAAGGCAACTTTGCTTCTGCTTACTTTATTTTCTATGGAAATGTATCCTAAAAAATTCAAAATTAAAAAAGGAATCAAACTTATATATTAGCATGATAGTCCATGTTCAGCTTTCTTTTCTTTTATATCAAGACCTTACCTAAAAAGACCAAAGCACACACTGAAAATTAAATACAGGATTAATTGGTTTTTTATCTCAGGGGCAAAATAATCTTTGGTTTTACTCCATTTTTTTTTTTCCTTAACTGTGAACCAAATTCTATATCAAGTCTGGGATCTCAAGTATTATTAGGTTTTTCTCGCAGAAAGAAAGAGACTAGTGATTCTGCAGCTCAGTTTCTAATTACCAATCATACTGATCTATGGGCCAGGACATGGCTCTCCCTGTCCCACAGATATTCTGCCTCTCCAGTGCCTACAAGTACGAAAAGACAAAGAAAGACTTTTGAGAAAAAAACGCTTCATTTTTTTCACATTAGCCATTTTACTGACCACTTTAAATAACATTACCACACTGAAACTCAGTAAACACAGTACTCATTCTGTCAAATGTCAGTGATCCGCCATGCTTTGAAAATAGCTTGAAGTCTCTTTTGGTTTATTTTAAAAATTTCCTTTCCAGAATATTCCTTGGAGATCTGCAGTTTCTTTGGCAGCTTGGAGAGGGCCCCATCAGGCAGTATTCCTGATAATGCATATTGAGAAGAGATCCATAGAACTCCTGCCTTTTGCCTATGTTTGAGATAGAGTTTAAGTTATTATTTAATATCATTACAGAAAAGGTCTGCTTCTCACTTGACTTGGGTGATTTATTAATTTAATGTTGTGGTAAGGAAGAGGGTTTATTACAGGAAATAGATCTAATTCCTAAAAAAAATCAGTAGGGCACTTGAAAATCAGAATAATTCTGGTTTGGGCCGATCAAGTCAGTAATAAATCTAGTTTGAGGGAAGATGCATTCAAATTTATTTTGTCTTCCTTTTGTTGTAAGATTTATAAGGCTTTGGCAGGGTTATGTGTCTGAGCCAGCCTCAGCATCAATTCGTATTGTTTACCTACAAAGTACAGGCCTGTAGCTCCCAATCTAAGAAGACCCAAAGGAATATTCAAATCATGCTCTTGTAAGGCCATGTGCAGATTCCAGACTAATCCTTACCTTCTCCCTGCATGGGATGACATAACATAACATAACATAACATAACATAACATAACATAACATAACATCACATACCTGTTTTACTGAACTCGGTCCAATAGATTCCCTTTGCCGAGGGAAGCTAATGCTAGCATTCGTTACCATGGAAACGGAGCTTGCAGAGGCGTCTGACATGCAGTGTTTTGGGTTATGCGGAGCAGAGTTTGGGTCCCACTTTCCACCCAATCTAAACTGATTACGTACTGGAAATCCGCAGTGCCAATCTGCACACTCAGACAGCCACATTCCTTTGGGGATTTGGTACCCCCGTGGGAAGTGCTCCCACCAGCTCACGCCTCTGCACTTTCCGCTGGCTCTGCCACACCCGTGCTCACTGCAGAGCTCCAGCTGCCAGCTTCTCCTTGCCTTTTTATCAATGAATTTATTTGTAGTGGTTGGAAACCAAAGGATGCTGATCCACGTGCTGCCCTCTGTGCACTGCCTCTGCCCTGCCTGGGCTGACAGGGAGAGGAAGGATGCTAAGCTGGGGCAGTGTTTCAATCTTTTCAGCTGCAATTCAGCACTGCAGGCTGGAGCACAGACCAGCTCAGCTACCCCTGTGGTACTTCAGCACAATAGTTTTTGTGAGAAAAGAATGCCTGTTCTCTGGGTTCGATGCAGCTTATATTTTGCAAGTGCTTTGATCTCATCTGAATTCCAAAGTTTGTCCAGGTGCAAAGAGCCTGAGTATGTGAAACCATCACTGTAGGCAGCTGCTTAGGAATCTCCTATTTGTTGCTTTGAAAGAAGGCAAAAATAATCAAATTCTGGTACATCAGCATGTCTCAATTAGCCAACAAAGACTTTGTGAAAATCCTGTTATTCTTCAAGTAGAAAACAGATTACATTCTTTATCTTTGAAAAAAAAAAAAAAAGCACGGTTCCTGAGTTTCTTTCTCTTTTTGTCTGTCTGATTTAATTTAGTTTCATTCCTTCAGGCTTTGCTCTTCATTTCTCATCCTGTTTGAGAGCATTATTAGTGAGTTCACTTTTTATTAATTATGATTTATTCGCATTACCCTAGTGCATAAGGACCAACACTTCTTTGTCCAAAGAATTGTAAAAATCACCAAACAAAACAAATTAAAAAACTATGAGATGGAAGTAGAAGACTAGAGACAGCAGACTAATCTAGATAGGCAGAGAAATACCAAGAAACACTGCAACTGTATTTGCCAGCATGACAAGCAGGGATCTCAGAGCATCAGCACCTAAACATTCAAGTTCTTGTTAAGCAGGAAAGCAAAGGAGACTTTGACAGGCAATTTTGCAGGAAAGACCCATGTGACAAATTAAGATAGACAAATTTTTTAAATGCTTTTACATCTGCAAAGGAACAGAATCAGGCCTATCCACCATCTCTGTCTCAAATGATCTCTTTAAGTAAAGCGAATACGGAAAAAGAAGGAAAGCTGAACTACAGACAGTATCATTAGATGCTGGAGTAGGACCTATATTTCTTGATGGTAACAAGATATATAATGTGCACGTGCATGATTGCACACATACACATATCAGACAAATGTAGTCCAGAGAACATGTTATTACCTAGACTAATCTGGATAGTTCAGCTTTTTATTTTTCTTCATTAGTGGATATATAATATATCCAGTTTCATTTGAAAATGCTATCAGCATTGTTTTTCGCAAACTGTGTTAACACTTCACAAAGGCAAATATTTTTAGGCTGAAAGTGAGCATGGTCTATTTTTCCCTGCAGTAATTTGTTGGAGGGGAGAGATTCCCCTTTCTGAGCTCTCAGGCACTCAGTGCTGCAGAATACTGAGCATGGCATCCCTCATGTGCTGTGTCCATGGGGTATCGCATGGAGAGGGAAGGGGCATGGACTGACACAAGAAATATGTTTATGAATGAGGGGCAATTTATTCTATTTTTACAAGCAAACCTAGGGGAACAAATACCTCAGCATGAAGAACTGTACTGTAGTCAGTCCCTTGGCTTAATTTATCAGCAAAACATATGAATCTCAAGCTGATCCCTCCATGACCTCTATGTCTGTGGCACATCAGCTATTCCAGTAGCATATAAACTGCATTCATTAATATCATATTCTCTCAGGTTCATCCTAAAGGTATGAACCTAGGCCCAGGTTTGAATTTAAATCTGGATTGTCAGTATACTACGCTGCAGTTTAAAAAAATAACACTTGACATGGGCATTTTTCAGATTGCTGGGCTGACATAACACATATAGGATATATCTTTGAATTTCACACAGGATTTTGTCATAATCGATATGCATGTATTATTTCTGATTCTTACCACATTCAACTGTATAATAAATTTGTATGTATAATATTTCTTGTGCTGCAAGATGGTCCCAGCTCCTGAGGGGGTCTCCTGTAGTACTGGGACACATACTAAACCTGAGCTAAGAGAAGGAGGCAGCTTGAAATAATTGTACAAGGTTTTAACTTTCTTCCTGTGGAAAATTGTATCATACCCTGCTAACACTGATGATTTGTGTCTGTGTCCCAGGAAACCACCTGTAACAAGTGACTGTTTAGTTACAAGGCAAAGAAAAACCTATGATAGCCTCAGTAACCAGTCACTCTTTGTAGGTTTTGCTGCACATCCTCCTCTGCTCTACCAAGAGAAAATTTCATTTCATGTTGTGTACAAGAATTCTGTGTGGTTGGTACATCTACAAAGGCTTCCAAAGCCTTTTGACAACTGAAAAGGGTCGATGCACTCAACCCCCATCACCTGCCTGCACCTACAAATCTATCAGTGGGGATTAAAGCCCTGCTGGTGCTACCTGTCCCTCACAACATGCTGTGTCAGGCAAGACTGCAGAGGGGAGCAAAGCAGAGGCTGACCTTGGCAGGGATGTGGTGCAGTGGTGGGACCACTGCTTGGAAAAACTCAGCACCCCCATGGAGCTCAGCTGTCCTTCTATCCTGCTTCTGGTTGAAGGCTTCCTCTGTGCCAGCTGCAAAAGGCTGAGGAAAGAGGCACGGAGACAGCAAAGAGCATGCCCCTTGGAGCATCCAGCTTGGTGGCTTGGTGCATGTGTCCATGCAGAGAACTTGCTGCACCTGTACTGGGAGGCTGGACCTGTTGCATCAAGGCAAGGATTGCTCCATGTATGCAAAAATCTCCTCTGTTCTCTTCTTGTGCTACCTAAGTCTTCCCTTCTCCTCATAACTGTGTATATTCAAGTCACTCCATGGCTACAACTCTTTTTCCTTCTCTGCCCTTTTCTACCCAGAACATAATTTTTAAATTTCCATTTACTTGTTACTATGCCATGCAACCCACTTGAACGAAAGTGCTTAAAGAGAACTAAATTATATTCAAGCATTACCTTGTTGATTCTCATCTTACTTTCTTTTCCTATATCTGTTTCACTTTTAAGGCTCTTCAAGACAGATACTATATACTCTTCTGCATACAAGTGGGCTCCCAAGTCAATTCTTAAGTGGAGCTGCACCAGACATACCTATCAGATAATCAACAGCATTTGCAAAGAACTACAAAAAGCTAAGGCTCTGGATTTTGTATGAAGACATTCCACAAGTGATTATCAGGCTATACGTATGTAATCCAAGAAAACTTCTTATCTTTGTGCAAGCCTCCTCATTTTCCAGGCTCCATCTTTGAATATCTAACACAACTTCTTGTTCTGGCTTCAAACATCTCTAATGTTATAAATACCTCTACTTAGACTCTTAAAGAAATTACATTGATGAGGATGATAAATCCTTGGTTTGAAAAGTTTGCAAGAGGTTTGATTGTTGATGTTTTTTCCTACTTCCTACTTCTTTATACAAAAGATTATTTCTTTAAATAGGGCTAAATAGAAGGCACCAATGTTTTTGAGAAGCGCTGGCACATGATACTTGAGAACTAATGACCTCACACAATTTGGATCCCACATGGCAAAGTGCATGCCTCCATCACTTAGAATATGGAAAAGTGATCCTAATTTTCCAGAACCGTCAGAATTATTATTTACCCTGTTTTGACAGAAGGAAAAAAGATGGGCAGTGGAATAAAAGAAATTATGCTGATAGACGAAAAGGCTGTAGTTAATACAGCATTCTCAAAATCTTGTCTCTGCTGGATATCTCTCAAGTTTGAACTGTCATACTGAAACTTCCATCACAGATGCCAAAAGTCACCAAAGTTGAGCTTGACACTCATCTCAAACCAGGCTGATCTTCCAGTCTTCAGGGATGGGGTGGGAACGGGCTGCCACTTTCCACTGGTAACAACTACACACTTTGAAACACAGATGCAGACTCTGTCATATGAGCACTGGTAACCTCCCAGAGTCTTTTCTTAGCCCACATACCCAGAAAGACAGGCAATTCACAAAGGAAAGAGCCATAGAGCACCTTTACCCACTGTAACACACACTGTGAGGTGTCCACCCAAACAGCCCGGAACACTCACGTAACTACAGCATCAGTGAGGTGAAAGAGAAGTGCTGAACTCTTACTCGTACCATAAGAAAGGAGATGGTTATGAGAAAAAGGAAAGATTTTTAAAAATAGTTTCTTCAGAAAGCAATCTGGATGGTCTCTGTAGACCAGTGGAAAGATGTTTTATCTTTCAGAAATTGGGGACCTTTGAGACCTTCAAGTTTCTAAGAGTAGCTCTGGTCTCTAAAGTGACTAGGGACTGAATTTAAAACCATGGACACTCTTCCATAAAGACTTCTTTGTAATTGCTTTTGTTACCCTCAGCTGGTTATTGTGTTAGCAAGACAAATATTTTCTCAAAGAAATCATATTTAAGCATGATTTGCTGCATGCAGTAAAATTTGCTTTAATTGTATTACAATGACTAAACTGAAGCTTTCTCAAAATATCCTTTCTTTTTTATTTTCAGCATTTTTACTTTCACCTTAGGCTACACTATCAAGTTCAGCTCTCAAAAAAGAAAAAGAAACATTCTGCAGGATGACTTACAAATGAACACTTACTGCATAATGTGTAGATTACACTAGTGTGCAGAGATCCCAACTTAATATGTCATGAGAAATTTATCAACCCTGCAGTGTGAACCTGTCCCTGCCCAGAGCTCTGTACAATTCTGTCATGGTCTAACGTGCCCAAACCAGAACAAATCCATATTAGCAAAAACATTGGTATCTTTCTTGTACTTTATATTTTCTCTAATTTTGATTTGACACAAAGGAGACAGTGGAACTGACCACTATGAAATGATCACCTGTAGCAAAAGAGAGCAAAAAATAGACCTGATTCATTCTGGCTTCAAGGCACTAGAAAACTGCTGGAGTTTGAAGAATTTCATTGAGTAAATAAAGTGCCAGGCCAGAATACAGCACTCTTTTGAAACTTACCACACTTTTTATACCTCCTAAATCTAACTTTTTTGCAGAGTGAAAAGTGAATTTCTAGTGACTCATATGCTTCCTCCTCCTCATGATGATGGAGCAGATACACGGGACTAGGAAAAAGATTTGAATTGCATTAACTTTATTTGGGAAAACAGTGTATACCCAGTATCAGTGTGCTTGTGTAAGTAGAACATATTCTGAAAAAGGGAAGACTTTATTCTTGAAAACATTTTTATACCAATATTCATGTGTTTAAACCAGGAACTTTACAGATAATTATGTTAGTGTACAAAAAAATCTGAAACGCGAAGGCACTGTTTGTCTAATAATTGATTTGTTAAAGGTGAAGATAAAACTTTGAGACGTGTATAATTCAGACATTAACAGAAACTGTCTTTGGTTCCTTGGTCCTATGTAAAATACTCTGTGGGATTCATACGTGTTCCATCCTGCCCTTTTCCCTAAACTGAAACTAATTGCATCTTGAGCCTTAATCTTCCTTCAGAGATAATAACATGGGACTAAATTCTGCTCTCAGCTATAGCAGTATTAATCTGGAGTAAGACCTTTGAAGTGGGATTCAATTTTATGCAACATACTTTTCAATATATTCACTGTTTGCAGGTTTTATCTGGAAATCCCACTTTCATCAGCTTAAAGCATCACACTAACAATTAAAATACTAAGTAATAATAACTGGCAGTGGAACAACATACTGCTCTGTAAGGATCTGACTGCTTCTCAAAAAGGTGAATGATTGCTAACTCGTGGGAGGAGACTGTAATACACAAGAGCAATATGAATTAAAGAGTAGAAACTACCTCCTTAAAAGCATTGTAAAATGTCCCTGGGGCAGTTCCCACGGGGTTAGGGGAGGGCAGCAGGGTTGTTCTGATGATGGACAGTGGTTTTTCTGCCTTTGGGGAAGGAGCTGGGGGTGGTGTTTGTCTCCACCCGTGGGGTAGGGAGAGGCAGCAGCCCCTGGGAGCTGCGGCTCTGGGCAGCACTCAGCCTCCCAAAAACCAGGCAGCCTCAGTACCAGCAGCCCCAGATTTTTGGTTTGGCACCCACTTTTTGTGGCTGATCTGAGAGAACAGTGAGGCAGCAGAACAGGCTGGCGAGTGAGGTGGCTTCTCATTATCACTGGGGGAGTTCAAACACTGGCTGATAAAAGCCTCCAGGGATTAATGTAGTGCAATATCCTGCTTGAAGGAGCTGGTATAGGTAGCTTAATGCATTTTTTGCCTCCTCCTGCCCCCCGCCCCAGTCTTTCATCCATTTGTTTCTTTGATTTTGCTCATTAACCTGTGATTTTTATGTTTTTACCCTTTACTTCTTTCTTCTGTTCCAGTGTTTGAGGTCTGAAGCAAACACTAATTAACAAAAATTTCCTAAAAAACCTCTTCACTGCAGATAGGATCTGTTTCTGCACTTCTTAAGATAACCTTCACACTCTCTGACATGCTTAGTCTGTGCTGTGGATTTTGAAAGAAGCTACAGCTGCAGGCAAGCTCCTGCTGCCCACCCTCCAAAACATCCTCAAGCCGTGGTCAGGAGCTGCATGCTGGCACACTGAGAAGCCACCACGTACACAAGCATTTGGAGCTTGTCCTTGGAGAGGAAGGTCTCCTGAAGGGAAGGGGTATGATTACAGGGCCTCTCTCCAGCTGCCAGCTGGGACACGCCTGGCCTTGGATCAGCCCCTGCACCCCAGGCATCCAGCCAGAACACGGGAGGTGGGAACATCCTCCCCTCACGTTTCCTCTCAGCTGTCACAGAGGTGGCTCCTGTCCTTCAGTGCATCTTCTGGGAAAGCAGAGGAGCAAACCTCCCAGCTGAGGCACCTCCTGTGAAGGCTTTGGATTGGCTTCTGTGAGAGCCTCAAGAGCATGGGAGCACTTTCTGTCTCCATGCACATCCAGTCCCTTCCAGGCCCTGGCACAGGCAGCAGGCTGCTATTAAGCCTCTGGTGGCCACTTTGTGTGGCCCTGAGGCCACAGCCACAGCTTCGGCCCACACCCTGTGTTTGAAGGCAGAGGGGGTGGCTTTCTGTCCAGCGTGGGTCTCTGATCTGGAAAGGTGCTGCATGAGCACAGGTGTGGCTGGTGGGCATGGGCAAGGGGAACAGTGGCAGAGCTCTGAAAAGTGATCTTGATATCTGCAGAGTGATTAGCTAGCTGGGAGACCAAAGACCTGCCAAGCAGGTTGTGCTCAAGACAGAACAGTTTAGGTTAGAAGAGACATCAGGTGTGATCTAGTCCGAACCACTCCTCAAAGCAGTGATAACCTCAGGCTGCAGCATTTGCTTAGGGTGCTGAAAATCTCCAAGGATGGAAATCTGACTGTTTCTTAAAGCAATGTGACCCTGTGCTTACCCATGCTCAGTGTGAGGATGTTTTTCCATACAGATAGCCAGAACAGCCCATTCTCCAACACGTGACTGTGGCTTTTCTTCTTTTGCTGAGTATCTCTGAGGAGACTTTGGCTCTGTCTCCTCTGTAATCTCCATTTAGTTGAAAACAGCAGTAAGATCCCTCCTTAACCTTCCCCTTTAGCCTTCTCCTCTCTGGGTCAAGCAAGGCCCATGTCCCTCAGCCTCTTCCTACACATGTGCTCCATCCACTTCACTTGCTCCAGCTTGTGGAATGTCTCCTGTATTTGGGGGACTGGACAAAGTGCTCTGAGTGGCAAACAGAGGGCAGTGATCAGTTTTGACACTCTATAACCATTCTCAAAGCCATGCATTTGCCAGCTCCTGTACAAAGATATTCAGCTTTTTCACAAGAAAGCTTGTCCTGGATTTTGTTTCATTATCCTTAAAAGTCACAGCAGAAGTTGGAGTAAAATGCTTGCTTGCTTAGGTGAGGGATGTAGATCTCATAATAGGTGTCACAGAATATTCCTTTATCCTGTCTGTTATTCCAGAAGGATGTTGTTAAAGCTAAAAAACATTTTGGTAATTTCCGGGGTCATTTCACCTTTCTGAGGCTCCTATTTTCTAGATCGACAGTAGCAGAATTCTCCTTCCTGTCAGCTAGGCTTGCTCAGTTGTTTGTATGCACTTTGCTGACATTTAGTTATTTGGTCCATGTGCCTTGCTCCATTTTGATCTTATTTCAGCTCAAAAGACATTAAAAAATAAATCTAGTGTTGGCTGCCTGTAGGCCTAAATATTAATTAAAGTCCTACATGGTTCCAGCTAAAAGTGCTCTTTTAGAAGATGCCACTTAGAATCTCCCCACATAAAGTATCTCCAGATGACTAGCATAGATAAAAGTATTCAAATAAATTCAGATTGCAATAAAAGGTACACACTGCCAGCAAAAAGCAGGAGATGTCAAAGAGGCTCAGAAATGACCTATAGACTGATGTTGAGCAGCTCTTCATACAGCCCAGGCAAACAGCTGGCATGATGGAAAGACAGAGAAAAGGTGATATGAAGCAAACTTTCCAATTCTTTATTTGTCTGGGCAGCTGGGATGGCTTGAGGGGTCTCTGTCCTCCAACAAGCTTTGGCCATGGTTTCACAACACAAAGCACTTGGAAGCCATGCCAGCTCCAGGTACCCTCGTTTTGCCTTCTGCTTTGTTCCTCCCATGGTGTGCTGCCTCTTCATCACTCTCAGACAACAGCTTCCCCTGAAGACAATGATCTTTAAATACAACTCTAAATGATCCCAAACTGCTGTATCCTCTCCCCTGTTCAGAGCAGCAGCCTCCAGTCTGTTCCTCTTCTGTGAAAACTGAGTTTTTTTCCAAACTTTGGTAGTTTTTAATACCATGCTATGATGTGAATGTGAAACTTTCTTGAAATACCTGTAAAAATTCTTAAAGGTTGTCATTCCATCTGAGGGAACACAGCTGTGATGGCTGTGTCATTGCTTGCTCATTAGATGTACTCAACCTGAGTGGCTGTTAATCACATTGATATGGAAGGAGAGGATATCGGAGGCTTTGCACTTCCCATTTTGTACTTAAATGATCCCCTGAAAGAATTTAATTCCTACCAAGGGTCCAGTTTAGGTATTAAGCACTAAACACTTCCTTATCCATTGCTTGTCTTCTCCCCTAGTCTTACCTAATGTGGACATATGTTAGCAGATAGAAATACAGTCATTGCCCTCAGGTGCCTCCTTTGCCCCAGAACCCAGATACAGCAATACCAATAAATGAGATGGGCCCAGAAACTTGTCTGTCTGTGTTGGTAATTCCTTAAAGCAGTTCTGTCCTGGTTCAAATGAGTCCCTCGTACAGGCTGGCCTGAGTAAACTCCAATGCACAAACAATTCAAGGATTTTGAAGTCCTCTCAGGGATGATTCAGGAACTAGCACAAGCCAGGGACTACCTGCAATAGACAATGTGCATATGGATACTCTGTTTGGAGGGTAAAAAAGTTTAATAATTTGAATGCAGGCTCTTCTGCACCATTTGACCTTTGAGGACCCTGGAGGCCCTGAGGATCTTTAAAATAATTTCAATCTCTGTTGATGGCACTGAGACCTGATTCTGCTGCTCATTCCTACAATTGCCCTCCCCAGTTTCCTCTGCCTCTGGTTTTGCTTCTGATGTTGTCTTGGTATGCACGGCTTCCTTACTGTCACCAGAAGTAGGGCTTACTACTGGTATTTTGTCAAGAGTTTCACAGCTGTAGACATCTTTCTAAAAATATTAGATTCTTAAACTAAGAAAGAGAATGAGTCTCATACCTTTCCTGTTTAAGATGGAAGAAGGACAAGAAGAGCCAAAAAGAAAAAAACAGGGGGAAAAAAAGTCTACACCTAAATGTTCCTTTTCAGCAAACATTGAAAATACGACATAGATGGAACCTAAGGACTCAGAAATCTAGATGTATGAAAAAAAGTGTTCCTTAAAAATTTATTATTTAACCCAAATTTTGGAAGATGCTACATTTTGATTTTAGCAACAGAGCTGAGGGAACACTTCTGATCTGGAAAACTCTCACCTGAACAGAGATTTCTCTCTTTTCTCAGTTTTACCAATTCCAAATTGAGGCAAACATTTTGCATCCAGGGGACTTAAGGGCAACCTGATCTGTGCTGGCATCACTGGAATGAGACTGAAGGCCAAATTGGGGGCCTGTATTTCAGTGAAACAGATGGGTATATCTATTTTTTCTTTCAGAAAAGAATATAAACAAATAAATAATGTTTGGGACAAATGAGAAGTTGACATCTCCAGGCTAGCTGACCCCAAAATTTAACAGCCCAGAGATTTGCTTGTCCTCCAAAAATATCAGAGAAACAGATTCCTTTTGACAGACCCAAAGTGAAGTGATTGCACAAAGCAAACATATTTTTAAAAACTCTGAAAGTTTAGCCTTCACTTGGGAATAGTTTCTGGCTGTTATCTGAGCTCAAATAAGCATTTCCCAGAAACACATCAGCTTCTTCTGAGTGTCAGGCTGAAGACTGAAGCTCTGAATTTGCCGAGTGTTCCCAGGAACAAGCCTGTGGATGCTACGTGCCCTGTAAATGTGTAGTGGATATTTTAATCCAATACCTGGGGGCCAGCTATGTTTTATTGTTCTTTTTCAAGGAGATGCTTCCTGTCAGCTCTAAAGAAAATTAAATTCTCCAGTGACTCCATAGTTTTTAATTTCTAGGGTGACTTGGGATCATTTCCTTTCTTGAATGATACACATACATATCAGTAAATAAGAATCAGAAAAGCTACCTGATGTTTTCCTACAGGAGATCTCAATAGAGCCAAGACTTTACCCTTCAGAGTGACTTGAAGAGAAAGTGTTTTTTCTATGCAATATTTGTTGTTTTGGTTAAATTTTTGGATGAGGACATCAATTTAAGAATGGCTGTAGAACCACTGTCTATTCTGCTGTTGAGAAAAACCCCTTCAGATACTCACTAAGAATAATGCTTTCTTATACCCTATTTCTTCTTGAAAGATGCATCTGCAAAGATAACACTCTTGACATTCATTAAATTCATTGATAATTCATTAAAATCTCTAATAATGTTTTCAACATCAAACTTAACCTGGAGTTAGCAGAAATCTGATAATCAAGTATTGAATTATGTGAATGCCACCGTAGTGTTAAGTTTTGCCTTTCTAAACAATATTAATGACTACAAATAAGTAGGGCTGTCTGGCTCTCAGAAGGCAAAAAGGAGGTGACAGACTGGTACTGTGCTCACTGACAATGCATAGGAATTACAGAAGATCAGTTAATTTTGCTACCAGATGCTCTACAAATGGAGAGGAAAGTACATGTGCCCTGTTTGTGCTAAGCTTGTTAATGCGGTCACTGATTTGCAGCCTCCTGCTCACACAACATCCTGAATGTAAATTAAATGAAAAGTTATTGAAGAGATTGCTCATGGACTCACCTGATTTTCAAACACTTACAGAGCTCTAGTTCATTCTTGAGAATCACTACATGGGCAAAGTCACTATGAGCACAGCACCTGGGCAGAGAGGAAATGAGGACACACAGCCCATTTCTTTTCAGAGAACACCTTTCTGAATTCTTTCCTTTTGAGTGGCTTTATGTGCAAAACTTCAGGAAAAAGCTTCATCAGGCTTACACTTCAGCATCTGCAGTGTTGTTTAATAGCCTGGGCAGGTACATTTTTCCTTGTTTAACATGATATTGTTGTCTTGGTCTTAAAATTACTGGCTTGGGTGTTTTGCTTGGTAGAAAGGAATTAGATAGACCTTAATCTGGGTGATTCTGAGGGTCATCTGGGACCAGCCCTAGTCTGTAAGGTAAGATACATGCACTGCCTGGGCTGCTGTGCTTTATGGATCAAGATGCTCTCATTTGTGCCATTCTTCTTCCTTAAGATTATTTTTGCACCAACAGCCACAACAGACTGCATAAAGAGCTGTTTATCAGATGTGGCTCAACAGGGAATCACTGAGAAGATGAACCCCTAGAAAGCTGGTGAAGTAGATTTGTGCCAGCTAGCTTGCTCCTACAGTATCAAGCAGACACATCACATCAGAAAGGGACTATCTTGTGGTTCCTGTTCCATTTAAGAATTAGTGTGTTTTTGTGCTTCACCATCTGAAATACATGTTCTCCCAAGACTGGGAAGCTTAACACACAGAAAAAACTGAAATCATGAAATTTTACCTTATTTCTGAATTAGAAACACTTTCTCCCTTCAATAAGTTTGAAATCTCCCCTAGAGGAAATTTATGCAAAACCATGAATCATTTCAGTGGAATAATGTTCTGTTTCAATTTCAGCTTCTTAAAAATCATAGTTTGGTAAAGCAGATATAACACTCTGCAGGAACAATATGCTAATACTAGTACATTTTTTAACTTACCTAAAGGTAAATTTAAAACTTTGAATTATGATGTCTTGTTCTGTGGAAAAATCCTGGGAATTTTTCCTTCAAAACTGACAGTTTCAGAGTGTCTGTGTCTGATGCAACTGAATTCTGCAAAGGGAAACTATTCAGTCAGGGTTCTACTCTAGTGAGAACCTGATGCTACCAGGTACTGAGGAGGAAATTACACAAGAGTACCCATCTTTTATTTTGCCATCATTTGTTGAACCAAACTCTATTGTACACCACAGTGTCTATCAACAAAATGGAAAGCAAAGCACAATTGTAATTGCACAGCCTGCTGATTTTATTCAAAAGGTTACTAAATGTCTGTGGAAGAAACCCTGCAACAAGAAATATGTCACAATTATCAGGTCAGTCACACCTCTTATTCCTCTAACTTTTTCAAAACCAGGCCAATCCTTACTTAGCCCCAGTTCTAACAAATCTCTATCCCATCTGGAAATCATCCTTTTTCCAAGATGAGCTCCACAGCTCTGAGGAAGAAGGAGGAGGAGGGATTTGTTTCCACAATTGTCTGCACAGATTTAGCTGCAGGGCTCCCCACAGTGCAGAGATATCAAAGATGACCTTGGTTGTGACATATGGCCAGGATTGCCTCACCTTCCCTAGAAAGGCTTTTTATTGATGTCTTCTTTCCATTACAAGTAACAAGGAGAATCTGTCATGTGGTAGTGCAACATTATGGCCATGCAAATGAGTGGCTGAACGGAGGCTAGAGGTGGCTTTTGAGAAAACTCAGGGAAATACCATATAGGCAATCCACAGAGCAGACCTAGTGACTATGTAGAGGCAGATAGGCTGGTAGCAACCTCAGCACTTCCTACCCTGCCCTGTGATGCTGTCACCTGGATGGATACTGAGGTCACCCACTGTAGTGGTGGATATGTATAGGGTGCCAAGGTGCAAAAATCCTTCTGATGTGCAGAAAGGTATCAGGGATCATGTCAGACTATTCACTATGCCTCAGTACTGGCATGTAAAGTCAATTTAGGCATAGTTTCTGGGTAGTCTGGACACCAAATTGCAGGTGTCCATGCTGCCACATTTGGTATGCATAGGATAGCATTGTGAGTCTGACCTGTGGGTATTACAAACCAGCTCCTGAGCACAGCTCTCATCAGAGCTTAACCCTCCCACCATCCTGTACCCCTGAGCAGAGCCACCTGATTGACCAACCCACAGAGCAGCACTAGCAGTGATTACCTTAGCAGGGCTGAGTTATTTTCAGCACTTGCAATTCTGTTCCCTCCAGGTGTAATTACAAGAGCGATCAAAAACAGCCAACTGTCTCCAAGTATTATTTACTGGGAAAACAGGTCTTGAAATAGGCTATATATACTCTACTGTCTTAACTATAGCTCCGGATGGCCCTAAAGTGCTCTTAGACAGCACTCTGTGTTTCTCTGCCTAACATGGCAAACCCCAGCCACTCTTTTTTGTGTTATTGTTTACCAACAGGAGTTATTCTCTGAACTCATAATTTCCAGGCCTACCAGCTCAGTAGCTGGTAGGATAATTTGCCTCCTCCTTTTTTACTTGGAGGTTGGCTGTTGAAGACAGCTTGTACAGTCCATCCTTGGCTCCCCCCACCATAGTGTCCCATTATGGCAGGACTACGGAGCCATAAAGGAAAGTCTTATATAGCCTAAAATTTGCTTTTCACAGACTAAATCATGTACAGTTTTCATGGAATTTCTTCTCTGGGCTCCTATGCTGTTACACAAAATTGTCAACAGATTAAAACCATGCAGCAAACAGCCTGCTACAGGCAAAGAAATAAGCAGACGCTTTCATGTTTAGACAAAAGTAGGATAAAAAGAAAAACTAGAACACACTGGAAAGTTCAAGATGTGACAAAGTTGGAGTGTCTGATTGTGTAAGTCAGTCAAAAATAATGGCTTCCTTTTGGCTGCCATTAGCTGAAGCTGGGCAGCTTTGTTAGGCAATCTATAAGAGACACTTTTATTTCCAAAGAACAGTGTTAATATGATTTCTGCAGTATTTTGGCTTTTCAGGAAAGTGAAAAGCAGATTTCAGCCAATATTATAGCCATTTTTCATACTTAGAAAAATAAATAAAAATGTGGGAACATTCTCTGGGTGCTGAAGAAGTTCCCATCTGAAAATCTGTGTCTTGGGAAACAACACCCATCAACCTACAGACTACAGATGAGATTCCAAATAAGCTAATGTAAGGTGATGCAAACCCCCTTGCTTCCTCCTGAGCAGCTGTGAGCTGTAATGCATATCCTAGCTGTCTCACATATGCCAGCATGGCAGTCCTCTAGCAAAGATGTACAAAGTATACTGTGTTTGTGCAGAAAGACCACTTATTAATGCCTTTATCATAGAATCATAGAATCATAGAATTAGCCGGGTTGGAAGGGACCTCAGAGATCATCTAGTCCAACCCTTGACCCACCGGAGCAGTTGCTAGACCATGGCACTGAGTGCCACATCCAGTCTTTTTTTAAATGTCTCCAGGGACGGAGAATCTACCACCTCACCGGGCAGTCCATTCCATAGCCTAATCACCCTCTCCGTGAAGAAATTCTTTCTAATATCTAACCTAAACCTCCCCTGGCACAACTTAAGACTGTGTCCTCTTGTCTTGTTGAAGGTCGTCTGTGAAAAGAGTCCAGTTCCCACCTCGCTACAGCCTCCTTTCAGGTAGTTGTAGACAGCAATGAGGTCTCCCCTGAGCCTCCTCTTCTTCAGGCTGAACAGTCCCAGCTCTCTCAGCCTTTCCTCATAGGGCCTGTGCTCGAGTCCCTTCACCAGCCTGGTTGCCCTCCTTTGGACCTGCTCCAGGACCTCTACATCCTTCTTAAACTGAGGGGCCCAGAACTGGACACAGTACTCGAGGTGTGGCCTAACCAGCGCTGAGTACAGGGGAAGAATCACCTCCCTGGACCTGCTGGTGACACTGTTTTTGATACAGGCCAGGATGCCATTGGCTTTCTTGGCCACCTGGGCACACTGCTGGCTCATGTTCAGTTTCTTGTCGATGCAGACTCCCAGGTCCCTTTCTGCCTGGCTGCTCTCCAGCCACTCTGTGCCCAGCCTGTAGCGCTGCATGGGGTTGTTGTGGCCAAAGTGCAGGACCCGGCACTTGGCCTTGTTGAACCTCATCCCGTTGGAATCGGCCCAGCTCTCTAGTCTGTCCAGGTCCCTCTGCAGAGCCCTCCTGCCTTCGAGTTGGTCCACACTTCCTCCCAGCTTGGTGTCATCTGCGAATTTGCTGATGATGGACTCAATCCCTTCGTCTAAGTCGTCGATATCTGTTATTGTTCAGCTCCTGATGAAGAAATTTTTTTCATATGTGTTCACTCTGACTGTAAGTAGCAAGAAACACTTTCTATCTGTAGTGTACCTGCAGCTCCAGAGGTGTTTTCTGTTCTTTGAAGCCTTCACCTCAAATTTGTTACCTGATTTTGTGAAAGGAACTGTCATTTTATTGAAGTGAACTTAATTTTCTTTGAACAAAAAACCTCATCTTTAGGTAAAAATAGAAATATCTAGAACTGCAAGTGCCTTGCTTGCCTGTGAAGAGGTTAAAACAATCCCTGAAAGGCATTTGCAAAGGGAGAGGGAGCAAACCAGTCATTTTTAATTTTATTTTTAATTGCTGTAAAGCCTATACCTTGTTTGCCTTTTTGTTCTTGGAAGTCTTGGATGTAAAATAAGTCTGTGGAATAGGAGGAATTGCAGAAAATGGAGGAAAGACAAAAAAAGAAAAGTTTGTGAAAGCTTTGAAAGATGGCTGCATGCCAATGATACTGCTATAAGCATCTAGACTCTGACTGGCAAGAAGGATGAAACTGATTAAAGAGAGAAACTCTACCAGAGCCAAAAAAGTTGTGTTTGTTTGTTGTTTTTTTCCCAACATAAAAGTGCAGCACTTCAAGAAGCCAGGGAATGGAGGAAAATAGTGCCTTTTTGTGTACATGAAGAAAGAATCAAGCCACTGCTCAGGCTAGACAGAAGAAATGAGCTCAATAAAAATCAATATTATCATATGTGCTTCAGTTATGGATTGATAATTTGTTGGTGGCAGCAAAATAAAAGAAATAAACCCAAATAAATTCTCCTCTATTCACATTAATGTTGAGGGGTTAATTTACTGAGTACTGCTGCCCCAATAAGCTTTCCCTGTCCTGTGGTCCTGATTCAAGAACTCAGTTGTTCCAGTGCCACATGAATGCTTGGGGACAGTTGCAAGAGATCCACATTTGTGTAGCACTACATTTTAGCTAATAATCTTGGCCAGATTTGAGATGGCCTGTAAAAGCTGGTTTGAGTATGTTAATAGTATGCTGGCTTACTTTACTTGTTATTCTATAAGCTTTTTTTTTAATATTTTTGTTTTGTGATATTAATTTGTGATACTGTAGGTGGGAAAACAACGAAATCATTAATCATAAGAAAAATCACTAATGCCAAAAATTTACAATAACCCCATAAGTCATTCCCTGAATTTTAAGCATACATTCTTTTGCCTTGCTGCCAACAACAGGAAAACGAGACATGACCCAGTTAAGAATAATGTTTTTGCTCTTTTCAAAAGGTCTTAAGAGTACACACCACCAAATAATTGGAATACAGTGGAATTACTGCATACTGAGGAACAAGCAGGTACCACTTTGTAGTCCAAAGCAGCTACATTGCCAACTTTTGCTACACATTCTCTTATCCAAGTCACTATGCCAACTGTTTGCCATTTTGGGCCTCAGCTGTGCAAAGCGACAATTATGCAGGCAATGTAAATTTGAGCATAATCTGCTATCTAAAAAAAGTTTCAAGACAATATGTTTTCAGTTTTATCATCTAGGTACTGACTGGGGTTTATTGAAGATGCCTTGCCTTAAACCCATGTGAAGAAAGCACACTGTCACTGGTGCACATTTTGTAGCTTGTATGGCCTGTAGTCTTATAAATCTTTTTCACCATTCTTCAGTAGGGTCTTGTTGTACTTCTTGGCTGCACAACCTCTTCTTAACCCTGTCACTATTACTGTAATGGAGACTGATAATCATATTTTGTCATGAACAGGGTTTTACCAGTCCTGCTTTAGAGAATTCAAATTAATCAGACTTTTTGTGAATCAGACTCTCTCCTACTCCAAATCACTTAATCTGTGTCAGGAAAGGCACAGATGTTGAGTGGCAATTCTGTGGCAGGCTGCATCTGCATCCTCTTGGGGAACATGTATGTGCAATCAGCCTCTGGGGGGGATTGATTGCATGCACTGTAACTGCACCCAGGTCTCTCTGGTTTTTTACTTTTTTTAATATATCCAAAGTATTGAACCCTTCTTACTAGATTAGCTGTCAGATTTTTGCTTTTTCAGCTTTGGAATTTCAAAGAGTGTTTAACAATCAGTTTTCTGAGCTATTTGTACTTGAGCCTTTTTCTTATTTTCCAGAGAAATTATTTATACTCTGTGCTGGCCAGTTGTGTTCTTAGCTTTGCATCCTCACGTATGAGGCTACTAACACTCAAAAGCATTTTCTTTGCTTGGAAGGACATTACTTGTAGGCAAGAACTATTGTTGAGAATGATTTTCACAGAAAGACTGAGGCAGAAAAGTGTAGGTGTGGAACCAGTTTCTTTACTCCAGCGTTCAGGCTTCTAAGAAGAATGATGGCACAGCTAGAGGTAAGCATCTCTCTCCTGTTTTCCATCCAAAGATCTCAGTGTTCTATATATTGTAGAAAAAGAACTTGTTACCAAATTTGCATCGTATTTAGCTTGTTGCTACACAGTGTTACTGCTTTGAAAGGGAATGAATATGTGGTGAGGGAAAGTGCTTGAACACAGTGATCTCATCAGGATCTATCTTCCAGCCCAGAAGCAGAGGAAGGAAATCCAAATGTCAGACCCAACAGGAAGGATGGCAAATGGGATCATGGCCTTAGAGGCAGGGGAAGTTGGGCTGAGGGACTCAGACCTCTGTCAGTGTAAGCTGAGGGGAGATCATGAACAGCTTTCAAGTCATCAGTATGGCTGGCTTGGAGCAGGTGAAAAAAACTGTCTGAAGCAGCAGTAGGGACAGGAGAGACCACAAAAGCATCTAAGGTGCTTTCTGAAAAAAGATCTTCACAGCAGCAAGGTCAGATGGTGATGGCATGGCAAAGGCAAGAGAAATGGGGGACCTGCTTTGCAAGAGAGCAGAAGGCAAGTATGAGACAGAAATAATGAGCACTTCCGAGATACTACAGAAACCAGAGTCACTCATTTGGCAGACTTGTGTTCAAAGAGTTCTGGAAAAGCCATCTCTACTGCCACTGATATTCCTTTAAATATCAGTTGAAAAAAGAAACTTAGAAGTAGCCTTAGTATCTCAAAGTATCACAATCCAAGGCAGAACAAAGCTGATTATTGGGTTTGTTTGGTTGCCTTTCTCTCCTACGCCTCATCTGACATTCAGGATCACAATATACTCTGCAAATCTTCATGGTTACTGTGCCAAGTTTTCCAAGTAAGCTATGAGGCTTACTGTTCATGGTAGCCAGCTATTCTTTTACATTCTAGAATTTTAAGTCAGAATTTAATAGCTGGTCATATATCTTACATGTATATCAGAAAAAATCTGTAATTGTTGAGAAGTGGGCAAACACCACACTGAGACTGTTTAAGAGGCACATAAACTGGAAAGAGCAAGTGCTAATCTGTCTCCTCCACTTCGAAAGGTTCTCAGCTGGGCAGCTCAGCTAGAAGTGGTCTCACTCAAGAAAAGCAATGAGATTAGTCAGGTGGATAGAAAATTTGGTCTGTGAGGGGGAAGTAAAGGAAGAAAACAGTTCAGCTGGTGAAGTACAGCTGCAAAGAAAATCAAATCACTAAGGCTGAAAAAGACCTTTAAGATCATCAAGTCCAGCCATTAACCCAACACCACCAGCCAGCTAAATCATGTCCTGAAGTGCCAGACCCATATGTTTTTTGAACAGTCTAGGGATGGTGACCCCACCACTTCCCTGGTCAGCCTGTTCCAATGCCTGACCACTGTTTCAGTGAAGAAATTTTTTCCTGATATCCAATCTGAATGTCCTTTGGTGCAACTTGAGACCGTTAAAGATGGATGAGTAAACTGCCCTGTGTCTGCAGTAGAAATGCCAAAGCTGCAATTGATGAGTCAAGCTACACTTTGGGGTAAAAAAGAGATCTGAGGAGCTGTGGAGCCTGAAAAATACTATCCAGTAAATACTGTCTGATGAGTCTCTTTCAGTAGAAAGGTTAAATAGTTCAGACAAGAGATATGTCCTAAACAAATGTATTTAATCTTATGTGGTACAGGCCTGCAAAAGAAACCTAGTGATACCGAAGAAACCTCTGGGTCTCATTTTCAGGAGTGATGAATAAAGCATGTCATGATGTACAAATTCTGTACTAAGTCAATACAGTGCAAAGTAAACCTCTACATCTATTGTTGAGTATAAGCAGATATTTGTACTCCTCTCAGACCGTTTTTATCCACAAAAGAAAAAGAAAGGAAGAAGTAGAGGACACCGAACACAATCTTGGTATGAGGAAGCTCTACAGTCATTGCAATCTGAGATTCTTCTGAGCTCTATGGGTCAGAATGTCACTTACCAACACTGTTTAATGAGTGATAAATTTGTAATTTATAAGTAGATAATTTTTAGATGATTAATTCAAAGGATTGTCTGCCTCTTCCTGGACGATTACCATTCTTTGTATATTAAGCATGTTTTATTTTTTTTGCACAAAAGGTATTTTTCTTAACTTTTTCCACCAAGATTTCTTAAAAATATTTTCCTAAACCAGTTACTCCTTCTGTAGGTCGATGACACAGGTTTCAAGTTCCTTGCAAATGTATTTCTACTTTGCAAACCTTATATTCAAAGCAAAACAAAACAAAACCACAAAAAAACCACAACCCACTTGTGCCAGGGGAGGTTTAGGTTAGATATTAGAAAGAATTTCTTCACGGAGAGGGTGATTAGGCTATGGAATGGACTGCCCGGAGAGGTGGTAGATTCTCCGTCCCTGGAGACATTTAAAAAAAGACTGGATGTGGCACTCAGTGCCATGGTCTAGCAACTGCTCCGGTGGGTCAAGGGTTGGACTAGATGATCTCTGAGGTCCCTTCCAACCCGGCTAATTCTATGATTCTATGATTCTATAAAACCTCACCACCAACAAAAAAACCCAAACAAAGCAAAAACAAACCCAAATGAAACAAACAAGCAAAAAAGACCAAATAATTACATATGCTAGTAATATATCGTGTTTTTTTGTCTTGTTGCTTGGCAATAGAAATGCAGGCCTGTTACTTCCTCCTCCATCTCCCTGGTACCCCTTGCAGATATTTCATCTTGGCCTTTCCTTTGTTTTTACCTTCCTGTGGCAGTGTTAGTTGCACAAGGGGTTTTAGCCTTTTTTTTTTTTTTTTTTCTCTGAATTTATATTTCACTTGCTATTTTTAGATGACATATACATAAAGACATGACACGTATTAGCTGGTGATTAGAAGGGACAGAGCAGTGGGAGATCATTGTCACCTAAGGTGCATAATATATTGTTCATCTGCAGTTTCCTGGTGTCAGTGAGGAGATGAAGATGTCACCAGAAGACCACTCAGTACTCTTGGGACACAATTCACCATGTGGAGCTGTCTACACATCAGCCACTGGCTTCAGGGGGAAACCAGATGAGGAGAGGACAATTCCCATCCAGGCACCTCAGCAAGGGGCATCAGCTGTCAGGTGGGCAGCTCAGACAATGCAATGACCAAAGGTACCTATCCCAGGCCTTCTGCACAAAGAGGCTGGGTCTTCAAGCAGGTAATGCCCATGCCCATGGGAATGTTCACTGCAGGGTCAGGAGGCTCACCCAATTCTGAGCTCCCCGGTTAGATCAGTGACAGTGGATCATTTCCACATCTCACTCACTGCACCCTCTTCAAAAAGGCAGGTCTTGGTAGAACCTTGACCAGTCTGCTCTTTTTCTACAGCCATAAAAAGAGTTTTGGTCCATACCACTTTCCCCTGGAACTTTTCTGCACTTCTGGGTACAAAAAGAGTTGTGGATAGGCAGGCAGGAGGTCATCAGCACCTTTATGATGAAGACTTCAATGTCACCACAAAGTAGGTGAATCACCAGTCTAAAGAAGAGCAATTCTTGGCCTCAAGCTTATACATACATTTGTGTCACCTTATGGGAGGGTGGATGGGAAAGTAGGAGCAAGAGCTGAGAAAGAAAAGGGCTCCAACTGCACTTGAGGCAAGGGTGTCAACTCAAAGTGCTTTGCCCTCAGCTACCATGGCCATGGTTGCTACCCCAGCAGGAGCTTCTCCTCCACTGCAGTGTTCAGCAGTGAAAGCAAATTTTTATTTATCCTCATGTGCCCTCCTGGAAAGTTTATCAGTCCAAGAGCTGATTTAGAAAGCAGATTATGCGTTCCTGTTTTAAGGACAGGAAAATCTTCAGCTGCCCAAATTTAATCACAAACCTGTCAGGGCACAAAGTCAGGAGTGGAGACATACCTAAGGGTTTACAGAGATACACACTGCCAAGCAAGTTAGATTCTGACACTTTCTTTGCTTAATCCATCATGTATAAATGGTTTCCTTTCACCTCTTCCTCTGTTTGAGGTATGTGTGCGGGCAGATTGCAACATCCTCAGATATGCTCATTATTCAAAATTATTTTCAAATTGTTTTCCAGACTGTTTCCCAAGTGCAGAGCCTGAGAGTGTTTTGTAACAAAGCACTGGTTATCTGGGCTTTGTTGGTTGAGTAACTCATGCATTGCTGGGTTTGCCTCAGGATAAGGGGATGCAGAGGAAGGCAAATGGCAAGCCCTCATTGCCATCATAAAATATACCACTGGAAATTTATTGCCAGCTGAAACATCCCTGTAGACCAAGTTTGAAAGCTAATAGCCTGTCTTCATTTCAATGTGAATGTGAGAGTGTCATGAACTCAGAACTTGGTTTGGGATTCACATAATTATTTATAGGCATGTGTTTAGGCTGTTTGCTCAGCTCTGGTGCTGTGTCTGCCCAATCGTTCAGTTAGATGACAATGCATGTGGCAAAGTGACAGCTCTGTAGCCTTAATTTATTCATCACAAGGTGCACTGGTTACTTGATCTAGTTTCTGGAGAAACTTTTAAACCTCCAGCTGGCGTAATGTAAAGTAATATTCTAAAATAAAAAAGTGACATTAAAGGAAAAAGTAATGAGTAGTCTGGAGTGAGGCTGACTGCATACAAAGCCTTGGCATAATGCAGAATCAAAAGCCTCTCAGTCACTGTGCTGCTGCTGAGTCTGGGCAACATACATGCAAGAATATGGGTCTGACTGGCATTCACAGACATGGGGTTTCAGTGTAAGCTGCTGAACACCTCTCACCGAGTGCCTTATGATAAATATGGTCAGAAGAGGAGCCCAGGCCTCAGTTTACCCCTATGGTGACAGCCTGAAATTGCCATTTTCTATTTTGCATCTGCAAGCATGTGCTGGCAGTCCAGGGTGGTGACCTGGTGCACCTTCAGTGTCCCAGGATTACCAAGAGTTAGGGCAAGCACAGCCTTAGCACAAATTGTTGTGCACACAGCCAGAAGCCATTTCCTCCATAGACAAAGGATGCTCAGAGATCCACAAACACTGAATCAGGCCATATACCTCCATTATGTCCCCTATAGTAGTCAAGCTATGAGGTTTTTGAAAAAAAGAAAAAAATTGAAAAATGCTGACTTTTGACTAAAGAAGTCGAGGCTATATTTTTTAGTTATGTTGTAAACAGATTAAAATAAATATTGTAATAAATAAATTCATACATTTAAAAATGCCAGTATAGATAAGAAGGAATCTATAGTAAGCCAATAAACTCAAAATATTAAATTCCATAGTGCTGCTTAAGAAAACAGCTTTTCTTGTTTTATTTCTTTGGTAATTATTTTTCTCTGTGTCACTAATGTGACTTCCACTGAATCACTAAAGAACTCAGTTTTGAAGTTATTTCCAAAAGATTGTTTGAAAATCCATCTTGATTTACAGGCTCCATCTCTTATTATTACTATCTGTCACTTCTGTACCACAAATTCTAACAAATAGCTTCCTTTCATATCCTAATATTCCACAGTATCAGGGTCAGAAACATAGCTTCTGTTTGGAATTTTTCAGTTTGCAAATTTTTTTACTGCAGCTTAGTTGAGAGACAATTATGGTGGTGAAAGAGAAGTGATTTATTCAAGAATTCATATAGCTGCTTCTGCCTCAAGAAAAATAGTGGTTTTTTTCTGTGTTTTTCTTTTATCATCTGCAGTTTTCTGAGGGTAGTTCGGGACTCAGTGTGGTTCCAGGCAGATCACAGTATTGTTATTTACCCCTATACCTCTTGTGAGGTAGCTTTAAACTACAGGAGGTGGCATCCAGCCAGCACAGTCCTGTCCATGCACCCTCAACCTTGTCTGCCTACTCAGGTTCCTGACTTGCCTCTCAGGAAGCTCCACCTCCAGGGTCCCTCATCAGAACATGCAAAATGAGAAAGCTGTTCAATAAATTCCTGTGTTGGCTTTTGGAAAAGGAGAGATGTTGGGGTTTTTTTTACAAATCAGACAACAGAAGGTCTTTCATTGGCATAATATATTAATCCAGTTTGGAATTTGGGTAGGGCATGTCCTCTAACCCAAGTATGTCCTGGGAGCTGTTAGAACAATAATATTGTTGTCACGTTGTATTTACACACACTGTGTAGTCTCCAGAAAATAATCCCCACAGATTATATTTCCCAGAACTGTGCTTGGGCATAATATCAAAAGTAATTTAAAAAGAAGACAAGCACTCCCAGGTTCTGCAGCACATCTTTTTGCAGCACTACGGGATTGCTATCATCTCCACATCCAGTTCATAATCAGATGCTCCTGGCTTTTTTGGCATAGACAGATAGAGAGAAGATGGTTGTTCAGTTATGTGATTAAAGCCTAATCAACAGAAATGCAAAGACCTGCAAGGAGCAGATGCACAATGGAGCAGAGGAGCCCTAGCAACCCAGTACCTAGGAAAATGGCACACATTGAACTGGCTGCTCTGAAGGCTATCCAAGGAGAAGCATTCACCCTTCATATCTGGTGTGAAACACACCAAAATAAGTTAACCAAAGAAACTGTCTCCCCAGAACACTATGCAGACTGCCAGGGAATATTGTCTACAGGGACACAGAACTCACTACAAGATGCTGGGAGGGGCATTTGGGCATTGTTTGAAATTTAATGTGTCAAGTTTTAAGGAGATTGTGGGAAAGTGTGAGATGTGTGGGATATCTGGGGCATGGAAGAAAAGCAAGGAAAGAGAAGCATCAAGGTAGATTGGGGAGGACCAGGAAAGTGAAAATAGAGGTTAAAGAGGACAAAAGGGGCTGGTTATGTACAAGCAGGCTGCTAGTCAGTGCACTTGTCTGACTGAGGCCAGTGCTTTGTCACCAATCTAATCAATATTCTCATTAACCTATTTATAATGACCTGTTCTCGGTAGGAATGTCTGAACATCAGTGAGCTTCAAGATGGACTTGTGAGCAAGCAGGATAAGAGGTGGATGTACCAACAGCAAGAGCAGGATTGTGAACTTCCACAGCTACTGCATCTATGTGCCAGCATCTGGTGAGACCAGGGAATCTGAGACCCACTACTGGAATGATCCATAGTGTGTTCTTATATATGTATATATATATACACATACACACACACATTTTTTACTAGTGGACTTCCAGTCTTATCAGCTGTAAACAGGAACAGTATGGGGCAGTGAGTGCTCTTTGTGAATGCTGTGTTTCTTTGGGCACTAGGAAGACACTGTTCCTGCCTGTGAGGCTGTGAGGCTGTGAGGCTGTGAGGCTGGCCATGTGTGTGTGTGAGCTTGTGCTCAGCCTCCCCACTGGCTGGATTTCACAAACAAAATGCCTCTCTGGTTTCAGAGTTCAAAGAAGAGGAATTGTATGTTAAAAGTATAAAGAGATTTGAATCTCTCTCTATATATATATACGTAGTGTATACGTAAGCTTTGAGAGATGATAATAAAGGCAGGACCCCAAAGCAGGCATCTCTGGTTGGTGCTGAAGTTTGTTATGGCAGTGTGCATGCTGCTTTGTATTAGCAACTTTCTCCTGTTTTCTGTGGCATTTAATAACATTTTGGAAAGCTTCCTTGCTGGAATGAAAACCCTCTGAACTTTTGGCAGTGTTGAGCTGGGCTCCTGGGATTGCACATGAGCAAACTGCAAGCAGAGGATGCCAGGAAGCATCTCTTCAAAAACTTTTCTTTGTCTTGCTGCAGAGCTATGAACAGCATCTCAATTGACTGTGCTCTCTTATCTGTATACCCAACCATTATTCCTCCACATGTTATGAGAGAAACTGGCTTCTTCTGCAGGAGTCTTTTGCTTAGGGAAGGTTTGCTTTCTAAAAGGGAGCTTGTGCCTCATTTTGTTGATGGAGATGTGGCTCTAATGTGCTTGTCCACTCTGTATTCACTAAATATTAACTTATAAAATCACTACTCCGCTATAACCCACCCAAACCTTGCAGCCTTGTACAGTGATTTCTTACTACAGACAAGTCTTTTTAAATAAAGATGAGGATTGTCCTCTTTGTGCTAACCCTCCCAGTCCTAATTTTACATTTTTGGAAAGTTTCTGAAAGGAAATAATAGGTAGTAAGGCCTGTTATGGGGGTTTCTTAGGGAAGCAACTTGGAATATGCCTTTTTGAAACACTGTCCTTTATCTCATCAATAGTGGAAGCTGTCCAGGAGTAAATCAAAACTTGAGCAACAAGTATGACAAATACAATTGCTTTACCCCAGAAACAAATTGCAAGCCTTCTGGTGCCACCCTTGCTTCTCCACCTGCCATCATGCTCTGCTGTCATACTGTCTGGTCCTTTCATAAATCTCAAAGCCAACACAATAAATCTCATTTTGTTTCCAAAATGGATCTGCTAAATTCCAGCTCTTAAGATCAGTCTCCATCACTTCTCTATGAGCATTAGCAGCACCAGCCTGTGTAACCTTTCCCAGTATTCGTTTCACACATATGAAAGTACACAGATGGCCAATTATGCCAGTGACTGCACTGAATTATTATGTATAATTAGAGACAGGAGTGAGTTTCTAAACTGAGAAAAAGTCAGGTCTGATTCTATCAGATTTGTGGATTTATGGGCTTAGAGAAGGCAGCTGCTTTGTCCTCCATCTATCCATGTAGTGCTTCAGCACAGACATTTCATGAGCCATTCCCATCATGAATGTAAGCAGGGAACAAAGGGGTGGTGTGAGAAGCAGGGCAGAAGGAGATGCACTGCAGCCAGGAATCCATGGGGGCTGTGAGGGGGTTATGGGGTCAGCGAAGGGCAGAGAGGGATGGTTCAGCATCTGGCCAGGGCTGCTTTAGAGCATGCAGAGGGGAGGCAGAGGGCACCCATCTTTCTCTTTATAACTCTCATCGACTGTAAGTTATCAATCAGTCAGCTTCTTGCTGGGTCAAGAGAGGGGGGAAAAAACACCACAAGAGGAGGTAGAAGCTATTATATATTATTTGTATAAATAAGACAGCTGAAGGAGTAAACCCACTTCTCCTCCTACCCAATCTCGAGATGAATTAACAGCATTCATTTCTTCCCTGCTATGTTCTACAAGAAACAAAAGATTACACTTTTCACTTCAGAGCTGAGTAGAAAGACTTGACTGTGAAAAATCAAACCTTTTAGACAAAGACAAAGTCTCAAATAATACTAAAAGAACTACATGCAAGATGGTATTTTGTTCTCTCAAATTGATTCCAGTATAAAAGTAATGAATTCTTCAAGCAGAGTTGAACCTTGTCTATTTTATACTAAAATCTGTGACTCACTTCAAGTTGAGAAGTTTTGCAGATTCATGAGCATGAAAGCAATAAACAGCAGAAATCAATGCTTCTCAAAACATACTTATTGTCCTTTGATAGTATTTGTTCAACGTAATTTCAGACACTATGGATTTGCTAATCAGTCACCAAAATACAGTTACTGTATATTTTATAAGCAATGACATTTTGAAATAAAAGCTTCCTAGCCCATTAAAAGATGTCCAATGTGATCTTCCACTGAAACAAAGGAGAGATCACTGATTTTGTGAACCATCCAGAAAGCCAGTGGAAGGTGCTTACAATAACTTTTTAATATAATGGGCTACTGTTTACTTCTACACGTTTTGCAATAGTGGCATCTATGTCTTAGATGGCAAGATGTTAAATATTTGACAAAGCTCCCTGAAAATTGCTGGCTATTTATCAAATATTTCTATAGCGAGCATTTAAATATATTGCTCTGTGATTTATTTTTTAATAACATTCAAGTTTGTCTCCAATTTGTCAAATGGAGCATTTTTCAGCCCATAGACTCATCAAAGCACTTCTCAGCCTCCAAATTTCTTCCTGTTTTTGAGGCCTGATCTTTGAAGAGTTATTACAAACATTTTAATGCTATATTTATGACAAACATCTAGGATGAAAAATAAATTATAAATAAATCATAAGGAACATGCTCAGCACAAATTTAAGATTATCACTAAAAAGAATTAATAATGATTGGAAACACACACCTCAAAAAAAGCAACACTGTGTAGCATGTAATATTTTTTATTTAATCTTGTTAATACTCAGCTACACATATGTAATTCTTCCTGCCATGAAAAATCTAAAAAGAGGAATCTCAAACATTTAACACCTAAGCAACTCTTTTTAATATAGATCATGTAACAAGTCCCCCCAAGTATGAGAACATGTCCAAAACCAAAGCAAAAAAAAAAAAACAACCCCAAGAACCCAAAGAATTACAAAATTCTACAGTATCAGCCTTAGTTTTATGTGAATCTGAAGCTTGTTAGGTGCAGCCTGGGTTGCCACTGTTGCTGAATATTACCAGTGAGCTCCTAGCAAGGAGCTAGCAGGGTTTCTGCCTGCATATTAATAATAATCAATTGTTATTGTTACCATAGCTCTGCTATTTTAATCTCTTAATGTTCTTATTTTCTCCCTCCATCTCTGAGGTTACGAACATGGAGTGAAGTACCTTTATTCAAGACAATAGCTGAAGTAATTTTCTGTTCCCAACATCATTAGGTCAGCTAAAGAGCAGTGTGACCAAAACAGCTTTACACCACATCTCAGATACTGCCTGGCTTACGCTTCTCCTTTCATGTAGAGCTGGGAAGCTGCTAGTCCAAGCTTTTATTGTGATACAGAGAGGACATTTTCATTCTCTGTGGGTTGGTTTTCCATCCAGAAATGAAAATCTCTACCTAAGTTTCCAGGAGAGCCTAATGGTTCTGGCTCCCAGGTCCCATGGTGTGTACCATGGTAAGGCTCAAAAAGGGGAATGAAATAACCATAGCTTGCCAGGTCATTGTCTTTTATTTCAACTTGCTTCATTTTTGAAAGAAAAGCAAAGCTGTGCTGAGTTGGGCCACAAAGGCTAACAATCAGAACATTTTTGTGGGAGGGAAAGCCTGAAAAAAATTCCAATTTGGAAGGAGGCAGATATTTTTTCAGCTTGTTTCCTGGGCTGCCCATCTCCTCTGGCTGCCTGCTACATGGGCAGGCTCCCACAGAGCTGAAACCCAGCTCCACAGGAAGAGGCAGCTGGAGAGCAGAGGGAGAAAACCTGGAGCCTGCTGATGACCCGGGAGAGAGATCAACTGAGGGGCCAATGCTTTCTCCTTCCCTGGGCTGATATGGAGACCTTGGGCAGCAGATGCAGAGTTAAGTACCAATCTACTCTCTGGGTGAGCAGGAAAGGCAATGTTTGAGATGAGAGCTGCCAAGGCAGCCAGATGTGATCCATGAGACCTGGCTCTGATGGAGACTCATTTTCTGTACTGCTCAGGTCCCTGCCATCCATCCCCTGTGACTGCTGGCTGGGGAACTCAGAAGCCCCAGCCCATCCCTGGCCCACCAGAAACAAGCAGATAGAGAAGGGGTCAAAGACAGCCAAAAGGAAGGTTTAAGTGGCAGAAGAGCTGGCTTGAGAACTTTTTTCCAACAAGCTGGTGTTTCTGAATGGAAATTTGTTTCATAAGGAAGATCCTGATCACTCCGTGCAATATATACACTAAGGCTGAGTGATAGACTTAACACATATATATTTAAGGGAAAACTGAACCCTGAGTAGCTTCAGGGACTGCTGGCCCAGTGCCAGACTGTCCAAGAGTCCGGGCAGTCTGGACTGGAGTTCTTGACTGGAACAAGAATCTATCACCGAAGGCAAATGTACACAGTGGGATGCATAACAAATGTGAAGCAGGGATCCACAACGGCCAGTGCTCTCCTGCTAATGGACGTGCCATGATTTGATAATTTTAAAAGCTGGATTGACCAGTCTTGTCCATTAGGAACAAAGATTCATCACACAGCTGGTAGCAGCCTCTGCAAGTTTCAGTGAAAAAGATATTTGCTGAATAAGAAGGAAATGACTGTAGCTAGTCATCTAGCTCCTCTTTAAACTCGATTAGGTGCATCTGGACAGTACAAGTTTTAAGGTGCGCTTTTTCCTGGTGTTAGTAACTGCCTACATGTGGCACAAGAGAAAAATTAAGACTGAAACTTCAAGATCATTAGATTTGCTGCATGAAAGGAAACAGTCATTTATAAACTATCTATCAGTGAGGATACATTTAGCAGCATCTGACATCCTTCTGTTACACTTTATACTAGCTCTAATCTCCCTTATTTCTTGTTTTATGTCTTTTATATCTATTTTTGTACTTTTGTTTCTTTTCTTTTTCCTCTCAGAGGGCTAAGATAAGCATACTCAACAAATGTATTTTTAACTTAGGTCTCTGATCGCATTCCTACAGGACAAAGGAACTGTAGATCTGCTTGCAAATATTATGTTACTTCTTTTAGTTGTCTTTATGCAATTTTTGATTAGGCTTTCAGCATCTACCTGCAGGGAATTCATGCTGAGCCATAAAAGCCTATTACAGCAGCGACTGGTGAGGCACTAAAAATACCTTAGCCTGAAACAGCTTGTTTCAGCTCTTTATCAGGTACTAAGAAAAGTGTGCTGCATAGTATCTTACAAGAGAAGGATGATTTCCAAAGGACAAGCACAATAACTCTGGAAGAGGCAGAAGGAGAAAAAAAAGAGTGTAACAAGCTAAGCACTGGATGTTCCCTTCCATAAAAGAGGGAAACTCTTCAAAAAGCAGGTCTATATAGTTAAGAGGAGCTACTGTGAAAAAAGGTAGCCTCAGTTCAGTGTACTCATTCACAGACTTGGCCATTGTGCTCATACTGCTTTCTCTAATTCAGCTTCAGATTTCTTCTTCCTCCCCCAGTGTGTCACCACTTTATCTCTCTGTAACTTCTCAGATGTTATTTTTGACAATTTCTAATCTGTTCTCCTCAATCACCATCTGATCCTCTCTCCTACTGATGTGCTGATATATAAGTGATTAATTAAGCTTCAGTCTTCGGGCCTGTTCATTTGTCTTTCCTTTCTCTCCCATCATTAGACTTTCCTTTCTAACTCTGGTACTTGTTTCTCTTACTTCTGTTCCCATTCTGCAGAATAAACTCTTCCTCCACGTGAATTTCACTTGACCTATTTTAGCCATCTTCTCTCTCTCTCTCTCTCTCTCTTTTTCTCATTTAGCTGACACTTGAGCCAACATCAACAATCCAAAGTGTTTTTACTTCTTAGACCTACTCACAAGCAGTCTTTTTGTCTGGAGCATAGTTGGGGTTTTCTGAGTCTTCCTTGCCAGCTGCAAACCCAGAGAGCTCTTTCTCTCATAATCCAGAAATTATCTTTCTCTCATAATCCAGAACTGTTGTACATTTACTTTGGTCCACTGTTTACTAATTCTTCCTGTCTGGGTATGAGTATTGACGCAACATATGGTCATAATGTCATCACTAGAAATAAATCATGCTTTTAGGCCTTGGCCTTTCAGGAATTATAAGCCACAGTCAGCTCAAGTCTAAATACAACTCAAGATCACAGTTCTTGAATTGTGAGATGAAATTCAGATTGTTTCTGCTGCTAAAAAATTAATAAAAATATGTAGAGATTTTTAAAACCACTCATGTTTGTCTATAATTTTCAAGTCAGATCACAAACTTGGGTTTGGAACAACATAAAGTGTGAGTCTATCTACCTTCTCTTGTAATTATTCCTTCCAGAAGTGTAGTAGTAGATTTAAAATACCACCAGCAATGAAGATCAGTAATTCTAATAGAGCAACATTCTTATCTGTCATTACATAGTGTAATATGATTTAAACTGAGGTTTTGGGTAAGCGGAAATTATTCTCCTAATTTTTTCCTACAGTTAGATATTCCTACACTTCAGAGACCATGCATTATGCATCTGATTTTTCACAAAGCAATGCAGCTAGCAAGTAAAGTTAGCAAAAGCAAAAAAGGATATCTGATACATTGACTATCATAATTACTCAGAAATACTGAGCTTTAAATAGCCTAAATTGGGCAGAGCTTTGGGGCTGTTGCTCTAGGACATCCCAGGCGTCCACTGAGAAAAGATTAGGTTTTATTATCAACACATTGTTAATTAGTATTATTGATAATCTTCATTTGTCCAAGTATTTCTGGTCAAGGAAGTGCATGGGAGATTTAGCAGCCCAAAGTTTGCCTTCTGCTGCTGCATGAACTGGAATCTATTAAAAAGTGTAAGAAAGGAAATGCCAGAGCCCCACATAAGGTCGACATATATTTCAGACTACACAAACTAAACATTGTGCCACACCAGTTCAGTGTATCTTATTTGAATGAAGTGTGTATAGAGTTAGTTCATGTGTGAAGTAGAGTCCTCCTTCTCTCTTATGGTTATGTGGAAACCTCTGGTTTTCTTTTTAAATGTTAAAAGAAATCCTATCCCTTTCTTGCAACCATCCTTCCCCTCTTTCAAGGGGAAGCAGCCCCTAGATAAAGACACGCTACAGTGAGCAGCTCTATAGAAGGTATCTTCATTTCATGCAATACACCTGTTACATGATGTTAGTATGGAGCAATAGTGATAACTGTAAGTTTTACATTATCCATGAATGACCTGAGCACAATGCAGGGCCTCCAGGCTCTTTTGTTCCTGCTTATAAGGAATTGTTGATTTTAAGTGCTGCTTCTAACTGAAGAATGTGGAAAATCAAATCTGAGGCTTTTGGGTGAGCGTCAGAATAGAAAAAACAAAAAAACAAACCAAAACAAACAAAAAACCCCCCCACAAACCAAAAAACCAAACCAAACCAAAACAAAAAACAAAAAAAACCCAAAAACAAACAAACAAACAAAAAAACAAAAACAAAAAAAACAGGAAAGGAACTGCCTGGTGCTTTTCCATTGACCCAGAAGCACAAAATAGTATACAGTCGTTCGCATAATATCTGAAGAAGTAAAAAAATACCTCACGTAATACTTTATTGTGAAGTTTGACAAATATTTTATCCCTTCCCTAAATACTCCTCCAAAATTGCAAGTCTGTCAACTATGAACACAGTTACAGCAGGTTGGAAGCATCCAGAGCAGCACAATTTTGAGAGGGTCCTGCTAAACCAAATGGGAGCAATGATCATGTTGTTATCTGATGTCAACATTAAATAATAGCTATTACCACAAGACAACAATGAACCTCCTAAATATTAACAATTGGGAAGTACAATTCACTTCTGTAAAAATCTCAAGAGGCTATCATGAAGTCTAAGCTGGCAAGCAGACAGAACTTTTGCCCTAGATCTTTTGTTCACCATCACACGCTATATCCGTCGCTCCTTTCTTGCAAACCTTAACTGATCGCAGTGAAGACCTCCAGTGAATGCCCTTGGCAGGAACTGACTTTAGCTGAATTAGTCAATGTCATAACCAGTGTCTGGCCACTTTTCAAGAGTGGCAAGCTCAGAAGTGTACTTTTATGAATACTTATCAACTATGTGAAATATTTTCAGGATAACAGACAAGAATGCATTCCAACTAACTTTTCTAAGCTTTGCTTTTCTAATTATTTAGAGGTTTTTAAGCATGTCTTGAAGAGCTGCAGCTATTCAGAGACCAATGGCTTCCCTGAAAATGCAGTGGAAGATGAACAAGACAAAAAGGAGTAATGACCTATCATTGCTCTCAAACTTTGCTTACATTTCTTGTCATGGTTTCAGCTTACCTAAAGTGCTGGTGCCCATAAACAGCTCTAGTAAGTCCATTGGAGAGTACACTTTCAATAGCCACTTTCCCAGAAAAGGAAGGAAACCACTGAGACCAAAAAGACAAATACAAGAACTTCCAGAACTCTGACATGTACTCACAGGCTGGTCAATGAGATGTTCTGCAGTCTCTGCTGACTCACCAGCTTCTCCATAGAAATTTTGCGTTACCATGCAAAGTCAGCTGAGGGAACAATCCAAAATACTGAGGACAAATCTAGGGATATATTGAGGCCTGCTGCTTGTCTGAGCTCTGATGCCAACTTTTTCTGAAGCTCTCCAGTAAAAATGCTTCTTTATGCTTTTCCTTTTACAAGCTGAACAGAGAGTGATCGTTTGGGTTAGGGTTAGGCTGTACCTAATTGCCTTCAGGTTATAGCCAATTAAAGGTATAGATCCTTAACTCTTGAGTCAGATAACAAAGACATACACTGTAGCAACGAAATTCAAACTACTAGTCTGGGACAAGAGAGGAGAAGACAAGAAGAACTGTGCTAGTTAGTACTTAGCTTACTTGTAGAGGTTATCTCAGCAAAGAGGAAAATACTACAGGGAACCCCCTGTTAAAAATCAAGGACATGAAAACTCAAGTCTAGAAAGAATGTTGTGCAAAGGAATAATTTTTATCCCAGGTTATATAAAACAACAAAGATCATGTTGGGATGAAGTCTCTTCAGAAGAGAAGAGAAAGGGTAACAGAAAAAGAGAAAGGGTATCTTTCAGCTTGTGGAATGATCTTGCACCAAATAATCTGTTTTTTTTCTCTGCTTTTTTTTTTTAAGAGGTAGAATTTTCAATCAGTAAAAATGGGATGAAAACTCCCACCTAATCATGAAATCATGAAATCAAAGGATGCTTTGTTATGGAAAAGACAATAAAGATCATTTAGTTTCCCTCCACCAGGGGCAGGGACACCTAAGATTTCCTGGGACTCACGGAACAGACATGTCTCTCAGGAGACCCATCTGGAAGCCTGATCTGCACATATTGCACACATTGCACACACACTGAATTTAATGAAATGGCAGCTGTAACTTCCATTGATGGCAGTGGCAGCAGCAACTGATCACTGTTGATACAATACCTTAACTATTAGGGCAGCTGCCAAGTAAAGAGGAAGCTGAAGACACAGCTCCACATTTTCCACGTCTCAGGCTGCATTTAACCACTCTGCTGCTACCAGAGAGATGAGAGAGAGCCCAGTTTTTCTTCTGAAGGACTGAGCCACTTGTTCTACCTGATAGGGTGGAAATACAAAAAGACAGGCGGGCATCCTCTCACCCAGTACTGTGATTCTTCTTCTGAGGTACCTGGTGGTGCCCAGCCAGACTCTGGGATGTCTGGGCTCTCCCAGGAGCAGGGAGCCTTTGCTTTGGGTGCTGCAGTGATGGGTGACATAGCCTTCAGCTCCAGGCTGGAAGCTGACACCAGCATCTCCTTGTAGAGGAACCAACTCATTCCATCTCACCAGTGAGTTACTAGGGGTGGCACCATGGAGCAGAGGTGGCTCTAGGGGAACACTACTGCTGAAAGGCACCTTTTTACCTATAATATCTTTTTTATTCTTCTTCCTTCTTCTGATCATTATGAGAACTTGTGTTTTCAAGCATCTCAGATATGGTGTGCTGAGAGCAGCCTTGCCCAGGTGCTGTGGTACCAAGAAGGACAATACTGCACCAGGGGATTTGAAATGAGGTCTGGGGTTTCTCCACTTAGCTGAACTGTGCTGCCAAAACCAACACGGCTGTGAAGCCCTAGTGGAATTACTGTGTCAGAAACTGTGGTGTTTTCAGTATTTCTGAATAAAAAAAAAATATACTTGGAGGAAATAATACAGAAATTGCCAAATATTTAAGGCCGAGTCATGTTTCCATAAAAGTCAGCGGGAGATTTGCCACAGACTTTTAAAAGACAAGGATTAGACTCTAAATAGATCATTTATAAGGAACAAGTGATATTTTAATATACCCGTATTTTTCCAAACTGTTTTCGGAAAATTATTAATAACTGAAGAAATCTGAAAAAAAAACCCAAAACCTTGAAAAATGCTTAATTACCATAGCAACGCCTGCCTTACTGTCAAATATCATAACTCCTGAAAGATACAGAGCTGCCATGACCAGACGGCTCCTTTTAAAATTTCCTGATTGCTAGAATCAAAGAATTGTGCTGCATAATCCTCTTTGAAAGCAGTAACAAAAACAGGTTCCCTCAGCATTAGTCACAGCCTGCCAAGCAGTTTTCCACACCTTTCCATACAGAAATGGAGATCACCTTTACTTGAAGCTTTTAAAGATATTTTTGTTACAAAAAGAAATATGAAATTGAGTTCAATAATGGATGTTATTGCAAGAGCTGTAGGGAGCCTTTCCTTTCATGATTCAGTCTCACCGAGAGAGGCAAAAAGTTTGAACCCTCTCAATATTAATATCCTATACACTGGCTCTGAATGCTATTGACTTGCTGCATAGTACATAAATACTAGGAGCAGAAAAGGAAATAAACACATAATAGTGTTATTGATAATCCACTTTTTTGATTATAGATACAAAAGCTGATGATCTGCCTCTGAAACCTCTGTGCAGCCTCAATTTGGCAAAATACCTGATAACTTTAAGTGCACAAAATTACTACTGGTATGCCAGAAGATTTCGTTCAGCCTCTCAGAGTGAAAGGGCTACCTCTGACCTCAGCAGCCTTTGGATCAGACCTTAAAGTTGCTGAGCTGGAGGATTTGTGCCCAATGAGGGGCAGGCAAACAGAGAGGCATAGCGCTGGGCATCCCTTTACATCTCCTGAGAAAGTGTCGTGTTTCCCCCAGCCCTGCCTGCAGCCAGTGGCCCCTTGGAAGATGGAAGCAGCAGCAGGGACCTTTGGTTTATTACCAAAAATCTGTTATGAATGCTCTTAAGCTAACAAATTTGGGAAACAATTTGAAGTGATCAGATCCATTACAGAGGACAACAATCACACACTTGTGGTCTTAGCACTGAGCTCTTATGGCTGCTGATAGGTTGTTTTTTTTTTTAAGTCACAGAAATTCTCTCAACTTGGAGCAATTTTGGCATGCGTGAATGAAATCTCTGAGAAGAAAGACCATGGAAAAACCTGACATACACATATCTGTACACCAACACAAGCCCCACAAAGGCTGAGAATATTCATGCTGCAGAAGGCAATGGAGATGGGGGTGGCAGGCCAGCTAGGGGGAAGGAGTAGAGCCATGACATGGCAGGGACACATTTGCATGGTGTGGTCTTCAAATTCAGTGCTTCCAAGTTATTTTTGACTGCTGAGGAGCAGAGACCCTGTGATAACAACAGAATGTCCTGGTATGCATGAAGTACCATAGGGAACATGAATAGAACTTCACAGAGGAAGCAAGCTGTTTTACTTTATTTCTGGCTATTTGTAGCTCACATGATCATTTAGACAACTGTAAATATTTCTGTCAACTAGTTATTTAAACACCCTGATGAATGTGTCCCAACAGGACCTTGAGGGGTTTTATTAGTTTTTTTGCCAGAGAGAATTAAACTCATGATTCACTGGAGAATGTGCCAAAACAAGTCAGCCACTGAATTTTAAAACTTTCACTTTTTATAAATGCTCTTTTAATTAGATTGTTGTCCTAATTACCCTTCTCCTTTTCACATGCAAGTCAACTGTTTTACATGGGGAAAAAAAACACAAAACCAACCCTCTCACCATCTCAGCATAAGAAATTTCAATGTCTCATATTGGAACTTTGCTGTGTCTAGAACCTAAGGTGCCTTGAGCACTGGATAAAAGGAATAACTTTTTGGATGGATGGCTCTGTAGCACCAGTTTCACCACGCTACAGGAAAACTTTTATTCAGCCTTTGCCATCACCAGGGAAATAGAAGTTAATCCTAGTTACCAACTTTTTAGACACAGACTTCTGCTAAAAAAAAGGTATAGCCTATTTTTGAAACCTCTGTAAATATCTCTAATGACTTTTTCTGCTGCCAAAATCAATTTCCTGACTAGCACACTCCAGATAGCCTAAATTAAAATAAGTTTGATATTACATGTCGTTAGTAAGTGAGCACTCTTACCTTTTAGATACAAGAAATCTTCACATCATTTGCATTTGAAAGGGATGAGTAATTTTCAGTTTTGAGATAATTTAACCCACTATTTCTGCATAACTTTGCATTCCACTTAAAAATCCTCTCTCTCCTGCCATACCTTTCATATCCTTTTATGCTTAAGTCTCCCACTATCTCTTGCCCTACCAGTTTGTCCATGTCTCTCACGAGTACTGTTTGTGAACTCTCAAAAGAAAGATGAAAGCTCAGTCTGGCTCTGTTTTCCCTCAAATCCCTTCTCCAATGTCTGCTGGGGATGATCCATGAAAAATCACTTAAGGATTTATCTGTGACATAAAAGGCGAAGTAAAAATAAGATTTATCTTCCATCTGACTAGTATTTGTGCTAACTTAGCATTAAGCATCCTTCTTTTACTTGTCTCCCATCTTCTGTGGAGTTTCAAGAAAGTTTGTTTATACATGGAGCAAACAACAAAAAAAGTGTCCTAGACTTTCTGCTCATTTTAGCCTGTGCAGCAGATTGATCATCTGCTTCTTCTTCACCAATACAAACCAACATTGAAAAAAAATAGAAGCAAGTCACATCTTCTGTTTGCGTAAATAAAAACCACTCTTGAAGAAGGATTACAAGTCATCTTAGGTACCTATTACTAGTGTGCTCAGGTTAAGGATGTTCTCTATGCTAAGAACAGGATCAAAAGGATATGTTTTGCTACGGAAAATATTGTTTCATCTCTTTTCAGTCTGTATGTACTATCCTATGGCAAAGCAAGATAAAGAATGTCTGATCCCTGAACACCACATCCTTTTCTATGATCAAGCTTTGAGTAGGAATTCTCAATAAAGGTACTATATCTAGTGTAGCATACTGGCTGTGTTCTGGCCAGTATATAATAACATCAAGTATTGCATGTCTGATTTTTGGAATTGTTTTATTTTTATAGGTTTGACCTATATATCGTACTTTATTTGGCTGAGGTGAGTCAAAACAGGTATGAGGAACAAACAGCTTCTTCTAAAAAGATCTGACCTCTGTTCTTTTCTGGGCCCCACTGGCAGCTGATACTGCTACAGCAGGAGCCCAGCTTCCCTTCTTTAAAACTGTATTGTGAAAGGTACCAACTTAGATAGCCCTCAAACATAAGGTATCCACCTTCTCTGTATGTCAAGAAAAGCAACTAAAAATTATTGATGAATACTGCACAAGCATCCACAATAAATTACTACAAAATTTTTGTGGGCCACAAATTATAAGAAACACTATTCTCAAGCATGCTGGCTGTGCAGTTTTTTCTATAAAAAGACATAGAGGAGGGAAAAAAGTTACTGTTTTTATGCATGCAGCACTGTATCAAGACCTTGTTGCACATAATCTAGCATGCTCTTCAGAAGTAATCACTTTTGGAACAGTATCTGTGCATTTAGCTAGTGTACCAGCAGTGTCCTCTCTATACTGCATGATGCTGAGGTGGTCACCCAAACCACAGTTTTCAAAAAGTGTCCACAAGCTATGCATTCCTCATTTTCTGAGTACCTAATATGAAACAGCTGGGAATGAATGTGCAGGCATAGAGAATACTCACAGCTCCAGCTGGAGCTGGTTCCCACTGCACAGAACTTTTTTAAAAGGTTAAGTGCTCCGAACCGTGAATTCCAGGCTGGCTGTCTAAAAGCAGTGGATATTTCTGGCAATGTGATATTTGAACAAACCGTTTCTACACGAAGGCAGTGAAAATAAGCTCACTAATAATTTGTGAATCAGAGAAAATCTGCAGAGATTTTGGTAGTGGAACAGAATGTTCAGGTGCCCTATCATAGTGTAGGATCACAGAATGTTAGGGATTGGAGGGGACCTTTGGAGATCATGTAGTCCAACCCCTCTGCCAGAGCAGGTTCACCCAGAGTTGGTTGCAACAGGACGGGGTCCAAGTGGATTTTGAATGTCTGCAGAGGCAGAGACTCCCCAGCCTCACTGGGCAGCCTGTTCCAGTGCTCTGCTACCCTTAGGTTTTGGTTGAATCTCCTGTACAGAAATCCCTAACTCTGTATTAATAGTCTGCAAGATATTGAAAGGTCTTGCAAGAGTGGCAGCAGAATATCCAGCACACTGGGTTACCTAATGTCAGCATCCAGACCACTCAAGAGTGACCACTTCCACGTCCCTGGGTATGAGTATGGGTATGAGTATGCCTTACTCAGGCAAGGCTGGGGATTCAGCTCTGTGTACCCTAGTTTTCACTGTAAGAAAACCCAGCTGAGCATCACAGAGGCAGTCATACTAGTTTTTCATAAATTATCAGTATAATTTAATGGACCAACAGTTACAAGGAGACAAGCTAAACTAATGAGAAAGGTAACTACAAGGAACAAGCTCACATCACAAAACCTGCCTAACCCAGCAAGACTGTGGGAAGCTTGGGTTAAATTCCTTTTGCTGCCTGAGGGAATTTGATCTGACATCTCCCACCTTGGGGTGAATATGGTGATCACTAAAGGCAAGATATTTTAAGGCACAAGGGTGAGGCTTCCCATTATTTCTGTTCAAACTGTTCCACTTTGCATGGAATGAATATTCATTGGGCTCCTGAGAGAATGAAGGTGTGAAAATGTGTCTATAACTGGGTTGTTAGGGTGCTCAGTGGGGAAGGTGGGTGAGAGGAACATATTATTTTGGAATATGAGAGGACACCTGGCTGAGCAGTAGAAGACCAAGAGCATTGATGATCTGTGTTAGCAACTGAGACAGCAATAAGACAGTGCTTGAAAGCTTAAATCTGACTGTGGCAGTACAGTACTGAGGAAGCGAGCTGGAAATTAACTGTTGTCTATTTAGTGCTAAATAATGTGAGGAAAATGCAGTGTGAAACCACTCACTGATCAGGAGAATGACTCCCTTACAGCCACAAAAATAAAATTTCTCTCTCTAAACTAGCCTTATATATAGATTTAGGAACAAAAAATACCCTGGCAGAAAAGTAATTAAGTAGAATGACTGCAGAGGTCTGATAATAGATTGTCCTATATTCAGCAAAAACCCCCTCATCTAGATATACTGAAAAGTAGATTAAATAACTGTTCGCATGAACTCCTCCATGAAGGTATTTTTCCCTTTAGACTGTTTCTTTTTAATGACTGTGTAATTATTGGAATGAATTTGGTTTGAAGGAACACTAGCTTTTTTAACATAGGTTTTATCAGGAAGCAACAGTATCTATTGTCTTATCATAACTTTTTATTTTCACCCTCTGATGCATTACTATTGGATCAAAATTTTCAATTGTTAGAGTGGGTGATAAATTAATCTCTGGTGAAAAAAGCACTAATTTCAAGAATGAATCTGTCCTACAAAGTTTATTGTGAAATTAAATTAATTAATAGTGTGATTATTTAGAGATGTTGAAAAAGTTACAATGTACATGTAAAGAAATTAATTTCTGTATATTGGCCTGAAATGGCCTTGCCTTGTAATGGAGAAGACTATTTGGGTATGTCTTCCTTCATGGACAAAATCTATATAACTTAACAAGAGCAAACAACATGTTTTTAAAATCTAGCACCAAAAATTACATATGGGATCTGTATGCATTAGCTATTAGAAAAAGCTGATATTAGATCAAGCAGAATTATATATAAAAGAAAAAAAAAAACCCAAAACAAAACAACTCCCCTTTTATTCCTAGATTATTTTAGTTTTAGTGGGGAACCACAAAGCACCCACAAAAGAGACTGCATGAGGTCAGTGACAGCCCCACTAAGCAGAGGGATCTTCCTGCTCTTCTGTATGGCCCATTCAATTGGAAAGAAGAAAAGCTTTAACTAAGGACCACCAGGAGGGCTTGTGCTTTTTCAGTTTAGTCAAAGTTCATTTCAGATCTGGCTGCCAAGAACCAGCAGGTTTGCTTCTGTTTCCATGCATCAGGCAGGTCTGGGACTGCAACTTCATTTTCTGTGGAAAGGAAGAAGCAGAAGCCACTACCTTTATGTGAACTTTGCTGAATAACTTTTAATAATAAAGGCTGGATGTACTAGATAAATAACCTCTTCTTTACATTGCAGACTGATAAACTAGAGCCAGGTTTCTGCCTCTCTAAGAAATGTCACTAGATCCAGCCCACTGCTTTTATACCTTTAATTTACCTGCAGAAGTTGTATGCCATCCATCTTCTACAAGTGCATCTCCTAGCAAATGCAGACATGCTTATTTACACGAGCTGGTGATCTGGGGACTGTGTAGGAAGAATTTAGGTTATATTTCTGGACAGTTGAGGAAAAATATCTGGGGATTTGCACTCTCTCATATTCCAAAAGAAAGATTTTTGATTACCCAGGGAGAAAATATCTCCAGCAAGAATGTTTAAGAAGAGGCAGAGAGAGAGGGTTACATCAGGGGAGGAAGAGCATCCCAAGCTTTCAGTTTGCTGGCAGAAATGTAGTCTACTTCAGGAGCCCTTTAGGACTGCCTTCAGCACAGCATTAGTTGGTTTTATAAACTGCAATTCTTTCTCCTTGGCCTTCTTCGCTGGGTTTTAAAAAACAAAATTAATTATTTTTTATAAGGATCTTTTTTACATACTAGAAGAAGAATTATGCTGTTGCCTTTTAATCTTCCCTTTTGTAGCCCAAAGGAAATGAGTTACCTTTCTTTACAGTCTGTGTTTTTTAAAGCTTTTAGCATTCTTTGCACCCTCCTCTGGATTTTCTCCAAGTCATCATCTTTTTTAAAATCTAGTGTCTAAAAGTGGACACAGTGTTCTGAGACCCAGTTGGCTCCCAAGTAGAGCAGAATAATTACTTCCCAAGGGTTCTGTACAATATTCCTATGAATGTAACTTTGACCAAGACTTTTTTTTTTTTTTTTTTTCAAATATAATGCTGTTACTCATAGTCAGTTTGTGATTTGCTACAACCCCCCATCCTTTTCTGGGTGAAACCCCTCCTGTTACATTTGACTATTTGAATTTGTCTTTGTTGAATTTCATCTGCTTTTAATTTCAGATGCCTGATTTTTCAGACTCATTTAATTTCCCGTTCTGATTCTGTCACCAAAGCAGAACTGATTCTCCCTTCATATTGTCTGTAGATTTTCTAAACATATTGGTTGAATTTCGTCATTCAGCCATTAAAAATACTTTGCAGAAATGGGACTCCACATGAGGTGCTTATGTGCTCCTCCAGCTTAATGTGAATCACTGAAAACTTCTCTTGGCTGTCACTCAATAACAATGACATGCAGAGTAGAGGGTTCAGCACTTACATGATTTGGGTGTGAGTAAACCACACAGTGGCTGTGGTAATGCCTTGCTCTACCCCAGGAAATGAGATTATTCTTAGCATTATAGGCTGTGACCCTTTTTTCCAACATCCACCTTTTGAGAAAAGTTATGCAATGGAAGGGAGTAAAGAAGATGAAACCAGACTTCTCAGTGGCATCTGGTGACAGGCTGAGAGGCAGCGATTACAAACTGAATTACAGGAAATTACATTTAAAGACAAGAGAAAACTTTTGGGCTTTTTTTTCCTGTAAAGGGCAGCCAAACACTACAATAAGTTTCCCAGAAAAATTATAGACTCTCCACATCGGCAACACAAAATGTGAATGGACATGGCCCTGAGCAACCTGCTGTAGCTGACTCTGCTTGAAGAGGGGGCTTGAGATTAGAGACCTCCTGAGGTCCCTGCCAGCCTCAGACATTCTGTGATTCAATGAATCTATGGGACAATTTTATTTATTTTATACATCATTGCTTGAATTCAGATAGTGTTTTACAAGCAGTTTTAACTTTTTAGAATAATAATTTTACACAGCCTGAAGTCATGGCCGGATCTGCACGTGGTACTATTGAAAAAAACCTGAAGATCAGTCTAGGGATTAAATATGATGTTTGGCCAGTCTCTGCAATACTGTGAATGACACAGAACATTTCAAACAGAATTTGAAACTCTGTAATTGGCTCCTCTGCGAGCTGAGTGCACATCTTTTTAACTCTAGATCAAAGCCTTTCTCCCCAAGTTTGAGCACTGGAATGAAAGAGTTTCCCTGTTACAACCTTCCTCTTCCACCATTCCACCTTTAAAAAGCAGCATGTTATTTTTAAGGAAGCCAAAGTCCAGTGCTAACACTATTAGTAAAGATCAACATTCAAATTCATGACTCATATGACCCAGGGATAGGCCTCTGCAGTCAAATGGGAGCATTGGCAAGCATCACTTGTGACCTGGACTCCATCCCCTGTGTTCCCAGAACCTCACAGTCACTTCATTAGTGCCCACATGGATGAGTAACATGAATAGCATGAGTCACAGTCAGGGACTGGATATGCCTCAACAGTCTTTCCACTGTGCCTGAGGTTTTTGGATTAATCAAGAAGCCCATGTCCCAGCAGGGCAGTCAGACTGGCAGATGGGCGTCTCTGGCCCCATTACAGGAGATTCTCTAAACACAGCCATCCACTGAGAAGTCTGTCACTGCAGCAGCACAGGAAATAACAGGATTGCACCTTACCGAAGAGTTGGACCAAAATGAGTCTGTCTTGAAGCTGGAAATTTTCAACATTTATCCCAACTAAAAGAGGTTTATCGTTCTTCCCTGCTGAAGTCAGTGGGGAACTGCTGGCTTCCAGCTTCATTAGGTACAGGACCTGAGTCTTAAATGAACCCACAGCTTTTACAGATTACTGATTTGGAAATTGATGGGTTGGTCAGAATTCTTTCAGCTAGTCTTGATTTTGATATTTGGCAGAAATTTTAGAAGTATTCACACTTCTTTTTGCTCTCTAATTTATCAAGCTTTTTTTTTCAGCATTTTTCCACTTTCATGCCAGAGTTTCTGGTTGTGAAATTCTGTAAAACCCACTTAACTATAATACAGAATTTAAAATCATCTGTGCAGATGGGTTACTAAAATGTAATACAAGCACATGTTCCTGAATAGCAGTTCAATAGCAGGGTGTGGGGAAAGCAGCATTTAAGCCAGACCCCTCTATACATTTCTCTCATTTAATATTGAAATCCCCTCTATGTCAACTATGGTATAATTCTGTAATAGAACCTCTTTTTCTCTTGTATGTTACGAACACCATTGTCTTCTAACATACTGGTAAACCTGCCTAACCTTTTCCTTAAAAGGTTAAATGAGGCTGTTCTGTTAAAACTTCACTTGGAAGAATCCATTGACAGACCATCATATTTCCTTGTCCCAAATGAGTGATTCCCCCCAGAAGATAATTTTATATGAAAACATCAGCACTTCTGTCCTGCAAGTGAGATAGAGATGAGAAGGCCTCATTTGCAAACTTTGCCAGAGCATAGATATGAGGCAGTCATGGTTGAGCACCAGTTGTTTCTGCAGCAAAGACTTGGGGCATGTTACCAATGGAAACTGAGTACCAAGGGCTTGTAGATACCTAGAGAAGCCCAGAAACCCTTAATGATACATGATTTGGGCAAACTGAAAGATAGTTAGGTAAGAAGTCCTCCAGTAAATCTGGCCTCTTGTGCTAGTTTAACAAACTAGTCAGTCTTAAACTATATGGGGAAAAGGCAAAGCATTAGCCTGACAACTGAGGGGAGGTAGTAACCACACAGTATTCAAACCTACCACAGTTTGTTTCTACTAAGAACTAATTGTGATCCTATAATTTTACACCTCTAAACTCATGTTTCCATGTCAAAGTTAATTGAAATGTTAGTTTAAGCAAAAACAGGCTACCTAGAACTTTTTTAGCCAGCAGTATGACCCTGTGGTAAGGCTAATTCACATGACTTCTATCAGACATGAGGGCATTTTTAATTAATTTCATCCACATGGCTTGTTTACTAGGAGCTAGAAAATTCAAACCTGCAAGACTAACATAAAAGGCCATGGGTTTTCCTCCTTTTTCTGACAAAGCTCACAGTAACTCTGCAGCTAGAAGGGGGTGTGTGGACTAGCAAGAGGAAAATGGAATAAACCCCTTAATAGTAATTCCTGGAAATATTTTCCTGCTAAGATGCATCTGTCTTACTGCAATAAACTCTACAGACAGCTCCCTCCCACCTTCCAAAAAGAGCAAGCAATCTTGCACATTTATAACAGCAAGTCATGATTTCCATGAGGCTTGTCAGTTTGAATGCTCACTCACCATTGGTTTCTCAGAAATTATATTGGGCCAAAGTGTTAGCACATTTCTAAGACAAATCTACTGCTGTAGCACTGAAGGCACATCCCCACTACCCCATAGTGTTAAGCTATTTCAGGAATGAGGAGTTTTAAGAGCTCCCCAAGGTTAAGTACAGCATCCTGAATGCAAGCTGAGTTGCTATGGTGACATTGCTTCATACTTGCATCACTCACTTGTTTAACATAAGACTATGGCCTTCTGTTTTCTAATTGCTGATTAACTATCAAACTGTCTTAGAATAGGTGTACAAAGATGAAATAATTATGTTTCAAAAAACCAAAATAAATGTGGTACAATTAAACCTGAGGAAAATATATCACCACAAACAAAACTGTTAAGACATATTTTAGGTTAAAGCAGCACCCTTTAATTTGAAGAATTATTGTTGCCATCTAGTAGACACAAAGTATGTTCCAGGCGGTCAAGCTGGAAGTAGGATTTACTATTCAAAAAGTAAGACATTAAATGTCAGGAAACTGACATTTTTTTATCATTATGAAATGCTAGCATGAGACACACTGGATATTTCAAAGTTTCTGGTCTCATTCCTTAGGGTTGTCCTGGTCTCCACTCACTGGAACTTGAACCTCACTATTTACTATTTGGAATGGAAAAAATATGTTCTATCACATAAATAAAATAATAGTATTTTTTGTTTATTTGCACATTGTTGGTATAGCGTTTACAATTTGAAAAGTATGATGATGTTTCAGGAAGCTTTCCAAGAAAGAGATGATGCCTTGTCTATGGCTCTGGTTTGTGAGATAGGAATTAACTTTAGGTATTACATAGGCACACAACTTCTTGATAGAGATCTCAACAGAGATCACAGCTCTTTGCACAGATGTGGCTTTGGTTTTTTTAGGGAGTAGACTGAGATATCTCATGCATAATATACCAAAAAGCATATTTTTAGGAAAGGAAATCTTTAAAATATTACTGATTTCATCTTTCACAAGAAGATCTAGTTTCATCCTTTAATGTATGCTCCTTGGGAGACCCAAGGCGTTTGCAGTTCAAAGACTAACAAAATATTTCCTGTGAAATATGTGGGTATGTAGATCCTAAACAATAAATAAGAATTCTTATTTGAGAAGGGAACAGTAATTATGATTGTTACAGCTTTAAACTGTTATGTTCATTATCTCATGCTTATATGTCACATGCTGCAATCTCATAGCCAGACTTTTGAAATCCTGATGCATTATCTTGGTTACATATATCTTGTGGTAGTAAATTGAAAGGGGTTCTTAAGAAAGTTGAGGCTAATTATCAAAGAAGTGCAGCAGGCAGTGAACGGGCTATTAGCTGGGGAGGGAGTGAGCATGTGTATACAAATGGAGTAGCATCACTGTACCATTTCAGGACAAGGTTTGAGAATTAGCCATCCCAAACTGATGATGAAACCCTCTAGTCCCAAGAGAGAGCTTGTAATGAGATGCAGCTCTAATCCCATGTTTGTTCACACTTTTGCAGTAAATATAAGGTGCCCTGTATAGAAAGAATTCTACAAATTGACAGGGTAGAAAGAGCCTTTTACCTCTCATTACACAAAATATTTACCAGTAGTTTACACAAGTCATGATAAACAAGACAGGTTTACCACTGAGAGAGGGGATGACTGTAAAAGGAGCACTAACATTTCCATACAGGGAAAAGCAGTCTATGAGGATAGATAGACTTGACTTGTACAACTTGAATACATTTGGGATCAGTAGTCACAAAAGAAATAGAAGAAAAACCAGCCTCTACCCCTTCCTGCTTCCTTCTCAGGGATCTCAAGGAAAGGATTATATAGTAATGCATTCCCTAATTTATATCCAATCAGACCTGAATGCAACCTTTTTTGCAGATATTGTGTGCAAAGTCTATGTCCCTTATCATATGGACTATTAACTGTTACTGTCTATGGCCTGCTAGCTAAACGATCAGATATAAACTAAGGATCAATTTACAGGCTTTTTTACCTTTTGTCTGAAGGACATTATTAAATATTTACAACAGTGTTTATTGGTCACTTTCTTAATGAGTACTTTTGTTTGCTTTCAATATAATCTCTGTTGTGTTACCGATTCAGAATAGCTGGGTAAAATAAAAATATACCAATCCTATAAGGGGGTATTACTCATTAGTACCAGACTCCTGGGCAATACTCAGAGAAGTGCAAGTACTTTGCTCCAGCATGTTAGAGAAGTACCAACACATTCTCCTGTTGAGGTTTTGGGAGCTGGAATGTGTATTCCAAAGACCAGCATTATCCATATAACTTTTCTCTTGCACATGTTCCCTAGCAAGACAACTGCAGCCTTGCAAGTTCAGAATCACAGAATAATTTAGATTGGAAAAAACTTTTAAGATCATTGAGTCCATTTGTAAACCTAGCACTGCCAAGTCCCACTAAATCATGTCCCTAAGCATTGCATCCACACATCTTTTAAATACCTCCAGGGATGGTGATCCCACTACTTCCCTGGGCAGCCTTTTCCAATGCTTGATTGCCCTTTCAGAAAAGAAATTTTTTACAATGTCCAATCTAAACCTCCCCTGGCACAAGTTGGGGCCATTTCCTTTCATCTGATCGCTTGTTACAGGAGAGAAGAGACTGACACCCACCTCACCACAACCTCCTTCCAGGTAGTTTATGAGAATGCCAAAGGATGATGCATTTCCAAGGCTTGTAGGGAGGCTGATGGGATGAGATGCAAGTCTGTTGTAGGGAAACTCAACTTGATGGGTAGTAAAGAGTGACATTAAAAATTTGCAGCACCTAAGTTTGGCTCCTCCTCTGAATTTTCCTCTGACAAACTTCTGTCTATTGATTATAAAAAGACTTGGGAGAAAATCTCTTATTATGGCCCATTTTCTTAGCAGCTCAACTGGTACCACTTGTCTTAGATGGAAATAAACTTGATCGTTTGGGTGTTATTGCAATAGAGGGTTTTAGCATTCAGAAGCATTGCAGGGTTGTTACTGCTTTTCAGTATGAAGTCATGAAGGCTGCCTCTCTGCTTTCCAAGGGTGGGCCTTCTACATCTGCCTGGAGTATATGTCAAGGGAAAGAACACAGGGCAGCTTGAGCAGGCACTGTCAGTGTTTTACTCATCCAAAAGTTAAATACAGGATGACAGTCTCCAGAGTTGTCAGCTTGGTAATTTTCAAAAGCATTTAAATCCCTGACAAAAATTCCAATAAAACAGCCTTCTTCAGGTTGGTGCCAGAAATTTTGTACTGTGGTGAACAGTTAGTACTAAAATCAGTCTCCCTGCTGCCTTCCAATGTAAAAATAACTCAGTACTTCTGAGTACGCTACAGAAGGCAAAGCACCCTAACAGTTTTTTAGAGTTAATGAGGCAATTACTGGATGCTGGATAAAGATGTGTTTCCAGCAGTGTATTTAAGGTTTAAGTCATGGGATGCATGTGTACCTGTCCTACATTGCCTGTTTCACAGAAACTATTTTGAAAAATTACATGGATTTAATTAGTATCCATTTAAGTTTCTTTCTCACTCACTTGAATTAGACAGATATATCTTAAAACAACCAAACGAAAAATTCATTTAAAATCTGTAATTAAATAATCACAAAATTTTGCATCAAGATTTTATTGTGGGGGCTGTATGATCATGGAATATGAAAGATTTTTCTATGCTTTCTAGCTTTTTGCTTGCAAGGGCTTAAGAGTATACCCATCCACCCTGGTTATGCTGGGGAAAACTCCAGAGATCCATTTCTGGCTCAGAGGCAACAAGAAGCATCTTTGAAGAATACTGTCAGGACAGCAGCACTTTGAAGTCATTCCCATGTACAGAGACAGTCCTTGCTCAAAATACTTCTTTAGATAAACCAGGCATAGGAAAAGAGAATAATACCATTTACACAGAGATTTGCTAAGGTCACTGAGGAAGGCTGGTGAAGACCTTGGAACAAGAATTCATTAATTGTTACACCATCCTTCCTCTGTAAGTTTCTGATACTAAATGCCTTTTCTAAATTGAATTATGAGTTAATTAGCTTTCAGAAGGCTGACTCAGAAGGCTGAGAAGCTGTAGCCCACCAATTTGAAATAGAGCTCCTAGACATAGAATATTAATTTTAATAAAGAAAGGAAGGGGAAAAAAAACCCCAAAACCCAACCATAGCCAGATTCTATTAACTCTCTTATTTGAAAGAATAGTCATTTACAAATCAAGGCATGTAACTAGTTTCCAAAGCAACAGTATCTAAGAGAAACCACTCATGGTTTTTGTTCACTGTTTGACAACAGGGTTAATAAATAGAGGCTTGAAATAGTCTATTCAAATCTATAGTATGATTGTCATAATTGATAATTAACTGTTTATGTTACAAAGGGAATTGCAAGAATATCATTAGCATAAGAAAATGTAAAGAATGTCATGCAAAATAGTTCTCAATTGAAGCACGTGTTACAAAAAGATAAATGTACTTTACTTTGTAGCTGATTTCAATGGTGAATTTGAGGATCAATTATATTTTAATATTGACAGGGGTATCTTGGTAATGAAGTGTAAATAACTTCTTATTAACTAACAGAGAGATTAGCCAAAAGGAAAATTGGGAGCTGGAAGCAGATCTTCTAGGCATTGCCTGAGATGAAGAGCTCTCAGTGGAGTTCAAGGGACTGACATCTTGCAGAAAGACAAGCTTCTGCTGGAACCTGACTTCTATCTTTAGTATAAATGTAAATATCTAAGGCTCTGCACTCATGTTTACCATTCAGAGCAGAGTTTATATTCAGTCATCAGGGGGTTTTACCCTTGATGAAAATATTCATACCGAAGCAGTCCTTCAGTAAATTAGGGTTTCGGTTAATTTTCCAAGGTCTGCTTTTCATGCTCCATTTGATTGTTCTATGAAATATGAAAACCTGAAAGAAAAAACTTTTTTTGAGTGTCAAAATCTTATGTTGGGAAATGCAAGCAGGTGTTCTGTGAGTTTTATCATCTCCCTCTCTCCATTGTCTTGGGTTGCTCCCCTGAGCCCATCTACCCTGGTGTAGTGTTGGCAGGAACTCCAGTGATGCTCCTATTTAGCAATAGATGACCAGATATGGGATAAATGGGAAAAAACTGGACAAAAAGGAGAATTAACTATTACTTGCAAACTAATAAAACCCTCACTGAAAAACTTTCACAGGTATAGGTATTGGTCTTTAATGTTTTTTGAAAAATACAAGTAGTTATACTTTATCCAGCTAGCTATAATCTTAGTTACTACTATCCCATGAAGCTGCCTAATGAACTGGGCACATAGCTCAGTAAAGTATGCAGGATGAGTGGTGGTGATGGGAAATTTGGGTACTTACAAATCACAGAAACTAAAGAAACTTTTCCCCAAACCACTGGGAAGTTTCATCCACTACAAAGTCAAGCCATATAACTGCAATGCTCTGCCCACTACAGTTCTCACTCCTTAGAAAAGTATCATCAGTGCATCCACCCATCAAATAAATGTCCAAGTCCTGCAGAAGCCTAACAGAACCAATGGGCTCACCTGCAGGTTGTGCTGGATTGTAGGAGCTGTCTGATGTCAAATGCCAGCACTGCCCCACAGGACACTGCAATCACCACAATGCAGGATTTCATCAGTAACTGAATGTTTCTCGGGATTTCACTAAGAGGAGTCTCTTGAGTTGGGTTCCCCTCCCCCCTTTTGGATCACAAGCATGATGCTCCCCCCTGCATCCTTTGCCTGTGCCTCTGATGGATCCAATGTTAGCAGCAGCTGGATTAGCTCAGGGACTGATGGAAAGAGAAAAGATTGATGGGACAAATAACATCTCCACACTCCACATTTTCCTAAAATAGTGTCTGAATTTTCCCCTCCACCTAAACAGCCCATCACTACATTTCCCCAAGACCCAGGGATGTCACTTCAATATGAGTGGGGCCTCACACAACCTCCCTGACAGGTGGTGTCCCTGTGTTTGTGCTGTGCATGAGCTGGCTGCCCCTAAAAGCTCAGTCCTGGAGCTCGTCTGGGATCCAAGTCTTGTATAGGAGGGACAGACCTCTCAGCTGGGTTTGTGGCCAACAAGGATCTATCAGACACAAAATCTACAGCTTTTGGGCCTGACACACCAGGCTGGAGCTTTTAAAGGGTGTTGGTGTAGGCATGACTTACAGGCCTGCCCGTAAGAAGAGCTCAAAGCTTTAGGATGTTCCACTAGGATGAAGTCCTGAAAACTTGTGTTGCAGATCAGATTTTCTGTCCGTGGACATTTTTAGTAATGTGTGTAAGATTGATCTGATCAGGGGTAGTACCCCAGGACTTAGTCATTCTTGGAAAGTACATGCTTGGACTTGCTCCAAGGTGCCACTTGAGTTGAATCTTCCCTCCATGCCCAAGAGCTGGCTCCCCCCATGGATCAATGCATCACATGTCTTGGCACAATCATGCCAAGACATGGCAAATTTGGAGTCTCAACAGGCTGGAGAATTTTAGATTGATTTCAACAGCCAAGATACCAGGGCCTTTCCCCTTCACATCCATATTTTCCCAAGGTTTAATGCCCATTCTTGCAGGTAGAAAACTCTTTTATGTGTCAACATGCTGCATGCCTGATGCACTGTGTTTTGGGGCTTGTAAAGCAAAGAATACTGCATAAATGTAGCCAAAAAGTGCTATCACAGCTGTGTGCACTTGTGGGACAAAATTAAAGGGAAACAGTTCCAGGTTGAGGCCACAGTAACTTGGTAATTGAAATGTTCACTACAGCATCCTTCAAACAATGAGCCAAATGCTGAAGACTTTATTTCAAACACTGCTCATTATTTCCTGTGAAGCCTTATGCAAGTAATGTTTAGAACAAAAAATGAGCTGGTAATTTAGGATTTATCCCACTGTTTGTATACAATTTTCTTTTTAAAATGTAAGGAGAAAAGGAAACAATGATTTCACAATGAGAACAAACTGAAATACAAGAACTTATGTGGGAGACTGAGATAGCAGCAGGATTAAAAGCAGAAAATACATGCTTCCCACAGACTCCTTTCTTGCCTCTGAGGTCTCTCATTCAAGTGCTGACCAGGACTACTGTGGCTTTGTTTATGGCATCTGACAAGCTCAAAGCCTCTGGCTGTGGGACTGCATTAGGTATTTTTTAAAAGTGGGTTTTTTTAAGCTCTAGGTAACAATAAAACAGTATTAGGAAGCAAATTCATCTCTTCTGTATTTGCTCAGCACTCCATCTATATTGTTAATGTAGAGGTAAATCTATGTGTATGCCTAGGCATGGACATGTGTGTGTGTGTATGTATTTATTAAAATATTTTATTTAAGTATCACAAAATTGGTAAGATCTGCTCTTTATATTGCTCCAGAAAACATCAGAACATGTGATGTGATACTTGTATCTTCTTGTTTTATAAAACTGATTATATATATAATTTTTATGATTACCTTTGACAGTCATTCGCAGCATGTTAGATTAAATTAAATAACTTCATATTTAAGGATTTGGGGAGAATTTATAAGTATCTGTAGAAGAGAATGGATTTTTAAGGCTTGTGTTAGCACTACTGGAGTCAGTCATTTCTCATCAACCTCAACATCTGCAGGACAGAAGCCAAAAAATTCAAAAGGCTTACAGCTATTATCTTGCCCTCTAGTGGTATTTCTTTCAAGCCACCACTGAATAAAAACCAGATGGATTAAGTATTTTAAATTCATGAAAAAAAAATTGACTTATATTGCAGCTGGAGAACTAAATAGGTATAAAAAGGGCTTAACTATTCTGATTTCTTCTAGCACAGCAGGCAAGATTAGGCTATTACAAAAGCTCTGAAAACTTCATAGGAAAGTTTATAATTAAAGTCAGGCAACTCAGGTAGTTTGATTTATTTTGTTCGTAAATGATACCTCCATCTATTTTTCAATTTCTTCTCCAGAATGTCAGTGTTTTTCATCCCTGATAAGAATATAGTAGTGTTCTGGCATTTTGTTGCCTGTATAGGGACTATGGTGTCAGAGCTGTTTTATCACTAAATACCACCTAATTTTGCAAGGACTGGGAGCAAAGGTTAAAAAAACCTCATTACTGCAGGAATTGCTGCCTGTGAATTTCTGCAAGTGTCTGTCTGCCTTGCTTATAGGATGCAGAGAGACAATGCTGAGATTTAAAAGTTCCAGTGGAGTCCAGAAAACAGTGTTTTTCTCATGGTCACAAGGGACAGAAGCATTTCTAGGCAGGCGTTGCTGAAGCTGATTCATAGCAGAGTGGAGGGATGCTGCATTGATCTCATCTATTTCAAATACTTCTGCAGTATGTTACATGATTCTTGCAAAATATTTTGATATCTACTTGCACTGTTCCGTGGGTAAAAAGGAAAGAGGCTGGGGACAAGTGAAGAGAAAGACAAGTTGTAATTCTAAGGCAGAAAAGACAATGAAAACTAAGGATAAAAATTTTTAGGATTTAAATTTCTTTCTTAAGCCTTGTCACTGGTTTCTACCCAATTTTAAACTGGACTCGCACTGTCAGGCAGAGGTTTGGGGAGCTGATCTAGATGCAACCAAATCCAGCACAGAAGGAGACTTCATCTTTTCGGCTACATTAGCTCTCGTATCCAGTTCATCAGGTAAATCCTAAAACTGAATCAACAGAGGGAAGAGCTTCCCAGGAAGCCTGGACTTTGAGCTTCATCTGCAAAGGTTCAGACTGAGAAACACGGCAGGGATTTGGGGCAGAAACAAGGACAGGGCACAAAAGCACTGCTCTACAGGACCTCTGTATGGGACATCGAAGCCTTATATATATATCTTGGAGATGAATGGAGAAGACTTCATAATCTCTCAGAGTCTGAAACCAGCTTTCTCCATGGAATCATTTTTTGACAACTCTGATCAGGAGACAATTCAAGACATATCAATCCATAGGTTGTGGATAATAAATATTGGGCAAGCAGAGAGAAAAGGAAGGGATGAGAATGCTACATCTAAAATGGAAGAGTCAAAAAGGAGATCTAAAAGAGGCTGTGATTATGCATAATTGACCTCAAGAGGTATCTTACAGATGGATGTGTCTTCTAAAGGCTCTGTGAATGAGCTGAATTTCACTGAAAGCACTTAGCAGGTTTTCTTTTCCCAGAATTATGTTCTGCAGGTCTACCTCAATTCTAGTATGATCCTGGCAAAGTTGCTCCAGTCAGACAGAGCTCAAAGCTCCATGGTGAGTTCTGTGCCTCCAAAGGTGAAAGCCTACACAAAAAAAGAGAAGTAACAGCCTTGCTTGGTTTGAGCTTTAGGACAGAAAGAGAAGCAGACTTTCTTGCTTACCACCTGGTCTTTGGTTTGCACTACCAGTCTCTCATGTCCTGGCTTGTAGGGAGGCAACAGATTTAACCTCTGGCAAATTGAAGCCTTTAGGGATCTTTGTTTCAGTTTTGTGGGCCATGTTTCTATGAGCAGAGGAAGCCACTTAAATGGCACCAAAATATAGGACAATGATTACTGTGTGCAGATCTGTGGAAAGCAGGTGGGAAGTGTTCATGTCTATATGTTATAAGCATTCATTAAATGCAGTAAACTGCCTGTAAAAATTGCATTGTGGAAAGAGGGTATTTCATTATTCCCTCTCTGTTTGAGAGAGACAAAGACCACTGAAAATATCTCAGCAGTCATCATCTTAAGAGGATTCTGTTCACTACAGGGAAGTACCTGGTAACACTTCAGTGGGGCTAGGCTGCCCTCAGGCTCTTCATTCCAGAGATCAAAAAAAATTTATTCCTAGACTAGAAGAAAATTTCTTACAAGATTTTATGCAGCAAATCTTCACTGTTACATTGGTTCTATGTAAGTTAGACATTTGTAGTCATGTATGTGCAAGAGAAAATATTAGAGACCTTCAAAGTGGCTGTGAAAGAAATGTTTTAATTCAGTTTCAAGATGCAGCATTGTACCATCAGACAGTATCACACAGTAAAGCCTTGCCATCTAGTTTGGGTGATCCCAGGTTATCTGCCATGTGACATCCAAACTGTATCAGGAAACTGACACATATTTCCACTAAGTTACTTCTTCCAGGAGAATCCTTAAGTGGTTTGCCTTCTCTTGTATGCATTTGCAGTATATAATTATTTTAAAGCAGAAAGAATGCTATACCTTTGTACCTCTTTTTTTGACAGTAGTCATCTTGGATTTCAATAGAATTTACTCAGCTTGAAAGGGATGTGTTATTGTAATTGATTGCTATTTGTATGCCCCAAAATATCATTTGCTGTGGGCGGCGGGGGAACCTCCACCAACAGGCTGATTTGTTCTGTTACTACATGTTCTTTGAAATTACCAACAGCATGAAAAAAATGGGTCTGCCATATGTCTATACTCAGCCATTCTCCACTTGGTTGAATGTACAATTCCTATTTTACAGGGCTCTGGATTTTAATCTCTTGAATCATGTTGAATGGAGAGACTTAGTACCCAGGTAAATCAAAAGATCTAAAGCCAAGCCGCACAACTACCTGGCCTTCTGCACCACATGTAATTGCATCCAATCAAGCCCAACCAATTCACGGTTGAAGCAGGGTATCTAATTTAGTAAGATATCTACCACCTTAATCAGCTTTAGAGAGCCTGAAAGTGTGGGGCAGAGCATCAAACATTTTTCTAAATATTCTAAGTTATCACAGCTATGTCAGAGTGATCCCAGTCCAAAGAAATTTGCAACCTGCTAGTACAGTGAAATGATCACAGAGTAAGACTGAGCTCTAATCTTGGCTTAAATATTGATTCAATGGATTGCTTCAGGCAAGGAAATGGTTAGATGGGATTAATTATCTCTATCTACCTATTTCAAAGGGCTGCTACAAGGATTCATTAGTCATTGTTTGTAGATTTTTTGAGAAGATGAAAATGTAGAACAGTATAATTAAATTAAATCATTAGATATAAGGTTATGTGACTTTGATCTTTTCCCAAAATGCATAAATTAATACCAAAACATCTATGTCCATTTAATTCTTAGGCATATTTGTAATCCTGGATAAAGAATTAACGATGCCTATGAAACAACCCTACAGAGTGGTTACATGAATGAAATCTGGTTTATAAATACAGCTATATTTAAATCACAAAGATTAAAGCAATGAAACTTAGGTTTATAGATCAAGCTTCCTGTTGACATCTAATAGAGATATTTCAGTGAATCTAACACAGAACACTGCTCTTTCAAATTATTTATTTATCTAAAGAAACCAAATTCCTGGTTGCTTTCTGACACTTAGAAATTGTAGCTGAGGTTCTTTACAGCACAAGCAAAACTGCACTGGAAAGGAACCACCCCTGTACACATGATAATGATTACAGTCTAGCACTGGATTTGTGCCTGCTGGGGTGACATCCTAGCCAGGGTGTACACATTTCACTGTCTTCTCCAAGACAGGCTCAGGCATGTCATTCATGGGACAGGTGATGGATTTTACCTGTGTAGGGCACCCCCAGGGTCACACTGTGTGCCTGTGAGCGTCATCCAAATGCTTCTTGAACTGAGGCAGGTTTGGTGCTGTGACCACTTCCATGGGGAGCCGCTTCCACTGCACAACTGCCCTCTGGGTGAAAAACCTTTTCCTGATATCAAACCTAAATCTTCCGTTCATACCAATGTCAGGAACAGTTTCAGGTGATCATAAACAACTCTTAAACCACCATGGAAACCTGCTTTGGAAAGTTTCCTAGACTTGTTATCAAATACTTTTGTTCCCTTTTTAAAATAGAAATAAATGTTTCTGAAAGGACACAACAGCTCCACCACCACACAGTTTGCTTTTTTATAGGTGTTGCTTAGCATTCATATCATTACAACAACACAAATGAAGTTTTGTTTTGTATTGGTTGCTTTCCAAACAGCTTTTGTGCACTGATTAATTGAACTTGGTGGGGAGGAGGGATTGAGAAGGATTGTTAGATTCCTTCAGGGTCCAATCATCCCACTTCATTTTTCACAGCTTCTAAAATCCATACCATCCCTCTGCTAGTACCTCTGTGCTGGTAGGATAAGGTGTGCAGGGCATTGTAATTCCCACATAAAAGTTGTGAGCTGAAACAGAAGCTAGCACAGTGACTGAATAGAAATGAAAGTTGATTATATTTGTATTTACCTATCTTTAGCCCATATGCAGAATCTTCCTATACTCTGTTTTGTCAAACCACTGCCTTGACCATGGAGTTCAGAATGTGATCCTTATGCAAGTTCACCATATCATCTGGAAACAAAGAAGACCTTAGCCAGAGAATGCAAAATTCCTCCCTTCATCAGCATCTGTTTGGATTAATTCTCACCTCTACAGCCTCTTTTGCTTTGCCCTTCTCACCTCCACCCTGACAGTTGCTGTCCCTCAAGAGAATTATTGATTCTTAATTTATTCAGGAGACAATGTCAACACTCATTCCCCAAAATCTTCAGTTCTTTACCCTCCTCAAACAGCCAATATGCCTTTTGAGGCCAGGTACAGGCCCTCTCCTTCCTAGAAGCAGCACCTGCTAATGAGGACCACTCCCCAAATTTCACAAAATATTTAAGAAATCATTAGCACACTAAAATAAAGTATTCTTTCTCACTTGACAAGGAACTGTTCAAATCTCACCATGAAGCCTTACCATATATTGAAACTCTTTTAACATGCAAGTGGATACATATGCCTATATGCTTTGCCCCACCTTAAACAAATATACCCATGCACTGCTGGCTCTTGATTGTGACTCTAATTACTCTGCAGTAATTAATCACCCGAAAGTGGTGAGGTTTGGTGTGAAAGAACCCTGAAGCAATCTTTAAGGGACACTGTGGTAGATTTATTTTTTGGGAGGCATGTCATTTGGTTGTGTGTATTTCACACAACTCTTTTATGAAGGGGGCTTTTCTCAGGAGCATGGGGAAGAAACAGTCAGTACTTCCTTCTCCTCACCTGGACTTTTTGGTTCCAATTCACACACCTGTCTGCCTAACCCTGTCCATTACAGACACTCTCAGTCCAGAGATTTTCTGAGTAAACAACTACAGCAAGTGAACTGAATGCAGAAAGGAGTTCTAGAAAAGATATAGACAAGGGGGGCTAAGCATTCCAGACATAAAGGGTCTGGTTTATCATTACTCTCTACTTGCATATAATGAGAACAAATGGCTATAAAAAGCAGGAAAATCAAAATTCTCCATCTACTTGCACATCTCTGCATCTCTCTACACCATCGCTACAAATATAGAGCACAAAAAATGTTGCTATGGAGGCTAAGGAGAAAGGAGGGACAAACTAAAACGTTTTGATTTTATAGGATCAGAATGAGGCCTACCCTACATAGAAGTAAATTGCCAAGAGAAATGTGAAGAACTGGCTCTAGCTGCCACCAGTACCGGAGCCTAGACTCTCAGTCCCTCCCGAAGCAGACCCTGGGTCCTTAGCTGCTTCAATGCATTGAGACAGACAAACACACAGGTCTGATCTCACAGTCAACCCTACAGTCTCTCTGCCATATAGTTGGAACTCCCCTGCCCTCCCTCCCACAGCCATCTCCTCCAGTTGCCTCTTTCTCAGAGACACATGTGCACACCTGCCTCCCGGGTCACTTTTACTACTTAGGAGCAAGTCCAGGTTGATCCTGAGGAGCAATCACACACCAACATACAAACCCTCACCCACCAGAACTGTTCACACCACAGACAGGTGCCCTGTGAGGTCCCACTCTGGTAGCTAGCCTCAGACCTGCATTCACACAGCAGTGAGCCCTGCACTCGGAAAAATAAAAATGGAGCTTAATAATAAGTGAAGACAGACTCTGCTGTTCAAGTGCAGGGCATGGCCTGACAAGCCTGCTGCCCAGACTCCTGTTTACATTTGACTGCCCTCTTTTAGCTGCTTATACCTATGCTTTGCCAAGATTTTTCCTCTTCAAACCACATCTGTCTCTCCCTTTTCCTGTTTGTGGTCCCTACCCTAAATATCCTATGGTAAATTTTGCACAATCCCAAAATGCTCTTCCCCTGCAACCCATAATGTGTCCTGTACTCGCAGGCAGTGACCACCTCAGTCTGTGAGGTGCTGCAGAGACACACTCCCATTTTGCAGACAGCACTTTATATATAATACAGCAGACCTGGATCCTGAAAAAACTCAGCAGGAAACAGAAGCCTTTGCCCCTTACAGATTCCTCTACCAGCGTAGCTTCATCCTGGCATCCAATACCCTGTCTCCATCATTTTCAGTTGCTCTAGCATTCTTAGATCTTGCCTGCATCTGGCACACAATCTATCTGGTGATAAATTGCTTTGCCATTCCTTACCACGTAGCGAGAAAAAAGGTAGAGACTTGCATGTGAAAAAAAAAAAAAAATCAATATGAAACAGCACACCAGGGCTGTAACCCAACCATCCCCAAAATCCATTGCACTTGCATTGTTCAAAATCTGTTTATTGGAGCATTAACTGGCATAATCTTGTTGCCAGCTTCCTTCATGCTCCTTTTATTTCTGTGTTCAAACATTTGCCTTTGGAATTCTCACACTGCATAGAGGCTCCTTGCTGGACAATATCTAAACCCAGAGCAGAAATTGTACCCTTCTGAAACGAGGCTTTGTTCAGCTGGAACACTACTTATTAATCACCAGTTTGGCACAACAATGCTTTAAACTGAAAAATATACCTGCTTCAGGAAACCTGGTGTTATACTTGGCATTATGTGTTGCAATGTCATGACATAGTTCCTAAAGCTGAGCATTTTCCTGGAAAGACCTTGTCCCTGACATGTGAGGGATGCACATGTTTCAGGAGTTTTTCCTACATTAAGACAACTTAGAGCTAGATACATTTATCCTGGACACAATACCTCCTGTAAAAATAACTTTCCTCTGCATAAGAATGGTGTAGCAGGAAAAAACAAAACAAAACAAACCCAAAACCCCAAAAGCTGTCTAAACAAATTTGCTAGCAGTGATTGGAGATAAGTTACCATGTCTCAGCTGAAGATGAAATGAAGATTCATTGTCCCTCACCAAACACATTTTCATAATACAGTCATGTCATATATGTATACAAGATTTTCTGAAAGTCTTGAAGTGCATTTCAAAAATCACTGCCAGGCAAACCCTTTGAAAGGGATTTTCCTGAACAAGACGAATGTGTTGCTTTATCATACCAAATGCATTTTGGATATTAACAATATGATGAAGTTTAATAAAAAGATCTCCAATGTTTTCAGTAGTTGCCATTAAATGACATAGATAATTTCATCTAAGTAGTCACAGCTCTTAAGCTGACTGGGAAGCTAAAAAGAAATAGATGAGACTATATATTTGTAAGAGCTTTCCAATTTAATATAATACTTGCATTTCTAACACAACGATAATGCTGCGTAGGTATAGACTAGAAATCAGATTCTAATCTACATGGCTTTGTACATGAATATTACAAACACTGGGTATATTCTTTGAAAAATAATCATAACACCCTCTTGCCAAAAAATAGCAACACTTTAAAAAATTATTTCCTCTATAACACAGCCCCTCTTCCATGTGCAGAACAGATCACCTCCTGTTTAAATACCACAATCGTGACTACAAAGTACCAGAGTCAGCCAATACTAAAAACACTTATGTGCTGTATATGTTCAAAATAAAGAACAAAAATATGAAAGCACTTGTGAAAACAGATTGTGCACATTAGCTTTGGGGCAGCAGAGACCTGCACAATGACAGTCTTATCTTCATATTGTGCTTTCATTTGCAGCAGCCTGTTTTGCCTAGGAGATGCACCTGCCTCGTCACTTATCTGACATAAAAGAAGAGAGACCATTTAAAAAAAAAATATATATAAACACTCTAATATGTCAAGTCAGTGTCATCAGAAACAGCAATGAATATTCTGATTATCTTCTTGCAGATGTATTTGATTCCCAATTTTTTTTAAATTAAAATACAAACAAGCAGGTGAGGCAGATAATAATAGTGTTTTATCTCATGTGTGGTATACTGCTGTCCATATCCCACACAGAAACTTCAGCCACGTTCTGAGCTTGAAAGAGAATGAAAGTGATTAGCAAGGTACTGGAGTCTGGAAAAGGGAAATGAAGGGGCAAGATGGGGTGCGAATGCTTCTCCATTCTCTGTCTCAAATTACATGCTGAGGAGAACCTTTCTCAAGGACCAAAAGGGTGTTGTAAAATAAACAATGAGAAATTGCTGAGAATATAGTTCAGAAATCTGAATCTAGTTTCTACTGGTGGTATACAGCAGCCTCAGGCAAATCACTTTCCTTTGCATCCTCTCTGTAAAATGAAGACCTTAATATTTCCTTCCTTCAGTACTTTCTCTTGGCTATACACTGTGCAAATCCCTTGTAGCCAAGACTTGTTACCTTTCTTCACCTGCTTATGTAGAGAGTTTAGAGTAATCAGACCCTAGTATTGACTGATGCTTTCTAATGTCATTGTCATACCAATATTTAAAAATTATCTAACTTCTATTTACAGTTCTACCACTGAATTAAAAAGAAATTCTGCTAATTCAGTCTATGTGATTTAACTTACAGATTTAATTGAGAAATCAAATAATATGAAGCATTCTAACATATGGTAATGCTTATCTAAGACATATAGAATACTTTTAGGCTCTACAATAAGTGTCCAGACCATTAGTAGTAGCAGCATGTCTAACACAAGTTGAGTGAAATATAAAGGAAATTAGCATTATATTTGGAAATTTGATGCCTTCAGCATGGTTTCAACATTCAGTGGCATACATACTTTTGCCAATAACTATAAAGAGAGGGAATGCTTATGAATGACATTACACTCATTCCTCTTGCTATTCAATTAGATGTGGCTGATAAGTTAAGTGGTTTTCAGTAAGAACATAAGGGACCAGCAGGAATGGCTTTCAACAGCATTAATCAATAATGCAATAGCACAGTGGTTGATAATGAAAAGGCAGCAGTTACTAATGGTTAACACTCTACTCCCCAAAACACTGCTCTTCTCTCATGTGAGAGATTGTGGAGTGATGGAAACCCTCCTAAACCATAGCCATGTGAGCATGCACTCCAACAGAAGGACATTTCTCAAGGCCTTTTATCATTTCCCTCCCAACTACTAGAGCACTACACAGTTGAAAACTAACTTGCACTTTCAGACATCTGATATACCCACTGAAAGAGCCCAGAAATTCCAGGGCATGAGTTTATCTCTGCCATACATCACTCCAGAGTGGCAAGTGGGCCTCGGACACAAGATCATGTTAATCCAAGGAGAACAAATTTTGTCTGAGGGAAAACAAACAAACTAACAAAAAAACCCAAACAAAAAAACCAAACCAAAAAACCAAAGGGAAAAACCAAACCAAACAAAAAAATCAAACAAAAAAAACCCCAACTGTGAGCACAGTGCAACTTCTTGTTGTGAAGTAGATCTGATTCAAACAATGAGGATACCTCTTCAAACAAGGGACGCATCTTGGCATGTCCCAAAGCCCTGAGGCTTTTTTGTTTACAAAGGTGTTCTCCAATTGAAACCAACAGTGCAAACACTAAATCAATAGAAAGACTTTCTTCTGCTGCCAATCATTCTTATCCCTGTTAATCTCTGTAATCATGATCTCTCTTCCTCTCCAGATACCCTTGTGCTGGCCAGGGTCCAGAATGCAGCATATAGTTATCTTCTTTGCACTGAAGGCCTTAACACTGAGCACAGCACTGGTGCCAGCTGCCTGTCTGAGTGAATCATGAATTACCACAGCTGGGACAAGCAAACTCATTGAAGCTATCTTTTGCCCCCAGAAGCTGACTGACCTCAGTATCTGAACATTAGCAGCTAAGACTCACCACTAGAAGGAATCTCAAGGGACAACAGAAACACTAACCAGAGGATGTGAAGAGAGTACCTGAAATTACCAAGTAAAAGAGCTAGCTCATACTCTGGCAGTGAACAAGGATGCTAATTGCAATTACCAAGGAGATTCTGGGGGATGCAAGAGAAAACATGTAGTTAGAGCAGAAGCTTGCAAAATCCCAGGCTAGAAATAATGACAGTACAGAATGTCCCTTTCAGGGCTGTGGAGAAAGCACAGCATCTATCATCCTCATGTGCCACCTCTCTCATTGCCATTGATGCAATTCTGTTTGCTTGTGCTCCAAGTTTTGCCTTTCACAGCATATCCTACTAATAAAAAAATTTACTCCTCCCTGCACTTTGGTCTTATGCCTTTTATTAGACAAAACACAGTTCAGTGCCTCTTAAAGAAAAAGCAGATTCTCCTATTTATCTTCTCCTCCTGTTGATCATTTTTCATTCACATGTTTCTAACAAGAAGGTTTCTGGCATCTCCTCTAGTCAGTATCACATTCACAGTATATTCTTTCTCCACTTCCATAATTGGTTTAAAGCTCCTGGTGCCAAAAGGCTGCTCTGTAGTGGTACAGTGAATAACTTACTTCACAAAATAATGATGCCATATAAGTAACAAAGCAGAATTAAATTGATTTTTTAGTGCAATTTAGGTTCTACCTGGCAGCAGGCACTGTGTAAGTCACCTCTGAGTAGAGCCCTTTGACCATGTGGTATTTCTTTTACACAGTGATCATGTGCCACTAGCAAATGAAAAAAGAAATGGAATGGGGATATACTGCATTACTGCAGTGAGTATTTAAGATAAAGGACCTTATATTTAAAAATAGAAGATCTAGTCATCCTAACACAGGGCTAAAAATTAAGAGCAGTGCTTTTACAGGAAGATGAATTATACTTTGAGAAGCAGGGAATCTACCAGAAGGAAAAGCCAGCTTCATGAGAGCAATTTAGTAAATGACTGAAAAATTATGAACCTGACATGCTGGTAAATGTCAGTTACTTGAAGCTTATTTTTCATTTTACCTACAACAAACTTGACTTAATATTCTGCTTAGAGGAGCTGAGAAACCATTTGGTCTGTAATTCTGTATTTGTAGGTAAATGACCCGTTAACAATGACATTTTTCCTAACAATAGCTCATCACACTCCCTAAAATAATTACCTAAAATGGTAACAGTACTGAACTTCTACAGGTATTTTCAGTATCTGCTGCTTTAAAACAAAAACAAAAATAAAAACCAGGCAAAATCCATGTCCTTGCAATGGCTCCCTGGAGCCTCTACTGACTCGAGGAGCAAATCAGAGGGGAAGAATGTTTGTTTCCCCTGAACACATAAAGAGATCAATCACGTTTAGCCAGCTTTGGTGTGTATAAGCTAAAGATGAGCTAAAGAACTGGCTCTTTAAATGGTGTGACATTCTGGGAGTGAGTGAGTCACAGAAAGCATGAGAGGGGCTGTTAGGATTAAGTAAATTAAATGTGTGGGCTTTGAAGTGCTTAGTTCTCTTCTGGAGTATGTACTGTCTGATTCTTCTTCACTCTGTTACTCCTATTTTCTCTTGAGCAGCAATAAGGACATTCAATTCTTGTTGAGCAGGCTGACAGATGTTTCAAATTCTGGGAGTTTGGCTACAAGAAATCTCTTAAAGCTCCTGTTCCAACAGATTATATTAGTTTCTACTTTCAAGAAAGCCTGAGGAATGGATGGTGAATATTTCTCCATCTGATTTGACAGGGACCTGGCTTCACATGCCATGGCACAGAAGCACTGGCTAGGCCTCTCCTCTCACAAGAACTCCACAAACACAGCTGGCTCTATAGAACCTGACTACTTCTTAATAACCAAGAAACCCCAAGCCACCAGAAGCTAGTGTGCTTTGGGAGATGTAAAGCTGATAAGGAATACTCAGTGACAGCAGCAACCAACCATTCATTCATCCATTCCATCAGCCCTAGGCTAGATAACAAGATTAAGCCCAATAACTGCTTGCACATACACCCTACAAACTACTGTTGCAGGATTTCCTTCCTGACCTGACAAAGTATGAGGAAGCAGGAAAGCGTGCAGAGACACTCCAGGGTGTGATTAGTTGGTTATATATTCTGTGCAAAGCATTAACAGCAATCACTTGCCAAAGCAACCTTAATGTATGAAGAATCAATTGCAGAAATAAACTGATTTTAATTACCAGAGTAAATGTAATTAGGAAATACGCCATTTCTATACAGTCTAAGAGAAAAAGAAAGCCTTTTTACAAGGGTGATTTGTTTGGGGCATGGTGTTCATACTCAGTTATTTAGTGCATACTTGTATTGTTATTCAGAGTTTCCTCATGAGCGCCTCTGCAGCAACTGAAGGGAAGAAACAGGCAAAAGGGTATCAAGCTGCAGGCTTCTGACCCTAAAACCAGTGCTATATTGGCAACTGTGGTAACCAGGAATAAAATTTGCTTGACCTAATGAAAAGTGTGAACTCGTGAAATGCCCGTGTCCGAGTTAGTCACCTCAGGCTCACATAGGTATTGGAGAAACACAGACATCTCTAGAAAAAAATGCATCTCATCCCAGAGTAAAAACTTTTTCCCCATAAAGAGGACCAGGGTGACATGCTTAGACTTTAGATACTGAATTTCTACACCTACAGTTAGGATTCAAGTGACCTTATCCAGCTACAGAGAATTAATGCTCAAGGCTGCTTATTCATTTCATCTCAAATGTGACGGGATTTCTGTCATAAGACCTTGTAATAACAACGAGAGGCCAAGACTTCCCTCTACTGGACAAGCACCTCAAACACAGTTTTAGACTCTGTCTCCAGCCTAATCAATAGGTGTTCTCTCAGCATGTGCACTGCTTCAACAAAATGTGAAATTATGGCCCCAAGTTATAACTTACACTTCCGAACTACTTGCTACTGAGGGGGAGAGGCAGGCAATATCTAAGGTTTTAGGTTTTTGGGTTTTTTTGTTTATTTTATTTTATTTTATTTTATTTTATTTTAATAAAGTAAAACAACAACAAAAAACTCCTATGTGAAGGTTTTTTACATAAGGAGAGAATAACACTAGTGGTGGCTTCAAGCAATGCTAAACCTTGGTTAGGACTGGGAGAAAAAGTTCTTTGGATGAAGTCAGAAAATCTCTTTCCAAAGTTCCTTTATATTGAGAGTGCTGACTGCTGTTAAGCACCTGGTTTAGCAAAACCTGGGTACCTAGTTACTGGAGCCCAGACCTAAACCTTACTCTTTGGGTCTTATACCTTCTTTATAAACTAAGAAAAATAGTCCTTTTCTGCTTTTCAGGGACACTGTTAAAACAAATAAACAGATCAGAGATTCTCATGGGATCAAATACTGATGTAGTGTCACCATTAAGTATTTTAAGATTTTATCCTACATACTTGTTCCTTAATGCTCTCATACTCTTGGCCTTTGAAAATATCTATCTTTTAAAGGAAGGAAGAATAGGAAAAGGAAATGTAAAAGCACACACAAATCTTCAGCCTTAAAGTGATAATTTAGAATAATCACTTCCAATGCTGGTATAAGTTTTAGTGGCAGTTGTTAAGTTTTTTATAAGAAGAGCTTAGAAAGATAGTTACTATGTAATGCCCAGTTCCAAGAGTATTTTATGTTCTGTGACATCTCTTGTCATGTCTTTGATAAAGGCTGAGCCATTAGAGAAACTGCTGAGACAGTTCTGGTGTAATAACCTTCAGAGGTGTCAGGAAATGTCTTATTTTTCTCTGGTTAATTTGCCCTAAAACACTTCATTTTTCTTTCTTTGTAGTTGCAAACGCTACAATGTCAAGAGAAACAATCGGCATGGCAGAAAGAGATGAAAAAAATAGCATTCTGATGCTATTCCACATAGGAATTAAATCCTGGGAAACAAATCTGACTCCCCGCGTCCCTCCGCGCATGCGCACGCCCGGGATCTGCCTTGGCGCGCCGCGTCTCGCGCCCCGTAGGAAGCTGGCGGCGCCGCGCGTGCGCGGCAGTTGGAGCGCGAGGTTCTGCGACTGCGCGGGGCGGGGCCGCGCGTCAGCATCGCGCGCCGGAGGTGCGGTGATCGGTGCGGTGATCGGTGCGGTGATCGGTGCGGTGTGTGGTGCGGTGTGTGGTGCCGTGTTCGCCGCCACCGGGTGAGGCGAAGCGCGGGAGCCGCCGCCGCCGCCATGACCTCCGCCTTGGAGAACTACATCAACCGTATCCTTCCGGCGGGAGGACGTGTCCCGGGACAGCGGGAACGGGACCTCTCTCTCCTTGGCGCCAGCCAGGGTGGGTGGGGGAGGCCGGGCGCGGGACGGGGCCGCGGCGCGGGGCCGCTGAGGGCGGGTGGCGGCAGCATGGCGCCGAGTTGGGTGCCAGAACTGCAGGCCCGGCGTGCCCGTACCTCCTGGCCCGGCAAGGCCTGGAGACAGACCTGTGAAAAACGCACATCGGTTGCATCGCTTGGGTCCTACCTGTGTGGCTGTGCCGGTTTCTCTTCACACAAGACTGGCTCGGCAGGTAGAATGGAGGTTACTGGAGACCCGGAGAAGAGTGTCCCCTGTTGCTTCAGGTGCTGCAGCCCGGAGCCTTGCTTGATCTGGGATGAGGGATGAAATTCACAATGGGCCTGGCCCCTTAAAGCGCCCTTGACATGTGGCATTTTCAGTTTTATTCACAAACAGCAAGGTATTAACCCGGTACCGTTCAGAATGGTATCTCTGTGATTATCAAATTGGTAGAGTCAGATCTTCAGAGTGAGGGGACATAAGATGTCGGACTTAGCATCCTCACTTTTATTAAGTTTGGAGTGTTTGTAAACCTGTTTATGTTGTTACAATTTTGAGGTAGTGCAATTAGTAAAGGAAAGAGGAGAACTCGAATCTTTAGCATGCCTGTGATGTTCATGTTTGTGTATGACTCCATGTCTGGGTAGAGGGAAAATTTAAACCAGGCAAATGCTAAATCTTGCTACTGACAATGTTGTTGGTTTGTTTTTTTTTTTTTAAATGCTGATAGGCTTTCATGGCTACTCATGGATCTTAGAACTTATGTATAAATGTTTGAGGAAATGTTAGCGATTCTATTTCAGATACTTCTGAACATTTCCTTAATGAATTATCAGGTACTGTTGCAGTAATTACTTCTGATGGAAGAATGATTGTGGTGAGTTTTGTATTTTTTTAACATTTTAACATTTTATTTGTCATGGTCATAAAGAAACCATACCAGGGTGTTATCACTTAAATATGTAATTTTGCAATTTTTTTTTTTTTTAAGCTTTATGGCCATTACTTTATACAGTGTGATTTAAATGCTTACTGATTCTTGCCTGTCATCTGTCTTTCAGTAAACTTGTGCATGTGTATGCTTTGACCTTTTGTCAAATGGCCTCTACTACAGGAATGCACAAGCAAATGCTTTTTTTTTTCTGTTCAGTAATTTAGTTTTCATCTGGAATGTCCTCTTAGTTCAGTAAGCCCTTCAGATTTTATGCTAAGTCAAGTTTCTTCCATGTGATTGTAGAAGAACAGCTGATAGTTGCTGGAAAATTGTTGTGGGATGCTGTTTAAGTCTAAAAGGCTGAGAATTGTGTATGTAAGACTATAAAGTTCCAGTTTTATTGCTTTTGTGTTGTGGTTTTTTGTTTTGTTTCTTGTATTCCTTCCCCTGCCCCCGTATTTTATTCCTTTGTGTTCTGAGTTTAACTTAGTAGTAGGATCTTTGAATGAAGATTGTATCTTCACATGTATATGTTGGTACTTAGCTCCATGTGGCATCTGGAAAGAGAAAAGAGTACTTTTAGGTGAACTATGCTGGTTTCTCCAAATCCTGTGTCTGGTTGGAGTCACTGGTAAACTTTGTGTTGTGATACAAGATGCTCTCTGCCATATGAATGGAATTGGTACATGGGATGCATTCTTACATGGTTAGATGATATAAATGGGTATTATCACTGTTTGAATGATGTTTTGCATGAATTTAGAAATTCTTCTTTTTTAAGTAATTTTATGGAGCCAAAGTAATGTTCCTTAAGGAGAAACCACTTAAAAATCATGTGTTAAAATGGTTTCCTACTGTTGACCACAGGAATCCATTGTTTCTGTTCTTTGATTTAATTATAATTTATTCAATGTCCAGAAACTTTCATACATGAAAGATTAAAATAGTGTAGAAGTAGTAACATTAGTTGTGTAGAGGGCTGTTACTGGTAAAAGGGAAGTTTTACTTCTTTTAATGATAAAGATTACTGTAGCTTTTAGCATGAACCCACGATGGAAAATATAAGTAGTTTTCTTAAATTGATCATTGCTTTTAAAGCTCCATTTTCCAGATGTTTGTGTTTAAACTTAACAGTAAAACCTAAATAGAGCATATGTTCTCTAGTACCTTAGTATTTTCACCTTGTTTAAGATATATCCTTGAGACCAAAGATGGTAAACTTGAAAGGTAATTGGACTGCTTTATTTTTGTTTGTTTTTTCAGGGAACCCTTAAAGGTTTTGATCAGACCATTAACTTGATCTTGGATGAAAGCCATGAACGAGTGTTCAGTTCTTCACAGGGAGTTGAACAAGTAGTGCTGGGATTATACATTGTAAGAGGTGATAATGTGTAAGTACAGAATACTTTTGTTTAATTAATAGAAAATGTGTGTGTGTATACACACACATATATGGTGGATCCATATAGACCTTAACAGCCTCAGACATCTTGCATCTCTGTATCTGTGGGTAGCAACGATACCTTAAAAACAGATAAAAGACAGATAGGTAACAATAACTTAAAAACAGGACACCTTTGGAAAATAGAGAAGCTATTGGAAAATAAACCAGTCATGGGATAAAGTGTTTCCTTACCTTCTAGTGTGCATCAAAGATGCATGCTAGAAGATTGCAATGAATATACAGCATCAGTCAGAAAAACTTGGTATGGTTGCAGAGCAGGTAAAGGTTGTTGGAAGGAAAAAGACAACTTCTGTTTCTGAAATATGTGTTGAATTAGTAAAACCAAAACAAAAGATGTTAATACATAGTTATGTGTAAAACTTATAAAAAATTGAAGAAAAGCTGGTTAAAAACTCCAAACCTCTTTAAGTATGTGTGTTTGCTTTGATGCATGGGAAGCAGAAAGCCTATAAAGCAGACATCAGGAGTGGCAGATGATGCTTGTTCCTTTTACATATAGGAGACTTCTGATGAAAAGCCCTCACATTTTAAATGAGGTTTCATGCTGCTTAGTACTTGAATATTCAGTTGGAATAAGGAGTTTATAAATGTTTAATTCCTCATTAATTTCCAATGGGAACCTCACATCTGTATTGGGATGTCATAACCTCAGTCTCACCCTGGTTTCTGAATTCTTTTTGTAAATACTGATTCACTGTGAAGAAAGAATCTTGGGGACTGTTGGGAAAAAAACTAAAACAGCAGACATGGTCATGTCATTGCCTTAACACCTGATGTGCCACTGGCCTCAGAGGGGTGCAGTATGAAAATGCATGAAGAGCACAAGTGAGAATAACTAGAGTTATGAAATGCTTTCAGTTGAGAAAAGGCTGAATAGCCAAGGGCTCTTTAGTGTGGAAAAAGCACAGCTCAGGGGTTTTTGATTGCTGTGAAATCAGGAGTAGTTGAAAGTGATGGGAAGACAGTGGCTTCATTTAATTTCCTCTAGTTTTTTCTATTATTAAAACTGGAGATAATCCACCAGGTTATGTATAGAGGTATTCCGTTGCACAAGGTAACACTTAATTGTGGAACTTGCTGCTGCAGGACCTAGCAAAGACTGACAATACAAATTTATTCAGAAGGCTATTGGATGGATTTATATAACAATTTCTGCTGGCTTTTAAGTCATTTTGTGGATACAGCTTCTAGCTCACAAGTCTCTGAAGTGGTGAACAGAAGGGTGTACGAGAAGGATTAGACTTTTTGTTCCTGTGTTCCCTCTGTGTTAGTTCCAATCTTGAGCCTACATGACTTATATTAATGAGCCCACTCGTGGTTTAGACCAGGTAAATCTTAACATAGCATAGATGAAATACTGTATATTCTCCATTGAAGAAATTGGTAACAATTTGCCAGGTTTATTTGACACTGCCTGCACTTAAAAATTGCTGTACTTAGACATTATTCTTGAAAAGAGCAATTTCCAAAGGTTTCCAGTTCTTGTTTCAGAGAATTATTGCCTAAAACAGACCTGTAGTATTTGGTTCTTACAGCCCATATCTTTAAAAGAATGAAAAAAACTTTCTTTAGACTGTACGTAGAGCCATCAAAACTTGAAGTTCAAAGGATAGAGCTCTACAAGGGGTGGTGGTGGTTGTCTCTTCAATAGCAACTTAATTTTGTGGCTTTATAGATTTGCACCAGGGAATTTCAACAAATTGCAACCTTTTTTTTAATTGCAGGGCTGTCATTGGTGAAATTGATGAAGAAACAGATTCGGCTCTTGACTTGGGGAATATTCGAGCAGAACCTTTAAACTCAGTTGTGCATTGAAAAGAAAATATACAGGGACCTTGTAAATCTTTGGTTGTACAGACCTATGTAAAAACATGGATGATTTTTGCAAATTGTGTTTCATTTGTTTAGTCACCGGTTTTTTATTATGAATATGTTGTAGTTTTGCATGTAAATTAAAAGTTTCTACGTTTTACTAAAGATGTTTTTATTGTATTGGCTTTGGAGTTTCATGCTGCATAATTTCACTGTAAAACACATACTGGGAAACTCAGGGCATTCTCCAAGGGATTGAGAAAGGTAAATTCAAACTCCATTTCAGAAGAGGATGGTAACAAAACCTGGCTGCCCATAGCCCAAATGGGTTGATACAGAGTGCATTGGTAAACTTATTCTTCTGCAATGAGATAGGTACAAGACAGGCAGCTCACAGGTCTGATTGGGATTGTAGGTGTCCCTGGCAGGACAGAGAACTTTACTTGGAAGTAAAGTTCTACATAAAACCTTAACATGTAGCTGTGGAGTTTGCTTACCTTCACACTTAGGCAGCAACATAAGAGTTGTGATTTTTGGTTTAACACTCCAAATTTTTTTTTCCACACCAAATTTTCCTTCAATTTGGTGCAGGTGATTTTGGTCTAGGTTTGGCTAAACCCTCCTCTGAATGTGCAGGTGAAAGGATGCAAGTGAGGATACACAGGCAGAGGGTTTTTTTAAATATAATCTAGGGCCTATATGGTTTTAAAAATTAGAAGATGAAATTAGAGCCGTGCAAACCTACAGGAGCTCTCATCTATACTGGATAAGTGGTCTGGGTAAGTTATACGGTGGAAAAAAAGCAGTCAGGAAAACAGTACTTTATGCAGGAAGTTGAATTATAACCACTCTGAAACAGTGTGTTTATTGAATCAAACTTGTCCACCTAAAAACAGGTCACCAATGAAAATTAGTAATTTTTAAGTATTATTAATTTACTTTCATAAAATGAATCAAAGCAGGAAAAAATAAATGGGACTGAAACCAGAAAATGAACATAGAATGATGGCCTTGTATGAGTCGTTTTAAAAAAAGAAATCTTAGAGATTATTAATCCCCAGAGCAGTGGAGTGTGAAGGCTGTGTCTGTGTCTGGACTCTACCCTACAGCTAGCTTAGCAGAAGTGTTTAAAGCAGCGAAGAGGTAAAAGGTAGAGGGAATTAAGCATTTTGGGGGGAGGAAAATTTTTCTCCTTATATGCAGAGGAGGTATAGGAGAGGACTGGAATGGAAAAGAGGACCACAGGTCATGAGTGTTGAGCAGGGATGTGCCAGTTGGAGTGTGCCAGGTGGCTGGGGCTAAGGTTCTCCTGGCTGTTTCCTGTTAATCCTACAGGTGTAGCAAAGCAAGTATCTCCTGTGAGAGGAGGGGTAATACTGTTAAAAGCCTTTGCTTTATTACTGGAGGGAAAAGTATTCCCAGCAACAACAAAAGCGGAGACTCCCTCCTCAGACTTGAAGGCACTGCCAGTGAATTGTCACCACTGTGGCCATCTCTCTCACAGCTGGTTCTTCAGGGTACATGAGGAGCCCTGCTCAGACAGGAAAAAGGGGTCATAGTTTATAGTGTCCTTGGAACTGTCTTCTCCTGGAAAGAGCCTAGATTTAAGATCTGATAAATAGCAGGTGATGTTCAGTAAAATCCAACGTGTCCTTGCAGAGTAATAAATCAGTTTTACTACCAAGAGAAAGGGGATGCTGAGGGCAAAAGGAAGTAGTGCTGAATTGGAGGTAATTGTCATATTCCATTAATTATCCTGCATTGTCCTAGGCTTGTCACTTCCTCCTTTTGTTTTTTTAATAGAGATCTTGGAGTGAAAGGATGTGTCTTGGCTGACTGGAAAAGGATGCCTACAGTGAAATGACTGAGCTGGCTTATAAAGAGATCAATTAAATTCAGTTGGTGTGCATGAAGAAACACAGAAGCCATCTTCTGTGTTCAAAGGGCAACTTCCCTAATTGCAATCCATGTGATGTGCCTCCTTGTTCACTTAACATATTTGCCATCTAAACTTTCAAATATGTGGCCTTCAGGCAAGTTACTGGATTGAAAGAATGTGGATTGTGTTTTGAGGACTTATTCTTACAGTAGAGAATTTCCAGTGCAACTCTACCTTTGCTATCAGCTGCAGCCTGATATTCTTAGGCCTTGGGGTTAGTGTTTATCCTTCAATCTATTTCAAATAAAGCAACTGAAAGACATTCAACTCACTGCACCAGAGCTGAAGATAAAACCTGAGTGGTTTCTAATGGCAGATTTATCTCATGGCCATTGCCAAATTACTTTCATGGCAAATGTACCAGATCTGTATGCTTGAGTAGGTGCTTTGTATCTGTGGTAACAAAATTCCACCTCTTAACCTCTGCCACATGAAGCTGCACTAAGCACTGAAAGTTTTTGTGAATGCAGTGCTTCTCCAGAAGGCAGAAGAGACTTAGAAACTGCAAATGTTTGTCACAGCAGTGGACCATCAGGATGGTTTGTGCTCTCTAGTATTATTTGGTTTATGGTACATTTTGGCACCCATATATGCACCTCTAATTTCTACTAATTGTGTTATTTTGGGTTTCAAGTTGTGGAGGCTGCATTCATTGATTAGAAAAATGATGAATAATCAAAAAAGTCTGGACTTTTTTGTACTTTGTCATGCTGGTTATTTTTTTTTTTTTTTTAGTGGAAGAGAGTTTCTCAGTCACAGTGAAAATCCAGAGAAGCTGTATCATATCAATCAGTATCAACTTCCTTGTTGCATAGATAAGATACACTTCACATATCAGGTATTCACAGACAAAAAAACTTTCAAAGCCCAGATGTGCTAGAAGGTGGTACCTGTGCAGACTAAGCCCTGAGGTGAGGGAAGGAAAACATACCAGGTTTAAGTTCAAAACTTAAGGCAGAAGACAGTAAAGAGCCAGGCATTTGTCCTGGCATCCTGTTCCCAATAGCCTCTTCCAGTGTGTTACATTCTGTATCAGAGTCCTTTATAGGGGCCTTTTTTTTACATTAATTTTTACAGTAATGGCAGAAATGCTGATGTTTCTTCCAGTAGCAGCATTTTCCCTGAAGGAAATAGAAGGTCCACTGATAAAGGCAGAAATCAAAACTGAAAATAAAATTGCATTCAGACTTCTACCAAGAACTACTTGCTAGCATTAAAAGCCTGACCTTGCCTAGGTGGTAGCAGCACACTCCAGGAACTCTGGAGGAACTTGGGTTGAAAAAATGTGCAGCTACCATTCAGCCTTAAAACCAGTAATGAGGCCACTGAATGCCAAGAAATCTCACTCCAAGTGGAACTTTTTGTCTGCCTCTTGCAGTTTTAGATAAGAGATTGTTTGTTACTTGAGGGTGCGTGAAGGCATATGCATGTTCTGGTCCCACCATCTTTGTTTTGTTTTATTCTCTAGATTTATCTATTTAGTGTTGATTTTTGCAGCAGTGATGATTACAGTGCTTTGCATTGAAACAGGAGTGGAAATTATACAGGTGGAGAAATCAGAGAAGCTGGATTTGAAGCAGTGAAATCCATCAACAGAAGTAAGCAGGATAGAAATCTGATGAATGTGAACAAAGGTTTTACAGCAGTGCTCATTAAAGCAAAATTTTTAACGCATATACAATTATTGTGCATGTCATTCTATTTATGAGAAATAATAAGAAATTGTGAGAAAAAAATGGTCTACTGAGAAATTAAGGCACCAGAATTTAACATCGAAGCTTCTTGTCCCAAAGTAGTGGGGTTTTAGTTATGGCTCTTGCTTTGGATTTTTGTGCTTAAATCTTTGGGAATTCTCACTTGTCTGAATCCATACTTCAACCCTGCTTATGGTGCAGATGGACACCTGTATGCAGATGAATGCTGTGATGATTCTGCAAACAGCTGGACCAGAGTTGCTGGTGGTTTATGGCAGGAATCTGGAGCATTCGGCACTGATGGGATGTGTAGGCCATGTAGTGTCCTCAGATGCAGGAGACAGATTGCTAAAATTGTATTCAAGGCAAAAGATCAGGAACAAAACAAAACACACAGCAATAAAACCTGTAGCTTTTCACGATCATTTCAAACACATTTTGCAGCAGTGCCAATTAATAAAACCAGTTCTTGCCAATTGCCACCTCAGTACCCCTGTGTGTGTATCAGTTTGTCTACACAGACCGGATTTAGGGGAGTTCTGTTTTGCAGTGAATTGCAGTGCTGAGTAGAAGCCAAGGCAGGAAGTGATTATGGTTAAGGAGCTGATGCTAATTGAAAATGTGTGATGCTGTGGAGGAAACACCACACAATAGAACCTCAGTTAGTTTGGAAATTGATTTTAAAACCAGGGCACATGAAGATGTAAACAGTCAATAGGACTGGGGGCCCACCTTTCTCCTAACAATAGGATCATTAGCAGTAGGAGTGTGCAGAATGATTTCCATGAGTAAACTGCAAGTGCAAAATGCATGAAAGAGAGGGCTCATCAGGGCTGTACAGAAACAGCCTTCTTGCTTCTTGCCATCTTTCTTCTACTGCTCGTAACTCATCCTGGATACAAGAGTCAGGGGGAAGTGCAGGTGCTCAAGGTCTTTGAGAAGGCAGGCTCAAAATTCTTTTGTGTGACTGTAATGGGGTAAGGTTGCCCTCTGGAACTGCACTTTTAGTTTTCAGTACTTCTTCCCTGAAGAGTTGTCATCTTGCATTCAGTGAAGACCGTCAGGATTCAAGTGAAAACAGTCTCTGATGAGAAACTGAATAAAAATATTTGGTAGAGTTAGCTATTGCTGTAATGTAATAGGGAATTGTTATGTGGGTGGAGGGGAGTTTCCTGTTTTATGTAGTTTAACATCTTGCATGGTTTTTAACAAGTAATAAGTAATCATAAGTTTTATATTTCTGATTCCACCATTTTTCAGAAGTCTACCAAGAGCAGAAAGCAATAAAAAACCCCCCAAAACCTTCAACCTGGGATTTACACTATTTTATTTGTGGATAAGATATGCATAATGTTCTACAACCATACTGTATCTGTCAGCAATTCTGTGTGTGGTTCTAATTATGCTTTTTCTGAGTATCAACAGCAAAGAGCAGATGGTAGCAGAACAGCCCTCAGGTGAAAGGGAATTTCAGAGTACCCTGCTCTTAATGCCACACTTTGACATGCAACTCCTCATCTGGAAGAGGACTGCCTGACAGTATGCTCTGGAGCTGAAAGTCATACGGATATGGCAGTAACCAAAGCTTGTGTTAGAGAAGAGCACCTTGAGTAGGGAGAGTTAATGAGATGCAGTTTGGTAGTGGGAAACATCTCTTGACATTCCATGTTTGCTTGTTTGAAATCTCACACATTTCAGCCTTGCTGAAGAAAGGCATTCTTTGCCTGATACAGAGCCAAACCCCCCTTTTGGAGTGCGAAGAACACCAGCAGCAGAGTGCAGGAGTAAGAGGAAATCCCCTTGTTCATGTGCAATTTGCCTCAACACAATAGCCACTGTGTGCCAGTATTATGTGATCAGGCACTAAGACACAAGGGAACTGGTTCAGAGGCTTACATGGAAATTATGAGATACATACACAAAAGAACAACTCCCTGTTTTATGGAACAGGATGCAGGTCCTCTGCTTCAGGATAAACAGTGACCTTGCATACTGTCATGCAGTGTGGTAGCAGTACCACTTTCAGGGTAGCTGGGGCTGTTTCCAACAAGCAGCAAGAACCAGTCAGCCTTGTCTGAGAATAGTGAACACTTCAGATCACTAGTGAACAGGAAACAAACACATCAACTCCAAAGATAAAGAATTGACCAGACCATGGCAACAGTTATGGATAACTGTTAGGTTAGATATTAACACTTCTCTCAGTTTGGTCTGTCCAGCAGCCAATGCCCTGCACCCCTGAAAGCCAGCAGTAAAGAAGCATTTAATATTGAATTTTCCAGGCAAACAGAACTTGTAGCTCATTGTTTTTATTAACAGGTGGTTTATATCCAGATGAGGGTGGTGTGAGGTGCCTCTAAGGTTAAAGGGAAGACACAAACAGGGCAAAGTTGGTCAGTATGGTTCTAGGACACTGGATTTATTTTCCCCTTGCAAAGCAGCCGTGAAGCAGTAAAAGCTGCAGAGGTCAGCAACGAACTACAAGGAGATCCCTGGACATTTCAGAAGTCAAGACTCAATGGGTGGACATATTAGTGCTGTGGAAGCACTACTCCAACAGCTTTTCCTCCATTTTTCAAGCACCCTCTCCCCCTCACTCACCTCCTCCCAACAATAGATAACAATGAAAAACTGATCATGTGGGGTGTTTTTTTGTTTTGTTTTTTCACAATTCAGCATTTCAAAGAGAGCCAAATCTGGACAACTTCTTTCACTGTTTGCTCTTGAGGAAAAAGCAGCTAGGATAATGTGATTTTCTGAAATGGAATTCTGTATTCTGTACAACTGCTTTAAAAAACCTAAGAATTGTCTTGCAGCTACTGATCCAAGAGAGTTTCTAACATACCTTAACACAGAAATTAAGAAATACACTTGTTTTCTCCTCAGAAAGAGATCAGGAAGTTCCAAAAGCTGTAGCAGTGAACAGAGCTGAAGTGAGCAGAAAACAGCCCTGGAGAGTTCCATGGGCAGGGAAGGGGTCGGAAAGCAAAGTCAAGGGTGGGAACAATCAAACAAACATGTACTATATAACAAAGTTTATTAAATATCAATTTCAAGTAGAATATCTGGAATTAAATACAGTGTATTAGCTTCACAAAAATGTATTCACATAAAAAGGAACAATGTCACAGCAGCATTCATTGCTTTCCTCAATGTTTAACTCATGTTCTGGAATTAGTGGATAAAACCCCCAGTTTTGCCCTGTCTCAATTCATCTCAGCACAACCATTCCCACTTTTCCAGAATTGGGACTTTGCTCTATAATCTTCTGGTCTCTAGGGACTTCTGCAGACACAAAATTACAAGCACAGATCTTCAGTAACAACAACTTCCTGAATTAAGTAAAACTGTTTTTTTAACACAAATGGAACGCTTTTCCTAAAATATGAATATGAGGGCATCAAAACAATGCATCTAAATAAGAAAGATGTTGACAGTTTTGTCAAGCACGAAAATCCAAATTAGTCAGTCTGCTAAGTGGAAAAATAGGCATAGATCATACAAAAAAATAAAACTATGCATCAATAAACCAACAGGTAAGTGCAATGTGCCTGTCAAGCATGTAAATGAATTTGTAGTCAGACCACAAAAAACACTTTCACACCTGAACCATGGGATGGGAAGCTGCAGACGTACTATTTAAACAAAATTATGTCAGGAGCCTTTCATTAGCATTTTGTTCAAATCACATAATTTTTGGTTAAAACATCACGGTACTCCTGTATTGCCCTGCAAAAGGGATCCTGGTCAACATTGAAATTTTTTGAAGAACCATCAGTAGATACAATGGGAGAGGCTCCAGGAGATGCTTTTTCAAGATCAGCATTGGCTAGAGAGACAAGACACAAAATTCCTGGTGTTACTTTTACAGTAGGCAGGGGCAGCTAAGGTCACTGTAAAACCATTAGGGGTAAGACAAGAGATTACAGTCCAGAAAGAGATTAAAAATCTTCCAAGGGGAACACCAAAGAAAGAGCTGGGCACAAAGGAGGAAACACATTTTTTTCCACATTTGCTTCTTAGTCAGCAGGATTTCCAAAGGTAGTGAAAGAAATTCCACATTCAAAGCAGACAAGAAGAGAAGGCAATTGTCTGAGGGGCTACCTGCTTTGCAACAGCACCAGTCACTGCAAAGCTGTGACTCTGGAGGAAGAATTATGAAAGAGGAGCAATTCCTCTTGGACATCTGGCCTCAGATTACAGAGCATGTTTTATGCTATGGATTACATCCACCCAAGTCCTCTTATGTTTGCCTAAACACTGCTGAATGATTCCCTAAAGAAAGGGCATCTTTTGTCAGCAGTTATACTCTCCTTGCTTGCTCAAAACAGATTGCAGGATAAAAGCTACAAACTGAAGCAGTCACTAAGAGACAGCAAAAATCCAGGCCTAACATCAGAGGATGTCTCTGCTGAGTGAAGTACATGTAATCACAGAATCTGTACATGGAATCACAGAATTCTCATGGTTGGAAAAGTCCTCTAATATCACTGCATCCCACCATGACTACCTCCCCACTACCAATAAAATAAAATTAATTTTATCTATATTACCATACCCACTGAAGCTTAAGGGATGGCTGAAGTCTATAAAAATTTGGGCTTCTTTTATGTTTGTGAACATCTAGTGAAAGATGACTTCAACTTAAGCCAAGTATGTCTGTATGGATGAGATGGGTCTGCTTGTTTGGGTTTGTTTGGGTTTTTTGTTTTTTTTTTTTTTAAGCAACTGCATAACTTTCTATGTTGTATTTTGGCCAGCAGGAAGTTTTCACATTCAGATCTAAACTGCAGACAAAGCTAGCAGAAAAAAGCTGAAAAACCTGTGCTTAGCACAGGAACTCGACAGCTTTCAAGCCATTATTTCCAAGTGTTAGGAGGAGTCATCTTTTTCCTTGCAAACACTCCTGACATAATGACAGATTACCTTGTTCAAGTTCCTTAGAGATTTTTTCATCCAGTTCCTGACGGATCTAGAATTATATAGAAAAAACGCAATTAACATTTTTGTAGTGTGAAACTTCTGATACATTCGTAAAATCCACACATAATGTAATAAAACCAAAAATATCCTCCCAAAGAGAGACATTTTAGTTTGGGGTTTTTTTTGGGGGGGGGGTTTGTTTGTTTTTGTTGTTGTTGTTTTTTAATGTTAGAGGTTGGGAAGGACCTCTGCAGATCATCTAGTCCAAACCCACTGGCCTAGAGCAGGTTGCACAGGATGGTTTCCAGGTGGGTTTTGAATGTCTACAGAGATGGAAACTCCACATAATTTCTCTGGGCAGACTGTTTCAGTGCTCTGCCACCCTCAAAGTAAAGGAAGTTCCTCCTCATGTTCAGATGGAGCTTCCTGTTGTTCAAGTTTGTGCCCGTTACCACTGGTCCTGTCAATGGGCACCACTGAAAAATGAGCAGCCCAATCTTCCTGACACCCACCCTTCAAGTATTTATAAATATTGATAAGAGCATCTCTTCTGCAGACTAAAAAGACCCAAGCTCCTCAGTCATGAGAGTTGCCCTAGTGCCCCTATCATCTTTGTAGCCCTTTGCTGTACCTCCTCCAGCATTTTCCTGTCCTAGTTGAAGCAGGGAGCTCAGATTGGACACAGTACTCCAGATGGGGCCTCACCAGGGAAGAGCTGAGGGATAGGACAGCATCCCTCGACTGGCTTTCTACAATTTTCTTGATGCACCCCAGGGTGCTATTGGCCTTCTTGGCCACAAGGGCAATTGCTGGCTCATGGTCATCATGCTCTTCACCAAGAGTCCCAAGTCTTTTTCCACACAGCTGCTTTCCAGTAAGTCAGCCCTTAACCTATGGGCTTATCCATAGCATAAAACATAATTATGATGCATGCATGGGGTTATTGCTTCCTAGGTCAGTACCCTACACTTGCCCTTGTTGAACATCATAAGGTTTCTCTCTGCCTGTTTCCCTGCAGCCTGTCCAGGTCATGTTGAAAGGCAGCACAGCTTTCTGGAGAGTCAAACACTACTCTCAGTTTTGTGTCATCAGCAAACTTGGAGAGGGTATACTCTATCCCTTCATCCAGGTAATTAATAAATAGATTGAACAGGTGGCTCATCTACCACCTGAGTCAAAGAGTTACCATCCATAAACTAGAGGAACCTCCAGGACCATGCATGGCTGTCTGTATGGCCTTCCCAGCATATAGCACGGTGACTGAAGTCCCCCATGATAACCAAAGCCTCTGATTTGATTCATATCGAAGTGATATCAACATAGATACCACTCAGATTCCAGGCTTACAATGGCCATGAATATGCTGAAGGGCTTGGACCATGTGAGCTACTTGAAGAGGTTGAGAAACCTGCAAGAGTTTCTCTGCTGGAGTAGAGAAAGCTCAGGAGGGACCATAGCTAAGTGTATAAATACCTAGTGGGGTGACTAAAGAAGATGGAGCCAGACTTTTAGTGGCACCAAATAAAAGAACAAGAGGAATGGGCACAAATCAAAACAGAGGAAATTTCATTTGAACATAGGGAATTTTTAATTTTTGTTTATTTTTAAATTGTAAGTGTGGTTAAACATTGGAATAAGTTGCCCAGAAAAGGCTAGAGAGTGGCCATCCTTTGAGATGTACAAAACCTGGCTGGACATAATACTGAGCAACCTACTATGAATGACACCATTTTTGGCAGAGGTAGGGCTGGATTAGATGATCTTCAGAGGCCCCTTTTGTCCTCAGCCATTCTGCATTTCTCTCATTTTAGTATTGAAACCTGGAGGAGTAAGCTGCATGCTCATCTAGCAACATACCTACAAAAATACCCATCACAGCAAGGAAACAAAAAAACAAACAAAAACCAAACCACAAAAACAAAACAAAAAACAAAAAACCACCAAAAGAAAAACAAAAAAACCACAAAAAACAAAAAAAAGCCACCACCAACAAAAGAACTACATAAAAACCCCAAAACAAAACCAAAACCCAGCACCCTGAAACATATACAATGTACTCAAGAGGCCATGGAAAGCAACAGCTGCAGCTCCTCACAAAAGGAGCAGAACTCCCAGGGCCAAAGAAGTGGGGCTATAAACCAGCAAAGTGGATGCAAGTGCCCTTTCCCCAGGACTAAAGGGACAGCTGCAACAAAATTCATTGTCTCCTCCTGGACAGCCACCCAGTAGTACTTTGTTGGAATAGTCTGGGCCTTCACAGCTAGAAGAGGGGAGCATAGAGCTGAAAAAACAACAGAAAAGGACCCCCAGATCCCTGAAGCTCTAATAATTTTCAAGTAGATATAAACAACAGCAAAATCTCTGGGAGAAGACGACCCCTAACACTTTAAATAAGACACAGGTAGTAAAAAAAATCAGGAAAACTGATTCCTAAGCCAAAAGACAACCCCAAAACAGAAGAAATCCTCAGCAAAGTGGTAGTAGTTGAAGTGTTAGAAGAAACCACTTTCCTTGGTTTATGGAGCCTTCCCAATGACCAGAAGGTCCAGAAGACCCTCTACAACATGTGCAAATGGATCAGGAGAAGGAAACCATCTTGTTTTCCTCTTACTCATTCCAGTAACATCTTTGTGATTCTCATCCATGCTTGAGGAAAGAGAAGTTGGTGGAAATAAGGCCAACAGACTTATTTCTGAAAAGGGATTGAAGAGCCAGGCAAAATACACCTTTGAGGACTTATAACTTGCTTCCACTCTTCTCCTTCCCACCAGCCTGCTAGGAAAGGCATCACAACCAGCTCCAGAGCAGGCATTTCTCACCTCACTGCATGTCTCTTCACACTGGGTCCCTTGCAACAGTCACCTTCTCAAGACTTCTTTTTCAGAAAGCAGTGCTGAGTTACTGCTTACCCACAGAGGCTGCTTGAGCACAAAGTTGCACTGTGTGGGACTCCACAAGATGATACTCAAGAGTCTAGGAACTCAACTTCCAGAACAGTACTGGTACTCCAGACACAACCACTGTTACTACCAAGAACTTTTTGAATATCAGAACTGACAGCAGGGGTAAACAAGCATACTCCTATGGTTTCAAGAAGTTCCACTTTAACAGGTGAAATTCATACACTGCCACCTTACAGATCCTTAATTACCACAGAAGCCTTAACATTACAAGTGCCTACAGGATGCAAGTGCTCTGCAGCATTCTTCACTTGGGCAAACTAACAATTTCAAAACATTGGCACTACTAGGGAAATGTGAATGCATTGGTAAGTTTTAGTCAAAACCTAGCAGCTATAAATTGACAAAACATTTCCAGTTTAAAATACCACCCAATATTAAATAATACTGGCTACAAACCTTGTCATGTATCTGGCTGCAGAGAAAAGAGAGAACAGATTGTTGATTAAGGAGCTGAAGAAGAAAAATGGTCTTAAGTTCAAAGATCTTCAGGGAGAGATAAGAACATGGCCCACACATAAATGAAGCAAGTAAAAAAGCTAACAGTACAAAAACTGCTACAATACAAGAGTACAGATGGAAAAAGAAACTAGAAGAGGAACAGAAATTGAGAGAGAAGCAGACATTCCCTGTCTCACATTCTGTAGGGAAACTGGCTTCATAAAGCCACTAAATCACAATGGTTACAGCTAGCAGAGTTCACTAGCATTTTCTATGTCAAGACACAGTCATTGTCACCAGCCTGTAGCACAGATTTTAGGATTTAAGCTTAACATTTGTTTAACCTAACAACAGGACTCGAGTTCCAAAATCTCCTTGCAGCAGACAGTTCCCAAATTATGGCATACAGACCACTAACAGTAACTCAGATTTGTGTTTCATCTGCTTGATTGAGTTTTGTTCTGGATGGTGATGTGCCAATTCCTGAGCAGTCTGGGAGTCAGTAGAGCAAGACCTCTTGACTCCTGTACAGGACAGGCAATACATGCCTACATGCTTCTTGCCACCCCAGACCTACTAACTAAACAAATTTCAGCCAACCTCCTTCCACAACATAACAAACTGGTAGTTGTTATAGTCACTGTTTGTAATAACAGGCACAGAACTGTTCAAGTGCTTGTAATTTATTCCTCATTATTGGAGCTCTAATAAAAGTAAAGCCAACCAAAAAACTCCAAAGACATTTGCACATGATGGGGATTTTACTGGTACGTGAATTTGTGTTAATGTGAACTTTTTCTGTATTTTTCCAGATATATTTGCACCTCCATGTCAAGGTTATTGACTTCTGTAGCACGTATATTTGATAAGGTGGGGGAAAGGGCTATGCTGTAGCAGAACACATTTTTTTGGTTTTTTTTAATAAGAAAATGCTTGTTTTTTGCTGAGCTTGCAAACTGCTAACTTCTAAACAGAAGCTACACACACTGACATCAAGCCTTGAAACTCCAAATTCCTCAGCTATGTCTAAAGGAAGTGTATCCATCTGCCAGAGAAGCAATTATTCCTCGTTTGCAGGCAGCTTCATTTACCATTGCTTTTTCCAACAGTTGCACAAAGAATTCGTACCAGCCTTTTGAATAACAGGAACGTGAAGTATTTTCAGCTCCTCTCCTCTGAAGCTATTTCAAAGCTTTTGCACCAACCGAACTGGCATCAACAGCCTCCTCTTACCCATGGCATGTCCTCTGCTTCCAGTAGCCTTACTCACCTTGATGAAGCTACTGGGAGAAACACCAAATCTGCAGAGAACTGTGACTAAAGAAGTGCTCAAGGACTATTAGAGGGATGCTGCAATTTAAGCTCCTGTCATGATGAGCTTTAGTGGCAGGAGCATTTGTAACCTCCAGCCAAGAAGGAACTGCTCTGCTTGAAGTTCAAGGCAAGACCAATTCTGTAGAAGGGAGCTGAGTTACTGGGAAGAATCTGAACTGCAACTAAACTGTGAAGAAAAGGCTTAGAGCCATAGAAACTCTTGTGTCTTTAAGTAATGTATTGAGCAGGCAGAGTACTAAGCAGCAAAGTTGCTTCAAAATAGACTAAAACTGTTGTAATCTTTGAATTCCTTCCTCATGCTCCAACTTGCCTCCTGGATGGAACAGGACTCTGCCAACATAACAGTACAGACTGCATGTAGGAATTTTGCATTTGGAAAGTGAACAAGATTCGCCCCATTATTGTATGCAGAGGGATACATTCAGTTTTTCCCTTTTGCTGGTTCCTAAATGAAAGCCTTATTCCCAATTCAATCTTCTTCAGATGCACATCTCAGGAATACTGAACTTTCAGTTCCTCACAGATGCTGTGTGGCTTCACTGTTAATGACACACTGCACCCAGCTGAGGAAACTTATGCCAGCAGTTCTAAGTGAAATATCCACTTAGATTTATGCCCTTTAGAAACTACTGCACTCCAGAGAACCCTGGTTCTTTTTCTGAAGGACTTCTAAACAGGTCAGTTTTAAGGCTTTCCTGAATATACTGAACATATCCTGAAAAAAATGAGTGACTTAAGACTGCTATCAGTGTATCCCTTCTTTTCCTCACTTCATCCCTGCTCCCTACCCTCTCTTGTTCCCTTGTCCTGGCCTTCTCCTTATTTCACTTCTCCAGAGGGTTCCTGACTTTTGCCTCCTTTCTGCTGATACCATGCAGAACAGCCCCTGAACACAGTATGGTATGAATTGCCTCCTGAATTCTTTTTGCAAGGCATGTCACCCCTTTGACCTGAAAAACACATTCACAATGCTACATTGGAGGGCATACTCCACCCAGAGGTATTGCAGAGGTTGCAGCATTGCTGAAAAATAAGAAAGCTGTGAAGACTTCCTGAGGAGTAGTTACTTTTACCTCTTCATGTAGTAACACCGAGCAGGAACTACAAAACCAAATTCCTCCTGGGCACAGTATGTGTCCCATGTTGAAGTATAAAGCAAGAGTTATGCAATCCCCTTAAAAGCATTCTGGTTTTGAAGCATCCCTTTGTTAATATTAATGTACTAAAACAAGTTCCTTGTGAAGAAACTGCTAGAATGAAGATCAAGGAAGGAGGAAAAGGTGTCCCTGTGAGCAAAGATGTCTGAGGGGATTTTGCATTCGCCACAAATTAGGCTTGTAAATAGGTCCTACATACTACAGAATAAAACTGAATGAAGAGCTTAGCTGGGAATTTCCCAATGCCATGGTTTTCTTTATTACAATTTCTCTTGTAAAAGAATGTAGTTACACTGTTCATTATTATTATATTTCAGCATTTTTTTTTGTCTCTCAGCACTCTGGAAAATTTCACAATCCTCACGACCAGAAGTTTTCACCCCTACCACAAGGAGTTGTGACCTGTTTTGGTGAGGAGTTGTTTTGGCATATTAGACCCTATGTTTTGGCACCACAAATTAATTGTAACTTTAGGCTGGAATGCACGTCCTTGCTTATGGATCCTCTTCAGCAATAGCTGAGGGCAGTATTTCAAAATGCTTACCTTAGCCACAAAGGCTTCAACCCTGTTTCTTGATGATAATGCAGTCCCAGCTGTACTTAGGAAGCTTCCTCCTAAACTTAAGCTTCTGTTCAGTGCCAAGTTGTTGCCAAGATGTCCCAGTTCAGTTGAATATAGAACTGGGCTAGGAGCCAGACCTCCACTGACAATGCTGCTTGCAATTAAAGATTTTCTTCTATTGCGCTCATGAAGGAGCTTGGCGTTGGCTTCTGCTAGTTTCTCATTAGCTCTGAAACATTCAAAAGCATACAAAGAATTATCTTTGGAACTTATACTTTTGCAAAGTTACCCTCCAGGTTTCTATTATTCAACTTCTAAAAGTAGAAGGGATTAAGAGTGTTAGAAACAAGAACAGCATTTGATCTGCACTTTTTTTGGAGACCCTGTTTCTTAGCAGCCCCACTCCCTGAAATGAGCAGCAAGCATCGGAAACATTTAGGACTGCTCAGCATTAGGGCTTCAAAGCAACCTGTGAATGCCATGTGTTCACATAGCTTCTTCCAAAAGCTACATCACTGAACAAAAACCCTGAGCTACCCTCCCTTTCCCACGGAAAGCTCAAGCCTCAGACATGCTGCTAAAAGGGAAGCTAAAATAAGGATTTTTTTTTTTTCCCCTTCACAGAATCAAACTGTGTTCTCCATCAAGCCTGTCCTTATTCAAGCAGTAAAGGACACAAAATTAATCTTTTCAGCCATACATTGAAAAAGAGTGGGACATTAATAGAGACTAATAAAAAGGCTATTAAAACACAGACCAATTTAAAAACCCTCAACATATTAATTCCATGATCAGTGCTATTATGGCTAGAAAACTAGAGAAAAATGAACAATTCTAAGGTGAAGGATCTTAAGGAACTTACCTCACAAGTATGTCACCTTATGCTTACACACATGATGCTGACCAGATGTAGAAGAATTTTTGAAGGAAAAACACAAGGAAAAAGCAGTATCTAATCAGCACTCCAAAAAGCACATACTTACCTTTCCAGTTTACTTGCTAGGCATCCTCTAGTTTTCACTTCCTCCAGGTACAGCTCTTTGTACTTTTCCACTTCTGCACGTGTAGACTCTTTCAGAGAAATACTGTCCTGTTGGGTATTTTTTATCTTGTCCAATTCCCACTCGAGATCTTTAATTTTGTGTTTTAGCTGGTTCCTGAGGGACTCATGATGACTGGCTCGGATTTGTTCTATTCGGTCCTGGGAGGCTGCCTGTGCCTGAAGCAGACAATGCACTTTCAGCCTCCACAAAGACAAAGAGAGAATTCTCACATACTCAATTTCAGGGCTCAGCTTTACCCAGTGAAGTAACTGTGCCTCCTCACTACCATCAGCAATCAAGGCAGAACCCTGGAACTATCAGGTTAAATATTCTTTTTATTCAGGAAGAATCCCCCCTTTAGTTCTATTATTCATCACAGCTACTCATGAAAGAAAGCTGTCTCTGCAGGACAGGGCACATAGGAAAGGATTCCTCAAAGACATTAGGAGGATCCCTTATGTCCAGCCCTCCCTGCAGCCACCCAGGGGACCTCTTTTCTGAGCACTTTCCCCTGTACAATGACAAAGCAGGACGACCTGTATGTCTGACCAGGACAACCACAAGTTGCAATACCCATTCAAGGACAAACAGTGAGAAGAAAACGACCAGAGAGCAGAACCCCACAAGAGCTGCACACAGGAGCAAGCTTCTGATTCAGGGGACTGCAGGCACCCTACACACTCATTTAAGCACTCTGTACAGAACTACAACACTAGCAGACACCAAAATGGTAAAAAATGACAGCCACAACTAAAATGTATAATAGGGACTACGGACACACGAAAGATTCTCTTACCTGCAAAAACAGATTGACTTCTTGTAGTATCTGCCTTATTTCTTGTCCAGCTCGTTCTTCCATCTCTTTTTTACATTGTTCTATTTGGCTGTGATCCACCATGTTGTTCTCCAAACGATGTTTGAGGTTAGTCATCTCTTCTTTCAGCTGGCATTTGCTCTTCTCCAGTTGTTCATGGCTCCCACGCATGCTGCACAACTCTTCTCGCAAATCCTGATTCTGTGTTTCTAGCTGCATGCATTTTTTAGACTCTGTCTCCAGCTGCTGAGAAAGTTCACCAACCTGTAGACAGCAAAAACAAAATGGCAAAAAACCCCAAATAAAGAACTCAAAGGAATCTATAAGTAGATAATTTGTGAAAAATCAGGAAAGGGTTGGCAGTTGAAAATGCATTTATCATCTGCTGCCTAAGGATTAAAATCCAAAAGAAACCAGGCTCTTCCTTTAAAATAAGAAGAGTTTGACATCACGTCTGAGAGGACTGATCAGGTTCCCATCCTTTCTCAGTTCTTCTGCAGTAGGTCACACACCAAGAAGTACCAAACTGGCAGTGTTTCACCCACAGGGCTAGGTGGAAAAACACTAGGACTAATTTTTTGCAAGGTGCTCTTATGCCTATGGGAAGTCAAACACACTCATACCCAGACACTTTCTGGTTTCATCAGAAACAACATGCACCATGTTTGGATGTCAGCACAGTCAAAGCTTCATTAAAGAAATGACAAGAACCACACAATCTTCTTTTCCATTACACAGAAAGATTTTTAAATAGTGGCTCAGAACACTGCCTTTAGAGCAGTGATGGGGGAAGACTTATTCCCTTAGGTCAAAGCTGCAGTTTACTTGCCAAAATTTGCAAAAAATATGTTTGCAATATGTTGCAATGGTCAGCTACAGCACTATCCACCTTTTCCCCCTTCCAGAAACAATCTTTTTCTGTACCTATTAAAATAAGATGTCCTGCCAATTATGAAAAAAAGAAATGGAGAAAACCAGCATAATAAATGCTGACATAATAAGATCTGCCTGTCCCTGTGGACTGGCCTGGTGATCTGTACTCTTGGCTGATCCTCTTTACTGTCACTGGACCTGCTCTGCTTGGTGAGGGCATGTGGGAGTGTTCCCTGCCTCTTGAGGTCATCGACTGTGACAGCCTTGCTCTTTGGCTCTCCCTTCCTTTATAGAAACAGCCTGCCCTTGATGTGCCCTTGCAAATACTGCTTTGCACATCACGTTTTCATTTTTACCCAGAATGGTAACTACATCTGTGTGACAGTCAGCTATGACTGTAGCAGTAGAATGAGCATCAAGAAAAGATGATCAGTTCCAAAATACAGCCAAGAAATCACCACCACCTAAAAATCCACAAACAAATCAGGGCTCACCTTCATTCTTAATGTACTAACTTCAGTGACTATTTCAGAATACCCGTTCTTCATTTCTCCCTGTAAATTAAGATGGGATTCTCTCTCCTCATACAGCCTTAGTTTCTTCATAGCTCTGCTCAGAAGTCTCTTCAACCTGCAACCAAAGGAGTCAAGAAAACAATGAAGCACAGGGACAAACGGCCCTCTTCACATACTCTTGTGTAAACATCCAAGACAGAGCTTGCTTCATCTTCAATGTGCTTTCTGAGAAAATCCAGCATTGCTATGCCATAAATCACTTGCAGAGTCCAAATGTCACCCAAAAAGGGGATTCAGACTTCCCTCCCAGGAGATCTGCAGGACACCCTGCACTTCAGTCTTTTGGCAGCTCTTCAGAACTATAAACCTCATGTGCAGAAGGGCCTTGCAAGGGCTAACATGAGGCTTGACTATATTCACAGTTATGTACACCTATTTTTACATTGAAGCTCAATAGAGTTTGACTTGCACTCAGGGATACCAAAAAGCCTTACCTCTTACAGTCTTTCTGCAGCTCAATATTTCTTTCCATTTCCTGGTCCAGTCGCAGTTCAACTGGGCGTTTCAGCTCGACCAGTTTCTTCACTTTCTTTCTTTCACTCTCACACTTGAAAAATAGAAAAGACACATGTGACACACACAGCATCAGAGCAGCATCACCATGCAGTACGTGCAGCTGGCATTCTCCACAGAGAGGCTGCAGTATGGCTCTAGCTGTTAGCCAAGTTCCACAGAAAGCCAAGGGACAGAGCTGCTGAGAATAGTTCCATCACTTCAGATTTCCCATCAGACAGGCTGACATCTAACAACAGAAACAGGTGCCCCCACTGAAGCAAAGGCAAAAGGGTGAAAGAGATGCTGGGGAACACTTTGGCAGCCCCTCTGCTCATAGCAGGGATGTCATAGGTATGCACATCATGGGAGAAAACAGATCTCTCTAAAGCTTTCAGGGGATCTTCAGGAACCAGCACCTCCACCCCTTCTTTGAGGGTATTTACTGGTTCACATGTTGCTCTTCCTCTCAGTATTTTCTCAGAGAAACCAGAGAAGAGCTAGCAGCTGGTGTAATTTTTTTTTGTATTTAGATATTTCCTCTACAGAACAGGAAAAAAAAGGGAAAGACTGCCCCTGGGAAACTGGTAACCATTTCTTGTTTCCCAAGCACTAGTTCACTTGCCACTGAATTCCTTCAGTGTTTTTTTCTTCACTGCTTTTAAGCTCCCACTATTCTGAAAACATTCAGCAGCGCCTCCATACATTTCACTGGAAAAATAAAGCATTTTAACACACCCAGAAACTAAGAGGTCATAAGATGACCAGGAAGAATCAAAAAAATGAGCTGTTAAACTACAGCCTTGCTCAATGTGCTCAACTGATAGCAAACTCCACTGGGAACTTCCCAATAGAACCATCCCGGAATTTACACAAAGATACTCAGCTAGCTTCTATTTGCTTCCTGGATGATCCCTATGTCCCAAGTTAGTCAAGACTGAATAACAGAAATAACCAAAAAAGCCTAATATGTAAGTGCTTGGCAGAAAGGAGACCAACATTCTCCCAGGTATTGGGTAGTCATCTGGAGAATTCCCTGGGCTCACCTGTTCCAAGAGTTCTGCCTTTTCCCTGTTGAGCTGAGTGACACGCTCTTCCAGGTGTGATCTCGACTTCAACTGCTCTTCCCAAATGCTGTGCAAGTCCTTTGATGTCAGAGGCAGCAAATTCTGCTTTTGCATCTGTGAAAGCAATAGTGGTAAATTGCAAAACTAAGTTGACTGAAAAGATAATGCTGCAGCAGAAAGCAGTAACCTCCATGGAAACAGGCCTACCCTCTCTGCACTCAAGATCTACAATTAAGGTTAAATATAGAGTGCAAAACACATCTCAGAAAACATAACCAAGAACATAAATTGAAGCTGGTAGAAAGAACCAACACTCTGGAAGTGACAAGATGAGGCTGCAGCTTGGAGAGATAACAAGAGATGCACACACAACCAAAATCACCCTAGAGCTCTCTTCTGGAGTTCCTCTGGAGTTCATAATCATGCATACGTTATAATATAAAAATTCCACCAGTGACCAGCACAGAAATCACCCTCACTGCTTCTGTAGTGGCTTTACACCTCCCGAGAGCAAAAAACCATTTTCAAATCAGCAATGCTATTTATGCTTCTACCCAAAGGGGCAAAGATATTTGCCTAGCAGACATGTTGAAGTGGAACAGAACTTGCCAATTCCATTCAAGTATGTAGAATGCCACTGCACTTGATACTCTTAGTAAGAAAAAAAGGAAAAACCACAACAAAACAAACCAACTCAAATAGGTGTCTACTGATGGACAGAAAGGCATGAAAACCTTATCACAAAGGCTTAGATCAGAAAATCCTTGGGTTGTACAACTTTACCAAGTGTCCTCACCGAGTAGGTGAAACACTGGGTCTTACGACACAACTTAACCTGCTCTCGAGGGCAAGCTGTTGCAAACCAGAACAGACAATATGGATGTCCTTGGTCCAGTCTCCTCTCATCTTGCAACCACCCACCTCCTCCCTGTACACAACACCTATCCTTTCATCCTTTGACATGGTTTAACTCCAGGAGGCAGCGAGAGCACCACACAACCACTTGCTCACTCTCCCCTGGTGGTCAGATGAATTATGCTGATGAACACAAGGATCTTGCACACGACAGCACAGGTACAAAACAAAGCAGCAGGGGAAATTAGGATATTTACAGCCTTTTGCCTGGAGGGTGCCTTGCCCTAATCCCACATCTGAACAGTGCTGGTTTCTTGCCATGATACCAGATAGGAATTTGTGGGATAAACTGTGCCTACAGAGCCCACCTGATCTTTCCATCAGTTACCTGCACATAAAACATATGAAGACTAAAACAGTCATTCACAGAAGCCAGTCAGGTACCTGCTGCTGGTGCTGGTCCTCTGCAGCTGCCTGTGCTGCCTGTATGTTTGTTATCAAGTTTTCCAGGCGGTCATGAACCTACAGAAGAATTAGAAGAAGCAAGAAGACACAATAGGACTTTGCAGACTGATGTTTACACCTCGTTACCAAAAAGTAGCACAGTGGCCTTAGTTTGATGTCATTGTCAAACTGGCTGCAACCATCATCTCTGCTGTTTGCTTCAGGGACAGCCCCATGCAGGATAAAAAAACTCTGCAGCGAAAACAGGCAGAAGCTCTTCCCATTCACAGTGCATTTGAAAAGCATGCCCCATTAACCAAAGGGAAGGATCAGCATCCTGACTGCCTTCCCTCTGCTCTTTCAAAATCTCTTCAGCATTAGCAGCTGCAGTTGTAACAAGGACCCTAGTTCACTGGTTACAAAAATGATTTGCTTCAAACAAGCCTCAGATGAAAGCACCTTATCTGAGCTAAAACTAAGCCCTGCACAGAGGCAGTGGGAAATTCCCAGGCTCACATTGGAAATGATACCACAGACCTTCCTCTGCACTGTTTCATGAAAAAAAACACAGACCGAGAGGCCAAAGGAAAAGCGATTCTGCACAGCAAAAGCTCTGGGGACTGCAAGTTTCATTCCAATTTTATGATGCCAGTCTGGACTCTGGCACAAAGTGCTTGTCATCAATAGCTCCTGTGAAATTTCCACCAGTTACCTTGATGACTGTAACTAATGATACATATTGTAATAAGGGTCTGAAGCAGCATCTGAGGGCAGGACTGAAGTGAAGCAGTCAATAGTTACACCACTGTATTAGTAACAACTCCTTAGCTTAAAGAGCATTAAATAAGGCTTCCTATAGTACCATGGGAAAACTCTGAAAACCAGAAAGCTGGGTGATGGCCCAGCTGCTTTCTGAGCAGTCTGTATTCTGTAGAACACAGGAACTGAGCTCCCCCAGGCTCTCCAGGGAAACCTCATCTTAGCATTACCCCACAGCAATCGATAATGTGGCTCAAGAGCTCACAAAAAGAGAAGCTTATGACCAGCTTACTGAGACAGAGGCTTGCAGGTCTTCCTGAAGAGCTTCAATCCTGTTGTTTTGTTGCTGGACTGTGGCTTCCAGTCTGGCATTTTCTATTTCAAGGCTTAAAAAGAAACACAGGTCTTATAACAGAAATCCACCGGAGCAATATTTCTCAAAGAACAGTGTGAAACATCATCTAAACTAAAAGCATCCTTTACAATCGTGTGTTAACTTGCTGTGATGCAACAAGGATATCCTGTGGTTACACAGTCCCAGATAGCTACAGACACCTTGGTTTACTCTGTTACTCTCTTACCGTTGGACATGTTCTTCCAGTTGTTTTATAGTAGTATTAGTCCCAGAAGATGCCAAAAGGAGGTCCTGCAGTTCCTGGGAAGAAGCTCTTAGTTCCCTCTCCTTATTATCCAAGGCTATCTTCAAGTCATGAACACAACGTTCAGATTGAATATGCTGTTCTTCCAAATCCTGCAACTATAAAATCACAGTATGAACCCTCAGTAGTCACTTAAACTTTATACAGAGGAGTCAGTGACTCTTTTGTGCCTCCACTGATTCCATATATCATGGTCCAAAGCACTGACATTGCCTCTCATATTCTTTCAATGACACTGTTCATATCCACTTGTTTGTTCCTCCACTGAAAATATGAATTAAATCTTTCTCCTAACATGACTTCAGAGTGCCTACTCATAAAGAGATTAAGAACTACAAAGCCAACAGTTTTTGTAGAGAATGCTGCGAGAACTGGTCCCCACCTCACCTTATAATTCACTTTCCAGAAGGCCACCTAACAATGGGAAATTACAGCAGTGCCAAAGGGGGAGGGGGGCATAAATAAATATACATACAGAATAAGTTACAAAAGCATTCCAAACTGGCAACATTCTGGTGAATGGCATTAAATGTATTTGGCACAAGTGCTGCTCCCCAGGGCCCTGTTGTCTTTATTATCTTTATAAAGTATCTGGTTGAGGGGATTGAGTGCACTAGCAATACATTTGCAGATGAGACCAAGTGGGCTGGAGTGTTGATCTGCCTGAGGGAAGGAAACTTCTACAGAGGGACCTGGACAGGCTGGACTGATGGGCCTAGGCCAACTGTATGAGATTCAACAAGGCCAAGTGTTGGGTCCTTTACTTCAGTCACAACAACACCATGCAATGCTGCAGTGTTGGTGAAGAGTGGCTGGAAAACTGCATGGCAGAAAAGAACCTGGAGTGCTGGATTACATCTGGCTAATTATAAGCCTGTAGTGTGCCCATGAGGCCAAGGAGGCCAACAGCATCCTGGTTTCTATCAGAAATAGCGTGGCCAGCAGGACTACGGAAGTGACTGTACTTAGCACTGGTGAGGCTGCACCTCAAATGCTGTTTTTCAAGTTTCGAGCCCCTCTCTAGAACTGAGGTGCTGGAGTGTGTCCCAAAGAAGGGCAACAAAGCTGTTGAAGTGTCTAGAGAATGAGTCTTATGAGGAATGACCAGGGGAACTGTGGTGCTTAGCCTGGAGAAAAGAAAGTTCAAGGGAGACTTTACTGCTCTCTACAACTACCTGAAAGTATGTTGTAGCAAGGTGGGTGACTGTCTCTTCTCCCAGGTAACAAGACATAAAAGGGCACAAGACAAAAAAGCTACAAGTTGTTGTTACAGGAAAAGCCTAAATTGGATATTAGGGGGAAAAAAAAAAATCACCGAAATGGTTGCAAGGCTCTGGAACTAGCTGCTGAGGGAAGGACCTGAGTCACTACCTCTGGAGATGGTGGACATGTACATGTGGTGCCTAGGAACATGATTTAGTGGTGGACTTGGGAATGCTAGATAATGGTTGAACTTGCTCTTAATGGCCTTTTCCAACCAAAACATTTCTACGATTACGTGTTACCTGTGCATGTGTGTGTAAGGGGAAGAAAAGGCACCAGAAAGAAGCTCAAAGGCAGCACTCCAGTATTTCTTAGTGCTGTTCAGAAATCAGAGAGCCTGCTTGGCCAAACCAAATATAAGAAGCTATAAACACATCAGTTGATTTTGCAGAGCACCTTAGCAAATACAAATCTTTGACCAAGAACATGGTGTCCTCATGACAACGAAATGGACACCAAGTTTATCACACAGGGCAATTCATTCACACAACATCCAATCTATTGTGTTGAAATTCATTCTTCCTAGGATTTTAGCACAGTGTGTTGTACCTTGGTTTTAAGCTTCTCCAATTCCTTTTGCAAGGACAACTTGTCCTCCTCCAGGTCCCTGCGGTACCGTGTAGTAACTTCAAGAGAAGCTTCTGACATGGATTGCTTCTTCAGAGCATCAGCAAGCTCCTGCTGCAGCTGTCTGACCATACCCTAATGAAACAGTTAAATGAGTATGAAGAAAGTTGTAAGAATATGACATATGCCTTTACTTCAACTTATTCATGTAATTAGAGCTGTCTTGGGATTCAATTCAAAAGGGATGAAATTTTGTCTGCCCTCAGCAGGTATCTGCACATATGATGAACTCTCTTTCATCTTTATCAGCTGAGCACCTCCAGACTTCCAACAGCTGTTCATGAGGACTACTGTTCCCTAATACACAAAAATGGCTTAAGTATTATTCTTCTTAAAGAATATTTTTTTCCCTAAGGAAATTCAAATAAATCTTTTGTGATGTGAGAGCCATAGTATGACTGCAGATATTTCTTCATTACACAAATGTAATTAAATGAATATATAGAGCTGAAAGCTCTTCTGAGATTTACTTCAAGTATATACTGAATCACATCCTCTTGCAGAGTTCATTTTAGAGTAACAACTGCCTCCATACTGACAAACGAAGTTTCAAACATCTGGATATTTTGTCCCTCCCTCCATCTTAAGAACCTGTTTCTTGGGTAGCAAGAACACAAAGGGAGTCACAGTTTAACAGGATCGACAGCACTGCTGGGGTTCTTCCTCTCCTTCTCTTTAAAGAAAGTGACAAATGAAGAATATGGTGGTTTATCTGACACATACAGATAATTACCTGACTCAGCGATTCTGGATTTGATATGAAGAAGGAAATGTAATATTAATGCACAACTCAAAGCATTAGGGGAGACAAACCTTATACCAGACAGGCTAAATACTCGATGTGACTGGTTCTTTTTTTACAAAAAGTGAAAGAAGATTAACAAAATGGGTAAGGCAACTGTGAAATCAGTGCCCCACCTGGTACTGGCAGGAAGCGCTCCTGCTCCTAAGAACAGATACTACAGTGCACCCTGCCATTACCAATAGCTTTTTCAACTGTCTACCTATTTCTCTTCCTACCCCTGTTTTTATTCTCTTCCACCTTTTTTCTTGATAAAAGCCATCTACACACAAAAATGGGACCAAACTTGGCTCATGCATGTTGGAGCAACAAAAACTTATGTTAGTGCTCTGCATAGGAGCGTGTTTCATACTTGGGTATGAATTTGCAAAAGACAGTTTAACTGATGTCCTAGTACGTTTTCTGTCCTCTTAATTAGGCTCTCACAGAGCCACCAAGAATGAACAAATGAAAATGCTACACATCATAAAACACAGAAGAGAAAGCTTAGGTCATTGTCTAAAAATAACTTTTTGAGGTAAAAAAGGTAAGCCCCTCAGAAGCCCCAAGACACATAAATAAATTAACAGTGAGACACTACTATGTCTTACACACTGCTAATAGTGTTTTCTTTACCTCTCTTTCTACTTTGTCAGTCTCATATTTAAAGACTTGTTCTCTCAAATCAGAACACTTGGCACTTAATTCCTTGTTTCTCTCTTCCACAAGGTACACTTGCTTTTCCGTGTCAGCTCTGAGTTTGTTGAAAATGTCATTAAACCTGTCCTGCACATCACTCACTACTTTTTCTTTGAGGATCCCCTTGTTCTGCACATCTTCCAGGTGCTGGTGGAGTAAAAGGTTTTCGCTCTGGAGCTGTGCCAATCGCTCCTGCATGGATTCTTGTTTTATTATAAACTTGCTTACTTGATCTTTCTCAAGTTGTCGAGCACGATCGCTTTCCTTTGCTTGACACTGGGCTTGACTTAACTCTTTTTGTGTCATTTCTAAAAGCAGTGTTTTTTCTCTGAGGGTATTTTTCAACTCGTGAAGCTCATTTTCTAGACTATTAGCCCTGCTTTCGGCTGTACTCAGCTGCTGAGACAAGCTCTTGTTGGTTTCTTGCACAGCAGAGAGGTCATGATGGAGCTTGTCTTGCAAGCGAAGCCATTCATCCCGCTCTCTCTGAAACGTTCGCTCAACATCACCTTTTGAGGACTGATGACGTTCCAGTTCCTGAACAGCAGTGTTCAGGCGGGAACGAAACGATTCCATTTCTGTCTCTAGTCTGTCCTTGGTTTCTTTGGTCTGCTCAAGCTTGGAAGTTAGCACTGCAGATTCTGTCTTCAGTAAATTCAGTTGTGCATTGTACTGAAAAGCTGTTTGCGTTAAGGCTTCCTCATTCAATTTAAGTTCCTTTCTGAGGTCTTCATTTTTTTCCTTCAAGCTCTCATTTTCCTCTAAGTATTTCCCTTCTTCCTCCTGGTGCCTAAGTCTTACTTGATCAAGTTCTAGTCTTAGCATAGCCATCTCATCGTGTAGTAATTGATTTTTGTACAACAGATCCTTTTCTCTCTCAGTTGCAGATTCCTGAATGAAGATGGAACATGAATCAACAGTCAGTTGGGAAATTAACCTACAAAACCACTTCTGCATTAAACTGCATTTTAACATTTCCGATACTGCACCATGACTTCAAAGACAAGAGTGAAATTTCAGGTAGTAAGTAACTTGCACATGTAACATGTAAGCACACAAAGGAAGAGTAACACCCCAAATACACAAAGCCTTGATTTACCCGTTAAATCAGCTAACAAATAACCAAGTAAGAAAATAATTTGGAATGTCTAACATAGAAAGATTCTAAAAAGACAGTGTTTTCTTGTATGTGAACCCCTTTAAAACATTGCCTCTAAAGTTAAATTAGGTGTATTACAAATCTGTTAAAAAAAGGCTAACAAGCATATTTTCTTTCTCAAATGTCTTCTGAATACTTAACCTTTTGTATTACTGACAGTTAGCTATACAGCTCAGTATTTAATAGTTTATTTTTTATTATCTATATGCTTTCCACACAAACTTATTCACCTCAGTTATTGGAAAGGACAGACAAGAAAAGTAATTCTTCCATGCAATGCATGCTCTTGTAAATTCAATAAACTCTCTATAAGACTTTAAAAAAAAAATATATAAAGAGTATTTATGATTGATTTTTCTCCTCCAATTATTCTAATCCCTCTGGAGATTTTAATTTGTTGCAGATATTCCTTCATAAGATGTTAGTATATGGAGGTGGAGATGAAAGGCACACTTGAAGTATGTTTGAAAAGGGAATAAGGAATTAAACCAACCAGAACTGGGAAAAGGAAGTGTGTGTGTCAAACAAGTTTCTTCCTGATCAACGTTGATGAAGGTTGCTATGTGTTTTGTTGCTAGAAATCTTAAGAATTGGTAGCATAATGTCTTTCAAATGAAAAAATTATAGTTCAAGAAACAGCATAAATGGTGTCTTTGATTAGTTTTCTACTTGCACATGCAATTTGGGGACATACAGGACTCATGCTGCTTTCCAGAACTTTCAAAGATACAAGGGAAAACAGAAAACATATTTACACAGCTAAGTTATAATGGTAAACTGTAAACAACCCACCAAGAAGCAGAGAAAGAATTCTGTGAGATTTATTACAAACTTCAGAACCAACGTGGAGACATTTCATTTATCAGAAAACAATCTGCTTACCTCCGAATTCTTTCCTATAGTCCTCCTTGTTTCTTCTTCTAGATCCTTTTGTCTCTGAAGGTGGTGGTTCAAAATTCCTTCTTGCAGGGCTCTGGCACTCTTTTCCCGAGAGAGCTGTCTCTGTGTTTCATCACGCTCTTCCTCAACCTGCAATAATACAATTAAACCACTTGCTTCTTGAGAAAAATCTTCCCATTCACGTTTGTACTCTCACAAATATTTTTGCTTCCGCACATTTATGGTATGGATCTATAAAGAATACATTTTCATTGTTTCCTGAAAAATTAAGAAGAAATCCAGAATGTTTTGTATGCATTCAGAAAATTAATTCAAAGTCAGGCTTTGCCTGAAATGCATATGAAACCTGTATTTTGATAAAGGAGAAAAGGAATCATGAACTTGCATTGAACCAACTATTCTCAAATGTCCTCAAAATCTGGCAATATCCAACGCCTCTTCCATGAACAAAGTACCTTCTTTTGGCACATTGGAATACAATGCCGACTAAAAAGTAGCAGAAAGCAAGAAGACAAATATTTAACTCACTATTTAATATACCTGTTTCAAGTGATTTCTCAGTGTTATTAACTCCATTTCTAAATTGCTTGAGTGTAACTCAAGTTGTTGTTTCTCCTCCAGCTCTTTACAATATTCATCTTCCTTCCTTCTGAGTTTTTCTCTTGTTTTCCCATACAGTGATTCTGCTCTGAGCCTCTTTTCCTCTTCTTGTTTCAATGCTAACCTGGGATTTAACAGAATATTTGAGAAACTAAAGCAATTATGTCAAAGGTAATATTCCACATGGTGAACTTGCATAGACAAGTCAACACATAAATCTTTAGCAATTTAAGATTTCAATATAATATTTAACTTCTTAAAGAATTCTAGCTTCATTCCATTATCCATGGTAGCAGTTGTAGATGATATGGAAATAAGCCATTGAGTGATTTATCATTTATTTTCAAGTAAGTTTACATAGGTAAGTATGCAGCAGTATGCACATTTTTGTCATGTTTTTAAAAAAATCATCTTCATAATACAGACATTTGATTGAAAGGAGTTTGTTGCCTTATCACATCAAAGCATCATAAACTTTTATTATGACAGACCAAATACTTCTTTTACAAGTCTCCTACAAGCTTAAACAACTGCTGACCATAGGAAGAGCAAGCAGATTCTATTCACTCAGGTATGAGGGCAGTGTTCAAATGAAAACAGATTTAGAAAGGCATGGGGTTTAAGATGAGTATGATTAAAAATAGTAATAAACTCCAATGGATCTACATCTGGGAGAAACAGCAATGCAATTTTGAAGCTGATTTAAAATGAAAGCCTTAGGGAATGTCAAGTTCTGCAGTAATTGAAACATCAGCAATAACCATAATCATGGTATAAATGGAGCATTGTGTATCCACAGTAGCCAAACAAGAAAGCAGTTTTGAATTTCATAATTATTTTGTGTATTTTTTCTGATATTCCTGCAAATGGTCAGCAAGAAAAAAAATCAATAAAATCAAGTATTAACATAAGGAAAGAGCTGCCAATTGAAATTCTGCTTTAGAAATTCTGAAAAACAAGTAATAGCAGCCACTAGTAAAGTATTTGAAAGGTTGGCTGTAACACTTGGATTTGAATGGTTTATATGTCAAGGAAAAACCTTTATGAACAGTTTTTAGTGTAATTTCACAAAAAGTATAGCTTTTATAAGCACAAAGTTAACATTGCTTTTAGAATTTACTTAAAGCAAAAATATTAATTCTTTTTAACCATCAGATATTTATGAATTTTGCAAAAAAGGCTGGAGTCCTATCCAGGCCAAGATGGGACTGACTTTTTCTTCCTCCTAATGCTCTTCCACACAGGGAGAGGCACAACTTCTGGAAGCTCAGTTCCCTCAACTCTCTTGGCCAGGCTGGTGCTCCTGCTCCCTGAACAGATGGGTAGCTCTCTGTTGAACTTACACAAACTGATTAAGATATCTCTTGTACTTGGAAGCCAAGAATTGGACTCTGTGCTCTAGGCACAGGGGTGGATGCTCACTCACACAAACTCCTGCTCTGCTGCTCTTAGCACAGCCCACAGTGCTGTTTGGCCTTTCCATCTGCCAGCTCATGCTGGCTCATGTTGAGCTTGTTCTCTGTTAAGACCACCAGGGCCTTCTCAGCAAGCTCCCCAGCCACGTCACCTCATGGTACGTCATCACATTGGTCAACTTCCCTCCCAAGTGCACAGCTCTGCATTTGTCCTTGCTGAACAGTGCCTGCTGGCTTCTCTTGCTTGAAGTGATGTGTACAGTGATTAAAAACCTCACACTGCCCAGGTGTGAGAAGAATAGTGAGCAAGGGGCAAACTCAAATTCAACCTTGCAAATAAACACCTCACCTTTATGTCCTTTAAAGCATAACCAGCCCATGGGATTACAACCCAAAAGACCAGAAACTTGTCATCCTATTGCCTGTACCATCAGCATCTTTTGGAACTTGAAAACTGACAAGATAACACATCAGAACAGAAGCTTACATACTTTAGGCTTTGGATATCATTCTTCCATTCCGCTTCCTGGGGAGCCAACATGGATTTCAAATCTTGTGTCTCTTCTGCTTTTAATTGTGACTCCTCCTTTTTGCTTTCCAATTTCCTCACTTTCCGACAGACAGCTGCATACCGATTTTTTTCACGTTCTATTATCTGTTCATATTTAAGAATTATGTCTTGAATTTTTGACAAAATAGCAGAACCTATTTTGAGAGAGAAACGACACAAAGCTAGACATCTGCACAAACACTTTCCAATGTATAAAATATTTAATGTTTTGCTGTGTTGGGTGGGGCTGTCAAGGTACTGGGAGTGGGGTGTTCTTTCAATTTTTTTCTTTGCTTCCCCAGCCAAATTTATCTTAATTGGTAACAGTTAATTTGAGTTTCCCCAAGTGGAGTCTGTTTTGCCTGTGACAGTAACTGTTAAGTGATAGCCCTGCCTTGGGATTGATTCTCAAGCTTTTTTTGTCATATTTTGTGCTGCTGAGGAGGGTCAGAAGGAGAGCAGCTGGCTGGCAGTTGGGCCTTTAGCCAAGGCTATCCCTTGCCTAACAAAATTTTAGCCTGGTTTAATAAACACAGTAAATGGTGTTCGTGTTTATATAATGGTATGTGTATAACTGCAAGCATCCTAAATCAGCTGATTTTATATCTCTCTATATATGTCTACATCTACCCATACATATGTATACTTAAGCAAAGTGCTTAATTTGCAGCACTATTTGTCATTAGCTCTTGAGGGGCTACATTCTGATGGCTGCATTAAAAGGAGCTGAACTGGACTCTACGAGAACCTGCTTCTCCAGCTCTGACTAGACAGAGAACCAGTGCTGAAGTAAGGCATGTTTGCTGACAACACAGGCAGACATCCAAGCTTTGGTTAAATCACTTGACCTCTCTTGAGGGAGGTCTCTTATTATGAAGAAAAATTAGACTGAAACACCTAGATCTGAAACACTGAAACACCTAATCGGGCATACAAAGAAATCATATTTTAGGAAGGAACTTGTAACAGCTGAAGAACAAATGAATTGAAAACATACCTGCATGATCCACACTAAGCTGTTCCAACAGCAACATAGCCTCTTTGTAGCTTGAAGTTGGTAATTCAACATCCTCTGAAGCTGCAGTGGATGAGCGAGTTGAATCATCATCACCTACATCCATCTGTATGCTGACCTACAAAGAATAAGTATTTTCTGTTTACAGCTGTGTAGTAATGCAGATCACTACAAATGTAGGAATGACTGATTCTGTCATTCACAGCCCATAGATCTGACTCTAATAGAATAAAGCTGCATACTAGTTGCCATTTTTGCATCTGGATGGGAACAGCATTTATGTAGTGATCATCTAAGAGACTAAATGCTGATACAAGCTATTTATCAAGAAGCTAATTTTACAGTACCTTGTTCTTCTCACTTTGTGTTTTTGTTGCAGGTCTGGAAAACAGAAATGTATGTCAGTACTGGAATGCTTATGGTAGAGGTGAATTAAACTAAAATTTAATTTAAGAACTTAGCTAGACATAGTTGGAGACAGAAAAAACCCTTTGTACTCATGTCTATTGGAAGGCTATTTTTTCCATAAGATATGAAGCAAACAGTTGAAATAACTGTTCTCTGCACTTCACTCAAAGTGACAGGAATCTTACAGCTACAGATATGCACATGTATAGCCAGTTACGTGCATTCCCTGTTTAATACTAGAGGTTTAGCTCTCTTCAGTATTGAAAATCCTTCTCATTCAGGTCAAATAATTCTGGATTCTCTAGTGTACTGGGTCTTGCCAGTATGAAGTTTATTTTCTTCATAGCAGCAATGCAGTGCTGTGTGTTAAGCTTCTGACCAAAGCTGTTTTGGTAACATACAAATGTTTTAGCTATTGCTTAACAGTACTTGTACAGCATTACCTGCTTCTGTTTCTCACTTTGACTCCCATACAACTAAGCTTTTTGGGGGTAGGGAGACAAGAAGTCAGGAGGGATACGGCAGAGGTAGGGAAAAAAAGACAGAAAAAAACCTGAGATGCCTGCAGTGAAAGAATAACTTTACTCTAAGTATTTCTTCTCCCTTTTTAAAAAATTACAAAAGATTATACTTACATATGTACACAGAGTCAGGTAATTATTCAGAATTTGTGCACATTTGACCTGATTTATCACTAACTTGGCTGATATGTTCAAAGCACTATAAGCAAAATAGAGATGTTTTTGAACAGAAAGGGCATCAGGTACTATGGTCACATGAAAGAATAAGAATCATGGTACATGTCAGGTTTACAAAACTTACCTTTAGCTTTAAGGTCATTTTTTATCACTAGGTAAGTTTTATTTATACCACTTCTTATATTCAGTACCTTTCTTCATCTTGAGATGTTTCAGTGAAAGTGCTATCATCCAGTGCTGGAAAAGCATTCTCACTGGAAGAGCTCATCTGCTTATTCGCCTTCTGCTTTGAAGTCTGTCTTCTATTTTTCTTTGCAAATTTACTACATTAAAGAGGGAAAAAAAATATAATCACCAACTGAGTAGTTTCACAGAAAATATTTCTGTGAAGTATCTTCTGTGAAACAGACGTAATTAAGATGAAACCCAGAAACAATGAAGACAAAAATATCTATGATAAAACACAAATTTGACCCCAAAGACTGTGGAAGATATTAAAATATTTTAAAAATCTTCCCCTAGGAATGAGGAGAAATGCAGAATATGGGCTAGAGTCAGGTAAGCTGGAACACATCTAATATGACCATTAAAAGAAATATCTAGAGCAGATTTTTTTTGACAGACAGGAACAAACATGTTTATGGTTACATAAAAATATTTGTTCCTTCTCCGAATGTTAGAGAGGCTGCTTTGGTAATGCCATCTTTTCCCTTTTCTTGACAAAGAGCCTCTGAAATTGATAAAAAAGAAAACACCAACTGCATGGAGTTTACTAAAATCACCTAGAAAAGGGAGAAAAAGTAAACTCCCAGTTGCTACTTTTCTTTTCTGGATGGCCAATTCCTACAAAATAACTTTTTTTCCAGTGTTCAGCTTTGATTTTGAAGACACATTTTGCCACACTATAGGCAAGGAAATACATGGGAAGTTGATTTTGCCTTCCCCCCCCCCCCGTCTTTTTCTTTTTCTAAAGCAGACAATAAATTTGAGCCTTCATTATGACTTTTTTTTTTTTTTAATTTTTTTTTTCTTTCCTTAAATGTTTGAGGAGCAGTGGACAACTCAGTATGGCTTCCAGCACTAAGAAAACTACTTCAGCTACTACAATATTAGAAAATCTAAATCCTACATCTCTACTACGATCAAAAAGATACCTTTATAGTACAACAAATATGATTTGATAATTATTTCCTTGGTTTACCCTTTCAATGGCATTTTAATCTCCTTTGATCTCTCCTCAGATGAAAAGTTTTTTTTGTGTTTTTCTTCTCTACTGTTTTCATTCTCCGTTTTCAAATGGTCACTCATCCTTAGGGTCACCTTTTGTTTCATTTGCTGATTAGCAACATCACTTGATGGTGTATTTAATTTGTCAAGATCATCTTGTTTTGCCACTGCCTGCATTTTGAAACCTCTTTGTTTGCTTTTTTCCTTCTCAACCTACAAAAAGAAAGTTCAAGTTTCAGGTATCTTTTAGTATTTCTAGGAGACAGAAATATGACATCCAATAATTTTCACTCATTTCAGAGTGAAATAATGTAAAATTAATTATTTTTTTTTTTTCAATTCACATAGAGAAGCATATTCACAAAATCGCACTACAAAGCGTATTAAGTCATTTAAAGTACTTTGAATTAAGTCATGATTAAAGACATAAAAAGATAGCCCTTAGAGAGAAAACAACAGCATTTCTTAAAACGTGAATGACAAAAAAGTGAAAGCACTACTGATGAAAAAAAGTCAGGACTACACAATGTTAGTTATAAAAACACATGAAAATCAAGTAGAAGTTGGCTGGGCTACTGCTTCCTTAATGATAGGAAAAAATTAAAAGATCCCAAACTCACAAGCAGAAAGGGTTTCACAGCAAACATGAATTTTAGTAAAGTGTAACGAAGACACACCATGCAGAAATCACAGCAAATTAAGAGATGAGTCAAGACCCTGTTCAGAAGCTATTTTCATTCTTTGATTTGGAATCTGAACTGATGTAATTGTCCGCATTTCTTTTTATAGCAATGAAGTGATAACTACTTACACTGGAACTGAGTGCCACCTACTGTTAAACTGGAACCACAATATATTCCACATTTTCAGAAAATAAGGACAACTCTCCAGTGCTCTCTTAATTCATAAATAAGGTATGTCTATTAAAACAAAGACCAATTTGTAGAGAGTGTCTTCCCTTAATGATGAATAGCTATAGTGAACAGGACCATAGATATGGAGAAAGACTCAAGAATATGGAGTAGCAGGGGAAGGAACTTCTACCTCTTTTTGGAGCTGTACCTTCTCCTTTTCCAAAGCCAGGAATACTATTTGTAGCATTCCTACCTTACTCTTAAATCTTTCCATATCTTGTTTTAGTTCTTCATCAAGATTCCTTTCCAGCATGCTACCTGATTGCTGAGCATGTGCAAAAAGACTTTCAGTTTCTGTTTCTCCTATCTTATTCTTGTTGATAAGGCAGTACCTGGGAACATCATCATTAAACCCAGAGTCTTTTCCAGTTTTCCTTTCTGTTACAAAAAGTGCATTTTCATTACTTGTAGAAACAGGTCTTATTTTAGGAAGAATAGTAGAAGCATCATCCAAAATACTTTTTAAGCTATGTTTCGAGGTGTAGCCAGGACTTTCCCCTACATTTCTACTACTTCCATTTTCATTCTCTTCCATTTCCACAGCAGGCATTTTCTTTTCCTCTCCTTTTGCTAGAGGTGCCTTTTTATTAGCTGTATTGTTTGTGCCATCTTCTCCATCTGCACTCCAGCTATCTTCCAGGTTTGTATTTAAGTTACTTTGATCAGGAGAGACACCAGGATTCGGAACTACAATTTCCAGTTTGGGTACTTTTTCACCCAGTGTAAGTTTAATATCTCCAAATTGACCTTTACTTTCTAACTTATTACTTGATTCTGTTGCATGAGATGAGACAACACAAAAGCTCTTCAACTCTTCACTGAAGCCATCTTCAGGTATTTCTTTCACAAGGGAAGTAGTTTTCCCAGTTTCATTAATTTCACCAAACAGCTGCTTCAGCTCTGCTGTAATGTTTTTAAAATTTGATTTCAATTCCCTTTTCTCAGTTTCAACCCACATTCTTTCATATCTTTCTTCCCAAGATTTTAAAATAAATGGCTTGTCAGCACTGTGTGATTCCTCATTTTCTGCTAGGGCATCCTGATGTGAAATTTCTGCTTTGTCAGTCTGATTTCCATGTGCTGTTTTTTCTATCAAGTTGGTAGTTTCTAAAATATATTTATCCTTAAGTAAACAAGTACAGACAGAAAGATTACCAAGGAAAAGGTTAAGTTCTGTTACAAACTCATCCTATCATGTAACAGAAATAATAGAAATAGAACACTTTGAGAGCAATTTTTCTAATAAAAAAAATCGAGGGATACTAAATGAAATGTTCACTGAATCACCATTTTTTTCAAAATAGAAGAGCTTAATTTTGTGACAACAGTTTTTCCTGGATTAGATTTGTCTAGACAATAGGCTTGCTTTTAACTTTTATCCTCCCTGCTTTCTGTAACACCTGGCATTTGTTACAAAGTAAATTTTTTTTTCACAGTTTATTGCTTTAACATAATTTTTAATTACTACTGCCTATATTTTCTCACCCTCCTTCCTCCATCATTCTCTACTGTCTGGCATTTTACAGGTTCCAGTTAGCTAAGCTAACACGATGTGAATTAATGTGATAAGCTTTTTACTGTCCGCATGGAAAATTAAGCTAAGTTAGGATTATTTCTTCACCCAAGACTCAGAAATACTAAATTCTATTCCACTCCATGCTCCAAAGAAAAGCATTTATTGGGGAAATCTGTCCAATCCTTCCCCCCATTCATCAAAAATCAGAAACCCAAGCTTGTATGAAAAGGGTACCATAGCTCAACACGGCCCAGTCTCCTCACATGGAGGAGTTTTAGCTATAGGAGTTAAATGCTCTGTTACTCAACAGTTCTGACTGCTCCTGGCATGGTCACAGCCCTAGTGTGCTCCCTCCCCACCTGCCTCCTTAGCTGATGATGCCTTTTAAATTGAGCCTGTAGTCTAAGATCATCTAACTCCTCCCTCTTTTCTTGTTAGCCAGAATCTTTTCTTCCTCTGCAAAAATTCCTCATTTCAGAACAGGGAAGGAGCACCTCAGCCAGCCACTACCTGTCTCAGCCTCTCTATTACCATGTTTGTTGTCCAACTATTACCACCTTCCAAGAGGCTCCAGTTCTGTGCTCTGCCTGGAAGATGGACATGCTTAATTCTAACATGGTGCCTCAGTGTGGGGTAGAAATAATTTGCTCTGCTGTCCTTTGAGGTGTTACAGAAGACTCCAGACCCCTCTATCCAGCCCTGTCCTGTATACCCAAGCACAAAGAAGATGCCTGTCTTATTGCCCTCTAGAACACCCCCTGAAAAAAAGATAACAAACCCTTTCCAAACACATTAACAAGGCCAAACAAGTGCATGTTTGGCAGAGATAAAGCATAGGAAAGGTCACCAAAATTCAAGGAGTTTTGCATGATCTTCCTCTTACAAAGAGGAAGACCAGATAGATTTAATCGACCAGATCAGCAGGTGATAGGCAAATCTCCCTCTTCAATTTAATATGGATTTTGCATATGGAACGAAATACATTTGACTGCATTGTTTTTCAGGAAAAACAAGGGTCAGAACTTAAGCCATCCAGCTGGAAATGAAGCTGTACAACAGCAAGTGTCCAACAGGATGACAAAGGTTTTACTCAACTGTTAGAAGACTGTATCCAACTTCACTTCAGACTGTGAGAAAACTTCCATCTACAGGATTCCCCCTTCAGTATTACTCACTTACTGGTTAGTTTTCTTTACCTTAGTGTACAGTACAATTTACCAATTCAGACTCTAATTGATAATATTTGATTATACATACCTTCACCCCATAGTTTTCAGTGGCATCCTTGATGTCTTCTCTTTCAGCTGATGACATATGAAAGGCAGATCCTGAGTACTCACCTAGAGTGAAAAAACACACATTTTTACAACCAGCGTGGCTTAATGCTACTTATTCACACCTAGTGTACAAGCATTATGTGAATATTTGTGAGAAAAACCTTACACAAAATAACACATTCCCTCAAATTTGTGAGCAGCCAGAGAGAAAACTATTGAAATACAGATTAAATACGCACCTGCCTGAATTCCTTTCTTCCGTAGCATTTTACTTAATGCAAAAAGGAAATTTTGTGAATATCACTGTAATTTGTCACAATTAAGCCATTCCTGTTTCTTAAGGGTGTGTGATCTCTCTCCCTGTGCCCCATGCAGTAACTAGCTACATTCTTCCAGCAATTTTAATTTCTACGTGTTGTGCACAGAAAATCATAAGCCACAAAATCACAGCCATGAGACATTTAAGGCACCAGGTTTACTTTCTGCATGAAACAGATCTGTCTTTAGATGGGAATCCGGACTGAATATTTCAGTCTAGCTGTTGCCTAATCTATTGCAGAAGACACAGGTAGCAGTCTGAACAAAAGACAGGCTTGTGAAATGCTGAGAAATAACCTGTGACCTGGATGTTTCATCTGTACTGAGAACTGGATTTCACTCTTTCCTCTTGCAGAATTTCAGAGAAATATTGAACAGGTCACAAACTCCTCAGAAGCAGTCATTCAGTCTGGAATCCCCATTATGGGTTGCCTATCTTGAATCTAGGCTATATCTGATAACTGGACTCCAGATAGTCCCAGATACAGTTTAGAAGCAGCAACTCATTGTCCCTCTTTGTGTTCAAAGCACACTAAACCCTTTCAAGTATCAAGTATTCAGAAAGACACAAGTCCCACCAGATGAAGGGTGGCATCTAAAAGCAGAGATGGAGGGTCTCCATTTCAGTCACTCTGAAAATCCTTTCCAGCTCCATGATTCTATGATCTCTACACAGTAAGGTTTCTGTACATAAAAGAGGGACAAAAAATTCTACAAGCAAAGTGGGCAAGAAAGGAAAAAATTGGTCTCTTAAAAAAAATACCGGAGGGTCAAGTATTTGAGTCACAGGGCCCACCTCACTTCTGGCATTATCTGCTTTAGGTAACTGCTTTTCCAAATTTTTCTTCCTTAAGGGAACTGCATTAGATACAAACTTAGAGTTCCAACTCAGACATCTGAACTGGGAACCCAAGCCCTTCAACCAGTCATACAGGTCTCCAGGGGTCAATTCTAATCTCAAATTACACAGTGTGGAATAATAATTTTCTCCTTCTACCTCAGTCACTGGTAGGTGCAGTTTACTGAATTTTCTGTAAATGTAGGGGTTATTTTTTGGGGTATTTTAGTACAAGGCATTTCCCACATCAGTCATCAGTGGGTTGGAAGCACTTATTTCACAGGGTTGTTATGATCATCTACTGATGCTTGTGATGCACTTCAGACATTCTGACCAGCATTAAAGATAATAACAACAACAATAATTAATGATTATGTAATAAACAGTATGGTTCTGTAAGAAAAACAGGTACTTCCCCCTTTTTCTTGTTCTTCAAGCTCACAGAGTAGATGTAGTCTTTAGAGATGCTTGTAGACATCCCCAATACCAAGCTGCTTGCTGGTGCAGAGGAAGGCTCCAACCAGCATTAGTAATAGAGGACAGATACGTTGGTGGTCAAAGAGTATTTGTAGATAGCACCATTGAAGGTACTACAGAATGCAATATATTATCAATACCAAGATTCTTGGAATAATTAAACACTCGGCTCCTATATAAAGAACCTCTATAACTTGAAGATCAACATCTTCCTTCCCTACGACAGTTACACACAATTTTTGTAGAAGGGTCCACATCCCTCTTACTAAAGCTGTGATGTGGCTGGATACTTTGAACCAGCAAGTTCCTCTCTCACCAAGCATACAGTTCTGGGAGCGCTAACTGGAAGGGGTGGCCAGAACCACTGGAGCCTGGTGAAGTTCAAGAGAATTATCTGCACAGATGCCACACTCATTTGTAACATCCTTTCAGAAAACAAAAGGAAAAGAACTTAAGAGAGCAGAACTAGGCACAGACAGGCACCCAGTTTGTTGGTAATCTGCACAGAAGCCTTTTGAATGGTAACCATGTCTACTAGAACAAGCAAAGCCTAGATCCACCTGTGTGCTTGGAGTTTCTACTACTCCTAGAAGTCCCCCTTCCCCCAGGCAGAGCAGGGGGTGGTCAGACAGACAGGACTGTTTCTATAAAGGTATATTTAACAGATTTCTTCCATCACTTTGACAAAGTTCATCCAGGTCACACACTGCAATATGCATGCAGCTTCCTACTGTACAACTCCATCACTCTCAATGTGTCACACAGACATCACAATTTTACTTAACACAGACTAAATATTTTGTGGATGCAGGAGAGAGCTGTGACACTTTTTCCTGACCAATACTGTACAACAGAGACTGCATAAGCTATTCTGGTCAACTCTGTCTTACAGAAAGCTGGATAAAGGTAGACCTGCCAGAACCCAGTAGTGGCCTCCAAACATACAACTCTCATATCCTCTGTTCAGAGTACGTAGGTGTCTTAATCTTTTCCACTTTCAGAGTCCATACACTTCAAAGTTAGGTGGCATGCTGCTATTAATCAAAAGCAAATCAGATTCCTATTCAGTCTTCCCCACTACTGTCAACAGTAAAGTTTTCAGTAGGAGTGATTTGAGCCTGAAGTCTCAGCCTTCAGATAGTATATTTCAGGATCCCTGGAGACATTAAGGTTTCATTTCTATCGGGTTTAATTAGCTTTGAAATTTCTGTGTGATCTTCACAGAAAAAGGAAAAAGGCAATGTTTTACTATCTGCAAAATTCCAGTTTTAATGGTCAGTAATTACAGTCCGTTATTCTTTTTTAAGGCACTAGAAAAATAATTCAAAACCAAACTGAAATAAGGACTTGTCCAATTAGCTGTTGCAACTACAACTGTTAATAGGGCATTTATACTTTTCTTTTCCTTTCTTTCCTCTAAAACAAATACGTAAAAGAACTTGGAGCTATTTTTATTCTATATTTAGAAGTTACAGGTTCTCTTACTTGCCTTAACATATCTGTTCACCTCTCCCTGGTTTGTGTTTTCAAGGGCCGATTGTAGCAGCTCTAAAACCTGAATGGGGAATTGTTTCTCATCTCATTACAAATATGCAAATAAAAATGCAATAAACTTTCGGATGAAGAAACTAAAAATCCATCCTCCTCATACACAGTGAACCAGCTATACACTTTAGCCTTTTTTCCAAAGAAAAAATTACTCCTTTCAACATGTTGACATTGTAACTTACTCCCACCTTGTTTCTATTTTCCAGTTCCTTCCCCTATCTCTGAACCTGCTGGTCAGCTTTCAAGAAAGGAGAGGGAAACCTCAGAGGAATGTACTTGCTGCTTGTTTGCAAACAACTGCCAAACAGGAAGGGTGTTTTTTAGAAACTGGAAAGGTCTGCCTGAAAATGGGAGATGACAGCAAGTATGGTGGAAGAAACCCTCACAGTGCTGACTGGCAGACTAGAGGATGCAGCACCACAGGCAAAAGAGCGTATTTCAATAGACCTACTCCCAGAACACCTTGCTAGAACCATTAATTAAAGATTAGGAAAAAAAAAAATCTACAAGTGCAATGTGTCTGCCCATAAAAGAACACTATAAAGAGACTGTTACGAATACCTTCAATATCCTCTGCATCTCCTAACTCAAATTCCTCCAATAGATCTGAAAAACAAATAAATCAGATGCTTTATGAAATACTCTTATCCATAAAGATTATAATGCTAAATCCAGAATCACATTAAGTGAATATTACCTGATTTCTGCTGCCATTTTTTAGGAGATGTTTCATTAACTTCCAAAATAGATTCAGAAGTTTTCAGCTATGAAAGACACAATCCAAGGATAAAGAAATTAAATTCGAAGTAACTACCTACTATTTAATGAGCAGAACAAGTAGTCAGTCTGACAGGAACAAACACTCACCTGTGAATTGTGGGGTTTCTCTGAAAAGCCTGGAGGGAAAAAATGGGTGGGGAAGTGTTATTTAAGGTAACTTTTACTCCATTCAACATCAGTAGTTTCTGCAACTAAGTAGCAGTTGCAAGCATTATTGCATCAAAAGTACAATACCTAACATTTAATTACCTCATTATACAGCATTTGTATTACTATACCAGAAGTGGACAATGCATACAACCCACTATGCACCTCTGGTTTAAAAAATAATAATCACAGATCTAGTAAGATTCCTGTTAAGGAACAAGGCCAAGTACAGGATCAAAACACCTAGTCCTTCTGAGGAACCAAATTCCACTTCCTAAAAGGATTGTTTCAAAAGCCAAAGCTGGTCTGCTGCAATCATTGAACATAAAATTGTTCAAAAGCACTATGACTGTGATTACCCTCTGTGTTTAAGAGTTTAATGTTGAGGAGTCTTTTCCCTTCAACTGATGGGACACAGAAAGCACACCTTCAGAGAAAGAAACCTCATACACATGCCATTCAATGAGGTAAAAAATGCTGGTTCTCATCAGATTGTTCTGGTTTAGCTACCAGGGAAACAAAAGAAACAAATGCTGTTTTGCTGTAATCTGCATTTATAGCATAGTTCCAAATATTAATAAAAAACCCAACATTTTTGTCCAACATAAAATCATTTCCAAACCCACATAATCTCTAGCCTATCTGTATTTCTCACTCTCCCTTAGCTATTTTACAGTCTGAGTCCTCTCATGAAAGAATTATATGAAATGTTACTCTGAATGTCTCCACAGAAAAATTTTTATATTAAAAAAAAAACAAAACAAAACTAACAAAAAAACCACCAAAACCCAGCACATTAAAAAAATATCCAGTATTTGATTTCAGTAAACTTGGTGATCCAGCAGTATGGAAATCCCTTAAAAAGATTAACAAAATCACCAGTAAAATCATATTGGTTTTAAACTTATTTTAGTAGAATCATACACAGCAGACTTCCATGACAACTCCCAACATCTACACTCACAAGATCCCAGAAGCTCGTGAAGTTTTGCTTTCAGCTTACTAAACTAAAACTAGATCCAATTCTTCAGCTATTCCACTGAACCTATACTACAAGCAGAACTGACAAACCACTTGTTACAAGAGAAATACTCCAGAAAAAAATTCAACCCCAATAACAAAGCTTCCCTGCCAAAACTACCCACGCTCCAGACACTCAAGAGATGAGTGTCACAAACTACAGGCAAAAACCCTTAGCAACAAAACTTGAACTTTAAGTCACATTTAAGTCATATAAATCACCTAGGCAAAGCACAATAGGGGGAAAAACCAAAACACTTTGCCAGATTATGGCTTTCTTCTGCTGCATTCTCATCAAGAATGTTTAAATGTTCAGATGTGTCAGTCCTACACCACCTGCACTTTCATCATTGTGCAACAAGAACCTGAATCCAAAAAATACAAACACGTCCAGAGAACACACACAATGCAAACACGACAACTTCCTTCACATAGTGCTCAGCAAGAGCCAGGATAACTGCTGTTAATTAAAAATTACTAAGTGCTTCATCTGTATTGTGCATATCCACATCATAACAGCATTTCTAAGACAGACACAGATAAAAGTTCACTTTAGCCCATAAATGCTTATAACAGACAAACATTTAGTCCACCAGGATTTTACCATTGTCGTGTCCCCCTGAAACAATCTGTGAACATGCTCCATGTTGGTCTGCAGCTGGGAGCAACACACCAGAGGATACTCTTCTCGGACTTTCTGACTCCGTTTGTATAATCTAGAGCACAAGCATGAGAATTGGTACCACTAATTTTCAACTCATTCCTACAGAAAATGCTCCTGCTAAACCAACTTGCATAGCACAGTATCAGGTATATTAGAGATACAAAAACAAAAGCCTTGGAAAGGACACATTGAGACATAGTATATGGGACAATCAGAGCAGCTGGGTTTTTCTTCAGATCGCAGGCAAATACCTCACAACTTGTCTAAACTATAGGTCACCCAGGAAACCCGTGGATGCTCCCCATCCCTGGAAGTGTTCAAGGCCAGGTTGGATGGGGCTTTAAGCAACCTGGTCTAGTGGCAGGTGTCTCTTGCCATTTAGTGGGGGTGGAAATAGGTGGTCTTTAAGGTCCCTTCCAACCCAGAACACTCTACAATTCTGTTCTGTCACACTAATAAACCAGTAACTGCAGGTCTGTGGTGATCCAACTTTTGTACTGAACTTGGACCTGACATTCAAGTTTTTGCTTAAGTTCCCTAGACATGTATCCAGCAGTGGTGGGTAAACACATTGCTACTCACAAGCAGAAGGGCAAACTGCACTGAACAAAGACAATCAAGGCAAAGCTTACAGAAAATAAGGCTACCTAAAAAAACCCTGTATAATATTTTAGTCTTGTATTTTTCAGAAGGGAGTAGAGAGGAGTTCATTTTTCCTACAAGAAAAGTCAGAGGGTTAGCTACAGATCCTGCTCTTTTTCTTCTAACACATTATCACAGATGGAACGAACTAAAGGGCAAACACAGCCAGCACGTGTGGTGTGTCTGTTCAACATGCCTTCAAAAAGGGCAAAAATACAACTTCTAAAAGTAGAGAGGACCTATTCAGAAGCAGCTAACCACCTAGGCTGCAGCTCTTAAGGGCAACCACTGACCAGGTCAGTGCAATACAGCTGTATGGTGAAAAAGCAACAATCCTCCCTGCCAGCCCCTATGAAAATGATGTCAGAGTATTTTAAGCATCAAGAAACTTCACTACTTTGATACTATACTAGAAACCAAACTCAAAGGCCAGTTGCTATGAGATCTGACCTAACTTTATCTTGCTCTGAACAGCTGGCCAAGAGCAGGACAATTTCAATGGTCCCCGGTTACACACATGTGGCAGAAGTAGGACATGAGGAAATAAGCCTCAGCAATTGTAGGGCCTAAGCCAAAAGCAAGCTCTCAGGTGCTTCTGGATCTTACTCCTACAATTTCTCCCCTGTCCTTCACAGAAAGTACCTCAGAATCCCAGGGAGAATCAGCATCTTCTTCATCCTCTGCTCCCACTGCTGGCAAGACACCTATGAATGAGGTAAGAAGTGAGACACTGAATGTTTTTATTTCACTCTGCTAGTTCCCATCAGCAAGCCTGGCATTCAAAAAATATGCAGTGCTTGTCCTGTTGAGGGACAAACTAGGAACTGAGTCTTACTGAAGGTTTTCTTCACACCTAGCCACATCTTAGTATTCCCTTTACACTGTTACCTCCTCTTGCCTCCTTCCTCGCAGAAGATGTCTACGAACAACAGCTGGCACAGCTACAAGCAACACCCAGCCCGTGTTTAGATAATATTCAGAAAGTTGCAGCCCTATGGTATACAGAGTTTAGGTCACCTGTTCACTAGCCTACAGCTTCAAAATTTGGCATTTACTATCACTTTCCACTGCACAGGAGGTACCATAGAAACACCACCTAAACATCTTCAACCTACCATCACTAAAATCACCAAGAAACAATGCTCCTTTCATAGTGCTACCAAGAAAGAACTTCCTTGACACTGAGTTGTTACCCTGCAGCTTCCTACAAGCTAGACACCTAAGCATTGCTGTTTCAGAATTAGTAGAGGCTCACAGCTCACTCACACAAAAAACACTTCTGTTCCAGATGTTTAACATCTAAATCTCTTCTCTAGCAGACAGACATAAGGCTCAGTCTCAGTGGGCTTCTGGCAAGATTAGACAATCTTCACTGATTTATTTTAAGCTATTTCATTAGGTAAAATTGACTGAGGATTCACTGAAGTGATGACATGGATGCAGAGGGAAGAAGAAGCTGGAGACCAGTGAGGGCACCCACCCCAGAAAAGGGCAACTGGTGGTTCCAGCCTGGGCTATGACTATTTAAGTGATGCCAAATGCACACTTATGGTGAAAAGCACACAGACAGAAAAGTGTGCATAGCCACGACACCTGAATACAGCAGGTTCTGCCAGCTGTGTAGCATCAGACAGATCAGCAGCTACACATGTTCTGGTAACAACTACCATACCAAGCTACTCTCTGGACACAGACAATGGGAACAGTGCCTTCTACTCCTGCTCTGAGACCTGAGCCAAGCACCAAAGGTGCTCAACTCTGACCAAGCTGGCAATGCTTTCAAGCATATAGAAGTGGGGCACTGGAGAGACCTCCTACATTCTGGAACCAGACAAGGTGAGGCACTGAAAGAGAACAGCTTGCTCTCAGCTTGACTCAAAGCATTCACAGGTTTTAGCCAAGAGCAAGCACAGGTTCTTGCTCTTTAGCCAGCAAGCACAGGTTTTCAATCCGATGGCATGGGCCAGGAAGGGGAATTACAATCACACCCAAGACACTCTAGTACTTCTCTTTTTCATCTGTAAATTTTGTTCAGATCACTTCAGGAAGAACACAGCAACAAAAACAAAAGTGGTACTTGATTTGTACACCACAGTTGTGAACACAATGCCACCATTTCAGTTTTTAAAGAGTAAGAAAAAAGGAACAAAAGCTGCTGTCCTACTCTGCCAGTAGAGTCCCACTAGGATTCACAGGTGAGGGAAGAATTTCCTATCTCAAAAGTCAATCACCATTTTAGTTAATTTACTGTGCCTTAGTATCTACAGAGGAAGAATTTGGATCAGTATTTACTAAATCATTTGTCTCACCAGTGTTGTCTTTTAAAGCACTGTGCACTTGATGGATATCATTAGTAGATTGTTTCACACCCTCATTAACTGCAGTTTGTAGCTCTTTACCACTGTCTTCCTTCTCCTGCTCCTCCCCCTCCTCCTCTTCTTCCTGTTCAGGTGATTCTTCCTGAAAGAGATGGACCAAAACAGCTTGACAGAGCAGAAACAAGCATCTTTGCCATCCACAGATAACCTGAAAAACTTTTTTTGTGTAATACTTCTCTTAAGTCTCAGCTCAATGGGGTGCATAAACAATAATATTAGAAAGGTTTGACCAGATGATCCTTGAGGTCCCTTCCAACCTGACATTCTATGATTATGACTATGAAGACAAAAAGGAAACTTTGTTGAGCTTTGTTTTACCAAGCCTTCAATTTTCCACGGAAATCTGTATGAGTAGAAAGAAACACCTAATGTCCTAAGTCTCATCCCTGCTTTTGCAAAGCCCCCAAGAAGTACTTCCTCATGTCAGTCTAATTCTAGCTTCATTTCACAGAATCACAGAATCATCAAGGTTGGAAAAAACCTTTAAGATCATCGAGTCCAACCCTCAGTCTTACACCACTGTAACCACTAAAACCATCTCCAGAAGTGCCACGTCTACCCATTCTTTAACACTCCCAGGGACAACAATACGTCCCTGGACAACCTGTTCCCATGCTCCACCACTCTTTTGGTCAATAAATTTTTCCTATATAACCAACCTGAATCTCCTCTTGTGCAATGTGAACTAATTTCCTCTTATCCTATCACTAGTCACTAAGGAGAAGCAGCCAGCACCCACCTCACTACAGCATCCTTTCAAGTAGCTGCAGAGGGCAATAAGGTTTCCCCTCAGCCTTCTCTTCTCCAGGATGAACAGCCCCAGCTCCCTCAGCCTCTCCTCGTAAGACCTGTTCTCCAGACCCCTAATCATTTTGGTTACCCTTCTCTGCACCCTCTCCAGCACCCTGATGTCCTTCCTATATTGTGGCGCCTAAAGCTGCACACAGTACTCGAGGTGTGAATTTCAGTTACATCATTCCAGAACACATTCCTTCTTTTCCTCTACTTTGCTCCAAGGAAAATCACTAGCTTCTTGCTCTCAAGTGCAACCTTTCAGCCACCACACTACAAATTTTAATATGACAGTAAATCTTCACATATAAAATCTGTACATACAACTGAGAAAAATTAAATTCTAGGGAAAGTCCACTGCCTATTCTTTTTCCTGCAAAACCACAGTGACCAATAGGAAAAAATAATACTGAAGATACTGCCTGATGTTATTCTTATACCTAAGAAACTTCTTTGGCTAGAAGTTCAAAGATTTTCTAATATCAAAAGATGGATATATGTGAAGAATAAGTATTAAGAGAAATCCAGTTTACCATTTGTTTATAACCTATGCTAACCTTTAGAAAATACCCTTGGGACTGAAACATCCCTATGTACTTACTTTAGTACTTGAGTGAAATGCTTCTCTTAATCTTTCTCCACACTTATTTAAGTGCAAGTTTTCACTTTCTTGTTTCAGTGCTTCACAGACTTCATCATCTACTTCATCATATTGCTCTTCTGCAGTATCTTCATCATTTACATGTTCAAGCATGACAGAGTTTGGTTTTTTACTTTCAAGCCTTGGGCTTTTTGCTGCTGACCAAGAATTCGTACCATTTTCAAAGCCATCACTAAAGCTTGACTTTTTCTCCTTCTCCTTCTCACTATCTGTGAGGGACTGAGGTATCTCCTTTTTCCAGTCTGTCATTTCAGAGTCTGAAAAACAGGACTCAGCACTTCTATGAAACTTCTCTTGAACCATGCTTTTCCTGTTCCAGTCTTCTTGTCTATCTTGTAAATTATTTAGATTTTGAAAGACAGCCTGTTTTGGTACTGACTTGCAAGATACTTCATTATTCATTACCTTTGGAGATATGGCAGTTATATCTTCTTGCAACTTTTCGTAACACCCAGCTATAAAAGACACAGGAGCATCAACAGATTCCTTTTCATCATGTTTTTCACTTATTTTCACATCACAGACATCTTCAGTTCCACACCAATCTTCTCCTTCATACTTGAAGTTACTCAAATACTTCAATTTTTGATTAATTTTTACTTCAGGTTCTGTTTTCTCCCTCTGCTCCTCCTTCTGTATGTCATTAGACTGAGTTTCTTCAAGATCTTCCACCTTTTCATCTTGACTAAGATCCTCCTCCTCTTCTTCTTCTTCCTCCTCATATTCTTCATCATCATCTCCAGTGTCATTTTCATCACCTTCCTCCTCCTCCTCCTCTTCCTCTTCCTCCTCCTCCTCTTCCTCCAATTCTTCTCCCTCCAGGTTGCTTGTATCAGAGACATCTTGATTCAACAATTCACCAGCTTCTTCTTTGTTCAGGTCTGCATCTGTAGAGGTTCTTGGTTTGAGGCTTTTCTTTGGTGACCTAGGACTTTCAATTCCAGAACCATCACCATCCTCTTAAAACAGGAAAAAAAGGAAAAATGCATATGAACAAAAGGAGTTACTTAGACTAATTGCAATAGTCATATTTCCAGACTAATGCACAGAAGAGGAATCATCTGAGAATGTTAGGAAAAGGAGCTAAGTAAGGGATGGGCAGGATGGAGGAAGAACTTGACCAGGGACAAAGACCTAGGAGGAGATTAATATCTTCATTTTAATGATATGGCTTATTTATTTCTCAAATGAGTATGTGCTGTATTCTCAAAATTTACTTTTTTTACTATAAAAAATATAAAAAGTGACTTAGCAAGCCATGTGTCATGCAATCTTTTCCAGATAGCTTACTGTTTTTCCTGAGCTGCTGAGAAGCATTCATCAACAGTGTCAAATTTGGCTTCTGTGGCTTCTGCAAAAAAAAGATTTAAGAAAAAAAATATTTTTACTTAAGAAAAAACCAAAATAGTAACAACACATCATTTGTTCACAACAAATCTTGAATAGTAAATAAAATCAAGCTGTCCTCTTGGTAGTGCTCAAGTGCTGGCTTCATCCTTCACTTCTAACTCCTCAAATACCCCACTATACAGTGAGTATTTCATCCCAAAGCACTGTGCAGGAAGCCGTCTGCTTCCAAAACCATGTTTACATGCATAACAGTTCTAAAAATACATTTTTAGTCTAATGCTTATTAAAATTCATCTGTCTTTAAGATAGCAGTTTCAAAATACTTACTTACAAATGTGCACATTGCAAGTAACTGCTAAGATCCCCAGACTTAATGAACAACTTAGTCCCTGTAAGTACATGCCCCTAAATTTCAGTATCATGCCAGAAAGAGGCATCATTTCTATTTAAATCACAAAACCAAGTATGCTGGCATTTCCAGCATTACAGAATGGATTGAATTGCCACACTTAGGTTCCTCATCACTGCAAAAATCTCAGGACAACAGAATGGATGCTCCAAACGTCAGTGCAGAAGCTGAAAATTCTTCAGAAAACGAGTAAATAGAGTAGGAGTGAGAGCTTGTAGCTGACAAAAAGTAAATTGAGCATTTAAAAGAGAGGGAAAACATTTGGTGTGATATGACACATAAGCATGGAAGGCCATCTCAAAGAAGAGAAAAGAGGGCCCATTTGAATAACTCATCCACTGAGTGGTCTTGAGGACTGTGACCATGAAGAAGGAGAACTAGGTGATGAAGGATTTCAGTAGATCCTGAGAAATAAATGACCCTTCCCTATACCTGTTGCATTTTATCACCAAATTTGCAAGAAACAATGTTTGAAGAAGAACAGAATAGATTATAATAGGAACTTAGAAACTTACAGGGTCTGCAAATCTGACCCAAATGAACAAGAAGAAATAAAACAATATAGTTGTTATCTTAGCACCCATTCCTCTTTTGCACTGAACCACACATTTACTGAATGTTCTGCCAAAGCTACATTTTTTTTTAGGAAAAAATCTCACAGCAGAATGAAGGCTATAAGGCCAGAAGTTGCTTCTATGGAGAAAGTAATACTGGCTGGAACTGCAGTTTCTTTCAATCCCAGAGAAAACTTGCCTTCAAATAATTTATTTACAAGGACGTTTCTCCTGTAAACACACCATACCTTGGGGGTAAAATCAAGCTCTTCTTCTTCAGAAGTATGCCAGCTGTCATCACTCCCCTCTTTCTCAGAGCTTCTTAGAAAGCAAAGCAGAATGAGTACTGTGTCACTCAGATCATGCCTCAAGTAAGTATTATGTATTTTTACAGTCTCACCTTATTAAGTCTCCTTGGGAAAAGTCATCTATTGCTGTTCAAACATTAATCAACATGTTGAAATTAGTTTTGGCATGCTAAAAATTAACCAGTACATATAAACATTTAACAAGCACAACTGTACAGGTCATAACAGAATGAAACCTCAGGCAGCCAGTTCAACAAAAGAAACCATGAATGAATGCATTTCCAAAACAACTGCTTCTTAAAGCCATACTGTATTAATCAACAAACAAAACCACAAACATAAGATAAGAGCCATAAACCAAAAACAAACACACACACACACAAAAAGATCAGAGTTCTATCTTCTTTGGACCCTTACACCTAGAAGTTTAACAGTTAACAAAATGTTGGTGGTTTAGCAAAACAGCAAACGAGCCTCTGAAGCACTCATTACACAAGTAGGTAGAGCTTTTTTTATGTAATAAATCATAATTGAGATCTAAAGCTTAACTTCACACCAGCAGTTTTCCACACTGTACCAAGAGACAAAAGGGACCTATCCAGGGCACTCTATACTACATTCAAGCTTTCATCAGCATCAGGAAAGCAACTTGCAGGTAGGACGTTGGATAAATCAGGTCATTTGGGGATCTCAGAAAGTCTCTTAGGCAATCGCCTCCGCAAGGAAGGCTCAGCTGTGAGGTCAGATAGCATTGCTTAGGACTTTATCCAGTCTTGTCTTGAGCAGGGAGACTGTACAACTTCTTGGTATTACTGTCCCCATCATGGTCAACCTTCTCACACCCTATCAGAAACTCCCTTGTTTCCATTTATGTCTCTTGTACCTCTGCTTCCTGTCATGCCCTACTGGGAAGCACTTGGCTCTGTCTTCTTCTGTGTGCTAAAATGGTGCTGAAACCTCTACTAATAATAACCATGAAATAAAAGAGCTCCTCAATTCCCACAACAAAAGAGAAAAATGAATAATCTCCACATAGCATTTCTCCATCTCAGCATTTCTCAAGTTCTCAATAACCAGTTCTTGTTAGCTATCACAACAAAATGAAGTTGCTTATAAACAGGTGATTGGTGACCTTCCATAAAGTCTCACAATGACAACTAAACTGAGGTCTTGGACCAAATCAGTAAAGAGGAAAGAAAATATAGGCATATAATGCCTGAAGACATCTCTTCTACTAACAGTAAGCCACAAATGAGCATAGACATTTTTTCTATCCTAAAGACAGCATTTATGTGGAAACTTTGATGAGCTCATCTCCTGACCCAACAGGGCTTTCAGACAATGAGACACAGTGTGCATCTTCAGTGTACACATTATGTAGAGGCTGAAATGTCCCATGTGAGGCCCAGCTAAAATAGTTAAAATACCAACAGTGTCTCTTTTTTTAATGCTTTCTAATACAAGAACACAGTATTTAAAAATATTACCTAGTTATACATACCCCAGTTTTGTGTAAAAAGTCACTTAGTAGCAGCAGTCTAATTGACCTGCTAACATCCCAAGCTGAATAAAAATCTGTCTCAGAAATGAGAGGATAGTGCAGAGCAGGCAGTGATAAACTCTGGACAGGTGACTTCACTTCTGTTTTCCATTAGTATGGTTATTACTCAAACCAGCTGAATAAGTTACCTGAACTTCTCCTTTAAATGTAGAGTATATTTAAGAAATGACCAAAGCAGGTAGCATTGTCCTTTAGAAGGCAGGAGAGAAATTTCATGAGCTACCATTCAGACAAATGCACAGAAATGGGATCTAGAAAAGCAGGGAGTGCTTCTTTCCACTTTAATAGAAGTCCATTTCTATTTTGGAGTAATACAAGAACACATTTTACAAATACCAAAAAATATTTACTCTCACTAATTACACAAAGTAAACACTCAACTCAATAATTAAAGACCCATGCAAAAAAATTAAACAAATTAAAAGCACTCAAAAGCCTGCTCTCAAATCTCATTTATAAAACCAGAACCACCAAAATAGAGACCTGCATGATAGTAAATTTGATGTGTTAATATTTGAGATTGTACAACATGTTTTATAATTGAAATGCTACTGCATAGAATACCTTTCCTTGATTTTCCTGTTCTTGATGTCTGGTTAGGAGACTGTTGCATTCCTATATCCATTTAGGAAAAGGCATGGAAAGGACAGATGAAACAATGACATCAGAATAGAAGTGAATTCCCAGAAGTTTGGAATACATAAGCATTACTTCAACAACGCTACAGCAGTGGAAGAACAGCTGAATTGTGTATTTGTGTGTGCATCCAAGAACACGTGTTGTGGAAATTTTAGAATACGAATCACTATCCACCTGCTCTACCCATACTACTCAGTAAAGATTTATACATCAAGTTAACAAGCAGCGTCGTTCTGTTATTACAGTTACACAACACCAAATTTCTTCCTGATAAAGCCATAACTTCTGTCTTGGAGCAGAGTAGAGTGCTACTCATGTTAATTTTATTACAAATACATGGAATGAATGCAGCAAAAGGACCCCTATCAAAAGACAGATTTAAAGGAACATCAAGGTGGTTTCTCATCCCTTCTCCATTTTTAAGCTTCTTAAAAACTGACACAGGACAACCTTTCTTGACCTCAGGAGTCGTAAATAACAACGAAGCACTTATTTTTCTTCCAAGACCTCTATTATGAAAAATCAACAGTCTGTAGGGACCCTGGGAACAATCCACTAATATGCAGTGCAATACTAAAAAAACCCTGCAGGACATGTGTTTTGTGGGTACAAGCCACAGATTAAAGAATTAATGCCAGTAAATAAATGTTCCCTGAACACTGTCTGCTGTTAATTTGCCACACAGCTCTCATTAAAAACCCTTAAACAAACCCAGAAAGAATAAAACTTCCCACTGCATTGTCTGAGATGTAATGCACAAGACAATATTTAATTTATATTAAAATATTCTTTTTCTAAGATTCCTCAGGGCTATGGGAGATCATAAGCATGGGCTGGATTTTAAAAACTCATTGAAGGAGGTAGGTTTTTGATCACAAGACAATTTAATTGTTTTTCTGGGTCATGAGGTAATAGGCAATGCTTTTAATTTATTTCCAAAAATTACGGAAAGTGGGGAAAAAGCATGATTTCAGTTTTAAATCAAAACACGATCAGGAAGATACAGTACACACAGACACTGCATTGCTGCTGCTATTACTTTCCCTCAATACACCTCTACATAAACAAGTGTAACTGATGCTGAGAAATAAGATGACTCACTCAAAGGAGCTTAGTGCAGCTTAAACTATTAATAACAAAATAAAAGGCACAAAAAAACTCAGTGGAAATCTACACAAGGCATATACCTTCCTGCTAACTCATCTGTTGCTTCCCAACTACATCAAGACTGACAACTACTCAGGATGAACCCACTGCTTTTGCAATTAGATTTTCACAGTCTGAATGGCCATCTATAAGTGAACGTACACACCTGGAAAAAAAAATCAAAACAAAAAAACCCACACTCTCACTCAGCTTCTTCCCTGTCGCCCTTCTTTCTGTTGGAAAACCTATATAGATGGTTAACTAGACAGGTAGAAGGAAACAACTCTGTAAGTGGACATGGAGCACACAAATCACAATTGCCTTCACAGCCTGACAAGAAACATCTACAACTAGCAACAAAAAAGCACATTCCCAAAACTACTCGTGCTGCTCCATCTGGTGCCTGCACTAAAGCCAACACAGAGTACCATGAGCTTTAACAGTACAAACCACCTGAAGAAAAGGCCACATTGCCTTTCCTCATGATCTACTCCACAGTTAAGGATCCTACCTCCTCTGTCCACAGCAGGTGCACCCAATGTAATGCCAGCAGCTCCTGCCCGGTGAGAAGTCCCAAACACTGTGATACCTTGTGCTCCACCTCCAGCAGCTTCTCCTGTGTTTTCCCAGCCTGTGTATTCTGCCAGATGTTTACTAAGACTATATAGAGAAAGACAGAAAATGTATTTGGTAAAAAGAACAGCTACAGGCACTTTGGGGAGTTTACATTATGCAGGTACGAGATTGGCAACAATCTTGAAATATAACAAAAAATCCTGGGTAGAATATTTCCTCAACTTCCAAATTAACACTGGCACAGGAACTGTTCACATCAGAAGATATCAGCTAAGCACAGGCTGGAGACAAGTTGAAAGACATCATTAAACTTTGCTACTATTACCAAAAACATTCATAAGCCATGCTGGTAACTGACAACTTGTTCCCTTTACATAGTTAAATGTTTACCTAGAGTATCCATGGATAACAGCATAATCCTCAGCTGTCCAGCCATTAGTGTCTCTATGGGAAACATCAGCCCCATACCGCAGAAGAACTTTTATCAAATTAAGCTCTCCACCAGAAGCAGCAGTCATAAGTGGGGTTCTGAAAGATACAAAACATGAGATGAAACAGATGGTTTCCCACAGACACTGTGATGATTTTTAACCCCGTTTTCTTTCAGAAGAAGTTTTTTCCCCCACTCTTTCAAAATGAAGGAAAGAAAAAGCAGCTTCCATTAAAAGCAACAACAGGAAAGGTACTCAAATTTTCAGACAAAGCTTCCACATATACAACACTTACTCATAAACTAAACTGCTGTGCAGGAAATGGCTTTGTGAACTGAGGCAATGCTCCTGAGCTTAAGACACATTTCCTACCAGGCAATGCCTTCTTGCAGCCCTCAACATGAAAAGCATCCATGGAGGGTGACAGCAGCTGAGCACAGACACTGCTCCTTCTGTGTGCCTCCCTGCTTTTTTCAGAGCTCATTCCCATGCCTCTCATCCATCAACCTTAAGCATACTCAGGGGACCCTTTTTGATAAACCCCTTACCTTTCACACTGATCTCGAGCGTGCACATCAGCTCCTTTTTTAAGGAGAAATTCTACTATTTCTCCATGATGTCCAGAGACAGCAAGAATAAGTGGAGTAAATCCCTCCTGAAAGGACAGACAAATAAATTAAGTTAAAAATCAAATTCAAAATCCCTTCAAGAGAAATAATAATGCAACTTTCTGAAACAACTTTCTGAACCAGTATCAAAAGTTACCTTATTCTGGGCATCAATATCAGCATTATGCTCAAGTAACAGCCCCACTACCGTTGGACTAGGAGACAGGACTGCCAGATGAAGAGCAGTATTGCCATCAGCATCAGCCAGATTTGGGTCTGCACCATGCTCTAGCAGAACAGCCACGCATTTTTCTTGCTGGCACTGCACTGCCTGGAAGTAACACACAACAAAGGAAAACCTTACAGCATTTACATTGCACTCTGTTACAACTTCTCTAGCTTCCCAATCCTGGAAAATAAGAGCATCTTCAAAACCTAGCAGACATATGCCTATTCCATGCCAACACAATATGTATGTTTCTGCCCAGGTCTGTGTTGAGAGTCCTGCAACATATATCACTTCAGTGCATAATGAATAAGCCTCACTTACAAGAAGGTGACAGTTCACACAAACCTTCATCAGTGGTGACCTGTTATCCTTGTCAAAGAGATTCAGCTGACATTTGTTTTCTACTAGATAGGAAACGACATCCACGTGGCCATTTGCACAAGCAAGATGCAGGGGTGTCCTAAAAATAAATACATTACATTAGCACAGAAAACAGAAGAAGTCACTTCAGGCTGTACTAAATGGATATGACCACAAGTTTCATTGTGCAAAAAGCAAGCTTAGGAGAGCACTCGTTCAGTTACCTGTCACTTGCAGCCCAAATGCCTGAGCCTGCCCAGCAAAACCCTCTACAGATTCCACTGAGCAAGGTGAGATCACCTTCACTGTAGACCTGAATTTGCATCAGATTCCTGTGCCCAGGCATCAGTCACTGTCTCCAGAAGGACAGTACACTGCACAGCAGTAGTATAGCACAACGTAGCAAGGACCAGGTTCAAACGCTTTTCAAATGCCTCCAGGGATGGTGACTCCACCACTGTCCTGGGCAGGACATTCTGATGCCTGACAACCCTCTCAGTGAAGTAATGTTTCCCAACATCTAGCCTAAACCTCCCCTGGAGCAGCTTCCATCCATTTCCTCTGCTCCTGTCACACGCCACCAAGGAGAGGAGGCTGTTTCCCTCCTTCCTCCAACCTCTGCCTTCCTACAGAATGAAGCATCAACAGAAGAGTCCCTCAAGAGGGACAACCACTGCTTTTTGAGAAATTCCTGGGGAAGCAGGCAGGAGGATCCTTCATCTCTCGAGACAGAAATGAAACAAAGCCTTATACAGAAGATGAACTTCAAATGCAAAAAATAGCCCAGTTTCATATCAGGGCCTCTGAGACCGACCCGATGACTGCACGAGCCACAGGGAACGAGCAGGCGCGAAGAGCAGAAACAGAAGCATTCAGCAGCTATTTCCATCCGTGCATTCAGGCACCTCGGCTCCGGCTGCTGGGGTACGCACAATGCTCAGTCCACCTTCAGCTGCACCTCCCAGCTCCAGACGCAGAAGAAACACGGACGGACCAGCACCACGTAGGCACAGAGCCCACGTTACCGAAGGGCCTGCTTGCCCTGCTCTGCCTTGCCTCTCCCACCAGCCCAGCCGGGTTTAGGTGTTTCCAGGGCAATCAGCTGCTCCCGGCCGGCCACAGTCCGGGCTCCAGCACCGGCAGGCGAGGCAGCGGGGCTGCTCCGACAAAACCCGCGCCTCTTCAGAGCACCGTGAAGGTTCTGACCCAGTCCTTCCAGAGACGGCACCGAAGGGTTGACGCACACAAGACCCACAACCCCCCTTACCGCTCCGCCTTGTCCCGCCCGTCGATACCGTGTTTCTTCAGCCCCTGCCGCACCTGGGCCAGGTCGCCGCTGGCGGCCGCGCGGTGCAGCTTGCCCAGGTCCTTCGGCCGGAGCTCGTAGGCTGCACCGGCGGGGCAGGGCTGGGAGGCGCCGCCGGACGGCGGCTGCCCCTTCCTCTTCTTCCCGAACCCGAAGATCCGCTTCATCTCCCGGCAGGGACGCAGGCACGGTCCCGATTCACGGGGCGCGGCAGCGGGAGGAGGCACCCGGAGTGCCGGGCGGTGTCGGCCTCCGGGCAGGGATACGGGAACTGAGACCTCGCCAGCGGCCCCGACCCCCTACGGCTGCTACGGCTCTTGCGGAACGAACGGCCGTCGGCCCGGCAGGCCCAGCACAGGCTCCGCCTTCCCCGCAGCAGACGGCAGGGCCGCGGCCGCCCATAGCGGAGCGCTCCGCGCAGGCGTGGCAGGACGGCGACCGCGCGACACGGGCCCGCTCCGCCGCCGCAGGGGGAGCGCGGACGTATGCGCGGGCTCGGGAGGCGGGAGCTGCAGTGGGCAAGAGGGAGCTTCTTGTTGCGCTGAAGATTGAAGAACTCGGGACTTGTGCCCAGGGGTCCCTCGCAGCCCTGTGGAAAGCCGCCCCTCTCCTGGTGCTGCCTGCAGCTCGAGGGTATTCTCGGTTCTTCAGGCACTAGCCCTGGGGCTCTCCCTAACGCCGCGGCAGTCCTCCTCCCGTCCTGTCCGGCGATGTGGTTACTTTCTGCTTTCTCAGTCTCGTTCTCTTCATTCAGTACAGACTCCTTGGTTCTTTCTTCCCTGTCGTCAGCTTGTAATTTCGTGAACTTGCTTTACAGTATCAGCTCCGAGTTTGGTCTTAAGGACTCCGAGGTATCCCAAGAGTGGCAGAACAGAGGGAGATAGATATTTCTTTCCATTTCCTCGTGTTTTCTCTCAGCATTTGCTTCAACAGCTGAAGCTTGTTTTCTAGACTCTTGGCTTTGCTTCCAAGCAAAGCTTGCTTTTTGTGTTTTGATTTTGAGAGAAGCTCGTATTGGTTTCTTGCACAGCAGAGATGTCTCTGGCTTCTGAAGCCGTTCATTGCTTTTGCTCTGAAGCGTTTGCTCAACATCATCTTTTGAAGACTGATGACGTTCCAGTTCTCAGCAGCAGTGTCCAGCCGGGAATGAAACGATTCCATTTCTGTCTCTAGTCTGTCTTTGGTTTCTTTTGTGTGCTCAAGATTGCACGTTAGCACAGCAGATTCTGTCTTCAGTAAATTCAGCTGCGTACTGGCCCTTGGTACCAGCAGACCCAAACCGTATTTCTACATTGCTCTTTGTGCTGTGCAGAAGAATGTCTGCAGAGCCCTTTCTCCCTCTTCCCCTCCTGTGTTATTAGATACTCTGTATTTAAGCTGGTAGACTGCAGGTACCGAGGAATCAGTAGAGGGAATGGGACAATTCAAAAGCTTTTAGAAAACCTGTCACAAAATGATAGAAATGAGAGCAGGGCAAATACCTAGCTATGCTATTAGAGACTATTTTCTTGGTTCAGCAAAATGCTTGCTAATCTGCAAATTGGCCACTGAGGAATTTGTGCTTGATTGCTCTGAACTGGAAGCAGATCAGGGGTAAATGCACTGAGGTCACCTTTTGCTGTTTTTGTTGACTGTAGCAGCGTAATGGGACAGAGAGATGCACTGAAACAGGAAGTTGGAAGAAATTTGGTCACCAAGTGATGTACAAATAGGACTGTTTGGGGCTACTAGCTAGGTTTAATAGCAAACAATTACTTTCTTCCAGTAGCAAAAGATGTGATTTTGGCTCTTTGTAACAGGTTTTGGGACTAGAAAGTGACCCTGTTGCCCTTCCACAGATTTTCATCATATAATTACAGGGTGTTTGTACATCTGTAAAAACTTCCTGGATGTGGATGGCAAAGCTACTGGATACTTTTTCTCTGTGGAGCTTAAATGAGAGAAGAGCGAAAAATAATATCACAGTGCAATGTATCTACGCAAAGAACAGACACAGGCATTGTTATTTCTAGAACTCCTGCTCCTTAATTACAAGCATCAACCCTGATCTTCCAGGTGACTCTCCACTCCTCCTGGGAACGAGGGACTCCAGGAAGGCTCAGCGAGGCCTCACCTCCTCTCACCTGAGAGTGGCTTCTTCAGCTACCTCTGAGCACGTGTGCTGCGATGGAGCAGAAAGCCCCTATCCGGCTTGATTTATGTTGTCAGTGTTCACAGCAGTTTTGGATTTAAGATGTGCTTAGGGTGTTTACTAAGTAATGTTCTAGGTGGCATATGTCATGGTGGGAGAAGAGGGCTGTTGATAAGCAAAAGGAAGAACAATAAATTCCCCAGCTTCTTCATTAGAAACTGTCTGGATCTGAGGGAGCCAGAAAGCAGTATTGAAAGGGAATAGGTTGATATCCTCAGGCAAGACAGAAGCCCTTCCTCCGGTGCAGAGTACTGAGGACTCAAGTGCACAGTCCTGTAGCTTCTCTTCCCAAAGCCAATTCAAACAGAGCCAGACATTAAAAATGAGCTCTACACTGCAGCTGGGAACGACGGTCCTACATGGAGCCTCTGGCCATTTAGGTTAGTCTCTAGGATTCTGGGGTCAAAACTGCACAGGCAACTACAAAGCCACTGAAAAAGAGATAGAGAATGCATATGAAGGAGTTAGAGCTGCTTCAGAAGCAATTAGTTCTGAAGCACAGCTCCTCCTGGTGCCCTGATTACCTGTACTGGGTTTTATGTATATACATAGAGCCTCTTCCCTTCATCATGCCACTGATGATACATGGAGTAAATGGACTGCCTTACTCTCAGAGCTGGAACAGAAAAACTCAATCATCCAGGAACTGTAGAACTTACCATAGACTGGGCAGAGGAACACACCTTGGAATGCCACCAGAAGTGGTACAATGGACTGAAAGCCACCATATGACCAATTACCAGAGAATGAGAAACAATATGCTCTTTTCACTGATGGATCCTGCTGTCTGGTAGAGAGCCATCAGAGGCAGAAACCTGCTCTATGGAATCCTACACGACAAGTTGCAAAAACAGCTGAAGGAGAAGGTGAATTGAGTGTACTTGCAGAGGTAAAAGCATTCTAGTTGCCTTTGGACACTGCTGAACAAGAAAGGTGGGCGAGACTTGATACTGACTCATGAATGGCAGCAAGTGCCTTACAGGGGTAGTGGAAGCATAACAAGGGGCAACGTAAAAGCCAACTGATACGGATTGCGGAGCTGTGGGAAGACATTGCTGCCTGGTTAGAGAAACTTGATGTAAAAGTGGGTCCTGTAGATGCCCATGAACCTTTACGTTGAGCTACTGATGAACATTTAAACAACAAATGAGCAGACAGGGCTCCTCAAATATTCCAGATAGATTTGGACTGGGACCATAAAGGTGAATCTTCTCAACTTAGCTCTGTAACACCCCCTGCCCATCTCCCAGATTTCTCTATTCTCACTTCAAATCAGCACAACCATTCTTACTTTTCCAAAACTGGGACTTTTTTCTATAACCTTCTTGTCTCCAGGAACTGCTGCAGACACAACATTACAAACACAGATCTTCAGTAAGAACAGGCAACTCCCAGAAATAAGTAGAACTGCTTGGTTTATTAACAGGAACAGGAACAGGGTGAGTGTAAAATAAAACAACTGGGAAATGGAAAAACAGAGATGCACTATGTGAACAAAATTGTATGAGGAGCCTTTCCGTAGCCTGTTCTTCAGATCTTGTAGTTTTTCATTAAAACGTTACGGTACTCATGCATTGCCATCTGCAGGGGATCCTGCTCAGCTGTATAAGCAGATAGTATGGCAGGAACTTGTGCAGATGATTTTTCAAGGTCAGCATTGGCTAGAGAGAAAAGAGAAAATTCCTGGTGTTACTTTTACAGTAGACAGGGGCAGCTAAGGTCACTGTAAAACCATCAGGAGCAAGACAAGAGATTACAATCCAGAAAGAGATTAAAAATCTTCCAAGGGAAATACCAAAGAAAGAGCTGGGCACAAAGGAGCAAAACATTTTTCCAGATTTGTTTCTCAGTCAGGATTTCTAAAGCGAGTGAAAGGAATTCCAGATTAAAAGCAGACGAGAAGGCAATTGTCTGAGGGGCTACCTGCTTTGCAACAGCACCAGTCACTGCAAAGCTGTGACTCTGGAGGAAGAATTATGAAAGAGGAGCAATTCCTCTTTGGACATCTGGCCTCAGATTACAGATCATGTCTTATGCTATGGATTACATACACCCAAGTCCTCTTATGTCTGCCTAAACACTGCTGAATAATTCCCTAAAGAAAGGGTATCTTTTGTCACCAATTATAATTCTCTTCTTGCTTACTCAAAACAGACTCTGCAACATAAAAGCTACAAATTGAAGCAGTCACTAAGAGACAGCAAAAATCCAGGCCTAACATCAGAGGATGTCTCTGTTGTGGCATAGGCTTGAATGAAGATGATGGCTTTAAAAAATTTGCCTCACGACTTCATTAATGTTGGTAATTTAGGATAAACTGTAAGTAAAAGATGACTTCAGCTTAAGCCAACCATGCCTGTGTGGAGGAAAGGGGTGAGTTTGCCTTGTTTTTTCAGGCAACTGCATAACTTTCAATGCAATATTTTGGCCAGCAGAAAGTTTTCAGTTGAAGTCTAAACTGGAAAGCTAGTCTATAGAAAACACCCTGTGCCTACAGAGACTCCTGACATAACAACAGATCACCTTGTTCAGTTTCTTTACGGATTTTTTCATCCATTTCCTGCCGCATCTAGAATTACACAGAAATATACAGTTAGTGTTTTTGTAAATTAACTTTTTTGTAATACGAATTTTCTAAAACATCCCTCAGAAATACACATACTGCGATAAGACCTAAAAATATCCTTCCAGGGGGAGACATCTTGGTTTAGGGGTTGATTTTTAATGAACAGAAGCTTCTGGTCATCCAGGCTGTAGCACTTCCACTGCTGAACAACCTTAACTGTAACACAAAACATCCTGCAGCTCAGCAACTGGATTATAACCAGGTATTCAGAAATGTGCAGGAAGAAAGCACAATGGAGTGACTGCAAAGAAGGTATGGCTCAAGTCTGTCCTCCAATACATGAGCAGAATGTCAGATAACTGCAGAGATAGACACGAATGCCATCGATAGGGACAAACTAAGTTGAGGCTTCTGCAGCTTATGGATCCTCTTCAGCAGTAGCTTAGGACAGTATTTCAAAATGCTTACCTGAGCCACAAAGGCTTCAACACTCCCTGTTGGCCTCGATGCATTTCTTCTTTGGATTTCATTGTGATGGCCTCTGGCAATGCTTTGTCTAAGTGAAGATATTCTTCTGTCATATTCCTGAAGGAGTTTAGCATTGGCTTCTGCTATTTCCTCATTAGTTCTAAAAAATTCAGAAACATTCAAAGAATTATCATTATTCATAAAGTTACCCTACACATCTTCCAATGTTCACCTTCTTAAAGCAGAAGGCAGAAAGACTGTCCCAAAGCAGAGCAACATTTTATCTGCAGGTTTTTTCAAGAGCCTGTTTCTTAGCAGCCCCACTACCTGAAATGAGCAGCAAACCTTACCAACACTTAGGACTGCTCAGCATTAGGGCTTTAAAGCAATCTGTGAGTGTCACATGTTCACACAGATTCTTTGGAAAGTTACATCACCTGCACAAGAATTCTGAGCTACCGTTTTCCCACGCAAAGCTCAAACCCCAGACACTGCTAAAAGGGAAGCTAAAAGAAGAATTATTCTTTATTTTTGCTTCGCAGAATCAGTGTTCTCTCAAGGGCCTATATTTATTCAAGCAAGAAAGGAAATACATTTCACTTTTTCTGCCACATATTTAATAAGAGCAGATTAACAGACACTGATGATAATAAGGCTGTCTGTTTAAAAGAGTGCAAAAAAATGCCTGTGAATTCCACAATCAGAGGTGTTACTGGTGGAAAAGTAGTGAAAATTGAAGACAGTTACAGTGAAGGGGAATGGTCTTAAGGAATGTTTCTCACAAATATGCCACCTTACGCTTACATACATAATGCTGACTGGATGTAGAAGAGCAATTTTTGAAGGAAAAGACACAAGGAAAAAGAAAGTAGTATCTAATTATCACTCCAAACAGCATGCATGTACCTTTCCAGTTCATTAGCAAAGCGTGCTCGAATTTTTGTTTCCTGCAGGTACAGCTGTGTATACTTCTCCACTTCTGCTTCCAAAGACTCTTTCAGAGAAATAAAGTCTTGCTGGGTCTTTTTCATGTTGTCCAACTCCAACTCAAAATGTCTAATTCTCTCTTTTAGCTGGTTCCTGAGGGACTCATGATGACTGGCTCGGATTTGTTCTATCCGGTCCTGGGAGGCTGCCTGTGCCTGAAGCAGACAATGCACTTTCAGCCTCCACAAAGACAAAGAATTCTCACCTACCCAATTTCAGGGCTCAGCTTTACCCAGTGAGGAAACTGTGCCTTCTCACTACCATTAGCAATCAAGGCAGAACCCTGGAACTATCAGGTTAAATATTCTTTTTATTCAGGAAGAATCCCCCCTTTAGTTCTATTATTCATCACAGCTACTCATGAAAGAATGCTGTTTCTGCAGGACAGGGCACATAGGAAAGGATTCCTCAAAGACATTAGGAGGATCCCTTATGTCCAGCCCTCCCTGCAGCCACCCGGGTGACCTCTTTTCTGAGCACTTTCCCCTGTACAATGACAAAGCAGGATGACCTGTATGTCTGACCAGGACAACCACAAGTTGCAATACCCATTCAAGGACAAACAGCGAGAAGAAAATGACCAGAGAGCAGAACCCCACAAGAGCTGCACACGGGAGATCTACCTTGGGCAAGCTTCTGATTCAAGGCCCTGCAGGAACCCTGCACACTCATGTGAGCACTCTCACCCAGACATAAGCCCTTCTCCCCCTGCCCTTCAAGAAAGACAGAAGTACAGCAGTAGCACACACAGCATCAGGCACTAACAAGAAAACAGTGAAAAATGACAACCACAACAGAAGTGTGTAACAGGGGCTACAGACACATGTGAAAACTTCCCTTACCTGCAAAAATAGATTGACTTGTTGCAGTATTTGTCTTATTTCTTGTGCAGCTTGTTCTTCAATGTCTCTTTTACATAGTTCCATTCGGCTGTGATCCACCATGTTAGTCTCCAAACAATTTTTTAGGCAAGTCACCTCTTCTTTCAGCTGGGATTTGCTCTTCTTCAGCTGTTCATGCTTACAACGCATGGCAGACAACTCTGCTCGCAAATCCCGATTTTCTGTTTCTAGCTGTGCTCTTTTTTTAAATTCCATCTCCAGCTGCTGAAAAAGTTCACAAACCTGTAGGCAGCAAAATTAAAAAAATGAAAAAAAGTAACCAGAGGCATCTAAAAGCAGTCAATTTGTGAAAAATAAGGAAAACATTTGCAACTGATATTGCACCAGGACTATTTTTTTTGTGAGGCGCTCACATGTTCATTGGAAGTCAAACACATCCATAGCTGGCCACCAGCTTGTGTTTCATCAGAAACAACATGTACCATGCTTTAGAAGAATTTTACAAGCTGTCAGCAAAGCTTCATTATAGAGGTGAAGATACAAGAAACACACACGCGCTTTTTTTTTCTATTACATGGAACAGTTTCTAAATAGAGGTTCAAAATTTTTACAGTAGTGGTGGGGGAAACAGCTGCTTTAGCAACAAACCTGAATACGGTCAGGGAAGCAGATAAAAGGCTGCATGCTGCTAAGCAGGCACAGCCACCTCAACAGTGCTTCTGGGGACTTTGCTTCTGGGACTTCTTGACAAAGGAAAGATGGGCCAAGGCAGCTACTAGTGAGAAAGTGGGTCCAGAACTTTTTCTTCATCACCTCCCTGGGCAGCTGGGGACTGTTTTAATGGAACACATTTCTTTATGGGCATTTTAAGTGGAAAATGCTCATTTTTAAAATACAGGGTTTATGGCTGATTTTAGGTATTACTTCATAAGATGTTAGTATGTGGAGATAGAAAATCTGTAATAGTCATACTGTAAATAGAGTTCAACAAGTATTGGGAACACAGAGTTGTCAAAGTAATTTTCTTGTTTTGCTGCTAGAAACCTTAAAAAGTTAGAATAAAATGTCTTTCAAATGAAAAACAACAGCTTGAGGAAGGGCATAACTATCATCTTCTATTAGTTTCCTATGTACACATGCAATTTCTGTACATACAGGACAGGTGCTGAATTTTGTAACTTTTAAAGGCATAAGGGAAAACAGAAAAAATATTTATGCAGTTATGTGAACTGGTAAACTTCAAACAGTCCATCAAGAAATAAAAAAAAAACAAAAACAATTCTGTAAAACTTATTATGACTTCAGAACCTGCATGATGAAATTTCATTTCTTAGAAAAAAATATATGCTTACAATCGAGTTCTTTTTTATATCCCTTCTCGTTTCTTCTTGTTCCTTGTGTCTCTGAGACTGGTGGCGCTGCAAAATTCCTCCTTGCGGGGCTCTGGGACTCTTTTCCTTAGAGATCTGACTTTGTATTTCATCATGCTCCTCTTCAACCTGCAGTAATCCAATTAAACCACTTGCATCTTGAGAACAATCAGAACTAGCACCATCTTCCCTTTCCCTTTTGGATTCTTGCAAATATTGTTGTTTCTCCACACTTACAATATGGATCTATACATTATAATAATAATATTGTTTGCCTGCAGAATGAATGTTTTGCAGTAAGTTAGAAAAATAACTCCAAGTCAGGCTTTTCCTGAAAGGCAAACAAAATATGTATTTTGATAAAGGAGAAAAAGAATCATGAACTTTCACAGGAAAAACAACCAACCAGCACAACCAAAAAACCCAAAGCAAACAACACACTCCTTTGGAACCAGCTGGTCTCAACTGCCTTCAAAATTTGGCAATAGTTATCTGATGCCTCTTCCCTCAAGAAAGTCTCTCCTTCAGCTTAATACAATATCAATTAAAAAGAAACAGGAAGCAAGAAGACAAATGATTAACTCAATACTTATCATACCTGTTTCAATTGATTTCTAAGTGTTACTATTGTCCTCTCTAAATTCCTCAAGCGTAACTCAAGCTGTTGTTTCTCCTCCATCTCCTTACAGTATTAATCGTATATCCTCCTGAATTTTTCTCAAGAGATTCAACTCTGAGACTCTTTTCCTCTTCTTGTTTCAATGTAAACCTGGGATTTAACAGAAGATTTGAGAAACTAAAGCAATCATGTCAAAGGTCGATATTCCACATTATGAACTTGCAGAGACAACTGAAACCATAAATTGTTAAATCTTTTGCAGTTTCATATTTTCAGCGTAGTTTTTAACTTTTTGAGGAATTCTAGTTTCATTCCGTTACCCATGGTAGCTGTAGTACACAATACAGAAATAAGCCCTATTTGTAAGTAATTTTACAGAGGTAAATATAGAGTAGTTTGCACATTTCTGTAATTCTTTACAAAACCACTTTGACACTACTGACATTTGATTCAAAAGGAGTTTGTTGCCTTATCGCAACAAAGCACCATAAACTTTTACTATTTTACTACATTTGCTTAATATGCTGAGCCTTGCATATTACAAATGAGTGACTGCCAAGTAATGCTGATGAAGCAGTACAGCACTCATCTATGACAGACCTAATAATTTTTTACAAGTCTTCTTTCTACAAGCTTAAACCATGGGAAGAACAAGCAGTTTCTATTCACTCAGGTATGAGGGCAGTTTTCAAAAACAGATTTAGAAAGGCACAGGGTTTTAAGCAGAGTATGATTAAAAATGGTAATAAACTCCAAAGATTTTCGTCTGGGAGAGCCAAACAACAGCAATGCACTTTTGAAGCCAATTTACAACGAAATCCTTAGGAAATGTTGTCACGACCCAGACTGAGCAAGCCAGGGTTGGAGCCCCTCGCTCGGAGAGGGGACGAGCTGCGACGGGATCTGACCAGGCCCCCCCAGGGAGTCCAAACGGTTCTGCCATCCCCTCGGGCTCAATTAAGGTGAAACGACACCCAGGTACCGAAGCGTGGGCTCACGGTTTCGGTTACGACAGAAGCAACTTGCAAGTGGGAACGGGTATTCACAGAAAAAGCCACTGGAAACTTCTGCAAGTGTAATGGTGGGGGGGCTGAGCCCTCAGTGAAACGGTTCTAAGAAGACGGAGGGAAAGGAAAAAGAGGAAGAAAGGAGAGAGAAAGAGAAAAGACACCCTTGGATCCCACGGGGACGACGGCAGAGGAAGCAGTCCCCCAACAAGCCTCTCAGCTCCCCATCCCATGCGAGATTCGGGTTCGGTCCCGGCGTCTGGGCGGGTCTTTTATAGCCCAGTTCCCGCCTATGGGTCACGCCCCTGCAGGGCTCCTCTGCGGAGCAGCTGTGCAGGGTTCAGCTCAGCAGGCGCTGCCCCGGGGCTCCCAGCAAGCGGGCTCCTCATTCCTCTGGCACTGGGCAGACCAACTCCCTTCCCGCCACATGCCCGGAGGCACCGAGGCCTTCACTCCTTACCCCTCACAAATGTCACCTGCGGGACTACCTGAAGCAATCCCCAAGAAGCTCAATATGGGTAAAACGGGCCAAGGTGTGTGTCCACAGCACCCAAACAAGAAACCACTTTCAAATGTCAAGATTATTTTGAGTATATTTTTCTGAGATCCCTGCTAATGGGACATGAAAAACAAATACTCAAGTACTGATGTATGGAAAGAGTTGCCACTTGTAATTCCGCTTTAGAAATTCAGAAAAACAAGTAGCAGCAACCAGTATGGAAGTATTTGAAAGGTTGGCAGTAACACTAATATTTGAATGGTTTATATTTCAATGAAAAGGCCTTACATACAATTTTCAGTGTAATTTCACAAAAACCATAGCTTTTATAAGCAAAGTTAACACAGCTCTGAGAGTCTATTTAGAGCAAAAATATTAATTCTTCTTAACCAACAGATATTTGAGAAATTTGCAAAGCAGTTGGAGTCCTATCCAGGCCAAGCTGCCACTGGCTTTGTCCTCCTAATCCTCTTCCACAAATACGGGGAGGCACAACTCCTGGAAGCTCAGTTCCTTCAGCCTCTCCTGGCTGGGCTGGTGCTTCTGCTCCCTGAAGATGGGTAGCTCTCTGATGAACTCACAGATACCAAGATATCTCTTGACCTTGCAAATAAACAAACATGCAGGCAAGCAAGCACTCAAGCAAAGGCTCTGAGCTCTGTTCTGAGCTGCATTCTCTTAGCGTTACCAGAATTCCTATTAGGAATGAAGAGAAACTACGAAGACAAAAATAAAAATACATGTATCTCCTATAAATCTCCCTCCTATGAGGCTCATCTTCCCACACCAACTCTTGTTCTCCTCTCTTGCTATTAAAAAACCTCATGACATTAAACAACATCCAGAAAATTTTACATGGAGCTAATATTCAGGTGTTCCACCCCTGCTCGCCCCGCCTTTTTGTCCTTTAAAGCATAACCAGCCCATGGGATTAAAACCCAAACGACTAGTAACTTCTCATTACCTGTACCACCAGCATCTTTTGGAACTTGAAAACTGACAAAATAACACATCATCAGAACACAAGCTTACATACTTTAGGCTTTGGGTATCACTCTTCCATTCCACTGCTTGGGGAGCCAGCACCCATTTCAAATCTTGAGTCTCTTCTGCTTTTAATTGCAACTCCTCCATTTTGCTTTCCAATTTCTTTACTTTTCTACAGACATCTGCATACCGATTTTTTCATGTCCTATTATTTGTTCATATTTAGGAAGTATGTCTTGAATTTTTGACAAAAGAGCAGAACCTATTTTGAGATAGAAAAGACACAAAGCTAGACATCTGCACAAACACTTTCCAATGTATAAAATATTTAATTTTTGCTGTGTTGGGTGTGGCTGGCAAGGTACTAGGAGTGGGAAGACTGCAGGTAGTGGGGAGGTCTGTGAGAAGAGGCCAGGGCTTGCCTGTGCCCTGTTCCAACAGACCCGCTGCTGGCCATGCTGGGGGCATCTCAGGGAAAACATCTTTAGGAAAAAACGGAAACACCACACAGGCAGAGGGGAAGGGGGAAAGAACACAAAAACCAGCCTTGTGAGGACCCAGGTTAGTGAAAAGGGAGGAGCTGCTTCAAGTGCCAGAGCACAGGCTTTCCTGCTGGCCCTGGAGAGGACCATGCTGGAGCTGATACCCACAGTGCAGTGCTCTGGAGGTATTTCCTGAAGGGAAAGTATTTCCTGAAGAACCTGTGGCCCATGGAGACCTCAGTGTGGAGCATATTTTCCCTCAAGGGCTGTAGTCCATAGAAAGCTTCACACAAGAACAGTGGAAAAGTGTGAAGAAGAAGGATGCTACTACATCCTTAATGCACACCCCAGCTTCCCTCTGCTGCTTGGCCTGGGGGAGTTAAGAGTCAAGGACTGAAGTTGAATTTGAGGAGGGGGCACTGTGTTCTTTTAAACTGTCTTTGTTTCCCCAGTCAAATTTATCTTAATTGGTAACAAATTAAGTTGAATTTCCCCAAGTGGAGTCTGTTTTACCTGTTACAGTAACTGTTAAGTGATAGCCCTGCCTTGGGATTGATTCTCAAGCTTTTTTTGTCCTATTTTGTCCTGCTGAGGAGGGTCAGCAGGAGAGCAGCTGGCTGGCAGTTGGGCTTTTAGCCAAGGCTATCCCTTGCCTAACAAAATTTTAGCCTGGTTTAATAAACACAGTAAATGTTTATGTTTCTATAATGCTATGTGTTTAACTGCAAGCATGTGAAGACAGATTCTTTTATATCTATACATACATATACTTAAGCAAAGAGCTTAATTTGCAGCACTATTTGTCATTAGCTCTTGAGGGGCTAAATTCTGATGGCTGCATTAAATTGAGATGAACTGGACTTTGCAAGAACCTGCTTCTCCAGCTCTGACTAGACAGAGAACCAGTGTTAAAGTAAGGCATATTTGCTGACAACACAGGCAGACATCCAGGCTTCGGTAAAACACTTAACATGTCATGAGGGGGATCTCTTATCATAGACAAGTATGAAACTCAAATATAGAACTAAAACAGCTAATAGGGCATACAAAGAAATAACATTTTAGAAAAGGAATTTGTAACAGCTGAAGACAAAGTGACTTGGAAACATACCTGCATGATCCACACTAAGCTGTTCCAACAGCAGCACAGGCTCTTTGTAGCTTGAAGTTGGTAATTCAGCATCCTCTGAAGTTGTGTCAGATGAGTGAATTCAATCAGTCATCAGCTACATCCATCAGTATGCTGGCCTGTAAAGGATAAGTATTTTCAGTGTGCAGCTATGAAGTAATGCAGATCATTACAAATTCTGTCATTCACAGCCCATAGATCTGTCTCAAACATGATAACGTTGCACGTTAGCAGCAATTTATGCAGCTGGTCGATCATACCTACATGGAGAAAAAACTTGACCAGGGACAAAAGTTTAGGAGGGGATTAATATCTTCATTCTGACTATATACCTAACTGATCTATTTTCTAATACTATGTTTTTCTTTGACTATAAAAAAATATTTAAAAAGCTACTCATTAAGTCTACTTTTATAGAATAGTATATCATGCAATCTTTCCCAGTTAGCTCACTGTTTCTCCTGAGCTGCTGGGAAGCATTCATTTGCAGTGTCAAGTTTGGCTTCTCCAAATAAAGATTAATTTGTTAAAAAACAAAAAAAACAAAGCCCAAAGGAGTAATCTATTGCTGTCCGAATATTAATCAAAATGTTGAAATTAAATTTGGCATGTTAAACATAAACCAGTACACATAAACGTTTAACATGGACAACATGTGAACAGCCAGTAATAAACTCTGGACAGGTGATTTCACTTCTGTTTTCCATTAGTACGGTTATTACTCAAACAGGCTGAGTAAGTTACCTAACTTTTCCTTTCAATGTAGGGTATATTTTAGCAATAATCAAAGCAAATATCACTGTCCCCTAGAAGGCAACCTTGCTACCATTACCAAAAACATTCATAAGCCACACTGGTAACTGACAACTTGTTCCCTTTACACAGTTAAATGTAAAACCAAAACATTAAATGTAAAATGTAAATTAAATTGTAAAAATTAATTAATTAATTAAAAAATTAAATGTAAAATCAAAAGTTACCTTATTCTGGGCATCAATATCAGCATTATGCTCAAGTAACAGCCCCGCTACCGATGGACTAGGAGACAGGACAGCCAGATGAAGGGCAGTGTTGCCAGATTTAGGTCTGCACCATGCTCTAGCAGAATAGCCACGCATTTTTCTTGCTGGCACTGCACTGCCTGAAGTAACACACAACAAAGGAAAACCTTACAGCATTTACATTGCACTCTGTTACAACTTCTCTAGCTTCCAATCCTGGAAAATAAGAGCATCTTCAAAACCTAGCAGACATATGCCTATTCCATGCCAACACAACATGCATGTTTCTAGCCAGGTCTGTGTTGATAGTCCAGCAACATACATCACTTCAGTGCATAATGAACAACCCCACTTACAAGAAGGTGACAAATCACACAAACCTTCATCACTGGTGACTTTCCGATGCCTGACAACCCTCTCAGTGAAGTAATGTTTCCCAACATCTAGCCTAAACCTCCCCTGGAGCAGCTTCCATCCATTTCCTCTGCTCCTGTCACACGCCACCAAGGAGAGGAGGCTGTTTCCCTCCTTCCTCCAACCTCTGCCTTCCTACAGAATGAAGCATCAACAGAAGAGTCCCTCAAGAGGGACAACCACTGCTTTTCGAGAAATTCCTGGGGAAGCAGGCAGGAGGATCCTTCATCTCTCGAGACAGAAATGAAACAAAGCTTTCTTGAAAAGATGACCTTCAAATGCAAAAAATAGCCCAGTTTCATATCAGGGCCTCTGAGACCGACCCGATGACTGCACGAGCCACAGGGAACGAGCAGGCGCGAAGAGCAGAAACAGAAGCATTCAGCAGCTATTTCCATCCGTGCATTCAGGCACCTCGGCTCCGGCTGCTGGGGTACGCACAATGCTCAGTCCACCTTCAGCTGCACCTCCCAGCTCCAGACGCAGAAGAAACACGGACGGACCAGCACCACGTAGGCACAGAGCCCACGTTACCGAAGGGCCTGCTTGCCCTGCTCTGCCTTGCCTCTCCCACCAGCCCAGCCGGGTTTAGGTGTTTCCAGGGCAATCAGCTGCTCCCGGCCGGCCACAGTCCGGGCTCCAGCACCGGCAGGCGAGGCAGCGGGGCTGCTCCGACAAAACCCGCGCCTCTTCAGAGCACCGTGAAGGTTCTGACCCAGTCCTTCCAGAGACGGCACCGAAGGGTTGACGCACACAAGACCCACAACCCCCCTTACCGCTCCGCCTTGTCCCGCCCGTCGATACCGTGTTTCTTCAGCCCCTGCCGCACCTGGGCCAGGTCGCCGCTGGCGGCCGCGCGGTGCAGCTTGCCCAGGTCCTTCGGCCGGAGCTCGTAGGCTGCACCGGCGGGGCAGGGCTGGGAGGCGCCGCCGGACGGCGGCTGCCCCTTCCTCTTCTTCCCGAACCCGAAGATGCGCTTCATCCCACGGCAGGGACGCGGCAGCGGGAGGAGGCACCCGGAGTGCCGGGCAGTGTCGGGCTCCGGGCAGGGATACGGGAACTGAGACCTCGCCAGCGGCCCCGACCCCCTACGGCTGCTACGGCTTCTACGGAACAGACGGCCGGCGGCCTGGCAGGCCCAGTACAGGCTCCGCCTTCCCCGCAGCAGCCGACAGAACCGCGGCCACCCATAGCGGAGCGCTCCGCGCAGCCGGGACGGGACGGCGACCGCGCGACACGGACCCGCTCCGCCACCGCGGGGGGAGCGCGGACGCATGCGCGGGCTCAGGAGGGGGGGGGGGCGGGAGGCGGGAGCTGGAGTGGGCAAAAGGGAGCTTCTTGTTGCGCCGAGATTGAAGAACTCGGGACTTGTGCCCAGGGGTCCCTCGCAGCCCTGCGGAAAGCCGCCCCTCTCCTGTTGCTGCCTGCAGCTCGAGGGTATTCTCGGTTCTTCAGGCACTGGGGTTCTCCCTAACGCCGCGGCAGTCCTCCTCCCGTCCTTTCCGGCGATGTCGTGGTTACTTTCTGCTTTCTCAGTCTCATTCTCTTCATTCAGTACAGACTCCTTGGTTCTTTCTTCCCTGTCGTCAGCTTGTAATTTCGTGAACTTGCTTTACAGTATCAGCTCCGAGTTTGGTCTTAAGGACTCCGAGGTATCCCAAGAGTGGCAGAACAGAGGGAGATAGATATTTCTTTCCATTTCCTGCCCATACTCTATCCAGGTGAGGCAGACTGGAAGCCCTCTTTCGTCTGCTCATTCTCTGCTCTTCCCCTTCGTTTTTTTACCATCAACTCGCCACGTGCTCTTCAGGGTCTACATCCATCCGGTCCCGGGACGAGCCGTGGGCGCCTCTCCTGAGTCAGTCCTGCCACAAGGGGCCCTCAGGCATCTATCCCTGCGATCATCAAGAACGGATTGCGTATAGATATATTTGTATGTTTTTTCCTTACCTCGTGTGTTGCTATTCTTTTCTAGTAAACCAGTTTTCACGTCCCTCTAGTGGCAGGTGACCTCGGCTTAAGCCGAATGTATCTGTGTGGAGGAAATGGGTCAGTTTTCTTTATGCTTGGTGTTCTTTTTTCAGTCAACTGTATAACTTCCTACACAATTTTTTGACAAGCAGGAAGATCTGAGGTTCAAGTCTAAACTCCATCCCTGGAAATCTGATGGAACAACTCATTCTTGGAGCTGTCTTCAGGCACATCAAGGACAAGAGGCTTATCAGAAGCAGTCAACATGGCTTCAATAAGGGGAAGTCATGTCTGACCAACGTGATAGCCTTCTATGAGGATATAACCAGGTGGATGGATGATGGCAGAGCAGTAGACGTAGTTTTATCTTGATTTCAGTAAGGCATTTAACACTGCCTCCCACAGCATCCTTGGAGCTAAACTGAGGAAGTGTGGCCTGGATGATTGGGTAGTGAGGTGGATCAGGAGCTGGTTGAAGAACAGAAGCCAGAGAGTTGTAGTCAATGGGATGGAGTCTAGTTGGAAGTCTCTCTCTAGTGGAGTCTCTCAAGGGACTGTACTGGGATCAGTACTATTCATTATATTTTTCGATGACCTGGATGGGGGAACAGAGTGTACCATCAGCAAGTTTGGTGATGACACAAAACTGGGTGGGGTGTTTGACACCCCAGAAGGCTGTGCTGCCATTCAGAGGGACTTAGACACACTGGAGAGTTAGGCAGGGAGAAATTAAATGTATTACAACAAGGGCAAGTGTAAAGTCTTGCATCTGGGAAAGAACAACCCCAGGTAACAGTATAGGTTGGGGATTGAGCTGTTGGAGAGCAGCATAGGGGAAAGGGACCTGGGGGTTCTGGTGGATGGAAGGATGATCTGAGCCGACAATGTGCCCTTGTGGCCAAGAAGACTAATGGCATCCTGGGGTGCATTAGAAGGGGGGTGGTTAGTAGGTCAAGAGAGATTCTCCTCTCCCTCTGCCCTGGTGAGGCCACATCTGGAATATTGTGTCCAGTTCTGGAGCCCTCATTCCAGAAAGACAGGAAACTGCTTGGAGAGGAGGAAACTGAGGAGAGTCCAGAGCAGAGCGACCAAGATGATGGAGTGGAACATCTCCCTTATGAGGAAAGGCTGAGGGAGCTGGGTCTGTTCAGCTTGGAGAAAAGAAGAATGATGGGTGACCTCATTAATGCTTATAGGTATGTAAGGGATGAGTGCCAGGAGGATGAAGTCAAGCTTTTCTTGGGGGTGACTGACGATAGGACAAGGTGCAATGTTTATAAACTGGAGCACAGGTGGTTCCATATAAATATAAGGAGGAACTTTTTCACTGTGGGGGTGATGGAGCACTGGAACAGGCTGCCCAGGGAGGTTGTGGAGTCTCCTTCCCTAGAGACATTGAAAACCCACCCGGACTTGTTCCTATGTGACCTGCTGTAGGTGTCCCTTCTCTGTCAATGGGGGCTGGACTAGATGATCTCTAGAAGTCCTTTCCAACCCCTAAGTTTCTCTATGATCTAGTCCAACCCTTGGCAATGACATTTTCAACTAGAACAGATTGCCAAGAGCCCTGTCCAAACTGACCTTGAATGTTTCCTGGGATGGAGCAACTACTGCCTCTCTGGGTGACCTTTTTAGTGTTTCATCACCCTCATTGCAAAAATGCCTTCCTTATACATAGACTGATGTAAGCATGTATGTGAACTGAGGAGGATTCAGCTATTTTGGAGCAACATTTCACACATTGTTACTTCAGTATCATTAAATTTATTTCAGTTTTTCAAAACTTCATCATTAAAGCTTAAAACTTAAGTCCTACTCTTAATGTTAATATGCTTCTTGACTGTAAAGCATATTTGTTTGATTATAATTGGGGGCAGTATTTCCTTATTGTCTTCTGTGAGTCAGTAAACCAGAAGGGACCCACAATAACATTTGCAAAGATGACAGGTATTTTTCCATAGCAATACTGATTGCTTAAATCTCCAGAGTGCCTTAGGAGCAAGTGTGTATTCCCTGAGGAAACCTGGACCATGTGATATTTAGCATGGTGTATTACAGCTGTGAATACAGCCTGTATCCTGCAAGCAAAAATAGAGATTGAGGTAACTGTGTGAAGCTAATACTGGGTGTGTCTCTGCGGACTAGAATGGATCATAAAGCAAATTTTGCAATAAACACCATTTTCCAGTCTAAGATATATGCCAGTGCAATGTGCATCAGTGCTTATTTTCCTTTTAATGACACAGTGTGATGGCAAAAGTGGAGATGCCCCTGAAGAAAAGGCTTAAAACTCCACTGTACAGTGTACAGAATAGCACCTATCTATGATCTGCTGGACAGTAGCCAAGAGGAACCCGAAGGAGATGGTGAGAACTGCTCTTTACACCAGTGCAGTGAAAGTTGTCTTTTTTGGAAGATAAACCTTTTCAATTATGTTGGGAGCTGTAAGAGTCTAACATGGGCTCCAGTGCTGAGATAATTGCTGTATAACTTGGTGTAATACAGGAGTTCCTATTTTAAGAAGCGCGTTGTCTTTCCCTTTGCCAGCACTGAGAGCTTTTTTTTCCTTATTGAAACATTAGCAATTTACATAGCAATAAATGTGAAAAAAACCTGAGATTTAAATCTTGATTGTTGATGATTCTATAATACGAGCATAGAAACATCTCTAAAAGCTCTTTTCCTCACCTATTTGATTTTGTGTTCAGTAGCTTCTTTCCAAGGATGACTCTTTAGTGGTTATATTCCTTGTCAACTTACCCTCATGTTCACTGAAAAAAATTTCCTTCTGTAGTATTTTTCTTCTTCATAGTTTTTCATCATTATAATTGTATATAAAGTAGTATAGTATGTCCTTTGCAAAAGTACTTGGAAGATTGCATTGTTTCTTGTGTTTTTCACTGTGCTAGCACCTCTATGTCATTCAGTATCTCTTGGGTGGGTTGCCACTCTTTATTGCTGTCTCCTCCTGCCTGAACTGTCGTTTCTAGGAATTGGGCCCTGATAAGGACTGCAAATTGATGATCTGTTTCTTTGGAAGGGCCACGTGTGACCTAGAAAATTCAGTGCTGTTTGAGGATTTGTAACATCTCTGTTGAGAAACAAATCAGTAACTTCAACCTCACACTAGTAATAAGCTCTTTGCTTTGATCAATTCACGTTTAATGGGCTCCAGCAGATTTGCATTGTGCAGGCAACTTGATGTTAGACATCAGAGACATCCTGAGCATTGCCAGTAGAATAACTGAATGACAGTGGGAGACATGCCCAGAGTTCCCTCTAAAAATTACACAAAAGCAACGTGCAACCTGTTCCCATAGTTTACAGCAGCAAAGGTGACTTCTGACCAGTCTATTTGATTAATATATTGCTTGTCACACTTAATATAGTATGCCAATGTTTTTCATATATGCTCAGCTTTTGGTGGTGTAACCAACTCTCTTGTCCTACAGAGTCCATTTGCCTATTCACAGAGTTTACCAGTCTAGTTGTTAATAACATATAAGCCCCAGACAGCTGTGTATACTACATGGAAAGTATAATCAAAGCTGAATGTGCATCTAAGCAGTCTGACCTGCTACTGTTTGTCTGCTTGTCTGGATTCTGCTCCCATTAAATGCAAAAGCAAAATGTTTATGGTTTATGTATTCATGATGGAAACTTGATGATCCATCTGACATGGAAAAAATGTAGTTATATTTCTGAATCCAATTTGGTTTTTTTTTTAGGCCATACATAGGTAGTATATATATAATATCTTAAGCATTTTTAGGCTGAATTCCTAAAAGTAAAACATATAGAACTGTCTTTCCTGGATGTCCTTTTCTGCCTTCCTAATAATTTTTTAAAATTTTGACCAGGGTTCACATTTTGGAGAAGAATTGAGGTCCTGAGAATAAATTCTTGTAGGTCTGGGTATTATTGGTCCCTAAATAGAAGAGAGAGATCTGCATTACTGAAGAACTTTCTCCTGGCAGCCTATGGGAAGCTCAAGGCCAGTCCCAGCCCACACCAGCCAGCAGGTTCATGATTATGGCATGAGGTGTGGAAGGGGTCACGAGCAGAGATGGGGGACACAGAGCTATCACATGACATGCATTAATAGTCTCATTGCTCAGGCAATTTCATTTATTTGAGGGGACGAGCACAGAAAAAGAAAAGCAAGTGCTTTGGAACCAGAGTCGCAGTAATTGTACCAATCTGTAGGTGAAACTCTGCAGTATCTTATATATAATTGTGATACTTTCAACGGAGAGAAAACTACTGGCACTGTTTTCATTATCCCATCAATTCTTACAATATGAGTAATCTGTAAATTAAACACTCCTCACAGATCCCCAGACCAGGTAAAGGTTTTTTGCAGTGTAAAGAACTAAAGGAGTTTTTGATGTAGTCTTTGTGAGGTATTCCTTGGAATTTTCTTCCTCTTTTCCCTTTCTCTACATATGGGGTAATGTGACCTATTTTATTTGGCAGTATAGGGTCTGCCTGGTGTTACAGCTCCAGAAGGAAATAGCTTTGACACAGATTGTGCCATTTGATAGCAACATACCTTCTAAAAATGAAAACAAAGGTGATCTTTTTCATGCCTCTCTATGGAAGAAAATTTTTATTGTTCAAAATAATAAAAAACCTTACTAAACCTTTAGTATCAATTGTCTGGGGAGTGGAAAGAGATATTACCATATAACTAAAAAAATCCTCTTGATTGGAAAAGCACGTGGTTTCAACCAAACAGCATATATTGAAGTCTGGATTGATTTCAGTGAGAGCAGAGGAGACTGCAGTAAAGTCTGAGCAAAAGAGGCACCTTTCAGAGGCAGCTGGGGAAATGCCTTGGCAGAGTCAGGAACTTGATGATCAGTATCAGCTGCCCGAGGTGGGCTGGGCAAGGTTCTACTGAACACTTTCCTCTGGGAGCCTTTATTAGTCAAAGCAGGGAATCAAGGGCCAAAATACTGCCCTGGAAATTAAAGTGAAAGACAGATGAAGGGAGAAGAGCCTTGCTTTTGAGTTTTATACTAATTTATTAAAAAGATAAATTAAATTAATTGTGAAATGCTTATAAAGTAGAGTGATGCTTAAGGAATAATATTGTAATACCCTCTGGAAATTCAGAAAAAATCATTCCAATTATGGGCTTAATTGTTTTATTATAAGTCAGTAATCAAAGTTATTTTTTACTGTTGCTATCTAAATATCACCTTTTGTTCCCAGAGACCATTATATATTGTTAAATAATCTGAATGATCTTGCAGATGATAAACATATATCAACCGATTAAAAACCATTTCCTAGAAATAGTTTTCAAATAAAAGGAATTACAAGGCTATGCTGTATATCTTCAGTATAACTAAATGGGTATATTTTGAAATTTTTGAACCTTGCTAAGGTACAACTTAAATAGGTAGCCAGAAGCAATATATAAAGGTAGGTAGGTAGTGTGGGGTTTTTTTTAGCAAAAATCACATAGTATTTTGACAGTCTGTCATGGTAGGTCTTATATTAGAATAATCACTAATTTAATTCAGTTCAGTGCAGTCTTTTTTATACTGAAAATCTGAAAGAAAATTGGTATTCTTGCTTCACAGATGGAGTGACAGAAGTACTCCTGAAGATTGACATTAAGAAATTTCCAGCAAGGAACAGCAAATGAACACAAAAATCCCACGCATGTGGGGTCTGCCACTTCAGATGGCAAAAGGAAGTGTTTTGGCTTCTGGTATGTAATCTTAAGAGTAGTGACTACTTCTGTGCTTCCAAGGCATAATAAAATTAGCAGAGATTTTAATTTCTGCTTACATAAATTGGAAAGCCAAATATTGCAATTAGCCTTTCTCTGCTAAGGTAAAATAACTTGACTTTTCCCAGCAAATGTTAGTATCTTATGATAGTTAACGATCATAGTGCTTTGGGTGGTAATGACAAGAGAATAAACATTTTGTAGTAAGCTCCATTGCTTGTAGTCCTGGTAAGTCTGAACAGGCACACTTCCTCAGTTTGCAGACTTCAAGGCCAAACCCTTGCTTTAATAAAACCAGAAATGTTTGTAACCCGCAGTATACAAGTTACAGTATATGAAGAATTGAGTTATGCAAATCTAAGTCATATAAAAACCAATATGCAATAAATAAGTAAGCAGAGTTCTATGTTCTTAGCAGTTTCTTGATTACATCATATCAGATTCTTTTTCAGGGATACAACTAGAACAAAACAAGTATATGGCATCTCTAATTTAGTTGTTTATCCCAGTTTCAGATCAGTTCCTTCCCTGGTGCCTAATCACCATTAGAATAAGAAGGCATGATACATAATGAGGTATTGGAAAATACCTCCTCTGAGGTTTGCTAAAGACACTAATATTTAAAATAAAATACGTTTTATGTTTTCTAAGGTACTTTTTACCTCTCTAACACTGTAGACTGGCTAAATTTTACTGAATATGAGTCCCCATGGAGTCTGATAATGAATATATTATTGCTCTAAGCACAGTTGAAAACAAAGATCCCAAAATAGCTTCCATCTTTACCTGGAGCATTAATATTCAACCCCCTTTTTTTCAATCTCACATTATTCTGTTCATGACACTGTTAATGTATGGGCTTTATGTATTTTTTAAAAACATAACAGCAATGGTTTAAACCATTCTAAATGAGGATCATTAACCATATGCCATAAAGGAATTCATTGGCCTTGTTACTTCAAATGAACTACAATTGCACAGAATTATTGCTCAAGCCTTGAAAAACCTTTAGGTATATTTTTTCCTTCATTTTACCGCCTACACTTTGAATATAAAATAGCTCCGAAAATACACTTTTTATAAAACAATAGAAATAAGACAGTTTTTGAGGAAGATTTATATTATCAGGGATCCACATGAACATACCTGTAATTTCAAATGCTGCCCTGGGAAATGGGTTTCCAGAAAGATGGTTTAAGTGGTTGACAGGCAATAATTCTTTGAAAAATATAGACTAATTAGACATTTCTTCTTTGTCAATGATATTCAGCTGTTGTTCTCTGCGGAGCGACATGCTGACAGACAAGCTGCCCCATTTATAGGCTGGTGACAAGGAAAAGCTTTTAAAACAAATTAAACATGTTGACATTGTTTAGAAGACACATTAATTTATTAAGAATTAATGTTACTTTAGCTAGTAAGTTAAAACATAAACTTTTAAAAACAGAAAGACTTGTGCGGTGCTATTCACATGAATCAAGTGATTGTGTGCTACAGTAATTTTTTTTGCTGAAACCGTGGGTGGTTCTCATTTATTCTGAAATAGCAACTCTATTGCTATACCTTCTTACTTTCCCCTGTGAGCAGTATAATAGAAAGTCAACTGCTGAACTAATTTTTCTTACTTTGTTTTTGGTTTGGATCAAGTCAGGCCCACAGAATGCCTCCAATTGTGACACATTTCACGTGACAGGGCATGACCCTGCTGAGCAATAGACAGCAGTCTTGGCTGATCACCTGTAACACTTGCTTATCCATGGAGTTCTGTAGGCAGTTCAGATGAACTATGATTTATTGACTAATGGAGTAGCTTCCTAGGCTAAATTAGGAACATACAGTTAGTGTCCTTCCTTAGTTTTATCCCTGCGTTCAGTGGCTGTGGAGCTGGGACTCTTCTTGTATCAGGCCCTACATGCTATGTAATACTTTGTAGTTGCCACAGCTGATTTGCAGTGAAAGAAAAATGGACAAAGCTGCAGAAGAAAAAGAGGCCTTAAACCCAACAATTTATGTTAGCAGGATTTTGGTTTCTTGGTGAGATATTAGGGGTTTTAATAAACTCATATTTTGCATTCCAGTACATATTTTGTACAGACTTAGTACAATGATGGACAATTCAAAGCGACTGGAAATGTAGAATTAAGTTAGACATTAGTTGGAAATTCTTTAGTGTGAGAGTGGTGGGACACTGGAACAGGTTTACCAGGGAAGTTGTATATGCCCCATCATTGTAAGTGTTCAAGGGCAGTTTGGATGGGGCTTTGAGCAACATAGTCTAGTAAAAAGTGTCCTTGCCTGTGACAGGGATTTGGAACTAGGTAGTCTTTAGCCATTCTATTATTCTATGGAATGCCCTAGGAAATATTCATCTGCAAGTCCAGGAAAATTCACTTGTGGACTGTATTTTAGCTGCCTGTTCCATGATGATGTCTGAAGTACCATAGAGTGTCTCAAACAGCACTAAATGACTGTGTTTCAGGAACTGAATTGTACTTACCATCTCCTCCTCATCCCCCAGTGTGTTTCACCATCATAATCCTCTTTCTTAATCTGTTTTTTCCATTTCTTAAAGTCAAACATTCAGTTTTCTCATTCTGCTCCCCAAAGCGCTCTTCCTAGCAGAAGCATGTCCCTCAGGACCTCTCCTTACACATCTATCTGTTAACAATGGCCTCTTTGTGCTAGGAACATCATCTCCAATCTCTTACTTCCTTAGTTGGTGTGTCCTCCCATCGAACTTCTGCCTCCATTCAACTGCAGACAAACATAAGACAGATGAAGATGTTCAAATTACAGAGAGGAAGTTGAGCCTTTGAAAAAGTTTTGTGGATGGAAAAATATGAAGAGGCTGCTAAGTGAAAGAAGTAATCTTTACTTACACAGAATGCCAGCCATTGGCCCTTGATGGTCTTCTTTTGAAGTCTGACTGGAAGAAAGGGTTCCTCAAGGAAGTACAGACAAGCAGCCTGAAATAGCAGAGCCATGGGGTAATAGGAAGCAGACAACCAGTTGTTTGTTTTGGGAAGGAATGGAGGAGAATTGAAAGAAAATAGTGTTTGTGACTGTGAACAGCAAACCCCAAAACATTGTGCCTCCTCTCCTTCAGCTATTAACAGTCCTTGGCTGATAAAAGAAACAAGCCTGTAAACATTTGCAGGCCTAGATTTGTGCAGTGCTTTCCTACACATCATGAGTGCTGAGGAAGCAATGAAATTAGCTAAATGCAGCTGCTCTCATATTTAGCATATGTGAGTGGGTGATTTACACAAGTAGAGTTATGGTTTCCGCAGTGCTAAATGAATGAACAAGCTGCTAGCAGCGGACCGTTGCCATTTAAAAAATCCAAAAAGTAACATGCAGTTTAGGACTCTAACCAGAGCATGTCTATGGAGAAAATATTACATATTTTCCACCTTTTCTAACATTTGTTTCCTACAATAGTACTTTTACTATTTGCCATTCAGTTCAATGTGACGCTTCTGCATAATCAAGGGAAGTGTTGAGGGAGTAATTTTGGCACAGGGATTTGGGGAAAACATTCATATTTATGGACCATCCAGTCTTGCAATTAAAAATATTTAATCAGAAGGAAGTACCTTGGCTGTCTTAGTATGTCCAAGTGAACACTTCTGTGCCTTCATGTTGTGACTGGTCCTATGCTGTTCTCCCACAATGACTTAGCACATTTTAGTTGTGTTTGCTGCTGGCATGAAGACAGTTTTAGATCATTGTTGGGACTTGTGATGGGTCTGTGCAAGACTCACCTTTTCACTTGTATTGTTTCACAAACTCATGGCTCAGATCTGATATTGCACTATAATGCACTGTTACAGCCAAGACTATAATGCAGTGTGTACATATATATATATGCAGTGTAAATATATATATATAAATGATATAATCATAGAATGGTTTGGATTGGAAGGGACATCTATATATCTGTATATAAATAGATATGTGCTATAATGCTTAGGTAGCTGTAATGAGTATAGTGTAAAAATTATTCATTTGCATGAGAAAAAGACGTGTTAAGTGCTTGGCCAAAGAGCTCAACTTCATCCAAGTTCAGCTTGCCTACATAACTGAATGTTTATCGTTACACTCTCCCTGCAATAGTTGTTTGTTTGGGTTTTTTTTTCCATTTGTGGTGGCTGAGCTGGTGGCCTGTGTGTTAATTTTACAACATTATTCCCAGGGTAAATTTCATAACCCCATGTTCAGTATGTGTTTCTACAATATGAAATACACAAGTCACGTAACAGTGTGGTTATTCAGCTATGCTGTTCTGTTCTGAATCGTGTAATGTATAATTAACTTGGTAATTGTTAATTAAAAATGTAATGACTACTTATGATATGTAACTATAATATAATAAAGATAATTTTTTACTTGACTATAAAAGAAGAATGAAGATACTAGGAATAATTCTGCAAATTTCAATACAATACTCAACTTACTATTCTTGGCAGCGTACTTTCAGTAGGTAATTTTTTAGGGCATATATAAAAATTAGAGTCTTTTAGCTAATTCTCATGGTCTACTCAAATAATAAAAGGAACAGGAGGTAAAACATTCAGAACTGTTTTAGTATCTTTACATGCTAACTCACATTAAAAAAAAAAGTTCCTGCCAGGTTCAAAGCCATGTACCTGAATTCAGGCAGCCTTTTGCTTCAGCTAATTATCATAATTGGCAGAGCATATAAGGGGGAATCAAGCTGTGTATCTTCTGAGCTGGGCTGGCCCTTGTGGGAACAGCTGTCACTGGTGCTCTGCTTGATGTTCTGTATTCGCATGCTTGTCATGACTGGTGCATAGATGTCCAAACTCAGAGTTGCCATTGGCTTTACACCAGGCATTGGCTAATTATATACTGAACCTTTTCAACAGAAACATGCAATAAGACAGTAGTTTGTTAATTATGGAAAGTTTGCACACTGGGAGAAAACAAAACATGAAAAACTGACCAAAACACTTCACTGTCTAAATTACATCTCTAACGGATGCTGTTTTCCCTCCTGATTCTTCTGGAAGGCATCTAATTAATAAGTACTTGAGATTTTGAAATTCTTAGTTTTTGGCAGCACTTCAGACAAAAACCATAAGCAGTCATGGTCACGTAGATGAATAAAGGCCAATGGCAGCCGTGTGGTGTCACGCAGTGGTGAATGTTGAAAAGTAAATGGGTCTCAGTCCCATTTATTCTGATGCCAAACTGAGGAATTAATGGTTACTGGGAAGTGTTTTGAGATCTCCTAGTTGAGAGCTCTACCGAAAATTATAATTACCATTATTAGCATTAGTTATAATAGTAAAAACCATAGCAGGAGCCAGTCAGTAAGAATGCCAGTATGTGAGTAAGTGAGGAGTCACTGTTAGATCTCCCCAGCCCACCCCTGCTCATGCCTCATAAGAAACATATTTTATTATGAATGCCTTGTGGTTTGAATGTCTACTACCTCTGAAAGCATCAGACTTCAATTATACACGTGACCTTACATCCTGTGTTTCAACCCCCAACTTCTCCTATGCATCTTTTAGAGATTAATCTGAAGGATGCAGTTGCCGTGTGTCAAAGTTGCCATGTGTCAAATACCAGCCAGGCCTTGGCTCTCGCCCCCCACCCCTGCTGTGGGACAGCAAGGAGAAATGCACCCAAAGGCTTCTTAATCAACATGAGGATAGGGAGGTTTTCACTCCCCACTTGCAGTAATGAGCAAAGCCAGACAGACTCAATTTGGGAAGAAAAGTTTATCAAAAGGAAGAGAAAATATGATCAGATCTTAATACCTTCCCCCCATCCTTCCAGTCTTTCCAGGCCTGGATCGCTTCATGGCGCCTGCCCCTCGGGGCACAGGGGACGGACGGGCAGGGGGGTTGTAGGGTCAATTCAACACATGGTGTTTCTGCTGCTTCTTCCTTCTCAGGGGGAGGACTCCTCCCATTCTTCCCCAGGTACAATGCAGAGTCCTTCGCCAACCCCTCCAACACGACTCCCTCTAAGGAGATACACTCCCTCAGGCACAGACTGCTCCAGCCTGGGCTGCCCACAGAGTCACAGACTTTGGGAGCAGTCGCCTCCCCTGGCACGGGGTCCTCCATGGCTGCAGAGCCACATCTGCCCCTCTGCATGACCCTGCACAGGCTGCAGCTTCATGTCTGCCCACCCGTGACACTTCAAGGGCTACAAATCCATCCCTTCCCCACTGTGCTCTTTCAGGCACTGCCCCACCGTGCTCCTCCATGGGCTGCAGGGGCACAGCTGCCATCTCACCATGCGCTGCAGGAAATTCTCCGCTTGGTCACCATCTCCCCCTCCTTCCTCACTGACCTCGAGGGCTTTGCTCTGGCATTGCTCGCACCTCCTTCTCTCCTCTGCTCTGGAAGTCTTTTTTTTTTTTCACTTTTGTAGTTTTGTTTTTCCTTTTCTTGAATAAGTTAGTGGCAGAGGTGCTTACTAACTTTTAAGTTGTTAATGATTTTGGCCTTAGAGTTATTTGAATTAAGTACCAGAGAGCTGCACAGTTCATAGCTTTTGTTGTCTGAGCACACTGAAGTTATCAGGGCAGCTTCAGCACACATTTCTCCTATGCCTTCCCAACTGTTGCCTCGTCTTGTCTCCCTCTTTTAGAGGCTCCCTGTCTTCATACCATCCTCTTGGTGTGGGGACTCTTTGGGGGATCTCTGTCCCCCTAGAATGTAATCCATTCTATGGGAGCGTATTGTGGTGGGCATGGAACATAGAGCTGGCTAAATGGAGTAGGATGCAAAACGTAAGTAATCTCTTTCGTTTGTGGCACATCTGATGAAAGGCTGCGTGGACACAACTACTGCACTACCAAGGTTCAAGCCCTTTTCTGTGTCTGCACCAGTAGAGCGTGCCAATGTTACCAAAATCTTGTATACATACCTTGCAGGGTTGGCTGCCACAGAGAGACTAAAAGCGTTTGTGTCCACCCATTTTCTCTCCTTGTGATTTTTTGAGTGTCACCAGGATGGATGAGATTTAGCCAGCTATCCCTCTATTGCTGTCAGTGATCAGATACAACTTTCAAATATTGTTGTGTAATAAATTAACAAGGACACAGAATCGAACAGAATGGAGCACTTTGTCTCACCCAGTTGATTGTATAGCTCCAAATAACATTGCTGACCAGCATAGCTTTTGACACCTTGGAACTCTTACTTTTGCTGGAATATGCATGATTTGTTTTATTCTAGCCATGTAGAGTACAATTCCAGTACGTCTCAATGCACACTGTTTCTTTAAATATTTTTGAACATTTTCTTGAGAAAATGCCAGATGGCCACCTTTTCCCCACAACTGATAGTGCATATAAATTGCTAAATGATTTTATCTTTTCTGCTAGAGGTGGTGAGTATGATCTCCTTTGATGCTTAAGCAATTCTGCCAGTACTAATTAAAGGTATTTTAATGAGATTTTTTAGGAATTACCTCAAGCGATAAGAAAAAATATTTTTTTTATTAAATTTTGCATAGTTAAATTATATTTTTCAAATCCTATTTAACCTACAGCTTTTCACTTGTAAGACAAAAAGATGGATGAATTGTAGAAATAAGAAACTGATCTGGGCGAAAAATACTCTTCCAACTAGGTTTAAATATTCAGGCACCTGGAAATACCAATTAAAGATAAACTTTAATCCTAAATCTATTCTTTTGTACGCCTAAGGTGAATATAATGTTTAGGGGAGTAAGTTCCTTAATTCTGAAGAGCTAGTCAAGAGCAATTAATCAGCAAAATGATAATTAATTTAACATAGTGGACAGAATTCAGAACATCTGTTGCTAACAAAGAAGAACAGAATTAACTTTATTTTCCTTGAATAGACACAATACTTCAGTGAAAAGTATTTTAATAATATTTTGAAAAGTACAAAAAAATGTAAAACCTCAAGTTGTCATTGGCATCCAGTGGAAAATAACCACCTCAGGACTCCTCTATGGGTGTGAAAATTCTCCAGAGCTTGTAGACAAATCTGGTATGAGGAGCAGATCTAAAGTATGAAAAGCTAGAGGGGCCTTAGTGTTAGGTGGCAAAGCACTTAGTCTCCGAAGTCTCTCCATGTGACAGTGGTTTTGTGGATGTACAACCTACCTATCCATCTGCCCCCTCATGTAAGGATGAAATTGGCCATGATTTTTGCTGATGGTCTAGATACGTTGAATAAAAGCCATTCCTCCCATGGATAACCTGTTAGTAACTGCTCTGTTACTATTCATGTTGAGACTGAAGTAATGCAGTATTGTTTCTGCTTCCAGTTTGAACAGGTAAAACTTTTAAAAGGAACAAATGGAGGATGAATAACCTGATTACTAAGAGCAAGTAGTAAATAAAGAAGAATGAGTGTTCCTTGGCATGTGAAAATAAGTTTTGTTAGCTTTCCTTAAGCATTTGCTAGGGAAAAAACAGTATTTCTGAAAGCATTTGCCCAATCTGAACTTACGTGTACCAGGGTTTGTTTGAGACCAAGAATGCAGCCTCTAGAGTTTTCATGGAAGTGTGCAAATAATGTTTTGATTGTATCATTCTTGCTTTCTCCTATTTGTTACAGAACAGATCGTAGTGGTCCTTAAGAATGCTGTCAGGCCACCCATAATGACAACTGATGATTCCTGTCAGTGGTTCCAGGATTTTGTAGTCACTGATGAATATACAGTTCCAAAGACATATCTGTCTCTTGTTTTCTCTTTCTTAAGCATGAAAAATGACTATCAGAGAATCCCATAAGCATCAGTTTCTAGGTATCAAAAAATCTGTTATATTTATTTCTGACCTTTATTGCTTGACAGTTGTGTTTTGTGTGGAAATACTTGGGTTTCTTTGCTGAATTCTGAGCTTGTGACTGATTTTATGGCAGTAGTGGTGGTAAAGAAGGTGTTTAGCTTTAAAAAAATTATATATATGGTTTAAAATGAATTAGCCCAGACATTTATTAGTCAAAGTGAAGTTTCAGAATTAAAGTTTTAAACATGGTATCCTTGCAGTCAGCTAGGTCATTGAGCAGTGAAATGCATGCTTTGGTGAAGCAATATATCCATGTAATGTTATGAGATTCAATTCTAATGATGTCAGCATTTTTTTATTTGGAGACTGTCCATAAAGCAAAGCATTTGCATTCACCCATTGCGGGGTTTGAATCTGTCATCTTCACTGATTGATTTACTGTTTCTGCATACATCCATTGTACTAAACTGTGTGTGTTGAAGTATGTTATTTTCCCAGATGTGCAACAGATGTTTTAAAACATCAGCTAGAGTTGTATAAACTGTATAATTCAATTCCAGATCATGACAGGAGTACTATTACTGCAGTGCTAAGAAGGATTTTTATGTCCAAGAGTAAATAACTGATAGAGTTGTTGCTACACAGAGAAGATTACACTGGTTAAAAGTAGATGATAGATAATACCAAACCAAACATTTCCTATAGACATCATGTTTAGAGCCTTCAAAGGCTGTCAGGGGTGAATTAGTTCTGGATTTAGCTCTTCATTTTCTAATATATGTACTTGTCTTCTAACAAGTCACCTCTGTCAAATAGATGTGACAGGTACATCACTAAATTGAAAACATCAAGAAACAGCTGAGTCAGTGTCTGTTATAGGATTTATTCCCCTTGCAGAAATTGTATTGCTGTGATTCCACCTCACATGACAGGATTTGGATAGTCATCTAACTGTGATACATACAGAAAAATGCCTCAACTGAAAGGAAGGCTAAAGCTCAACTAGTGTACAGCAATGATGCTCATCCATTTCTAGACCGTTCCTTCTGATCTGACACCAGACTCTTCCATAGTAGTGGGAATCAGAAGAAATTCCTTTACAGATGAGAACTAATTCCTATATAGTTTTCTTCTATATTTCTGTCTTGTGAACATACATGAAAGATTCTCACTGAAAGGTTTTGTGTTCTGTGAAACTGTGGATAGAGGGCACACATGCTACCTCTATGAGGCTGTCTTTTATTGCTTGGTTTTCGATCAAAACGTCTTGGTTAAAAAGAAGACAGGACAGCTCATTGAAAACGAAAGCGTTGGGCTGTTCTTCCCCTCAGAAGCTGTAGTAGGTCTTCTATGCCAAAGTAACTCTTTAACTTATGCAGAAATTAATACTTTACCTCTGTAGTTTTCATGCAATGCTTCCATTTAAGTCTCTGCAAATGTAGGAAGACATGAAGAACTGAAGTAAGTTTAGATACTGAAAATGCTGCCTGCCTGGCTGGTATATGGTGCTCAAAATGAATTCAACCTCTGTCATAGTTGTAGGAAGGAAATAATACTTGGGATCGGTCTAACTGTATTCTAAATCTTGTGATGAGTTTCACCTATAGTAGATGACATTTTCACTTAAAGACAATTGCATGTGATTGCTCTAACACAACAACTAAAAATCACTTTTGGGATACTGGTATTGGACTTATTTTGGCCAGTAAGAGTGTAATGAGTGATTTCCAGCAAAATGCCTGTTCTGTGAAATACAAAGGCAAAGTTAATCTTATTTGCTATTTTGTCCACCATCATTCAGCACATTTCTAGCAGTTGAAAAGAGTTCTGAAAAATAGCTTAGACAGCAAAGATGGGGGCTAGATGGTCCTTGTTTATCGTCACAACTCAGGTCAAAATGGACAAATCTCTGAAGTGAAAAGCCTTCCCCTGAAGCGTTTGGTGAGATTATATAAGAACACCTTCATATAAAAAGACAGTGTGTGAACAGCCTGTCAGAAAAAAACAGTTCTTATATGTCTTGCAGATTTATAAAAAATATACTCCCTACATATTTTTTCATCATGTTTGCTGTAAAAAAAAATATTTCTCATTCTTCTAAGTTAAAATGGAGCTTGTGAATCTCCATAGTCAATGTCTGCAAAAAGGTCTTGGTAGTGACACTAATCCATTTGATGAGGTCCCCTGTGCTTCTGCTGTTTCTCAGTGCCTACAACAGCAGCTGTGGCATCTTCTCCTTTGTGCAGGACAAGTCCTTTTTCTAGGACTTCACTTCTTCCTTCCCAAAATAAGCAAGCTAAGTGATGTTGTGAACTGCTGCTTATGTCAAAGAGCTATCAGGGTCTCTGATCTCTGTTGGTGACCATAGTGTAACCTTGTGATATTTTGATCCACACAGTACATAATCCTGGAGTTGGGTTAGATGATCTCTAGGGGTCCCTTTCAACTCTGATGATTCTGTGATTCTTGCATTCTGTGATAATATCAGTAAAACCAAACTGAATTTTGTAGCTTGAGTATATTATATTTGTTCTCCACTAAAAATGCTCAGTTAAATTACCAGCTATTTTCCACTAAATGGACATATGTGAAGACAGGTAAACATGGTCTGTTTACATTTCCATGACTACATCTTCAGTATAGAATTATAGGCTCTTTCCCATGATCCTTTCCTTGGAAATTATACTCCCTCTGCAATGGGAGAGGCAGAGAACCTAGAGCAATGTTGTTGGTGAATAAGTAGTAAAAAATATTTCATCATATGCAGATGTAAGGGGGAGAAGGTATTGTCGCAAAAATAATTTTAGTTCTGGCATTCCTTAGCTTTTCTATGGTTGATTTTATTTTCCTCACTCCAATTTTTGCTTATTTTATAGGTCTTTTTGCCCGCATACTTTAAAAATTGAGTCTGAATTTTCTATATTTATCTGTTTTTGTAAGGGAGAATTTTTTGGCAACTGGCAACATTGCCCATCCTTTATTATTTATTTAGTCTCATCAGACTTTCTGGAATTAGTGGAACTCAGTCTCCTGAATCTGAAGTTAACATCTCTGAGTACTCTGATATCCCTGTAATTTCATAAAAACATTTTAAACATTTTTAGGTGTCTGTCAGTCTCTTTCATTTAAACATAGGAGCATAAAATTTAGCAACTCAGGATTTGTGTGAAAATAAACATGATTTTTGAGTACAGAGGCAGTTAAGAAACATTAAAGTATGTCTAAAATTGAACATAAGTCGTGGGTATCATCATGGCAAATATGCTGGCTTCTGCTTTTATGGAATTCTTTGCAATTTCAGAATAATCTTTGAAAATGTTTGGTTAAATAATTTCAGCATAAGTTTGTACCTCTGGGCATAATTGTTCTTTCTGCTTGAAGTGTGATAACAGCTGTGTTCTTTTGAGATTAAGGAAATTATCATTGCAGACAACACAGGCAGATGACTTTACATTGTGTACTGTTTTCACTGTGCTACTTAAGTCTCATCATAATTTGATGTCATAGTTCAACCATGTTTCTTTTGTTAACAAAACAGGAACAACAATCCATCTTCAGCCCTCACCATATGGCAGATACACTGATATGCAACAAGACATTAGTCAAATTAGCATTTTCTGCAAACCATGCTCATCTGTGTAACTGATACAATAATTAGATGTGTTCTTTCCCATCTACAATGAAACTTATCATCACTGCTAATTAAAAATGCCAGGCTCCTTTTGGTAAATCCATGTGAGTCGTGGAAGGAAAATATTTGAGTTCTCCTTAGATTTCCTTTTTTTGCTGACAGTTGCTTTTTGGAGAGAGGAGGAAGTCCAATGTGTTACTATGCAATAATCAAGAGCTTGAGATTGTGGTGCCCATCTTTCATTTTGCAACTGCTTGTTCTGCATCCTTTCTGTGGTTATCTGTAGTCTTTAGCTGGCTGAATGTATAGAAGTCCATTTGGATATACCTTACTCCTTTTAATAATAAAAAAAAAAAAAAAAAAAAAAAATTCCCCATTTTTCCTCTCATTTATATTTAGTCCTAGTATCTTACTGTTCTTCATTAAATAAATGTTCCCATTTAAAGGCAGAACACAACTTAAAATATAACAGTCTATTACCTCTTTGTTACAGATTTATCTAAGCTGTTTAGTTCTTGTTTAAACTCCATTCAGGAGCTTCACATGTGCTGTTTCTCCTCCCTTATCTCACTTATCTTTCTGAGAACATAAGGTACAAAATGATAATTCACTCTCCTGCTGTCTACCTCCTTCCAGGCTGTGCCACTAACTGTACCCTCCATGGCTCAAAGCAATTCAGTAGTCAATGGCATTTATTAATTTATACACAGCAATCACATTTGTTTCTTGTAAAACACTGGATATTAAATTCATTGCAGCAGTTACACAACAAATACATGCACGGGGGGAGTTGTGAATCGGGCTGTGCTTCTGTGTCTGCCTGACCTAGGGCTTGGGGCAGGGCAGTGCTGGGGACACTTTTGTAGTGTTAGTTCTTGGGAAACCTCCTAGGAAGATCCTTTATCTGCTACTGCTGCTCGTTTGGGGTGGTGGGTTACCCACCCCCTTCTTGCTCATCCTGACCTCAGGGCATTCTGCTCCCTGCCTCCTGTTCTGGGAGGGAGCATGGGAGCTGTGCTGCCCTCCCAGCCCTGGCCTCCCCTCCTGAGCCTGGCTCCGTCCTTCTCCGGTCTCCTGACAGCAGAAGAGGGGGCTTTCGGTGTCTGGCAGCCTAACGCTGCCCATACACAGCATCCTTTCCCAAATCTGTCCTCCACCCCTCTGCCCCTTGTAAAGGTCCTCCTGCAGGTGAATCTGAGCTGTGGCTTCGCAGCCTTTCTCTTACGACACAATTTCAGACCACAAGAGAGCAGCAGTGCACAACTACCCGGCTGCTTTTCCAGCGTTCTCTCAAATCGTGTGCCTTGCTCTGATGTAACTGGAGGATCTGATTTTCAGGAACTGCTGAACAGTCGGACCTCATGGGAGTAGTCAACATGAACTCTGGCCTTAAGCCTCAGGAAAAATCAGATCCGTAACGATGCAGGGCAATCTTTACCTCTCAGGCTGGAGGTAGTTTTTATGAGCTGCAGGTAAACTGTTGCATACAATCAGAGCTGAAGGCATATTTATCTTAATGGAAAATGAAAAATACACCCTTCCTTCCACTGATTAAATCTGTTCTCGTGTATTGCAAACCTTTCCATGGCAGCTATCCACTAATATTTTCATTACACTTCAGGCACTGCAGGAGAACTAAAGTAAAATCAGGAGGTAGCTGCAAATTAAGCTGTTGCGTAAACTGCTGCTCCTGACACTCAGCCAAACAACTGACTGCTGCGTTGTGGAGGAAGATTTAGTCCCTGTTTCAAGTAAAAGAAGCTTCTGGCATGAATGGCTGTAACCCAGGGCTCTGAGAACTCAATGGAAGCACTTCCAGCTCCAGTTGCAGGCAAGAGGAAAGTTAAACCGATATAGAAATAAATTGCAAAAATTTTTAATCATTTGTGTAGTTTGGGGTGAGAAAATACTCTCCATCCTTTTGGTTGTGTGTACTTAGACCAGCTAATGCACAGAATTTTCTTCTCCATCAAGAACTGCAGTAGGAATTTTAGGGAGGCTGAGAAGGTGTCTGCTTGGCATTCATGCATTAAATGGAAAAATAGAGAAATGGTTTGGGATCTACCAGTCTTCAGGAAGCCCTGAGGGCTGTGCTGGCAGAACTGGCTGCTCTGGAGCTGTGCTGCTGCAGTAGTGGAGCCATGGCAGCCTGAGGACACTGAGGATATGTGACACCAGGGCACATTTGTCCTGCACATCTGCAACAGCAGCAGCCCAGAGGACAGACATCTGGCATCTTCTGGTTCAAAATACCTGTTTCTGCAAGTGTGTCCTGTATAGGCAGGCTGCTGCTGCTGAGGTCTGAGATTTCTCTCTGATGAAGTCTGGGATTTATTTGTCTCTTCCTCAAACACACAACCCACAACCAGTTTTCAGCTGGACTGAGCTTTGCAGCCCTGTACCTGGAAGTTACATTGCTGACTGGAGAGATGGAGGCTTGCCTGTGGACAACTGTGAGGGAATAACTGGGGGTAAATAGTGAAAGGTATGTGATGAAGTCAGTGGTAGCACTGTTACTCTCTGAGAGCCCAGGAGACCCCTCTATCCCATGGATAAATCACCTCTCAACTCCCCACAGATTAATGGATCCCCAGACTGAGAGATTTATGACCATATACTGTGACTTATCCATAATGAATGAAAGGTGCAGATTAAAGCAGTGACCAGTGGTGTTATTTGTAAGTAAGAAACATTGGCCTGTAGTGAGAATAGCTTAAGAAAGGTATAATTCACCCAACAGTACATTAAATATTGCCTCATGTAGAAAAATTGCTCGTGCTGACCTCACTTATAAAGTATTTGCTGAGCTGATGATGGGCAATGTTGTCAGTGCTAAATTTAGGTGTTATGGATGCTACACAAGAAGCTGTGCTGTAAAATATGACAGCACCTCCATACTCAGCAAATCTGCTCCCCCTCTGTGTTCATAAACATGCCTGCTAGTGTTACAAATAATTTTTACTAGTTTTTTTGGCCTTGCAAGCACTTCAGAAACAATATAACTAAGTGGTGTCAGCTGGATTTTATTCACCTGAGTGTATTATCTTTAGAATTGTGCACTACTTTTCATTACAGGGACAAACAGGACAGCATTGCTGCAGAGCTGTAATGGCACAGGGAAAATTCTGTCCCTCAGATTAATCTGTTCAGGGCAGCTATGTGGCTCAAGGGCACGTGCTTGTGCTCTCTAACTGTTCACACTTCCCGTGGCCTGGCTTTGACCCATTGCTGACTATTCCTTTCCAGGCAGTGTGTGAGCACAGATATAGACATTCTTATAGGGGAGTGTGCCTTCTGTTTCTGGTAGGGTTTGAGCTATTTTTTTGACCAACGAAGGAAGAACTTCCTGATCCTGTGCAGCTGGGGAGCCTTGACTTTACCCTAGGCTCAGGGAGGAGCCCTTTCACATGCCCCCTCTCTCACCACCCCCATTGGAAATATCCCTATGGCCAGCTTGCATGTACCCTGGCCTCTGCTGCTCTGGGAGATCAAAGTCAGCACCATGCAGGAGTTTATCTTAGTGAGATCAGATTTTGGTTCATCAAGGATGTTTGCTTTCTCACAGAACACTGCTGGTGGCAATCATTAGCAAAAAATCTTCATGTTTCATACAAGACAGTTATTAGAAAAATACATGTAACTTAGCAGGGCCTCTATAGATTTCTTCAAACAAGCCTTTCCCAAAGCCAGTCTGACTTTCTGCTAGAGCTTTTGCCTGTCAGGCAACACCTTGAAAAACTTCATGACTCTGTACTAGAGAGACACTGATTAAAATGAAGCTAAGGATGAAAAGCATGAGGCCACATGGCTGCTAAACCATCATCCTCTGCTAGAGCATAACACAGGCTCAGTGCAGCTGTTAGTGAGGTGTGGGAGCCCTGTTCTTTTGCACTCAGCTTTAAGTGTCTTAATTTTCCTGTTGGAAAAGATCTTAAGAATGTAGCATAATCAGCCCTGCACATGACAAGAAATCTTACAGTTTTCTGTGCAAACATATTCCTGACAATTGTTTGAAAGTTGATTTTGTGTCTGTATTATTAATTATCCTTCAGATAATTCTCCCCTCTCTTAATTAACTCTCTTAATATATTTGTAAAGGCTTATCATACCCCTTTTCAACAGGTGTTTTTCTAGGCTACACAGGTAGAAAGTAACTAAACGTGTTCCATAAGATGTACTAAGTATATCAAGATTTCTCCAGTCTCATTGTTGTTGTGATGTTGCCTCTGAGCATGTTCTCATTTGAATTACTCTTTCACAAACAGAAGTCAAAGCATACCTTGTCTTTATAGAGGATTTTCTATTTTTACCTTCCTATGAAATAAAAGACTTCTTTTCTCTCCACTACTGCTGTGCTCTTTCGTCTTCTTCCCTCTTCTTAATGCTGTTTTGATTTCTCCCTCTGCATTCTCGTTCCTTTCAATCTCTCTTTAATCTGAGGCATAAACAAAGTATCTTATTTTGGAAAATACTGCTATAAAAAGTTGATTGAAAAAATAAAATAAAATCAAAGCTCTGCCTATTTCATGTCATGCTTGCAGTGACAGAATTGGGACAAAAATGAACAATTTCAAGTTTTTTTCACAATTTCAAAGAAACCTGAAGCATTTTGTTTTGGCAAAGAACATCTAATGAGTATTGCCATGGTAACTATTTGAAGATACTACATGAACACTGTGTGGTTTTACTGCTGCCACTTTACAGTAATAAAAATTGTGGAAAAACTATCCTCACTGCAAAACTTGGATCAGTTTGAATGATTTATGATGGAACTGGAAAACAGATTCTTTGCTTGCAGACCTGCACATACTTCAGCTGAGAGGGGCAATGAGCTATCCGTGAGTTCTGTCCTCATCAGCCTGGGGATCTGGCTGGTCTCCCATTTTTGACTCTGTTTATCATAATGAGCCATCACTTAGCTCTGTGGAAAGTAACAACATGATCAGATGTTAAGTTATACCATGGGAAAAAATATGCTGATGACAACGTATATCTCATCTCGTGGCAGAAACGTAGGCAGAGGTAGAACAGGAAAGCAGGAAAGAATCACTCCTACTTTCTGAGGTGAGCCCAGTTATAAATGTTTTCCAATTTACAAGCAAATAGGCCCAAGTGGGAGGTGGCATGGCAGGAAGTGTGGTCAGAAATGAGAAATGCAACAGATGGAGTGTGAAAATAGGCAGCAGTGTGACTCCATGTATTTTGGCAGGTATAAATTTATAGTTTTGGAAGGTATCAGCCTATTAACTTTGAAAAAAAGGCTGGACAGATAAAGTATAAAGTAGGAAGATATAAAGGTAGACTGGCTTACACCTAGCTGGAGCTATCCTTAAATGTCATCCCATCTTTTTGCAAGATGCAAAGATGAATTAAAAGCTACATTGATTTTTCAGATTTGTGATTTTGTATGATGGGTGATTATGAGATGGTCTGAAAGGCAGTGAATTCTTCCTTCAAAATTCAGGTGCTCTCCATCCTCATAAACTCATGGACATTTAATAGAAATTGATTACTTACACAGTTTTGCAGGGTCATGCCTATATACAAATTTATGTTTCATTTTGCACATATATGAAGAATGTCATAAAAAATTGTAATTTCATCACAGAACTCATTTTGCAGAAATATTGTGTGTTTCATAATGTCAGAAATTTCTGATAGCTTGGAAGGGAATTCTAAGACAGCATTCATTTGCTTTCATTTTCTTACTCTATACTTGCTGTATTCTAAAAAGACTTAAAATGGCACCAAATCAAAAAGCATAACTGTCTTGTTCTATCCCTGGCAGTTATATGCTTCTTTATTTATTACCTACTCCAATCTCAGGTGATGTCAGCTGGGGATTGTTGTACATATGAACAACAGTAACAGATTGGGTTTTATGGGTATATGTGTCTGACAGAGTACGTAAAATTAGAAGAAAAAAAATGGAGCTTCAGTAGTTGTTGGTAATAAAGAAGAGTTACGGTCTTGTTCGATATGATTTTGAAGTAGATGCTTAATTTAAAGCATGTGAGCAACTCCATTAAACTTGATTGAACAATTAAGTGTTTGAAAGATCAGTCCTGCAAAGGCTTTTAATGTTTAGGGCATAATGTAGAAGTGCACAACCTTCTGATAACCTCTCCTATTTGTACTGAAAAGTAATCAATTAATATTTCCCACAGGTTGTTAAAAGGCTGCCAGAAATAGCCTTAGAAAGTAAAAATAGTGTCTGAAATGAAGGGCAGAAGGGAATGTCAGTCTTGGCCAGAAGTACTTGGTTTTGACCTAATACCTCACTGAAATAGGGGGAAAGAAGTAATAGGTCTTGGTTTTCACAAAGAATTCAGTTGTCTCCTTGTGGAATATAAGTGTCTTCTTGATAGGAACACAATGAAACAAGTCTTCAAACCTTAATTGTGTGCAGACCCTATGAAGTGAGGAACTGGGACATTGAATGTTAGCTCATTCAGTGATTCTGTATAACCTTTTGACACAGACTCAGCTGGAGATCTAAAATAAGAACATGCTTCAATTTCAACAGTCTTAACAACTTGCCAAGGGACAAATAAGATGAGAACCTGTCTGTAGATCTCTGAGGGAGCAATTGTAAACATTCCACATGTATAGGTGAAACACAAAGACATGCAGGTCCCAGAACTAGTAAAAAGTAACCTCTGCACAAGTCAAGTTGGAAGGCAGAGAATAGATAAGAAAATAGAAACTGGGGGGGGGGGAGAAGAACTCTGTATCTGTAAAGTTCTTCCATGAAAGCTGTCTGAAAATATTTTTAGTACAGGTCACTGTATGTTGGAGATTTCTCAGTGGTGTGTCTTGTAGCACAATAGAGGTGTTCAAGGATGACACCTCTAAGACAGCTTCCATTTAAATTACAGTGCTTATTTAATTGGTATCTTTGTACAAAACTCCACTTAACCTTTCATGGGATGAGATGCAATTTAGTAAATTATATCCACAGAGCTTATGGGGAAATCTGTACTTCCCATGTGACATTAAGACTATGCAGTGCTCTACATGTGGCATGAAATCTATTAACTAAACGGAGAGTGACTAAAAGAAAACACCACAACTTTTGGTATGATCACATTGCATAATGTAAACAAAACAACTTACTCTGATCTCTCATATGTGTATTACTTAAAAGCATCTTAAGTGCTACTCCTACTTCTTGTTAACTATATGATCAGTCCTTGTTGCTTCTGGTGGAATTCCTTAACCCTGTTAATAGCTGACTTCTTTCTTGCCCATTTCAAATATCAAATTTTCCTGAAGAACTAAAGCAGCAAGGGTTCTTAATTCTGTATCTTATATCAATCAAAATATGTTTTCATATGAATGGCTTATGCAAAATAGAAACTGAAACATCAGAAGCAGTTAAAGTCTTTGTTTCTTGTTCCTCTATTGTGTTTGAGCATATGTTGAAAAATTACATTTTTTTTCTGATAATGGGCAAAGGACAGTCTGCTTATGTAGGTAGTGCTCAAATCCCATTATGAAAATTGGAAAATCTCCAGCTAGCCACTAAAAGTTGAAATTTTTCCTCCTGTTTTGCACGGAATGACATCTTTGACAAAAGCAAGTTGAAGTACAAATAGCAAGTTTCTTGTTAAAGGCCAGTTTTCAATGGCCTTGAGATATCAAATGGGAAACTTACGATATCAATCAGACAATGATTGCACTGAATACACCTGGAAGGTGGCATAATTAAGTTATCTGCACAGAATATTTTTAGGTGGTATATTTTATCTAGTCTTGAACCCTAGGTTTGGCCTGATGAGCATGATGACACTTCCTTTTGCCTCTGTGATGGGGCATCAATATTACCATCCCTCTCATATGTATTCCTAGCTGTGAAGTCCTCCAGTTTCACACTCAGGTATCAGCCAGGCAGGGACCCCAGCACTTTGATAAACTCTGGTTAGGGATCCTGTACCTGAGCCTTAGGGGTTTACAGTACAATCAGGGAAGAGCTAGGGGTTAAACAATGTAAATGGAATATAAATATAACCACGGTGAACAACAGGGGCTAACTGTGTGTAGACTGGAGCGAACTAAAGCCTATAATATTTACTGTAGAACTAATTAGTATTCCACAAGGAGTCTGCAAACAGATTTTGTAAAATGGGAGCACTACATAATTAATAGGTACACATATCACACTGAAGGATTGATTGATTGCTAGAAATAGGGGCAGTATGTCAATCTTTTGTATGCTGTAGGATGTACTAATCAGAATATTCCAAGTTTAAGTAAGGAAAGAAGTGTACTATAGCCTGCACAAATATGTTCCTGTGTTACTGCCTGTGGAAAGAGGAGCCAAGGAAAGCTCTTACATTTTCTCACACAAAGTACACATGCAGTGTAGGATGTCTGGTTTGCTGGGAGCTCAGATGCACACATATGTGCCTAAGCAGGGTTTTTGTGGATTTGTGGAGCAAAGCAGGAATCTGTTGGCTTTCCTATCAGAACCTGCTGGTTCTGTGCCACAGCAGTACTGTGATCTTGTTGCATGATTCATATTCACTATCCCATTTAAAATGGGGCTGCTTTCATGCCTATGCTTATGCAAAATAATACTCTTTTTTGTTGGTTTATTTTAATTTATAGACAGGGTTTCATTGACTTACTGTTAAACTCCTTATTCATATATTGGAGGATGGAAACAAATAGTGATTTATGAGTGACATACAGCCATATGAATAATAAATTATAAGGTATCAGTTCATCATAATATACCTGCTAGAGTAGCAAATAAAATTAAATAGTAGCAAATAAAATTAAAAAGTAGCAATACACTTCCCATACTAAGAAAAAACAAACCAAATACTCAGTTTTGATCTCACTTGCATGATGGACTTCATAATCATAACTGCCTTTATTAATTGATTTTATGTTAGCACCTCCAAGCGCTAGAAAATCTGTCACTGCTGCAGTTAGGTTACAACCTTAGTTGAAGAGAAAGCACTGCCTGTTATTTGGTTTAGAGTATTGAATAGCATTTGGAGTAAATCATGCACAATATCTAGGAAAAAATTTATCTGAATGAAGAGACATCATTCTCTTGGAAGTAGCTGTAAGAAGAATAAAAACTATAATACGGTCCGTATTCTTATGGGTGAGGATATAAACTTTTACTGCTAAACTTATTTTCATTCATAACTTCTGCACTCGACAACTGATATCCATCTTGCTGGGACACAATTCTAATGGGCTTGAACTCAGTGTAAAAAATCCTATCCTCTTTACTGGGACAAAATCAGGCTCTGAGCACTGCTTTTTCCTAGTGGCATACAGACAAAGGTGTAGAATGTGTTTCTTCAGCCTTACTAAACCACAGTAATAACTCCTTTTGGTTTTAACATGGGTGCTGATTTTGCAAATTTACTGATTCTAAATTCTGAATGCTGAGCATTAGATGTGTTAATGAACCAATCATAAGAAATCTTTACAGTTAAAAACAAGTCACAAATAATTCCTTGAGCAATTTTACATACTGATTGAGAGTGGTTCTTCCATGAACAGCCCCCTGTTCAGCCATATTATTGGCTGAATGATTTGTTAGATTCTTCTAATGTATGGGATCAACTCAAGTGGGATGACTGGTAAAATAGGATATTAGTTAAAATGATATTGCTTAAATAATTATTTTCATTAATTTCTATCTATAATGGATGTAGAGATTGTTATTAATTGAAATTAAATGTAACCAAGGACTGCTTTGAGTCTCAGTGTTTTCCCTCAGTGCTTTCAGCCTGAAAAGGATGCCATGGCTGGCAGCAGTTTTGTAGAATAACCATGTAGGTCTTACAAAGGAAGAAGGAATTAACTCTGGGGGAGGTTGTTATCTGAATGTTTTCGTTTTTTGAAAGAACCAAAGAAATCACTAGGAAATTCCTAGGGGGAGAGCAGAGATAGTGGTGTATTTAAAGAGCAGATCCAGAGAAGTGTTCTAACTAAAATCACAGATCCAACTCATGAGAACGTGGTATTAATGACTGGTCACAGGCTTACCACAGAAGCAATGAAGGCTTAGAGATGAAAATGGTATAGTAGGCTTTCAAAAGTCAAGTTTTCTGGCAATTCGGGATTGATTCTTGCAATGCAGGTTGCAGTGTTCTGTGCGGTCTGATTTAAAACGTTTCTAGCAATAGGAATTTTATAATATCTTACTGACAAGCAGTTGTCAACAAGAAAGTCATTAAAGGCTCAGTAAGCCTCTAGTGACAACGGATAGTAGCTCTCCTTCAGTTACTGAGAAGTGCTATTGGGCTTGCTCAAGACACCTAAATCCTGTGTTTAATAGATGCAAGTTGTATAGATATGACTGTTTTTTGGAAGCGTTGATGGCACGTTAGACACTGAATAATTCTCAGTCTTCCAGGACCTCAATAGTATTTTTCAAATAAAATGTTAATTGCTAGCCTTGTAACAGAATCTTTGAATAACTTTATGAACAGCAGGTAGGTTTGTATTCTACTTTATCTGTAGCAAATAGATAGGTGCTATCTTGGAACAGATCCTGAAATTTGGACTGAGGTTCCTGAAGGATGTATTTACTTATATGTCACTTGCAGCCACTGTGGTGCAAGGAGTTACTAATTGCAGCAAATACCAGATCGTACAAGCTTTACCAGATATGTTAAAGGAAAAGTCCAATAATTTAGTGTTGTCACTGCTCACCAGAAACTGTGCAGACATTTTTGTCTATTGAATTACTTACTGCATTTGGGAAAGGTTTGCACTTATTTTGATCGAACCAAAAGTGCACCAAGAGTGAATTACCTGCTTTTCAGTGAATGTCATTTAGCTGTACTTGTGCACAAGAGAAACTGACTCATGGCTCCCTGTATACCCAGAATTATCTACTGCACAGCACTCTTCTAGGTGTTTACTGAATCCCACATTTCTTAAGTTACTGTTTTGTCAAGAGTAATGTGTAAGGAAGATAGAGAGAAGAATATCTACTTTCAACTATTTTAAGCACCAGAATAAAAAACTTCAACAAGAAAAGAAGTTTTTAGTGCGATGCTATTAATATATAACAATGTCTTCTCTCTGTGACTATGACAGATTACAAAGAGCCAAGAACAAGAAGCCTCATATGTTAAGAGGAAATGCAGCTAAACTTAATTTCAAACCATGAGCACAGTTCTGTGTTTTAGGAATTAATTAAAGAAACAATCTCCATACACTTTATGAATTATTTTGATTCAGCCTGTGTCTTATGAGTTAAATAAAAAACAATGAATTTTACCAAAATTTGAAACATTTCAAATATTTGCAAATGCGGGGATGTACCTTATATTTCAGTTCCAATTGTAATTCTTTTAATTAGAAGCCTTTTGCAGCTGACAGGGCATTTGCTAAAATGAAACTCACAGTAGTTGATGGGAGGCTCCAGGCAAATTGTTCAGTAAACAGTGAGGTAGAAAAGATAAAAAATAGTTTGCTGCTCTTCAGTGAACTTTGTGAGTGATAATGATTTGTCTTCAACAGTATAAAGTTATTGGATTACACATCAATGTTTTGAGGCATTAGTTTTTTCTCCACTGAGGTTAATATTACATTTCTGACTTGAATAGGCCAATAATTTACACTAAATCATGTGGTCAAGAGCAAAGTATTCTCATTTTTCTCTATCCTTCTGCTTTCTCAGTTCAATAATTCAGTTTTTATCAGGACAAGTGAGATGTAGTAACCTGAAATACAACCTTGTAAAGTTATTTGTTGCTTTTCTGGAGGGAACATGCTTGTAGGAAGGCCTTCAGGTGTAACTTAAACAGGCAAAGAGACAATGGAGACATCTTATGTTTTATTTATGATGGAAAAAACCCCCTTAAACCCACAGTTTTCAAACACCTGCCATTAGCGCTTGAAGACATTCATTCTGTCAAATCTATTATTCAGATGTGTAAACAAACATGTAGATTTCTCTCTCAAAATACCCAAACACATTTCTTTCTACTGTGATGGGAACTGAGCACTGACAGGTTGCCCTTAGAGGAGGTGTAGTATTTACCCTTGAAAATATTAAAAGTCCATCTGCACGTGGTTACAGGCAACCTGCTCTTCATGGCTCTGCTTTTGAACAGGGGGATTGAACGAGGTAAACTGCAGAAGTGCCTTCCAGCTTACCTCACTCTGTTATCCTGTGGTAAAACAACTGCTGTCACACAATAGTGTAAGTAACCAAGGTCTCACTGGAGAAAGGATTTAATGCTGTACTGCTCAGCTTTGTCACTGCTTACTTTTGTTTGTACTGAACTGATAAACTTGCACAGGGCAGTTTTGAAATGTGACCTTCCTATATAGGTGAATGACAAAGCTCTGTTTTCTTGTAGAACGTTGTCTATTTAGTCCTAAATCTGAAGATTTGCTTAGAAAATTTTCTCCTCCAATTTAAACAGAGATTAATTTATATTAGATTGAATGAAAGCTGGTGTATGAGGGTATTGTTTGGCCTCTGGTTACTCATTACCACTTATGAGAACCTGTCTAATGCTTCAAAATTTAAATGCTGACTAAAGTAAATTTGAAAACTGTTGCACTATATGGGCTCTTTATCCCAATAAATAAAGCTATACAGGAGAAATTTAAATTTTCCAAAGATAAAAGACTGTTCTTAAATTTGCAATGCTAACATTTACAATATTGCGTAAAGGCAAATTATAATTGATAGATTTGATAGAAAAGAGACTGATAGAACAAAGACATACATGCACTCTTCCTTCTGAGAAACTGAACTCAGGGAATATTGAACTACAATCTGGGAGATAATAATTCTTGGTAACTGATCTTTTTGTTTTGTTCTTATGGAATAATCAATAAATGAACTGGATATTCACATGCGTCAATTTCTTATTTTTTCTAGGCCCACTTCCTCTGATCTACACAATTTTGACCTACAGTATTGTTTTATCTAAGATGATTCCTGAAAACACCAGACCGTGCAAATGCTTTGTTTGTGATGTATACACTGGAATCACATAAATTTTTTATGGTAGTGAGACTGATCATATAAAATTTTTCTTGTTTATAAGAATAAATAAGTCTTGTTTTAAAGTTTGCAGGCTGATGTGTGACCATGGCAAACCAACTTACATTTCAGGAACAGCTTTTTAGGTTATCTGTGTGGATGTCCTCAAAAGAATTGATTTTGTAAAAGAGGAGAAAAAAAATAATCTGGGGACTCAGGTGGTGCTTTTTGTCCTGCAGCCAGCTCTTGTGGCCAGGTCTGCTGTTGGACCTTTGGAGTGACCCAGACATTCTGTATCAGTGACTGCCAGAGGCAATGTCTGCACTCCAGTGGCTTCATTCCAGTAGAAGCTGTAAAACAAAACAGGCCCTGAAGTTCACTACAATTAATTAGAAGCAAGAGTTCACTACCTGGTGGGTCTAATCTGTCTTGCTTGTGAGTAGTTCAGGAAGCTTTCTGGCGTTATTTGAAGGGAAAGAAGCCTTATGAAACTGTGCAATTCCAAATCATGTCTGCAAGTTCCTTCGAGTGCCCTTTCCCAATGGGTTACCCATAGATAAAGGCAGCTATCTCTTCTGCCCTGCTGCTCTGCAGTTTCATAGCACAGTAACACTTGACTTACATTTGCCTGAAGTTTTCTACGAGATGTCGTTTCTCTTAATTTATTTAGAAAACCCATGGATAACTCAGCTACAAGCCTCTTCATGGTCTTGATTGCTTCAGAGTGATAGGCTGTCTCAGTGCCCATAGAATGAACTTTTGTTGATGAGGAGCAGTAAGAATTTCCTTACTAACTCAGTTTTGCCAAGAGCTTCTCTCTAGTGGTTTCTTGAGGCTGTGGAAGTTAAAGAGCTATTAAATCATGCTGCTTTCCACAATAGTTTCAAAGTTATGTTTTCTTTCTCCAGATGCTGGAACTGCAGGTTCTGTGCAATGTCTTCTGTGTTCTTTGAAAATCAGTTCCTACGTACAAAGCTTTGCAATTTAGAAACACTGTTGAGGCAGTGGCATATTGATGCATCTAAGAACTGGACTCCTCTGATTTATCTGTGTCCAATTCCTTTAGTTTTCATTATAAATTTATTTTAGATTTTTTGAACATGTTTGTGACCGTGAAGTTCTCTCCAGGACTGATTTTTGGTTTCTATTGTACTACAGTTTGTTGAAGACTTCTTGGTTTTATATTAATGTAGTAAATGATGAAGGTGTTCCGTCCTGAATACAAATCTTCACAGTTTTCCTACTGTGCTTTAGGCTCTTGCCAATGCTAACAGCTTTGGTGGTTTAGCAGACCAGCATATGAATAAAACATACTCATTTTTCAAAGGCACTACACCTTTGAATTTAAAACTAGCAATAATAACTTCAATTGATTCTCTGGCTTGTAAGTGTACAGTCTGTGAACTGTCTTGGTTAACAAGTAGATACATCAGATGAATGTACCACAAAGATTTTGTTATTAGCCTTTAAATATATGCTAACTTCATGCATGGTTTAAAAAAGTCACCTTAGAAATAGTTTTATATTGACAATCATGTAACTTTATTCTAATTACCTACTAAGTAACACAGTGCAAATTGCAAGATTTCAAAAACCTATGGAAAAGTAAAGAAGCAAAGATGAATTAAATGCAAAAGTTTATTGCAGCTGCAGGTGTTTTGGGGTGATGTGAAATGGGCTATCAGAAAATTCACAAACCTGGCTTGTATTTTGATGTAGTAACTGGCATGTTGTTTAGTTTAAGGTAATCAATTAAAAATGTTTGTTTCAGTGAGTGTTTATCATAAAAACTCCATCCATCCATCCATCCATCCATCCATCCATCCATCCATATTTTTTGCTTAAAATTCAGAATAGTCATTGGTCTTTGCCTGGAGGGAAGTCATAATATGAAGTTATGTTCTGCAAGGTCATCAGCATTTACCTAGGAAGTTTCTTTTTCACATCCATTAGAAACTAGTTGTTTCTCTCCAGATTCTATTTTCTTTTCTGTGCCAGGCCTCCTTTTTTTGGTGGGCTTCTGTTCCTGAAGAACTTTCTTCCCTCCTTCAAAAGCTTGCTCACTCCTGGGATCATCTGCAGCCTTTTTATTGGCACAGCTCATGTCCAGTGGCCCCAACAAAGCAGACTTCTGAGTCCATCTCTCATCTCAGCTCCTTCAGTTTCTTTCCTTACCTGCTTCATGCTGCCCAAAGCTGTCCTCACAAACCTGCCCTCACATCTTCCTGTTAGCCACATTTTCCAGGAGCTTCCTTTAAAATCCTTTAATTTAACAGTCTTTTAACACTACCTCCATTCTGGGAATGATCCATAATTTCTGAAAGGATTTCCCACTTTTCTTGCTCCTCACTAAATCATAGAGCTAAAGAGTGGAGATGCCTCTTGTACATTCATCCTTTTTTTGACACTTCTGCCCTTTGTATTGTGTACCTGGATTGTAAAGGTCTTCTGGGAAATGGCTGTATCATATGCCTGCTTTTAAAATTCTTAACTTATTGCTGAAAATGTAGCAGGAAATGGATGAAACAATTTAAACAGAATTCCTTTTCTATCAAAAAGGTAATTTTATCAAAATTGGAATGTTTCCCAGGGAGGTACTGATTTTTATGACATTTTTCAAAAAGGAAAGTCTACACATTCTAGCAGTATGCAACTATTTTATTCACATAAGTCATCTGTATTCATCTTATTGTGACTTTTTCATACAAACAGGCCTTATGATGTTAAAATACTATTTTGGAAATTCAAAATGCCTGTATCCACTCACAAGTGCTACATACTATACTTAGGATTTTACTATGATAATGTTCAACTTCTCTTACTTTTTCACCATGCCGCTTTTGGACAGAGATTGGTGAAGCCCTGCTCTGTAACTCCACTGGACATGTCCTGCCACCACAAAGAAGTGTTTGTGCCCTTTCATGCAACAGACTTGTAGGAGCCCTGAGATGGAAGTATTTGTGGGTCTTGCAGCCAGAAGTGTCTTAATTGTGATCATATGAACTAGGATCACAGGATGACAGCCTTAGCTTTCTGCTTGCATCTTAAGGACCCTGGGGAAAGAAGTTGGTAGCTGGCAGGCTGCAAGCTGAGTTAATTAGTCTGGAAATATTGTAGATGTAGTCCATAAACCATAGGTTTCCTACATCCTTGGACTTATAACATCACAGAAGAAAAGATTAAATGAACCACAATGACAGAAAAATGTTTAACACTGAGATGTCCTTCAGAATGCCCTTTTTGTGGGAAATAGCTACATGTGTCCCCTTGGGCAGATTTAGAGTGATGTTTATGTCATTGATTATTTCAATTTCTGGTGGACTGCTTGTTCTCTGGAATGGAGACCCCAGTTCTTGATGATCTCTTGTGATGGAGTCAGCATCTGGGAATTGGCAGGAAAACCTTTGCTGACACTACTTTATTCTCTTGAGCTAAAATTAAGTTCTCTGTGACAGCAAACAGCAGAGGCTCATTTGCTTTTCTTTTTCTGTTCTGTTCATGGAGATATCCATAGTGCTTTTTGCCCTCTCTCCAACAAGAGACATTCAGAACCATAGAAATATCATAGCAGTCTCCTTCACAACAGAGAGTGAAAAACTACACAATTCTGTTTGTTTTAGAGGAGAAAAGGCACTGTTTTCCTTCCTCTTTTAGCAGGAGTGGTGTCACAGTGTACCTGTACCTGATTCAGGGGATCTTCTCCTCTTGTTGCATAAATAACTCTCCCCAGAGATGAACCTGAGATATTTCACTCAAAATATATACTTTCTGAACAGGAGAGAGATGTTTCTGCCTTCTCAGAGTTGATGTTTGAAGACAACCTGAATACAGATGGAGATGTTTAATTTTTTGTATGTGTGTGTGTATATATGTACCTGGGTTTTGTTTGTTTTTTACTGTATGTTTCTCTCATGGCCACATAAGGGTTCTGATTTTTTTTTCTCTTTCTTTTTAAATAAAAAGTTCCTACTTAATTGTATCACTTAAAGGGGTGAACTTTTATGTGTTGGTGTGTAGCACCTTCAATCTATAGACTATTCTGTGTCCTGTTCTTATATTATACCCTACTTTGAGCAGGCCCATCTTTGTTATGGTTTCTATTGTGTTTTCTGTGATGGGCTTCTAAATCCAGTAGAATCTACTGGATCCTACAATAGCAGTTACAGTAATATGACACTTTACTCCCACTGGTTGCAGTTATGTTTAACATAATGTGTCATAGTGAAATCTCCTGATAACTCCTGGTAACAGTGCTGTTGTGGTAGTTCTGGCACCCTTCGTTGATGTTTATGGAAGTTTGTGGCTTTCTAATGCCTCCAACCTGGGCCAGCAGCAAATGTGACAATGTGGCAGCTAATTAAAGGGCAGTTCTTCAGCATGGTATTGAGGAGTGGATTCATTACCTCTTAACTCTGGTTTTGAATAATACTTGACAAACCTAGGTGGATATAAGCACAACCACAATGTCATTTTGACATTGTTACCATTCTTTCCTGAACTGTTTGCTGATAATAGTGAGAGTAATTTTAGCAGGTAGAAAAGGCCACCAGATGTCAGTGTAAGCTTCTGAAATATATTCTGTGGGATGATAATTAGCTCACTTTTTAACAGACAGAATCAGGAGTTTGCAATCTACTTTTTTTTAAAGAAAATATCTATTTTGTGTGACAAAAAAGATACAGTCCATTCTTAAATACCTTCTTCAGCTTCAAATGAGTCTTTCAATTATCAAAAAGGAAGGGCGAGAATACATGCTCAAGAAATTCTGTGCATTTTATACTGGACTTTTGCAGAAAACTCAGACTGGCTGGTGTAGTGAAATGAGGCAACCAGGTGCCACTAATAGCCAGGGAGTGAGCATGATCTTATGTCAAGCCCACCTGTGCCTAATTAGGGTGGGCCCCCACTGCGCATGAGCAGGACCAGGGGGCCAATAAAAGGTGAGGCCTAAGACACAGACGGAGCTCAGTCCTGAGCACGTCTGCAGAGAGGTCAGTCGCTCTTGGAGCACTGTATTACCTTCATTGCGCCACTAGCGCTCATTGCCCTCAGGGTGGAAAAGGACCTGGGGTTGTTGATTGATAGCTGGCTGAATATGAGTGAGCAGTGTGCCCAGGTGGCCAAGAAGGCCAACAGCATCCTGTATCCTTGTATCAGGAATAGTGTAGCCACCAGAAGAAGGGAAGTGATGGTGCCCCTGGACTCGGTGCTGATGAGGCTGCTCTTCAGATACTGTGTTTGGTTCTGGGCCCCTCGCTACAAGAAGGACATTGAGGTGCTGGAGAGTCCAGAGAAGGGCAATCAAGTTGGTGAAGGGTTTAGAGCACAGGTCTTATGAGGAGCATCTGAGAGAACTGGGGTTGTTCAGCCTGAAGAAAAGGAGGCTGAGAGGAGACCTTACTATTCTCTACAACTGCCTGAAAGGAAACTGTAGAGAGGTGGGTATCTGTCTTTTCTCCCTAGTAACAAGTGATGGGATAAGACGAAATGGTCTCAAGTTGTGCCAGAGGAGGTTTAGATTGGATATTAGGAAAAATGTTTTCACTGAAAGAGTTTTCAGCCACTGGAACTGGCTGTCCAGGGAAGGGTTTGAGTCACCACCTCTGGAGGTATTAAAAAGCTGTGTAGATGTGGTGCTTAGGGACATGGTTTAGTGGTGGACTTGTCAGTGATAGGTTAAAGGTTGAACTTGATGATCTTATAAGTCTTTTCCACCAGAAATGATTCTGTGATTCCATGAATCCAACTGTAGAGTCACATACAAAGAGTTACTAAGGAAGAACATTTTTTAGCAAGGAGGGAATTATTTTCAAAAGTACTAAATGGAGGTACAGTAACAATTGCCTCTATTAAAATGTAAACATTCTCTAATCTGTAATACTGTATCTTTTATTTTTAAAAAGATTTTTGATTACTTTAATCAGCGGTGACTACAATTTCTTCCCTGCACTTTCCCTTCCTTTCCTGTACTCAGAGTGCTCGTAGTTTGCTGTACATTCTGTTGTCTCCATAGGGATTTGAGAATCTTCAAATAGTATTAGCTAACGTTTGTATAGCTTAGAAAATACAACATTCAAGATACAGGTTAAAGATTTGTCCTAGGCAGAGAGGCAGCAACTGTAACTATTTGTATAGTGGATGTTCTATTTTCAAAATATGTCAAAATTTGGCTAAATTTCTGAGATGGAACACACTCCCAAATGTCAGAGCACTTTATAAAGGAAAGGAAAGCCAAACAAGACTTTTTTTACTAAATACTTAATTTCAATAAAGTGGAAATTTTTCCCTTCATCTTTTAATTTTGAGTATTTTGTTATATTACAATGTGGGCTAAAAGAAACAAGAAATCAAAATTAAGCTATTTAAAAATGAGTTATCAAATTATTTACCTTAAAATATTTAAAGTCCATAGGAGAATTTTTAGTGGATATGTTTATATTTTTTTTTAAAATAGAACCAATTAACCCATTTAAAAAATTACTGACCAGATAATGGAAAAAAAATCCATCATAAGCTCTTTAATGCAAAGATTTTGTATCTGTCCCAGCACCTCCAAATCTGGGAAGCATCATTGCATGCTTGTCCTTTTCTCATGTTTTTCTTTAATAATTTTCTCTCAGCTTTTTCTAGAGACAGGATACTGCATCAGTTAGCTTTTAGGTTTCATTCAGTATGGCCTTTTTTACATTGTTGCATTCTTTCTGTTGAGGGTATCTGCTGAGTGCATATTCTGTGGGAGTTGAATTCCATCCAAAGCTTCACTGATCTATTCTTCTCTCTAAAGTTATATTTTAAAAAATCTTTCAGTATAAACCTTGCATTAAGCCATTCAATAACTGCCTTAGCTTGAAAATTGTCAGGTGTATTCTGAAGAGAAAGATGAAGTTCGTTTTTAGTTTAAAATGTTATCAAATTTTAGGTTTTGGCTTTGGTTTTTGAATATTACTGCTTTATCTCTTCCTAGCAGAAAATCAGCTTGTTTTCTTAGACTGAAAACACTCATAAAGCCTCTGGCTTACTACTCCTTTAACAAGAGGAATGTGAGATACCAAAGTTTGTAATGATTTTTGTTTTGGGTAACTTTGGCTTGCTTCTATGGAGCACAAGGTCCTTATGAGCACTTCAGGTTGAGAAGAATGAGAAAGTGAAATATGAAAACTCATTTTTCATTACATAATCCAGCAGAAAAGAATATGTGTTAGGGAATCACAGAATCATTAAAGTTAGAAGGGACCCCTAAGATCAAGTCCAACCTTCAACCCAACACCACTATGCCAACTAAGCCATGTCCTCCAGTGCCATGCCTAAACATTTTTGAACACCTCCAGGGTAACTCCACCACTTCCCTGAGCAGCCTGTTCCAAGCTTGACCACTATTTCACTAGAGAAATATTTCCTAATTTCGAAGACAAAGCTCCCATGGCACAACCTGAGGTCATTTCCCCTGGTACTATTGCTTGTTACTTGGGAGAAGAGACCAACACCCACCACATTGCAGCCTCCTTTTAGGTAGTTGTAGAGAGTTATAAGGTCTCACCTCAGCCTCCTTTTCTCCAGAAATCCTGCTCCAAAAGAACCTGCTCACACCCCTGGAATGACTTGAATGCTAATGGTGAGTGTGACATAGTCCAAAAGCTGGTGACAGATATATCAGGAACTGATTTCTCCATCAGGATTCTCAAAACTCTTTCAAACCCTCATATCCTCTTTCCAGCTGAGTGATGCAGTAACTTCAGCAGCCATATATACAACTTCAGGTTGTTGTCAGCTGCTTATTTACTATTCTGCATTCTGATTACCTTGAGCAATGAAAAAACCCCAAAACAGTCACCATCACAAAGAGGCTTGCATGAAAGACAGATCAAACAGAAGCAAAAGGGCTGGGACAACTGTGGAGAGCAAGACAGGAGTGGAAGGAAGTAATGGTTGATTCAGTGCATGCTGCAGGTGAGCAAAGGGGAGCAGCAGGATCCATCTGGATCTGGATTTGAGCTGATCAGTAGCCCAAACAGCAGGAACTCAATGGGACCATTTGTTGATGCTAAATTCCTGCTGGCTTCTAAGACAGCTGTTCCTCCTCCCCCTCTGTCCCTTCCACTATGATGCACAGCATGAAAGAAGACAGCATAGTACACGGTTTCATTCTCCTGCTTTTGATGCACTAAATATAACTAAAACTTATCATTTATGAACTTCCCTTTGTTACTGAACTAATAGACTCTTCTAAAGGACATATCTGGTTAATTCCCCACTTACTCTATCACCTAATTGCAGTTATAGACTTTGATCATAGTAATCACTAGGAAGTTCCAAGAGATGCAAATTTCTATTATTTCTTGCATGAAGTATGAAAGGAATCGGATTTGTAAGCAGAAATCACATTTTCTACCCAAGAAAGGAGCTGGCAGAAAAGCTGCACAAAAGTGTTCATACAGAGACTGACGGATGCTGGCTGATTTCTATGATTCTCACCCAAAAGCTGATATAATGAACTAAAAGTGAATCAGTCATGGAATTATCATGAGGCTTGCAGCCATCTCTCTGATTTATTGGCACAAATCATGTATTCCTCCCCTTCCTCCCATTCTTGTTTATTGATTGAGACTGGTAGGTAGTAGAACATGGATCATCTCCCTTAACATCAGTGTTTTGCAATCTTGTCATATTTGGCTCTTAGATTGTACTGTAATAAGTAGGATGAACAGTAATGATAATACATAGTCTGCATTCATTTTTAATATTTTAAATACAGTTTAAATGCACTCCACGGATGTCTGTAGAGTAACATTTTAAACTTTAACTCGTCCCTAAGAAGGTTAATACTTAATCTGATATATGTGAGTGCTTGGTTTTTTTTAAAGAAAAAAAAGTTAAAGTTATTTGTAATATAGCATGAGGCAAATGGAGTAAAAGATTCCTTTGAATGCTCACTTATATATATCTTTAGATATGATAACGTATGCTGTGCACAAAATGGAGTTGCCAGAACAATATCCATGTTGAGCAAATCTTTTTACAATTGAACATATATGAAGACAGAGTGACCTAAGCACAGATCTGGAAATCTGGCTCTTCTTTCTATGATGCATAATTTTGTGTTTCTATCAAATGCTCATCAATCTCTTCTTGGCTCCTGTGTGATGTCATTTGCTCATCTGACACCATCAAAATAGATCTATGTGCAGGTTTACAAATACTATTATAATTTATTTCCGGTGACACAGTAAAAGATAGTTCAGAATATCCTCAAAATTGGTGATTTATATCCTTTAATTTAATACAAATTCCTATTACTCAGATAAAAAGGTGTTGATACCAAGTGGAAACTGATCTTTGGAATATTGATTAAATCAAATGTTACTGAACTAATATTACTTAAATTATCAATGTAAGTGAAAGTGCAGATGTTGAATGTTTTTAAAAAATGGCAAATACGGATTTTTATTTTCTTCCTATCCATAGGATGGAAGGGGAGAATTTGCTTTCTAGGGGGTCTTAGAATATGTTCATAGTTTCAATTTAAAGGGCAACAAAACAATTTCACAGCAATTCTGCCTGGTCGGATTGCACAACATGCCAGTTTTTCAGTGTTCTGATTTCCCATTAGTCACATCTGTTCAGTCCTGGAATAATCACAGAGCCTCTGGACACTGTTGAGATTATTCATGAGAGACTGCTGTGGTTAAGAAAAATTGCTGAATGATGAAAGCAATTGCTGGAAAAGTCTTTGCTTGGTCCTACTGCATTCATTTTTGAATGTGTACTTTTCTCTCTCTGGGTGAAAAGAAAAGTCAAGAAACATAACTAGAAGGACATATTCTGTTCTGACAGACATACAGCTGTAGGGATTCGTGATATGTTTATTCAGGTTTAGATTTCATCAGTCTTAATAAGATTTGTCTGGTTTTCTTATTGAGCTAGTGACTTGTAGGTAACTTGCTTTCAGACACTCTAGAAATGAATAGAGAGACATTAAGTCTCCACCTCAAAGATTTTGCTACATACTGAAGCTCCAGGCAGAAAATGAGGGTGTTTTATTCAAGTGGTATTTTAGGAAAGCAATTGAAAAACAAAGTGCAGCAGCACAGGATTTCCCAGACCTTAAAAACCATCTCTCCATTGCCCTCCCTGTGCTAGACAAGAACTGGATAATGCCTCTTTCAGAAAGTGGCCCACAACATCTGTTGTGTGCCTTTGTTATTATGCCAAGTACCAGATCTGCAAGCGTGTTGAGTTGGTTAAGTATGTAGATGGGAGCTGAGTAAAATTTTTAGAAGTGCTGTGATACTCAATTCTGCAGCTTTAGCCAGTACATTATGCTTTATGGAAGGATAGCACATGATATGCTGGGACTTTCAGATCCCTCTATGTCAAAATTCTTCATGACTTTGCTCTGCTTTGCTTTCACAGCCTGCTCTTCCCAACCTGTTCTTCAACTCCATCTTTGGTTGGCTTACAACTCTCTTCCAGCTCTCTTTTGCTTGAAAGTGCAACCAGGGAACTTTTTGCCATCTGATCTATGATTAACTCCCTCTACTTAATCACTTCTTAAAATATTCCTTTTTCTAGTTAGTCTGTAACAGATTGTGTCTGCAAACCATTTTTTACTTCAGGTGAGAAGGATACTATGTACAACAAAATTGTATTGTGTCTGTAATTGGATTTATTACTTGTGCAACTTGCTGCAGAGTTGAACAACAGTACTGGGTTTCATAGGTACATCTAGTACATTAAGTGGGCTAAAACCAATCAAGCTGATTGCATATTTGAAATTTAAGAAGACTGCTGGTAGCATACTAATTCTGCACATGATTAGAAGACTGAGCTCTGAAGCTGAGACAGTAAAATAAATAAAAAATAGACCTTTCTCTTTTCTATGCTTTATGAGCACTTTGTCTTTTGAGTTTCTTTTACTGCCTTTAACAAGTATGAACTTTTCTCCACTCATATACCTATAAAACCCAAGATAGTCTGCCTAATGTTTTTGAGTTTAAATTATATTATTCCACCTTACTTCAAGCAATGAGTCAGTACAGACTAGCTATTTTTCAGAAGTTCTAAGCAGCTTGGAAGAAATTAAAAGAAAAAGTAGAGTTTTCAGGCAGTGAGAAATAGAACCAATGGAGAAATACAATATTCAGTGGGAAAAAAAATTAGAGGAATTCTCCTGTACTCAGGGAAACAAATCTCCTATTTCTCTATTCAGTTATGTTATTTTTGTAGTTTATAGATGACTGAGCTTTCCTCAAGCACATTAGCTAGAGGAGTGCTTCTTATGACTGCAAGATGTTGCTTTTCTCAGTGGCTGGTTTCAAACATTGAAATAACAGGAAAGAAAAATTATATAGTTAGCATTATTTCTCACATTATTTTATAGTATTAGCCTTGAGTGGATATAGGCTGGATCCCTTTTGGGCTAGATGTGATGAAAAATGAAGAGCAAATAATGAATGCCTTACGTTGTTAACCTCAATAGGCAAGACCCCCACAAAACCACCAAAAGCCAGACAGGTGTATCACTGAAGCAGTACTAAAAAACAGGATGGTGCAATGGTCACAACATGTCTAAGGCTAGGTTTTGGGGGTTTTTTTGCAGCTTAAATCCTTTTCGTGACATAAAGTTGAGATCAGAGAATTTTACGTGAATATATAGAGGGTGAACAAGCTACTGTAGACGGCATGACAGTAACAGCCATTCAACACAGAATGTAAACTAAAGAGATGATAGCAGAAAGCAGACCAGTATTTGAGGTTCCTCTTTTCTTCACTTTGTGAAAGAGCTCTGATCTCTGTATGGTTTCTTCTTTCTTCAAGAAAATTTCAGTGAGGAAGGTAGATCCTCAGAGATTCTATTGTGTTCTTGAAGAAAATGATCCAGCATTGCTTTAAGTCAGTCAAGAAAGCTTGTGAGGGACTGACATTGATGAAAATTCTCTTATCATCTCTCTGTCCTCCTCTCAGTGAAGTCACCCTTACTTGGTTGCTTTCTCTAATCTTGTGTTGGCTGTGCTCTATTTGGCATTGCCCCTCTCAGGGGGAACTGGAAGACTCATAGATTTTTCACAATTAAAAACATGTAAAACAAAAAAACTTCTCCTGTCATTGCTCTATTACACAAAGGATGGAGAACCTCGAGGTTAACTCTATAATTACATCAAAAGGTGGCACTGCACCTCCCTACTGTGCACAGATGTCCTGGCAAGGGGAACAGGGTAGGGTAATAACAGCCTTTTCCACTGGGCTTTGGAATAGGTCCTAAATATTTTGTATGGTCAGTGGGAGTTTTGGATATGTGAGGGTGGCTGAGTCTAAGAGAGATACCAAAGCAAAGGTTTCCTCCTTAGAAAGAGGTATACACAGCAGCATATGGCAGGCTAATTAAAATCAGTGTTTTCCAAAGCTTAGAAAATGGAGTTCTAGTGCCAAAGCGGGAAATGCTTTTCTAATCCAATTTAAAAATTTTACAGGTCATCTATAAATGAACACTTTGTTAATCATCAGTTTTGTTAAGAGATTTTTTGTAATTTTGCCATGTTCTTTTGGAAAGACTGCCTAACAGGACTGCCTACATATGCTAAAAGCTGCTGGGGACAATATTATATTTATGAAAAACCCAAAAGCACTTCTGTCAAAACAGAAATTATTTTTTTGGTAAAGTGGAAAGCTCAAAATTAGGAAAAACCCACTCATTATATTCTTGGAAATATAAAATGACAATTTATTCTGTCTATTTTTTTCTATAGAATACAGAATAATTTCTTCCCACTTCTCCATAGTGAAGAAACAGAACTGTAGTGTGTGCCAGAGCTTTAGACTTATTGATGAATAAAATGTTTTTTGAGATTTCGTGATTTTTGAGAAGGCCAATACACAGATTTGTAAACAAACTTATGGCAAGATTTGTGATACAGACTGGGTGAGTTACACTTCTTGCCATTCCAGGCTGTCATTATAGAGACAGAGCTTGTAGTTGGTCTCTCTGCACTGATTTTGACTCTCTCAGAGAGTGCAGTCTTCCAGGGAATTATCTTCACTTGCAGCACCTGCTGTCTCTAGCTGTTCAAAGTAAATTGACAGATATCCTTAATAGGCTTCTCAAGCACCAGCTGTAACCCATCTCAAGGGCTTTTGGCAGTTGTGAGTACCCACAACCAACCAGTTCTTCTTTCCAGTGTGCTCCTTGTCCTGTAATTTTACACAACCAGAATCAAATTTTAAAAATCAGAGTAGCAGGAGTGCAATACTCCTTGTTAGAAGTAGGATGAAGTTTATAAAGAAGACCTGTAAGCACAATGTTATTTAGATTTCTCAGCCCTACTTTAAGCTTGTTTCTCTGGCCTTCTAATACTGGCATTTTACCTTGTGCAGAGGCATGTTGCCATCCTAACAGATGGGTATGAGTGTAGGTGGCTAGGAGGACATGTTTGCTCATCAGATGTGTTTGTTGAAAGAAGTATTACCAGCCAGATACATTGGATCAGCTGCTTATCATAAGCTTTCTTATCTATTTTCAAAACTGCTATTCTGTTAAAAAATGCATTAAATCATGAAGTAAATGTTTGCAACCCTGTAAGTCAGCATTTTTAAATCTAAGATGGTGGGTTACAACAGAGGCATTATAACTAAAGTTCAGCTATGTAGTTTAAAAGAATCTTCTGAGACTACTCTGAGTGTGAGCTGCACCTGTTGGGAACTAAATGGTATCACAAGTAGATGGTACCCAGAGAGAGTGAACTGCAACATTCCATGGGGGGAAAGACCATTGGTTGTATAGAGTGCATCATTAAATTCTATTACGTTTTTTACTCTTGCACCTTAGACTCAGTTACTTAGTACTAGTAGTAGAGTCATTTGTGGACCTATACTGAGTGAAAGCTGGAATTTACCTTAATTAGTGAAGTATCACAAGACATGCATTAATCACTGGTTTTCAACTGTTTCCCCTTTTTCTGTTCCAGAAGAAAATGTCAGAGAACTGTGGGGAAAAAAGTCTGCGGAGGCTTAAGGATTCCATGTACACATCAATATGATCGTATGAAATCGTTTATTAATAATTTGCACTCACTTATATAGAGAAGCCTTGTTTACACAATCATATCATGAAGGTGGCTTTGTATTCCAATTACACATTCCATTCTCATGGAACCACTCTTCTCACATAATTTTCTCTTCTGCTGCCAATTAGTTATCTCTTTCCCATTAGCTCATTTTTAGAAACCTGTAACTTGGCCTCAATAACCATTAACCCACTGTATCCTAAGTTGAAGTCAGGATTGTTCACAATCTGTATATTTCTGAACTGTTTCCCCAACAGAGAACTAAAATGCTGTTTGCTTCTTTTAGACTGCACATATTTAATAAGTAGCTGTAACATTATAATTTTCCCATGTGAGATACTTCATTTGGAGTTTCAGGATGCAGTGCTGAGCATGAGAAGATACCAAACAGGAGAGCTGGCTAAGTAACTTCGATCTGTGGTGAAAAATTGTGATTGCCACCCAGTTCCTATCTCAGCTGCCTTTTGCCTCCTGCTCCAAGGTGAACCAGAAGCTTGCAGAGCTGGAGGTCTACTAGAAGCAGATAGTTAAAAATTTGTGGTAGCATCATTAATGCATATCATGCAGAATTTGGTGTCCCTCTTCTCCAGCTTGCATCATTTTTCCTGCTATCTTTTCAAGGAAGAACTGACATGCAGTAAAGATGTGCAGGGCAGGAGATAACAGATTGCTGTCCTGAGCTGAATAATTTGCTTTTAGTTTGAGATGCCATGATCAGGCTGTGAATGAAGTACAGCTCTCAATGTCACTTCTATTGTTCAGTGTGAAAATAATAAAAATGTGGCCCCCTGGAAACATACTAAATCCATGTGACAAGGAATATATAATGATAGAGCCTGCTATAAGGAACTTCTAAGCCAAAGAACTTTATTATGGAAATACGCTCCACACTGCTGAAACTGATCTAATTTAGAGACAAAATTTGAACTGAAAGTTTATTTTTTTTTCTTTTTAAATTGATTGTAAAGGTAATCTGAATAATAAGATGAGGTCTAGGCAACATGATAAACTGTAGGATAGTTCCATGAATCAGTTCACAAGCATTGAATTTGTCTCTTAATGAGGCTTCAAGCCCATGTCCTCAGATCTGTGCAGCCTCTTGACTCCCACTGTTCGAACAAGCTCTGTGTTCCCAGATCAGTGTGACTCTGACTCTGTTTGAAGTCTCTTTGAGCCTGTACATGGCTAGACACATGCTGAAACAAATTTGATGGATTGTGGTTATGATTTTCCTTATGTGTCAATTACCTGAAGTGTAAAGCTTTAGTAAAAATAGAAATATGTGAAGAACCTGGGTGCCTCTTGCAGCTCAGGGACGTAAAAGTTGCTTATCTTAGAACTTCAGAGGAAATAAAAACTCACTGATTCCATCTTGAAAAACTGTAGGTGAATTAATGGATACAAGTGAAGCTTTTTTTCTTTTTTTAAGCTAATTCAAATGTAGTTTGAGCAAACACAATCTTTTATTTTCTGGAGACATCTGTGAGCAAATTTATTAGAAATATCGCTATGCTGTATAGATATGCTATATGTATACACTATATACACTATATATACTATAGAAGTGTACTATAAAGTCAAATAGAACATGTGTCATTACTCCTGTCCTGCATTATTTTTTTCTGTACTGGAATATCTCAGTCTTGGTTTTCTGCAGTTAGAAGTGTTAGATGATATTTCTAGAATTGCATTTCCAAGTGGATCAAAGGGTGAATGGCAGAGAAATTCTGTTCTCATAAGTTAAGGGAATTTTTCCTGGATGTTTTTTATATGTGCAACTACAAAAAAGTAAAAAAAAAAAGTAAAGCAACTACACCAGAATGTGGCGTGCTCTTTCCTCTTTTTTGGCATGTACCTTGCAGCAAGTTCTGTTTGTCCCCACCTAAGTTGCCTTCTGGATTTAAAAAAAAACAGCAAACAGCAAAGCCCCAAAATTCTGTGGAATCGCAAGGGACTGTAAGAAGTAGAGACCCAAACAATCCCTATAATTTATCCCTGCTATAGTCTGCATAGCTTTGCACATAGCTTGTAAAAGCTTCACACCTGTGAAGCATTGGTGTTTAAGATGCATGTTAAATAGCAGAAATTTAGGGTCTTAATGACTGGAATTTAAGTGCCTCTAAGGCAGAATTTTGAAGGATTTTGAAGAATTTTGAAGGATTCACAAGTTCATGTCCTAATCAGGGCAGATGTGCCCTGCCTGCTGGAGAGAGGGGCCCCAGCTCTGGTGAGAGAGCAGTGACCAAGGACGTGCCCTTATTCCCAGCGTGTTGCTCCCTTGATGTCCTGCAGGGCACAGGAGGGCACCCTCCCAAGTTATGGGGAGGCTGGAGGTACTGGTGTCCTCAGTGTCCTTTGAGGAGTCTGAATGTCTAGGGACCACTTCTCTTGCCCTTCAGGGATGCACCCACACTCCCTCCAGCATTTTCAATCTTTGAAGAAATTATAACTTCATATTATGAAGTGTAAACTTATATTTTTGTTTTAAACATAGATTCTTCATTTGGCCTCTTTCAGTGGAAAAAATACCTCTATGTGCATTCTCTCTGAAAAAAAAAAAAAAAAAAGAAAAAAACAAGTGAATCTTGAAGTAAAAGAACACCATTCTGTGTGCTTTGAACTCTGAGATGAAGAATCTATTTAAGAAATCTGCAACACCCATAAATATTTCTGATTCCATAGAGCTGCCTGAAAAGTCATGACAGCCTTAGCTGTGATGAAATCTTTTATTTAAAAAGAAAATAATAAAGTGGTAAAGTAGATGGAGTGGCACAACCTTGGATTAGTATTGCTTGGATCACTTATGGAAAAAAATTGCAGTTGTGCTGACTTAGATATGCTTTAACTTTAGCCAGTGCATCCTTTTATTTTATGTATTTCCAATGTGATTGCAGAGAGGAAACTAACCTGCAGAATTCAGGTAGAAATGACAGCTCAAATGCCTTTCTGAATCATTCTAACCCTCATTCAGACAGTGATGCAGCTAAATGAATGTAGATATTCAAAGACTTCATAGAAGTCTCTGTCATACCAGTAAATGAAACTGAATGTCTGTTCTTTATAGTGACTGAAATTATTCAGAATAGCTCAGGGAAAATGTCATCATGTGAATCAGTCCAGCATTTATTGATTAATCTTGTCTCTGGTTTCACTAGTTTTCCCCTTTCATACTAGAATATATGAGAATCTTAATAAATTCAAAGGCATTGTTATGCTGCTAGGGTTTAAATTAGTTTCTAAACATTTGGAACACAGAGCCTTCTTTTTCCCTTAGATAGGATTTTGGGAGTCTCCCTGTGAATATGGTGCTTACATCTCGATGGCAGAAGCCAGAGTTTCTTAGAGTGACTTTGAAAGGTTGTTTGTAACCAGCTCTGAGCCCATGGAAGCTTTGATGTTTAGCAGCCATGGTTTCAGACCATCACCTGATTTCTCCTTAACTCTTGGGCAAACAGGTGATGGAAATACTTGCTGGTTTGAGTGCAGAGTACAGATGACATTTTTGGTTTGAGTACAGACATGGTGACACTTCTCTCATTGTGGTGCTCCTTTTACTATACCAGACATGAAGTAACTGATGTGACCTTTCCTGCAAAAGGTTGTCTTGGGATTTGCACACAAGGGAAAGACAATTATAAGTCTGCTCCTGAGCTACAAAAAAGAAGATTTAAATCTCAAGTAAGCATATTTGAGCCAACAAAGCAATCTCTTCTGCTTGTTTCTCAACACATAGTTTGGACACATGCTGCTCTTTCCCTGTTGCTGGACCCTAGGAGATGGCAGCAGGGCACAGTGTTTGTTGATTTAGTGATTTTGTGTCACATACTGGCATTTCACCACCTCCTGCATAAGGAACTAACTGTATCAACATTGATCAACTATCTCCACAATCACTGCAAATGTGTGCACCCTATTGCAGCTCAGCCAATGCCAGAAAACAACTTGGTTTTCTTTCTTTTTACTATAGTAGTGTCAGTGCCTGTGTAGCATTGCCTTTTGATTGGAAAATACTAGTGAATGGTGGTGCTTGTACTCTAGACCTAAACAGCTCCAAATCCTCAGTGAATATTAGGGTTAATCTTCATAGGTATATCCTGTCCCAAAATCTGCCATCTTCAGTCTTTGGGACCCTTAGATTAGTTAAATAAGGCATTTTGAACAGATAAGGTATTTAGCAGAAAACTCAGTTTCAGATCAATACCAAGTATTGCACACCAATTTTTTAGTTTGGGCAATAGGTCCAGAACTCTTTTCCCTCCCTGCCACTATTTCCAGCACCCTCTAATAGCCAAAGAAGACCCCAAAGTTAAAAAAGTCTCTGTTGTTTCAGTGCTTTTGTTTTTTGTATCAAGTGAGCATTTGGAGTTAGGTAACAAAAATCTAAGAGTAGATTTCTGGGGAGTGGTAGTTAGTTTTGCTTCCATTTCTTATGTTGGGAGTTACTTTTTTGCTGAGATTTTTGCTTTGGATGGTGAAAATTCACATAGAAAATACCCTGGTTTAAATTTAACATGAATCTGAAACATGCCATTTCATCTTCCAGCCATTCAGAATTTATTTTACTGTTTGTTAAATAGCATATGACTGTAAAGTATTTGCCTACTATTAGATTAATAAAAAAGACAATCTGCTTGTTAAAATTAAATGAGAATCCTTGTGCATCATTAGATCACAATTAGGTGGTTTTTTTCCTTCTGCTTTATTACCTATCTCTCCCTAGAAGTGAGAGTGGAACTTTAAAAAAAACCTGAAAAAAGCCAACCCCAAAACCCAAACAAAACTAGTCAAAGCCATTCTTAACATTTTGAAGAACATGTTATTTTCCTGAGGATGTTGTATGGTTCTCTGGGACTCACGACAAGTATGATGGGCAGCAGCAGATTTATTAGTTTTACACATTAGGGCAGAAAATTACTTTTACACTATCACAGAATTGCTGAGGAAACTTACCACGTTCCCTGAGCTATTGACAAAGTAAAGCCTAAAAACTGGGAGTTAATCCCATTGACCTCAAAGTTTTCTTCCCCGCGTTTGGAAATGCTCCAGGTGCTCTAGAATTTAATCTGGTACAAGAATGTATTAGAAAGGTTTTTTATTATTACTACATTACCGAATAAGATATGGAAGTGATTACATTAGTGTGTTTGATATTGGTTGGAAAAAACTTTCTGAAACTTGTTCTTAAGCCATGATTGTTTCAGCAAAGGCATTTGAATACTTGCTTCTTTCCTGAATTAGAGGAATTTTGAGCTGCCTTATCTACAATACCCACTCAACTCATCAACTTGTGTAGTTGTACAGTATTCATCTGGGATTAGTTAATTCTTGGTAGCTTGCTGAAGTTTTTATGGTGTCAAGTTTTCCAAGTCATCTCTTTTTCAAGGCTAAAATCTTAGAATGAAAATTTGTTTTCCATTTGTTTTTTGGTTTTTGTTTTGTTTTTATCATTCTTTTTTAAAAAGCTTGCAGACTATAGAATTTACCAAGTCATTCTTCTAGAGAGGACTGACAGGTCTCTGTCGTTATAGCATCTTGTTTCAGATTTTCTAAATCTGTCAAACTTCTGCAATTTGGGGATGAAACTTTCTAAGAAAAATGTCTGTATCCAACTGAGGTTTTCTTCTGGATACTTTGGCTAAGGTAGCAAAACTATTTCCAGGAACAACAATAAGAGCAGACACCAATGATCTTTCCCTAAAAACTGCAGATTCCATGTGGGATTAGAGCATACAGCAAGTGTTTGTCTGGAAGCTGACCTTTGGGTTAGAGATCTCCTGTCTGTCTGTGAAAATCTCCCCAAATCTGGCCAAGACACAAACTTCCAAACCCTTGAGAACTAGTGTGAAGTAGAAGTAAATGAGCTTGGGAAAAAGGTATTCCTTTTCTGAGAACTGAAGTTAGGGATTTCATTCTTCAGGCTCACTATTTGTATCTCAAATTACTGAAATATTTTTTGGAGTGAATGGAATCACAGGATCACAAAAAGTTAGGGGTTGGAAAGGACATCATCAACATAAAAAGGACCCTGAACAGCAGGAGAAGATGCACTCAATATAGTTTGAAAAGAGATCATTATTTTTAGAGTTTGGAAAACTCTAAATCCCAGGTGCATAATGAGGGCTAACTTCAACAAGAGCTAGTTGCTTACTGTTCCTTTAATCTCTCTAAAGGTTAATTTTCTGGTAATGGCAGTAGTCTGAAAACAGTGTGATTTTATTTAGTTAGTTATTTATTTATGAAGGTTTGCTGACAGTCTAGACATTATGAATTATTCTTGGTTCTCAGGCTTACAGAGAAATCACAGCCTTCATCCTCTTCATTCTCCCTCTTACCCCTTGCAGAGGGTGCCCACAGAGTGCCCACCTGGAGGAAACATTCTGTTGACATCTGCTATATTGGTAGGAGGAAAAAAAAGTCACAGAGGCTTCACTTCAAATACAGTGCATCAAAAGATGTCTGAAAGGCAGGCTGGAGATCTGAGATCTGTCTTAGTCAGATCTCTTTTAGAAGGGAAAACTCACCTTTTTCATCATGGAAGGAGGCAGGAAAACATCTTGTCAGAAGATGTCTCCAGAAAAGTTCATTTTTGCTCATCCAAAAGTAACAACTATATTATCCAAAACAAACAAACAAACAAATTACAAACAAATTGGGTATTTTATCCTTACAACACTTTAGTTGTCTCACAGTTTCTTCGATTAATTTATTAAGGATTTTTTTTTCCAAGAAACTGATTCATGTTCAAAACAGAAAACTAAGTACTTTCCTAGTACTTGGTGATGGTTGGGTTTTTGTTTTTGTCCTCTAATGAATGAATCTGACTTTCTTGCTTCCAAATGGCTCCAGAAGGGCTTTGCTCAAGTCATGAGCCTTCTGGTTGTTTGCTGGCTGAATGGTGCTAATTTCAACCCTAAGGCTGATTTGTATTTAGCATTTAGCCCAGGGGAGGGCTTTGGTTTAAATTTGGGTTAGGTCAGTGTAAGTACAATTAGGGGAAGAATTCTTTTTATTATTTTTTATTTTTAAACAAAGTGAAGTTGAGGATAGGTACTCATCTGGGCTTACTTACTAACACGGCTGGCTTGCTAATGAAGATCTTGCCTGGAGACTGAGGATAACAAATGTGATAAATCTGAGGCCAAGAGAGGACTGAAGCTCCTTATTAAGGAAAACTGCTGGCTTTTTTTTTTTCTCTTCTTCTTCTCTTCTCTTCTCTTTTCTTCTCTTTCCTTCTCTTCTCTTCTCTTCTCTTCTCTTCTCTTCTCTTCTCTTTTCTTCTCTTCTCTTCTCTTTTCTCTTCTCTTCTCTTCTCTTCTCTTCTCTTCTCTTCTCTTCTCTTCTCTTCTCTTCTCTTCTCTTCTCTTCTCTTCTCTTCTTTCTCTCTCTTTTTTTCCCCCTTTCAGTGGCTGAGCTACTCAGTCCTGTGACTGACATGCTTAAGGTTTTTGATGAAGTTAGGGCTATTTGGGCTTGCTCAGGGAGGGCTGGGAGAATTGGATGGTTTTTGAGTTAAGGCCTGATGTGTCATTCCTTACTGTATTTTGTTCTATTCTAGTAAGAATAGGCTAGTATTAATATTCTGAATTACATTTAGTTATAAGCTGGAATTCAGACGAAGTAATGGAAGATGAGCATGTGATTAAAAATGATTGAAGCTTAATCCTCTTCTTCTCTGTGAATTAGGGGTACCATGAGCATTACAGATAGGATAAGAAGAACTCTAGTCCTATCTAAGTGACATGGAGAACCCTAGAATTAGGAATTGTACTCCCAGTCTGCCAGCAGAGTTAATTCATTTAAGTGTGTCAGTGGAATCTTAAAACTAGCTCTCACCTTGAAATAGTTGCTACTTTTCTGTGACTACAGAAGACTCCCTCAAGTTAATCTGCAAATATAATTAACTGACAGTAGTTCGCTTGGCTGGCTGGGTGTATCTGAGATGTATAAGATGGAAAATATGGATTGGAGAGAAACCAGCTATGCTACTTTTTGGAAGGTTAGAAGGCTTTTCCAAAAAATGGTACAAAATCCATAATTTTAGACAAGACTTTGCATTTCAGTTGGCTACCTAATTACTTTGATTACATATAAATAGCTAAGATGATCAGTTATGCATAAATGTTCCTAAATGATTTACAGGGTTAGGTATGAATGAAGGTTAGGGGAAGATAACTGATTCTGGGCTGAAGATTGGACAAAGTATTGTGAACATGTACTGCACTGATTGATCAGAGTGATGTCCAGCAGACCTGGCACAGGTATTTACTGTGAGAGCTGAGCAATAAAGTACTTTAAAGTGTGAGGTCACAGATAACTTGATCTTGTTTTGAATCTGGCTGATATGCTATGTCTAGGCTAAAGGTAGGGATGTACTTCATGAAACAGAGAGCCCAGAAGGGAAGAGACAGCTCGGTCAGAAGAGTCCTAGTTAAGGTGCTGAGTGGGGCACTGACAGCAGATGTGAAGTAGGAGGTCTGACAAGGGCTTGACCTTTGGAATTGGTTGGTGAGAAGCTTCTGGAAGAGTTCTATGAGGAGAATCCTTGTGAGAAAGACCATAAATGCAGGTAGAGGAGATGTCCTAATTCTGAGGTGGAAAGTTTTGACTCCATAGCAGGCCCTGAGTTACAGGCAGGTGTAGGGTTGCAATCAAGGCTTACCTAAACAGTTCTGGGTTTGATAGCAGATATTAGCTAAGTGAGTGCCTCTTTTAAAAAAGAAAAAACAAGCCAAACCAAACCCTTAGTTACGTATCTTACTGAACTGTAGTCCTCACTTTAACTATAATATGAAGCTTGACTTAGATCAGAATTTAAATGAAATCTGTACCATTTGTCTCTTTAAAGGTAGCCACACTACAATATATTTCTATGACCTTTCACATGTAAATTAATTAAAAATTCAGATATAACTTAAAGTCTGTACATGCTTTGTGTCTCAAGACAAGATTAAGTTTTATCAATTTAGATCAACCACATGCTTGTTCCCATCTGTCTCAAAGGTTGGGCTATAACATCAGTTTTGACAACCCTTGGTTACAGAACCATAACTATCATTTTATCCCTAGGCTTTGCTTAGAATTTATTAGCCCTTTGAGATCTAAATTTCAATTAAATGAATCCAATATGTATCTTTATGTCAATTCTGAATACCTCTTAAAAAAATAATTATCTTGCTTCTGGGTTCTCATTTCTCCTGAAGCCCTCCCAAAGCCTAAATAGAAGTCAAGATTTAAATGAGTTCAGGAAATCCATTGAGCACTGCTTACATCCTTATCTCAAGTCCATTTGTAAACTGAATTTAAAAAATAATAGAAAAAAAAAATTCTATCTCCTAATTTCTAACTACTAAGTATAAGTGCATTTTTACCTGATGTTCTGCAGCTTAGCAAAGTTTAGGACTAATGACAGCCAACTCTATTAGACAGGAGAGTAAGATGTACTTTTATCCCTGTGCTAAAGTGATATCTGTCCTCAACTTAACCTGACATCTCTTCTCAATGACACTCAAAACTGTCTTCACAAACAATAAACCTTTTTCCTTTATCACAGACGTATCTTGTTTTCTGTACCTCATACCCTTGAGAACTGCTAAAGAGAAGTACTCAAGCTAGTATCAGTTTAAGCATAATTTTTGTTAAAAATATAATTTAAGATTATCAGCAACTCTGAATCCTAATCCTAGACTTTACTCTAAAGGAAGGTATGTTTTATATCAAGATCCAAAGCTATCATCATTCCTGCGGTTAGCAAAATGGTTCAATTCACACTGTTCTTGCTCTTGACAGAGTTGTGGGTTAACCCCCATAGGCAGAGTCTCACACAGCTGCTTGCTTTCCTCTCTTGCCTCTTCCCCCAAAATGGGATAAGGGAGAGAAGCCAAAGAGCAAAAGTGAGAAAACATGGAATGAGATAACGACTGTATAATAGGTCAAGCTAAAGCCATACATGCAAGCAAAGCAAAACAAGGAATTAATTCACTACTTCCCATCAGTGGGCAGGTGTTCATCCATCTCCAGGAGGGCCAGGCTCTGTCACACTTAAGGGGTACTTGGGAAGACAAACACCTTTACTCTGAACATTCCCCTTTCCTCCTTCCCACAGCTTTAATTGCTGAGTATGATGGAATTCCCTTTGGTCATTTGGGGTCAGCTATTTCAGCTGTGGTCCCTTTCTGCTCCTTGAGTATCTCCAGCCTATTCACTGGCAGGGCATTGTGAGAAGCAAAAAAGGGCTTGACATTGTACAAGCATTCTTCAGCAACAGCTAAAACATCAGTATGTTATCAACACTGTTTTCATCACAATTCCAAAACATAGCCCCATACAAGCTATGAAGAAAATAAATTCCATTGCAGCCTAAGCCAGTAGACAAAGTTAATGCTCTTGTCCACCTGCATTTACTCAACTGAGACCTAATCCTAAGTTTAATGAACATTTGTCAGCCTTTATTTGGCAGTAAGTTTTTTTATCCCCTCTATTAGAATTGGCTCTTTCAAAAACAGCTGGACTGAGGAGACTTCAAAAAATACTTTGTCTTCCCATACTGCACCTGAATGCTGAGATTCCCAGACCTAGCCTGAATACTGCCCTGATTTACCAACCGTGTGACTACTCCTTAGTTAGATGCTTGGTTAAAATTCCTATTTACTTCAGTAACTTGTTGCGTCCCACAGGACTTCTGGATTTAATCAGTTCAGCCTAAGTTTTTTCTGTCACTAAGACCAATGCTCTCACTGTTTTGGACTGTAAACCAGGATTTAATACAATGCAGCCTTTCCCCCTATACAAATCACAAAAATCTCAGGTAGATACAGCTGTCATTTTTCTTTCTGATATATTCCATTAAAATCTTCAATTTTCACTTCCAAACCCTGATCTGAGTTACTGATCGAACAATCAGACCTATGTCTGAAAGAGCAGTAGGTCTGTTATTATCTGCCCTTAAATTGCAGTAAAAACCTTCCAAGATCAATCAATAAACACAGATCTCTCAGCCTCTGCTTTGCCAACTTGTTATCTCAGCACAGTGCTGAATTTTATCAAAAGCCATATAACTGCACCTGATTTGGAAATAAATTTATCTTAATGTCCGTTATATTTGTAAACTCTAAAGGACTCGGCAGTAAATGTGAATGTATAGAGCTGAACTGCAAAGACAGTCCAACTCTGGCTTAAAACTCAACCTAAAATTAAGGTTAAACAACTATATGTAAGTTGATACTAGCAATAACACACCAGCTTCTGCTGTCACCATTCCTCATCTTCCTTCTGCAGCTTTTATGGAATAATCAGTTAACACACTGTGAGCCTTCATTTTCCGAATGTTCTTCCCAACCATAATCATAAACTGGGCAAACACGTTTTCCTTGCTACAGAAAATGCTACCACAAGCTGTCATCATATCTTTTCATTTAAGATTTTGCAGGTGTTTGAACTAGGTTTTAATAAATCTGAATTCTATCCAAAGCCTTTCTTTGTTGATCAATAAGACAGTTGGTGCTGTAGTAATGGAAGTAAGGCTCCTGACATATTTCATTTAGACTTTCAGAATCTGGAGGTCATTCAGGAGGTGTGAGAAATGTAAACATTGATCAAGCTCTGCTTTGCAGACTCATTTGGACCTTTTCCTGGAAGCTAAGTATTTTTAGCAGTCAAACTGATGAATGGTTCCTACTTGAGCCAGCCTTCACTTCAACCTGGAATGGTCTACAGTACTGATCAGTCAACAAACCCCTGAAATTTTCACCTTAGGATTTTGACCTTGGACCTTGCACTTGCATTAATTATGATTAAGATAAAACGTGTGTCAGGACCGACAATTGCACATCACTGATAACTGTTGTTTTATTCCTGTAAGATTCCTAGGATTGATCACAAAACTGATTCTTCAGTCTTAATTTTACTAAATCCTAATTCCCTAATCTGGTTTTAAAATGCAAGTTAGAAAGTTTATCTGCGTTAAAAACATTATTCTGCATTTATAAATTCATCAGTTAAAACAGTGTTTCCGGCAGTAACTTTGATTGTAATCCTAACCTGAGCCTTAGAGATTTACACTTGCAGTAGAAATAATAATGAGATCAGTTCTTCTTGGCCTCTGGAGTCAGTGATGCAGAAATAATGTAAAATAGCTCTTTAACCCATCCTTTCTCAATACCTAAGTTTTATTTGAACTTTTAATTACAGTGAGAAGAAGCATACCGTTAGTCCCTACTCAGTGTTCCTCCAGGGCTGACTGTGCAACATGAGCTTTCACATTCTTATCCAAGCTTTAATCTCAGAACTGACCTTTATTATGGAAGCTATTGTTGCTCTAAAGTTCTCTGAAAAATAAGAGCTTTTAACCCAGCACCTGTACCAGATTGTTTCTGTGCTGTAGTGTAGGTTAAAAAAAATGTGAATTACATAACAAAGTAAATGTGGTGTTCTCAAGTAGTTATTATAGATACGAAGGAATAAATAGGAAAAAGTAAGGCATTGTCTAGAACCTTGGGACAGGCCAAACATGATCATTAATTAATGAAGACCCTTGCGCTAAACGAAGATTTTGCAGGGCCTGCTCTTGGCTTTCTGTGAGTAGGCAGATGTTTGGATATTTTGTATATAATAGCTCTGCCTAATCTGAAACAGGTTTATTTTTAATACTTTTCTTTTCTTATGGTCCAGTAAAACACAACAATTATGAAAAGGACAGCCCATGGACATTTATTTAGCTCCATGTTTGTTGTCAACCTCCAAGATCTTTTGTTTCCTGACCATGGACATATCAAAGTCTCAATTTCTTGAGCAACTTGCATTTTAGCAAAAATAATGCTAAGAAGGAAGTTCAATAACACAGGCTTCTTCTGTGTAGGCTTCTATATAGCTGGGCAAAACTTAAAAAAAATCAGAGGATAACTTAAAGCCTTGTACCTCTTCACACTTTCTGTATGTGTGTGTGCTTAGACATATTTACAGGGCATAAAAAACACCCTACTGAATATAGTAAGTCATTGTCTCCTAATATGATAAAGTTGTTTACTTCTTATTTTTCTATTTTTAAGTTCCACTAGAATAAACAAGTGCTTATTCATCTGTACAGCATATTGTGAGCTTGTAACATGGTATCTATTGTTTAGCCACAAGAAAACTATGAAAGAAAGAGTTTTGCATTGTGCCAGTTCATTAACTTCTTTTTTGTAGCTTGATATTGATATAGAGCAGTTACATATACACCCTTCCCCCAAGAAAATACATCCACCAACCAAATCAAACCAAACCAAACCATACCAAACCAAAACCAAAAAGCAAAAAAACCCTTTTTGCTATTCCTGTCTAGAAAAAGGCATTAAAATTCAGTTCTCAGGTACATCAGTGATATGGACACAAAAAGATTAACATGTTGAACAATAACATTTTTTAAAGGAAAAAATCTTCCAAAGCCTAAAGTAAATAACTTTGAACAAAAGCATACATATGTTTGTCTAACATCTTCACATCTTCATTTTAAGATGAAGGCATTGTGAATTCAGATGTACCTATTGGTTCTAAAAATGGGATACTTTAGCTATAAAGGTGGGCTTTTGCTGAATAATTCAAATTCCCATCAGTGCAAAAGAAGTTATCTTTATGTACAATCTGGCGTACAAAACAAAAAAGTGATAAACTGAAGGTGACACCTTTTTTTAGATTAACTGAAAATATACTATGAGAAAACTCCCACTTCTTCCTAGACGGTGGTGATAAATATTCCTTGTTGACTCCTTATTTTATTCCAGTTCCTGTTTGAGATTTGTGATTACTGGAATGATATTATAGGGAGTATATCAGATCATATATTTTTCAGCTTTTTTTTTTTTTTTTTTTTTTTTAGAGCTGGATGGGTATTTATAGGCATTTTCTAGGATGTATTTTTTTAAAAATCCTTCAAGCAATGAAATCTATATCACAGCTACGATGAAAGGTTGTCAGAAAATGCAAGGTTTCTGGAGGGCCACAGGGATCATAAGGTGACCTGCAAAGAAAATGAGGAAAGGTTCAGTATGTGTGTGTGTGAGTGCTGTGTCAAAGTTGAACCAACACTTATATTCTCTTCTGTGGAATTTTCTGATTTTGAAAATAAGAATTTCCTAGTGACAACCTCTTTCATTTGTTTATGGTCTTTCTGGAAAAAGACATGTCACAGTTGAAAGTGCTTTGGAAGAGAGTTCTTCCTTGATTTTCCTCAGGCTTGAGCCCAAGCACGTTATTTTTCTCACACTGTAACTCTCCATTGTAAATGTTTTTCTTCATGGTACATGATGCATCAAGCTTGATGGTGGAAGTCATACGGAGCTGTATGGAATTTACTAGTAGACTGTAATATTTATTCCATTCACTTAAGCAGCATTTGTACACAGATATACTGCCTTGTTTATGTGTACAGCTTTTTACCACTAGGATTTATCCAGAAAATATATAACAGTAGTAATTATAGTCATGTTTTTCTAGAGATAAGTTTTCAACCAATTCTAACATGACTATCATCTGAGACTCACAAATTACCATGATTTAGTATTTACTTCTAAATAATAACATTTTACAAAGTCTGAGTTTTTAAGCTGTCTGCTTCTTCCAAGCCCTTACATTTATATATCTGTATAACATAGACCTCACTGTCTTTTCATAGCAGTGTAAATCAAAAATAACTTCATTAAAATTGGTGGTGGTAGTTGAAAATAAAATTGTTGTGAGTGAGTGATGACTTCTATATACCTCCATAACTTTTTTTTTTTTTTTTTTTTTTTTAATATATGGGCAGTGTAGAACATGTCAGCACTATCTTAAATTGATTTCTGTATTTTAAATTCACATGCCATTACTGCTGCTGAGAGTAAACTTCATTTCCTCCTTCCATGTGGCATCAGACACCACGAACACAAATTAATGGCAGTGGTATTGGTAGGCTGATGTGGAAATACACACTAATGTGTATCACACAATGGGAATATGATCCCAAAATGTAAGGTTGGTGGAAGCCCTCCTGTAGTGAAATGAAGCAACCAGGTGCCACTAATTGCCAGGGAGAGAGCATGAGCTTGTGTCAAGCCCACCTGTGCCTAATTAGGGTGGGCCCCCACTGCGCATGAGCAGGACCGGGGGCCAATAAAAGGTACCCTAATTAGGCACAGGTGGGCTTGACACAAGCTCATGCTCACTCCCTGGCAATTAGTGACACCTGGTTGCCTCATTTCACTACACCCTCCTACTTGTAGCAGGACTCTGACAAACTTCAGCCATGAGCTGCTGCTGTTTTTTTGCCAGCCAGTCTTCCCTCTAGCTAATGCGGAGCATTTATTCTTCCTGGTGCTATAGCCTGGTCACCATGGGGTCATGCAGCAATCATTCCCTTCAGCAACAGGAAAGGAACTGAGGGAAAAACAAAACAAGGATGTCTTAAAATTAATTTATTTTCTCCCACTAAGGAAGACTAGATTTCCAGTGCTCCCCCAGAATACATAATGAACTAGAAATGAATGTGGAGAATGGTCCAGTGCTTTTTGCTTAAAGTCTTTCCACTGCCAAGAAAATGACAATCAAACATTTCTAGACTGCTGGGCAAGCTATGCAGTGCTGAAGTGGAATCCTGATAACAGGTATGGGCTGAATACAATGGCAGACTTTCTCTGCCATTTTAAACTGTGTATTTCTAGTACAATTCTTTTAACTGAATAATATAAACACTGTGATGAACAAATCAGCAAAGGGATCACAGAGGAAACCTGAAAAGAAATACAGTAGTGTTGTAAATGATATAATGATGTAACTGCTAGATGCACTTCATAGAATGGAATAGTTTGGGTTGGAAGGGACCATTAAATGTCATCTAGTCCAATGTACCAAGAGAGCTTTCTGAAAGGTCTCCAAAATGAAGACCTAACATGAGTAATCATAACAGAAAATCAAAGTCAGCCAGTCACATAGATGATGAGTTTCTTTTGTATCTTAACTTGCCTTCCCTGATTCACAGCAAAGTAATCATACTCAAAAACTAAATAGTACAGTTGCATCCAATGGGAGTATGTACATCCACAGAGAGACTCTGCTAGTAAATAAACTTCTTTCCTCAGAGATCTTTTTTTATCCTATGTTCTTACTCAGGAATATATTAATCTTCTTGCAGAAGTAAGAAAAGGAATAGTGGAAGGTGGATGAGGAATGAAAAAGCAATGATCCTCAGCCTCTCTAGTCTTTCCTCATGCCTTTTCACAGCTTTCTATGGAATTATACAGCGGCAATATCGAGCATGTGATCAAGTCCTCAAAAGGCTATGGTCAAATTGTTGTCTTGACTGTTACACAACAGTATGGTCATCTAGGAGGGAAAAAAAAGCTTTTCAGTTCTCACAGAGTGACAGACACCTTACTGGAATGTTTATAACTATTTTTTAGAGCTACATTTCTCCTTACAGCAGGACATGGTTATCAGCATGGCAATGCCATCACAGTGCTCCATCAAGACTTGCATAAGTTTGGACTGTGGTCTACCAGCTGCAGCTGCTAGCATCACATTCCAGTAATGAGTCCTGTCAGCTTGGTGGTGATGATCTCTGTATCTCTCTCTCTCTCTCTTTTTTTTTTTTTTTTTTTTTTTCCTAGCCAAGAGAGAAACAGGGTAGTCTTGACCTTTTAATTTACAGGAGCATTCTGGAAATAAAAGAAAATAAGATTCCACATGACCTAGGAGTGATTAAACGGGCTTGTGGGTTAGTGATGAGCTGAAGAGGAGCACTTCTAGAAATTTATAAATTCCAGGAAACAAAAGGGAAAAAAGAGCCTGACACTGCAAACTGGAAAATGTGAGAGAGACAAAGTGTAAAACTTGAGAAAGAATATAGATGATTACATAGGGAGAAGAGAACTGATGGCTAAGGAGAGGGAAGAAAAGGGAACCAAGAAAAAATGAAAGAGAACAAGATAAAAAAAAATTTAAAAAGAGAAGTGCAAGCAAAGAGATGTACAGGTGAGAATACCACAGGGGAGAAGTAAGGCAAGTAGAGGAAAGCTGAACAGGATGACAAGTCCTAAGGGCCATGTTTGTTCTTTTTGAGTAGGATAATACTGAATCTGTACTGGCAAGATTACATGACAGAGGGGAGGGCATCTCAAAGGCCAGTGCATTGATAGGGTGCAAGAACAATGCATGAGCTCCTTGTGTCACATGGGGGGAAAAGGGGGAAAAAAGGGAGAATATTGTTCCAAACGAAAATTTTAGATGTATGTATACATATTAGAGCCAGAATAATAAACACAGCCAAGAAAAATAGTTGAAAGTACAACTAAACCAGCATTCATAGTGTTTAATTTCTTCAGTGAACTTTTGCACAAGACTGGCAACTTGGTCAAGTGGATCTAAACTTAGCTGAATGATAAATATAATTTACTGACAATTTTTATTGCATAAAAATAGTTTAGTCTATTCAGTAGGGTTTAGATAATATTTTCTGATCTTATCCAGAAGGACTGTCACCATCTTGACTTGAATAGATCTTAGATCTCCAAGTTGTCTTTGCAATGGAAAAATTTACAGACATGAGAGCAGAGACTGACAACTGATCCTTTTCGTCTGTCCCAAACTGAAACTTCAGTGACTGTTTGAACAGCAACTTTCTTTTGTCATGGAAAAGTGTTACTTGTAAACTTTGGCCATCCTTATGACCTGTTAAAGGTCTACTGGCGGACTCCTTTTTAATTCTTCTGCCATTCCTTGTGGCGAGGTTTTATTCCTCTGTGAAGAGGAAATCTTCACAATGAGATAGCAAAGCCAGAGCCTTAATAATAATCTTTGGTATCATTTGCACATACTAGGAAATGCTTGCCTGGTAATTTTGCCTGGTAATTTTCTTCAGGCAGAGTGCTGCAAAGAGCTTGTATAGAGTGCACACAAAACAGATCATAATTTTAAATTACAGTTATTTATTTTTATTTTCCTATGTGTTATCAAGAACATGGCAAAGAAGTGTTAGGAAATTGCTTAAGAAATAAATAAAAACCTGAATGAAAGTTAAAATAGACAGTTTGAGAAAAAAGTGCGAGGCTACCAGTAGAAAAAAAAACCACCAGTAGGACTAATAATTTTGAAAGATGCAGCTGCAGTAAAAAAGGGACCTTTTAGAACATTATGCTGAGGCAGTACTCTACCTCTCATTCAGAGGGAAGTATGTTACCTACTGAATTATGAGTAAAATCTTGTCCACCTTGTTCAGCATTCTGCTTAGAGATCGCATTTTCTCTTTGTGCTGCAAAAGAAGGGAACAGAAGCCTTCTAATACAAAGAGATGGCTGCCCTTTAGCTGAAATGCCACCGGTAGCTTGCATTAAAATGGTCCTGTTTGTACATTTATTTAAAGATAATATAAGGATTTTTAAAAATTTAAACATGCATGAAATTACTTCGGAATCTGAATTGATGTTGGCCACCCAGAGTGAGGATGAGATGTCAAGGACATCTGAGAAAGACAGAAAGGGAAGGAAAGGGTGTAGACTTAATGGGGAGCTCAGAGGAGGTGATGTTGAATAGATGGACTTGCGGCTTTTGCCATCACACAAGGAAAAAAGGGTCAGAAGCATCTGTCACCTGATTCATCCCACTTTATCCTCTGCTGTCCACATCTCTGACCTACTGAAAATAATTGGTAGTGTAGGGACATTTAGTACTCTGGAGGCATCTGTTGCTTTAAGTGTCTGCATGACTGAGGGGTGAGCCAGACCAGCATACTACATGTACTCACAAAGCTACATCCTATTGCATTCTGACTCTGGAAAAATAAGCAGTGGTCAAAATGGACCAGCACATGATAATATAGTAGCCACTTCACATATATAAGCAAGAAAACTTTGAGAAGTCTGCTCCACATTTAAATTTTTACGTTTTTATTTTGAATGCTTCCTATACCATATAATGGCACATTTTATAAAATAATATAGTAAGTGAATTATTTCAAACACAGTGTGTTGTTCCTTATTGAAGTTTTCATAAGCTACTTATTTCTAGTATTATGATATTCAGCCAGTGGCAACTCATATTTTCTACAGATTTTTTTTATTATTGTCACAGCTCTTCAGTTTGATTTTATTGGTAATTATGTTTGTGGTTATGCTGATTCTCCATGTTCTTTTGAATTGCTACCACAGGACACACAAATTAAATGTATAAAATTCCTTCTTTTGGATGACTGTATAAACTATATGTGCTCCAAAAAGGTATCACAAATACCTGATCTTCAGCTTTTAAGAACAAGGGATTGTAAAGATGGTGGATTCTCAGAAAGTCACTGTCCAAGGATTAACAAGCCATAGAGGTTCCAAATTCAGACCATACACTACATCGTGCTTAGTACATATCCCCAGTTAATGTATAGCTGTCTTATTCTATAATACTTCTATTCTGCTGGAATAGAAGTATTTTTAAATAGTGATATTATAATAAATGTTAATAATACAGTTTCAAACCTTCTCACTTAGGTTCCTCTATATTTACAGGTGGTTAAGCTATAACCCTTTCCCCCCCTACTATTGCATAATTTTGCTGAAAACTGTTAGTCCCCACCAGAGAGAGATATTTTATTAATGGAGTACTTCTGGGTAAGCTCTTTTCATTTACTACACCATTTGACTGAGTTCAAAGTGTTAGGAAAAGCTGTCCAGAACCTGTTGCACATATTTATAGAATATTAGAAAGTCACAGGTGACAATTTAAAGAGGGTTAAAATACAGATCAAGAGACCAAAATTTTGTGCTGTATTTAGACATCCACTGGAGCAGCACTAAAACTGAGTTCCTCTTGAGGTCATTTGATGTGGGATTTAGATGGTGATACACAAATGTCTCTGTGTCAAAGGAGACCTTAGTAGAGATCTTAGACTTTATCCAGTTGTTTCAACACAGATTGCTTCCAGTATTTGATACATCAGATGCATTTTTATCTGGCCCCAGCAGCTTCTCTGGGGATAAGGATGTCCTACTGACATCCTCTAGGATATTTTCCACACCTTAGGGAATTTCTCATATGCTCTGTGACATTTCAGATGAGGTTAAATTCTTGCCTTTAGACAATTGAATTTAGCTTCTAGGGTTGACCAGCTGAATTGCTCTGCAGAAACCACTGACTGCATTTACTGAAATGGGAGGTTTAGACACTTAAGATGTATGTAGATCACCATATGCAGAAACTTGTATTTGGTTGTTTTATTTTTCAATGGAATAGTACCTTTCATGTCAAACATGACAGGAGGACAGGAAATTTTAATACACCCTGTTGGTAGTGCTTTTGGGAATATCTACTGGTTGAAAGGCTGATATTAAGGAACACTTACAAGAGTACTTGTAGATAAAACTGTCCTGATCCATTTCTGGTGAGATAAAGCCCTGAGTGCTGCCTCCTCTGTAGATTACCTGTCTTGGCCTAAATAATAGCAGTGGCACCTTTCTGTTTTATGTGGATTCTTTGTTCACATTTTTGGGTAGTTTCAGATGATGGTGTTGACTGTGCAGTAAATCATGTATACAGTCACAGGCAATGCAAACAGAAACAAGCATTTAGACCCCTGGGCAATGCAAACAGAAATAGGTATTTAGACCCCTGCCCTAAGTTACAATTTTTCTGATAAAATTGAGTAATAGGATGGGATTAATTTCTGTTAAGTTTTTAAATATATGGTGCAGGTCTTCTGCCTGGCTAGTTACCTCAGGTTCCCTTTAGAGTCAGCAAAGAGTAATAGTTACCCCAGGGGTGCAATTCATCTCATCCTATTGTTGACATAAAAAATTAATCACTCTAGAATTGCTTATATATCTTTGTGGTCTATAAAGACAACATAGTACAATTAATTCAAAAGCAGGTATCTATATTTCAGATGGCTGAAACTCATTGAAATTAAATAATCTGCAGTAGCTCATCTTTGCTGGGGGTGTTTTCACCTTGGGAAGAATGCTAGAGACAATACCTTGTTTTTCCACAAGATCTACTCACGTTTAGCAGGCTTATGGTTGTTTGCTCAATATACAGACTCCTTTAGGTCCTATTCTAAATTAATTGAAACTTGCTTTTGAAAGCAAAGCACATTTTGATTGGCATAGAAAACAAGATGTGTCACTACATCAGAATTAACCTGGGAGAACAGTTACTGGAACCACACTGGTGTTGATGCTGTACCACAGGGAACAGGAAAACTCAATCATCCATTCCAATAGAGCTCAAAACAGTGTAGAGTACTTGGATAACCTTCCAGAAACACTTAGCAATTGGTTTGTGTCTACTGGTACCATTCAATTTTGGCCCTCGTAATATGTTACTTTATTAATTTTTCTATTTTAAAAACAATGTATTCTATGCTATTTCTGTTTTATTCTATTGCTGACAGAAGTCTTTGTCCCAGCACAACATAGTAAAATGAAGCCTGAGTAACTAATCTTGTAGGGGCACAACACTGCACATTTGTACAAAGTGCTTATTCAATTTGGAACAAGTAACATCTTTTCTCTCCTATATAAAAAACACATGCAATTATATTTTCAGTGTTTATACATTGTCTGTTCTTTTGACAAATAGCAGACAGTATATAGTAAGCTATGCTATTATGTGGTGAAAAAGTCAGCTACAAAAAGAGACAAAAATATTTGGATTAATTAGATGATATTTTATATTTCACCAGATTTTCTCAGAAGGGAGCTGAGAGGCATTTGTTATAATGGGGATTAAAGTGGTGCCCATTTGCTGTTTTTTGAGATGGACAGCAGCTGTTCTTTTAGAATAAATGCCATAGGTTAATAACTGGGTCAATGCTACATTCATGCCACTCTTATTTTTGAGGGAATGATTACAGCTGAAAAAATGACTCCAAGGGTCAAAATGCTCAATTCTGGCTTTGCTTTTTTATGAGTCTTCAGCAGATGTGATAAACATTGTCTAACTGATGTGCCTGCAAACTTCCCTGAAGTTATCTATTTTTCACTTGTTATAAACTGTAATAATAACTCTGTTGATCAATAAATGCCCAGTCTCATTAATTTTAAATTCTGAAAGAATAAAGATGGGTAAAACCGATTGCCTGCTTTTCTGTAACTGCTTGGAACAGAAATTACCAGTTCTTTTGAACATTCATAAGGATGTAGAATCTAATTCTGCTCCTCATGGCTTTGGTTTAATTTTGAAGTCTACCAGCAGCAAACTTAAACTTCTCTGTAGAGCAGGCACGTGTTACACTGAAGACATAGAGGGAACAGATCTGAGGAGGGAGAATTTTCAAGCAGTTTCCATAGAAGTGCTGCAGCTTAATATATGTGCCTGGCATGTGAGTGGCTGTTTGATATCAGGATTGCATTCAGACACAGCAAGTTTCAAAGTCTGGTTTGTTCTCAGGGCATTCAAGGACTCCTTTTTCACAATAGTAACCTACATTCATCTGCCAGGTCTCAGGCAGACTGAAAAATGCAGGCTCTTAAGTAAAATTTTTTGTTTTCCCTCTTAATTTTCTTAGTATTTCTTCAGATATATAATATTATTCCAGATGTCCTTTGACAAAAAATTTTTTTTTATGTCAGTGCAGTTTTATATCTAGACTGTAGCCCCTTGTGGAGTTGCAATGGAAGTGGCCTATATTCTTTCATTTAGCACAGTTCTAATAAAAGAGACAAAATTTCCTCTGTAATGTGAAGGAAGACAATTTAGAGCATAGAGATCTCAGAAAAGAAGAAAGGAGGAAAGATAATAAATGAGAACACAATCTATACACAGAAAGACTGAGCTGGAGGTAATAGAAGAAAAGTTAGAAACAAAATGTAGGTTCCAATTGTTTTGGAGAAGAAACCCAAAAAGAAGAATTAAGAGACATAAAATTACTGAATCACCTCAAGTAAAACTAAGCTATACTGCTTTGAAAACAATGAGGAAAATCCTGAGCTAACCCCAAAAGGAGGAGTAGGTGGCAAAGAGAAAGGGCAGAGACTGAGAAAGCAGAAGAGTAGTCTCTATCTGCTTCCTACGCAGAGGCAAGAGTCTATATGGTATACATTCATCCATCCTGCTGCACTTCACAGCCTGCTGGGGGGTCACTTTTAGTGTGATCAGCCTCTGGATTGAGAATTATGGAATATTTTCTGTTGTTATGTAATACCATAAAATCATTTTGAGATGGCCAGGGAAAGTCTCACCATGGATAAGAAGAAACCAGGGGAAGCAGATAAGAGTATTTCAGTAAACATGCAGTGTAGACAATATGAGAATATTAGAAAAAGAAATTAAAAGGAAAGCCAAAGGGATCAGCATGCAGAGACCACACCATGTAACCTGTTTTTCAAAATGTGAAAAGATGTGGGATGTCAGTTTGTTAGGTTTTTTTGTTAGTGTTTTTTTACTAGATACCTGCTGTAAGAGAGAAGTGAAGGAATACTTCTTATCCTTTTGAAGAAATCCTATCTGCACCTATTTGGCTAGGAAATTGCATTCCAATCTGGTGAACAGTGAACTATTCAGTTACCACTGTTTTGTCACTTCTCAAATGTATTGTATTATTGGGTGTTAGGAGATTCAAAATAACAACAAATTCAGAAGAGGGCACCCAGCAACAGATTGCATTTGTACACAGAAGTGGCTGAGATACTCAAAAGGGCAGGCACAACTTCCAGAGGAAGGTATGGCAAAGGATAACTTTGTTCATGGGGGAAGATGCTTGTTGATGGCTGTATCTGGTTTATGTGGCAAGCTTTTGGTGGAAGGGACTTTGCAGTGCTGGCTTCTGTGAGAAGATACCCACTCTGGAGCCCATGGGAAGCATTCACATGGGAGAAATTGATGAAGAACAGTATCTTGTAGGAGGGACCCCACTCTGGAGGAGGGGAAGAGTGTGAAAAGGAGTGGCATTATGAGAGATGAAGCATTATGAACTGACTGACCACAACCCCCATTCCTCATCCACCTGTGCTGCCCAAGAAAGAGAAGAGATAGAAAAGCTGAGAGTGAAATTGAGCCTCGAAAGAAAGAGGTGTAGGGGCAAGGTGTTTTTTAGACTTGCTCTTATTTCTTACTACCCTACTTAAATTGGCAATAAATTAGATTAACTTTCCCCAAGTTGAGTCTGTTTTTCCTGTGACAGTAACTGGTGAGTGATCTCCCTGTCCTTATCTCAACCTACAAGCTTTGTATTGTGTTTTCTCCCCCTGTCCTAGTGATGGAGAGGGAGTGACAGAGCAGCTTGGTCATCAGCTGGCAGTCATCCAAGTTCAACCCACCCCAATGACATGGGCAGAATATCCCCAGGGCTTAAGGCTGCAGAATGAGCACCTGGTGTCTGTCCTTTTGATCTTGTTTTCTCTTGGGTAAATACACAGCAGGCATACTAAAATAGGTAAAACAAAACCAGCAAGAAAGCTCACTATTCTGTAATAAATCAGTCTGCAGAGAAGAAAGAGAAAACAGCTCCTCCAAAATAGATATTAGCTACATGATTTAATTTTCTATCTAAAAGTCCTTAAATCATAGAATAGCTTGGGTAAGAAGGGACCTTTAAAGGTCATTTAGCCCAACTCCCCCGGAATAAGCCAGGACATCTTCTAATAGAACAGGTTTCTCAGAGTCCTGTACAACCTGACCTGGAATTTTTCCAGGGATAGGGCATCTACAACCTCTTTGAGCAACCTGTTCAAGTGGTTCACCACCCTCATCATAAAAAATTTCAACCTTCTATCTAGTCTAAATCTATCCTCTTTAAGTCTAAAACCATCAACCCTTGTCCTGTCACAACAGGCCCTGCTGAAGTACTCTGTCATCAGCCACGTGAGAATGAAGAGAGCAGTCAGGCCAAGTTTATGAGCTTCTTTTGCCTTAATCTGGGGGGAAAATGTGAGCAATGTTTTGTGACTCTGTATTTAGGATCTAAGGGCATAAACTGTGAAAAGCATATAGAAGGAGCATGTGCATGTATACAGAAATAGAATATCTTGAAGCTACAAAGCAAATGTCTACAAGAAAAGACTCCTTTCAACAGGAATTTGATTTTACTAACCTTGACCTTCACCATACATGCATACTGGTTTTTTCCCCACAAAAAACAGACATGGAAGACCACCACTAATAAGGAAAAATGTTTAATTTACTGCATTATGACTTAGGTATGAGATGGCTGATATATTATTTTTTTCCCTAGTCTTTTCTAAAAAAAGCTAAATAATTTTGTAATTTTTAGCTTCTTTTAACACTTAGAATTATGTTCTGGCCTGTACTGTTAATAAGTAATCTGCTTTGATTCAGTAGAAGTAGCAATCTATTTGTGCCATCTCATTAGTAAAGACCTGGTTTGAAGCGTATGTTCCCTCAGCTAGTATTTGATAAAAGTACAAATCTTGTTTATTTTTAAATTAGAGGATTTAAATGGATCTTGATTTCTTTCTTAGTCTTTTTATTCTTATGCAGAAGGAATGTATCATAATGTTTTAACAATAAAAGCATTTTACAGTAAGCAGGATTGACTTCGTGCTAAGTAGGTTTTATTCCTTCACATTAGCTTTTGGAATCTAAAACAAACACATCAATGATTTTATGTCATTCTCTGTAAGACAGGAAGGAAATGCACAATTAACACTGCAAGCAGCTTTAAAAGCTTCTCTCCCAACAAGGAAAACAAGTAATAAACTCTCAGTTTCTTACAAACTAATGCATTGTCACCTTATATATTTGCTGTCATAATTTTTAATACGTAAAAAAAAATCTGAAAGTGTTGCCATGACCAGCTCCAGAATGTCTTGTGATACAACTCTACTGCTCATGCTTCAAACATGAAGTAATGAGAAGAAAGTCCATTTTTTTAACGTTATAGATCAATCTTAGTTGATTTAGACCTTTTAAAGAAATGCTAGAATTCAAGGTGACTCCTTACACAGATATTCCCTTTTAAGAAAATAAAAAAGGGGAAGATTCCCTTTTTTTTCCTCACTATAGGCTCTGTTTAACAATTAAAAGTGCTTCATTAAGATAAACTGACATGTTCTGTAGACACTAGAACAGTGTGCTGAAAATGCAGCTATTATCTTCTGAAAAGAGGAAAAAATACCAACACTTTTAAGACCTACAGTGATGATATTGCAGGAGACATAAAGCATGCAATAATCAAAACTTTGCTGGGACCAAGGCTCTGTGCAAAAAGATCAGTAGACTTTCAGAAAATGATCAGGAAGTTTTGAACATCAGATGAGATGTATGAGAAGTAGATTGATCCCTTTTCCTTTCCTTCCTTCCTTCCTTCCTTCCTTCCTTCCTTCCTTCCTTCCTTCCTTCCTTCCTTCCTTCCTTCCTTCCTTCCTTCCTTCCTTCCTTCCTTCCTTCCTTCCTTCCTTCCTTCCTGTTTAGTTTTTCCTTAGTTCTTTACACATTGTGTATAAATTTATTACCAACTATCCAGGGGAAAAAATTACCTTAATAGAATTATGTCTGAAATGATACTCCAGAGCATTAACTTAGATTCAAATGTGAGAAGTGACTGATGAGGCTCTGTCTGATCTACCACTGCAATTCACCATGATGAGGCAGTGGAGTCTTACGGAAAACAGGATCCAGACAGGAGGTGCGTGTCATGAAGTGGGCAAATTATCACAACCATAAATGTACAATGTGCTGGAACTGCAGTTCCTAGTGCCTTGTAAATTTTGTTTCACATTTTTAGGGGCTGCTGTCTTATGTTGCAAATATTTCTACTGCATATGTGTTTGTACAAAAAACTGATCAAGAAAAGGATGTTGTTTCAAATAAAACATCTTCTAGCCTGAATGAGACAATTTCCATGTTTTGCGAAGTATTATGAATAACTTTGAAATAAACTTTGAACCACTGAAATATTAAAATGTTAATCAAATGCCAGACACAAAACATTTTTCATAATTACTTAAAATGTTTTGCTCTGCAGAAACAATTCAGTGAGGTCAACACCAGTTTGGAAAACATTTTAGCCAGACCAAAGCTGTTCTTCGCTGGTGAAAATAGTTGAGGTGAAAACATTTATATCTAAGAATATACTACTGGTCTTCCACAGGCTGGCTGCTGGCTCTCTCTCAAATGTGGGGTCTGCTGGCAGTGAGGGGATCCAGCTGGGCTCTTGTGGAACTGGCTTTGCTCTACAGAAGCCAGTGCAAGATCTGTTGCCTTTAAAGGAAAATCTTGTGAAACAGCTGGCTGGGGCACAATCTGTTAGGTCTAGGGAGTGTCCCAATTGACAAGAGATGTGGCACTTCATAGGCTTAGAGGATGGTGGAGATAATGTTCTGCTGCATTGTTATCTTTCAGATTAGTCTACCGGGGACTGCTGCAGCTAAATGAGCTTGGTTGCAGGAAAGTGACCTGGAACACTGTTCCCACACTTAGCACCATGGCTGCATGCTTGAGGTTGTAGTGGGAATGGCTATAGTCAACCAGTTCTGTCCCTAAGGAGAGATATCAATAACCAGAGAGACATGAAGCAAATAATAATAAACCCCAGGTAACCATATATTGATGCATCAAAGCCTGTTTAAAATACCACCCTAGTAGTGATTAAAAACAAATCCTCTTCCCCAGCCTTCAGGTGCAAGCCTTCACAAGGAATTAATGATCTAAACAAAACCTTTAAAACAAAACCTTTAACCCAGTCTAGGAAAGGAATTGCTTGAAAGGATCATAAAATTTATCAAACTGCCCAGAAAAAAATCCAGTTGGTTGTTTTACAGTAGCTACATCTTGTAGCTTGCCATGTCAGGCATGTTGTTTGAATAGTTGAAGGCATTTATATGAACGAAACTAGGAAGAGTAATCAAGTATGCAAAGCACAATAAAATCAGTGCTTTCAACATCATCTGCCTTCTTTTTTTTTCTTTCTTTTTTTTTTTTTTTTTTTTTCTAAAAAAGTCTGAGAAATCTGAAGTATTGCAGTTTTCAGGCTCAAACTCTATACTGCATATTATGAACAAAGTAATTACTACCCAAATGGCTGTGCTTTCCACTGCTCAGTTCCCTGCAATATCTTTTTACAAAATCTCATTGAAAATTGGATTCATAACAGTAAGCTAACACTGTAATTTTAAACATGTGCTATCTTACTGTCCTTATGTTATTTCACAGAGTACTTTGCCCATAGAAAATATTAAGAAAGTAATTTCATATGCGTCTTTACCAGAACATTATCTTTTTCAAATACAGTGAACTTACTAAAGCAGATTACCACAAACTGCAGAGCAGGTAATATAGGACCTTATTTTTGTGAAACTTGGAAAAAGCTACAAAATTATTTCATTGAACCCAGTGTTCAGGTTTTTTAAACTATATGTTTTCCATTTTTCTCTCTTGCTTTCCATTCCTCACCCCCATGTCTCAAGAGGGCACTACGTTACTGTATTTATTCCCTAATACCATTCATGTGTCTTTATGTCAGAAGTCATCCATGTTGATTGCTGTTCTCTCTCACATACTATATAGATAATCCTATGCAGCATCATGGAAGATTTGTTCCCTATTTGTTTGAGCTGTTTTTGCTGTCAGTTGTGAAGTACAATGGCTTCTAGTTGTCTGTAAATAGCTTTTTCCTGAGAGCCTGGATGGAATTTTATTTTTCCCGAAGCACAGCACAAATGTGATGCAGTTGAATAGACATTGTAATACACCCAAAGTACTATAGGGCCTTTGCAGTGCCAAAATGAGGATGATGAAATTTTCCTATTTCTTTTCTGCATAAATTGAGTTGATTTTTAATCTTCAGAAGAAAAACTGACTAGAGGAAAGGGAATTATATTGATATTTCTAACAGTCTGAAGAATAATAGCTTTGAGGAATAACATCATTCATCTGTACGTTTTTATGAAGCTGGCTTTCCTCCATAATCAGGCTAATAGACTTTTTGATATCCACTGTATAACTATGTAAGTGAAACTTTTAACACTGAAGCTGAAAACAGTCCTTAATATTAGTTTACAAGTTGCTAAATACTTCACATGTAGGTAAGTAATTTTCAAAGATGAGTGGTACTTCCACATTTAAAAATTATTAATTATGCTTCTTGTATTTATCACTTAGCATCATCATGCTCTCTTTATTCACTGTGATTTTCTTCTTAAGATGATTTGGCTTTACAGTTTTAGTGGAATTTGAATATGGGTTTATCCAGAAGCTCTTGGGCCTCTAAGGGCACATTGCCCAAAAACCTTTTGAGTAAATAATCAAGGTTGTAGTGTGGATTCAGACTTTCAGCTGAGCAATGTTGGGCTCCTTGTTGTGGTGTAGGTATCTTGTTTTACATTATGCTCTCATTCATCACATATGAACAACTTTGCATCTGTTGTTTTCTTTCAGTTTAAGCAAACCATGTCTGTGGTAGCCAAGGACAAAATTAGCTCAGTAGAAGGCAAAATTTATTTTTAAAAACAAAATTATTTATTCTGCTAGAGAAGAAGGGGAAAAAAGCTTTGTATACAACCAGTGTATTTTTTACCATAATTTCAGAAGCAGATGCCTCTAAAATGTATTTTCCTCTGCAAGTGTTCCAAACTCAACATTTGCTGCTATGCTCAGTTAGCCTGAAATACTCCATATATGATTTGTTGTAGGAGAACTTGTGTTCTGTATTGTTTTTATCGTCCAGATATTAAGTTACTCAGGTGTTACTTTTATGTCCTGAAGACAAACACTAACCCAACAAAACTCTAAGACTTCTTTTAAATGTGACCTGGCTTATGCAAACTGAGATGTTAAACATTGCAAGAGTTTTTTTTAGTACCTCACTATAAGAATAATTTATTTTTTTTTAGTACTCTTCGAAGTAGTATCTTCTCCAGAGGATCTCAAAGCTCTTTACAAATAGCAATTAGTTAAACCTTTTGTTTCCTGAAAGAGCATCACAGTCCTTAACCAAGAAATTTAATTTCCATACTTATTTTTCCATGACTGTTGGCTATTTCTGCTCCTTGAGGTTGAAATGTGGACATTCCCATGTTCAAACAGTGGTGGGGAGCCATGGAATAGCCTTTGCTATGAACTTGCTCTCTAGTGCTGTGTTTAGTACCTCTACCTCCTCCTAGTGCTGTCTTTGTACCTCTACAGCCCTTCTCAATAGAGATTTTCTCCTGACTTTTCAGCCTTCAAGGTAACTCCTGGAGAAGTACTTCCCCTGAAGGATGAGGAAGCCTAACCTATGGTTCTTACACCAGATCCCCACTTAACATGCTGCAGGAACTGTAGTGGGCTGATACCAGGACACCTGTTTTGATCAATGTGATTTAAGGATATTCCCACTATTCCAGTAATAATGCAAAGTCCTGGGGGATAGTCCTTTCAGAACATTTCAGTTCTGAAAGGGGCTGTGACAACATTTTTCTGCCCTAGATGCCATCAACTCACTGCCTCTTGTCTCTTAACTCCAAGTGCTCCTTCACACAGATCTCTGTCTGCAGGAACGAGTCCTCTCTTGTGAAGATGCTGAGCTGCCACAGGATGTGCTCACTTGCCTGCTTCATGTTGCCATGCTCAAGTGGGATGCTCAGTGGAAAAAAGTGCTCTCTTAAAAGATCTTGAAACACTACTTCATGCATTGTGTGTTACTTGCCAGGGAAGCACTCTTAAATATTTATTTTATGTTACTGCTTATTTTCTAATACCACAAAGCAGAAAGAGTGAAAGGAAAAAGTAGAGGAAAGTAGAGGGAGGCATTAGCTTGTATCCAAGGATGAGTTTGAATATAATTACTTGTGCCATAAATCTTGCAGTCCATATGGATGAGGTGCAATACTGGCACTGATATCTACAGGTCCATCTGCACAGAGCCTCATTTTACTGCATAAGGTAAAGCATTGTAAGTCCAGCCATCTGTTTTCAGTGCTGTTTATTCCCTAGAACCTCTAAGACTGGACAGTGAAGATAAAATTTAAAGAATTCCTTTGTATCATATGATTGAATAAAAATTAAAAAAAAATCAAAGGATTTGGAGTAATATTTGAATATAATAAAATAATACAATATTTTATATTATTATTTATATCTAAAATTATTTAAGATAATAAATACATCATTTAACTATGGTAATGGCCTCTGCTAAATGTTACGTAGTCATAAATACCTAATCCTGCTTCACCTCGCTGTAGAACACAGCTTCTCCACCAAAGCCAGTGAAGTGACAGCACTGAAGAACCAGGATCCTTATATATTTTTTTCCCTATGGATTTGCTGTCCATGATAAAAATGAGGGGAAAATTTGATTTAACTCTTTCAGTGATTTCCTTTTGCTTTTGGAGGATGAATATAGTTTAAGAAAATATTACTCATCCCTCTTTTTTTTTGAGAACATATGATCATAAACACATTTGGTAATATCTATTTCATGACTTGATACTTTTGATTAATCCCAGATGTATACATATATGCATATATATATATGAGAAAATCTATTCCATTAGACAATTCATAGATCAATAACAGGTACAGTGCATTCCATAAATCCAGCTCATTTAATACCCTGAGTCTGTGAGGTGCTGGAAAATGCTGGAAGGTATTTCTGCTTTGTCTTGCTTGGGATGAAATGTTTGAAGCTGATATAATTTTCCATGTGAAGTAGTAATAATGTAATCACAGAAGTTCCTCAAGTAATACTACACCTTGATTTGTATTTAGAATATGTAAATCTAAATAGTCACACCTCCTGAGACCAGTGTATCAGAAGTATCTCTATGGTTTAAGAAAAAATGAAATGAAAGGCATATTCCGTCAACTCTGAGCATTCAGTTCTGTTACTTATCCTGGAGAACCTGAAAAATGTCATCAGAAGAACCAAGACTTCAAGGCACCTTGAGGATCATTGAGAGAATATGAGAATCTATTATAATTTCATTTTTTTAAAAACTTTTGGTTGACATCTTTCTTTAAATCAAGTACTGAGAAGCAGGAAGATTCTAATCTGAAGAGAGATCAGATTTGTCCAGTTGAAATGTAACAAGTAATGTGTTCATGGAGTACAGGTAACATGTCCCAAACATTTATCTTCTTTATTATTTTAGAGTCAGATTTTTCCCATTACTGCCTGCATGGTTGCTAGTGGTCACTGGACAAAAATTTGTATTTATTCTCTGACGCATTCAACATCTTAAGGCTCTTTTCCAGTTCAAATGATTTCATCATTCTATATGGGTGGTGAGCTTGAAAATGGATGATTTTTAACGTCCCTTCCCACCCAAACTATTCTGTGATTCTATATGTAACTATATGAGTATAAACACACTTTGTTTTGCACAAAACAACTGAACATAGCAGAGGTGGAAAAAGTATGTAAAAATGTTTGACTGTGGTTTTGAGTGCAAAGGTTAATCTTTAACTCAACAGGTTTCTGGTCCAAAGGCATGAATCTTTTGTCCAGAAGTCAAAAATTACACTGACATATAATTTCCATAGAAAGAGCTATTACATCTGTCCCTTCATATGCTCTACATATGAATCGTGCTTTTTAGATGTATGAAATGCAGAAAATCCATTAATGTTCTGCACTGGGATAAAAGTTAAATGCTAAAATCCTTTAAAAGTGATCTCAAGAACTTTTGACTGGTATGTTCCATTATTTACAGGTTATTTAAGTAATGTTGCTGCAAGAGACTCATCAAACTTCTGTCAGCTAAAAACCAATTGTTTTTTCAATGGAATGTGATGCAATTTACCTGAGGGCAATTTACCTAAGGCAATTTAGAAATAGAGTTTCAATGAATACCATGAATGACAAATGAAAAGAAACATCTGGTTTGGCCATTTTCTATGGATAACAGCATCACAGTCACATTAATCAATTAACACTGATTTTGTGTGCAAGTTAATTAGAACAAAATAGCATCTCTTAGAGTTCTATCTACTGAAAATGCTGTTACAAAACCATCATCAAATTCTAATATTCAGGGACCACTGATAAACCAGAGTTAAATTCAGCATCTATTAAATCAATATCTTGTATTATGCATATAAATAAAAACTTACATGTTTTAAGGTTTGACCTTATGACAGAATATTGTTTAATATTGTTGAATATTGTTTAACATAAGCTTAAACTTGCAAGCAAAATCTATTTTTAAAGATTTGGAAACCGAGCATAATTTAAAGAATGCATCAGTGCAAAACAAGTTCAGTCAAAACTTGTACTGTATCAGGTTACTCCTGCAAAATTGTGTGAACGTTTTAAGCTACCCTATGGTAAATAGACCTTGCTAGCACAATACTAGTTTTACAGCATGTAACTAAAATAAATAAACAAAAATGATGCAATAAAAATATTAGCAGCTGCAGTTTTCTTCTTTTCACTTTTTCCAGTGCATGGAATTTTAAAAGTAGTTACTTCAGCACAGTCTGCATCCACAGCCTATTGGTGTGTAATAGGGTAGGAAATGTATTTAAAATGTCAATCATCCTTTTTGGCTCAGAAATATTTGAAATTGGACGAAGCAAGTCTTCCCCAGTCCTTGGGATATATGATATATAAATTAGGAGAGTTTTAATGACTTTTTTTTTTTTTACAAATGGAAGATAACTGTATATATATATATATATGTATAGTATCTATTGTCAAATATATTTCTTTTTATCTACCTAAAATCTAATACCAAATACATAATCTAATACCTAGATTATATCTGCCTAATATGTAACAGGATGTTGATATTTGAATATGAGGAAATGGTATGTAAAAATAATGTTAATTTCAGTACCACGCCTGTGATACTGTGTAGTATTGTTACTGATGAACTGATACTCTTTCTGATACTGTTTTCCAATATTTAGATTTTTAATGGGAAAAAATTTGAATATTCATGATAAAATCCATAGGTTTTTGGGAAACAGGCACCGTTAGATCATTAGATACTGCTTAGCTTTTTTTGTTTTGGTTTGGCTTGGTTTTTTTTTGTGAGAGGGAGGAAATCAAAGGTTGTGCTATATTCAAAGTATTCAAAGATAAATGTTCTAATCTATGTCTTGGACCGTCATCAGCATGGTACTTATTATAAATATGGAGTTTTATCCACTTAGTACAGAGAAGGTAGAACATTCTGGGTTACTGTGTACTGGGAAAACTGCCTGTCTTCTGCAAGCTTCAAGATTTGAAATATTAATGGACTAATTATATAAACTATGGTGTTTGGGATGAAGGGTAAAGTCTTTTTAACATGAAATGGGATCTTTCACAGTAGCCTTATAACATGAATGGCTTAATGTACATGAACAAAAGGTTGAGTGTTCTTTATTCTATTTATGGGGGAGCTAGCAGAGGGTGAATCTAGAGGATCTGTACTGATGAAAATTTGGCTTATTTTCAAAGTGCAGATTCTCTTTCTTTAAAACAGTTCTCAAGCTTGGTTTAGTATCATGTTTCCTTCTTCATGAACAAGCTACATTTGCCAATAATGACAGCAAAATTCTTTGACTCGACTAATGAATCAAATATCACTATATTTGATTCATATATATATATATACACTATATAATGATAACTTAGGATCATCCAGAGGAAAAGAAAATGGAGATGATATTTGGTTGGAAATACTTATATATCCTAATGGTATTTTTGTGGAGCTCAGGATATGTCATGTCAGAAAGACATATCAAACAATTTAATGTTTTGTAAGACTAGCTATGAAAAATATAAACATTTGTAACAAACAAAAGTGTTAAAAAATTGAACTAGATCAACTTAGTTTATGTATCTGTGTGGGGACAGTTGAACTCACTTTCCAGATTACACTGATTTTTGTGACTCGAGCTTCACTGACTACACTTCAGTCCATGAGAAGCCTCTGTGTGGACATCTGTCACAAACTGTCCTCAGTTCCCATCTTGCTCTTCACTAGTGGTATTAATTGTAGAGAAACAAGATAAACCAGGTGCCTCGAGTTGCCAAAGAGTGGGTGTGAGTCCACCTGTGCCTGGTTAGGACAGGCCCCCTATTACTAGGGGACCAAAAAAGGTGGGACACACACCCACAGAGGGCAGCCCCAGCAAAGCTCGCTCTGGTGTGAGGCAATGGAGAGGCCAGCAGCTCATCGAGCCTCAGGAGCAAGAAAGGCTCCTTCTGCTACAATTAATGAGGAAAGAAATTTAAGTGTATTGTAAAGTTATAGCAAAGTATGCTTCCTTTTGGCATAGGCAGCTTGAATCCATGGCAGTCTGAGACTCTACCCCTTTACCCAAATACTTGTGTGGAAAAAATCAATATTGAGTGCAGTTAACCTTACTTCCTACATGCGAGCAGACAAAACCATTATCTAGTCTACAGTGAGTTGCTATAATAGTGTGATATTCTGCTCCTGTCTAAGGTACATCACTAAATTAAATTACTAAAAAAATGATATTTACTTTGAAGCAACATGTAATGAAATCTTTAGTTTTATGTAATTAAAGAATTCCATATCCACTGGAAAGGCATAATTGATAGCTGTTTTATTTAATCTCTATAATTTCCATAACATAAGTAGCAGGGCACCAGAAGTAATTTTACACAGAATATCCAGCAAGCAAAGCAATGATGATCAGCAATGAAAATAAAACAAGTTCAAGATGAGTTCTTTGATTCTGAAAAATTATCATTTAGAAAAAAAGCATAGCAAAAGAAATGATGTCCTGAATCTTTTGACTGGGAATCCAATTTTGATTCTATGTTCTTGGTTGCAATTCCTAAATTAACCTTGAGCTGAATAGTTATATTTATTGCAGTCTTTTTTTTTTTTGGAAAAAATAGAATTTTAATTAATCAAAATATGCAAAACCCACTCTTTTAATTTATTTGTCATAATAGGACCACTTGATGTTTCTAGTTTATACCTACAGAAATATTTCAAATGAAATTGAAATATTGGATAGAACATTGAAATGTTTCAAATGAGAAGCTTTAAGTAACAAAGTAAAATATTATTTTATCAGTGGTGTGTTGAACTTCATGTTTTCAGTGCAATAGCTACTTAAAACAGAGCGAGAGTTGTTAAATCCCAACACCAGCATTAAACCAAAACCAAGGATATAAATCTTTTGTACTTAAGCTTAAATGCTAGTACTCATGCCCAACTCAGTGTAGGTAGGCGTCTGTAGGTGAAATTCCATGTTCTTTCCTATAGACAGAATAAAGCAAATAGTTCTTTGTTTCCAATTAAATATATCTTTAACAGTAACTGTTAATTTTTCATTAGCTGTTCCTCTTTAAAGATTACTTTTATTGTTTTATAGCATAATTAAAAAATCTTTATCTTTGAAACAGAAAATATAACTTTGGAGCATTAAGTGACGTTTCCACATTCTAGAAGAAACAAACATCAGCAAAATAAAAAAACCCCAAACCCTGATACTGCTTTATTAATGAATATGGAAACCTATATTTGGCAAGAAAATTGTATCTCATGATTAGGAAAGTTTTTAAATTTTTCTTTATTATTTTTTTATTTGCATGTTTATCCATCTATTAAACTAGTATTGCATATGTCTGGTGCAGTTGATGCAGAATTGTACAATATTCAGAAAGAAGGTAGTCCATATGCCTTGTCAAAGCTTTCTTTAGGATAAAATTGCATTCTGATTCAATAGTATTTTTTGCTAGAAAGTAGTAACAGCTCTGTAGATATATTATATTGCTTGCTCTTTTGTGTGCTTCCCTTTCCTATTATGCATCCCATTTGTGTCTGTTCTGGAGTGATGCTTAGTTTCAGTTTACACACTGACATGTTTAGAAAATGAGGGAAATAGTCTTTATTCCACCTGGAAAGATTTTGCCAAGGGTGATATAAATCTGGTTATAAAGACCTAACGCTAGAGGCAATATTGGCCCACTAAGGGATGAGATGGGAGCCCTGGTGACAGAGGATATAAAGAAGGCAGAGGTGCTGAACGCCTTCTTTGCCTCTGTCTTTACTCCTGCAGGGTTTCCACATGAGCCCCAGATTCATTTAGCCCCAGAAGTAGTCAAGATAGATAAGGAATTTGACGTAGTAGATGAGGATTGGGTTAGGGATCAGCTGAGTAATCTGGACATCCATAAGTCGATGGGTCCAGATGGAATGCATCCAAGGGTGCTGAGGGAGCTGGCGGAGGTCATTGCTAGGCCACTCTCCATCATCTTCAGTAAGTCATGGGTAACAGGAGAGGTGCCTGAGGACTGGAGAATAGCAAATGTCACCCCAGTCTACAAGAAGGGCAAGAAGGAGGACCCGGGTAACTATAGACCTGTCAGCCTCACCTCCATCCCTGGAAAGGTGATGGAACAACTTGTTCTTGTCACTATCTCCAGGCATATCAAGGACATGGGGGTCATCAAGAGCAGTCAGCATGGTTTTATCAAGGGTAAATCATGTTTGACTAACCTCATAGCCTTCTATGAGGAAATTACTAGGTGGATAGATGATGGTAGAGCGGTAGATGTGGTTTATCTTGATTTCAGTAAAGCATTTGACACCGTCTCTCACAGCATCCTTGTAGATAAGTTGATCAAGTATGGGTTTGGTGATCAGGTAGTGAGGTGGATCAGGAACTGGTTGAAAGGAAGGAGTCAGAGAGATGTAGTCAATGGGGCAGAATCTGGTTGGAGGTGTGTGACTAGTGGAGTCCCTCAGGGGTCGGTACTGGGACCGGTGTTGTTCAATATCTTCATCAACGACTTGGATGAGGGTATAGAGTGTACCCTCAGCAAGTTTGCTGATGACACTAAGCTGGGAGGAGTGGCTGACACACCGGAAGGCCGTGCTGCCATTCAGAGAGACTTAGACAGGCTGGAGAGTTGGGCAGAGAGAAACATGATGAAGTTCAACAAGGGGAAGTGTAGAGTTTTGCATTTGGGGAAGAACGACACAATGTCCCAGTATAGGTTGGGGGCTGACCTGCTGGAGAGCAGTGTAGGTGAAAGAGACCTGGGGGTCCTGGTAGACAAGAGGATGACCATGAGCCAGCAATGTGCCCTTGTGGCCAAGAAGGCCAATGGCATCCTGGGGTGCATTAGAAAGGGTGTGGTTAGTAGGTCAAGAGAGGTTCTCCTCCCCCTCTATTCTGCATTGGTGAGGCCGCACCTGGAGTATTGTGTCCAGTTCTGGGCCCCTCAGTTCAAGAAGGACAGGGAAGTGCTTGAAAGAGTCCAGCGCAGAGCTACTAAGATGATTAAGGGAGTGGAACATCTCCCTTATGAGGAAAGGCTGAGGGAGCTGGGTCTCTTTAGTTTGGAGAAAAGGAGACTGAGGGGTGACCTCATCAATGTTTTCAAATATGTAAGGGGTGAGTGTCAGGGAGATGGAGTTAGGCTCTTCTCAGTGGTGACCAGTGATAGGACAAGGGGTAATGGGTGTAAATTGGAGCATAGGAGGTTCAAGTTGAATATTCGAAAAAATTTTTTTACTGTAAGGGTGACAGAGCCCTGGAACAGGCTGCCCAGGGGGGTCGTGGAGTCTCCTTCACTGGAGACATTCAAAACCCGCCTGGACACGTTCCTATGCGAAGTGCTCTAGGTGGCCCTGCTCTGGCAGGGGGGGTTGGACTAGATGATCTTTCGAGGTCCCTTCCAACCCCTAGGATTCTATGATTCTATGATTCTATGATGAGGTAGACTCTACCCCTAATAGAAAGTGACTGATAGAAATGCAGTCCCTCTGACAGAAATGCACATATAGATACATATTTGTCAACAATCACAGATGACCTTTTTAGTTTTAATTTTGACCACAATACTCACTAATTAAAGAAAATAATTCTTAAAAAAATATCCAAATGTAAACAGCCTCACAGAATGACTGAGGTTTACAGGGAGCTCTGGAGGTCATCTGGTTCAAGTCCTCTGCTCCAGCAGGATCATCAAGAGCCAGTTGCCCATGATTCTGTCTAGACACCTTTTGAATATCTCCAAGGAGAGAGATTCTACAACCTGCCTGGGCAACCTGTTCAGTACTTGGCCACACTCACCCTAAAAATGTATTTCCTGATATTCAGAAGGATCCTCCTGAGTTTTGGTTTGCACCCACTGCCTTTTGTCCCAAGCTCAACTGGAAAGAGCCCAGCTCTTTCTTCTTTTTACCCTCCCTTTGGATATGGGATTGTTGTTATCTCCCCAGCCCTCCTGTTCTCCAGGTCCAACAGTGCCAGCTTTTTCATCTCAGAGAGGAGATGCTCTGCTTCCTCAGCCATCTTAGTGGCTATCTGCTGGACATTCTCCAGTATCTCCCCATCTCTCTTGCAACTGGGAAGCCCAAAACTGGACACAGTACTCCAGTTGTGGCCTTGCCAGTGCTGAGTAGAGGTGAAGGATCACCCCTTCTGACTCTGCCGGCAACACTCTTCCAAATGGGAGCCAGGATACAATTAAGTCTCTTCCTTGTAGTGAAATGAGGCAACCAGGTGCCACTAATTGCCAGGGAGTGAGCATGAGCTTGTGTCAAGCCCACCTGTGCATAATTAGGGTTTATTGGCCCCCTGATCCTGCTCATGAGCAGTGGGGGCCCACCCTAATTAGGCACAGGTGGGCTTGACACAAGCTCATGCTCACTCCCCAGCAATTAGTGGCACCTGGTTGCCTCATTTCACTACACTTCCTCGTAAGAGTACATTTCCCTGAGATAAATAGTCAAAACTGGCTTTGTATGTACTCCACAAAACTTTTCTCTGGGTCATTCTGTATTCTTGAAATGAAAGTATTCATCTATCTGGGTTTTCGGGTCAGAGAATCTGAAATAATCCTTGAGCCGTGTGGAAACCATGAGAGGGGGATATCAACAGTGTATGGGTAAGGGAATATCTCCATGACTTTAGGGTTTTTGAAAGGACATGCTGTGGTGCTCTAGAGTGAAAAGTGCTGGAAAATGCACGACACGAGGGAGCCAGATCAGATGCAATCTCCTCCTCACCACCCTGTGTAAATAACCTCATTTGTGCAATAGCTCAACATGTATCGGAGTGTTGAAGCCTAGAGGGTACTAGGAGAAAAAATGCCAGCAACAATGTGACAAAACCCAATATGTGTGACAAGGGCTGCATGGATCAATGCTTAAGGCTGTCTCACAATCGCATTTTATTCAGTTATAGAAATGTATATTTAGAAATTAGTAGTCTTATTTATTCAAATATTATTAACATGAGTCTGATTGTAGAAATGCTTTTAGGCACTCGTTCAGGTTCACCCCGAACACTTTTTTACATGTTTAGCTGTAAATTTCTAGTTTGATATCCGTGCCACTGAGGCATATAACTAAAATTCCTTTCTAGAGGAGACACTTTCCTAATTTTTTCCCTGTTATTTATGTTCTGGTGGCAGTTTTCAGGATCACTTGGCATGCTTTGCAAAAGTGTAAGGAATACAAATAGGCAGCTTTAGAGTGAGGACATAAGACTGGGTATTTTAAAGAATATTGCTGAAGGAGACTTTGGTTCTGGGGACATCTCAGCCAAGTAAAGGTGCTTTATGCAGGAGCATGGGGTCTGACAAATTGATTCACTAAAAAATCTTTGCTTTTATCCCTGAGCTCTTGTAGGATAAAATCTGGTCATCTCCACAAGTGCAGGAGAGGATAAGCCTGCTGGAAGGGAGGGCAGATGCAGTTGGGCAGCTGGTGGTTGCTCCAGGGCCCTGACAACACAGGTGGTGTGAGCTGTGTATTGGTACACCTGCAAGCATCTTGGCATGTGTCCTGTCCACTCACTGTTTACTGGAGTCCAGCGGTTTTCCTCTTGCTTTCCCAGAAAATAGAAGACTTGAATGATGGCATTCCTTATCTTGTTGTGTAGGCATAAAAAAACCCCCAAAATCAGCTCCGCAGCCAATACAAAGAGATTATTCGTTTCTTTAAAATAATTATTGTGAGATTAGCCCATGGTATTGGGTTTATAAATGAAAGATTTTAATTTTGTACTGTGCTATGTTTTTTTTCCTGCCCTCCTCTCTGTTAATCCAAATTAAAATTCTAAGCTTCATCCCTTAGAATGCTCCAGTGAAATTTATGACAGATCTAAAATTTAAAAGGTTGACATGCCAAGCTACTACAGAGAGGTTTTTCTAATTGATCAGAACTTCTGAATTATTCTACAGTCTGGCACCGCACAATCCTGCATATTGCAAGTTCCAGTGAGCTGTGGATGTCAGTAAAAACTAAAACAAAAGAACAGTCATTTCATCAGTGCTTTATTCTGTTCAGACAGTTTTCATATATTTTCATGGGTGGCACAACGATTCATACATTTGAATTGATTGTGGTAATGACTGCACTGACAACTGATACAAATGAGATAAGACGGAACATTTAGTCATCAGATGATAACTTCTCTATTTAATATTCTATCCTAAATTAAGTAGGACAATAGCTGTCAGGAATTAATACTGAGGGAGACTATTATGTGTTTAAAAATACCCTACCATTGACATTTTCACTAAATATGTCAGCTAAATCCACAATTAGTATTCACTTTGAGGAACAATCTGACATGTGAATGGTCTACAGTATCAGAAAAGACACCCTCCCCCCCAAGAAAAAAAAAAGAAAAAAGCCTAATAACATGAATACACAAGTTAATTAAATTTATAATAAAATACTGGGAAATCAAATGAAATATTAAGTGTGAACACCAGTGCATAGCTATCTGCTAAGCTTTAAACCTGCAAAGTGTGTCAAAGTAGATACAGTCTGCTTGCTGTCTCTGAAGAAGATATTCTCTTCTCTGAATTCATCTGAGTAGTCACACTTGCTTTGAGAAGCACACAGAAATCTGAGAGTTTAGAGATTGATTGCATTGCCCAGGGAAATGCATCAATAAAATTTTTAGAGAAATATGTTCTGGACAAATAGCTGAATGTCACATGAGCATTTCTTGAGTTTTGAGTGCATAGTATCATCTAATTATCTTTAATGATTAAATAAATTATTAATTTAATGATTCTGTGATGAAGAATATTAAGTTTTACATTATTTATTTACAGTGGAATGTTTTGTAGATAGGTCCCCTGTAATATTTACATTGTGATAAATTAAATAGTGGTTGCTGTGTGACTCTGACCTCACTGATTTGCAACTGTCTCAAAAGAGCAATTTTAAAATGAATAGCCCTGGCTAGGGTGGAGGAGCTGGCTGGCCAGAGCTGAGCAGAGGTGACACCTTGGGATGTGATAAGAGCTATTGGGTGGAGGCTATTCTTCTGAGCACCAGCCTTCAATACTGGGACATCCCTCCAGGCACGACTAAGCCACCTTGATTGTACTTGTGAAGTAGCTGGCTTCTTGAAGGGGAGCTGGAGCAGAGCAAGGATGGCATCAGGAAGAAGATAACTGTTGAATGCGTGGAGACTATTCGCCTTTTCTGAGGGCCAACCTTCAATGCTGGGATGCCCCTGGAGGCATGATTATATACCTGGCTATAGTGGCTGGAAGAGAGGAGGAATGGCACCTGGAAGAAGATAAGAATTGATGAGTGGGTGGAAGGCTACACCCTTCTGCTCCCCTCCAGGCAGCCTGCCTTCTAACGACCCTGGCTGACTGACAGCTGCCCCTTTAGAACAAAAGGGGTTCACGGGTATATATTGCTGTCCATGCTCTGACTGCGTTGTCGTCTTTTGACCCACCGCCATCTCTGCACCGGACCCTGTCCAGGATCAGCACCATTTTGAAGAACCTCGCCGGACAGCTGGACCCCTGGTGGTGATTCTCTCTCTCTCTCTCTCTCTCTCTCTCTCTCTCTCTCATTCTTCCCACTCTCACCCTTTATTTCTCCTCTCTTCTCTCTCATTCTTTCTTACCATTTTCTTACTCATTCTTTTCTCTCTCTTTCTTATATCTTCTTTTCCTCTCTACTTCTTTTCTACATTTTTTTGCCTATGTCAATTGTCAAATAAAATCTACTTGCACTTGACCATTTTCTATGGTTGGACTTTGTTTCGCGTATCCAAAACAAAAATAAATTTTAATGTTACCTCGGACTGTAACAGTCTCTAATCCAAGTACTGAAGTAAGTGGACCGACTAAATTTCTCCTTAAATGTGGTTGCTCATTTTTATTTTTTTCTGCAGTCATTAGTGCTGATATTGGTATCCACATAGATGGATGGTGAACCAGGCCAGGATCAGATCTAAGCTAAAACTAAGCCTGCAAAAAACCAAACCAAGCCAAACCAAACCCCAAACAAAAACCAGCCAACCAACAACAACAAAAATACCCCAAACCCAAAACCAAAACAACCAACCAAAAAAAACCTACAAAAAAAAGAAGAAAGGTTAACTTAGCTATGTCCACTTTGTTGCATGCCTCAATATGTGGTTTTGCTGGCTTAAGAGAAATGGAGCAAGGGACTTCTGAGGAATGAAGAGTGAGGGTAAGGTGGGAGACTAACAGAAGCTTATACCAGCTTTAAGTGTTCCCAGAGCCATAGCCTTTGCTTTGGTAATCTCTTCTGAGTCCATCACTGCTATGGAATATTAGAACAAAATCTGCTTTTAAATCTCCAGACTTTAATTAGAAAATTGTGAGAAGGAAATACAGCACAGAATGAATCACACTTTGACAATGAAGTTTTGTTTACTATTGTGCATGATATTTCTATCCAGTTGCATTAGCTAACATCAGCTAACTACATCTTCCTCTCTTAAGAGAAATAGTCATGTGCAAATCACCTCAGGAGAAAAAGGCAGTTATTAGTAAAAGAAATATAGTTCTCTTAATGCAAAGTATTACTGTTTCATGATAAGAGCTATAGAATGTAGCTCATTATGTATAATATAACTCTTAGAAATAAAATAGTGGCATTCTTTTTGAGATAGACTGTTCACATATAATTTAAAAAATAAATGACTGGGTAATACTGAAAGATGAATCAAAGACAAAATACTGTTCTTACTATTTAAAGCTGAATTCGTACTGCAGGGGAAAACTGAACAGTTTTTTTTTTTTCTACAGTGAAATAAAAGTGCATTTTTAAAATCAGGAAAAAGGAACATGGGTGTGGAAATGATCTCTTTGATCCTGAAGTCCTAATGCCTTGTTACTACCAGCAGCATCATTGTATAATCTTATCTGGAAAGGTATCAGGTTCCTGTAGAGAAACAAGATAAACCAGGTGCCTCGAGTTGCCAAAGAGGGGTGTGAGTCCACCTGTGCCTGGTTAGGGCAGGCCCCCTATTACCAGGGGGCCAATAAAGGTGGGACACACACCCACAGAGAGGAAGCTCACTCTTGTGCGAGGCAATGGAGAGGTCAGCAGCTCATTGAGCCTCAGGAGCAAGAAAGGCTCCTCCTGCTACAGATTCCTACATCAGCTTGCTGCTTTCCTGCTTGAAAGTCTTTACCAGAATCCCACCCCTTTATCAATTATAAATTTCCAATTTTGAACTCAAGTTAATACAGTGATCAAAGACTATTAATAGACAATCCACATTTGTTTGTCAAAGTCTGGCTTACCTTGGAATTATCATTTTATCCATGTCTTGCCATCTCCAAGACATATTTTTATAAAGAAAGGTAATATAACATATCATGATAGGATTAATTGCTGATTCAGGCTTTTCAAAACCAGGCTTTGATTGGCAAGCTGAAGCAGCAGTCTGAAATGAAGGGTTCCCTTCATGTAATTTAGCTTTCTGGGATATTTAGGGACTTCAGTGGAGAAAGGCTAGGGGGATTTTTGTTTTTTTCCCAGTGGGGACATCTGCAGTTGGCTCTGACAGTAGAACTTCACCTTTTCATGTTACCCATGTTTTTTGCATTCAAGTGACAGATGAGGTGCTAACACAAAACTATCACACACTCATCATTGATTTTCATGAATTTTTGAATCTCTAAGAATCCCTTACTGGGGAGCATTCTCTAAGTTACTAAAGATGAGGCCACACTACTTTGCCAGGGGATGAGAGTAGAGCCATGAGCGCAGGAGCTGTGATGAGCTATTTGACAACCCATGGCCCATTCTATTACTGATTATAAATAATCATTGTCCAAAAGAACTCGGATATAAATTGTCCTTCTGTTTCCAGAATGGTGAAACAGCTCACCTAGTTTTTGTTTTCTAGACCATACACACTGCTCTTTATCTTCTTTTGATAAGAACTCACAGGAGCTAATGTCAGTGGTGTGTATAACATTACATAGCTGCAGACCTATCACGATTGGTATATTTTGATGCAGTGGTGTTCTCTGTGAAAAATAAACATATTTTTAGGTACAACATCACAACTGTACTTTCTCAATCAGTGCAAAATAATTTATATATTCTGTGTTTGTGGAAAGCCATACAGAGATCACAGTTTCTTTAGAAAAGTTAGATACTCAAAAGAGATTTGATTTTTTAAAACAAATCTATAATTACTCCAGTATTTTGTTAAATTTCCTAATAGATTTTTCTTTTGTTGGCTACTAGTCCAAAAAATCATCTAGAATTATTTTTGCCACTTGACTGGATCAAATATTAAAAATGATATAGTCTGAAGTTTTATAAAATATGTACTCTCAAGACAAAAGTCAAAACCTCTCTTTCTGTGAACACTCCTGACAAAAAGAGAGCTGTTCTGATGTTTGTGAAGAGCAAACAAAGTTGTGGATGTAATGCAAGTGCAATATATATGGAATTTAGCCTGGATTTGAAAAATTACCTCTGAATAAGAAGTATGTTGCTCATAAGACCTACTTACATTCCAGGCACAGCCATATCTTCATTTTCTTATTTGATTGTCTTGTTTTTGTGTTTCTATGTGTCAATAATTTAGAAATATACTACCTAGTGCTGCTAGAGAATTTCATCTAGGTTGAGGAGATTGCTAGAATTCTCTCCTTTTAGAACAGGCAGTGGTTTTTACACTTAAAATTCTGACCTAGAATTCATGCTGTTCAAGCAGCACCATCAGTGTGCAGTGAAAAAAACTTTATACTCTTTATATATGTCAGAATTGGAATTGGTAATAGCAGCAAGCCTACTCATGATACTGAGATTTTGATTAAAATTTTGTGGCAGAAAGTGAGTATAAGGCATATTTTAGTTTAGCAAACTGATGCTGACTCACTAACTTTTTTTCAGAAACATATTTAATTTCAAATCAGTTTGAAGTGTTCAATCAGAAAAATCATAAATTCTCAAGGAAAGTTGTTATTGCGAAGATTTTGTATTATAGAATTCAGCAAGAAAAGAAAGAAATGCCCAATTGCCAATATTACTCTTTACTTGTATGCCCCCAATTTATATATTTTTTTTTCTTTTTTTCCTGTTTTAGAAAAAGGAAAGCAGAGATGTCCTCCATTTTTTTAGTATATGGAAAGCACATGAGCTGAATGTACACTGACATTGGCTTGACGTTCAGGCTGTAGCCTGCAGCTAAAATAAGAAGAGTTAAAGAAATGGTGGAGTCAAACTCTCCTTGAAACTGGTGGTGGTAGATAGTGCAGCAGCCACAGGTAATAGCTTGTGAAGTTCAGGATGCAGATTAGGAAAAAAATCTTCACCATGAGAGTGTGTCAGCTTTGGAAAAGGTCTTTGAGAGAGACAGGGAGTCTCTGTCCTTGGGGTTTTCAAGACTTCAGTACACAAAGCCATGACTGAACTAATCTGGTTCTGTCTGTAGTCCTCTCCCAGCAAGAAAAGCAAATGAACTTTTGCTTGATTATGGTCCAAAGCAATTAATCTTCAGAGATGCTTTCCAAACTAGTGCTTCTGTGATTTTACAGAGTAGCTGACATCCCATAGCACAACATGCTATACTGAAAGATTTGTTTAGTTCTTTAAAATGACCATCTTAGCCTTCCCAACTCAGTCTGTCTAAAGGCAGATTTTGTATATAAATAAAGTATTTGTATATACAATACTTGAATGTTGCAGGCACACCTTTGTTCTTGATTGTTGTTTGTTCTAATCATGTTTAAATAAATTTTTACAGATATATTACCAAACATGTTAGATGTTTCAGAGGGGTATACAGAGAAGATAATTTATCATATTGAGAAGACAATTAGTGGATATTAATTTCCACCTAATTCTAGACTCACAAAAATTAGATTTTCATGTTTAAGTAAGCTAGTGCTCCATGTTTACCAGTCAAGAGAAAAGGGCAGCTTGTAAGCATATGCTGGCTTTCCTAAGATGCTTGTTTAAGATAGGGCCCATGAATCACCTTCTGAAAATGTTAATTTCTCTTAATTATGGAGTTTCCAAGATGACTCAGGCATGAAGTTTTAAATGGCTAAACTAGGGCACATGAACACAAGGCATGATACTGTGTAATTGAAAATATTTTGATTTTGTAAAATGGAGCATTAGAGGAAGTAAAATAAGCATGCAGCTTAATATTTTAATTCCAACCTTAACAACCCCAATATTACATTTTAGGATATCTGATGTCAGTGCATTAGTTTTAAACACATCAGAAAAGGCCTTTAAATTATTACTATGTTTGGAAGTACAAACACTTCAAATCACTTCACCTGCTTTGAAGCCGATTTTTTTGTTACTTCTGGTGACAGAAATTCTAAAGAAAAAATAAAAGTGGAAAATTTAATGTCTTAAACTGGCATTGCACTATGTAAGTTTATAGTGTATAATTATAGAAACATTGAATAGAGGGGTGCCAACAATCCTGTTTTGTGATAAAGCATCTTGGATGATTCTTTGAATAACCCAAGTTAAACTTTCCCTTGATTAATTATTCAAGAGACTTCATGAAAGGAAGAATTCTTTACATATTCTCATTCAGCTGTAACGTAAGTAACCTTGATCTGTAGAGTTGTCATTTGGTGACTTAGTCAGAGGGATGGCAACGTGTTTCCTTTTTGACTGATGTCAACACAAGCAGTTTAGTCCTAAGATTTGCATTGTTATGCCCATCAGACCTCTGAGATACAAAAGATGACATGTTAATAGCTAGACTGAAGCATACATCATGGAGGCAGTGCTGAGTTACATGAGAAAAATGAACATTTGATCTTCATGAAGACAACAATTTGACAGTTCAAGAAGAATTGTGAAAATGAGAGTCAGCTAGCCATTTATGCTGTACTCTAATAAATCCATTCACTTGCTTTAATAATAATAAACTCTAATAAATCAATCACTTGCTTTAAATCATCAGCCTGTGCCTTAGTACACAAGGGATGCACAACTACAGTACAAACTATAGAGTATCCTGTCTCAGTCTAGATCTATTAACTTTATAAGTGAAAAACAAGTTTAAATAGTATCTGCTAATTTCTGTGGAGGGTGTCACTGAAATTGAAATAAATTTCGAGGTATTCTGGCTCAGTGAGTATTGAAATGACTTGTTAAAATTCTATCAGGTCCAACTCCAGTTATTATTCTATGTTTGTTATATAAAACTATTGGAAGTTTTAAAGGATCTTCAGGGTTATAAATCCAAATCTAAAGTGAAGAATGCATAGGCCCTCCTGCCTAATGAAATATGTTCTCATACTGT